>NC_051197.1:25052526-26367736 GCF_015220075.1 Falco rusticolus
GGATCAAAACAGGGTAAAAATTATTAAACTTCATACTACCAAACTGGGCTAATAGGTTTATCAAAGTAATATCTGTACTCACCTAAAGCAAGAACTACCCATCTCAAGAAGGATAAACACCTGGTAAAGAACCAGGGAAAGATGAAATGAATAGTCAAAGGCATGCATGGAACAGTTTCCTTAAGAGAGACAGCTCAAGTGAATATGACTTTTAGTCCTGGAAAATCATCGAGAGAAAAAACTATGTATAGCAGTCTGTCAAACCCAGACAAAACAGCCATTCACTGTTTCTTCCAATGTTCCAAAGAGAACAGAGGCATTAAAGGAAAGTGGCAGAAGGCAGGTTCAAGATACATAAATGGGCATTCTCTATCTAAGACAGTTTAAAAAATGTTTTGGAACAACTTCCAGCAGGATCTTTCAGATACCCGAAAGTTTACATGAACAAACTGATGATATATATATAGATCCATACGAGGTTATTTAATGCCATAGCATCACTCCTAATGCCCTAGCATCCCTCTTAATTTGGCAAGTGCCTGACCTAGAGATCACTGGGTGCTGGAACAGTATTCTTGCAGAGTGTTCACCTGATGCTGGCCCATTCTTGTGTTCTTCATAGTGTACCAACTCTTGGTATTGCCCCAGACAGGATACTGAACTAGAGGCACCTATGGTCTCTACCATTACAGCTTTATTATTACATTACTACATTTTCTGTTTCTAGGACTCTTAGGATGAGCTGCCTGGTTCCATTATCACCCTATCATCTCCTTGCACCGTCCTATCATCTCCTTGATGAAACAACCTTAAATTTACTCACTCTCTACTCCAAAATTAAATTCTCCAAAGTCCTATAGGTATCAGTACATATTTTGCTTCTTGGCTTAAGCAAACAAATTAAGCTCAAAGAGGTCTTAGCTTACCTGAGAATGACCTGCAATGACAAAAACCCTTTTATAGCTAACAGATCTATCATATAAAGCAAGTTTTCCAACTTTCAAAATACTCTTGAGTCAAGAATAATTACTAGATGCTTCTGAAAGCTCACCCTTACAGATGAACTGTCCCCATCTCTTACAGACAGGACTCTTTTTGAACCTTTTTTTTTTCCCCCACGAAAAACCACTTGCCAAGGAAATGTTGCTGTATGAGACAGTCCATGGAGATTTTGCTGTCTCCACTACCAAGGAAATTATTTACACATTTTCCTGGTATTAAAAGGAGCATTACTCTCCCCTCATTATTTGGGAATGCAATAACCATCCGATTCCAACCTATATGATACTATCTAGCAGAAAGAGTAAATATCCATCCTATCACAACACTGTTCAAAATAAAGTCATATCCAAGTGTACCTTCATGGTACAGGTCTTGCTATACTTCATGTAGACTTATTATACAGATATACAACGTAATGATGTGCACATAACTTCATTCATTTAAGATTTCTGTATTTCAAAATTTTGGACTACTTTTTTCATTTCCCCTTTCTATTTAATTATTATCATACCCTTTCAATTATGCTACAGTATTTTAATAAATAGAGCTGTAGGCTACACTTATATGCAGCCATATTCTAATATGAAAAACAATAATATATTAAAATTTAGGCAACATAACTAATCCCACTGAATTCATTATTAAAAAACCAATACAAATAATATTTTTTTATATCTATATAAAGCAGGGTCTAGAACAGTAGGACAGCTATTAAAGTATTAAGCTGTAGTCACTGTGCACCGATTTACTAGCAAAGGTCAAAGCATTTAAGACATCTTGACACAACAATTTTAAATGGTAAATATGACTTCGCAGACACTTTCTGGAAGTTTTTCCCATGGCAAAGGAGGACAGTGGGAGAGAAAGTATGAAAGGACCAGAGGAGCTGATTATTCTGTATGAAAATACAACAGAAAGGTTGTTTCATTAGGGTTCAAAATTGAAAAAGTAAAACAATAGGAATCTCAAACAACAGTGGTCACAATTCCCCTCCCAAATTACCACATAACAAAATGTAATACTGTACCTATACTGCTGCTGGGTTTGTATTATTCTTTAACAGTCCGACCTCCAGCAGAGAATTCTCTCAAAGAAAAATGTACTTTAACAATCAGAAAGCAAGAAAAACTCAGTATTTCCTTTAGAAATTACCTGGAAAAGTCAGGGATGACTTACCTGAGGACTCAGGTCACTATAAGAGTGAGTATTCCTTAACTTAGGATGGCTAAGAGCAAAGTTACTGTAAAAGCAGTGTAAAAAAATAGCCAAAAGTTTCTCAGTGGACTCTGCAGTATTGTATCAATACAGAAATAAATAGAACTTTAGAGACATAAGGAGGTCTTTAGGTATCTTTATTTGTATTCATCAGGTTAAATTCATTACAACAATGTAATGCTGGCTACAAACCTGACCCTCCATACACTTTAATAAGCTAGGAGAAAGTTGAGAAAGGTCAGGTGCCCTTCTGTTCACCAACTCTGAGGCTGATATAAAACTGAGATTGACATGCCTTGCACAGTATAATTTTAAGTTCAAAAGCATTTTGCTTCTTTTCTGTCCAAGGACAATCCCATTATTTCTTTCCCTGCTATTTCCATCTTCTTTATTTAAAAACTATTGCAGATTATACCTATGTCAGTTTTTACCTGTATCAGATTCTAAACTGTGTGTGGAAAGGCCATTTCTTCTTCTTACCTCACCTAGAACAATGCTAAACTGTTCTGGGACAGACTTAGGTGTTAGCGTAACTATAATGGCTAACAACTATTCCAAACAGGCTGGGAAACAAGGAAGTCCTACTTAAATTCTGGGCCAAATCCTGCGGATTTTTCTTCTCAGTGGGATATTTACCAGTGTCACATATTAAACTTTGGCTGCAAATCCCAGATTTATTTGGGGATTTTAAACTAAGGAACTAACATTATTTCTTACTGTAATTAACAAATTGGTTACATGCAATTTAAAAGATAATGTGCTTCCCTGTCACACTTCATTTGTTATTCATGAGACAGCGTAATCTTTCTTACTTAGCTTTTAAGTTTCTTAACTTAGACACTTTACGCCAATCAAGACGTTAAAGCTCATATATGAGAAAACGTAAGTAAAGAAATACACAGCAACAACACAGATCTCAAACCATTCTTAGCAGACAAAAGCACGGGGCATATATACTCTTTTCCCTAACCCTACAGTGGAAGACTGGAAATAAGCACATTTGAATGCTGTACTTGGTCCTGTCCCAGCATCTACCACTTTGTGATAATTTCTCAAAAGTTTATTTTTTCCATCTCAAAGAATTGGAAGCATGTTTATGTTCTTTTTGGTAGCCCTCTGATGATAATTGCACTGACATGTGCAAGCAGCACAAATACATCAACATTTAAATAAATACATGGTCTTGAAACAGGAGTAGCTTTGATTCTGGCTACTGGTGTTAAACCAACAGGCTTTTTCATACCAATAAGGGAGAAAACACCCTAAAATCTAGGTATGTATAAAAAAGTACTTTATCTTCAGTTGCTCCTGAAAATCTGGGAACTGCTAGCCTATCCAACCTGAGAAAAGTGAGGCATACTCTGAGACAAATTAAGAATGATTTCCCAATTTTTAAAAAAAGCCTGATTAAGAGAGTGGTAATTACCTTTTTTTTCAGAGCAGAATCAAGCTGGCCTCAGGAAAGCTTCGGTAAGGACAGGAAGTGACAGTAATGATGAATTGAAGAGACTGCCTAAAGTTCATTTCTGGTGCCACTGTTCTTTTCATTTCCTCACATCAGGAAAACTGTAGAATGATTCTGGAAAAGTTGAATAGGCACCAAAACAAAAAAAAATTCTTTCTCACTGTTACAGCTTTAAAAAGAATGGATCAAAAATTCTAAAAAAAAATTTAAAAATATGACATATTAGTTTACAATAATTATTACAAAAATATATAGATACAGATAGCCTTAAAGAAATAATATCAAATAAAGGGTGACTGTAAATAAGGAGCCAGCTTTTTCAAAAATCAAAACACTTCATCTGCATCACTAGGAAGTTAGTTTCCTAAGTTAACATCAGGAGTATTTTTTAGAATTTCAGCCTTGTAGATCTTTGTTACTGAAAAGGAAACCATTTATTTACATTAAAAGGAGATTAATCTGGTTTAGACTCTTGGCAGGAATAGTGGGAATGGATTGCTTTTAGAAGATCTGAGAGCCTGAATCAAGGCTATCCATAAGACCTTGGCTCCCACCTTTACTTAGTTTCAACTTCACAACATGAAACTACTAGAATTTATGAATAGCATTGTAAAGTTGTTCTCCTGCACTGTGTGAGATTTTCATTCATGCTTTCCCTTGGTTTTTTTTTCCCTATACAAAATATTCTCTTAACAAAATACTCAGTGGTGATCAACATTAGACCTTGAAGAAGCTCCACACAAAGAGGATTATGAAAGCCAACACTGCATTTCTCCTACAGTTATTTTTAGCCTTGTCGTACCTTGCAGATGAGCTTGTTTTGGAATGTCAGTTCCTGAGTTTCAAGAAAAGTTGTCACAGGGAACTGTGTAAGAGAACTTTAGAGCATCTCATGCTGCCAGAATGTTTCAAGTAAGCCTACAGCCTCCATATAACAAATGAAAGACTATAAATTGATCACTGCTGGATTAAGAAAAACGGTCCACAAAACTATAGTCTGACGACAGAATATATGGGGAAAGCATCATAATAGTCCCTTACTTTTTGTACTCTTCCCTTTACAACTCCTTTTTGGCTACAGCCAGGTGTGGGATGTTGGACAAGATGAAGCTGGCTTACTATGGGTGCTCTTTTCATTTTTACATTCTTTCCCACATCTCCTGTTGCAATGAATGCACTTTTTTTGGGTATTTCTAAATGCCTACTGTGACCAATAGCACAGCATAAGCTTAGTTAACCTTTATACAAGCAAATCAAATACAGGTTTGTTGTGACTCCACATACACACACACTTCTGGCTAGAATTAGATAACCTTTTGTTACTACATCTTATGAAAGGCTTACTACCTGCTGACTGTCTTCTTCCCTCTTTATTATGCTGTGTAAGTAATTACAGTGACTTATATTAGCTATCATTATTTACAGGAAATAGAACAAAACACCATAGTCAAACATTAATGGAGAAGGTAAGTAAGACCGATCAAGCTCAATAGACTTAAAATCAAAGAAAAGATCAGCTGTGAAAAACAATATTAAGCTCACAAGACTAGTCTTAGTGAGTATTTCTATACATTGCTTCCTCCTGTTCTAGCTAATGAAAAAAAATGCTGCTCTTTCAGACTAATCCATACTCTGCAAAATAAAATAAACTTTTATTAGTGTTGTAGAGATATGGACCTTTAAATAACCTGGCTGACAAAGCTCAGAAATTAATTTTCTGTAAATATGACAAAAATAAAAAAGAATGGAATCATTTAGGTCGGAAAAGACCTTTAAGATCATCAGCTCCAATTGTTAAAATAGCACTGCCAACTCGACCGCTAAACCACGTCCCCAAGTGCCACATCTACACGTCTTTTAAAAAACCTCCAGAGATGGTGACTCAACCACTCCCCTGGGCAGCCTGGCCCAGTGCTTGACCACGCTTTTCAGTGACGAAATTTTTCCTAGTATTTAATCTAAACCTCCACAGGAACAACTTGAGACCATTTCTTCTCGTCTTATAGCTTATTACTTGGGAGAAGAGGCCAACGCACACCTCACTGCAACCTCCTTCCAGGTCGTTGTAGGGAGCAATAAGGTCCCCCCTGAGACTCCCTTTCTCCAGGCTAAACACACCCCCAGTTCCCTCAGCCGCTCCTCATCAGACTTGTGCTCCAGACCCTTCCCCAGCCCTGCTGCTTGTCTCTGGACACGCTCCAACACTTCTACATCCCTCTTGAAGTGAGTGGCCCAGAACCAAACACAGTGCTCGAGGTGCGGCCTCGCCAGTGCCAAGTATGAGGGGACAATCACCTCCGTAATCCTGCTGGCCACCCTGTTTTGGATACAAGCCAGGATGCTGTTGGCCATCTTGGCCACCTGGGCACACTGCGGGCTCATATTCAGCCGGCTGTTGACTAACAGCCCCAGGTCCCTTTCCACCCAGCAGCTTTCCATCCACTCTGTCCCAGCCTGCAGTGCTGTGTGGGGCTGTTGTGACCCATGTGCGGGACCCAGCACCGAGTCTTGTTCAGCCTCATAGAGTTCACCTCAGCCCATCAGTTATGTCTGTCCCCAGACCCCTCTTCAGAGCCTTCCTGCCCTCCAGCAGATCAGCACTCCCCGACAACTTAGTGTCATCTGCAGATTTACTGAGGGTGTAAGTATGTATTGTACATCTAGCCAGCAGGATGTAACTCCATCCACCACCACTCTTTGAGCCCAGCCACCCAGCCAGCTTTTAACCCACCGCAGAGCACATCCATCCAAGCCATAAGTAGCCCGTTTCCGCAGGAGAATGCTGTGGGAGACAGTGTCAAAGGCTTTACTAAAGTCTAGGTAGTCAACATCCACAGCCTTTCCCTCATCCACTAAGTGGGTCATCTTGTCATAGGCATGCAAGTGGAGCATGCTTCTTAGATCTGGAGTATCCACAGATCATTCAGAGTTGCAGCTGTCTGAGCATGAAATTCATACTCATGTGATCACTACCACCTATAGTTCCATACTTTTGTCATAATTTCGCTTACTTTCTTATTCCACCAAATGCTAATACTAGAAGTAAATTCAGTTTCATTGATAATATTGTTTTACACTGGAAACATACCTAAAGTAGATGTTCAGTTCTATTAAAACTCTTAAGTGCATACTGCAGATTAATTTGACATTAGTCATGTATCTTGGTGCATAAAACTAAGCACATATGTTACCTAACATAACAGACATTTCTGGATAAATGGAAAAAGGAAACAAGCTGTAATGAAAGGTCGACTCCTGAGCCGGAAGGATTGTTGTTAAACAGATTATTCAGGGACCCAATTTTGTTAAATATTTACGCTAATAATACCTCAAAGAGAAGGGTGCTAATAAGAATCGTTTTGATAAAGTATTACCAATATAGAGGATCAGAGAATCAAGAGGCATTGAATAACTTGATTTAGTGAACAGAAAATGGAAGAAAATACCATTAATCTAGAGTGCAATATCATGCATTTCAGGACTGATAAAATTTCTGCAAAAAGCCAATGCTCATCTGCAGCAAATCACTGATATTACTCTGTATATGTGACTATGAATCATCAGTGTAAGTCTGCTTTGGAAAAGGATATTGAATTTATCAGATAAAATATTTCTATAAAAGGTAAGGAAGATCAATACTGTTGTATAAGTCACAGGTGAGATATCGTCCAAACATCACATCTTGATGTCAGAAATATTATTTGGGTCTCCTGTGCTCAAAAATATGGCTTCAAGTTGGAATACATAGAGAAAAGCAGTTGCTGTAAGCATAGGACTGCATTATCTACTTCACAAATTATAACAAAATAGTATGGTTTGTAGAGCCAAGCAAAACTAAGACTGATGTCATGATAATAAATTATTTCCCATAGAAGAAGTGAGAGAGAAGGGTAAACATGAAGAAGAAAGAACAGCTAGAAAAAGTAAATGCCAGTGTCCACATTACTACAAAATTATAAGAAATGAGCCACTGAAATACTGAGACTGAACATTAAAGGAGTATCTAATTACTAGAGGTATAAAATTCTGAAACAGCTTCCTAATGTTGTTAATTAAAAACTAAATAAGAGCTTTTTAAATTTCTGAATAGGTTTATATAAACAATTGACAGAAACAGCATCAGCATCCTTCTTCAAAGACAAGCTTTACAATTAGGAAAACTGAGAATGACCTTTTTTTAAAAAAAAAAAATATTCGGATTGGTTTCAACCAAGCACATACAATGTGGGCCTGCATTCAATTTCACATAGTGCTATTAATTAACACAAACATGCAGCAAGGTACAACACAATACAATTCCCTCAAATTTCCACTAGTCAGAATTAGTCAGTAATTTATTCATTATGCTTTTTCCCCTAACCATATTTCTAAAAACACAAGCTGTTAGTTTTACAGAGAGTCCTTGAAATCTGCAATTGTAAAATGGGTTTGAACATAATAGCTATATGGTATATTTCTCCTCACAGAGGCAGCAAATATTTTAGAATTGTATTTCCAGTTGATATAGTTGCATTTACTGATGTAAGCTATTATCCAACAGAGTCATAGCAAGACATTTTGGCTCTTCTATCCCGAATGCTGCTTTCCAGCTCTGTATGCTTTTTCCCAGCCTCCCTCATGGATCAATTGCCCTATTCTAGAAGCTGATGCTTCTGTTGCCTTCCCTTTACATTTCCCCCCCTTCTTTTACTGTTTTGTTGCAGGCTCCCCCCCGCACCAGCCCTGGCATTTCTTCAATTATTCCTGCCAATAAACTCAGATACTGCATATTTCAAGAAAACAGCCACATAAGAAGCAGCAAATGCAAATTAACCACATTTGTTTAAAAACATGAACAAATAGTCTCCAACAGTAAAAGGTCTGTGATATTTGTCCTCATTACTACAGTCAGTCACGTAAATCATTGGGAAGCATACTCTTGACTAGGCAATCAGGGCAGAATGCATGGTAAACAAAAACACCTACTGAGAACTGAGAAGCAGATGTTCTAGTAAAAGAGAGATAAAATGTAGCTGAAATGCTTATCTGGAAGCTCTGCCTAGAATCTGATAGATTTTTTTTTTTTTTAAAAAAGCAATGTTACTTCTTGCTGAAGTTTGCTGTGTTATACTGCATGAAGAATTCTATTTTCTATTTTACGCTTTCTTCAACAAAAGTATAAAAAGATATAACACTAACCTCTGTGCCAGTTCATTAGTCTCTCCTAAGTAGTGATGAAATAATATTGTTTTCATTGCAGCAAGAAAGGAGGAAGACTGGCAGTTAACCCTGGACTAACACTTTTATGTAATTTAAGTCTTCCTTTTACAGAAGTGAGGACTCCCAAGAAACTTCCAATGATAGGTCATAAAATATGTTATGGGTTGGCTTTTATTCAGGACGAAGCACAATACACTACTAAATATTTAGAATTGCAGTTCATTATTGTTGAACATTCTCAGGAGTTTTTAGAAGCATAGATGCTTCCATAAATAGTATTTACTTTATTTCACTGGTCATTACTATATTAGCATAAAATACCTTCATTCTTGAATAGACAGATTATGACTAATTGTAACATAAAAGAACAAAGAAAAAGGAGAACTCATCTACTCACTTGGGCTTCTGCTTGAGGACTCAGTGAATTAGTCTAGGACCAACTGAAGGAAATCCAACAAAACAAGTCTGATAGGGATATGTAGCAAAATCTGAGGTAAAGTATATGAAAATAGGGTGCATAAAGAACATTATTGTCATATATACAAGTTTCCAAGAGTTTGTGGAAACTTTTCCTAAACCACAGGCTGTGTTTTTCGCATTGTGCTTGATATTTCCTGATACGTTTTCTTTGAATTAATCAATTGCTTTGAATGTATTTGTATTTTTGTCACACAAAGCGTCCTATGATAATGACTTCCAGTGCTGAAGGTACATTTTATGTACTTTTTTTTTTCTTTTACATCTATTCTCTGAGAGTTTCACCTCAAATCCCTCAATTCCTTTTCTTTCTAGAAACTGAGCATTTACTAATTTTTCTTTTTTCTAATGCCATGTCACTCAGCTTTCTCTTCCTCACTTTCCTAAGCTGAAAAGTCTACTCTGTTCAACCTTTTCCTACATGAAAGGCCATCTTAGTCTTCTGATTCTTCTTTCTTGTCATGTACTTTTTCTGTTTCTGCTGTATTCTCTTAAAAACTATGCAGCTAGGATAGCACAGAATAGCAAGTATGCATGCGTCATACCATAAAAATGTTTTTTGCTTCACTTTCCATTCCTTTCCCAATAATTCTAATATTCCAACTGCCTTTTCATTACCACTAGGGACTGAAATGATATTTTCTATCAAATATCTTTTTCTGAGTGTTAATAATCAATTTAGAACCCATTGTTGTGTCAGTAGTTAAAAGGACAGTGCAACTATACTATGGGTTGGGTTTTTTTCCATGTGTAGGACTTGGCATTTATTAACTCTGACAGTGATTTTCACCCGTCATATTATTGGCTCAGTTTCTCCGTGCTCAAGTTCACTTTGCAGCTTTTTGTAGCCATATCGGTTTTGACTTTCTTATATAGGCAAATTGTCTTACTGCTCTACTCACCCAGATAATTTATAACCAGCATAGACTTAATTACAGATCCCCACTGGTATTCTCCCTCGACTGTAAAACACTGACAATTTCTTTCCTTTCTCACTCCTAACAAATTAATTTACAAGGTGGTTTTCCCTCCTATTTCATGGCAGTTTATTGTCCTTAAGAAAATTTGGTAAAGACCTTATAAAAAGCACTTTGTAAACCCAGATTCATTGAGGTCATTGTTAACCATGTGTTTCTTTCCTTTCTTTTAAAAAAGTTGTTTGTTTGTTGTGGTTTTGGTTGGTTGGTTTTTTTGGTTTTTTTTTTTTTTTTTTTTTTTAAATAGCTCACATTTATAAGTTCTAAAGAAGTTTTAGTTTTTTCTGTTTTGTAAGAATTTATGTCCCTGTATCGACTAATGCTATTTTTTATCATACAAATGTACTTGGTATGAAAGTCAAACACAGTAATTTATAGTTTCCATACTTTCATTATAGGTCTTAAGATCTTGGCATTGAAATTTCCACATTCCATCCCTCTGTTATTCAGGCCAAACTTAACTGGGAGGTTGGGCACACTGTTCTATCCACCCATTATGCTGCACAGATGCTTGATATTTAAGGGCTTAGCTCCCACTGAAGTTTTAGTCATCTGTAAATCAGAAATCTACAGTAACACATGCCACTTTTGCTACACCTTTCTGTGTCCAACCTTTTCCTGATTTTTAATAAACTGAAAAGCCACCTTGACATAAATGGAAATTTAATCAATTAACTTTTCTAAAATTTTGTAATATTTTATGTTTTCTATTTGATTACACCATAGTTCAAAATCTTTGACATTTCAAAGGATTCGCAGATGCATTGTATATGCAGTATATAGTAATCCATTTAAAAACATTTTTTAAACTGCTTTAAAACATTTACAGACTATAAAATAAACATATGTTCTAAGGAACAACATAACCCAAGACCCAGATAGCTTTACTGAAAAGGGTCTATTTGTGCAAAGATGATTTCACAGCATTTATGAAGAATTCAAAGCCTCCAAAACTAAATTATATCCAGAGCCACTACTGTGGTTACACCTTTAAAAAAAGGAGGTCTTTCTACTCTTCTTTTCAAAGCATGAACGTGAGGAAAAGAATTAAACTGAACCCAGGGCCTACTTCATTGCAGCAATCTAGTACCTTTTTTTAGTTTTCCAGATATAGAAATGATAATAAATTACTCCCAGCTGTAAACCTGCATGTAATGTCTGAGAGCTCCTAGAGGACCCTTAAACCTCTGCTTTTTCTTGCTATGGGAAAATGAATTGGCAAATTGCTGAAAAAGAGAAAATATAATAGGAACCTTCTGGTAAATAATTTTGGCTCCTTTAATTGTTTCTATTTCTATTTTTTACTTCTCCCTTCTGATAAATTGAGCTGAAGAAAGAACATAGCACAAACTGTATGGAAATGTGGAAAATTAAGAGGGAATGTGTTTTAACTATGTTTATATACTTTGAGAAAACCTGTAACATTCATCATCAGAAAATGAGGGAACTATTATGTTGATCTTTCCCATTAGCCTAATATGACTACAGTCTCAATGAATGTCTTAATCAGAGATCTTTATGAAATAGAATCTTTCATGTATTAGGAGGCAGCCTTTAGTTCATAAGACAATTATGCTGAGCTTATTTTTACCATGGCCTACAAAGAAGGTAATCCCTCTTATTAACGGTTCAAATATCAAATGCAGTAGACAGGTTTAATGGAATTTTTTTTTAATCTTTTCACTGTCACCACAAGTGCCACCTGACATTAATCCCTTGGCACTAGTAATAAGATTAAATGAGAAATTTTACCTTTGCCGTTGTATGATAGACTAAAGCACAGGAAGAAACCTCATCAATGGTTTAAAAAAGATTTAGTGTCATTTGTATGGCAATGTAGCAGATGTCCTCTGTGGGAAAACAGCTATGAATAGTAAACAAAAAAATAATTAATTTTTCTGTCTAGTGATATATTATAGAAAAATATTCTATCAATCATGTAATCTAGGAAGGATAATTTAAGAGCCGGAAACACCAAGCAAATATGAAAGTGAGACTTAAGTGGATGACAAATAAGCGGTATAAACAAAAATAACAAAAGCTTTGAAAGAATGCTGGAAAAGTACTTATAAAAAAAATAAATCTGTATTAAAGCCAGAAAATGTAGGGATAAAGTGAGAACTACAAAATTCTAGATGAGTCATATCCTGTAAAAACAGGTAAAACAACTAGAAAAAGCATCTTCCATTTCATATAGAAATTGAGAACAGAGAAAGAAGCAGATTGCTGTTAAGAAAAGAGTGTGGATGGACTGGAGATGAAAGGTAATCTAGGTTTGACCAGAAGCCAAATAATATGGATCGCAATTTACAATAGAGAGGTTAAGTATAAGACAAAAAGAAAAAAAAAAAAGTAAAAGTTAACAAAATACAGATAAAATGGCAACTATAGTACAAGAATTTTGCGTACTTTGTCACACACTATGTGAGAATGGTATCAAATTCTTTTTAACGCATCTGTAATGTCAACAGTGATGCCTTATTGGTGAAAACCAACAAACATAGCATTTTAAGAATGGGTGAAGTAATTGATCTTTAAGTCAAATAGATCCTCAATAACAAGTAAAAAGAAAAAAAAAAAAAAAAAAAGAAGGGTAATTAGTCATAGAACTGAACGGATAATGAAATAAACTGAAAATCATTTAGCAAAGAGAGATACTATATTAGTTTGGCTGAATACACTTATGCCCAGCCCGGCAGTCAAGACAAATGAATTGTTGTAGATCAAGCCTACTTTGGCTTTGCAAATCAGCATAAATCATATAGTGGAGAAGACCTAATTAAGGAATCGCCTAAAGGGGACATGGCAAGGGGACTGACTGGAGGGACATTCCCAATTTAATTACTCAGTAATAATTTACTATTTTCTTTTTTCAATTATGAAAGTAACAAAAAAAAGTGCTTCTAAGATTTGTTGATGTCTCAGACTAGGGAGGGATTAATGAAGAGAAGGATCACAGTATCACAGACAATTTGGATGACTTCAAGGAAAGTAATGTTAAAAATGGAAGTAAATCAAAGTGCAAGGGCATAGCCTTGAGGACTAATAACCAGAATACCTGCAGTAAGTTAACAGCTTGAGTAGGATTTGCTGAGGAAAAGAAAGACAAAGCCATATTAGCTACAAGATGAAAGTCCCAAAATAATGGGTCCATTAAAAAAAAAGTGCTATCCTGATCATGTTAGTCTTTCAGGCAAAGAATACAGAGTTGAATAAATAAAAATACTTTTTTTAAAATGCAAGTGAGACCTCATCTGAGCTACCACACATCTTTTTGATCATTGTACTCAAATATTATGAATTCAGATGAACATGATCAGAGGAATAGATACAAACAGAGACAGAGGGTTTTGCTTATTTAGGTTAGCAAAGTAAACACAGAGAAGGAAAAGCTGCTTATCATGTAGGTAAATGTTAGGTGAAAAAGCTATATAAAACAAGGGACAACTCTGGTTCACTGGAGACAAGCACTTATGAGATTTGGATCCTAAACTAAGGCCTAAAAGCAATTTCCGTCATTTCTGCCAGAAGTCAGAATACAAAAGGCATGCAATATTTGCCCCTAACTGTCAAGCATTTACAGTTCAGCACCAGAAAAGATTTCCAGATTATTGAATGTGAGCTAGATGATTTAGGAAAACTGGTTTCACATGTGTGTATCACTTTTGAGAAAACAGTCCCAAATTTTATTTCAATTAATCTCAAGTTATTTCCAAAATTTTATCCTAGTGGTACTTAAGGTCCAACAGTCTATGTTTTGGGTAAAATATGAGAGCAAAACCTCCTCATTTTAAACATGACCTTTTACCTGTTCCATGTTACTTGTGTTCTGCTCAGTTAACAGATTCTTTCAGAAACAGTATTTTCTCTTAATTTTGAGACAGGAGCAGGTGCTTCAGGTGACGCCATTTTTGTACAGCAGGCAGCAGGCAGCCCAGAGGCTGTGGAAGGCTCATTTTAATTACTTGGCACCTCAATCCAATTAAAACATACCATAAAGTCTAGCTGTCAGAATGAAAATTTCGTGCAACTTTTTTAAACCACTAACCATAGCAAATACACGACACAAACCTTTCCAAACATTTAAGATGTTTTACTTACAGTTGAGATTATCTGAGAATTTTATTAAATATTTTAATACTTTTCAAGTATTTCTTAAGAAATTCAGGTCATCATTCACTGCTAAGGTTAAAGCATCCTATAATATTTTTCCATATTGTACGAAGTTATGTGTCTAACAATTTTCCCTATGAGCTTAGGGATAGCAGCCATTTTCCTTAGACCGTAGCAGAGGGGAAGCAAATGGGCTTCTCCTGAAAAGATTCAGCTTTTGATTTACAGTGTTATTTCTTGACTGTTATTAATCTGAACTAAAGTCTAGTTGGGGTGAGAAGTCTGTTCTTCCTATATTTGTGTATAGGACACAATGACTTGTTACCTTCCCCAAGCTGAGTGCAGTGACCTGCATTTTCTTTGCATGACAATGTTATAAAAGAAAGCAAGGAATGGAACTTTTAATGTTGTTTTGGATCTTTTCGGTATCCCTAGTCATTCCAAGAAAAGAAAATTTCTTGTAAAGCTAGGAAAGAAATAAGAAAAGAAAATATGTCAAACTAATTTTCAAAGCTCTAAGTTCTTGTTTACCCATGGATTCTGCTTACATCTGAAACAACTTCACAAATTGATTTAAATCTCAGCATTTACCCTTTCACCAAGTACAACGTAGGCCGCCTCTATTTAGGCTCCATGGATATTTTCACAGCTGCCCACTCATTTATGAAATATGCACTCTATGCAATAGATTATGAGTTCACAAATGTATTCTAAAAATCTGGCACAATGGAACATCAAGCACAAACGTTGCTGTCGGACATTGTTACTATGTGCAGACACAGAAATGTTAAAAGATGAAAACATTTTTTAAAAATGCTTTAAAATACATTGTTTTACGGTCACATTCTTAGCAATAAGACTAAAACACCCAAAACTAGACACAGCTGGTTGTATTCTTTGTACTAGTCAGAAGGTTATATCTTCAAAGTTTGCCTTCAGGATTTCAATCAGTTCCTATAATTTTCTTATTTTTCCTTCAAAATCTCCTGAAAAATCTCTTTAGAGTCAAGTACTGTCAGAATGGCTATTCTCCTGGTTTAAACAATCTCTAAACTACAGTCACAGAGCATACTTGTTATATAGCAGAGTTACTGATTTTTATTTTGTTGTTGTTACCTAAAGCTGAATTCTAATGTAAGGAAACACATAGTGAGTTACCTAATATATAACTCCTAAATGTATTAAAATGATTAAAATATTTCCCAATTCCATTATTATTACTATGAATAAACTGGCCATTGAAATATAGATTAATCTAATAGGGAAAAAATTAATCAAATAAGAGAGATGCAAAAGAATCCTCTAGAATTTTTGAACATGTCTAAAAGTCAACAATCCAAAAGCAATGCATTAGAAGCAATGAAGGAAGCAAAAAATTACCTGTGCGGATTATATCATTAAAAGTTGGTGCTGGGCAGCTGGTTGGTAGAAATGACAGGTGCGCTCACTATTGCCCAAAGTTCGCAGCCCAGGGAAAAATAATGTATTTGCATTAGATTCACACATAAAGACTCTAGAAGTGAATTAGGTAATGAAATTACTTCTGCTGTCTGAAACAGCCTATGGAATATCTAGTATTTGGAAACAAAATGTGAACTTCCAGAGGAAAAAGACATTTGTTTGAAGCTTAGAAACAGGGTTTACAGATTTCTTCTGATCCAAAAAAGACTTTAGATGTTGAGCCCAACAGAAATACTGATGGGAAGAAGCTTTGGTTTAATTTCAGTCCTTCATGAAGTTACAAACTACTAAGGACACTAAGTATATGAAACTAGAATTCTAATTGTCATGTCAAAAACCGAGTTAGTCCGAAAACTTGTAATACAAAAGCTACACAGAACACCTGGAGATATAAACCAAAGTTTTAAAATTCCAGAAATTGTACATTGTAGTGACTAAGAACAAATTGTATACAAGTTTTCTTATATGCTTTGCTTGAGGTATCATACAAAATGTGCAGAATGTGTTAAAAGCATGCACTCTTTCAAAACAGAGAATACGAAACAAGGTTTGCATAGTTTTTCCTTTGCTTCTAATCTTAATTTCATTAGTAATGGCACTTAATCACTTATTTAGACCATCAGCTGATTCTATTTGTCTTGAGAAAAGCTACAAGACTTCTGTGGTTGGGCACCATGCTGATTTTCAGGCAAGATCATCATCATATTAGTATGACTGTTAGGAAAATACACAAATCCTTTATACTATTACACCCCTCAAAAAAATGAAAACAGAGCTGATTTACTTTGCAAAAAATTTAAATTTAGCTGGGAAATGAAAACAATTTGCTCCAACAGCATAGAACTTTAAAAACAGTAACTGCTGCATAAATGAAATGAGAAATATATAGATTGCACAACTTGTACTAAATCAAGTGTCTAGCAAACATGCACAAATATGCTTCTGAATTTCTGTTGAGAGGGTTTTCTCAAGGCAGTATTCTCTAGCAAAAGGACTTAAACCTATGCCCTACTTCACATCAACGTCTTTGACATAGAAGGGTAATTTCTGCACTGTGATTTCAAGGTGATTTCATATTTTATGGTAGAAGTTCTCCCAAAGTCAGAATTTCATCAGCATAGAAAACTAATATGTAAATTGTCTACTAATATTCAAAAGCCTCCAGACAATGCTTTCACCTGTCATTTTGTGATGAGCTTAATTTGGGTGTATTTTTTATTAGGGAAGCAAATACTAGCTTGACAGGAGTGCTATTTCACCGGCTGTAAACAGAACACACCAAATTTGGAGGGAGCTCAGTGCAAGATTACCTTCATGATGGATAAAACATGTTTTCTTTGAGGTCTGTTTACTTTTTCCCTCTAGCAGTTAGTTCTCTGTAGTTAACAGACCTTAAGAGTTCTGAAATTCTGTTGCTGCATCAACCACTTCAACAGCATTTATTCCTTAAATCCAAGTAAAACTTCACTTCTTACCTCAAACCTTACCTAAGCTATATTCAACAATATTTACTGCTTTCGTTTTACATTTTCCTACAAAATAACCAATCAGTTACATTCCTCTCACACCTATCTGTTGTCTGATGAATTTAATCAATAGTGTTGCAAGATGTGCAAAGTACTTGAGAAAACACTAAACAAAAATACAAACACTTCTGTTCATCTCAATAGCCTATACTTTTGGTGGTGGTGTTGAAAACATAAAATATAAGCTAGCAGCATAAAGCCACTACGTGCTTAGAACTCTCTACTTTCCTGACATCCTTTTACTTTTCTTGGTAAAGTTTATAATTCCATACAAGATAGATATTTCTTATCCTTGTCATTATTTCTATATGACAATTTTCCTCCAGTACTCTTTGCTTCATCTGAGTAACCAGCCAAACTCACTTAAATCAGCCACTGGCACTGAGATGTTCCATTTTAAACAAACTCTTTGTTTGAAGTCCTTCACTCAACATTTCAATCCCTATGGGAAATTTCAGATTCCTGTCATTTTGGATTAGTTTCTTCCAATGATTACATGACAGATGATAGGTCATGGCTGGATCTATCATAAAACTTTCCTGTGTTCCCACAAGTCCCCCAAGTTCCTTACAACTCTGCTGTAGTAGAGCAAGCAATGAATTCCCACAGCAACTGTGACTCAGTCTTGCTTGAATTCATGCAAATTTTACAAGGATTTGGTTTTTAAATAAAAGCTATTCTTCTAGAAGTTTACACTGCATTCTAACTAATGATATAGGCCACTATTTTCCATATGAGAAATGTGACAAGTGTATCATTATTTTTCCTTCAATAAATGCATGTCTGTCTACACAAAGCATACATGAAAGTCTTTCCAGTAACATGTTCACCATATACAATATTTCTGCATTTGCTTTTTCAACAGCCCACTGTATTCTTTCAATAGAAAACATTTCTCACAAAACTTATTTTAAAGTCCTTACTCTGGCGTTCATATAATCACTTTTGGTATTAGGAATGATGTAGAGATCGGTGTATTAAGTTTGTGTGTGGGGTTTTTCCCCCTCAAATTGCAGGGGGTATTTCTGGAAATATATGCATGTTTATGTTTTAAAGAATACTTGCTTTTTACGTTTTCTGTCTGTGTCTGAAATGTGCTAGTCTGCCCTGCCTTGGTCAAAGCAATTGGCTTACTATTGGGCACAGCCAGGTGTCGGGGCACAGGATGAGAGAGATAACAGAGTGGGCAGCGCAGTGGTCTTGCCAGCCAGTGCCCATACTACCACACTCAAGCAAGGTGAGTGGGGCAGCCCCACTGGGCTGTCTGGAGGAGCTCTCCCTCCTGCCACCAGCTGCATAGCCTTGGTCCTGGGCCCAGGCAGCCAGATCCCTCAAACAGGGAAATGTGCTTGAGGAGCCCTTGACACAAAGAGAAAAATATGACCTTTAGCAACGTACTTACCTCTCTAGTACTCATGAAGATCTGTTGCCAATCTGTTGTTCTTGGGTTGTTGACATATCACAGGGAACTAGGGCTTACTGTGTTCTTTCCTTTGGTCCCAATATCCTTGGGCTGGAATTCAAGCTGTCAGGAGTATTTGTCAACTCAGAGCAAAAGCAGAAAAATTAGTTACTTGAAGTAAAAAGTAAACCTGATATTTCAACCCCATTGTAGATAACAAATGATCATGCTAGTCAAGGGTAGAACCTCTCATGCTTCATTTGTATTATTTATCACCTTTCAATAAGGCATTGTGAAACAAGCTAAGCACAATAGTAATATCACAGCTATTTATGGCCAATGTCCATGAAAAACATTACACTTCCAGGTTTAAAAGTATCCCTAATCACAGACTCGCAAACATGTGCCAAAACCTCTCTGACTCTAAAAAGCTGGTATCAGTAGGAGGCAATTAACTTCAGGCTGCTAAAACAGAGTACATGTTTGTATCTACTAACTCTCATACACACATATATCAAGATAGTTCTTGCTATTAAGTAAAACCAAACCAAAGACAGCTTACGATAATGCTGTAAGACCTCACAATTCCTCTTTAATTTTCATCTGCTTAGATTTTGCTCTAGAAACAATGATTTCATGTGTTACAACTTGAATGTAAAATTTACAGATATTAGAAATGCAACTTTTACGCTAGTCTTCGATTTATTTTTTTTTAATTATCTCAGCTTGCTGTCCAAATTAAATGCTGTCATTGGTCCTCATATCTGAAGATATTCAGAATTATTGCTAATAACATGTTTATACTTGGGATTCTTCCACATTAAGCCTGCCAGTTGGAATATAACACCAGCCTGGTATTTGGTTTGCAGTTAGCATAATGTCTCTTAGTCCAACATGAAATATCAAAAGATAATATGAATCCTGCCACTGGTCTTCTGTGTGTCCTTATTACAATTCTTGTTGGAAAGATATGGAATGTCCTTATTTTAAGATCAGCATTCTTGAATCTGTCATTAATTCAAGCATGTCATTACTACAGGTTTAACCTTTAGCTCTACGATCAATAACCTCACACTTCAGTACAAACTAATTTTTTTTTAATACTAAGTGCAGTTGCAAATCTCCAGTCTGCATTTTCACCATTCCTTGCACAAAAATGAAAAATAAAATCTGTAAGAGCACGTTACAGCTATAGTTGTTGCATTTTCAGTTTGGATGTTATGAACTTTCAGCAGCCACTATATAGATATCATGCTAGGAGAGTACGTTCCAGGAGTCAGACAGAGTCTAGGACTGGCTGTACAGAACCATAGGCCTCTCTCATATCTGATATATTCCTACATATATCACTGTCTCATTCATTGAAGTCAAATTTATTAAGTGCTCTCCAACTTGAAAGTCTCAGTATTTGGATGTTAGAGAAACACATTGCAATTGCGAAAACTTTGGGGTTTTCAAGAGATAAGCATAACTGTAATTGTGCTTCTGTCAAAGTGTCTGAAATTGAGTAAGTGATAACATGGTCCTGTATATGTCTACGTATCAGTTGTCTCATGCAAAACAATTCCTCTGCTTTTTGTAGACAGGTATAGATTAAAAGATTTACAGTGCTATTATATCTGCTTTTATACGTTGGTTAAGATTACTGTTCAGTATTGCAGCATATCCAGTGTTTACATGAGCTCATTACTTTCAGAAAAATTCTCCTCCGTGGGTGGGTATTTCCATGCCTGGTCTCAACTCAAAGGTTAACTTGTTTGGAAAGCTGCTGTGAAATGCTGCTTAGTTATTTCTCAGAAGACTTTTGATGGGCTTCAGGAAAAAAGAATAAAAATAAAAGTTTACAAACAATTTGAACAACATCTCTGCGTGCTCAGAAGCATCTCCTAAAATTTTAGCAGTTTTTAATGAATCCCCCAATATTTAGGACATCGCAATGATGTGTTCCAGCCTGTCTTGGCAAACCCATGGGCCAAAATGCAAGTGCAAAAAAAAACCCCAAAAAAGATAGATATGCTTTAACAAAATGAAAAAAAAAAAATCAGTCTTTCAAAAATGTAGATTAAAGACCAAACGATGCAAAGTAACATTCATTACTGAGGCTTGGATAAAATTCTCAGCTGGTGTCTTCAGTTTTAGGTAGCTGAAAATCTGGCCTGTAGTCCTTACTGCTGGGAGTAGTTACATTGATTTTTACTATTTCACAGAAATCAGTTGGACTACTTCCAGCACTAAGTGCTGCTCTTAGCTGTAAGCGCTTACAGGCTCAGTCCTTAAGAGTCTATGTTTCTATGTTATTTTTGTGCCATTGTTCTTACCAATATCTTCAGCCTTGAAAAGTATGTCTCCAGGTAAGCAACAAAAGCAGAAATGTATAAAATTGACACTGATGCTGCACCATCCGTCTGAATGGATTGTCATTCCCCTGAAAGACTATTAATCTTAATGTGATGTCAACTTCATACCCATGCATAATCACAGAAATTATTTCAATTGAGCAACCATGACCAATGCTGTCCCAGGGTACTAGACTACATTACGAAAATGAGTGGTGGTTTAAAACTCATTTGTCTATGCTGATCGTAGCCTGGAAGAAGTTACATCACATCTTTTTTTCACGCAAGTACTGTCAAGAAATTAAGGCAGGGCTTTCAAAACCTGAGAAGTGTCTGTCTTCTGGACATGGAAATGAAACTGTAGCACACAGAAGGAATAAAACTTTAGCCCTGACAAAAGGCTTCATCATATTCAGATATTTCAAGACTGCCTCATTGCCTATTAAAGCCCATCACTGCTATTTCTACCTACAATATCCACCTTAAAGTTACCATGGGTATGCCAGTTTGTGCTACAGTCACACATTCATTTTGAATATATGCACATCCTGTGATCGTGAGGTCATGGGATAGCTCAGGTTGGGAGGAACCTCAGAAGGCTGCTAGTCCCTGCTCTTGCAAAGTGGGGTCAGACCATGTTGCTTAGGGCTTCATCCACATGGGTTTGGAAAACCTCCAAGAATAGAAGCTGTGCAACCTCTCTTGACAACTTATTCAAATGCTTGACTTTCCTCATGGAGCAAGTTTTTCCTTACATCCAGCCTGAACCTCTTTTCTTTCAAACAATGCCCGTTGTATTTGAACCTCCTACCATAGTCCACTGTACAGTACCAGGCTTCATCTTTTTTATAACCTCCTGATAGTTATTGCAGGGCTGCTATGTGTCCCAGATACCAAAGGCACAGCAAACATGAGGTTTTAATGTTAAAAGACATGTCTAAAATTTTCTCCTCTTTTTCATCTCCATCATCTTAATTAAGGGGATCAAGACTTGTAGCACTGAAGGCCTAATCTTGGGATCCACAAAGTAATACAAGATAGCATGCTGGATAACAAGTTGTTGCAATATTATAATTCAGACTGTCTGCATAAATATAAACTATAGAGACAGAGAAAGTGGACCAAGAGAGCTGCCTCCATAAAGAGGCATTTGTGTAAAACACGCATTTCTTTAAGTGTGTTGTCTTGTGAACTCAAGCTGCTTTCAAGTCTCTAAACCCTGAAGACAAAAATTCTTCACTGAGTTTTTTGTTGCTCATCATGAAATCCACCACTTTCCAGGAAGGAGGGAGCCATGCCAAATTCTATACATGAATTAATGCTTTAGAGAATAGGAGCACACCTACATGGCTTAATTTGGTGCTACATTTAAGATACTTGACATAGCTTCATGTTATCTGGTACATCAGCGTGGCACAGCGTAGTGTTATGTACGCTGTAACTGTACAGTTACTAGATCAGGTCTCAGGAAGAGCATTCCTACAGTTTGGGCTAGTTTAGAGATCTCTGCACCATGTGTTACGAAGACATACTTTGTCCTCTGAAGCTCTTATATTAGCTGTAGTTTCTGAATAAATGAGAAGAAAACTGAATACTAATGGATTCTTCATATAAAAGGTAGATGCAACCAGCAGTGCATTTCTAAAAACACTGTGTCTAGAGGAGCTGAAAAATGCAGACTCAAAATATTTTAGTTAAACTGCACCAACCAGAACCATTTAGCTAGTTTATGTAACATTACAGCAAGCTAGTGAACAAATGACTGACTAGTGGCTGTAGCAAACAAGACAGACTTCAGGTCAGTGACCATTTTCATTGATGTCTTTGCCAATGTATCAACAATTACTCTTTTGTAATCATAAAAAAGGGAGAGAGGAGGAATTGCTCTGTGATTAGCTAACCTGGCCACATCTTAGGAAGTGTGCCTTAATTTCCCATATTTTGTCACTAGCTAAGTACAACTGCAAGATGGTCATTTAATCTTTTATCCCAACCTTTAACTGATTTGTTTCTGACTGTTCAGTTTTGAGATCTTCCCGTCACTCAGGATCTTACAAGTTGGTTTAAGTAGTGAAGTAACTCAAGGTTTGCTAAAGCATAAAATTGTAACAAGCATCTTAGAGCTCTGGAATGAAGTAGTACAGCAACTTATAGCTAGAGAATGGGAAAATGCATTCCTTCTTTCCCTTACTTAGATTTAAGGATCAGATACTTCATTTTGGAAAACCTAACTTTCCCTGCTACAAAGAAATCAATGGGAGTTTTACACAAATGCATAGACAGAAAGTCTAGCAGGTGAATCAAAATAAGAACCTTCCTTGTGACTCAGTCAGAAAGAGCTGTGATAAACTTGTCTAGTGTGGGTCATTTCTTGTAATTCTTACATCCACACACTGTCAAAATAGATTGAAAGCTCTGGTTTAGGCAGGGGAACAAGAAAAAGATAAATGAGAGAACTGTGCAGATGAATTGTAGCAGCACAGAACACAGGCAGAGATGGCATACACATGGAAAGATATATTCAAAGAAACTGCCAGAGTTATGCAGCTAAACAAGTTCCAATGGATACAAGCAAAATGTTTTACTGTGTGACTTATGTCATACTTTTTCCATTTATAGTCAAAATAAGCTTACTGCTATTCCGAGCCCACAGGCAAGAGTAAATCGAGCTGTCTTCCAGCCTTAAATCAACAACTTGCACACTACAGTAGGATTTGCATTATTTCTACCATTCCAAGCTAAAGCAGCCATTCCATGCCTTTTTATCTGTTCTCATACAACCATACCTGCTTCATCAAGAGCTACTCATAGTTTACATTTTCTCCCCTAAGTAATACTTTTCAACAGCAAAAAACTTATTTCATGGAATATCCTTGAATTTAGATTAGCCTTACAACCCATCGGACATCTACCTAATCCAGTGGTTTAAAAGTAAAATAAATCTTCTTCATTATTAAAAATCAAAGGAAAAAAACCCCACCAATAATAGCTGACAGTATACATATATATATGGAATAATATATTTGCATGTATGTGTAGATACATATATTATTTAAGTATGTTTACACAAAAGACCAGAAAATGATGACTAACATATGTATTGCAATAAATACAAAAACATTAGAAGATAAAAGTATATTCTGGTTTAAATAACGTCTTGTGATATGATGGAATGCTCTCTTTTTGTGGAAAAGAACAGCTTCTCTCCATTCTTGCCATACATTAAGTTGCAAAAATAGTTTTTTTTCTTACTAACAACTATGAGGGTATAAGGCTGTTGGTTAGTTAATCAGCTACAAAAGACATATTAGTGCCTATGAGAACATATAAATATGACTGACTGCCTTAAAATTTTAGCTATTAAAACTGGCAGGGAAAACAGAGCAGAAGGAGCTAACAGCTAACAAGCTTCTCCTTCAAGGATTATGTGTCCAAGCAGTGAGTTTTCTGCATCTACTTTTATGGTTATGATTGACAGACAGTACACTCCACCTCTTTTCTATCTCCATATTACAAGGATTTTCACATTTGTTAGAATTATGCTAAGAACTGGTATTATACAAGTATCCAGGGTGACTTGCTTTAATTCTCCTTCAGAGCTAGATCAATGGCCTAACTGTTTGTTCCATTCTAATTAAAAAAACATTTCTGATTGTGTCCTGAAGTGATAACATTTAGCAGCTCAGACCTACAAAATTTTACAAATTGCAATTATAATCTCATGGAATACTACTACTGTAAGCCTTCTATACAATAAATATTTGCTTGTTCTGATGAAGTTTCACTGTTTTCTAACTGTGGTTTTCATTGCAATTAACATACACTAAATAGTTGTAAAAAGAAAACCAAATGGCATTATGAAGGTAAAGTTGGACAAAATGAAATAAAAATGTTACCACCTGCTTTACAGGGATTAAGGTTTTGCATTATTTCTAGTGAAATCTGAAATCTTCAGAGATCATGTAAAAACTGATTGTCAGGATAATTAGGACTAAGTGACTTCAAATGGAGATCAAACAGCCATAAATCTAAGTTAGCTCTACAGATCAAAGGTTCAAACAAATTCTAGTTAGTTCCAACATGTGGCTTATTTTTCAAAATGAAAAGAAATATTGCGGTACACTAAATGTTATAAGCTAACCAGATGGCCACTTGATAGATGTCTATATTAGAAGAACCGCACTGCACC
Source organism: Falco rusticolus (assembly GCF_015220075.1). NCBI lineage: Eukaryota > Metazoa > Chordata > Aves > Falconiformes > Falconidae > Falco > Falco rusticolus. The sequence continues at coordinate 25,077,889 of NC_051197.1, forward strand.
CTTTCATATGATAAAAACAGAATGTGTGTTTCATTTGGATGACAATCAATTTTAACTCATTTTTACCAGACAATACAGGCAACTAATGATTACTCAATTAACCTCAGAGCACCATGGTAACCAGTGAATCTCTAAGAAACATAATGACATAAATGCATTCTGAACCAACCAAATAACATGGATCACACAAACTGCATTAAAAATAAAATGAAAGCAAGAACAACAAATTCCCAAAGCTTTCTATCTTCCGAGCTTCTTTTAACAATAATTAACAAAGAAATTGGAAGCACAGAGTGTGCAATGTTGTTCTAGTGTCTATCTAGTAACAAATAATGCAATGGTTTGAAAAAACCTTAACTTTTTCCAGTGTATGAAATGTATGTAATGAAGATTTAAGATGCATCTAGGTATATGTAAACTATGAAAGTAAAGTAAAAACCAATTACATTAGCAAAATTTCTGCTGAAGAGATTGACAGTAGGTGTAGAACCCACCAAACCACAAAAGAAACTAACCTCAGTGCCAACAAAACTTTAGACAAACAGTAGAGATAACCTAAGAGAACTGAAGACTCTCCACTAAGGACATGTGGTTCTGTGAGCTGGTGGTTAACATGGAAAGCAGTAACAACAAAAGCTTTAATTTTTTCCATCACTTAGCAAAATGTGCTAAGCAAGAGTAGAAAAAATTATCATCTGGTATCACTGAACGCATCATAAAGAAAACATATTTTAACTCCATATACTGGGAATGTTCCTTCCATTAACATAATAGCAATGTTATGAAACACCAGAACTAAGGATGTACAATAACAGCATATCACTAAGTGGTTCATAACATAAACAGTTTTATGCTCCTTGAAAATTTCCATTCTTTATTGTTTCTTGTCTACTATATCCACAGAACAAACTTTGAAAAAAAAATCATTGGGTAGCATATAATACAGTTTGTTCTATTATAAGAATACATTATATTATTTTCTATTTTGACTTGCCATCCTTTGTTATTTAGCGTTATTTTTTATATTCTAACAGAAAGCACAAAATAATGGAATATTTTTTTTTATTGAATCATTAACTACTTCTCAATATCTTACCCATCAGGCTTTCATGCAATATTCCATTTCTACAATGAACTTTTAAATTGATTATTATACTGAGAAAGAGTTGCTTAACCGGGATTACTTTTGCCAGTGCTTCCTCTGCTCTTACTTTTCAAAAAATTCTCTAATTGCAAGCCAGACACATGGCAAAGGGATACTAAATTTCAAATTATTTGCAGAGAATTTCCCACTAGAACACTGAATGTAAAGCAGCCAAAAGCATGGCCAAGACATTTACCAACTGCAGTACAAAATGTGTTCTTGTTTTGTAATTTCTGGGTTATATGAGGCAGTACAAAATTCATACATGTCTATTTTAATGGTACAATTAAAACCAATATAGCTAGAATAATATATAGCAGCCATAGAAAATCCTTTTTGAGTGTTTTAAATTAATTTCCTAAGGATGATATAAGTATTTATTTTGATGTAGAATGCAGCTGGGACAATTTGGAAAGAAGCAATCTGGGGAGATAATTCAAGTGAGAGGACGGAGGAAGCAAACAAATTTGCTTTGTGGAGTTAAGGATCCACAAGAAAGTTCCATGGACTTGAAAGGATAGCTGTAATTTTTTCATTATATGGAGCAAGGTCTAAAGATACAGTTGGAGTTAGAACCCTTACATAAATTCACATTCAAATAGGGTGAAATCACAGAGAGGGGAACATGTTCTCAAAAGATGTCAGTATTTCTGGGCCTGAACATCTTCACATACAGTGATTATGAAGAGATCATGAAAAGTGAAAAAATCTACATGTATGTAACAAAGTTTGTTCCCCTATTCATTCCTATCACCATTAGGACTTTGAAACTTAAACAACAAAATTTAAGAGAACAACTCTGTTATTTTGCCTCATAATAAAAACTTAGATTTCATCCCTTGTCAAATATTTGTTGATTCAAATCTGATTTGTGCTCATCGCTCTTTAAAGGGCATGCTCTTCTTCCTCATTCTCTTCCAGAATTTCAACATGACAGCTTTCCAGCACGGATCTATCTACCAGCTACATTGCACTACTTCAGTAACTGTATTCTTCAAATGTATCTCATAAAAAGACAATACACATTAAAATGTTCTCACCTCACAGCTCTAAAAGTTTTCACAATGACATTCTTGAGAGCAATGTTGTCTAGTGAGTTAGGAAAACTAAAAAGTTCACACAAAATTACATACATTTTGAAGCCTTCCAGACAGAGCAGACATCTCTGCATTTTGTACCTTCTGTTTTGGCAGTTAGCCAATATCCACCCAGCTCCCTTGGAAAAAATATTTAAAACGTTCTTTTAAATAACTGAATATTTAATAATAAACTTTAAAAGCTTTTCTCTTCAAGCTTCAAGAGAAGGTTCTCTCTGAGTTATAGAGCAGCATTCAATAAAGACAAGTATCTCTTCTAGCATTTGCAAACATTGGTAACAGGGATACAATTCTCTATTTAGGCTCCTCCAGTATCACTGCAGGATTTCTGTCTAGATCCCAAAGAAGAGTTATTAAATATTCCTATTTTCTTCAGTTCTGGCAATCAATCTGAAATCATCTGTTGACTGTACAATACCATGTGACTTATCTGTACCATACAAAATGAAAGAGTTGTAAAAATGCAGTCATGCTCAGAAAGGTTGTATATTACTCTCATCTCTTGTTCTATGAGAGGTCCAGCTAGTCCTTCCAGCTCTCTTCTCCCAACTCAATAGCACCTCCCATTAGAAGACTGCAGCAGTGAAGTAGGAGATTTGATGCACTTAGCATACAGTCAAACCGTTGGTTCCTGCACCCACAACTGGGAATTCATAAGCAAAGATCTGAAAATGTGCAAGTTCATATTTGCACGTGTGTGGACACACAAAAGGGGTAGTGAGATGTACTGCAACAGCTGGGAAGTCTCCTAGTAAGCTACGTGTAGTCTTTGCCTCAATTAAATACCTCTTTAAGCAGCTTTTAAACATTCCAGACTGGCAGTATCTCACTGGACATGATGTTGCTGATCCAGTGCTCAGAAAGTACCTTTTTTTTTTTTTCTGTAGTACTTCATGCATTTTGTAATTTGCTCCAAATCATGAAGACAAAGAGCATTTTTAAAATGTCACTTCACTGTAGGAAATTACAGCAACAGCTGCAAGGAGTGATAAGTGGATGGAATTCAAGAGGACTTTTTTTCCTTACTATTTGCCATATACCGAGCTCCTACCTCCTACTCTGTAGTGCTTTTATTTGAAGATGGCTTGTTCAAGAATTTGAAGCCTTTTTTTTTATTTTTCAACCATACAGTTGCACCTTTTTAAAGTAGAGGAATTTACAGGTTTTCTACTAACACATTTAAATTATAAACTATCTATCTTTAAAATCTTGGGCAAAAAGTGGTAAAAACTTACCTTACCCCTATCAAATATAAAACCATTTGACTCATTTAGCCTATCTCCCATTCTAACTACTTCAGAGACTATATTGAAGAAGTCACTATGCAAAATTATCTCTCTATTCCCTAACCTTATGCCCTGTAAATACATATTTGAGACTAACTTTGAATTTCACGCTAGCTTGATAAAAAAAAAATAAAATGATTGTGGGGTCAGAATCTCAGCCATTATGAGTCTGTATCCATACTACAACTATTGAGCAAGTAGGAAAGGCAGCCTATGCCATAATTCAATCCCCTCCAGCCTAGACAGCCAAACACCATATAGATACTTTGCATAATTAAAAAAAGTCCCTGAAGCCTGCTCTAAATTACCATAGGAAGGCAGAGAAACTGCTGTATCGGGTAAAGCTTGCCATTGGCTCAACTCCAGTTTGCTTTACCTGACTCTGCAGTGTTACACAAACAGACAAAGGTGTTAAACTGGATACATAGGATCTGGCCACTATAAACTATAGTCCATCTTTGTAATACCCATGCTTTTGGGACAGCGAGCAGTACACTAAACCTTCAGCTTTGTGCTGCATCCAGGAGGTATTTGAACACTGAAAATCATACACTGCAAAGCACACCTGATTTAGTCCTTTTGCATCACTTATTTAAGATAGAGATCAACTGGAAAAATGCCTCCCACTAAAGTCCACAAGCTAAGCACCAACTCTGCTGGAACAAGACTACATTGCTGAGGTAAAACTCCAATGCTGCTTGCAGCTCCCCCGAGTTAGGCTCATCAAAACAAAAAAAAAGCTGCTTTTTTCTAGGGCACAAATTAAACAAAGCAGCTCACCCAAGTGTAATTTAATCCATGCACCTTACTTTATGCTACAAAATGAGAGCACAGAGGATTAATTTACTTCTTTATTCAGTGCAGAAAGCAGTTACTGAAAACTATAATTTTACTCAGGTCATCCTACTGCATTAATTCCCACAGTGTTGTCTTAAAACATTTGACACAGCAGTTCCTTGAATGACGAAAAGGAATGTAATAAAACCTGACTTCACTGAAAATGAAGGCAAAAGTCCTTATTCTTCTGTGAGACTCCCTAAAGAGAAAGCAGAATGAACTTTCTTTGTACATTAGGTATTTGTTAATCAAGAGAACATCACTACTCAAAATTCAGAATTGCTGGTAAGATGCTGATAGGCTATTGGTTTTCAGTTCAACAAAGTGATTGAAAATGCGACACACGGTATCATCATAAATTTACCAGTGCAACAACTTCTTGAATAACAGTATTTTTCCAGAACTCTTTGGGTTTGGGAAAAAAATAAAGGAGGGACGAGGAATTCATTTTTAGTAGGAGCCACTGTTGACATTGGAATACTATTAATGGCAATGGGCACTTGGATCCGTGCAGCTATATTCACAGTTTGCATGAAGGCTTAAACATGTCTTGAGGCAAAAAGAAACAGTAGTATTTTAGAATTTTAGTAGGACTCACTGGACAGCACTCCTTGCTACCAGCTGATGCACACAGGTGAAAGTAATTCTGCTAAAACATTGTCACTGATTCATAGGAGGCAGTCAAGAGTTCAAATAAGTGGGCAACAAGTGCAGCAAGCCAACCAAGAGAACAATAACGTACTTTTGAATAGACTTGAATGTATGTTTTGAATCAGTTAAAAAAGACTGATGGGCTGTGACAATCTGAAATTAAATACTCCTTTTCCAGTTTGACAATCAACAAAATTAAGTTCTGAAAACAACAAAACTGAAAGTTTGTTCTTTTTACCTAAGCCGGGGGTTTTTTTATTCAATTTGCCACTCCATGTATGTCTTTTTTCCCTAGGTTTACTGCACTGTTAAGCTGAGGGTCCCAATTTTTTCTTGGCTGTCAACATATGTAAGAGGAGCCTTTTTTTCGGATCTTCCTATCCCTTGCTAGTTTCAGCTCAAGATAAGCTTTGACTTTTGCAAATCCATCTCTGTACACTCAGGAAATGTCTCCATATTCCTCCCAAGAATCCCATCCCTGCTTCCTTCTCCTGTGCACTTCCTTCTTGCATTTGAGCTGAATCAGGGGTGCCCTGCTCATCCATGCTGTCTCTCTGCCGCACTTGATCGACCTTCTGCACATTGCAATGGACAGTTCTTGTGCTCCAAGGATGCTGTTCTTGAAGATTACTGAGCTCTTGTGGACCCCCTTAAGCCCTCTGGTCCTATTCCACATGAGATCCTGCTAAGAGCATCCCCAAATAACACAAAAGTGTGCTCTCCTGAAGTCCAGCATTGCAATTCAGTCATTTGTCTTGCTCTCCCATTGCCTGACTAGTATCCTGTCATAGATAGGTTTCTTAAATGTGCATTCATAGTAGAGAGCCCTGGCTAATGTAAGCTGTTAGATTACAGAAAGAAAGAAATAGGGAAGAAAAAACATACTCATTTTTCAATTGCTTTTTCCGCTCTGAGAATCTCAGACATAATTCAATCTAAACCTGTGATTTATGGGTTTTACATCTCTCATATTTCTTACCAGTACTACAAAACCTTACAAAGTAATAGAAAATGCTTAGGGAGAAAAGTCTTCAAAATCAATTCAAGTCTTGGATGCTACAGAAGAGTTAAATTTTTCCAATAAGTGTATTAAAAAGATGCATCTATCAGTGAGTAAACAGTAATCCTGCTTTGTACTACTAATGAGATTCCTGGTTGAAGAGCAGGTTTCTTATGGAAGTTGCTACTTTTTGTTTAACACCTTAGTGTGTGGGTTTAATAATATTAGGGATTTATGTTATAAATAACATACAAATAATCTAAAACCCTCAATTACTAGTGCAGAAAAAAAGGAATGTTTTTAATATGTTTAACTATCCATAACTAAAGAGGGTGATATCCACTTCACAGTAGCAGTGGCTCTAGTTTTAAGACAAGACTCCATAAAACATGCATTGACATGTGCATAGAAGGCAGATCAGACTGCATTATAAATGCCACCCAAGAGGAACTATATCTTAAAATTTCATTTCTAACCTAAAAAAAAAAACAAAACAACTTAACGCACATCATCCTGGGATTAGATTGCTACAAGGCAAACAAAAGCTTTTTATGCAGTTACTCAGAAATAAAACGGTAGTTGCAATTAAAGCACCAAATGCCTCAGTAATTGATCCCAAAAATGCAAGGTAAATTATATATTAATCCTAAATTTACTCTACATTTATAAAAACAGGATATTTGTTCACTTCATATGTCACAAACCCCCTCCTTTGAACAAATGAAAACTTACTATTTATTTGACTTAGTCCTTCTAAAGAAGGTTGAAGATTAACAGTCATTACGCTTTACTAGTTTATGAATAAAACTTAAACCAAGTTGCCAAAACCCAAAGTTAATTGATCCAGAAATGAAAACCTGGACTCAAGAGGTTAGAAAGAAGAGTTGTAAGGCAAAATGGGGAACCTGCAGAGTTCAGAGACAGAACAACATGCCAGGTTCACATCTGGTTCCTTAGCTGGTTAGTTTGCTTTTTAAAACAAACCTTACTGCTACTTCTGTCTCCTCAGAGCTATGCTGCCCATGTTTGACTCATCAAGTAGAACTGCTGTCTTCCATATGTTTTGAATAAGAGCAGTGGAAGCTACTACACCTGCATCATGTCTGGGATATCAAGCAATATAACCAGAGATCCAGATTTTGAATTTATGAAAAATCTAATGGCACAAACACTCACAACAGAGCTGTTGTACCTCTAAATATGAAACTATATATGCACATATAAAGAAAATCAAATGAGATAAATTTGGGGAGAGAGATGGGGAAAGGTTGGTCCCATTTTTAAACACTATGGAGTTTCATATTTTGTGATAAAATACAAGCCATTAAAAAATTCTTTACATGATTTCCTGAATAGGAAATTTATTTTTGCAATAGGTTTGCTGTTGCTTAAGTGTGATTCATTCCGAAAATTTGGTAAATATTGTCCCAAATATGGAATGATTATACACAGATAAAGAGATTATTTGTAGCAGTGTCAACCTAAACGTAGCTGTTATGAAAATGCAACACTTTAACATCAAAATAAATAAATAGCTACTTTTTTCTTTTTCTCTCCTTAAAGGGCTTTAAGCATTTTCAGCCTCAAAAAGACAAAGCAAGGAAAAGGTGATCTTCTTGCTTTTGCAGCTAGGCAGACAAACCTTTTGGGATATTATTACATGAACAAGTCAAGAGGAGGTCATCTAGATTATGGATTCACTGTCTTTAAGCTATTCTACAGTATGTACCCTTAGGGATGCTTTTATGCTGTGGCAAAGATGCAATAGCTTACACTTTTCTGCAAGTAGGGGGATTTGCATTTAACAAAAGCAAATTCACAGTGAAAAGCTAATTCAAAATTATATACTTCAACAAAGAAATAACTTTTTCCCCCTCAGCTATTACATTTCATTAACATTACTTCACAATTGTTGCTTTAGGTTAAGCCTATCAACCACATCTTTATCAATTATTCAAAATATTTTTTAGCACACACAGAACCCTAAGAGGTAGACACTAAAAATTAATCTTTGTGGCAGCAACCTTTTCTCCATTTAAAAGAAATCTTACAATGCTTGTCATTGAAATCATCACAAGACTGATTTATTTGGTTTTGGGTATTTTTGTTTGAGTGAGTGCCACAGGATTCACCAAAAATCCATTGCTTACAAAACAGCTCTCCTTTACATGAATGGAATTGTAAGGATCAGTAAACACTTTTACTAACCTTAGAGGAAAATTAGCATTATACTAGAAATATTGGGCCCAGGATGCCAAGACAGCAAAAGAGATTTTATGTTTACTGACACCATGTTTAGATGATGGTAAGAAACCTAGAAATGTCAATGAATCATAAAAGCTAGTTATAAGATAAGCTACTGAGTCCTGAATTTTTCTGTTTGCAGTAACATTTGCTTATAAAGAAATGATTTGGAAAGTCCGGGGATATTCTCATCTTCTGAACTCCAGAAATGTCCTTTTCTCATCCACCAAGAGACATCTGTGACAAAATCTAAAAATAAGATACTTTAGATAAGATGACTTGGGTAATAAAATAACAACAATCTTATTTTCATCAGGTTCACTTACTCAACTCATATTGCCACAGTTGAAAGACTCACTTATTTTAACATAACTAATGGAGTTGGCTATCTATATTTTGTAATGCAAAATAGTTTGAGCTGAAACCTAGTCTGGCATGGCACAGATCAAGAACTAGATTTCCTACCAGACATTAGCAAGTCACTTTTTTTCTGCCTAGCATCTACTACTGCTAGGGGGAATGTATGGAGAATAATCTTTTACTTCTAGCAAACATGTAATTTTATGTTCCTCAAAAAAAATAATAATTAAATGTCTATTCCTATTCAGTCTCTTTCAGGCTTCGCATAGAGTGTCAGCCACCTTGTGGGTGGCTGAGAAAGAAACATTTATGCCTCCTTGCTGCAATTAATTAATAGTATCAATGTTTAAAAAGAGAGTTTCCCATTTCACAACAACCAGTAATTGAATACCAAACAGGCAGACGAGTACTGCCATAGATATTTGAGCCTGACAGATGAGCAGAGCCTGACTTGGTGAGTTAGCAGTTGCGGCAGGAACCGCCGCTCAGGCCCAGGTCGCTGGGGACATTCCTCCCATTGCTGTGGGGCTGGCTCTCCCCTGCCCTCACCACAACACCGCCTTGCCCCAATCTGAACAGAACAATCCACCCAAAAAATAATGGACCTATGTGGGCTCCAGCTATCAACGATGAAAATGTTTCATATTGTTACCTGGCCAACAAATCACCTAAGAATCTCCCTTTCTTCCCATACAAGTGTTTTAGAAATATATTGCCCTGAAGTTCTTCATTTCTATTTTATCTGAAGCAAAGGAGGCAGGTTTTCTTAGAAAATAAATAAGAGCTCTGCCTTAGTGCAACCCTCTGGGCCATGTCCCTCAGGAGCAGTAGCCCGCGGCGCTGCCGGGCAAGGGGCTCTCACCGGTGGGTGCAGCCTGGGGACCCCCAGCCCAGCACTGCAGCGAGGCCCCGGCACAGCAGGCTCCGGCCGCGGCCATGCAGCTGCGGGCAAAAGCACGGCCGTGAGTCGGCACCCAGGCTGAGCCGTGCCATACGCAGCATGGAAGAAGATGAGAAGTGGCAGACAGAGTGGCAGGAGCAGGGAGCTCTCACGCCTGAGCTGGGGTGGAGCTGGGCCTCGGCGGCAGGTGGACAGCTGAGGGCAACGAGGCCTGTCCGTGCCCTTGGGGCTGGCGGCTTTCCACAGCCCGGGAGCAGCATTACAGTGCCAAAGCAATGGGTTGCATTTACCCTACTGCTGAATATTAATACTTTTAAAATTATCTATTTGGGAGTAAAAAAAAAAAAAAAAAAACCACCAAAAAAACCCCCAGAAAGAATTAGTCCATGATGGAAAAACCACTGAATGACAGGTATCTGTTCTCCATCAAGAGAAGTGAAACTTGTTAATTTGTCTTATTTTAATCAGGATCAAGTACATATGACAAACTGTTTCAAATCATTGCTACTCAGGGGGTTGATGACAGCCTCCCAGATACATCTTTAGTTCATTAGTAAGCTTCCAAAAAAAGTAAAATAGATCCTCTTTCATTTGCTTAAAAGAATAAGTTCCTCTATCAAGATACACATATATGCAGAACTGGCCCCTTCATCCCTTCCTTTGATCCTTTCTCCCCAGAGATGAGAACTCAATTTGGCCATTCAAGCAAGGCAATTACCTTGCAAAAAGCAGAATATATCTCCTGGCCCTACCCATGTCTGAAGCTGCAGTACATAAAATCAAAGATGTGTAAACAGTGTTTAAAATACTTTCATGATACCAAAAAATAAAAATCAAGATACTTTCCAAGCAATGCAGATAAGGTCGGGCAACTTCCTGACCTTCCTGTGAAAGAAGCCTAAGCAGCCTCCTAGACATAGTGGCCTGTTTTTATTAAAATTCTTTTTCTTTCTTACCACCACTTCCCTTGATCTTCATTTTTCATGCCTGTTCTGAAGTCTCAGCCTAACTTGACTAAATTCACAATCATTGTCTTTTATTTTCTTGTATAATTCAACATGTGCCAAGCCGCAATGCATGAGGGTTTCTGCTTATCTCCTCACAGTACCTGGCTTTTGGAGTCAAGGCTGCAAGGAGAGAGGTAGGCTGCTTTGTGCCTCAGTTGCTGTTTGTGAAGCTAAGTAGTGCTGCTGTATATAATTCATATGGAATTAAGAAAACAAACCATATGGACAGAGTATTTTCCACAAAATATTTCCTTTCACTTACTGTATTTGTGCTCAGAATTAGAATCCAGCAGACATGCAGACAGCCTTTCTTTGGTTATTATATTACCTGTCTCAGAATATGTTTTCTTCTACTAATACTGCCTATAACTTCTCACTTCCCTGACACATTTTTTTGTTGTGAATTTACAAAAGTGATGACTATGGGATGGAGGCCAGTCTGGTTCTAAAATGAGGAATGTTTCTTTTGAAATTACTGCAAGTTGTAAATTGGGTGATAAAGTACCTCAGAGAAACAAGAATCTTCTGGTCAAAGCAGAGTTGTGTTCAAAAGAAGTTGGTTCAATTTCTCCATGCATTTAGGGTTTTTTCCCTGGGCATTTTAGGTTACTCTTTCTGTCACTGTTCCTATTACAGAAGAGTAATACTTCCTTTCTCCTGTCTTTAGGATTTTCTTTTTTATTTGGTAAGCTCTTTAAGGCAAGGACTGTTCATACAATGTCTGGTACAAAAGGCTCCTGATTTAACTTCTGGCTTCTGAGGTACTATTGTAATACAAATGATGATGCTAATCATATTGGGTGAGTCTCCAGAAACAGAGCATTTCAGAAGTCTGGTATAAATCAAAGGAGGGGGAAAAAACAACCTTGTAAGCATGGCGTCTTAAATAAAAAGCTATTCACTTTATATTCTTCTCTAGATGCCCCCTTTAGTTGGTAATGACTGGCAAACTAATGGACCTCTTGCAAAGGAAATCTTTGCATCACTCAATTCTTTGTAAATCTTTGGTCAGATTAAAAGATTTTTTGCCTTCTTTTCCCTTTTTCCTTAAAACATTATAAATCTTTATTTTCTATTTTGCTCTCTCACTGCTTTAGATGTTTAGATGGTTATATCACAACAACAGATAAATTAAAATTACTTGTGTGAGGTTACAGATATACACAAGAACAAAAGGACTGATGACTGGAAAGAGAGAAGTACCTTAAATTATTCAGAGAGATCCTTTTTCTTTCCTTGGGTTTTTGAAAGCAATTGGAAAAAGTGATGAAAGAATATGAACACTGCATGAGCAATCTGACAGCGCCAGACCCAGTATTAATGCCGTGTGCATTTTCTTCTTTTGATCGTTTACTTGAAAACTTGCTCTGTTCTTTTAAAATAGTTTACCTCTTTCTGTTTAAATACAGAACTTAAAGATTGTCCTCTAATTCCACTTCAGAAATTCTTGAATCAGTATCTACATAGTACATACCCAAGAGAATCATAACGTTTTCCAAACTTTTTTTTTAACCTTGCTAGTATTGTAGAGGAGAATCCAGTATCTTCAAAGTACTGAAAAACCCAAGAGTAAAACCAGACTTTTTCAGTTCCTCCCTTCCACTACTTGAATTAAAAAGCAGTGACAATATTTTTTTCCTTAGATGTATATCAAAGCAATACAGCAATCAAAAAGATACAACCCAAAAAAACCCCAAAACGTTTATGCCCTTAAAGATGTCATGTCAGCCAGAGTCCTTTATTTTTTGAAGAAAAAAAATTATAGATAAAGGTGGGGGTGTGAATGTGCTTACTCAGGTAGAGTTAGATCACACATTATGTAAATGATCTGTATGAGTGTAAGTAATGAGCTCTGTTTCTTGATATATGCTCACTTACCCAAGCAGAACGTTGTGCTTACTCCACTTCTTTTCTGTTGGAAGCTGGAAAGCAACGTCACCATATTTTTTTGCCACAAACTGTAAATCTTTTAAGAAAGTTCATTGTGATCACATTTACTTCTCTCCTTTTTATTAGCCAAGCCTTCAGAAGACAGTGGAAACGTTGGGGCAGTATCAGTTGCCAAAACCAATCTGCAGAAATGGAGAAAGCCTTTCTTGTACTGACTGGCAACTGGGCACACTCCAGGGATAACAAGAACAACATGTGAAGCTGGCAGAAACGAGCAAATTAGCAAACAAATGCACTTTATTGGATATTTTCCAAAGATTAAAACTTGCTAAGCACTTAATTCTCCCTGATTTTGTGAATCAGCTGTTCATAAGCTGTTCTAAACTACTTCAGATAGAATGGGGGAGAGAAAGATACCTGTTTAAAGAAGCAGGATTAAAGAATATTGTTCCTGCCAGCCATAAATGCCATCATTTGCTACATTAAAAAATAAATAAATAAATAAATAGATAGATAGATAAAGAAAGAAAGAAAGAAAGAGACAGATCTTAACTGTTACCGCTAGATCGCAGCTGTGAGTACAGGGCAAACGATGAAAACTGGAGGAACAAATATATAGCTGAGCGTATAAAATGAGAAATAATATATATGAAAGCATTAAAATCTTACTTACTTTTACCGAGCCACACACGCTCAAAGAAAACTGTGTGATTTTTATTCCAGGTGTTTCTCCTTGGAGGTTTAAGGTTTCAGCTGTATTCCCAATGCCACAGCTCAACAATGGGGGACAGCAAGGAAGTTTTCTATGTCCTTCCTTACATGATTTTGATAATATTGAGAGCTGAAGGAGTTCAATTTTCTTTTTAACTCAGTTTAAAATCAGCACACAAATTGATAAAGAGTGTAACAATATTGCCTTGGCTATCAATTAATTTAGTTTTGTAACAGTTTGATGAATTCTTTTGGTGAAATTGTTTCCTTGTTTTTTTCAGGGTGTTCTATTAATACTGTTGGATTTGACTTCCTTTTTATGCTCTTTAATTTGTTGGCATGAAAGGTTATAAGTCAGACTGACAGCTTTTGACAACCATTTTCTACCTAATTTACACAAATAGAATTATCCACTTAAGTTGCAAATAGGTGTAAAGTTAGTCCTTCAGTGACTTGTGATTCCTCCAAAGGTATGCCTTAATGTTCATTTTTCAGCCCTTTAAGAGTTTTGAACTCTGCTGCTACTTCTGCTTTGCAGTTTACTCTCTGCAATAACTATAAATGTGCTGTGAACCAGATCAGTGGAGTGACCCTAGCCTAGGAAAAAACTGGCAGCAATGAAGAGTAGGTTAGAATCCCTAAAGGGATTTCCCTCTATCACCGGGGTGTACATATAAAGTTCACGAAGTGTAAGCATAATGCAAAAGATATCCCCTGTCCATCATAGGCAGCCTCAGGACTGCATGTTATAAAGAATAATATATGCAATGAAACAGCGTCCATAAATAAATTGCTGGCCTCTGTCTTTTCCTTGTCACACAAGGACCATACAGTTGTCTATTTTTCCCATTATCAGTCCCCAGTAGTCATCACTAACAGAAACCTTCTCTTCAACTTATTTAATGTGACTTTGGATCCAGTGCATGGTGGAAACAAAGGAAAGAATTATCTGTGCTTCCATGGTTTTGGATAAGACCCTCTCAGCTGGAAAATAAGATATATCACATAATATAGGAAGTACCAGAAGCTTATCCTGCAGCAAGATTCTGCCTGCATTTGTTGAACTGGTTTCTTTTTGACTCTGGTTTAACTCTGATGCTAATATTTTGTTCCTTCTGGCAAAAATGTGAACCAAATCCCAGTACAATGAATGAATGAAAACACTGTTGGCTAAAATAACTATGGTTTTGTAGAATTTCTCATTGATAAATCAGTGTAATTATCTTTACTTTTCAGGGCAAAAAGAGAGGCACAGTGAAGAGATGTGATTTATCCCAAAGGCTGACAGCACAGGCAAAAAATTCCAGAGTCTAAGCTCAGGGTTTGAAGGATTATTTCCTCAGTTTGGGACAATCTGTCAATCAGGTGAGATAATCTTCTGTTTTACACACTGTGTTTTCTAGCATAGATTTCGTTCATGTTTTATAACTGAAATTATTGCAGTATAAATGATCAGAAGACTAGTGTCTTTTTCCCTGATACACGTTTTCCTGAAAGATTCTGCCAGAAGGTCAATTTTCTGCAAAGCATGTCAAATACTACCACATTAAGAAGCTGGGAAGACAAAGCTATTCTGGAGCCCAGGCTACGATTATTCAGTCCAAAACTGTCAGGGTACAAATGAATCTTTCTATTCACAGCTTTTTCCACTTGTTGGCTTGTTTTTGCTTCACAAAGTGTACTTTTTATCAGTAAAAGAGTTAATAAAGGGGTAGTTGTTCATTTTACTACCACATACAGGATACATACATATCTTTCTGCAACATAATTTCTAGGCAGATTGCTGACACCTAATACATAACTCAACTTTTTTGGATAGAGTACATGTATACTGAAACATCTCACAGTGTATACATTTCTCAAGATCTATAATTTAATTAAGACGGTGGCTCTCTGTACAATTATTTAATCATAAAGCAATTTAACTGACTAGTGTAGTTAAGCTTGCTCATCCCAGCAACCAGGAGTTCCCATCACTGTGCCTCACTTCACAAAAACTAGCCTGTTTTCACAAAGCATCATTTCATTTTGATGTATATCTCACTGTGATAGCTCCAATTTCTGTCCTTTAAGAGATTTGCTTTATTTTGGGAACTGCATATCCTTTTCTATTTAACATTTCCTTATAGCATGTATTATTATCCCTTGTGCAATAACTCAAAATTGTGCTTGATTTACCTCTCTCTTGGCTTTTTAAATGATTGCCTGGTGCATACATGTCAGATTCAGGGCGTTGAAGAGGGTCAAAGCAATGACAGCCTTTAGGGCTCTGCCAGTGAATGCAAAATTGTCTACTCGTCATTACCAGAAGCTCATCCAGAAAATGCAGCCATAGCATAATGGAAGCAGTGCTAGAATAAGCTTCAGACCTCCCTTTCATCACTCATAGCTTTCCGAATTTTACAGTTAAGGCCTGATTTTCTCGGCAGAAAGCATCCTCTCCCCACCCTGACTTTCAGAGAAATTGCTATATGAGAACATAGCTTCTGTAATTCCTCCTCCTCCCTGCACAAGAAAGGCCTGTTACTGGACAGCCTGAAGGCATGATGGTCAGCAGCACTGGCTGGGGAAGCAGAATGTTACTAGGGTGAAGCAAAGGAGTATATGGAAACCAGACTCCAAAACAGGCTCACTTTTTTAGGGGTATCCTGACAGCAGCATCTCTTAGGGTCCCTTACCAGTGTAGAAGAAAATTCTTATAATTCTGTTCACTGTAGCAGCTTACCTAAGTTCACTTAGGCTGCTGAAACAGAAAGTCTGCAGGTATTAAATCTGAAGGTGTGTTGTTCCTTGTAATACTTTTGACTTTTGTTTCCTTTGTTATGAAAACAAGTAACACACTGTTCTCAACTATGTTCATGCCTGCCACAAAATAAATCATTCTGTTATCGATCTTTTACTTTCCAGTGCTGGAAGTGCCCAAAAGAGGTATGCTACAGCAACACAGATAAATTACTTTAACAGGACCTTAACTTCATGTCTTTAAATTGAGTTTGTGTTTACATTCTTTCAAATGTAATCTGTTGGAAAAAATGAAGTTGAAAATGAATACATGTGAGATTACACATGTAATGCTCTCTCTGATTTCTGTATCACTTTCATCTGCTTTGGGCCACATTCTAAAACCTTATTTGCATTAAGCAGTACCTTACTCATGAAGGTAGGCAAGATACTGCCCAGCTTGAATGAGTGTTTCAGAATCTGGCCATTTATAAACAATATTTTCCTTTGGCTATGAGCACCACAAAAATAACTAGACTCTGACAACAGAAATGAGTTCTTATCGTCTAATGCATAATTACCAGCTACAGAAATGTTGCCATGCAACTTTCATTCTACAGTGCAGCAGAGAAATCCCATTAGCTTCAGATGCTGGTCCTGGTGACAGTGACCTATAGCACTGAAAGGCTAATGGAATTGCACAGGTGTCACCACAGACATAATCTCTAATAAGTGAAGTTGTGCAAGTGTAGCTGAGAGCATGATTTAGCCCGCAGAGTATTTGTTTGTGGTGAGCATGTGCATGATGGAAAGAAGCCAGTATGACTGGTAGGCTTTAAGCTGAGTATGAAGTGGTGGCAGTTGGGGAAAAAACAGTTTTCAAGAGCAGCTTGCTGACATAAGGTGTGGAAATGCATGAGACTCAGTGATCCACATCTTTCTGTATCAATATGTCCTGCCCTTTTGTGCCTCTTTTCATGTTTAGACTATATTTTAAACAATTGAAAAGGAGACTTAAAGACCCAAACATGGAAATTTCACCAAACCCATAAGAAGATTATTTAAACTATGAATTAATCAAGAGTTTTCTTAATTTGTTCATACTTTTAACACAGTGCTACTTCCATAATGGTATATATAAACTTTCACAATGTTTTTGGATACTTGTTGAAAAAGGAGGCATTTCTTCTTTCTGCCTATCTTTGAACATATATTAATATATTTATTAAAGTACATGCATATTTTGAGCTTAACTTTTAAAGAAGTTTTTGTTCTGTTCACTAGTTCAGATTCTGTTCTACCGTCAGTTAATAACTCTGACTTCAATATGGTGAAACGCTATTATAATTATTTTATCACTGATGAAGATTGTAATGGTTGGATAAGAGCACTCAGCTTTTAGATCTTGAACATATCAGTGTAAGCATGTAAAGAATTTTATTCCATTAAGAGAACTAAATGGCTGAGATTTGCCTATTTATGTACTGAGACAAAATCTTTGTGATGCTGAAGAAAACTGACATAGGACATGGTCTGCTCCTAAGCCTCAAAAAGTAGAAGTTAGAAAGCAAGTATCATATCAATCTTCCCATGTTCATACTGGTTTTAACAAACTCCAGCCCTGCTTTCATTTCCAACTCTACTAGGTAGTCAAAAGCTCCAAGTGTGCAGACCTCAGAGACACTTAACTACAAAACAAAACCTCCATGGTTTCCTCATTCACAGCATCATCAACTTTATCAAGAGAGCAACATACACAGATGCCACACAGTCCCTTCCACGCACAGGTCATCCTGCTGCAAAGCTGGGGAAATCCTGGCAGGCTTTATGCAAACCTGCCGCACTTTCTGCTTTTCTGCCTTTCCTTCTAGCCCAGCTTTAACTGTTGGATTTGCACTGCAGCATATTGGTCATCAAATTAAAAATCAGCAGATTCCTTTATGGCATATTTTCCTTTGCAGATAATTGTTTTGCACATACACCCACTATTGTATAATTGATATTACAGGAAACAGCATGTATGTGAAACATGAAGGAGAAATCCCAGAGATTTTCTTTTGAAAGGAATAGGGCAACCCCTCCTCCCTCCAATAAACTAGCAAAACAGTCACCAAAGTAAGTGGTTTTTTAAGCTCTTCATCTCTCTGTATCAATTAATTTGCATTAAATCCTATTAATATTTCACTTAGTGTTCAAAATTTCAATTTTTGTGGTTGGGAGGGGGGGCTGCCACTTCAATGAAGATTTTTTTCAAAATGAAGGTTCAAAGCTGCTGCATACACTGAGCAATTTAATGCAGGCACTGCACTGTAGCAAGTTGAAAAGAAATCTCATTAGGAGAGGATTCAAGGACAAAAAAAGCACCATCGTTGTTAGTGCTAATTAGCAGCTTTTTCTGCTGTTTCAAAAGAAGTTCCAAAACCTGAATGAGTAGATGGATTATTTCACCCCAGCGGTATTCCTCTCAGTCAGGGGTAAGACACCTGAGTGTGGTGCTAGTTCTTGTTCAGATCCAACAGATAAACAGCCTACCAATTTCTTAATCCAGCAATAGTCAGAAATTCAGGCCTGCAACTCTATAACAACAATATCAGGAAACACAAGAAATGTAATTTCCATTAGAACTGATGGAGCTCTTCTCTTTCAAAATTAACTGAACAACAATCCAAATGTGCCCAAAGCTGTCAGTCAGAACTTTAAATCCTGACATGTATTTTAAAAATAGTCTGTGTGATATTCTGAGGTAGTAATCCATGTTAATCACACTATTTATGATTAACATGACAGACACAAAGAGAACATACATCTTCTAGCCATGAGAACACTGAAAGAATATTGCTGCACACTGGATTCAGAAGGCTCAAGGAATGAAGGGACCAGTGAATCAGTGCAAAGGAAAGTCTCATATAAGAAAAGAAAAAAAGAAAGAAAGAATTCT
Source organism: Falco rusticolus (assembly GCF_015220075.1). NCBI lineage: Eukaryota > Metazoa > Chordata > Aves > Falconiformes > Falconidae > Falco > Falco rusticolus. The sequence continues at coordinate 25,096,676 of NC_051197.1, forward strand.
GAAGCAGGCTGTGACTTAAAACCACCATCAGCTCTTCCTGTGATTCACTTCAGCTTGGATTACAGAAGGGCATAGGCAAGTAATCAAATTCACAGCATATACAAAAACACCCACAAAAAATCAGAAAACACATCATCCATCCAACTTGTCAGGGTACATAAATCACCTGTGCCTTGACAGTACAATAAGAGTGTATTTACCACATCTGTTTACATCAATTTATGTTTTCTTTAACCATGCACAAGAAAACCTATAATAATCCACAACTCCTGATTTCTAAATAATATAGTAACAATAACCATTTTCTCAATCTTTCTCAGGCTCATCTGCCTAGGCTCAGAACCTTATAAAAGCATGCCCAAGTGCATCCAGGTGATCATTCTACACAGAATCTGTAGACTTCCAAGTACAAAGCAGTCCTATACCACATGAAAATATCTGCAGTTTTTGGAGAGATAAAACCCATGTCAGTGCATCATATTTGATCATGGATAAGTGTTTGTTTAAAGGAAATTATATAATTAATACTCTTGTGGTGCACATCATTTTTTCTCTAGTCAAAGGATGTAGAAACTGTAAAATCTCTAAGTTTTAAAGTCCTTTAGATGTCCTTCCTGTGAATGCCCATGATTTCAGAAAATATAAGTCCTTTTCAGCTTGACCATAACTCCGATTTTCTTAGGTTATATTTTTTCAATCAGGTTTTGCCAGCTTCAGAGCGCCTGAAAGGAGCTCTTGCCTTAAAGTTACCTAATGGGAAATGAGAAGATAGAAGAGCTGTTTATAGCTGATGTATTTTGTTGCCAAAGCCTTGAAAGGAATCTTGTGCTATACGGGGGAAAAAAAATCATCCAAATTAGACAGCCTACATTGTTCAATGAAAATCTTTGATAATGCATCTAAATGCTCCAGTATTTTCTCGGCTATCTTCCACCTTGACGTTAACACACTTGTCGAAGTCCTTTTAAGAGCAGCCACTCTAATTTTACTGGAATTTAATTATTGTTGATGTTTATTTAAAAGAAAACAAAATCTAGCAACAAGAAGTAAAGGAATGTTCTAACTTTCATTGAAGCTGACAAAGACACTTCCACTAGGCTAGAATGAAAGCAGAGTGGACGATGAGATCCCCATGGGGGCTGGAGGTTAGAAACTCCTTTGGCTGCATACAATTCTCATTTTTTAAATGCTCTAGGCTGGTTTTAATGGGCTGTATCTCCATCAAGTTCTCCAACTTCTTTCTTTTTCATGTGTTTCACAAAATGCACACATTTATAGGTATATGTGGTTCTGAAATAATGAATTAATGTAACTATGTAGCTCATTACTGTTTTTTGATCCTTCTAGTAACTGGTATAGAGTGCTAGTGCAGGAGACGGGGTAGGTGTTGTAAACATTTGAATGATACAAGACAGGAGTGCATTGGTTTTAACAGAGATAATCACTAGGGGCAATAAAATGCCAGTTTTGATTAGGAGTTTGAAAGCCAAATAAGAGCCTGGTGAGGCAAGCTGAATATTTCTGCCACTCATACTGCAGCACAGCACTTGTGCATGGTGAGAGGAAACTAGGGAGGATTATCATGATCTTTTCTTAATGAACAGGACTACAAGCTTTTAGTGACTGGGTGGTAAACAAAGCAAAGAGCTGGAAAAAAGAGAAATGACATACCGTTTATGAAAGCTTGCTTTGTTTAGCTTTGATTGTTAAATCCGTAAGGTATTTTCCCGTCACTGACGGTTGATATCAATTGTGCATCCCAAAGCTGGGAACCATATTTATCATGCAACCTCATTCAAATTGCTCAGGCTGAACTAGTCTCATTTTTAGCTACTAAAAAAGTAAAAGCATAAAACTTAACACAAATGGTCAATGTAGTATATGAAAATACAGTATAAAGTTACACCATTGGTTATGAAATGGTTTGGTTATGACAAAAATTTTAATACTCCAGACATCTAAAGATCTAGAGAACTTGATCCCTAATTCTGCCTGTGTCATTTGACTAGTTACATTACCTTGATGTGTCACATAGTCTCTGTACATTGTAACTATTCAAACTTGAATAAGAAAATCAAAATGGTATCTTGTCTTCTCTGTAAGACTTTCACGGTTCCATGCTTACTCTTTTTCCTTTCTCATAGACAGCAGAGTGTCTGAGCCATTGCATTGGAACATGTATCATATAGAAGCCCTTGATGCTTCCAAGGGAAATTGGTTTTGGGGGTGGGCATTTAATAAAAATATCCTCCATGTCTTCAATTTTGTGCAGTCTTCTTTCTTCCTGAGCCAAAAAAGAATTTATGTTTTCTATCTCTATACTCCATATTTATGAAGCCAGACACTGATGACACTCAAGGGAAATATTTGCACTTTCTCAGAGTTGCACTGTTTGGGCAGAGAAGGCCAGTATTGCCAAAGTTATTGCAGAATGTGGCCGGAAATTTTCTGGTGGAGAGACTTTATTGCAGTGCCTTTCAACAAAGTAGCAGTTTTTTTGAAATTTTCATGACTAACTACAGAAACACCTTGAAGAGATGCTTCATTTTTACTTAATCATTCCATCTTTTACATACTTTGTATTGCAAAATGCAATGTAATGAAGTTTCAAGGAAAAAGATTTTTCAGAACATTTATGCTTCATGTGAGACTGTAACTAAGAAAAGCATTGTGACGATATCATTAACAAATAAGGAATCCTAAGGTGAGAGAAAAATTATCAGATTTACTGGATTCTCTGGGGTTTTTTTAAGAAAGTATTGGAAAACTAATACTGGGAATGAAATTAAAATTAAAAAAAAAATAACAACATGAACTAAGATCTATATAAGATTTGGGCATCCCTAAATTTTTCTTTAACGTGGATTCTGTAATGTGTAACGTACAATGAGTTCAGACTTCATACTTTCCTTTAAAGAGGTTGCTTGCCAATCTATTTCACAAAATTTGTGGGAATTTAATATTACTGATCTATTTAAAATATGGCTTAAAGACACCAATAAGTTCAAAAGTAATTTACAGGCTGAGGAAGCCAAGTTAAAAAGTTATATCAAAATCATTGCAGAAAAATCAGTATTTCCAGTGATGCTGCAACAGGACAGTTAGTGACGTCCTAATTAAATATCTTCTTTTTTTTTTTTTTTAAACGGATTTTTTTTTATTTGGTTTCAAATAAATTCAGAATTTTAACTGCAATTTGTAATTTACCTTGGGATAAAAATTCAAAGTTTTGGACAGGGAGACTTTTCAGATACCTCAGTATTATTTCAACAGGATCTAGAACCTGACCATGCATTTTGCTTGTTCCATCATTTTGTGTCTTAATGGTGTTGACAGCACAACCCTAAACCAAAATTTGTATCTTAACAATTTAACCTGCCTTTTTCCTCCAGCAGCATCTCTCTATTATTTATGGACTAATACAAATGCATTAGTTATATAGTGAAGTAAATAAGAAATATAAATACATGCTTGCTTTTCTAAAGACCTCAGATTAATTCACAGATAAATGACCATATGTCCACAAATAGGAAGAAAGCAGAGGATAAGAGAACTATTTGTCCAAACTTTGGACAACAACAGAATTCAAATCCGGATTTTGTAATTCCTCATCTCTTGCTTTAGCTACTAGACTACTGTATCACTGGGGAGGGGTCATGGTCCATAGAGACACTGTATGTTTCCTTTATGATCTTTGGAACGAATGTCAGACTTCCACATCATAGTGTTCAGGTAAGCATTCATTTCATTTAAAATTAATGTTTTCCAGTCAAATAAAAAGAATTCCCATGGAATGAGTATTCAGCAGGTAGCATTTGTTTCTATTAATGGAGCTGCCATTAAACTACTGTTATTCCAAAAGGATGGCAAGTGCACAATTACAGTGACTTAGTTATCCTGCATTAAGGATGGATGTCAAGCCAATGTTTCTGAAGAACTGCAAAGGACCTTGGGCAGTGAAGCTGCTTAGTGAGGAACTTACGGATAAAATTAAATGCAAGTAAGTGAAGGTGATGCAGCTGGGAGAAAAACTATCCCAACATTATTAATGCAAAGATGGTGTTTCTACTGGCAGTCATGTAGGAATGAGATTTTTGTATTATAATAAATATCTCTATGAAAACATCATCTCAATGCTCAGTAGTGGTTAGAAAGCAAACAGTGTTAGAAATGATTGAAAAGTAATAAAGACTAGCACAGACAATGTTATTATGCCATTGCATAAGCTGGAGTCTGCTTCCTTTCAAAAAGCATACTGTGGAGGTGGAAAAGGTATAGGGAAAGGCTACAGGAATGATCAAATGTGTGGAACAGCTTTTGTAAAAGGAGCAACTGAGTAGATTACTATTTTTCTGTTTGAAGAAGAGACAACTGAAGGCTGAATAGAGAATGGTCTATAATATTGTGAGTGGAAAGCAGACAGTGAATAGAGATTGATTGTTCACTGCTTCTTCCATTACAAAGGGGGAAGGGAGTAAGAGAAAGGAAGAAATCAAATCAAATTGCAGGACTAGGATCAGACCAGACTTCTTTGCACAATATAGAATGGTGAGATATTTCTTCATATAACATGTATTTAAGTTATGTAGTAGTTAAGTAACAAATTACTTTCCAGAGAACTCAGCAGATGCTAAAAGACTATGCGGGTTGAAAGAAACGTTGGACAAAATTACTGAAGAAATTCCATGAGTCTCATTAAAAACAAAGATCTCTGCTTCAGGACATGTTGGACTCAGAAATCACTGAAAGCTAGAAGAATACTGAGAGAACATACTGCTATGTATTTGCCAGGCCCCTAGTCTACCCATAACTTCTGCATAGCCTGATGGCCACCATCACAGCCACAAGACGCTGGACTAGACTGACCTTCGTCTGACTCTACCCTTGTTCCTAGATAGAAATTCTTCCAGGAGCCACAGGCCATACTCAGCCAGAAGCTATCTAGTTCGTTCTTTCTCACACTTCAGATTTATGACAATTGTCTCTGACAGTTGATCTTTAGGAGTAAATTAGATGATAGAAAAATGTTCAGTAGAACAGCCTTCTCTATCATTGTTTGTGCATGTGAGAGCATGCGAGACAAGGAAAGAAAGAAAGAGAGGGACACTAGTTGCTGGTGCTTTCAGTAGAATAAAAGGGTCTGTGATCCCCTTTACCAGGAAAAGCTGCAAGTCAGATCATTAACTGGGTACATTGGAATAGTCCCATTCCGATCAATGGAACTGCACTGCACTGTTTAGCCTAGCAGAAGATTTAACCTGAGTTTCTTAAGCCTCAGAATGGCCTTTAGATTTGAAAAAGAATGTTGCTGACACATGGGACACCGCAAAATTTTTCAATTTGTCCAGCTGGTTATACTTTTCACTGTAAGTCAGATCTCAGATCTATCTACTTTCTTGCCCATTAATTCTGCTCTAAACCTGACCTTGTTTGTCCCTTGACCCTGTTTTGCCAGAGTTCATAGTAATTCTTTTTACTTGTGCAGCTCCATCTATCTTACAATCTCTGACTCCTTTCTTACTTCAGTCCTATGTACTATAAAAATATCCACTAAATTTTCATGTGCTGCATAGTGTGCCAAGTTACTTCATGAAGGACACTCCATAAAATGCTATTCTGACAACACTATCAAATATACCACATAGTTTATACAAAACAAATTTTGTTCTTCAACATGTGAACATTGATCCCTACGAATGAGATTGTTGCAATTAAATTTTTAGCCTGAGAAGGAAAATAATAAACAAATAAAAGGTGATGTCAGTATTGGTCCTGTACTGAAGAAGTACTGGGAATAATCAACAAGGGAACACTGCATTAATGGCATTGCACACAAGCGGTTCACAACAGAAGGCAGCAAAGCAATCTTTAGACGCTGTGTCGGTTTGCATCTTAATCTCTCTTGTACTTGTAGTTTTCTTCATGTAAGCCAATATGTTTTCTACATCTATTTATCACATTATTTTGCGGTAAGGTGGTAACTGTTAAGTTTGGTTGATTTGAAATATTTCCTCTGCATCTTTCCTAATGGACAAAATACAATTACAGGCAAACAAAGATTTTACACATGTGACGTCAAATTTTGTCAGGTAAGTAAAGCACTAAACCAAATTACTATAAAAACCACCGTAACGATCCTTGTCTTAATTGTACCTTTTATAAGTACAGATAGTATTTTTAAGAAGCTATTTTATACAAGTTATGTATAACATGTGGCTAAGGAGTAGTTGAATTATGGTCCTAATGGGATTAACAAATTTAATTTTAAGTCCCACTGATGTTTACATCATTAGGTTCAGTGGCTCAGAAGCTTTTAGATAAGAAGCAGGACTAACTGTTCTAATAGGCAGCAACAGCGCAACATGGCTACAGCAGAAATGAGAAAATGGGGCGGGAGACAGAAGGGTGGGAGAGCAAAGAGCAGTGCGTACATGCACAGCTAAAAAGAATCCAATCCCAGCGGCAGGAGAGCCCCTTAGTACAGGGGCTGTCACAGTTACCAGGCCAACTGCATTGCTGTCTTCTCACAAGGTCCTGCGGTGCATCGTCATGTCAGGTCTCAAGACCTCCTCCACCTGGTGTGAAAATTTAGTTATTCACTCCTTGTGAGTTTATTCCCTGCAAAGTGTAACTGTGCAACATGCCTAAACTGTATACCACAGTGAAGCACACAAGACTCAGGACAGCAACCGAAGTAGTTCAGGTAACAGAAATAGCGTAACTGCTTCAGCATTGAGAAATGCATGAGCTAATTAACCCTGTTGCTTCCCAGTAGGATAAATCAGCATCTGCAGAGCTCCTGCAGCTAGACTGCACCTCATGCCAGGATAGCGAGGGTATGTAAAGCCTGCTTCAGAAGGCCCAGCTGAGGGTAAGCCCCGTATTAGATTAATTGTGATTTCATGTGATATAAACCAGCTCCTCTGAAACACAAAAAGATTAATTTCTTAAAAACACAAAGTCCATTTTAAAAACATTGAAATGGGTATAGCTTATTATTCTTCTAAGTACTCACTGGCCCACCTAAACACAATGCTGAAGTATCCTCTTCTGCTTGTAGTCTCTGCCCATTCTGGGAACAGAATGAAGCATTCCTAATCCTTGCTATTTTAAAAGGTCAGTGTTTGATTTCCTATCTACGTTGCTGTTTTCCCCTTTTCTTTTATGTTCTGTAACTATGTTTTGTAAGCTACCTTTCATTCAAAATGCACACTACAGCACACTGGATGTGTTGCATGTGCACTGTGGAGTGCATTGTCACCGGTTTGTTAAATTTCCAGATATCTTTCAGGCACTCGATATCCTGGACAAATGGTCAGATTTTCCTTCTTCCAAACTCTTGTTGAAAAAAGTGATGCTGTTCACAGAAGTCCAATCATATGGTGGCCAGCACCTGACCATCTGCTGTTACTGCCCTCTTCATACTTACTGGGAATGCTTCCATTAGAAAAATAACCATTGGTCTCAGAGAAATTAGAATGAGCCAGATTGTTACTAGCTGGTAACAAAGAGCAGTAAACCAGTGAAGAAAATCAAGCTGTTCTCATTGACAGTAGCCCACCATCTAGCCCTTGCATTTCAGAACCAATCCAAAGAATATTACAAGTGCAAACACAAATTCAGCCTTTTCTGCCTGCAATTACAAGTCTTCTCAACATCACGTTAATGAATACTTTGACTAGGTTTAGACGTTGCAAAACAATCTCTACATATTGCCAGCAGCATGGCAGTTGAGAACATAGAATCACAGAATAGTTTGGGTTGGAAGGGACCTTTTAAAGATCATCTTGTTCCAAACCCCCTGCCCAGGGCAGGGACACCTTCTGCTAGACCAGGTTGCTCCAAGCCCTGTCCAACCTGGCTTTGAACACTGCCAGGGATGGGGCATCCACAGCTGCTCTAGGCAACCTGCACCAGTAATTTTATAAGTGGCATTTTATAAGCGGCATTTTATAAGCACTTGTTCATTTTTGTAATAGCTTAACAAGAAATAATGGCAGATATCAGTTACTGGTAAACATAACCATGTTGTTTCAACAGGATTTTGTTGACCTTTCACTGTGTTATCCTAGTTTTATAGAGGAAAAAATTATATACAAGTGTAGGGACCTTAGATTTTTCTAGTGCTAACCTGGCAGAGACATGGTTCTGCACCAGGTCTCCTTGAGGGAGGAGGGGATGGAAGGGCAGAAAAACCTCCCAAAGTTTACCCCACTTGGGCTGGATGGCAAATTCAGCTCAACGCGTATGTTGTGACTTTAGTGGATTTTGTGTGAAGCATCAGTTTTATACCAGAATTGAATTACAAGATAAAACAGGATTTCTTTTTTTTTTTAGTCAACTGATGAAAATACCTGGAGGCAGGTAATTTTTTTTAAAGCCATTTTTCCCAGCAGTAAGAAGCTTCATACTCACTCAAACACTCCATGCTCCAAAGATTTGACTCACACCTGTTGTGTTTCATTTAGGCTGTCAAGAAGAGAAAAAAATAAATAAAAAAATATACTTGAGTTTAACCCATGGGTCAGATTATAGGAGAAAAGGAGGGAAAAAATCTGCTTCAACAGGTTTAAGCAGTACATACAATAAATCTGTTCTGACAGATATTTGACAGCCATGTTTTTACTGACCTCTTTCTGTTTGTGGAGATGGGAAGGAAAGCAGTGCTTATTGAAGGTCATTTTGGAACAAATAAGCAGAAAATTGATATGATTGTGTTGCACCAGCTAAGGATATGTCTGTGTGAGTTTAATAGGATGTGAATTCAGCTCACTGTATTTACCTTTCAGGTCTGGCAGACTACTTGCCTACATTTACTACAAGCCAAGGCACTTTAAAATATAATATATATTTTAAAGAAAGTCTCTACTAATGAATATGAATATGAAAATAGTCCTGGAAATACAGTACCTGGAAGCAATTCTATGATGTCTTTTCTGTGTCAGGCAATTACTAACAGGAGTACATTTTAAGACAGTAATTTTAGTTTGATATCATTCATGAACATTTCAACAAGCTAGAAACAAACATGGCACTCGGAGAAGAGGAGACTCTTCTCTTGTGAAATTGTACATCTCATTAAGCAAACATAAATAGAATTTCCCTGTCAGGACCATTGGTGCGTGTCAGTTGAAGGCTATGGAGCTGTAACAATTTACATCAGCAGATATAAAGCCAGATCCTGATCCAGAGCCTCAACAATTTATTGTCATTTTGGTTATTGCCAGCTGTATAATTTTTGGTGGAAAAAAAACATTGCTACTGAAAAAGAAATATTAAATCATGACAGGACATCTTAAAGTCACAGTGAATTCCTTCTTTTAGTACTTTAGGTACCACTCTAGCCCTACAGTGTCAGTTATAAGGATGGTGGATTAAATAGCCAGAAATAAATATCCTTTTAAAAAAATTACTTGTATTTGTAGATGCAAGGAGAACATGATGGAAGAAGACAAGAATAATCCTGCTCGTCCAAAACAAAGGTCCAATCAACCTCAAACACCATCTCCTTACAGTTACAAGAAAAATATACACAAGATAAAAGAATGGGAGAAGTACATTTGATACATGCATACTCTCCAACCTCCAACAATTTTCAGCTCAAGGACTTCCTAATGTGACTATTGTAGAAGAGCTGGGCTGCCCAGCTCTTCTACAAACTTTACCAGTTTTCCATTGTATCTGTAGAAAGAAGACAAGACAGTAAATACTTTAGGACTGCGTAGCCATCCAGCCTTACAGAACAATACAGATTCAAAAATAGGAGAATCCTAACAGTGCTGGAATGCTGACTTTATCTCTGTAACAGCAGGAAATAAGAAAAACTTATCTAAGATACTAAGATACTATATATGAAGTGACACTAAGGTTTTACAAGAGTCCAAGAAAATTAGATGTCCAGATCACTCCAGATTTTTGAGAGATTTAGGACAACTACCTCCTTTGAATGTTTTTAAATGGTATTTCAGACACTTCTGATGTTTCTTCAGGACAAGAATATACACATCAGAGACCGCTGATGATTTCTGAATTACTTTGCAGGCATAATGAAAGTTTCTGTAGACATGTCAAAAGTTAAATGGACACGGAAAAGTGGACAACCTTTCTTAGTGGTTCTTCCTATTTTAGTTTGGAGCTCATTAGTGGGATAACGTAAGTAAGTTTTCACTACAGTGACCATTCTAGAATTCTTAAGCAAAAATTCAGTTTCTGATATTATCAAGCCATCACTTGTCTTATCAAGAAACTAATTTTTTTCTTCTTTTAGAAATAACTTTTAGATTCCCTGGAGACCACAGAATCTACAGTACAGAAACCAAAGCAATACAGTAGGAAATATTATTGCAAGGTAAAATTCTTTTGTAAGTATTCTTTAACTGTGATGTAAACAGAGGCTGTTTTTAGCCTAATATCTGTAGATTAAAGTTCACTAAAGCCTAGATAGACTTTTTGTAGACTACAGTCTTATCTCTCAAGGAATATTTTAATAGTTATTGTTCAAAAAAAGGCATACATATGTGTGTGTGTGCATGTGCAATAAAAGCTAGTTTTGTCTCCTAAGTAACTATGAACTAATATTACAACTTCTTTTCATCTTAACACTGCTGTTCTAATATTTATGCATGAAATTCCTTTAAAGCCTATCACTTTGGAGTAAGGAAATCTGAAAGATTTAAGAATAGCAAATTATACTGTAATTTCTATTGCTTGTTTGGAGAAGCAAAAAAGAATAAGGCTGTATAGAGTTAGAAAATTGATACCTGAAACATATTCTTCAGTCTTGGGTAAAGAAAATAAATTAATCTGTATTTGGAAAAATCTGTATTTTTAATTGTTTTGTCAGTATCACAATTACATGTAGGACATCGATCAGCCATTTAACAACAGAGATAGTTCTTGATTTTCCAAAATTATGTTTTCAAACTTACTACATGCAGTTCTTCAAAGACTCTTTAGGGGATTTGTGATGGATATAATTTCATTTTGCCATACTCTAAAGGCTGAAAATTTGATAGAAGTGCTCCTTATGCCATGTTTCAAAGAAAGATGGAATACCTCAGGGGGCTATTCTGTATCAGACTACAGTTTATTGTATAATTGTAGCTTGCCAATTTTTTGTCATCATTTGCAGTACTTAATTTTAAGCTTGCAAATTTCATTATAAATAGCTTACTGTAACCTTGATAGTCACTTTCTGTTGATGGCTCTTGAGCAGCTTATAGTATAACTAAAGCCAGAGTGCATGATAAATATTTTATAAAGGTTATTGTCACCTATTTATCATTCATAATGTACTGTGAATGCACTATAAAATATGTATTAACATTTTACAGATATTATGCTACTACTAATATATATTTATATACATTTTTAATCCTTTGTAAGTCATACATCATTGTACGAGTATAAAAAAAAATATTCAAAAAGTTGGTGCACGTTCCAATGATGACATCACAAAAGCATTAGTCATTTGGAACTCTCATGCATACCAGGTTTTCCTTGATAATGAAGTCACAGCATAGGGGAATGGTAAACTTATACAATGAGACACTGGAAAGAGTGACTATATTGTGTAATATCCTGGCTAATATACTCCGTGGGGCTCTGGCAGGCTGTGAAACTACAGTAAGCTTGTGAGAATCAAATCAAATGATCACCTGTGTGTGATTTTCACTCTTCTGTTAGAGAAACTTTTTGTAAGCTTGATTTAGTTCAGATTCAAAGCTTTGTTTTAAATCAGGCGTACAGCTAAACTTGAAATGTCCATAACTGGGGACAAAAAGCAATTACTGAATGATCTACAGAAATTTGGGAAACAAGAACAGACAGCACAGAAAGATTCAATATTATTGAAAGAGTAGAAAACACATATATAGAAAGAATGGAGAAACTGACAATATACCAAAGTATATTTTTTCTATATGATCTTGCCTTTTTCACACTAATAATGAGATAATATTCACACATAATATATGCAATTAGGACAAAGATATGAAAAAGATAATCCTTGAGAAGATTTTAGTCAAAAACTTTTGACTACTATTCACCTCTCCACTCAAAGTCATGGGATCTAAAGTTGTATGAATAATTGATGCTTCAGTTCAGAGTTCTTACTTTCTCTATTTTTCTTGTCCAATGAATAATTCATTATTTTTGCAAAGTGGAAGACTTTAAATAGGAAAGATTAAGAGGAAGCCATCTTCAAATACTCTATATCACTTGACTTAGAAAAGCAATATACCTAAGTTCCTGTCCCTCTTCTGAATTTGGCAGAGAGCAGAGCTGAATCCATATTTATCACGTGCTGTAAAGGTGTGTAAGCAGAAGAAACACCAGTATCTCTACTGTAGTTCTAGGAATTGTGCCCAAGGCTCTTGGACAAACAGCCCTCCCAAAAAAATCAAACAAATTCAGTTTGAGTAACGCCGTTTCAACATTTTCTAGATGTATCACTATCCTTTGCCTAAATTTGTTCCTTGAAGTTGGGTCAACATGGCAGTTTGTCCTGCACTGAAATTCAATCTTTTAATGAACAAATGATTCCCAGAAAGATTTTTGCCAGCTCTGTTGTGATATATATTCACTATGAACTGGTCTGTAGACGCTGTAATCTTCAACAGTACTTCTAGTAGTGATTTTACATATGTGTTAGCCTATCACCTGTCTGCTTTCTAATATTTCTTATGAGACATTGTTTTATTTTTGTCAGGATGACTAAATGTTGCAGTTCTTGGAATTCTTGCATTCATTATTATTTGAAATATTAACAAATCCATAAAAAAGAATTAATTTCTAGGGAATTTAGAAAGATAAGACAGAAGTTACTGCCTCTTAGGTCAGTTATTGCCTGAATCCTCCTCAAGCTCTCAAAAATATTGGGTTTTTTCATTCTGAGTTTTAATTTAGATTTTATTTTATTTTAAAAATACTTACTTATGTCTTCTACGCCTCACACCTATATCACCTTTATGTATCTTTCTTTCCATAGTAAAGCTGAGATTTCCAGACACCTGAAAATGGAACCACTTGATGTAAGTTGTAATTGTTCTCTATGTGCTTTATTTGTACACGGGGAAACAGCTTGAACAGGAAGAACTGGAAAGATCCATCCCAAAATACTTAGAAGCCACAGTCTATATGTTATTTTTAATGAGCAGTAACAGTAGATTCAATTGACTAATGTATATAAATGTAATGCTGGTTTAAAATACCCATTGCATTCATCAGCTGATAGGTGGCCAACTTGAATTCTATAGAATTGTCAGCACATTCCTGCTTTATGGTGACAGATACCATCCTTATTATCTTAAGCTTTTCATTACCGTCATACTGAAGTTTAAGTGACTATGTTGTCAGAATACAACAGCTCATAATGTTTTTTATTACTACTTTAAACCTTGTGTGTAGCAAGGGAATTTTTTAAATTCTTTTTTTTTTTCCTCTTCTTTTTTTATATTAACTATTTGTTGAAGATTTGTGAATCGTCAAATTTCTTCTAGTAAATGCAAAACTAAAATATTCCATCTACTCAGTCAAAATTTTAATGTAGCTCAAAGTTCCACAGTCCACAATGAGCACTGGAACACCAATGGCAGGCTGCAAGCTATAGCCAGAGAAAAACCAGGAGCTGGAGTTGAGAAAGGAAAGCCAACGGGCTCCATACTTCATTGCCAAGACATCCAAAATAATTCACCTGTGCATTTAATTATTCATCTATGGCAAGTCATCACAATAGCCTAGCTCAGGTCTGCCTCTGAGACATATCAACTGCGATATTGCTGTTGTTTTTAAGCTTATAATTAATATTAATCTCCTGACTGGTTCTTTATGAAGATTCCCAGTGGCCAATCTGAACAAGGGACTCCCCCTGAGCTCTCAAGTAGTACTTCATTGTGAAAAGTTTATACACTTCTGTCACACTGTGAAAATGATAGAAGGAAAAATAAGCAGGAAATGTTATAACTTTCTGAAAGTTATACTTTCACAAGACTGCTTGTTAATTGGGTAAAACTATAAATAAAGATCTACTTAGTGAAATCTCTTCTATTCGGTTCAACAGATTGACTATAAAATAGATAATGCCCTTTAAATCCACATAGTCATGCTTTCCCTGATGTGCATCTCCTTCATCCTCCTTTACAGTATACTCCTGTTAAATGCAAGGACTCAGTAACTTGAAAGAACGAAGAGAGTATGAAGAAAGCAAAAAGTAGTATTTTTCTTCTCTTTCATCTCGCTTCCTGCCTGGCAGAACTCACTGAATAGGAAAGTGAATTTAATTTTCTCTCCCTCCTTCCATAACATCACGCAGTGCTGTACTGTTATGGTATGTACGGCTATGTTTCCATTAACAGGAAACACTTCCAAGACAGAAAAAACTTGAACTATATTTATTTTAGGGTATCCCTAAGCTCATGTAAACTACTCTAAGCGTGTTATGTGAATATGTTATTGAACTGCTTCAGATTCTATAATACATTTATATTCTTAGCACCCTGTGTTTTAGGGTAACTACTTTCTCCCTTTTACACAGAGGAGCTGTTGTAAATTCAAGTTCATGCAGCATAAGGAAATCTGGAGCAGAACAGATTTCATTTCTCAAACCTACTTTAGAAAGTTATAGCAGACTCCAGTTATAGCAGACTTCATAACTAACAATCATTTATCATAAATATTTTATTATAAAACCATACCTTCAGGCTTCTAACTTAATTATGTAGTTTACATGTTACTGTTATTATCTAACATTCATTAAACACATCTTCTAAACAGGACACCTGACAGCCCATAAAAGTCCCACCAGTTTTATTCCCCTTATGCTCCCGGAAGAAAATATGAGAAAAAATGAGCAACGTAACAAATGCTACTCTTTCAAAAACCGAACCAAACCAAACCCCTATTCACCTAGCCTACGCTAATAATGGTTCAGAAGAGAAGGGCACATTCCTTATTTTAAAATGAACCTAGTGATGATAAATGGAGATCCAAAATGCATCTAAGTGTAAGCTGCAGAATAGGAGTGTTTTTCCATGTGTCTAATTCCAGGTATTACTTGAGTATCTGAATCCTCTTCTTTCTATACAGGATCTCTTAAGAAACCTATCTATGAGTCTGTTGATCCCATCAGTTATTCTAGGAGTCTCATTTGAGGAAATCCCACCAAGGCATTGACTATTTGTGTTATACACTCTCTGAAACAATGTACATTCATACACACACGTAATCCCAGCTAGAATCTTTTGTTCCCCCTCTATATGCTCCACTGTATACGGGGTTTTTTTTTTCATTCTACTATAACACAAATTTGTGGTAAGAGTGATGAATGCGACTAGTTTCACGGTGCTGCTATGTCAGATTGTACACCCCCAAATTCTCCACATTCATTTACAAAGGACTAAGATCCTGTTACTATAGTAACTGCAGTTTTACATGCCCTGACTGTTCTGTTTTTAAAAGCTTTGCCACAACACTGCTGCAAGGTTGGGGGTTTTTTTCCTCTTTTTTTAATGCTATAAATCATGAGTTCCTCACCAAGCAGCCACATATATACATTTTTAAACATTTCTCTCATAAAAAAACTCTACTCTTTAATCCTGTCTCTCCTGAAAGAACCAAAACAGTAGGGGAGCGATTTGAATCAATGATTTTAAATTGCTTGATTTAAAATTATGTTAGGTCTGAGCTTTATAAAAAATAATGTGAAAAAAAATTGCTACTGCAACTTGAAATTTTAATTTATAATACACCAAATTGTAATTTTTAACATAGCACAATTAATATCTTATTTAAATTTTATAATACTGCCATAAGCAAGACCTATAGTATTGAAAAATAAGATCCAAAATCCTTCACAACCTTAACCCAGAATAAATGTACACACACGGCTGAAGAATCTCCATAAATACAGCAGAGTACTACAAACTTTTTATTAGCAACTTCTTGAAATCTAAAATGGGTGCCATTCCAATTCCCACTTTAAAGAAATTCCTTTGGTGCTAACATTTAAAAAATTGCTACCTTTGTTACATATAAATATGTTCTACTATAGGTAAGTAGCAGGACTCAGAGGAGTGAGCTCACTGGTCATCAACATCAGACCCGCAAGGTATGAGCAGAAGTGACATTCACCTGGGAATTCTCCAGGAATCCACTGGCTTCCTGATCCCACTACGTAGTATCAACACATACTGTGCTGTGACCCTACCTTTGTCTCTGATGCTGCTGCTGAGAGGCTTCTTCCGTAGCATACAACACTAACAATGAATAAAGAAGGCCTGTCTTGTGACAGCGTCAGTCTTAACCTGAACAGAGACGGTGCTTCACAAACACAAAGAGAGAAAATTTCCAAAATCAGAAGAACCATCTCAGAAAAGAACTCCAGGTTCTCAGTCATCTGATTTTCATCTCCTTGCTCTTCTTCAGCAGTTTCTTTCCCCACTAATCTGTCATTTGATTTCTGACTAGTCAATCTGTATATTTGATAGCAGATAAACGTTCCAAGCTCTGGCTGCCTTCCTGTTATTTTTGCCCTTCCCATCAGTTGCTAGATTCCCTACGCTCCAAGACCGCCTTCCCATTCACCTTACCTGCGCACCAGAGAAGCCATGCAGTAGTGCAGCGTCTCATTGTTGCAACATGGAAACTATTTGTGAGAAACAATTTCACATGACTTAAAAAATCCTGACATTAAGGAGAGCTGCTGAGGAAAGAGTTTCTTCCCATTATCAGCCGCTGTACACAAATTCCTCTGATTAATGCCTGTTCTCAGGTGCTTTATCTGACTTGTAAATACAGTCCCAGTTTCATTCCAGAATGCTCTGCTCCCAGCTGTGGGGCACACTTCTACTTCATGCTTTTTGCTGGGGTTACTGCCTGGCCTGCTTTAAAGAAATCCTCTTATCTCACAAATCTGATCGTGCTGCCTTTTGAAATATGAATTAATTTAGCACCCACCTCACCACATGTTGTTAGCAGAGGTTTTGTCTGTTTGCCTGGAAGATAAACTTGAGTGCCTGAAACGACTACTCAGATATCCAGAAGCGACTAGTTGGATGCTTTCCTTCAGGAAGGTGGAAGCGGAACATGCCTTCCGTTTGCGTGCCATTTTCCCCTCATTACAACACAAAGGCCCCAAAGGACGCAGTGGGGTCAGTTGGATTTGCTCAGTAGAGGCTTCTTCAGGGCGCAACTTGTTAACTTTGGGTAAGGCTGTGCAGCCACCGTGCCCTCGGAGTGACTCCGCTTGTGCCATTCCAAAGAGCATGGCCAGGCACAACCTTTCCTTTCAGCACAGCCGCATTCGGTATCCCCCACAGCTTCACTTGAAAAATGCCGATTTTGCACCAGTGCTGTTGCTAACTATTGCTCTCCTATCAGTCAAAAACTCTGCAAGTTTGAAATGTTTTGTGACTAATTGTTGCAGCACTCTCAAAACTAGCCGGCTGCAACAAGGCTTTTACCACCCTGTACCAGGTTAACTTCAATAAGTAGCTCCCATGCCTTGCCCCTGCACAGCCACCAATCCCCCACAAGGTTTCAACAGTTCATCTACTGTCCGTGCTGTTTCTTCACACTCTTCAGGCCAGTCCCTCTGCTTCTCACCTCTGCTGCATCCTTCTCCTTGTCTCTCCTACCTCCAGAACACTCTCTCTCCCCTCCCTCTGCTTCCTCCAGGTCTCTCTTCATCCAGTGCTCCTCTTCCATACGGTCCTTAGACCTATTTAACTACTTAGCAGGAACCAGCCACAGCTGCACCTTATCCACATCAGCCATCCCACAGCTGTATACTATCAATGTTAATTAACCCAGCTTCATTCCTCTACAACTAATAACTTGTATATTATTTATTCTCTCCTTTAATGTCAGTCCTTGGGTCTGTATCTTTGAATACCATCTCCGGGGTTTCTCACTTGTGCATGCAGAACCCAGGAAAATAGTTGACCAGCAGTTTAAATTTCTGACCTTTTTTCATAACTGTAGTTTAGAATAATTATTATTTTTCAGGCTCTTGACATATATCTGACGTCCCTCAAAAACTGTCAAATAAAGGTTACCCGTTCAGTATTCCAGAAGTTGTTCCTATCGTCATGAACTAATCACTGACCAACTGTGGCATCTTTTTGATACTGCTAGGTGCTTTTGGATCAGAGATTACTTTTGCGCTGCCTGAAAATTCTTTTCCCACCGCAAAGCCATCGATCCAGCTTGCAGTTGTTACAGAAGGTAAAATGAGGGCATTTCTTTCCAGAAATATCCCATCTTTATTTGTTCTGGCACATGGTTTAATCCTGTTTTTAAGATACATTAGAACTCATGTCTTGTTTTATTATGCCCTACAAGAATCCGTCTCCTTTTCAAGCATCCTTGTATCTTGTTAAGAGTTTAGAAAAGCCCAACAGGGATTCCTCTTCTTCCCTCTTGCTGAGATTATTCTGGAGTTGTAGTGTGATCAAATGCATTGTTTTGCACTACCCCATCGCACAGAAATGGTTGATTCTTGTGTCTGTGTCAACTCCTGTAATTTCTCGATGCAAATGCCTTGTGTTTTTTTGGATCTGTCTCTCCTCAGTTTCACAAAATAAACTGATTTACTCTCAAACAGATCTAGGCCAGATGGCACTTCTTGCATGGCACTGGATTTGCAAACACTGGGTTTAATTTTGTAGTTATGCTTTAAAGCTTAGCAGATGCTATGGCTGATGGGAGTTTTTCTAGTTTGCTTGCACTGCTTAGCAATGACAGTGGATAAATACGCAATAGCCCATAAATTCTATTCACAGCATCATCATTGCTGTGGCAACTTTTCTTGACTGGAAGGCTACAACATCTTATTTCTGAGCCAGCTATCACTGTCTCCCAGTCAGGCAGCATAGCCACCTCCAAATATGCCCTCAGGGTATCTGTGGAAGAGAGTGCCACTTTGTGTTTCTGATTTGTCAGAAACATTTCTGGGGACACAAGAGGAATAAATTTGAGTAGATGAAAGCCCTAGTATTGTCCCAAGGTTTTTTTGCCTACTAATTTAAATAAATGAAAATGTGTGAAAATAAGAAAAGCACTCCTAAAGGCTGAAACTCTCTGTTCCCTACGCAAGTTGTAAGGGATAGTGCACCCTACTTTTAGGAATTCTACTTTCACTTTTCAAATTAATTTTTTCCAGAACTAATACAGCAGCTTTGTTTAGGGGTTAACGGGAGTACTTCAGTATAATGTTATCTGCTGTTTTTTCATTATTTCAAATGGAAAAGAAGCCTTCAGGCCAAAAAACAGGTAAATTGCAGATAGTGGCATAGATAGGTATCAGCAGCAGCATAATTAGCCCAGCCTACAGTCTGCAGTTACCGTATCTCTGTGCAGATTCCAGTAGTACATGGTGTACATTATTTCTAGATATTATAAACCTCACGTAAAGCTCATATACCAGTGTTTACTTCAAATAAGACATTCACAAAATTACAAGTGAAGACCTTTCTTTTGCCATTTTTAGAAACACAAGCATGAAACTTGAATGAGGGACGGACAAGGTGAATGAGTCATAAACACCTCCCTTTCTTTCTCTCGTTTCACCAGAAAAATCATAAATATTAGAGCTCATTTTAGGAATACAATTCTTATTTTTCTTCTCATAATCCTTCCTACATGTCAGTTAAGTGCAGTTGATTACACGCAGCACTATCAGCTTTGTAACCTTTTCTTTCAATGTAGGACAAAAATAACCAAAGAGGGGGGGAAAAAAAGAGAAAAAGTCTGAGTTAATGATTATTTCTAATATCCTTTTTGTCCAAATTTCCACTCAGAGTGTCCAATTGAATGCTCAGTTAATTATGGATGAGAAAACTACAGAAGATAAAAGAAGAAGCTGCAGCAGTCTTCACTAATTCTTCACAATGGATACAGACCAAATCTCTTGAGAAGATCAAAAATCTAGTTCCTTTTTTTTAATATCCATGCTGTACTTCTAGGTTTTTTTTTGTTTTCAGACATAATCATTTGTAAAAACTAATTCTTCTAGCAGTAATCACAGAAACCAAGTATGAATAACAGTATATGCACAAGTTATCCAGTTAGGGCATTTGAATGATGACATAGACATATATATATATATATAATGCATATGTATCAAAAATGTGAATGTCAAATTTCTGTGTATAAATTTATCATTTTATATACAAATGTATAATTAAATCCAAAGTATCATTTGTTTTATGAGTGGCTCCAGAAAGAATTTAACATTTCTATTCAGAAGGACAAATACAACCCTGGAACTGAAAGCAAAGCAGGCAGGTTTGACTTGACAATAGGAAAGTTTGAGGAAGGAAAAGATGTTTTCATGTTTTCTTTAATGAAGAACTGTCCTGCAATTAGCATGTGCAACAGATAGGTACATGAAAAATTATCTAACACACTCATATACTTCCAAAATGTGATACTAGTAATTCATAAGGTTTTGGTTGACAGACACTTTAAACTTTTGAAGATTTACCTAACCAATGCACATCTCTGGGTGTCTAAAAATTAGATTAGTGATTCCACAACATCAGCTTTCCCTATAGCAGTTTAGGGTTTTCAGTATGCAATTTCTAGGACTTGCAATATAATTTTCACCTCAGTTTGTCTGCTTCCTAGACTGTTCTTCCAATACTTCATAAAAGGGCAGAAGGATCACTCTCCAGTAAACAGATTTTTTTTGTATCTACTTTAATCATTCTTTGAAAGCACCTGAGACTTGCTCTTGAATCTAGCTAAATGGAAAACCTCCATTTCAACAGCTCGTTCAAAGATTAAATTCTGCCTACTACATGATTGAACACATTCCTGATCAAAACGTAGCAATCACTGAATACATCAATGAACAATGACATCTGGGAGGACATTGTTCTTCATTCTGTCCAATAGACCATGGCGAAACACCTCTTTCATATCAGATATTGCTACTGAATCAGTCAGTGTTAGAAGAGCTGCTAGTCTTGTATTCTTTTTTTCCTACTTCAGAAAGATTATTGGAAAAAACCTAAACTTCAGCAACGCTCTGCCTTAGAAGTAGCAAATTAATTTAAATCTCCATTTCATTTTACATTGAATTAATGTGCTTTAAATGTTGGAATTGATCATCTTGTAGCCATACCATTAGGCCTCTCTTCAGCTGTGTCCACAGGGGGAATTTGGCAGGACATCTTAAATGCTTTTACCAGGGAGAGGGCTTCTCTCACATATATTTAGCCTCATAGAATGAATTAATACATAAATACATGTAAAAGTTTGGGTACAGCTTTTAGAAACATACTTAGGACTGTTCTCTGCTGAAAATATTGCCATAGTTACACATTTCAGGATCCAGGGGTTTGAAAAAGCTAAGTTGTTAACAGTTGGTAATTGCAGATAAAGGAGAATTAGACACAAGCAACACAGGGTACTCACCTTGGTACGGTCCTAGCTTTGAGATCTGGCAAATGCCAAGATGGTCGGGAGCTGGAATATGGGACACATGATGAAAGGTTGAGACAGCTGGGTTTGTTCATCTTAAAAAGAGAAGACTTCAAGGGTACCCTGTTGCTCTCTACATCTACCTACTGGCAGGGCACAGAGAAAATGGAGCCGGACGCTTCTCAGATGTGCACAGAGATGCTTCTCAGAGTGGAAAGACAAGAGAAAATGAATACAAGTTGGTACACATGGGAAATTCTAATGCAATACAAGAATTTTATTTATTTTTTTATTAAATCTATGGGTGTTCAAAACTGGAACAGGTCACCCAGAGACCTTGGCAACTCTCTACCCTTGGAGATACTAAAATTTTGACTAGACAAGGCACTGAGCAACCCTACTCTATTACCCCTGCTTTGAGTGGGAGGTTGGATGAGGTAACCTCTGGAGGTCTCTTCCTGGCTGGGGATTCTGTGTCTGGCTTTCAAATTTACTACATTTCACTCAAATTTGACGTCCCCTCAGTTTTACCATTGAGCACTGTTTGTGTCAGAAATAGAGCTAATGGTATTAAGGTTATGAACAGAGAATAATTTATACAAAAAGAATGAACATGTTGCATTTGTTAGTTCTGAATCTGACACATTTCAAGTAATTTATAGGAACTGCATCTCACTCTGGAGTCTTGGCATGAGTATGGGGACACATTTGAAATTAGAAACTTCTCTGACTAGCTCTATTCAGTGGCTTTCTGCTATAGTATTTCCCACTATGCAGGAGCTGGAATAATAATGTCTCTTTTCTATTTCTCAGATAGCATTTCCTGACACTAAGGGATCCTTAACAGAGTTACAGCACTGTGTGTCTCTTGGTATTCTAGGCAGAGAAGACAGTAAGCCCTAAATCGCAGAAAGTTATATTGAATACCTAAGCTTTCTGAAACCACAAGTTAGTATCTCTAAAGCATAGGGAACCATGATTTATAAACATTACAGTATTAGCAGCTCTCATATTTAGCATTGACTTAAAACATAACAAAATGGTTAAATCTGACTACTGAAATCTACTACTTTTATTGTCATTTTCCAGGCTGCTGAATTGGAATTGGAGGCAGTTTAGCTCCAATGTAATAATACCAACTTATAAAATCATTTTTAAAAGTTTTGACTTTTTCTTCTGTAGCCTACTTTTTTCTTGCCTAAATTGCTACACATGAATTATGCAGCTCTCATTGGCGTATGGAAGGAAGCAACAGCTACAACAGGATTTAATACTTCTTCTGCTGCAGGTATAGTAGAATTTTAAAGTTTCTTCCTCTTTCTTAAAGAGTGGAAGAAGAAGAAAATGCAAGGAATAAATACCACCCACCATCTCCGTTTAGTTTGAAGCATAATCATTTAGTTTTCTTAGACATGGTTTAAAAAAACAGAAACGTAAAAATCCACAAAAACTTTCTTTCCTCCAAGAAGCAGAGGGGAACTAAAAAAAAAGACATGCAGATGAGAAATGAAAATTGCATGAAAACAAAAATCCTTTGCAGGAGATTCTGGACCACATCTTCACCTACATAAATTATTCCCACTGCAGTGAAGTCAATGAAATTACTGGAGCTGACTTTACCAAAGGCTCTAGCTCTCTCTTTTCACTAGAGTCTTTCCCCTCGTCTCACCTTAGGTCAAAGAACTGACAAGTGACATGGTCTACAGAAACCTCAGCTATATCAAAAAGTCAGGGCCTGACCCACCAGTGAATTAGCTTGTGTTTATTGCTTTGCCTGACATAACATTTTAAAGAATAATTTTGAGTTACATTTAATGAAAATGTTAACTAACTTATTAAATTAATATACGCCTTACTGATGTATATTTCCCAGGCTGTATATGACATCTATTAAATATAGATGTGTAATATTACCCTTACGTTTTCTTAGGAGACAATGTAATTGATCAAGTGGGAATATACTTAGTCATTTTCATGGCTTTTCTGGACATCTAAATCCTCACAGGTATAAATTAGAGTGGCAGATATACTGGAGGTTTTCCAAGTTTATCTTCTAAATTATGAGCTGCTCAGCAAAAGCTGTGCTGCTGACTGCTTTTGCACAGAATATATAGCGGGGGGAAAGACCCGAAAAGAACAGGAGCTTGAAACTAAGCATGTGTGAGTCCAGCTTCCCTGCTACCGTCCTCTCTCTCTTTCTCTCTCACTGACACATTTGTACCTATTACAATCTAAGTTTTAGTGCCTTTATTTTATTTTATTTTCCACTATGCAAATCTCCAAAAAAATCCTCTTAGATGCACAGTGAAAATAATTTGGCACACCATCTTTCTTTTGCTCCTTCTCCTCATTCCTTCTTTTCCCTTTTCCCACCTCCACATTTCCGTCTCCCCCTTTCTCACGAGCAGGGTTATGTACGTTATATATAAGGATGCAATACTGCATGTTTTTAAAAGAAAGCTGTCAGAATGAACCCTTTTGTTTAGCTGAATCCTCTGTTCAGGTTGTATATCTCAAAATGGAATTAAAATAAGAAACATAAAATTATAAGCCTATAAATATATATATATATATACAGTTTCAAAGCTTCCCATGGAAGTGTCCAATATTAAATTATTGCAATAACACTGTGTTACAGTGATGAGGATTTACTGCATAATTTTGACTGACATATCTGAGCAGCTGTTTTCACTCCAGTGGTCCCACTTCTATCATTGACTGCTCACTGGCGTGAACAAAGTTCACAACTGAGTCATTCACAGTTTGGGCAGCCCATGCAGCTTCTTCTAAGCAATAGCATGGAACCTCAAACATACACGGAGTGGCTTACTATGCTAGCAAAGGAGTAGTTTCCTTTCCATCACGGAGAACGACCTCACTTTCACTTAACTGAAACTTCTCTTTAATGCTAGTTAATTTTCTTTGCCTCCCCATCATTTTTCCTGCTGTGAGAATGGGGATGATTCACAGTGTAAAAGGGATGTAAATAACCACTGATCACTGTTTGAACCTTTGAGATGAAGAAAAGAGTGAGAGAGACAGAAAAAGAAAAAAAAAAAAAAAAAAAAAGACAGTACAAGACAGAGCGAGCCAAACTTGTGATGTTAAGATAAAAAGAGGCAAAATGGAAAAAACAGTAATCATAGAAACGGACATATGAAGAAATGAGAACTAGTTTGTTATTCTATCCCGTTGTAGAAGAGTAAATAAAGCCTCCCATAAATATATATATAAATGTATATATATATATAAAAAAAGAGGACTTGAGTTAGAGAAGGTCTGCTAGAAGCAAAGGCCCTACTTCTACCCAGCCTTCAAACTTCATGTTAAATCCCTAAGTGCAACATTAGACTTAAAGGGAGAAAAGAGGCATGGAGAAAACAAAAGAGCAGATGAACTGGGTAGTGCCTCCGCCACTATCTCACAGTGCCTTTGTGAAACTAGAAAGCTCCAGTTGCAGCAATGAAAGCCCCAGGTACAGAAAAAGAACCATTGCTTTTTAAAGCTCTGAGCTGATGGGTTAAGCTACGCCCTGACTCACACACCTATTTATATGCCATTTAAATATGTCTCCAGTAATTTTGCCTGGTGCAGTGTTGCTCTTGCTTGCATTTGAAGCAATCAATCAAAAATACAATAAAATGTTTGATGAAAGCGCAAGAAATAACCTTTCATGACAACTTCTTGGTCATATATGATTTGTTTCCTGAAATTGAGGTCCTAAATGGCGATGCTGTTCTTGACCTTGTAGTCATTCCAGGTTGTCTGTCTGCTGTTGTAATGTGCTGCCTTGCTGTTTTTTATATTCTTTGGCATGTCATTATCTTTTTCTGGATTTTTTCTGTCCTCACTTCATGATGCAGTAGGAGTTACTCCTTTAAATCAGACTGCGGCTGTCTGGTGCCAGTGAGTTTGTAACTTATGGAAATGTATTCAAAATCCGGTACTTCCTGCCAATAAACAGGAATGGGAACTGAGGGATTTTAGGAAGTGGGATTTCTTCTGGAAACATACAGCATAGACAGGTCATCTGAAAATAGCACGGAAATGTAAGACACAGAAGCATTACACATATTTTGTACCAAAAAAGGCTCTCATGAAAGCGTTCAAGAAAAATAAGCATAACCCAGGCTAATTATATAGTATGAATTTTTACATGGCTCATTTCTTGAATTTAATTCAAACACAACTATGCTACATACACCCAGGTTGTGCACAGGGCACTAGAAGGCAGAAAGGGAGCACTCAGAAATAATTATGAGGCAATCAATTTACAATTCCGTACTCAGGGACAGAAAATTTAGAATTTTAACATTAGTCACTTATATATGCTTGTGCTGAAAGTGTAATTCCCAAAGAGGTTACAAAAATTGTATAAAAACATAGGATACAAAATAACATTTTTTTAAATGATATCAAACAGAAATACTACTACTCAGAGATACAACTGCAAAATATGCCCCCGCAGCGAACAAAAGTATGGATAACTGATATTTTAGTAGGAAATAGCATCTTTGTGTTATGTACCAACATTACAACAAAAATTAAAGATCATAAACTACCCTAATGTAGCCGTGCAAAGAAGTAAATCAGCATTAAATAAACATATACACACACTTCCATTCTCCCATTCACTCTGCTTGAGCTTTAGGTTCAACTGCAGTACAAGGTTTGAACACTTTCTGAAAAATTTCTAATATTTAAACAGGAAGAAGAAAAAGCAAGGACAGGGTGTGAGCAAATGCTTGTCTCTGCTTTCCAGACAGGCTAGTCAATGGTAATGAGGAAATGTAGGAGATGATTTGGTTTTCTGGAGAGCAGGAAGATGACCTCTCCTTAGCAGCTAAAGTGGAATGCAGTTGCCACTCCTCTCCTGGACTGTCTCTTTAGTTGTACAGGCAGGAGCAGACTTGGCTTAGAAGTGGAGGGACAAAGACATAGTCCTTTCTTAGCAATAGAAGGACACGATAAAGAGCTTTAAAAATGCCAACACACTTTGCTAATCACATGGATGGGAAATTGCTGATGAAAAAAATTGCAAAAATATCTTCTTTGTGGTTGCAACTGGCTTTAACTGTCAGATTTTAAAACTGATATTTAGGGAAGAGCTGCCTGGAAAAACTGAACCACAGAATTCAGTAGAAACCACAAAGCCAAAAAGATGCCCAGTTAGAATTCATGTATGCAGCTAAATTTCAGCTTCTTCTCAGGCTCAGGAAGAGCTGCCAGACACATTGAGGGAATACGGGCATTTGAAAAGTTAAAAATATTATGCTTATTTCCCTTTATGCCCATTCTTAAAATTGCAGAAAAGCTTTTCCAGTATACACGGTCGGTGCTCCATACGCACATACTCACAAGGCAGTATGAACAGGTATTTAGTCTGGTCTAAGTTCCCAAGAACAGCACACACCTGGAAAGCTATAAGAGGACTGTAACCTAGCACATTGAGGCATGTCTGCATATATAATTCTCAAACTACTATTCAGTTCTACACTCTGTTTTCATAGAACTAAATTAGTCACAGAGTACAGATCAGGTGCAGAATAACGTCATTCCGCACAGACGGGCACATTCTGCCCAAAGGCCTGTGCACTGTATGTAAGCAACACTGAACACACCAATACCTCTTCGTATTTGCAGGCTAAATTCAAGTTTTAAGTAATCAGCCAAGTCAAGACTGAAGTCAGGCTAGCTTGCTTTTTAAAAAAAAATCATCATTTGTCCCAATTTTTCCAAAGTTTCAACAAATTTGACAGATGTACTAAGTGTGTTTTGTTAGGTTTGACTGCTAAAGACCCTTGCATAAGTGAGCAAAAAAATTCTTCAGAATAAAGACTTGTGAGTTCAGGTGCGGAGCATGTAACCACGTCTCCTCTGGGCCACAGCCCATACCGAATAAAGCACACGGAACCGCCTTGGGGGCCCAAAACTGCTGACATGACAGGAGCTGATCCCCGGGGGGATCGGAGCTGAAATTTACTGCCTGTGGCTGATAAGCACAGCGTGCTAGGAATCGTAGGAAGAATTCACTTACTCAGTGTTTGTTTAGGCCCAGTTGCTGTACCTAAATTCCTAATTACTTTGGTGATAGGGAAACACAGAACATTTTTTTGTAAAAGGAAAATGCTGCAAAGGCCTCAAAAATAACCATAAGCAGATCTCCATTTTAATCATATGTGCTAGAAATTTTTCTCTGGTGAAAATGAGCTTAAGTTTAATTAATTTATATCATCAGGAGATGTGGAGTGTAGCTGATGATTTTGCAGCTCCTGCATGTAACCCTATTTTGAAGAAATATGTGAAGCAAGGATTTCACCCAAACTACCGAGGGCAGTTTGGCTTAGTCACTGCTACAAGTTACCATCACAGCTGTACTAGGTTGCTGGGTTTTCTTTTTACAGTGAAGATTTTCAAACCATCATCTTAAACAGAGATTATAATGTGTCCAACTGTGTTAATTTAATGGTAAATTTAATCCTAAATATGCAGAGCAGTGCAGTTCTACAGCAAGAAAAAGTTCCCTAGAGACTTACCTTAGGTGTCTCAAAATATTATTATTTATCATGTTAAAATTGCTAGCCAGTTAATCTAAACAGACACACAGCTAAACAAATAAAGGCACAAACTCATGCCTGTATCAATACACTGCGCCAAACCCATACACATATGTTTTGGTGAATGCAAATAGATTCATGTCAATTTTCACTGTATTATATATTTCAGGAAGTGGCTTTTTGACATAGTGTTACTTCATATGTTGTTCCTAGTGCCATAAGAAAAACATTTTGAATACAAATAAAGAAAAAAATGTGCAACCTCATTAGCCATATGACCCATGAAATGGTAAAGATCATTAGTCTCGTAAAGCTAAGTGACTAAAATTTTTATGAATTTTGCATTCATATTTGTGAACTGAGATACTGATATCTTAAACAAAACAAGCACATGAGCACAGGACCAAGATACAAAATATCGGTTTCTGCTTCATCATATACTCCCAGCTACTGTTCTACAGAAAACAGTCTCCTGTTACTAGAATTAGCTTATAGCTGATAAACTTCAGAGAATACTTATGTGCTGTTTATGTTTCTGGTAATGAAGTCTCATATTTTAATGGCTTACTACAGCAGTACAGTGTGCTAAAAGAAAATTAAGCATCATCAGCACAACATATTGGGAAGTTTGACCCTTCCTTTAACAGACTCTACTTTCCTTTGTGAAAATAAGTTACCTCTTTACATCCCAAACGATCAAATTTTATTCAGAAATTGTTTTACTTGGTGAGCTGTAGTATTTATTTTTAAAAATAAATCAATCGTGTTGTATATATTGTATATGCAGAACGACATTTGACAACGAGAAAGAACCATGAAAGCAAATAAAGGAAAAGAGGAGAAATAATGGCTACATATTTCAGGTAGAAGTGCAAAATATAATAGTGGTTACAACTGTTTTAAAATCAGGCCACACTGCCCTTACTATAGAGAGTCAGTGGACAACCCCAGGCTTACATGACAGATGCAGCTCTCCAAACAAATTAACCAGATCCTGGTCCATGTTTTCTCTAATGGATTTCCCCCAAAGGAAGCTAGAAATAACATTTCCTATAAATACCAAAGGTATCAATTATAATCCTGGAGGCAATGCATATACTCACTCAGCAGAAAGCAGCACGCTGAAGTGAGAAGAGCTATTGATCTCCTTACCAAGATTATGTGAGGAAAAAGGCTCTAGGTGCAGCAAGGACCTGAGACGAGGACGTTAGGATATTGGCATCTGAGTGAGGTTTTATTTGAGAGCAGACTCTCCAGTGTAAGGGGTACAAGAATCATCTGAATTCAAGATAGAAAGGCTGGGACAGAGGTTAGAACTGAGGAAGAGGTGAAATTAAAAATGGGATCTGAGGAATAGTAGGGATTGAGTACAGGAATAGTTTTGTCAAATCGGGAGAAATCTGAAAGGACCAAGGTAGAAGTGGAAGAGCTTCCCACACATACATTTAGTTGTGTTAAATTTTAGAACATAAAAACCCTAAATCAGTACAGACCAGAAAATATTTCGTTGTACATTGAGTTCTTTGTATTTACCTTTCTTACTAGGGAGTTATTACAGGTAGTACAAGCTCAGTGGTTCCTCACTTCAGTGTGTAGATTGAGCTGTAGATAATCCAGCTGTATATTTCTGTAGAACATGCTGCGTTCAAATCCCAGAGCAACAAATGGTTCTGAAAGACATTTTTTTTGCTCAAAAATTCTGTACTTGGCATTTCTTCCCCAGAAAAAAAGGTAGTAGTAGTAGCAGCGATAACAGTATCTTCTTCATCTAATAGGAAAAATACTTAAAGTTTTTAAGTTCAAAACAAATACAAAATCCAGAATCAAAATTTCATAGCCCTAGCAGTTCCTTGCAAATTGAACTCTGGGCTTAAACATCCAGCCAGTTCCAAAACTATGTACACACTACTAGTATTCAAGGCATATACTATAGAGCATGGATTTCCAAAAAACCCCAAATGTAGCCATGAAAACTACATCATGCATTCCCAAAATAATACTGTAAGTTAGTGCATGAAAGGTATAGAGTAGTTCAGGATGATATACAGTACAGAAGACTTTAGTAAACTAACATATGTGTGAAATAATCTCCCTTTAAAAAGATAATTTAGATAGATTTGTTCATGAGCACAGACTGAACAGTGACTAAGTGACTAGAAAAAAAACCAGAATGATAAATGACAGTGTATTAGTATTTGGGTACCCAGACATTATTGGACTAGTGTTAACGCTGGACTTCTTTTAACTCCTTTAGCCAAGATAGAAAACTGGATTAAAAAAAATTATTAGATACGGAGGAGTGAGGGTTTGTATTCTGTTTACCTGGAGAGCCCTGTAACAAACCATAACAGTGCTTTTACAAAATATAAAAATTTTTTTTAAGTATTTGCAAACAGAGTTACAAAATAAAAGGTAGTGTTTCTATAATGACATAATCTTCTTCAGAGAACCAAGGATGTAAACAGAACTGACTCCAATTTTACTACAGCTTTTCCACAGTAGATCAGTAAAGCGGAGTAGTGGCAAACAAGAACATGTAAGCTATCAATGCTTCCATGCACAAATTGAGCACATACAGCTTTGGAGACCATAAAAGCTGTTTCACAGGGTACTATAGAGTAATGTTGTTATTTAGTCTGTCTTGAACCTGTTGTGCGTCCTTGAGCATTTATTTTCGCTATGGCTCCATTTCACTGTGGAAAAATTGAGAGAAACATAATGTTCCTAAATGAATGAGTATCCAGGACTTTTATGTCTAACTGTCTTTAGCTGGGAGTGGATAATATGAATAAGGGGCTCTTTCAGCAGTGCATTTTAATTAGGGGTGCTAGGGTAAGCATAACTCAGGTAAAATGAAACACAGTTATGGCCACTAAAATGAAACTTGAAAAGTGCTGTACCTAAATTCATGTTCAGTTGTTGGCATGCTGGGAAAGAAGCATTAATCACACAAAAAGTACCTTGCTTAGCTACAAACTACACAAAGAGAAAGAGATACATGGACCTATGGAATGCACGATGCACTTTGGTTTTGAGACAAACACCGCAAAATAACAATAAGAATTTTTTTGTGCGGTGCTCCCCCTACCACCACTGTGGCAAAATCTCAGGGCTGTCATGGAAAGACATATGTCCTAGCACGACAAGCCATTCTGCCTTCATACTAGTTATCTCCACAGGGTAGTCTGACAGGAGCCCCGAATTGCCTAGGAGGGGCTAAAGGCTGGCCTAAATCTGTCAATTAGGCATGGCTAAAGGCTGAGCTAAATCTGACAAATGCAATCCCCTAAAGTATTACAGTGGTTTGGACTTCAAAGTAAAAAGCAAATGTGAACTATCAAGTCATGCAATGCTGCAACATATGTCTTATTTGTAAGATGCATATTAATACCTGCAGTAATATAGTCCAGAATCTTATTTTTAATGAAAAAGCCAGCTTCGTGTATTCTGAGAGATAAGTGGAAACTGATAACTTGGAATTTTTCCAATATCATCATCTTGAAAATTTCAATAAAATCTTCACAATTTTTCCAGTAGGTATACTTCCTATATTTGTATAGGCATCTCTGCTTACAATGTGGAAACGCAATTTTTAGGATCTTGGTAACAGTAAGATTCTGGGATCCTCAACAGTAACACTAACTTAAGTGAAAGCACACCACTTCACACCAACTCAGTGTATGATTCTCTAAATCATGTTAAGTAATAACAAAACTTCTTAGAAATAATTTCTCTGATGGTTTTTCAATTAAGTTATAGATGGCTTCGATTTCTTTGTTGCCATCCCTCTGTTATTTTCCAACATTAATGTATTCAGTGCTAAAATGTTGCATTTAACTATGAAGTCAAGCACTGCAGACCATTTTTGTTGTATTTTAGCTAAATCTTTTCATTCCAATTTGCAATTTGCCAAGTGAGCAGCAGTTTAAAAATGCAAAAACCCCATCATGATAGCTTATAGACTATGGGATACAAACAGAATTAATTATATTTCCAGTTGAAATGAATGAAGTGCTGTTACGCTGTTCCTTTTTCTTGAAAACTTTAGTTTTTAAAATGCATCAGAAAGAACCTATTTTTTCCCCAGTCCCTGCAATGTTGCATTAAACATCTTGAAATACAAGCAACTTTTCAAAAGCCACCATTTTGCCTCAGCAGAGCATAATCAGTGAAATGCAAATTGATGTGTAAAAATTGCCTACAGTGCTTGATGTAAATTAAAATTACTCCTATAAATTCAGTGTTCAAATTATCTGACAACTGCCGTTTTATTAATTTTACTGCTGAATACATTAAACAACTGCAAACCCATTTTCTCACTCACATCACAATTAGTTTAGATGCTGGTCAGGAAAAGCTACTAAATATACCAATAATCGTTTACTATTTAAAGCCTGATTATAAGTAGGAGATTTATCTAAAGTGAACGACCTTTCTAGTGTTGGTATTTCCCTCTCAAATTTTTAAAAAAGTGACAAAACCTTCTGTGAAGTGAACAAGTTGTATTTCTTTCCTAGAAAACACCAACATTGGCCAAAAAGAAAACTTTGCTGTTCCTTACAGGAGAGCCGAAATACTCCCAAACCGCAAGCTAGGATAGCCTCACGGAGGCATACGTGTACGCTGATGTGTAAACAGGTGCACGGTCAAGGCCATGTGGGCAAGGACTAGATATATAAAATGACCTGTAAATCACATAGAAGGACAGTAACAGAATTAAAATTCAAGTCTCTGAATGCCTATACTAGTGACTGGGCTGCCCGGCTCACCATTTTTTCAGGATGCAAGGACTCTTGCAAATGAAATTAAAATCACTTCACTGTTTTTCCCTCCTTTTACTCTGAAACTTTGAAGAGACCCCAAAAGTATGTAGAATGTGTCTCATGCTTTTGGTTTTGGGGGTTTACCCTGATTCAGCACTACTTCAGTTATGCTGCTTAGAATAGACACCTGTGAAACACTGTATTTGAAGGCTGTATTTTTTTAAAAAAATAAAAGGGCTAGCTATATTCCCAAGGTAATTTTGTCCCTAGCTGGTACTGATTCCATGGATTTTCATTTCACGTAGAAGCCTGTGCCGGCGTCAGCACGGAGAGGTGCTGCCCTACGCAGGAAGGAGGGTCAGGAGTCCCGTGTGCCGGCAAGGTGGGCAAGGCTGTGTCCCCGCCAAAGGGGACACAGGGTCACAGTCCCATGGCTCTTGAGTGAGGTGAGCAGGGCCACCAGCAGGTTCAGCCATGCTCCAGCCACGGCCAGGTAAGTCCATAGTGCCGAGACACAGAGCTGGAGAGGTGCTAAGTGGAGGAAGAGGTACGCTGACCAAGCAAGGGGACCCACCTTATTGCGACCTGGTATTGCCATACCATCTTCTCTTCAGGCTGTTAAATTAGGCTTAATGTCAGGTTTCCAGCAAACATATCGTGCTCCCAAACACTCAGATACAAGCTGGAGGCAAGGTACATTCTGCTTCGTTTTCTTTTAGCCACAGGGCATTTGAGAAAGAACTGTCAGTAGAAAGGGGTTAACTTTTTACCAAAATTATGTAAATAAAACATTTCAGTCAATTATAAAAAAAAAAGTTTTACAGATCTTTTTCTTGTAAGCTTAATTTCCTTAGTTTTCCTTACTTTAACTGTTTGCTAATTTTTCTGGAAATGCCAGGACAAAATATTTCAGAAATTTTTCCACTAGCCCTCACAGTGCCTACATGCATAAAAATAACAACTTTGCACGTTTCAACCTTTAGAACGGATTAGGTTTTATTTAAACCAACTACAGCACTGCATTCTCTCTTTCCTTCTGTATCATACTCTACTTCTCTCATATGCTTATAGGGGTGGAGGCAGAGAAAGGCTTCAGGTGCCAAAACACCTTTGCATCTGAGGTAACATATAATGTCAAATCATTTCACAGGAACATTCAGTTTGCCAGTTTCAATTATTATGTTCAACAAGCACCGACTTATAAATTACTTTTTATGTTTAATATGTCAGTGTAACTTTAGGGTATGGTTCAAGCATTCACTGTAGTGATTTCTCTAAACATTAACACCTTCTCTTATGTATCTATTTTTTCCTAAGTAAGAGAGAAAGCCATTGCTGAAGGTATTTCACATGTACAGTCTTGCATCTCATTCACAGCCTAGTTGAGAAATTCTTGCCTTTAATTAAAGAATTCATGCACTTCACAAAA
This sequence comes from Falco rusticolus, assembly GCF_015220075.1. Classification (NCBI taxonomy): domain Eukaryota; kingdom Metazoa; phylum Chordata; class Aves; order Falconiformes; family Falconidae; genus Falco; species Falco rusticolus. Next base: position 25,130,848 of record NC_051197.1, read on the forward strand.
AAAGTTTAAGACAGATTCTTCAGTCTTGACTGATTTCATAAGTTTTATCAAAGCTGCAAAAAATTACAAAGTCAAGTCATGTACCTAATTCGTATTTTCCACCTCACTTCATTTTCATGCCACAACTTGTTTACAACAAGACAACCTTGTTTAAAGTGGAAAAAATATTTCTATATTTACACGGTAGGACGTCAGTGATAAGCAGAAAAATAGGTATTAAATTCTCTTTTTCCCAGGTTGTATCACTGAATACCACCACCAAAGTACTTACCTTTCCAAACCGCAAGTCCTTTCCTTTGGACTTCGGTAAATGTTTACAGGGAGATTTGATTACACTTGCCTTTCCTCTCTTACCAGTCTCTTCTGCCAGCTGAGTTTTAAATGCCAGGGGAAACAAAAAGATCTGTCTTTCCACCAGCAAATCTTCATCTTGTTATTTCAGAGTAACCAACTTCAAGGCATATTTGTTGTGACTTCCAGCATCGATGTTCTCTTCCCTCCTTTGTCACTGTTACACATCCCCTGCCCCCCCTCCAAATTATTTTAAACCCTTTTAAGTAGCAAGGACAAACCATTTCTTAATTGCTGGGAGGGAAAACCAACGTTTTTATTCAAGCTTGTTACCATAAACCTTGGCAGACAGGTTCTCAATCTTTTAACTACTGCTCAGGTTTTTAAGACCTCTGTAACCTGTGGCTGCAAACTTCCCAGTTCCCACAGGCCAGGCTCTCTCAAGCACAATGCCCTTCATTTCTCTGGATTTAGTTTAGCAGCAAATTTGCCCTCTCTGTGTCTTTGAACATTACCGAAACTATTTTAAAAAGCTACATCATACGAATAAATCTGCCAGGATTTCATAACAAGACTTAATCTGGGGAAACATAATGTGATGAGAGAATCTGCACTTGCAGCCACAGCAGCAGTGCTGGCCTGGTGCACGCCAGGTATTCAGAGCCTAATGGTTAAAGATCGTTTCCTTGCTTGGGATGGTGGAAGTGGCAGAGTGAAAACCTGAATAAATATTTTGGTTTTTTCCCATTTTCCACAAAGAAGAGTTTACATTCCTATCACATCTAAACTTAAGTGGGAATGCCTCGAATCTCAGTTGTACATGTGAAGTATCTTGAAACCCAGTGTGCTACTCTTCTCTATTTCTAGTCTTTAAAATTTTTTTCAGTCCAATTTAACAATGGAAGTGAAACAAAACAAGCCATTAGCTAGTCATTAGTTACTGTAAGTCAATATGGACCTTCTGAAGACAGTGAAGGGATACCATTTTGTTAACACCGCGGACTTCCCCCTAGTTTTCTTTTTAAAGTTGAGATTTTTAGGAAATTGTATCATAATGTTGGAAACTAAATTTATATACATTTAATTTTCCCTTCTATGATACCAGCCTTCCATTCCAATAGTGAAAATTGGAAAAAGATAATATACCTTCTAGTGTTTTGTTTGTTTTTTGTCAATAGCACGCGAGCCATATTTATTTTCTAAATGTCAAGGTAGTTTTTATATGTGTTGTAACATATACTTAATTTTTTAGGGAGGAACGCATTGGTAATTATCTTTCCTAATGAAATGTGCTGTAATTTCAGTTAGGTTTTAAATGGGGCATGACTCTCACTTAAAAGGACCATTGCATAAATGCCTATTAGTTGCAGTTTAGCGAGTTTATGCAGAACTCGGATTTTTTTCTGTCTCTTCCTACATGACTTTTTACAAACTTATTCAGTACAAGGGAGCAACTCACTTGCTTCCGATCAGAATTAAACACTATAGAATTCTCAATAATTTCATTTTAAACAACAGTGTATTCCTTGCTAGTCCCTGCCTGTAACTGAACAGCAAATAAAAAGAATTTGAACATGAAAGCAGCAGAATCACATACAACTTACCAGTCGCTACCCCAAAATAATTACATTGTTATCATGGTAGTGGTAAAGCACTAGTCTTTATTGCTAATAATTCTCATAGGGCCCCTATCTTTACAGGGACCATTGCCTTAAAGTCATTAATGTATAATAGATTTGCAGTGATGAGTAAACAGGATTGATCCTGTTCTGCCTCTTCCCTTGCCCTTGCTGCTAAAGAGGCAAAACTGCCTGTGGTTGACGGCCTTCCTCTTCTAGTAGCAGAGAAAGAACTTTGCATTTCAGTTAATTACCTTGTGCCTCGGTTTACTTGATTTGCAAAGCATGGCATCTCGCTGGAGAAAACGAGGATTTGAATATCTGTCCAAAGTACTTTGCTAAACAGAACTGGACTTCAGCATATGTGTGTTAACTTGTATTGTGTCTCTGGTACTACATCCTTGTAAGGCATTCAGTCCACAATATAGCTTCACAAAGTCCACGTCCTAATTTTCACCCCTATGAATCACCAACACCCTTCATCTCACACATTGCCCGGGAGGGATGTCACCCTTGTTCATACAGGTAGATATGGACAATGACTTATCTCTGAACTCGGAGTCATCTCCAATTAAAAAAATTGTCTGCTGACTGAGAGAGCTGGCAAGAAAGTGGGAGATAAAGTGGATTGCTAGCTCGGATAAGGTATTTCCGTTATAGCAATGTTTCTGACACACGATACGCATTCTTTCTAAACGCCTAATTTATTGCTATTATTATTTCTTGTTCTTTGCTGAATTTTAAAACTGTAACAAAAGGAAATCAAAAAGTTCATGACACCAAAATCACGCCTTAAGTGTGTTCATCACACAAACAACTTTATCCCTTGGTATTTTATGCTCCAATTCAAAAAACACATCTGTTCATAATTGCATGCGTGACTCAGTAAGATTACTACAGGCTATAAGTTTACGTATACGACTACCAGAAATACTGTATGAAGACAAGGATAAAGCATTTGAAATGGGATGATCTTTTAAATAGTGTATATATAAAATATAATTCAAGACTTCAAAATATTTGTTAAAACATTTTTTAAAAAAACTTAGAATTTCAATCAGTACTTAGATAATCACTATAAATCCTAGCTTCCATAAGGATATACATCCAGCTTCCTCTGAAATAATTCTTATTCTTTATTGTTCCCTACTTTAAAAAAAATTACCTTTAACATATGCTTCTTAAGTCTAGCATTTCAAGGTTTATCCTATTTCACCTTAAAGCTGAGAAGTGTGTCTTTATTCCATAATAATAAAATATTGATTATTCTTTTAACTCTTCCATCATTGCTTTATAAAATCATCCTTCCCCATAAAACTGCGTATTCCTCCCAACATCCAGTGGCATCAATATGTGAATGGCAGTTGTCCCACATGGTACACTTCCAGAAAAGATTGAGTAGAATGGATTAAAACCAGTGGAAAGCAGCTTGTATCCTGAGCAGCATGAATATCCTGAAGAAAGAAATGGAAATTCTCTCCAGGCAATTGAGGTCGATGATTGTGCCTATCACAAGAAAGGAAGAGTATCAACAATGACGAGCGAGGGCTCTGTCCTGAACCAACAACTCAATATTTTGAAGCTTCATTGCATTTATCATTCTTTTTATTGCAAATCTACTAAGTTTGTATTAATGCACAAGGAAGAATTTACAGTTTATATACTCCCCAAAATTACGTCTATAAACGAAACATAACTATTTGATGTCAGGGCAGTGCTTTTAGTTTAATATGGCATTGAACACATCTGCCAGTGTCTTGCAAAAAAAAAAAAAAAAAAAAAGTACTGTAAAAACATGTGATTTTTTTTTCACTTTTATAATGCTTTGGAGTATATATTCTTCCACATTACACCTTTAATACGTCTTTAATACCTCTTCCATCATAAAGAACTTTCTAGCTGAACTTGCTACCCATGATGTTGGACAAGATAAAGTTATCTGAGCAGAATGAAGAGTAAGACTTTCTGCCCTTTGTTTTATATCTGTATGTTGCTTTCCAGCTGTTTACAGGAGTGTTCAGACTGAGTGAGATCCCTTTCTCCTTACGCAATTCTCATGCTCAGAGCTTCACATACCGCAATGACATTCTGGTGTGTATTTGCAAAGAACTGAAAATGTGTATCCATTACCATTTCCTGATGATGATTCCAGGTCTAATCAATTTTATGTTACAATGAACCTAGGTTATCTAAACCTCTTCTTCCAATTTTTGAAATTCTTTTGAGATATAGTAATTATTTTTATATACATAACAAAATAATTTTATTGAGAGATAATAAAAAATAATATAATAATTGAAATACCTACCATCATCTAGCATTAGAAGGACTTACATTGCACATGCACATGAAGTAACAGGTAAGATGTTCTGACAGGCCGGTGAGAAGGTCTATTTCCCTGTTTACTTTTCCCAGTAGGTGGATAGGAAGTCAAGCCAGTAGAAAACGGTCCTGCTAAATCTAAACTAAAAGAGGTAGATTATCTTGGACAAAAAAAGTAGGAAAAGTTTGGGGAAAAAGAAAGGTCTTATAATTAAATTTCTAGAGCATGTGTTTATGAAAAAGGATAAAGGCATTTCTAAAAGGATTTTTGATAGAAAACACTGTTTTCTGAACAATTCAGTCAGGCCTTGCAGCTCAAGATGTAAGACCAAATCTCTCTAAGAGGAATTAGAGCCTCATTACTATTATTCTATCTATACCTTATTCTGTTTCCTTGGAAAAGAATGGAATCACAGAAAATTAGAGCTAAAAATTAGCTTAAAGGTCCTACATAGATTAGGAATATTTATTTTTATTTTTTTAAAGGAAGTTAAGTCTAAAATTGAAAAATCTGCAGAAAACTTCAGAGGTTTAGCAGTCTAATAAAAAAATTCCATTCAGGACTGAAGTTTTTTATGTCCTTGAAAATGCTTTTGTAATGACACAGAGAGCTTTTCTGTTTGAGTAACAGTATCTGCCCTTTCATTTAGCTTTGTGAAGGATATTTTTATTCCCAAACACTGTACTAATCAATACTTGTTCAATAATATACATGATTACTGCAGTAGGTACAACAGTGTTTTCTGCCTTCTAATGTAATAGAAAGAAAATATAAGGAGAGATTTGTTAACCCCTTTTGGACACTGTTCCATGAAGAATTACATGTTGTTAACCTTTTTGAGCTATTTTGTATATTTTACTTTATAAAGCTCAAATATCTAAACATGCAAATGACATTTTTCAAATTTCTTAAAATATCAACAGAAGCATCACTGAGTTGCTGAACATATAAAGCAGTTATTAATAAATTACAAAAAAACACACCCAAATTACACATGTGCAATTCATTTATTTTAAGAAATTGTTACTTTTAAATAGATAAAGGCATTTCAGAATTATAAAAGAGAATAATTTCCACACTTAATAAATAATAATAATGCTTCTCAGTAATTCAACTACCCAATTCTACAACTTGAAGATCTCAGGACTCTTCATAAAAACAAGCCTTAGCTTTATAACTCTCTGAGATCAGTAATGTCAATCCTTTTATAGCAAAATGCTTAAACATTTGCATTCCCAGGCTTGAAGTCAACTCTTTGCTTGATCTGATTTGGATCCATTACGTTCATTTTACCAACTGCAAGCAGGAATGAAAGGAAGCCCAACAGTGTTTATAAAGCCATCTGTGTCAGAGAAAGAAACTGAATTCAGACACGTAATTCCAGCACTCTTGGAAATCCTTCACTTTTAGTTATTAAAAATGAAATAAAACTGTTTAAGCTTTTTCCTCCTTTTGGACACATTATGCATTGCTTTTCTCGGGTGCAGAGCCTATAAAAGAATGAAATAGAAGGTATTCCAAATGGTTTATCTAAAATGAGTGCTAAATCAATCCTAAAGTCATCATTTAATCTTACACATGTTCAGTCTAAAGGTTTAGACTGAAATATAACATCTCTAAGATGCCTAGAAATACAAATGGAGACTATCTAGAAGTCAATGAAGCTGCTGAACTGAAAGGGCAACCTTCAAGATCGGATCAATGTATCATGCGGCGTTATAAACATGATTGTTGTTGCCTTTCTGTACAAGACAGGCCTGTGTTCGTCAGAAGCAGGAAAACAAACAAGCAAGTACTTAGTAGCACAGAACCTTTTTTGAGGAAAACAGAAAGAATCCATTTCTGTTTAAATGCCTGGGTTTAAGTGGCAGCAATAGAAGTGGAAGCCAGGCCTACAAAAAGTGACTGATTCTACACACATTCCCACAAACGTTTCAAAGGGCTTAACTGTCTTTCAAGAAACTGATATTACAGGAAATCCAAAGAGGGAGAGGCTGAGCTATGAAAATAAAGCGATGTTTGGAGAATACATTCTGCTTTTCATGTGAACATTTTACATCTCCAGGGTGTTGCGCATCCCAGGCCACATACCATGAAACTAAATTAATACCTGTCAAAGTAATGAGACCATTTCCTCCAACATGGATGAACTTTGGTTTAGGCTATGTTTCCAGTGCAGAATGTGACAATGGATAAAAACACAAGAGAGACTATTCAGGCACCTAGTGTCTGTTCCCACTTTTATCAGTACTCTATTGCACGGCCTTAGGCAACTCCTACCCTCATTACGCTTTAGCTTCCCCAAAACATAAACATTTCTTCAACTGGGGAATGTAAGGCATAACAAAATCATAAATAAGTGTAGAGGCTCGTGTGATGACTTCCCTTTGCATTGGGTAACTTGCAGACAATGCTACCATATAGAGAGATTAAAGGATGAGCATCTCAGATTTTCAATGCTGAATACAAACCAGCTGGCAAATAAAATCCTTGTTATCCATTAAGCATCTCTTGCAGATATGATCAACTTATGAGGTTGCTGAGTCTAACTCCCACTCCAATATCTCCCTTTCACATTCCTAAAATACATTAGATGACCAGCCATGCCATAAATTGTGGATAACTGACTAGCTGAAAAGGGTCACATAGACATAGTCCAGCTGGCTGGACAAAAATGCACATCGCTCTCAGCTTATCTGAAGTAAAGCAAAATACACTGTCTTTGACTGTCCTTGTTACACAGTAAGAGGAAGATTTCGGTGGGAAAAGAATGTTGCAGGTGGGAACAGAAAACTACAGAAGAGAAACTAGGGGCGGGCTTGGTATTTAGGCAACTAACCAATAATGAGCTTAACTTTTGTAATATGTATGAGCTAATTATAAGAAGGCATAAAAGGTGACTGTAAGAGACAATAAACGAAGTCTGCTGATCACTCATATTGAGTGACTGTGTCTTCCCTCCGTCGCAACAATAAATAATCCATAAAACCACATTCATAATATTGGTAACACTATTAATTAAACACTACTTTCTAACTGAACAGAACACAACCAGTAGTAAAGACATAACAAATGAAGCAGGGCTCTTCATGACAGTATTAAACTACTGTGCTTTAATTCATATACATATATAAACTTATTTCACCTTGTTAGAATGTGAGCAAATAAGAATGCAAGATTTTACACATTCACATTTTAGTGGTGTTCTTAGTAAAACTTACAAAAGCCTCAACAACAAAAAGCTCGTTTTCGTGGTTATATATATTGTGAAAAATATGCAACCTTTGCTAATGGGTATAGCCAAATTTATACCACATAAGGAAGCTGTAATAGAGAGACAATAAAAAAATAAACAGTGCAAATATTCCTGTCAGAAGCTGGATAGACATTTGTGCAAGCACATAATAAACATCCCTTCTAGTTAGGCAAAATTGGTCCTTGAGTATTTGGACATCATGAAAATTAAATGTAAATGCCTGACAAAAAGAAAACCCCCAAACCTGCACATTAGAGTTTACTGACTGAATGAGCACCACAGTTTCTCGTGCTTATTAAAGTATTGACCATTTGAGGGAAAAAGAGATTCCTGTGTTAAAATGACTTACTTTTCTCAGTATCCTCATACTTGGATCATTTTCAGTAGGCATATTGTGGATAAGTGGAAGGCTGACAATTCCTAGTTTGTGTTCAAACTGCCTGAACAATATCCAAACTCTGAACACAGTCTCTGAATTTAAAAAAATGTTTCCACAGAAACCAAAGAAAAAGGGACAGTTTAAAAGGAACGCATGCATATAATACTGGTTTTAAAAGAACATAAATTTCAGAAATATTTTACTAAACCTATCAGACTCTTTTCTTTCAGGAGACTGTTTCAAATCTGGAAACAGTAAGCTGAATGCCAAAAAAGCTTTGTTTTTAAGATGCAGAAAAAGGAAAATGTGATGCCGACAAATCCTATGCTAAATATAGTAACTGTGACCCATAATAACACCAACTCTTTTCTAGCTACAAGAAAGATATTGCTAAATCTTTGTAAAGATAGTCATATTCTGCTTCCTACAACATCTTCTATTCTATTAGATTTCAATCTAATCCTGTTAGATAGGCATAACTGAGAGCAGAATTTAAACCTTAGTTTCAATTTAGTTAGATTTACCATAGGTAAAGAACTCACTCTATTTATAGCGGAACCCATACACTAAATAAGATTGTCTGTTCTAGAGGCCAAACACTAACCACATAGAAATGTAATTAATCTTACTTTTGGTGATTGCCAGTTCCCTTTATATATCTTATACCTGTATTTAAGAACCTTTCAATGTATCACTGAAGCACATGAAATGTTTTACTCATTCTCCTCTCCAGTGACAGTTAACTGAACATAATTCATGGATAAAACCCATTTTATTGTTTGTTTTCTGTAAAAATCTGATAAAGGCTGATAACCACATGTAGACTTAAAGAGACACACACTTTTATTCAGATATGCGACATAAAAAAACCAAACTCCTCAGATGCCTTCAAGGAAAAGTGTGGAAGTCCTGATTTTCAAAAGCGCTGGGCACTGGCCATTCTGGCTAGAGCCAGCTGAAGCACATAGACACCAGAGAACCATGCAAACATCTCCCGCTTCCTGCTGTTGCTACCTCTCATTCTTAGCATCTTTGCAAAAGGCACAAAAATGCAAAAAATTTAGTCAATTACCAGAGTGGAAGTTTAAATGGATGCATTGACATGTGCAAATGGACAACTTCTGAATTGTGATTGATCTCTCCTATATGTCTATGTGCCCTCACAGGACCAGCACTAATGCACTGTTACCAAGTGTTCCATCATTGGATTTTAAGCTCACTGAGAAACTGGATTAAAGATTCAGGCATGAGCCCTGACTCTGTACATCCTTCTATGCAGATGTAACAATATCATTCAGGAATTAAACATTATAGGCGGGTAAGGTCCTTGAATTATTTCTGTCATCATAAACTTACAAGGTTTTATCGTTGTTCCAAGCAGATTTTCTGAGACTTCTTCCTTTGCTAGTCTTTTAGAAGTAGAAAGAACATTCCATCTAAGGAAAGGGTCTGCTTGCACCCACCAAGTGAATCAATGCAAACAAATCAATGAGAACTTTTCTATTACTATTATTCTAGTATAGGTAAAAACGAAAACCTTTGTGAATCACAATAGCCAAAAATAATGGTAAGATTTGAAACAAAATAAGAGATGTTTTATAAGAGCTCTGTTTTATTCAGCTGTTTTTCACAGTGTACATAGGCAGCACCATTCACATGCTTTGGCATTAAAAAGCTGAGTGGATAGACAAACACACACAACAGATGCTGCTAGAAAGTTTACTGTCAAAGCAATATTCCACAAACAATATTAAGATCCATACGAAAGTTGTTCAGCTTTATAATTGCCAATATCAAAAAATAACCAAACAAAGCCCCTCACAACAACCATCCAGTTAATCAATGACAGAAATCAGCTTTGTCATTTGAAGTGTCAATTAAAAAATATCTGAAAAGGTCTGCCGCAGAAACATGTTTAACATGATCAGATTTCAGTGTGGAGAGATGTGCCAAGCAAGGCAGATAGAGAAGAGAAACTCCAAACCTAGGGGTCGTATTTTGACAGACAGAGCTGAATAATTCCAAAAGCTTCAGCTTTGCAGGCACTAAAAGGAATCTGTTCTCAGATAATTTCTTCGGGTTATGACGCACAGTCCTTCTGAATAAGCAGCTTTGGGCAGATTTGATTTCAAAGAACATCTCTTCTGGTTTTTTAATCTCTCTCTGTACATTAAGCCCAATTATGCGTAGCCCTTTGTGAGCAAGCCTCTGCTGCAAGAAAAGCTCCATCGTGGCTGCCCATTTACTCTTACCTTCCCCACCCATTCAGCACAGCATAAGATGGCAGCTTCAATCAGCCAGATCATGCTCTCTTTTCCTGTCACCAAAAGAAAGCAGAACCTCTCCTGCATGAATGTACTGGCCTACAGCAATGCTCTGAGCCATCTAAGCAAATCATTTCAGCCAGAGAAACATAGCTCTTAAACATAGCAACACCCAACATTTCACAGAGAGAGGAAACTGGCTGAGAACAGCAATGTGAGCATTTGAGATAGTGCCAGCTTGTGCAGCAGAGAAAAAAAAAAATAATCATCCAACTACCATAGGAAAAGATTTGAGAATGAAGGATAGAGTGCAGGAAAGGTGCCCAAAATGGGATGAAGCTGAGAGGCATAGCTTGAATGCGAGAAGGCAACACAGTGTAGTGGTTGATTATTCATGTTAACATAAAGATCACATGAAACATTAAGCAAACCAAGGCGAGAGGGTTCTCCTCCAAATACTATGTACTGTACTAGTGTTACTTAGAAACAGACAACTAGCCTTGAATTCATGTTTCATTCTGAGTAGGGAAACTGTTTTCTTAGATAAAAATATTGGCCTCTATAAGGCTCTGCTCATACTCTTTATTTTCAAGATTAATTTCTTTGAATGTGTATCTTTTCTGATGAGATATTCAATCTATATGCAAGATCCTGAATTTCTATATTGTTCTAGCATCAGAAATTCTATTTCAAAATGAATCCTTACATTATAAGGTTACAGTAGAGACAGGAATACACAGCTGTTAATTCTGCACAGCCAATACCACAGGCAAAAAAATCTACTCAGACAGCAGACTAAAGCACCTACTCTGTTTTCATTGTCTCATAATATATTCCTGCCATACAGAAAAGAGCTCAGAAATTCTTCTAATTCTGGGCTGACATTTGAATCATATGTTATTGCACTAATTAAATCTGCCTACATATCAATGACTTCATCACATAGCCACATTACTGCTGTGTGCTGATGATGCATTTCTTATTGATGTGTTTTTTTCACCTCATTTAATCTGTTGTAATCATAGCCTCTTTGAACATGTAGTTAACAGCCTTCTAGCATCGATGTTACTTTTTCAACATGGCCAAAGTAGCATAATTTTGGCTCTTGGTTACTCATTACAATTATTACTCCATAGCTACTTTGATTTAATTCACTTTCTCCTTTAATCCTGTTTGTGTCAAAGACCTGTTGTAGTCAGACAGTACTTACAAGCTACAATGCACAAGATTAATTTAGCTGATGCTATTCTTTAGTATTCTAGCATCAAATCGCTCACTTTCATCAAGTGTAGATTTCACTGCTGATATCTAAAAAAGTCATAATGGGTGGAGGGTTTTGAGACAGTTAGAACCATCTCACTGAAAGTCTCTTTACTGCTCTGATAATGCTAGAATTATATATTGTTCTTACAGCCTTTAACTAATAATACCGCCCCCCCCAACAAACCAAAACTCAATAGAATATTAAAACCTTCCATCAAAATTGGATGGCTTTAGGCATACCTTAAAAGTCAAAGCTAACAGTGTTCTGATAAGAAATAACTTACATTTCACACACACACCCACTCTTGATAGCCAAAACAGAGAATCATGGCTCTAATCTTATTTATATGCAATAGAGCATTATACATTCAAGAAAGGCTTTTGGTAAAATGAATCCAAACTACTGTACAGTTTCAGAGTATTTTGGTTTGGTTTATTGCCACCTATTCTGAAATTTCTACGCAACCTGAATAACTAACATAGATTTGTGTGTGTGTATAAATATATGCATATCAAGACAAAATTAATAATGGAGTGCCTATATTTCAGTGACATGGTCTTGATTTTCCTTCATTGTATCTTTAGTATACATACACACATGAAAGTAAATTCACACCAGGACAATTTAATTACAAGACCATTTTCAGAAGCATAATTTTACATCTTTTCTATGCTTACCTTTATCCTCCATTATCAACATTTTCTGTAGCATTACTCTTGCATTGATATCATCACGTGTCAGATCTCAGCATCACCGCATGGATGCACAGTTGTCTCCTCCCTTCATCTAGGTCATAGATTTGTTTATTCCAGGCAGTGGTGGCCAGGTAGTTATGTTTGAGAAGTTCTGTTTCAAGATATTTTCTGTTTAAGACAAGAGACACATATTCTTTCAATAGCATAAAAGCCACTCTAACGGCACAGTCATTCATCTCTATCTCTCTCTGTCTCTCTCGTTTAGGAATTTCTACCCACTAGTTGTTTACAGATCCAAACCAGAAATATTTCTAAATGCAACACAACTAATCAAAATTTCTGCAATGTCCAAGAGCATATTTATTATACAAAGAGGAAATAAAATCTGTGTTGCTTATAGAAAGACTGACCTACAGAAATGTGGGTTGTACTCTTAATGTTTGTAGTAAACATAAGCTGTTCTCTGAACAATCTTTTTTCATGGCATGAATAAACATGCCTCTGCCTTTCACTCTGAAGTAAGAGTAACAACTAAAATATGTGCAAAAATGTCTTTTTATCATTACTAGACGCAAACAAGAAGACTAGAAGTTGTTTAAGTTTGCATTGCCTTCCTTCAGGCATATTTTCTTCTTTCAGGGTCTACTACAAGGCAGCGAGGTTGCTGGCAGATTCTGAGAATATACAAACATAACACAATTATATACCTCTTTCAGATTTGTTGAGCCAGAAGCATCACTGAGAAAGTTGCAGGACTCTTACCTCTCCCCAGCCTTCTGTATAACCATACAGAAAGGAGAAATATGAAAATGTATTGTTTAAAAGGCAGTAAAACTGATGAACTTCACAAAACAAAGGAGAGTTTCTCAAGCTTCATAGGAAACCTGAGCTGATGGTCTAACATTCCCAAGGACACCCACACCTGCTGCTCTTAGACACAAATTAACATAGACAGTGGAATCAAAACTAAATGGATTAAAAGAAAAACATGCCAAATTTGCACAGCCAGTGTTAAAGCAAAGGATTAGAGAGAAAAACTTAACTGCAGTCTCAGTCTGTGCCTAGGAAAATCATTATTAATTACAAACCACATCTCATGACATGCCTAACCAACGCAATTTTTTTCGAGTGAATCTGCATCCTAGATTAATTCCTAAGGTAAACAGAAGCCCTTTGGGCTGCATGTATCTTCTTCCCCTGGTTTAACAAGATACCCCCACTCACACTAGATAATATCTTATTCAGCACATAAAATTACTGTTTCCAATGGGTCTGCATCACACTACACCAGACATACTAACAAGGCAGGAAGATTCACCGAACAGCCTTTAACACTCACAGGAGAGATTTCCAGCTGATGTGAAATGTCACAGCTCTATTGACTTCAAATAGAGCTATGACACTGTATCCTGGCCGAGGATGTGGTCTGCGAGCCTTTAGCTATCCAGCAGGCTGACTTATCATTCAGACAAAGCATTAATGTCATCTGTTAGGTTTGCTCTGAAGAGTATATGGAAATTTCAGCCTGAAAGCCAGCAGGAAATATGTGTTTTTACAAGCATGAATTTATAGCAGAACTGCTGAAATGAAGCACTGAGTTCAGCACAGATCCCTCCATCAGAAATGATACTGCTTGGAACATGCCACAGAAACAGCTCCTCCAGGACATCTCTCTGAAGAGAAACAGACTGAAGAGGTAAGAGGCAGTGAGAGACATACAGGGCAAAAAAAAATGAGCATTTTCAGAGAGACGTTTTTTCTCTAGAAGTATCAAGCATAAAAAGGAAAATGGATTAACTGTCAAAACAGCAGTGTAAACTTAAAAGGGTAAGAGATACAGCCCTATAGAAAGGTAAGATGTTAGGAAAGTATGTGCTGGGGTTACTTAAACAGCACTTTTAAAGCATAGATGTCAATCAAAGAAAAAATCACATTCAAAGATAAAATGTTTCTGTCTAATATTGTTCTTAAGAATGCCAGAAATTATCTAAGAGCAATTTCAGGCAAAGCTTCATGCAATAATAATAATAAAAAATTAATCAATTTTCTCAGTTTATTTTTTGCACTCTGTAGTACAACTTGCTTAGCTGTTCTCCAAGTGTAGTCAGTTTGGCACCAGTCCCATGAAACTTACATTATTTATGGAAGTCTACAAATGTATGAAGGTGTAGGTACCTTTAGAGAGAATATACGATACCTAAGAGACAATGCTGGGCTATGAGAAAATGACTGTACACTGGCCACTACTTTTAGAGTTGGAATTATTGGTAGGTTTTTAAGCGTGAGAGGAGAAACATCCTGGAACTTTCTTCCATTTGGAATATCAGAAGGAAAACTTTGCCTGCTTTAAAGATGGAACTATTTATATTCCTGAAAACGAAAATATAATAAAGGGCCTGCAATGGTATAAAATCTGACACTGTTTGATAGTTTTGTGTTGCAAGAGAAGGAATTTAATGATCCAAAACTGATTCTTACTGTATAGAAACTGGAAGAAAGGCTAGGAGCTGAAAGTCAAATAAAGTAAGTCTTACAGACTCAGTTTCATCGGTTCAAGAAGTCTAAGCTGTTACTTTGTCCATTTAATTCACTCCACTACTTGCATTTGCATTGCCAGATCCATGCTTTTACCAAGAGCGTAATGTTAGGAAGTATGAACATCCCAGGGGAGCCAGAGCTGATCAAAACCTCTAATTTCCCTTTTTGCGGTTAAACGCAGAGTTTACTAGATTTGTTGTGCCTGAAATGAAAGGGAAAGAACTTTAAAATAGACATCTGCACAAAATGCGTAACTGTGTCAATTCTCTATTTCCTAAACAAGACAAAACATGCAGCCCTTGAGGGCTGGGCATTTGCTGGACTGCCCAGAGCCTGCTGCTGTAGTTTCAAGAGCTGATGCTATCTGAGAACCAAAGTTCCCATTGGGATTCTTCCAAACACTTCCAAGGTTTCTGCAAAGGAGCTGGGAATAAAGTCAGAGCTCGCAGGACTTTCAGGCTTCTAGCACTTCTGCACAATGAGGCTGCACAAGTGCACAATACCTGGCCCTTGCAGCCCAAACTGTAGAGCTGCTTCAGTATTGCGGCTCCAGGAAATCTAGCAGCGTGCCAAGTGGGTTTGTCAGAAAGCCGACCGGTTTCCAATAATACTTACCTGGCAAATACAATTCAGTCAGGACTACAGAAAACAGAAAAAAATGTTCTAATTTCAGGTGTTCAGCATTTTTTGAAGAAACACTGTTCATTCTCGAGTTCTTGACTATCTGTAGCTTAGCTCAGCTGAACAGTAAATTCCTCTAAGGATTTTTTTTTAAATTCCAGGGTAAATATAAAACAATTATTAAGCACAAAAAGACAACTAGAAGATTACTTACAGGTGTCTGAAATATAGACTAATACATGTAGCCCCATCTAACACCACTGATGCTCCACCCACCATTTC
Source organism: Falco rusticolus (assembly GCF_015220075.1). NCBI lineage: Eukaryota > Metazoa > Chordata > Aves > Falconiformes > Falconidae > Falco > Falco rusticolus. The sequence continues at coordinate 25,146,380 of NC_051197.1, forward strand.
GACAATTGTAGAATCCGTGATTAGACATTTGTCTGCCTTGTGACAATACAGGTTTGCTCAGCACTATACGTTCTTCAGTAAAAAATATTACCAATTAAGATAATTGAATGATTTGAATTTAATATGGTGTTTGGTACTTCTCTGTAAGTATATTTGGTTTTGATTAGCAACAAATTAGTCAAATATTTAAAATTAATATACTCAGAATATCGTATATATCCCTAATTTCAAGTAAATTGCTTACAAATACAATTATTGCTTCAATTGAAGTCCAGGAACTGAGTCCAATAAAAGGTTTATGAATGCTAATCTTTAACCTGTCCTGATCCTTTTGTCCAAAACTATCATAATTTGCTTTTATCCTCAACCATAGGTTGGTCTGCATTTTATCAATGATCAATATAACATGCCTCTAATGTAATATGGCAAAATCAAAAACTTCTGTGAAGTAGGATGCAGGGACTTACAGCATCCCCAGCACCTTACTACAGTTTAAGATCCAAATTCTGAAAGAATGTTTAAAGGGAATTCTCCAGGTGTTTTAGTACATGAGGTCAGAGAAGATACTCATAACATCACTTCTGGGATTAAAATCTTACGGCAGACACACATACCCACATGAACACACTTCCTGGCATCTGGTCCATTCAAGACCAAACAGTTCTTTCTGATGTGCTGGCTTTTGCCTCCCAGTTATCAGAGACTTTTATCTGATGTTGCTGAAATCCATATAGATGCTTATTTTCAGAAAGACATTACCAAATAATTTATCTTCATCTTGTGTCTGATGGAATACATGATAAGCTATTAATATATGCAATTCTATGCTAAAATTAATTATTTACACAATTAATTACTCAGGTAGCATACTTTCTTCATTTTCTTCATTCAATTTATTTCCTAAATTAAGTTACTTTACTTAAATGAACAAGTTTGACATAAAAGAAGCATATTTCATTTATACATTCCATAGGAACTGTCTTCATTCCTATTTTTAAAAAAGGCAGAGAAGACTAACTGAATCAAGTTAGGCAAATCTCTGTCATATTTTTTTCTAGAGCTCAAACCGGTGGGCAAATCAGCTGTTTGAAACCTCAGGAAAATATGACTCTGAAATAAGGGACACAGGATGAAAGCATAAGGAGCCATGAAAACAACCCTGAGATGCAGAATGAGATGGAGATGCCAGTGAAGCCCACTGCCTGCCATTCAGGGCTCTGCTGGCAAAGTGAGTGACAACAAATGTGTATTGGAACGTGTTCAGGTAAAAAGCAACACGCTAGTTTGTCATGGGTCTGTGAAGGCATCTGTCCAAGCATCCACCCTTGTGAGCTTGAGCCTCACTCCAACCTCGCACCAAAGTTTGCCTCCAGACAATCACAGGAAACCATTAAACAAGGAACAGGCAAAAAGGCAGAAAGTCTCGACCAAAATCTTAATAAAAACACCAGGAAGAGACAACAGAGAATTTCAGGCAAAACGTCCACCAGAAGTCAGAGAAAATTGTCAGCCTCGGTTGTTGGTAGTTCTCCACAGATTAACCTGTTCCCAGCCTCCATATTTGCCCCCACCTTTTAATAATTGAATAACACTAAAATTTTACCCTGGAAGAAAATTCAGTGTTCAGCTTTTACAGTAGAAGCCTTTCCACAATCATGCTTCTGAGATATTTCAAATGTAGAGGAGCCAGATCAATAACATCAACATCAACTTCAGTTTTACTCACTACAAAGCAACGGGAGAAGGCCAAGGACGAGAGGCAGTATTCGTGTTCAATTCTGGCTGGCAGCCGGCTGGGCATGGGCCAGCGGTGTGCCCAGGTGGCCAGGAAGGCCAACAGCACCCTGGCTTGTAGCCGAAACAGCGTGGCCAGCAGGGCTGGGGCAGTGACTGTCCCCTGTGCTGGGCACTGGTGTGGCCACACCTTGAACCCCGGGTTCAGCTTTGGGCCCCTCGCTGCCGGAGGGACACGGAGGGGCTGGAGCGTGTCCAGGGATGGGCAGGGGGATGGGGCAGGGGCTGGGGGAGCTGGGGTTGTTCAGCCTGGAGAGGAGGGGGCTCGGGGGAGGCGGGGGGGGGGTGGTAGCTGATCCCTTCCTACAGCTGCCTGACAGGGGCTGTAGGCGGGGGGGTGTCAGTCTCTTCTCCCAGGGAACAAGTAACAGGACAAGAGGAAATGGCCTCAAGTTGCACCAGGAAAGGCTTAGATTGGGTATTGGGAAAAGTTTCTTGACAGAAAGGGTGGCCAAGCATTGGGACAGGCTGACCAGGGAGATGGTGGAATCACCATCCCTGGAGTATTTAAAAAAATATGTCGATGCGGTGCTCAGGGACAAGGTTTAGTGCTGGGTTAACAATTTGACTTGATGATCTCAAAGGTCTTTTCCAACATAAATGATTCTATGAAAATAACAAGCAGGGAAGTTCTCTGCAAACATTTAACCTAAAGAGCAGCAGAAATATGGATTTGGGCTTTCGTTTTACTTTTTCTTTCCCCTGAAAACAGTAGAAGAATCATTTTTGTGTCTCAAAAGCATTAGCACTATTTGTCAATAGCAATTCTAAAGCTTGTATGCCTGGAAAACTCTTTTGTACCACATTGTTTCCTAATATTTTTACCACCTAGATCAGTACTGATGAATTTCAATTCCAGACAGAGACAGCACAGCCTACAAGCAGATAGTGCGTGGGAAATGGCCTCATTCATTAAGTTCTATGAAAACTCATCCATTAGGTAAACAACCATCACCTCAACCACAGTTTTTAAGGGAGTTTCCACGTCCAAGGCAAATATACTGGGCAGAACGGGAGCTCAGCTGCTGGTTTTACTGATTCCTTTCAGCCCAAATGATTAGTCGCCTGTTTATTGTCACAGAAAGTATTAACTGTCTCAGCTCACAGGGAAACACAAAATCTTTTGGCTGTCTGTACTATAATTATTCTAAATACCTTAGAAATAACAAGTTCAGTATTTTCATTTAGAGTTATTCTTGTAGGCATTTATTTTAAATTATGTTGGGGTTTGTGCTTGCATGTCAAACAATAAGGGTGTATGAACACTGAAATTCATCCTGGTCTCAAGAGGGTTTTATTGCAGTGCTGTGGTGTATACTCTTCATTATAAAGTAAGAGACCATTCGCAAGCAAGCTGCAGGGTCCAGGGCAAGGCTTGGATTTCAAATGATAGTGTATTTTGGTGGTGTTTTCATCAGAGAATGTCTTAAACTTTATATACAAACTTAAACATACACCAGAAAGAACATATCACAATTATTTCACTCCTACAGTATTTTAGTTTTGGAGATTTGTCAAAATTTAATCACCCTTCCCCCCCCCCCCCCCCCCCCCATTCTTTGAGCAAAGCAAGAGAATAATCAAATGACATATGAATACAAATGTATAGACTTCTATTCAATCCAAAGCAAGAACGGGAGACTGAATGGGTCATAAATAATTTTACCTGTTCCATATTCCATGAAGTTAAATCTGAGCGGCTCAAAATGAGCTGGCTCCAGCTGCCTCTTATGAAACTGCAATATATCTGGTAATTTAGGTCAAAATATCTTCAGGCACAGATTAAATCCAAACACGGGGACATATATCATTTAAGTTTGTCTTTAATCTTCCATATTGCTTCCATGCTTCCATATTATTGCAGTGAAAGAATTTTGAGCTTGTCTGTATAATACCTGTGAAAGACCTTGAAAAAGCCACAATAATAGGAAATTTTATGCCTCAATATTAACTATAAATCAATGCACAGAAGAGAGACACGTTTTCCGGTATTCAGAAGTGGGCACAAAAGCATGACAAGCAGGAACCAAATGAAGAGGATGAAAGTTATAATGGTGCTCCATAATCAACACAGCTGTGCAATAATTTGATTTTCATTATAATGACACTATTTAGACATGCCCTGCATATTGAAGATTGAGCGTAGTACATAATTATTGATTAGTTATAACCCATTTGTGGTTTATGTTTATTTCATCTGACAATAATTATCATACATTTGCACTAATTAATTCATCATGTTTTATTACTGGAGACGAAAGGTAACTAGCACGAAACAGGACAAAGAACACTGAGAAGAAAAGTTGGAAGCCTTGTAAAGCAAGAGCATTATTTGCAATATAATACTACACTGATGCTCTTTGCTTATTTTATTTTTATAACATAAGTAGGGGCAAATGATTTTCTAGCTAAAATGTACTTGGAATTGCTCTTTAAAGCATCCTGAAGTGAAATTCAGCAAATACACTGATGAGATGGATATTGACCTATCATCCAGTGTTAATGCTAATTTTTTTCATGAAGGTCTGTGAAATTATTTGCCATTTTGGAATACATTGTAGAAAACTGCGCAGAAGATTGTCTGGTTTGGGGAGCAGAAGTTCTTATACTACATCTCTCAAACAACACTGCATTGAAAATTTTGGAAATGAAGCTGGATAACATTATGTAAACTGAATTTTGTTCCCTAAAAAGAACTAAGAAAGCTTGCATTTTTACTGATGGATGGCTTCATCAGCTAGTAATACAATTACTTTGCAGTGCTGATATAAAAACACTGTGCAAAACCGCGTGGTGCAGACAGCCCTAAGCCAGAGCCAAACGAGACAGATGCTAGAGAAGTAGACACACATCAGCATGGCATTGCTACTAAGCCTTATCAAGAGCCACAATACACTGAATAGCAATACTAATGGGGCTCTGTTTGCAAAATCTGAGCTTGTAACTATGGCACCGCTATATTGTGTAGAAGTACAAACTGGCCTATAGCTCTGCTGAAGGTAGACATGATGCTCCAATGCACCTTGTGAATACACCTAAAAGGGATCAAATAAGGCAGTGATTAAAAGAAAAGATTAGAAGTATTTGAACGTTTCCTCTTTGAATACATATATGATATGACAGAAAGACATATGGCAAAGAGCCGTCTGCTCTTCCAGAGGCCTTATTCCTTAGGGGGCATCCACAGATGACCATGAAATTAGACACTGCTTTCTCTGTTGAGCTCTGCATGGTGTAGGGAAGCCAAGTGCAGGCAGTGACCTGAATGTGTATGAGCTAGCTGTCATGCTGGAGGTGTGGTGAGTGTGATAAACAGTGTGCAGGGTGCAACCCAGAGCTCCTGCGTGGGATACCAATGGAGATGTTAGCTAGCAGATCCATGCACTTCCAGTTATTAATTACAGGCACCATGCATTTTTAGTCTACATCTTGCTTTGCTGGTAGGGTTCGGATTGACCAACTCTGAAATTACATTTATTTTGCCAAATAGACCCTTTGTATATTTTACTAATGCATTTAATGCCTTTTGAGAGACTACAATAAATTGTAACTATCTTGTTCCATGAGAGAGATGCATACTGAACTGGAAGTCCCTGCTTTACCGACACGAGGGAAAGGCAATTTCAGACCACTGAGCCTGGTGTCTTATGAGTGATCAGTAAGAACTTGTGGTGGTGAGAAAAAAAGTGGACAAATAAGTTTAGCAAACTCACGTGGTCCTAGAAAATATTTTCCTACTTCTATAACAATTTTATTCTCAGCACATCTGTTGGGCAGATTGTGGTGGTGTTAAGCATAGGAAAGCAAACAAATTACAAGAATTTTGTGTAAAATGTTAACACTCCAGAAACAGCAAGCAATTCCTTTCATGCTTAAATTTGATCTTTAGGGAGCAATAGGATAAACTCTCACAGAACAGCCTGATAACAACAAACAGAACCCTTGAATAAATGGAATTTTGAAGATAAGACTCACAGAAAGCCAGAAATCATACAGCAAAATGCTACTGAATAAATATCAAAACACTTGATATAGCCTAGAGCAAAATACATCACAACAATTTGCACTTTTATTTGTTGTTTTGTTTTTTAGAAGCTTCATCTGATTTAAACGTGTTCCAAAGATTGTCTTAAGTCCCAAAGCTGGGTTCCATAATTTTGTGTTTAGGTTATTCAGAGATATACTTATGGTACCTCATTTATTGTGGCTGATGATATACCAGTATTTTCTTAAGCACACACAAACAAGGCAGTGATGAATAGATTGCTTAGGTACAACAAGAAATGCAGCTTAATCATTTGTTTCAGCCCTCAAGTTGTGAATGATGCTGCACACCTTTTACATACATTCACCTCTCTTTCTCCCATTTTTCTCTCTATCAAATTATCCCTTACAAAAAGCTTCATCTAATACCTGACACCCGTTCATGTTCCACGGATTTCTCATTCTCCTCCCCAGGCAGCTCCCTCTTCTCTTTCTCCTTGCAGCTCTCCCCTCTAATGATTCCTCCTGCAAATCTGCTGACATCCCTGGTTTATATCCAGGCACCAGGACACCGATCACCTCTTGAAACACAGACAAAGCAGCTGTCCTACACAAATTTCCTAGGTAAACAGGATAGGAAGACTGGGAAGCATGACATGCCTTTTATACAGGGTGACTGAGGAGTACACTGGTATCAAAGACAGTAGCTGCCTTATCACCTGGACTTTACTTGGTACAGTCTTTATCTTCATGTACAGTACAAGGTGCATAATGTATTAATGGCTCTGTAACTGAGAAAAAGTCCCAAAATGGAAGAGAGCCTCTCCCAACAGGATTAGAAACTCTGGTTTGGGGGAAGGGGGTGTGAGGTGTGTTTAAAAAAAATAATCGTGTTTGCTTTTGAAGTCTGCTTAAAATAATGAAGAAATAAAGATGCTTTTGTTTCCAGCAACTGTTCTGTTTCAATGGTACCAAAAGAGAATATGGCTACATATTTTCTGTGTTGATTTTCACCCTGGGAGCTACCGTAGCAACACATGAAATGTCATTCACTAAGAGAGGTACCCAGAGGTGTTGCTTTCTAAGCTCTTTGTTTAAGTGTCTATATCTTTATATCCTGCGGAAAAACCTTGCTTCACCCTATCATAAGAACACAAACAGAACATGTAAGGCAGAATAACTGTGCTATCATCATAGCATTTCCTGCATTTGCAGGTACTCTAGTATTTTAGCCAGACTAGATAACTAGTGTGATATTAAATACTTTCTTATAATGTATATTTGTGCCAGAAGATACCAACACAACTCCGCAAAAAGTCTGATAAAAGGGTTTTGTAAATTCTTCAGCATTTTCATCAATCCCCTCAGAGCTGCTACTTTCTGCCTATCTTCACCATGCAAGAAAGAGCCAGCGGGTCAGATCTCCTACTACACAATCACAATCACCTTGCTGCAGAGGGTTAATGACAGAACACATTTTTACATGACCTATAAATGCATTCATCATCCATGTGCTTATAATCAGGAAGTTGATTATCAATAGCAGAAAGACCACTGGAGAATGCTTACCTGATATTAGCTGAGCAAAGTTAAAATATAGACAACCATTATTGATTATCTTCCATCAGACACCCTGACAATACCTAAAAAATAATTAGAATTCAGGGTAATTCTTTTTTGCTTCAGAGCTCTGCCCACATGCAACAGAACCACTTTGTGCTAAATGCACTTGTTAACACGCACTAGAAAACAACTAGGGGTGTACAACATGGCAAAGCAGCACAGCAACTGGGAGATGCCTCGTATTATTGCCTTCATTTTTACACCAGAACACAGAAGTAGAAAAGAAGATTGAGTCATGCATAATCAAACAAGAAGTTTCTGGCAGTCTTTCCCTAAAAGGGAGCCCATCTGAGCTGTAATTACAAGCCATTTCAGACACAACTGAAAGCTAACATACATCATCCGCTAAATTAACTCTCGTAATACTGTCCTGCTCTGTGGAAAAACCCGACTGGACTTGGCTGCCTGGAGTGGCTGAAATCGCATCTTCTCTTGACTCTCCTGCAGCCCTGAGTTCTCTCACTAGATTGCCAAAACCAACAGTTTCAGTGAAAGTGCTCTATATAAAATTTAATAATTTTTTTACAACTGATGATTTGTTTGTTTTACAGTTTACTTGAGGAAAATCAAACGGGAGGCTGCTGACACACTGTAAATTGGGTCACAATTTCTGAGCCACTACTAAATAATCAATAATAGTTAATGACTTGTTTGATGGTTAAATGTCAAAGGAAAAGGCCAATGAGTTTAATGCTATAACAAGATTGGTGTTAACTGTATTAGCAAATACTTTGGCTCTGAAAACTATAATTACCAAGCAAAGTAAACAATAACCTGTTTTTGAAAGAAAAATGCCACAGCTGACTTATCTGAGGCAGGACAAGAGCCAGGAAATGTGTCCAGTCTTACAAATTCAATAAAAATAAGTGTGATACAATACAGCTAAAATTTGCTGCTCTGCAGTAGAGAATTTCTCTCCATACCTACCAAATAAATGGAAAGTAAGTTACCCTAATTTAAAAAAATACACAAACAACAACACAACTTTAAAAGTAAGTTACCCTAATTTAAAAAAATACACAAACAACAACACAACTTTAAATTATCTTTCCATCTTCCTTCCATTTTTGGAGGATATACAATATATCACTGTTTTTAAATGGTATGGCTAAGCTGGTACAAACTAACCCCTTCTGCAGAAAATCCTCTAGTAGAGGTGAATGTGCATTAGTGAGAAGAAATATGCATTAAAATTTTATATGGAGTACATTCACCACCAGTAAAATTTAGGACAGTACTTAAATATGCCAGAACCCTATGAACCCTGGGTTTTGCCACTATCTTCTGTGCGTCTCTACAGCAAACAAAACATGCACATTAACGTGCACGGCAAAGATAACTAAGGCACTCCTAACTTAACGTTGTTTCCTCTGCTGTATGTGAAGAAAGGCAAAATCCATAATCCAAAAACGCATAAAGCTGTTCAAAATACTTGTATAACAACAGCGAAGTACTCAATTTAAAAGAACAAATGAACAGATGATACAAAGTATGACAATGACTTATCAAACCTTACTAGGTTTCTGGGTCAGTGGCTGATTCCGGTTCCAGCCTCTTTCCACACAAGCAGCTGATCAGTTGGTGGGAAGCGTGATGATGCAGCACACAGGGCACAAGGATGAGGCTAGTTCCAGCCTTGCCTTTCAACTGCTTTCCTCACAACAGTCAACTTCTTTTCTTTCCCTTTTCCCCAGACAACTCTGTGGAGGATCCTTTATGTGTGCATCCTTAGAACCTGCCTGTAAATTGAAGCAAGTCAGTAGGATATTGGTGAAAACCATGTCTTCATCATCTCCTCGCCCAGGGCCATCCAGCAATTACTTCCCCTGGGGATGAAACATAGAAGTGTTCGGAGCAAACTAGTCACACCTTTGTACTGAGACACAGGGAAGTGCTGCCCAGCAACGACCCTGTCTGCCCTTTTGCCTTCAATAAGGTGAGTATGGATTTATTTTAATGCAACTGCAACCAGTCAGGCCCTCAGGTCCATTAGTGATTAAGAAACTACCATGCAGTATGCACCCAGCATAAAATTCTTTAAAGAGAGGGAACAAGAATGTTGGTATTTTACTACAGTTGCAAAGTCAAGCCTACTATAAATACCGCTGTCAAATAAATTGTTATTGGAAAAATACTATATTCAAAGAGGAACTGAATACCAGTTATCCTGCTTGTAAGTCTGAATTTTTTAAATGTAATTTCATGAAACCTCAAAACATTTTACAAAGTGAGGCTTTATGGAATCCAATTTTACTTATACCCGACTTTGATCAGTAAGCACACTTACAGTGATTGCCTCCATTGTCATGCTGCCTTCCCATCTGACAGTCTTCTGGACTAAATATAGTCTAAAACACCCAATCTCTAAAGCTAGATTTCTACTACAGAATTAAATAGAACATTTATATTTAATTTCACATAAATTTGATCATTCTACACTCCATGAGGGATTATGAAATAATCGCTTCTCTCTTCCTTGGCCTCAGCAGGAGGAGAGAGAACCCACAAAGTTTGCAGATTCCATTTGCCACGTGCAAAGAACGTTCTAACAGATGTGGAGTATACTCAGGTTTGCCATAATTGCAGGATGTATACAAGGAGTTGCACTATCTGGCTTCACAGACAGAATTACCAGCAGCTTTGCAACTACCCTTTCTGGTCCAGTTCTGTGGTGAAAGGTCCCCAGATACATTGTAGGGGAAAAAATACAGCTACGCACCAACGCGCATGCATGTTGCATGCAATGACTAATGAAGACTAGAACCTAGGTTAACTTGGTTAAAATTACAGAAAGCAGTTCTCCAGTTTTCTAACCGCAGGACAACGCTCTGGAAAATGTTACAGAAACGTCCACTTTAGCATAGCCCGGAGTTAAGAAACAGGAGGCTTCAGCTTCACTCAAGATATCTGGGTTTAGCTATTTCAAATGTAGGGTTCTAAAAAAAATGGGGGTTTATTTAGTCTCGTAAAAGAGTTTTTTTCTCTGACAAGGTGGTTTTATGAAAATGCAAATGGTATCACAATATCACCAGATCGCATATTTGAACAATACTTTAGCGAATTTACCTTATCTAGACATAAACAAAAAGCGCATCTTAAATATTTCTGTTGTGGCAGGACAAAAGGAGCTTGCTCTCCTTTTAGAGTAATTAAGTATTCCTTTAAGTAAAGAATCACAATTGAAGTCAAAACTAACTTTTTATTTAATATTTTTGTAGCAACTAGCATGTTTTACCCTGAGTTTTATTGGTCATTTAAGATTAATGGATAAAAGCTTAAAGCAACTTTTATTAATTGAAAAATATTCTTAATTCACATAATACATTACATATCATGTGGAAGTGCAGTTATTGACTGTATTATTGCAAGTTTATTATCCCGTTAAAAGTTCATGTTATAATTGCTCCCGGGCCATTGTTTTTTTAAACTAATATAGGCCAATGGTGTGATTAACTGTGTGCAATTCAAAAGAAGCCCAAGAGAATTCTTAGAGCTCCAGGATTATGGGCATATATTCATCAACAAACTGGACTTGGAAGTACAGAATTAAGTATTCCGATATATCTGGGAGCAAAAATATTTATATGCAATAAGATACTACAGAAAGAGGATGGATTTTTCTCAGAGGTAGTTTGTAGGTACAGTAAAATCAAGAGTATATACAGTACACCTTGAAGATGAGATTATTTTGAAGATGTTACCACAGAAAAAAGGAAAATGTTTAAAATTAATAAAACTCCATTTTGCCATCCATCTCCAGCTGCCTTTGCCATGGCCTCATTTGGACCCAATACTTTCAGAGGTGACACTAGAGGAGGAAATGTTCTCTTTCTTCCTGGCAGGAGCAGAACTTCACCCAGCTTATCAGAAAAGAAAAAGAGGCAGCATTATTCCCAAGAATTGGTGAGAAAGAATAGCATACCCAGGTATCTCTTCACTTAACGATTTCAGTCTGAAGTCTTATCTCGGGTCGCGAAACTACTCAACATGAAACAGTGACAAAATTTCAAGGAAAAATTTATCTGGTTAGATATAACACAGACATACGTCATGAAAAGTAAGTATCATCAGCAAGGATTTTGTCTCCCTTCGTGATTTGCCAGTTAGTCAAGCAATTGTGTAATGCATTCAGCCTAACTTCTGGGCCCACCAGCAGGTTGTAATACTAAAATTGCCTGAACCAGGAAAAAAAGCTTTGCAAGTGTAACTGAAGTTAGTTTGCCAGTAGTGAAACATAAAGGCAGGTAGACAAATGTTTTTTCCAGCAACAATTCAGCTGCAGTAAACATCCTTTGCAGCTCAGATGGCTAACTTATGTGAAAAGTAAAAAATATCAGGATTTTGCCTTATTCCAATTAATTTAGGTTACCACCTTTTTTTGCCCACAGCTCAGGCCCAGCAGAACGTTTTATTCCACAGACAAGCAGCACACACTTCTTTCCCTCTGCCCTTAGTTACTGGAGTGACCAGACTTTCAAGCATCTGGGAAGGTGAATACGCTTTCCATCAGCTACAATTTCAATAGGCTCCATGATCTCATTTAATGATGGAGTACATACCTAAGACAATGGGATTACTGAAATGAATAAGTATCCTGCAGTCTGAAAATGTATCCAGAATCTGGACTAAATTTCATAACAGACTCACTTAAAAAGAAGAAGTTGCCTTCAACATTTACACCTTTACCTTTGCTTAATTATTTTTTAAAGTATGTGCTTCTGTGGGTGGTTTTATAAAAGTGCAAGAATTTATCTTCCTTTACTTTTCTAGGGCCAGGTCTGAGTTTGCCAGGGGTATAGGGACAGCAAAATGAGAACACATTAAGCTCTTGTATGATTTTAAAACAGTAGCACAGCTCCTTTTTGCACATACCTGGCACCAAGAATTACGTTAGTTTTAACATCACTGACAACAGGTAAGCCTCTGTTGCGAGAGGAACTGTTTAAATAACGCTGCACAAAAGAGATTTTCATTCAGAACCTTTTAAGCACTCCACTGATAGAGAGAGAGGTTGGCACCAATGAATTAAATGGGTATGTACACAGAGTGGTAACAAGTGCAAGTGTAGCATAACATACCCACACACTGCAGGACATCCTTGTGACTTTCTGCCTGCATTGTAAAGAGCATATTCCTGAGCAGATAACTTCTTGAAGACTCTGACAGGGAGGTCAAGCAAGTCCGCTTACTATTCTAAAGCATGTCCTTACAAATACATTTACACTGGCAGGTTCAGCCTCACTGAATCTCATGCCTGAAACAAATTAAATAATTTCAAACATAAGAAGCCATTATCAGGAGCATGTCTGCTTTCTGCCAGCCTAGCCCCACAGTACAGCAGACAGGCATTCAGTGAGTGTTTAATCAGGGAATGCTTATTAAACTGCAGATTTGTGCTGTTTCCAGGGAAAATACAAAAATAGAAACGTACTCTAGCTGTCAGTCAAGACAATTATTTTAATGCTGGCACTCTTACTTAAAGTTAGAGCAGCTGAGTTTAAATACATATACTTTATGTACATTCACTATGCTTCTGTACTGTACATTTTGTATTACACCAAGTTCAGTATAAACTTCTATAGTCTGCAATTTAGCTACATTTTTCCTTGTCATGGACCTGCAGTGTCTTTAGTAATCTTGTCCATATAATACTACACCCTACTAATTATTCTTGTTAACAAAGAAAGGTTAAGGTGGTTAGTTTGGGTTTTTTTCTTTTTTTTTTTTCTAAACATTTCTTAACAGTAATGAGTTTGGAGTTGGAATATCATAGGTCTTACATAGCAGTATCAGGCAACAGGAACAGCTGAGGTCTACACTCTGGCTTCTGACTTTAGAGGGAGAAGAGAGAATATTCATCACTAGAATTAACAAGCACAAGGCAAAAGACTGGACTAAGGAAAAAAAGTAGTTCTGGTGTAGACAGCCAGGAGATGATAGGAGACAAAGCAACTGATGTGAATTAGCTTGCTGCTTTTATTCTACTTGCACTCTAAAAAGGACCAAGCAAATAGTCATGACTGAGCCATAACTTGTTCTGTGGTTTGCACCTGAGTAAGTGTAATTATCTGCTGTCACACGTCCCCACCAGGCAGATTGCAAGGCTGCAGATTAAGCTCCAGGGTGAGATTATCTGCACTCCAGTGGATACAGACTCACTGTACCTGAATATTCCATATGGCCAGAGGTGTAGAAGAACAACCACCAAATCACAGACATTTGAAAAGCAAAGAAAAACAAAAGAAAAAAAAAATCCAATTTTTGAGATAATTAGGCAGGGGGCAGTTTACACTACATGCTTAACACTAAATGACATTTACCATATGCCAAAATTAATCTCCAAGGACAACAGTGATGGTCAAGTTATTTTCCAATAAAATTATTTTTAATAGAAGAATTAATTTAAAAGAAGAAATTTTGGTGACTTTTTTGAAAATTGTTCCTCAGATCCAGAAGGGAATGTCTGGTCAAACAAGGAGAAATACTAAATACAAAGCAGGTGGAAGATCAGTTTTAAAGGGAATCTTAACGGAAGATGGAAAAGGTTGAGCATCAGGGCCAGGTTCAGTCCTGTTTGACCTCAGGGCTTGAACTCCAGTTTCCTATAGTGGCTGAACGGAGCCGACCAGAGAGAGAAATCCTCTGTGGCACAGTGCTGAGCTAGCTGTGAAATGGCTCTGGCAGGATTGATGCCGCCTACCTCACAGAACGAGTAACCTCCTGGTCCCAGGCATTCCCACCTCAGTGCGGGGGATGGCTTATGGAAAATTTGGAATGGAGTCACGTTCACCCCTATACAGATCAGGAGAAGTTTTTACATCTCAGAAATGTTCACAGAACAAGATAAAAAAATCATTCCGCTCTATCCTTAGTAAGAAACATTTTTTATTTTATCACAAATGCCTTTATAAAGCAAATGCAAAGATAAATCCCAGTTTTAATACAGCTAAAAACTGTAGCTGGGACCTGAAGTCTGATTTACAGTTCTTTTTGTATTGGATGAAAATATTTAAAATTATAATCCAGAATACTGATTAATGGTCAACCAAATACTCTGATTTAAAAAAAAACAAAAACAAAACCAAAAAAATCCCCAAACAAAACAAAAACCAAAACCAAAACAAAACAACTTGGATTGATCAAAAATAGCCTAAATAAGTAGTAAAATATTATAAGAGAACACAGAGTTAAACTCAGCTGAAGAAATAAACATAACATAATTCATATTTAGTAAATTTTTTGTACAATCTCAGATTGGCATATCTAAAAATCACTCAAGACACCACTTTGAAAACATCCAACTATTCATCCCGTAGCAATGCCAAATAGAAAACAGAAGTATCGCAGGAGCACTATTATAGACATCTCTTGGAATACTTTGTTTGTTTACTTTATCTGAGCCTTAATACATCAAACACAAATGGGAAAACAGCCAAATAAGGGACAAACAGGAGAAGCCACAATGCCAGCTGGCACAAAGAGGATGCAAACTTCAGTTTCATCCCAGACAGCTGAGAAGAAATAACAGGAGGATACAATGTCTTAATATTTATACATGCTCATATACTTTCACTCAAATCAACAAGTGCTTAATTATTGCACTGTTCAACACAAAATTAAGAAGTTTGAAATGATTCGTTGCTCTGTTGAAGATAACGAAATCTTCCTTACAACATATCACCCCACAGTGAAAAACAAAACACTACTGAGCCTTTTGGCCCGTGCATCCTTACAGGATCTAAAACCATGAAAAGTCAAGAACTACTAATTCATAAACCCCACGCTCAAAGTGAGATTTGCTAGGGACCAAAGAACTGAGATTAGAGCCAAGTCCCAAAATAAATATTCTTCCTTCTTCATCAGTTAAAGTGTAGAGTTAGAGTGCAGATTAAAATGATTTGCACTTCATAAAACCAGATGTTCACTAGTGAGTCTCTTCTGTTGCTGGAAAATCCGTTTCTCTGACCTTGCCATCCTGCTCTTTGCATGCAGAGACATCAATACATCCCCATGTTCTCACATCCACATGTTTCCTACCGGGTGTTCAGCACATCCAGGTAGGTGGTGAAAAATGAACAGCCAGTTCACTATGTTCCAGCTGACTGACTAAGCTTAAGGATCAAACACAATCAAGAACCAAAGTTTCTTCAGCAACAGAATTTCTGAGTTTTCCTCTTTTCAGATTCTAGCTAACCATATGCTTGAGCTCGTGCTTCTACCTTGCCTTCCTGAGAAGATGAGAGTAAAACCGCAAAGCTTGCTGATGACAGAAACAGAGATTTGAAAAGGACCTTGAGCTCATCCAGTGGGATACCTGCAGCTGGCAAATGTCTCTGATGTGAACGTGGGGGTCTCGTACTTTCCCCAGACCTTGCACTGAAAGAAATTTCCCAGACACAGGGAGTATCTCCATCTAAAGCACAACCTTTTTAATTTAAGTATCACACTGTAATCCCTCCTTCAGAAAAGAGGTCTAAATTCTATTCCAGCTCTACTGTTGCTCAGCACTGATATGGAGTGCCCCCACCATGATGACAGGTACAGCTTGGAAGAAAATGAGCAAAGCATGTGTGAGGAGGAGTTAAGGAGGAAATAGGAATTAATGAAAACTTTGAAAAAGTAAAAAAAGAAATCCCCCAAAACCCTCAACACCAAGGGATCTGAACCAGATTAATTCCAAAATCTGCAAAGGAATGAAACAATCTGTGCTCTTCTTTATGAAGGGCTTTTCTCCCATGTTCCTATTTCTAAGTCAGAGTAATTCCAGGTCTGTATTTAAAAGCCAACTGCTATACAGAAGATGGATTCTGGGAGCCGGGGCGGGGGGAGGATATCTTAAACTGTTGTTTAATTGGATACCCAAAAAGCATTTTTGTTTTCCTTTTCATTAAAAAGAAGTTATGTTTACCAGAAACCTTAAACCAAAGGATGTCTAGCAGAGTACTAGGATCAATGTATTTCTTAATCATTGTTTTCTCATAAAAGCATTTTCATTTGCTGCTCTTTCTTTCCAGTACAGATAAGCTGCTTCTAAGCCATAGCAACTGAATTGGGATTTACACATTCCACTCTATAATTTTAACTACCTAGGCTTGACTACCCACTGCTCAGAGTCAACATACACTAAATAGGATTATTTTTAAAAAATAAAATATACAGGATAATTGCTAGAGTTTACACAAGGCATTCTTTTCTTTATTGAAACTGTGAGCAGGGTAAATTGTGCTGTATTTCCCAATGCTAGGAATTCAATCCATTTCCAGTTAACTGGTAGAAGAAAACTTTTGACTGGCCAAGAAATGTATCACTGTTACATTAACTCCATCGATGTGTCCATCACAGCAGTTCAATAACTAAGCCACTAGCTGTGGAATTTGATTCCAGGCCAAGCCAGCTTTTATCTAAAAGTAATGCAAAGTTTCTTACTGTTATGACTGTGGGAGGAAAACCTGAATCTATAGCTCAGATGACAACCCAATATAAGAGCAGATTAAAGGATAATAGTTTGGGTCCCTTTTATTTCATGATGCTGGAGTGCTTGGATTGGCCATGATGCACCCAGGAGGTTTAAGGTTCAAGAATGATAAAAGATGAACACTGAAATAGCAGAAACTAGATTCAAAATATGTCTGGATCAACAAGGTGAGATTCATTGGTAAGGACACATGCACAAAATAGCAAAACAGACAGGGAAAATAAAGCTCCAAAAACACGAGAGGCAATTTGAGTCTGTAGAGCACAGAGTAAGAAACATAGAACCACTGTTTTTCTCTACACATTTCCAGTGCGAATGAATACACTCTGAATTTAATTATATTCTGTGTATCTCATTAGCGCCAAGAAATTGGTAAATCAGAGAAACCAGAAAAGAACTGTAAAGCTTATAGATATTCAACTTAGACATAATTATGAAGGATAATCAAAAGAAGCAATATACACACGCATATAGCACGGCAACATGCTTGTAAGGACAACAGGGAAGTGAGCGCGGAACAGATATTTCAAAGCACCAGGAAAGAAGAGTAATTAGGAGTTACAAGGAATAAAGGACAATACAGTTGTGACCGATACCATAAAACACACTTGAACTGGACGACTTCTCAGCTTTTGAAAAAGTTCCCCAATACATTTAATTGATCTCTTTTAATCAAAAATACCCTGGATGAATACTATGAAAGTGTTTACTGGTAAACAACCCGTGCTAGCAAGAGTGACCATACACTGCTTCGCCTGTAACTCCTATAAGGACTTGAGCACCTGCTGGGTAGGAGTCACCTGAAAAGCAGTGAACAAAGTTATGCGTATGACTAGGCAAGCAGCAACAGTCATATATACACAGCGAAAAAAAAAAAAGAAAAACCAATCACCCTTTATATGACAGAAGCATGTATTATGGGAAACAGATCATCTATTCCAAACAAATTCCGCTGAATGAAAAATGGTCCCAAAGAAGCAAAAAGCAGTACCCGACTTCTGAGTCAACCTATGCAAATTGCAGATTATCTGTCTTAATTTCAGATTTGACAGATTTTTCCTCTTATAAGCAAGAATAGCAGCAACTAGGGATCTTGTATCAAAATACTATAGGGTTATTTGTGATCACCTTACAAAGAAATACCCAAACCAAAACATCTGCTGATCTCAGTAAAGCCACCAGAATTCACACCAAGTGAAGTTGGGGGGGTTTGGGGTTGGTTTTTTTGAACTTTTTTCATGTTGTTACTGTGAGGTGAATTTTGCCATGTTTTCTAGGAAAGAGAGAAAAATTACAGGTTCTGGAGAAAAAAGAAAAAAGAGACCTTAGCTAACACTGCAAGTGAGTTAATTAGTGCATTTGCTTTATTTCAGAATAAATCTGCCAACAATATTAACTTATAACACAAATATACTTCAAGTAGGCTTAAGAGTTAGAAGTAAGCAGCTATGAAAATATTGAGGACAGCTACCTCTCTTATCTCTGAAGAATCACTCAAGTTCAAAAGATGCTAACATTTTTACTTTTAATTAGTTGCCATTTTGATGTCAGCCTCCAGACAGCATGAAAGAGAATAGAGCCTTGATGGGTGGATATGACAAAAGCCAAGACATCACCTTTCCTTCCAGATTTCCTCGTCATCTTTGTTACTTTCAGAACAGTGGGTGAGATTTAAGAAAGTTACAAGCTTCAAAAATCTCCAGCCTCCCTCAGTACAAGACTTTTTCCCCCCTCTTTACAGCTGCAGTAAGGTTGTTCGCTAAATAGCGATTCAGGCTCTGGGGAATAAGCACCACACTAAGCCTTGCTTGGAAGGGAACACAAACTCCCTAAGGCATGCCCTGCAGGCTCAGAGAAGAAACACACAACTGCAAGCTGCCAGTGTTAATATTTGAGATTCTGTTGTTTGGGGGTTTTTTTCCTAGGAAATGAGTTAAGTCAAGGAGAAATAACATCTGACTGAGGCAAGAATACACACACACATTTAAGTGCTTTTTAAGGGTGGAGAATGAAAGAAAGGGGTTCTTTCCTTTTGACTTATTTGAGCTATCCGTGGGTTTGTAAACTGTTGAAGCTTCTAAAAGGGAAGACTGAGAAAAACAGCAATCAATAGTGCCAGCTAAAGGTGACAAACAGAGCACGAAGTGGCTACTGGAGGGACACACTGTGAAGACAGTGGCTGGGCAGTGATCAATTGCATTAGGAGATGAAGACAGACAGAGGGAGCAAAAAGAGGAATCGATCCAGTCTACTACATCTACAGATATAGGCACCTGGAGCAGGTAGCCTGCGACAGACAAGGCTTTAGTCTGTCAATAATTCATACTGCTTCACTGCATAAGTTTTAGTAAGACTCTGTCTTAAAAGCAGCGGTATTGACATATGTTGTATGGTCGAGTTTTACTAAAACCTGGCATCTCCAGTCAAGAGCAATTCAAAGCACGCTACTCAGGTTCCAGTCACCTTAGTCCTTCCTGCCGGAAGAGTTTTAGGCCAAACTAAAAAGACATTTGAAATACTAGTTTTGACAGAAAAAAAACAGGGGAGAAGCACTTCCAAAACCAGACAGAAAAGAGGAATCAGAAACAATCCTTCTTTTTTAAATGGATCATTCAATCCAGCTCTACGCTGTTGAAAATGCTATCATTATACTTGGCCAGCATGCCTGACGCGATATACTAATGAATTCAGCTGATTATAAAGGCCTGGAATCTGAATGGGAAGAATGATCTAAGACATCTAAAAGCAGAGGCTGCAATTGCGAGATGCTTCCTGGGCCAAAGGAAAAGAAGGATGCTACTCACAGCCTGGGCTGGATGCAGTGGCTAAGGAAAACACCCTGTACCGCTGAAATGTCACCAGCAAGCTGGTACCTAAAAATGAACAGGGCTGAGCTTAATCCAGTTTTTCTGAACCCTAGACATACAACTATACCAAGTGCAAAAGTAAATATGAAAAATAGAATTTTAACTTACCCTTAGAACACAGGAATAAGTCACCCCTCCGAAAGTCTCCTATAGATGAATAATAAGCATCACAAGAAAAAGTTGATTTTATTTCTGAAGAGTCAATTCAGCTTATTCTTTTAATAAATGCTTTACTGTATTTACTCCAGTTCCTGGATTTATTCACTAACGTCAGTATAGCCATTGTCAGAAAAGATTGGTCCCTCAAGCCAAACAATGTTGCAATTCTCAATTAATATTCCATTAATTTATTTCAAATCTTCTAAGTAACATTTAATTTAATTGGTAGCTTATTTACTGTGATAGGCAACATTATGCAAGGTCAAGTCTTCAATTAATTCCATCTTCACCACTGAAGACGGGGATAAGAACTAGTGGTGGCTGTTATAACAAAACCTGTATAGGTAACTATAGTGTCCTTAATGGATTCTAGAAAAAGTAAAAATAGTATTTACCAAAACTCAGACACTTATGAAATCACTCGCAATGGTTCCAAGTTATCCTTCCACAGAAATACTCACATATTTAAAATTAACAGGTACGTTCAAGGAGGCACACACATCTAAGCCCTGGTGACATCCATTCCTGAGTCTGTATTTTAAATAATGTCAGTCATTTCTGCAAGAAGCTGTCATTGCAGTGTGAATTGTCTTTCAAGCCATGTGACTGTTTTCCTCCTGGCTGCTGACAAAGACTCTGGTAAATTTTGTGACCCTCAGCTGAGAACACTACATGAGGTGCATCGAAATTTGCCTTCTCTAAGAAACTATTTCTAACTGTTGTATTGAAGAGTTTCTAAATCATCTAGTCACTGCTTTTTCTCCTCCTGTTCTTCTAGGTCTGAAACTGATGCATGGTTATTAATTTAGGGCATGGTTAATAATTTAGGACACGTTGTGGTTCCCTGCATTTGCTTAGTCCATATTATATGGCTTCTCCCAGATGAGCATGCTGTACACAAGCCATTAACTTGGTGCAGAGAAGTTCATACTGTGCTGAGCCACAGGTCCCTCCTATTATAAAACAGGCCACTCGGCTGCCCTAGTGAAGTCCCTAGCAATCTTTCACCGAGAATGCAGAAATTATTCAGCATTCAGCAGAGCCCTAAATGTTTTAGAAATCTGTTTTCCGAAGCAATTGCTGGTACCCTGACAGCTATACTTTGGCTTTATACAATGCCTACAGATAAGTACATTTCCAAGCTCATTACAGTGCTATCAACAGAAGCCAAGCATTTAAAATGTTTTATGCATTGGCTGAACCATATTTTAGTTTAGAAAGAGCAGGTAAGATTTGTTTCATCACAAATAGGCTAAACATTAAAGTAAACAAATCATCAATATTATTCTGTGCTGTAAGATCAAAGCAAATATCGATTGCAACATTCCACTGCTGCCTACTAATACTTAGCAAAATTAAACAGGTTGATTTTCTCACTTTCATTTTTAGTGATTAGCCACCATTTCATTAGTTCCAAATGTAAAAACTTGTTTCAGCCACAATACCTGTCAAAACAAGAGATGGTAATAGCAAGACCTTGCCCTTAGATTAGTGCAGCAGGTTTTCAGCTCTTAAAAAGCAAAGGCAGTTGCAATACAGACGGCTTGTGGTTGTTCCTGCATTATGGTACATAAATCTCAAAACATTCCATGTAGTAGCCAACCTGTAATGAATTATACCTGCTTCATTAAGTTTCAGATGCACAGTTACTCTGATCACTTCTGCATGTTCACCTGCAGTTTTCCTAAGGCCAACATCATTTGCTGATTATCTCCCTTCTCCAAATCAGACCCATCCAAATCACCACCCTCTTACCATTCAGAAATTGAGTCTCTTGTCCAAAATCACTGGTAATTAAACACAAAACCAAAAAAAAAGAGACAATCAGCACGGAGTCATTTCACACAAACAAAATGAGTGGGAACTCCATGACTTAAAGACTATAAGAAAAGAACGGGACTGAGTAAATTTCCAATAGGCTCATAAATGAATAGTTAATTACTAAATTCTTTACAGCTGTAGTATTTTCTCCACTAATACATTTCTGCACACTTTTTTTTAAAGAACATACTTTTGGGCCCAGATTTTTTTTTTAAAATCTCTCTAACAAAAATCTTCTCTGAAGAGAACACAAGGTTGTTCCTAAAGTAATTTAGTGTGTGTGTGCAAAAAAATAAAAAAAAAATTTAAAAAAAAAAAAGGAAAAAAATGGACAGGAATCTTACAAGTTTAAATAATTATGCCCGAACACAAAAATTAGCCTGTCATGTAGGGAATGGAATTGTTTAAAATGCATTTTTGCAAGTTGCACTCTGATAAGGGAGACAGGCTTTTAAAGGATGGAATTTGTTCTAATGATCCACCTGAAAAGTATTTTTTAATTCAAAATTAGAACTTTTATAAAGAAGTAATGGAGTATTTCTTTTTGATAAGCCACTTCACAGAACAGGGATCAGAATGCAAATTACAGTTATTTGCTCTAAGTGGTTTTCCATTAGAATGGCATTAATATGAAACATTTTCTTTTTCCATTTCACCAAGACATTTCACAGTATTTCTGCTACCTTTAAGACATGGTGTATTAATTTAACAAAATTATATATAATCTTGAGTGTATTATGTACGCTTCATTTACTCTTTGCAATGTTCATTATCTTATTTTTCTTGTTTGAACCTGTCAATTCATAACACAGTTACATCTCCTTTCAGAAGATCAGCTTTCAGATCAGAGAAGCAAAGTTTAATTACAATAGACAATTTGTAAAATTTGTGAAAAAATGAGGGCTTTATTAAAGAAAAGGACCACACAAACCCTTTTGTTTAATAGTCCAAAATCCTGTAGGTAAAAGCTTTCTTTTTTCCCCTCTCCTTTCTTTTTCATAGTTTAAACAGCAACACAAGAAACTAAGAAATATTTGGGGGTTTTTACTCTAGTGTAAATGAAGGGTGTTGGCACAAAGGTGCTGTAGGATGAATGATCTGTAGCACCAAGAACACTGACAGAAATTATTGAATATGTAAAAGCAAGAAATAACAAACTTTCATCTGCTGCTTTTTCACAATGACTAGTCGAAGTTACTCACACACACTGGCTGTGGACAGTGGGACACCACTCCACCAAAGGTAGCCCAAAGGGCACGTAGAACCATCACAGCAGATACTGCATCACCCTTTCTTAACGCCTGAAAATTGCAGTTCTACCAGCTTTTGTTTTACCTGCAGCACCCTGTGAAAATGACATCAATCCCCATCCCACCAAGTATATTCTTTTTTACTTCTTACTTGAATAACAATTTCTGCGGTTGTGCAATGAAAATAGGTGTGCAGCAGATCTGGGATAACCTTTTTCTCTGGCTTGTTTCCTATTAACCCCAGTTTTTTCCCATATCTGTTTTCAAATACAGCTGCACAAACAATTGTACTAGCATAGCTCAGAAGGTCAAAACACACATGCAGATATAAATTCTGCTTAAGCTGACACTCCTAGAGAAAGATACGCTCATTAAATGACACAGCCATAAGAAACTGTTCACATTAAGGACCCCTTTATAGTCCTGGTATTCCAGGCCACTAGAAAGGTCATTGTGTAACCTGTGTCAGAGAAGCTTTGAGCCTCTTCACTTTACTCACACCAGGGCATCCAGAAAGCATAAAAAGTGTTCTCCTTATTTCTCTAATAGTTTCCAAGGATGTGAACCATCAGCAACTGATAACAAAAAAAAACCTCCAAAGGCCAACCAAAGCAAACAGAACACCCTCCACAACACACTCGGTGCCACCACAAAGCTCTTTGTATTCCACCATCAACATACACATGGCTTACTGCATAGGCATGAAAAGCTAGGGGAAAGTCAGAAACAGAAAGTACAGAATCAATGATCGGGTTTGTTATTTATGAAAATACAGAACAGAGGGAAGTTTTTGTCTTCCTCCACCCTGTCAAGTGTAGCCATCTACTCAGTAGAGCAATCTACTCTGCACATGTAAACACAGCATCGAATACTGATGGATTAAATTAGCAAAGGGAACCTTTTCATTTTGTTATGTTATGATTTTTATTCCCTTGTCTCACCCCTCTGGCTTTGTAGAGAAGGCTAAGAACAGCCCAGTGGAAATTTCCAGCATACGGCCTGTGAATCTCAGTTCTGGTGGTCTATTATAGGTCCCAGTGAAGTCTACAAATAAAGATTTTCTAATGCAGGACTCTCTAAAAAACACAATGCTGGAAAAGGAGAAGAGATATCCAGTGACATATCTGTGGTAATTACCTGCCAGAAAAAGTTGTGACACCTATCACTAGATATAAAGGCAGCAATAACAACTGTTCCACTGGAAGAGGTGGACAAGCAATAGCACCATAGCATGGAAGGAATGTCAAATGGAGTAAGAGACTAGCAAAAACTTGTGCTCTCTATCCAAAATGCAGAAAAATGAAGGCAGCAAGTGGGATGAAGGAAAAGCAGAAGAAAAAAAACCCCCACAACTATTCAGGGCAACGAGTGAACAGCATGTTATTAAACTGGAAATCCCTGCATTAGTGTACAATATGGACAATTAACTACCGGTTTATTATTTATTTTAATTACCTGACCAGAAGGCAGCTCACATTAAAAAAAAAATAAAAAAATCATTAAATGTAGTAACATCGGGTTTCAAGGGGATTAGCTCTTTTATAATCTGTGTTAACTAGCTTACAGCAGCCATAATGTGCTTTTAAGCATGTTGGTTCTGTGGCTGCTGAGAAATTGGTCTCTCCATCAGCTGGCTATTGATTTCCTACCAGTCCAAACACTCCTCTGTTTCACCATTTCTTTTCCGTGTTTTCCATTACATTTTAAGATGGTGGCACACTTACAGTATGCAAAAACGGCACCATTTTGGTCTGTAGGGTTTTTCCCCCTTATGTAGCGATTGCTGTCTAAAAGGAAGTAGCACAAACCACTCAGTCCTTGTTGCAACAAATCTCCCGGAGTCAAATTCACTGCCTGCCTTATGTTTCTCAGGTCACTCGTACCACTAAAAGTGTCGCCAAATCAGAAAATGAAGCAGACAGTGCAAAATAAGAGAACCCTGTCCGAGACTGCAGGCTCTGAGCTGAAACATTTTAAATCTCTCCTGTCCCAAAACATTTTCTGTATCTGTATTCATTTCAGTGAAAGAAGCGGTCATGCATTTCAGAGCAGAATGTGGTGCGCACATATTAAAACAAAAATAAATTAGTAAAATACAGTCTTTGCAGTATCTAATTCACCTCAGACAGTGGAGAGAGGATCGGTACAAATCCCCGTGGGTGGCAACAAGTGAAAAAGCCCATCCCTCTACAAGGAAGAGTTAGACTTGATCTCGCTCAGCATCCTTGCTGTCAGCTGGCCTCAGCATCTCATCTAGGCTTAAATGTCTAGATAGACTATCTACAATATTGGGCTGAGGGTAAGATTCATCCATGCTGTCACCATCTGAATAGGCAGACTGAAAAATTCTCCAGCAGATGCAGCTAGACTCAGGAGAGTCATTTTATTTCTAGTTCTTCAGTGGTGTGGTTCTGCTTGTGTGGCCACCCCACCAAAATTCCTGTGACAGTATTGAAAAGGATGGTGTAAAAGAAAGGAAAAATCCCATTTCCTATGGTACATTTAAGAAGAATCAGAAAAAGCAATGGCAGTCAGTAGTCTCATGTAAATAAGTGCCATTCTAGATGTTGCCATAAATGAATCTCAAATTATTTTCATTCAACTAGCTCAGAAAATCGTATTTTCCTGCACTAGACCGGCCCCATCACAGTAGGATTAAGGAAGAATACATCTGAAATACACAAAAGTGTTTATTTTAATGGAACAGACTAGAGTTCATTAAAAAATGTCATAAAACCGAAGTCGATCAATGAAGTTCACTTAGGTGTGTGGTTAATGTCATAACCAAACCTTTTTTAGTTAGACAAGCTCTCTAGCCAAATAAGTGTTTATTCATATAAAATAGTAGCTCGCAGGAGCTACTGCACAAAAGGGCATATCAGCAGATTTTCTTACAATCTCTCACTTTCAGCCAAATGATTTGCTGCTGCCAAAGGGCAGCACCTTCCCAATCCTCCCAGGCCTCAACTACCTCCTTTTCCTTTCCAATATCTCTGGTACTTGCCTGGCTTCTCAGTGAGCTCATTTAGCTAAATATTTATTTATTTATTTAATGTCTCTTTCTTCTACCTAAGACTGGCAGGCTTTTCAAGGAGTCAGATGAGGAGCAGAGCTCACATAACAGATTAGGTTTCACAGAAGCAGGAGAGAAAAAATTCCAGCCCTATCCTCAGTCATGGACTATAAGCCTTCTCTTTGAACTTCACCTTAACTATGCTGGCCTGAGGGAAATGCAGTGTGCAGCAGTGCAGACTGAAATCTCTATCCTAAATTACACAGAACCCAAATCTATACTCCAGTAAGGTGGTGTTCCTACCACAGATCCCTCCCACAGTGAATTAGTCCACCTTTGCATTGTCATTCCTTCTTTCCTTCCTAAATTTAAATGTCTCCAGTAAAACCTTTACCAAACTAGTGCATTTCTGCAAAAAGATTTGATCTTACTATATCAAGAAGTTTCACCTCTCAAACATGATATATATTTAAAAAGTCATGGCCAGTTTATGCGATTTTTGTTTCATGCTGTGAAACATGCTTTATGGGGAACACATGACAGCAATTAGCTGGAGAATGTGTCATGCAGTACAACTGAAATAGTATTTCTATAGAAGGACAGTAAATTTGACACTATTGTTGAACTCTGCGGTCCTACTAGTACCTACCAATTGCTCTTTACAGGGAGGGTGAATGGCTAATGATACAGGGTGGAATTTCACTATCTTCTGGACATAAACATCCCATCATCACTCACTCCTTTCTCCACTGTGAAATAATTAGGGCACCTAAAAATGTTGATTTAGTACATCATCCTTTTCCTGTTTGTCACTGCTTCTTACTCAGCTGTCTCTCATAGCAATCACTGTACCATACATTCCCCTAATTCTGCACTCCTCCAGGCAAACCCTTGTAATGACCAAGAAGCAAAGAGGCTCCCACTATCCCTATTACAACAACCATGGGAATATGCCCTTACAAGTTGGGAGGCAGCCTAAATTCAGGACTGTGTAAATGTCTGCACTGACATGCTTGCAGAAGTGGAACATGTGGATTTTAATGATGCCAGAAACCTAGCCAGCGTCTTGCTGAAGGTTCGTTGGGAGTGAATAACCATCTCATCTATACATTTAAAATACATCTCCTTCTAAGTCTTGTGACAATGTTCAACATGCAAAAAAGGGAACTGATGTTTAAGCAGGCTGAGGGTTTTTTTTTTTCCTGGGTTTAAAAAGAAAAAAAAAAAAAAAGGAACATTTCTTTCTTACTGTTTAGAAATACTTGATTTGTAAGCTTCCTTTAAGAAGGTTTCCACAAGAAAATACCAGCTCCAGCCCTGAGACAATTACCCACATTAACGCATAATGTATGCTTTCCTTTATAAATATATAACAAGTATTAGTTACCCACTAATATGTTCAAAATAATTCTAGAATCTGACTGTTACTGGTCTTGAACTGCTGGACTGAGACTTAAGATCAACAAGTGGAAAATTATGCATTTAGATTTGCTAGTTTGTGTGGGTGACAAAAGCATCATCCATCAGGAAGTAATGATAGTAAAAAGACAGACTAATTCTCTCCCAGATAATTCTACCTATCTCAAAATCAGATCTTAAATATAAACATGAGTGCAGTGAATGTCAGAATCCAAAGCTATTAATAAAAAGTGGAAACATTAAAAAAATAGTGTTGAAACAACCAGCTTCCTCGCAGAAGAAAATAATCTCTAGGGAAATTTTGTATTCTGTCATGAGAAACACATGACCATTTTTAATTAAAAAACAAATGATCCGTTCTATTGCCTCAGTCTGTGTTCTTTGTGACGCAACTGTAGAATATAGTGATCACCTCAAAAAATAATCTACATTGGAGTTTTTCGACTGGTTTGAAGGATCACAGGACTTTTCTGAGGGAAAAGCGATCTACAGCCATACTATAGATCTCATGTTGTCTGGGGACTGAGAAAGTGAGGTGAAAACCAATCAGCACTTTGCATATCAGCCCATGCAATTCTGTTGCTTTTATAATACCATACGTTTTGTTATCATTGTCATGACACACCAGTCCAGCATTGACAACAGTCAAGAGCTTGATGCCTAGGCCATGGTCCCATTCGCCATCTGTCCACCGCACATCTTTGTATGCATATTTCACAACTTTCTGCAGTTCTACAGATCACGTTTTGAGGTTCTACAACCATTCACATCACTTTCAGTAATAACGACACCGTCTCCTTCCACAGGTGGCTCTCTGCTCCCCCTTTTTCATGAAAGATGAGTTTTACCTGTGATATCCCCAGCAGACATCCCTAGCCTGCTCCGATCTTAAAAACCTTCAAGGACAGAACAGTCCATCCCTTAAAAATCCAACAAGTTTCCTGTTTCACTGCATTTCCCTTGACGCAACTTGAGTCTATTTCTTCTTGTCACAGACCCGGACACTGGTATTTTACTTCAAATTTTTTTACTTGAAATTTATTCTGTAAGATTTTTCTCTTTAAACACTCCTAGATTGTCCTCCCAGATTTACTGGCAGAATTCCCGTTCTCTTCAGTGATGCAGTATCTGGATCTATGACAATAAAAAACACATTTTAATCCAATATGTCTTTTCTTCTATGACAAGTTTCCCAACAGAAAACAAGTTTAGTAAGTTGGTCTGAACCATATGCTATTCATCCAAGACATCTAAAGGAGCTCAAAGATGAAATGTTTGAACAATTGAAAATAACCTACTCATTAAAACTGCCTCTGAGTTGCAGCAAATGTAATGCCAGACTTTGAGAAGGGTCTCAAATGGTTACAGGGAATGGATCAGCCAGAGGGACTGGCAGCCTTATTGGGAAAAGGGGTAGGAAATCAAATATTTTGCCCATGGATATATGGACAAAGGTGATAGATACCCTGAATGGAATGTTACTGGCAACATCTTATCTCACAAATACATTGGAGCTGAATGAGTCTATAGGTATAAAAGGCAGATCAAGATGATAGAGTCAGCCTGGATTTCTGAAAGACTTTCTTTTAAAGTAACTCAAATCATGAGAGCTGGTCTTTTCAGGTAAATGCCTTGTTAAGAAGCCCTCAGTGTATACTGTGGAAAAGTTATGGTATTTGCCCTATTCTGAGAGGCAGCCCTATGTCTGA
The DNA here is from genome assembly GCF_015220075.1 of Falco rusticolus. Lineage (NCBI taxonomy): Eukaryota > Metazoa > Chordata > Aves > Falconiformes > Falconidae > Falco > Falco rusticolus. The sequence goes on from NC_051197.1 coordinate 25,175,494, forward strand.
GTTTTCAAAGACTTAGCTACAGAACCACTGGATCTCCTAAAGCATTAAATGCAGCAACTATCTCCTCCTTATTTCAGAAACCAATGAATTTTCATTCTTTGAATAAACTTAGTTCTACCAAAATTCTTGGGAAAACTGATTTTTTAAAAGATTCAGAGTAGGCAGCAGGACTTTTCCCTTAAGAACGCCTGTTTTTTGGAACTCACTCCATGAGACCTACCAAACATACTGATATAACTTGGTAGACATTGCAAATACCATCCGTACTACTTGCTGAGAAGCACAAGTCCCCAGTTTAGGAGGAATGCTTCAAGGATTAAAGGGAAACTTGCCTTCTGAATTGCTGATACAAACTCATTGCATTTTAATTTTTCTCTGAGCACAGTCTTGCATTTCAGGTTGGGCATCAACAGTCTGCGTGTAGCTCCAGTGTTTACTCAGTTGCCAAAATGTGAGCTTCCCTAAATAAAAGGCAGCAAACAGTGAGGAGTTACTAATTTCATCACCTGCCTCATCTCACTGTAAGATTTTAAACTACAATTATTGTAATAGATCATGAAAATCAGTACCGCTTGGAACCTTGTAACATCTTATTCAAAGTGCTATACAAACCTTAGAGCAATCAGTATCCAGATTAACTTTTATACACGATGTGTGCATGTGTACACGCAGACAGGTAACCTGTAGTTCGTTTGGAAAGTGCAAATTAGCATCTTAAAGCAGCATAGGTTTTCTTAACTTAGCATTATTACAATTTTCATTTTTAATCTTATTTTTATCTTATGTTTCTTTCAGCTGAAAGCCCTGTAATAGCAACTCACCTAGCATTATGCATTTATATTAATAAAATTATATATAATGTGTAATGGCACATCGCAAACACATATTGGAATATGCAAACCTCAAGAAAATATCACATTTGTTTTTCTGGTTTTTAACTTGCCGTTAGGCAAATTTACTTATCTTTCCAAATAATGTTTGATACATGTTCTTTCTGAAAAAGAAGATATTTCTAAAACATAATTTACATCAGCGAGAATTTTCCTCCTCAACGTCAGCTCATTTGGAGCCCTTTTCAAGTGATCAGCAAACCTGGGAGGTAACAGAACTGACTAAATAGGGAAGAATGTCACTTCTGCTTCTTTCTCCAAGATTTTGAGAAAGTAAAATACCTTATAATAAAAGTTCATTTCCAAGCTTGGTTGCTTTTTTGCTTTTTTCCTTTCAGTTGTCACATAGATAGATTTTATATAAATTATTAACATAACAGTACTGATAATTTTGAAAAGGTTATATGGAAATTGTAGTAACATCAAAAGTCACATTTGGTGAATTTTATGACAGCTTTTGCTATGTTGTTGGCTGATGCAAATTTTCCTGCAGAATACCAATCTTATTCCTACATTTGTAGAATAAAACATGAATAAAATATGAAAGTTTGACATTAATAAATATTAATTTACAAGCCTTTCTTGAGTTCTATTCAATCTCTGGCAAGTTCTAAGTAAAATTTTAGTAGGCTCACTTCAGAAAGCTCCATTGACCTCTAATGATCGTGATGAAATTTGCTTTTCATAATGTTCTTTCATGGGCAGTCCATAACACTTTTATGTTGAATAAGGTTACATTTAGCATGTGAATCACCTTTATGATAGCTACATACAATTTTTATATAAATTATCCTGGTAAGGAAAGAAAACATAAAAGATACAAGTAGGGCTTAGTAATACAGTTTTTAAATGACAACTGTAAATTCAATTGGTGATAATGAAATTATTTCAATAAAACTTCAATATATTTTGTTATTAAAACCAAGTGTGAGCAAAACATGATAATGAGAATTGTTCCCATTTTAAATGATGACTATACTCTGAAAACTAATAGGCTGAAACGTACTCATCACAGAAATGCAGGCACTATATGAACAGTAAGCATCAAACAGAATGGATCAGAAGTTGTGTATGAAAGACTGCATGTTGATAGAATGTCCAACAGGGTGCAAAAAAAAGCAAAGAAAATATTAGGAAAACAGAGTTATCACTTTGCTGTATCTAGTGATTCCCCAAAATAAATCAATGAATCTAAGCACACTCCTTCCTACATTATTGTTCCTATGCAATAACCAGGCAAGACTCTGAAAAAGAATCTCTCCGGCTATAAAAACTTAACCTTATGGAAATATTGAAAATATACTAACATTTTTAAATATGACTGTGTCAAAGGAAACCATTGTATCTTTTAAATTTTTTTTCCCCCCATACAAGTCTTTAACAAACAAAACAGCTTTAGAGTCAGGTTTTATCATAGCATTTCATGATATTGAAAACGCAATATTTTTACACTATTAGTTTCTTCTTCTTGGTACTTGTGTTCCCAAACATATTACAGAATTTTCAGGGTTTGTTCTGAATTAGGACAAAAAAATCATTATTTTTAGAATGTTGCAATGTCCCATTAAATGTATATTCAATTTTTTCTGAAGCTGTTCCTAGAAACAGATAAAATCTTGGACTGTACTGATTTTTGTCACTTAGCTCCCTGAGTCAGGATCTCAGCCCAGTCCTATGAATCTCAAGTGAACTGCAATGAGTTCTCCTGCAGCAGAAATGTTGAGCAACCTGTTTCAAAATTATAAAAGGCAGCAGATCTACCTTTCTAATTTCTACTGGAATTAATGAATTTTTTTGAAAAAAAATATAAAAACATGTGGAGGAAGATGAATTGGAAGAACATACTGACTGTGTAATGAAGAATGGATAAGTAATTCAGAAATTACATTGAAAATTCCTTGTGCTGTTATGTATCTTGTCACGTAACAGCTAGATTCCCAATTTAGCCAGACGTGTTTCAAGGCTACAAATATCCAAACTGGAGAGCTGGCAACAGAAATGAGGTAAGTCATCCTCTTGCTATAGTTTCTGCTAAGAAACAACTAAATGATAGCCAATGATGTCAGCCTGCTCATCATTTTTGGTTACCAACATACTTTCCACATGATTTTGGACTTCTGACAAATTACGGTGAAGTTAGATTGTCAAGAGAAGAAAAAGGAACCATGACAAGATGAAAATCTGAATTTTACTAGTTCAAACTAGAAATAAAGATGCAAGTGAAAAAACAGATATTTTTTTCTTTTATTATTATTATTTTTAAATAGAAAACTGAAGTGAAGCACTAAATCAACAGGACCAATACAGAAACCTTCTCCTAGTGGAATTTTTTATAGGAACAAAGGCAGCTCTGGGAAGAAATTAGCTATTTTTCTAAAATAAGATGGCATTGGCTAGAGACTGGGGTTTTCTTTTCTCAGCTTTGCATGAAGGTCAATCTCAAGCTGACAAATTAAACCCTAGGTTGCATAATAAAATTCCAAGATATGGGTCTTAAGAGGTCAGCTTGGGATAACATTAGTATGCTAACAAAATACATTTTATAATAAGAAGGGAACAAAGATATCAAGATGTCAGAAAAGGATATTTCAGATGGTTAACTCTCTTTTTGACGAGAAACAGAAATTTCCATTGGAAAGTAAATAAATATTCATGAAAGGATTTGAGCCATGAGATGAGTTTCTCCGATTACGACAAATTTCCCATCCACATTATGATGAGGCTGTCACCCTGAATACGGGAAGGGAGGGGAAGAAATATGGATAGAGGTTTACTATCTGTCCAAAACAAGGGGATATTCGTAAGAGCCTGTCATATCTCTTGGTGTTTCTGAAGCAGCAGTTACTCACCTCCTGCTGGGCTGTCAGTAATGAATGAGAAGCTTCTTTTTCTCTCTATCAAAACTGTTCTTAGCAAAGAACAAGGGATATTTTTATTCATATTATGTATCCCTAGAAGGAGTAAAATAAAGGTATAGAATTACATATTCAGCAGAATGTTATAAACTCAACAGAATTTTTGCATTTACTTGTATTCCAATATTTTCAAGGGTTACAAACATCCAGTTTCTGAAAGAAAAGCCACCATGGACATCCAACCTAAATTTCTTTCACAGCTCACATTTCTTCACAGGGGGCAGTCTGGAATTTCCTAGCAGAACAGGAAACAGAGTTTAGAATATTTTTAGTGGAAATTGCTGCCTTCACCCTGCCACTAAAACCTAAGATGAATTTGCATCCACCCCTGGCTTTTGCTGTTTAATGAAAGCTGCAAAGAGCCACAGCCAGTGGAGTGACCAGGGAAGGTTGTACTGTGTTGTCATCACTACCAGTGAGAAACTGGTTTTTCCGCATTCACTTTTGGGGACAGAATAGCTTCCCTCTGAGAAACAGAAGCAGTAAGTCTGGAAGCATTAACATTTAGCAGCAAAATTAACACCTGACAGAAAGACAAAACTAATTACTCTAGTCCCTGCAGAGGACTTCCTTCACATTCCTTTCCATCTTACAGATACAAAACTTTCCCAGTCACTCAAGTCCACTGCCATAGTAAATCAAGCTGCACTGGCAGTGGTTGCCTTATGCAGCGACAGCTCACATGCAGTCTGCAACCAAACCTGGGCACAAGGAGCAAAACTTAGCAGGAAGGCAAGCTGCGAGTGAAGAGGAGGTTCCACTTCACCCCTTCTTCTAACAGTTCTCTGCAGAACTTATCACACCTGTCTCTACATCACGATATATATTTGTCTTGTTTAGGTTCAGATATGCTGTCAATTGGAAATAATTAAATTACAGAACAAATACCAAGTCTGGGGTTTGCTTCTATACTTTAGACATACTTGAATAATACAGCAATCTCCAAATTTATCTGTCAGACACAGAAAGCTCAGAAGTTCCTGGAGGAAAAAGAAAATCTTTTTTTCTTCAAATTGCTAGGATTATATAGCAAATTGGTTTACCCTAAAATTTTTAGCTTCTCTTAAAATGAGTTGTGTCAGTTTGTATCTCATGGAATGAGGTAACAGTAAAACTGATGTAACACAGCATGAATCATCACAAAACATAACAGTTAGAAAGCCATGCAAAAACCAGTTACTGTCATGGATAATAAACATATAAAAATGTAATACATTATGGTACTTGCAAAGATGTAGCCAGCGGCGATACAATACAAAGCATTTCAGCAAAGAGCCACCTTCATCATTGCCTTTCTGACAAGTTTCAGCAATCATTTCATCATGAAAGTCATTTTACTTCAACATCTAGTAACTTCTGATGACTTTAAACCTATAACTATTTTCTAACTCTTAAAATCACTAATATTCTTGTATCTAAGGCACAGTAAAAGCAAACTCAGTCACCTCCAGCTCCAGCATTAGGCATACGTCCATTTAGAAGGACCATCTGCACGTCTGTTTTACAAAGAACTCTGACATGCACAATTTTTCACTAACATTTTACTTGCTTTGCTGATCTCAGTCCGATTTACATTACAGGACATTACTATCAACAGCCCAATGGAAGTTTTGAACTTCAGCCACCTGTGCAAAAGATGGCATCATTGTCTCAGAAGTTTTTCAAGACTTGACTGCAATGTCTGTACAGGCTACTCTTAGGTGAATTAATACCATGTACAATGGGATTCCCCAAAGAGAAAAACGGCAAAGTATGGAGTGCAATCTAACTAAAATGCTTCTACCAAACAAGTATTGACCATGAGCCAGGTTCATATGCTCATTTTTTCCTTCAGTTTGTTACTCATGCAGGAAAACCTCAGTCATCAAGCTTGAAAAAAAGGAAGAAACACACATACAAACACACAGACCTCCCCTCCCCCCCAAAAACCCCAGACTCAATCCCCACAAAAATAAACTCAGAAGCAGTTCTTGTAGGGCAGTCCTGAAATTTGAAATCTCACTGTGTAGCACTGTAAAGACTAAAACCAATTTTAAAACTAATACTAACTGGAATTAGCCACCTCTGCGTCCTTTAAAAACCCTCGCCTGGATTAATATATGTAACATGACAGTCTCACAAAATACAGCACCTATAAACAAGCTACAGCTCAGCCGAGCAAACGAAGACTGCGGTAGCAGTCTTCAGTAGCCAGCAGCAATCTGTTTGAAAGGGCCATAAAGCAATCTTAAATAAAAGAAAATGAAAGAGCAGTATAACTTTTTTTTTCCCCCAAGCCTTATGACAATGACAATATTTACAGCCCAAACACAGAAACACAGATGGGCAAAAATTAATCTGCCAAGATAACTTTCCCCAAACTTGTGGTGGACTTGACTGAATGAAGGTTTTATTATGATACGATTAATAAAGCTGTTCGGAAGTACAGGGTCAAACAGTGGCATGGCGGTAAAGACGTGGGTAAAATTGCCTGTTCAGTGTAAAGTAGATAATTTTTTTACACAAATATGAAACCTATACATCACTGCATGTTGTTTTTCAGCATCTATCTATTCTTTTTACTGAAGTAGTGGACATATAAACTGCATAAAAAAGGCCGTGTGTAAAACAGTCTATATTCTACAAATACCATTGAGCTTACTGATATTGCAATGGATTCTCTGTTAATTTCCACAGTAGGATGAGAGAAAATTTGTAATTTCTTTTTTACTGGTTTTTAATAAATGAATTTTTATGATTCAAAAGTCCGCTATTTCCAGCAACCAACATTAATTCTGAAATACAGTGATTTTCCTTCCTTATCAACATACTTACTTTTGTTGTGCCATATCTGATATTTTGAATTTTCAGAAGTACAAATTCCTTCTGCAGTTTGCTCCTGTTATGTGACAGACTCAATCTTACATCCATGTACAATTATGTTTATAAAAAGGTTATTCTAGCAAATTCCACTTAGAGTATAAGATTACAAAAGCTTGACACAAGCCATTTATGTGGGCTGTATAGGAACAGTTTCCTGTTTTCGGGTATTATATTGACCTTTCTTACCTTCTTCTATAACTGTCTGGCAATCTGTTTTATAAACTCTTCCTCAAATAAGGCTACACTTCTTAAAAAACAAGGTGAATTCCGTACTGCATGGACTTCAAGTCATTCCCTTCAGTCAAAAACTAAATAAATCTATGATTACCAGAGACAACCTTTTCAGCTGTATGGCATTCAGGATCTGAATTCTTGTGTGAAAAAATAAAATGCAGCAACATTTTTATTGCCTGTCTCAAAGGATACAGTAATTAATTTTTGCCTCATATGGTAATGTTCTTCATGGATGCTGTTGTTGTTATAGTGACTGTTACAGGATTGCTTTAATATGAAGATTAAGGCAGCATGACTAGAAACTTCAGAGGACTATTTCTCTACAAGGGTCAGAGATAGCAAGTGAAATACAGGATTAAGTAGAGTGTGTTGTTATAGCCCCAAGGTTTTTCTTTCTTTCTTCTTCCCTACTTCTTCTTTCTTCTCATAAGAATAATTTCTTGAATAAAACTGCCACAGTTGTTCAAACTAAATTCTAGTCCAAATTTCAACACGCCAAACACCTTGGAAGATTTTAGGATGTCAAAGTAACCTTGAAATATTTGGTACTACTTTGTTTCCATCTTCTCTACTTGTCTGTTACTCAACACTGATTTGAGGCAGAAAAACTAGAAAAGGGGAGAGAGGAAGATTTAACATCAAATTTTGATCAGTGAGAGACTCTACAGTGCAAATGAAGCAACAAAATGAATAAGAAATGGAGCAAGGGACAAAATCACTATGTTCATAACTCTAAACAAAGTGCCTAATGGCCTCGGTAAAATTGAATTTCAGTATGAAACTATTCCCACACTTGAAGTGTATCCCTCAGTCCTTTGCTGCATCAAGGAATTTATTTGTTAATTAGGCATATTCTGTAGTAAGAACTACTACAATAGTTTCTAACATTTCTTGGTCCACAGACTAAGAATAATGTGTTTGAATAGCAACACCATGCTTATATTTTTTCTGGACAAGCAATAGGATGCTCGGTTTTAAATTGTGGTTTGTGGGGATGCAAATACTGTCATATAATCTTGTACACAGTATGCTGCTCACAGGTTGGGAAGCACTATCAATAGTATATAACAGATCCATATCCACTTCAAGTACATCCTCTCCCTCTACACTTAAATTGGCATATTTAACATTCTTTTCTTATTTAATGGGATTATATTAGCTCAAACAACAAAGGTTTATACTTGCATGTAATTCAGTCTTTGTTGTCAATGATCCAGCCAGGCCCAAAGTTTAAAATGCATTTAACAACTACTTTGATAATAATTATCAGTAAATACCAATAATTATCTCTGTGTGTGTGTGTATATATATCAGTATATCAATAATTATCAGCACATACATCTATATGTGTCAATTATCAGTATTATTAATACAGAGTATTATCATAAATATATTGTTCTGACTTTCCCATGCTCTTTTTCATACTTTTCCTGCTATATTAATGCAGGAATAGCTCCGTTTTCTAATTCAGGTTTTTGATTTATACTTGGCATCCAACGCTTACAGTAAGATGAGGATTGGTTTCTTCTTAAACATCCAGAAGGTTACTGTCCTCCTCCATATTTCTACTTAAAACAAACAAACAAACACACACAAAGGAAAAAAAAGGAAAAAACAAGGGAAAAAAACAAGGGAAAAAAAAGGAAAAAAGGGAAAAAAGAAAAAAGAAAAAAAGAAGAAAAAAAAAGAAAAAAAAGAAAAAGAAAAAAAAAGAAAGAAAAAAAAGAAAAAAAAACCACCCCAAACCCCCCCAAAATAATGGGGAAAAAAAGCCTGGAAAAAAGATCTTTCAGGCCTTCTGAATATTGTTAGTATAACCGTATAGTCATTCTCTTGCACATTCTTGTACAAAGTGAGATCCCTGTGGACAATCAAACATCAAATGGTAATGCATTGTGTTGATCATGCTTAAAATATTACTTGCCTTAGGCTCTGTCAGCAAAATTAGCCTCTCTCAATGATTTCCTGACTTTTGAAGCTGTAAGGGTTTACACACGTTTTCATTAAGGGAAGGCAGACTCTGCCCTTGGAGATTTTTATGCTGGAACACCTGGGCAGAGATTCTGCACAAACACAGAGGTCCCTCAAGATGAATTCAGGTGAGGCTGCGTTTATACGAGTCAACAATTTGTAGTTTTTCCTCATACCTTCTTTAAAATAATAGGCACTGTCACATGAAAATAAAACAAACACAAAGCTGCTCCAAAATGCACCAGGTGAGTTTGCAACACTCTGAGTGGGCATACCTACAAAAGCGGTACTCCTGGCAAAGGCGCCTCGTGACCCTGAGACAAAAAGTGTGACTGCAGACGGCATTCATCCCCCATAGGATGCAAGTAGGACATACAAACACAAGTATAAATACACTCCTTGGTTTAAGTAGGTGATGACAGACGCAGTTGTAATCTATGCTAAATTCTCACTGACCTATCTTTTCCCTCAGATTTGAGATCCATTTTTAGAGCTCTGGCCTGATTTCAGGCAGTCACGCATGTCATATCACCTGGAACATGAAGCGGTACAGATTGCAGCAACACATTCTATACCAGTCATGTACTTCTGTAATTAGAGATAGTTAATCACAAACCCCCTAGTTTTCATAATACATAGACAATAATAGCCAGATCAGCCCAACAATCTAGACAAGTTACTAGCAGAAATGAGACCAGACTAACACAAGAAGCACATTCGCAGATGTTTGTGCCAAGCCACAATCGATACAAACGGGTTGGCTTCCGCCTCCTGCAAAAAGCACGGCGTTTGAATGCCCTTGAACTGATGGCTTAAAACCACATGGCTGAAAGTCACATGTGGGCAGATCCACCCAGTGCTTGTTCATTTAAAAAAAAACACAATTTTTTTTTCCAAACAGTTTTGGGGGGGGGGTGGTGGTGTTTCTTGAAAACACAAAGCAAAAAATAATAGAACTAAGGCTCTAACCTAGGATTTAGAAAGACCTAGATTCAAAGTACTGCACTGTCTCAAATCCCCATCATGATCTCGGGCATCCAGTTCCTAAGGGCTTGTATAAATTGAGCTTTGTATCACTTCTCTACCTCACAGTGGGAACACATAATATTATAACTGCCATACCAAAGCTCTGAATCCTGACTGTGACCATAGCAGAAGCAGATGCTTAAGCAACATGTTTCACCACTGTATTTTGCCAGTTTTCATCAGTCTGCTACATCAAGTTATTGTGAGAAATAGTAAATAATTGTTCTCTATTGACTCTCTCCAGGCAACTTATAAAACTGTATTATTTGCCCTCAGGTAATTCCACACCACCACCCCAACAAGCTGGAAATTCTGCAAGCATTTCATCCTTTCTAGCAGAGAAGCTATTCCACATATTCCAGCTTTATTGTCCTTCTCTCTACACTTTACAGTTCTCTAGTACTTATTGTCAGTATTGTCTACGTTTTAAGCTGGTAGATTAAGCAGACATTCCTAGATTTATACAATAACATGACAAGTACTTTCTGTTTTCTTCTCCATTACTTCCAAATAATTTCTAATGTTGTATTGGCCCTGTTGACTATATTAGCAAAATACTCAAATCACATCAGAAGAATTTATTTTTATTAAATACCTCTTCCAATTTTCCATCAAATGCCACTGCTGGCAGAATGTATTGCTATCCTTGTGGTGCATCCTGAAGATCCCAATATGCTGAAAGACCTGAATGATTTCACCCAGAAAAGAAACCTATTTGTCTCTGTAAACTACTCACTGGGATATCCTCGGGGTAATTATGGCATTAAAAGTCAGAAATTAAATTGGAAAAGTGAAGTACTGGTTTGAGAGTTAGCAGCACTCAGCAACGCCAAGGGCCAGTTCAGGTCAGGAAATTAAAAACGCTGTGGTCAGCTGAAAGACAGAAAGCAGCACGGAGAAATCAAGTGGGCTCGTAACTGGCTCCTCTAAGGTGCAATCAGATATTCACCAATTTAGTCTAAAAGTGTCATAATTTGTAAAGACATGCGAAAATGGTACCTTTGGGAGCACAGGCATTTGTGACACCAAAGAGGCGTTACGATTGCAGTCTTAACAGCCTCAAAATGCAGCAGCACTGTCTGATACCATTTTATCACCCCCTGGACCTCCCTGTTTATATACTTTTCATGCCTGAAACGCCTACCAATTCTAAGATCTGAAGATGTCACAACCGAAGGTAACAAGGCAACAGGTAACTTGGGCCTCATCCCCAAAGGCTCGGGATCACAGACATTAGCTGGTTATTCCCCACGTGCCAGTAAGCACACTGATGTTGCAGAACGCACCAATAAAAACACACATGGTTTAGGACAAACACTCCGGAAGTTTTACTCTTCGGTGTATCCCAAAATGAAAGAATGTAAACCCACTTCTTTCCTGGTTCAGAAAGCACTTAAAACATACTTAATCCACATCACAGACAAACAGAGTCTGTTAGAAGGCAATCTTTCCTTGAAAACAGTAGTTGTTTTCCAGTATCTCCCCTAAATGATCTTCGACCTCTTCTTTTCTGTATCACTCTATCTTCTTGTGGAAAAATGGAAGAGCAAAAATGGCAGAAGTTACAAATGAACACACCCACAGAAGAGATATCTGTTGTGGAGGCGTGATGCTCTATCATATCAGCTTGTGAGGAAAAAAAATAAAATAGCTGAAAAATATTTTTGCAAAAACCTACAGAATGAGAAGTATTTCCACGTTTTTCTGTAAGAATTCCTTTATCTTTGTATTAGTTGTTCGAAAAGCAGCTGGAAAAACGCAACAGTAGTCTCCACACAGTAACGCCTGTCTGAACTAAAATAAAAGCTCACAAATGTGGGGGAGTAGCTTGATTATATCAAGATGATATCAACTACAATGAGAAGGGACTACAGCCAGTGGGAAACTCAGTCAAGACTACCCACTGAAGAACTCCCTTTAGAGCAAGGGAGGGGAACAACAGTGTAAGCATCCAATCCAGCAGTCCAGATTTTACTAGTAGGAACATGCACGATTACTGGAAAATACCTCTGTGAAACTTGTGAACATGGGTGAGTGACAGAAAATTCAGCAGTACTTCAAATGTCTACCTGCGACTGTACACGCAATATATACATCAGTTCTTTTCTGTTACTTTGGGTTTATTCTTCTTAGGGAGATAAATTAACCCATTTTTTTAGAAGAAAATCAGAATGAAAAGTTAAAATACTAAGGACATATAAAATGTATCTTCTCTTTTTCTTTTTTTTTTTTTTTTTAATCAAAGTCTCTGTTAAAAATACTGGTTGCTCAGAATGGTCTGCTTCTTGAAACTTAGCTACGTATCAGCCATTCCATCCAGAGCTTTCTCCCAAGATGACAGAAGAAAGCATACACTTCACTTGTAGAAGTTATTAAATTGAGATAATTAAACAAGCTATACAGACATCTCAGAATATTCTTTTCTTCTTGCATTAATGCAGAAACATGTTGCCCCAATGAAAGGTAGAATGATGAAGTGACTCTCACGCACTTGGTGTTGCTCTTTGCCTCTAACACCAGCACTTCTTTGTTAAGTGACAGCAGATGTCTAGCCCACATAGGACTGAAATGCTGAAAACAAAAGAGGGTATATCCACATGTAAGTACCTTTCATTTTCATGCTTAAATGATTTCTGAAAAAAACGACAATTACAGTAGCCCTTGGAGCAGCCCTTCTTTTCCAAGAGCTTAGTAAATACAGTGCAAAACTTTTGTGCCACGCACAAATCAATGACATGGAGACATGAAGAGGCACCTAGTTTAAAATGAGTATGTTTAAAACCTAAATTAAATTTGAAATCTTCAACTATACAATGCTTGAGCACAGTGGTGCCATAGCATATTCTTGAGCAAGAAAAGCAACTTATGCTAACCATGCTACAGTTTTGAACTGTAATTTCCAAAGTACTTCATCAGCTTTAAAACTTAATTTAGGACACACATAAGATCTTATTTGCAAACCGCAAGAACACAGGTGCATTTAGAAGCTACAATCAACTGTGTAATGCATGTTGAGTTTTTAAAAATCCTATTTCACTGGAATTATTATTCACATTGTAAGGATTTTCTTTTTAGCTGGAGGATACTTCTTAGTTGCCCAGTGCTGCTCTGACATATTTAAAAGACCTGATCATCAATTTCTTTGAACCAGATTGAGTCAGAATATTATGAAAAATCAATTGTCTTTGTAAGATACTATTGTTGCATTGTTTGCTTCTCTACAGCTACGCTACTTTTGAAATAAAAATATACAGCGATAAATTTTAGTGTCTCTGCCTAAGTACAAAGGCAGCAAATCCCCAGAGAGGTTGAGGGCAGGTTTACAGCTGAGGCCATGGAGGGAGAGGGTTACACAGGCCTGTTCAAAATGATGTCTAAACAAAGACAAATGTGACTGTTACATACTTTAAATATTTTTTTCCATTTAGGATTGAAAGCAAATCTTTCTAAATACTAATAATATAATTATATTTTAGAGCACACAGTTGTTGGTTTCCCCCAGAATTCATCAGGCAACTTACCCTCATGCATTGTAGAGAGACCATTTTTGCCATTATGAACACTTTGTTTATGCGTCTGTGTATACAATAAAGCTAATTTTAGTTAACTTTCTAGCTTTACATGTCAGTATTACAATTACAGTAAACCTTAGTATGCTCTGTCTTTAACTTCTAAAGCAGAGTACTTACTCAAAAGCAGAAAGAGCTATACAAAAGTTAATTAAAAAAATCTCACTGACTAAAAATAAACTGTAGCTATTGCCAAGGAGATTCTAACGTCTCATCTGTCTCTGAGTTTCCTAATACTTTTTTCTTTTTTATTCATTCATCTGAAGAACTTTTGACACACAACACCAAGCACAATCATAACCAGTCCATTCATTGACACGCTAATAAATTAATAGTTGATCTAATCAAACATTTGCCAAAACAGCTAGCTGCTACCACATTATTGCTTGGATACCATCACTCCATTCTACCCAGGCAGTTAATTTCCAAGACACTCGTACATGGGGAGCTGCCAGTTTGGCATGCTGGCCTCGTTAGCTCCGCTGCCTTCATTCTCCAGCCCTGTCTGCTATCTGGTTCCCGGAGAATCCTCCTATGCCTTGAAACGGGTTTGTTCCTGTTTAGTTCTGTTGTATGGCTTCAGGTTTTCAAAAGGCAAACTGCAACCAAAGAAAGAAGAATGGTTAAAGTAAGTTATCCTGGAGATGAGTGTCCTCTGGTAATCTTTTCAGGTGGATAAGCAGAACTGGAATATCATTGGCGAATACGGATCGCACCGAATCCCACTCAATTAAGATGCAGATGATGTTCAAATCTCTTGTTCCCCATTGTCCTTTCTCAAACAGGCAAGCTGTCACCTGAAGGTTTACAACTGAGACTGACTTCAGTTTTGCACTAAGGGCAGCGCTTCAGTCTTCTTTTTACCATTAAAAAAACAAACCAAAAACAGTGCTCTCCCATTCTCACAGAGATATCACAAAATCACACGTAAAATAATTAATGCATTTATTTTTAAAATACAGATGGAAGATACTCAAACTCACCACCTTTTTCAAATCTTAGTATTAGAATAATGCATTTTTCAGGAAAGCTTGTATGATGTTTGGACTAATTGCAACTTTCTCATGACCAATTGCTATAACAGAACTCACAGCAGCAGCCAAATTAAAGAAAGCTTGTTTAGAAACAGCTACTGGCTTTTACTGTTTTCCACTAAAACAGCTACTGGCTTTTACTGTTTTCCACTAAAAGGAACCTGAAAACTTACTGCTTTAATCCCTTTTGAACTGTTTCTGTTTGCACCTCCTCTCTGTAACCCAGCCTTTGTCATCCAAAGACAGCTTGACTCTGCTCCTGTGAGCGTAGGGAAGGGAAACCCAATATTTAACTGAAGTTAATGTCATACAAGCCAGCTTAGAAATGTTAACAAAATGAACCTTCTGGTTATTAAATTATTAGTGAGGGGGGAAACAAGATTGATTGGGTGCCATAATAATGCCTACTTTAATAAGTTTGGGTTCATTTTAAAGGTGGACTTACCTTTAGATTTTCTGAACTTGGTGCTTTTTGTGGACAGTTGCAGGAAACTCGTGGTATATGTTATTCTGAAATTTACTCCTATCAAAAAAACAGTATTGAAATATAGCTAAAGCTACCTTTAAGTAGAAATGAGATCATTAATTGTAGACATTTAAAAGATTCTGTTCCCTTTTATATTTTTTCATCAAAATATGATTTTGCAGCAAGAAAAAAAAAAAAGAAAGAATAAGCAAGCACAGTGCCTTTTCAGAGCAGTATAAGGACCTTCTTTACTCAAAGTGCGAGCAGCTGACAGTATAAAGTCAACTTTTGGATGGTTTTGCAAAGTCAAATGAAAACACCAATTCAACCAAAATATACCAAATTTATTCTCATGTCTTAACTTATTAAAAGTGACCAAAAAAAAATAAGAAAGCTTTGCAAAAGCTGGTAAAACTTTTACAGATTTGAAGCAGCAAAACACCGGGTTTCCCTAATGAAAAGACTTGTTTAATCTAGTAGACAATATTCAGCATCATTGCAACAATCAGCATGTTCAGATACCACAATATCTAGCATCAGCAAAATTAATGACAAGAAGGTCACGCTTTCTTTACCCCTAAGAATAAAACAGCTGCGGAAACACCTTACCGAGGCATGTGCTGGCATCCCCGTTACTCACCTTTCATAAATAGTCTGGGTTTCTTTCTGAAAAACATACTCCAGTGTATCCCCCAGACCAGCTGAAAGGTAAGTCTTTGGCTTATGTTGCCTCATGGAGTAGCTTAGATAAAAATGCCAGTCTTTACACGCTCTTAACACCAGAAACAAAGCATCTTATTTGTGCTAACGGTAGTAACGTGGTCAACATTCAAGGACACAGAGGGAAATGTCGTATTTCTCAAGTGTGGTGCACCTACAATAATATTTATGAAGTTAGTACAACGTGGGTGGAAACACTCTGCTCATAGGTTTTAAAGTAGTTTTCTATCAACATTGTAGGGGTACAAATCAATGAGAAAAAATACAGGTTTGTGGACAGTCAGGAGTTTTTTCTGCGCAGCTGATAAAGCACAAGATACAGTAAGACTGGAGTGCAGATCTCAATTAGATTTCTTTTTTCTTTAGGTTTTAAACCATGTTTTGTAAGTTATTCAAAGAATGTTGTGATCCTGACATGTTTGAGAATACTTAGGAACACGGATGAGAATGGGAACTGACAAACCATGCGAAGAATCTAAGTGGACTGTCATTTTTATTTATAGTGTCAAAAAGGACCTCTACTTATGCTACTGACGCGATTAAGGAGCCTGCATATCACCACATCTTTGAGCATTTAACAAGTTACATCGTATCACTGAATGAGCTAAAATTCTTCTTCCATATGTTTTAGACAGTTACTTTCTAACAGAGGTAACAAGCCACTCCTCCAAGAGAGATCCTAGTAACAGAAATAACTATGAAGAGGTTATAACATCAGCAAGTATTGCTGCTGGGGACTCACAGAAAAATATTACTTTGGTAGTGAACTACTACAAAAAGCATAACTGCACATCTCGTTACATATAAGCTTAATAATGCCTTTATGGTTTGTGTTCCCCCAGTGCCCCAAACACAATCAGCCAGCATCAGCCTTCATTCCCATCAGCTTCCAGTTCACAGATGAAAGGCTTTAGCCAGTGACTTGTTCAAGTGTTTTGCTTTGCCAAAGACTCATTTTGAGACTTGAAGTCAAGAGTAGATTTTATATCCATCGAATCCCCTCACTGCCAAAGAAGCCCAAGATATTCTTTCATTCTTCCAACTAGGACTGGAACTTTCAACAAGTGCCCAGTTCTTTATGATATTTGAGTAACAAACACATCGTGTAGCATCTTCGGGTGAATTAAAGGAAACAAGGAGAGGAAATGCAATTAGTGCAGTAATCTTGGATCTGAGGTGTAGCATAGTGTGCTTTGCATGTGTATTTTGAACAAGCTTCAGACTTTTATAAAGAAAAAAACGTTGAAAGGGGATCCTAACCACGCAGACGATAAATAGAGATTTTTGACATTTAGGGCACACAGAATTACTAAATAAAATATTTGGCGTTGCCAAGCTCTGGCTGCTCTCCCTCACCTGCCTCCCAAGCCTCCGTATCCCATTTCTGCTGTTCTTGCACGACATCCTCTCCCAGACTCCTGCATTTTTCCAACTCCAGTTTCTCTCTCCTGCTGAGGACACCTCCTCCCTCTGCCTGTGCAGTACCCACCGTAGCACACCTACCTGCCTCCCCAGCTCACTTCTGGCAACTGCTAATTCTTCCACGCGCTCCTATCACCTCCGGCACACCAAGATGTTTCTGTTGGAGCACATCCAGGGACAGCCGTCATGCCTGAGCCACGCTGTCGGGAGCAGAGGTCCTGGGGCAAGCTGGCATTAGCAGGAGTTTTTGTGAGCCGCTCCTGACGAGTGGAACAGACAGCACCAGCAAGCAACGAGCCTGCCCGCGGCTGGCTGCCCCGAGGAGCTGGGCTGAGGCTGGTTTGTCACACCTGGGCACCCAGCTGCAAGAATGGAAGTTCCTGGAGGGGAGTGAGGAAAGCTATTTCTGTAACACGCCACGGCAATTGCTACTGATGCATGCAGCACACTATCCAAGGAGACAGGATATTTACTAGGGGATGGTTATTCACGTTTAATGCTACCTTCTCTACACAACATGTTACATTTTCCCTGCTGCAAAGTGAATCTGCAGGGCTTGGGGATGGCAGGGGAGTTCCTCTCCCTAGCTTGGTGGGCTTCAGCCCAGGACTCCTCCCACCCCACTCAGACACGGGTGGCTGACGTGGTTCCCGTCTGTGGGTCTGGCCAGTGGCAGAGCTCGGCACGTGCAGCACCAACGCAGATACACACACACCGGTTCGGTAGTATGCCGACACGTATACAGAAGGGAGCACACTCACACAGAAAATAGGAACAGAGCTTGCTAAGAAGATGGAGTAAGCTCTGGTGAAAATGTGCAGTGCTCAGCCAGGCAAGGGCACTGACCAGCAGCCTGCTTGCACTTCAGTGGCTTTTTATCCCCCCTCTTCTCTGTTTTTCCACACTCATTCTTTCCCCATTCATTTTGATCTGCCCTTATCTGCCCCCAGATGAACCACCCAGCCCCACATACTTTTTCCCATGGGTCCCAGTTTTACTACATCTTTGCCCATGTTTGGTGTTTCTCATCCATTATCTAGGTCAGCTAGACCTTCTACCCTATACTGGACAGGGTTACCCAAGGCCTGCTGGCATAGCAAGATTTCACCCCCCACCAGGTTCCCAGTGCTGCCCCCCAGTTATGCGTGAAGTTCACGGTCTCTCACCTGACTCCTGCTGAGTCACCTGTGAAGCTCAGATGAGCTCACAGCACTGTACCCAAGGTTAGTATCTCTGATCCTGTTCCTGAGATATATTGTATAGTGTTACTGATATAGCTACCTAGGCACTGCTAGCTTTGCGAGACTGCCTCTCCCCGAAGGTCCTCCTTGCAATTATTTGTGAAGTTTGGATATTTTTCAGGTATTTCCCCCTCAATCATCTGTGAAATCCAACCATTCCCCACTCTAGCGCATACCTTCACTCCACTCACTTCTGCTGTCACCCCTTCTTACACCTCTTCATGCCTTTAGTTTTCCTTTCCTCTAAATCTGCCTGTCCTTCCAATTGCTTATTCCGGTTATCAACCTTCTGGTCTCTCTTCAACCCTGAAGATGGAGACTCAGAGAAAAAGTCGATGATTCATGAAGTCTAAGCAGGTCTGACTCTCCCTTGGATAGGATTTTTTACATATATTTATCCTCCAGCAAAGGATAAAGAAGTCTTTTCATTTGTGTTCCCCACCCCCCGTCAAGTCCAAGAAAAACAGCATCATCATATCATCTCCTTCCCTTTTCCTCTATCAGGGTTTTGCTTCCGTTAACAGGAGAACAGTCATCCATAAGAACTCTCTCCAGCAGATGTGAGCTCCTACTTCTTGTAATGAGAATTTTGCAATGAAAACAAGCAGAGAAAAGGGAATGATGAAGCAAGGCTCTTCAGCATCAGGAAAATGAAAAGTTTCCCTTGCCATTCACTGGTGGTGTAACAGCTGAGCTCCCTCCATCAGTTTAACTCATGCGGTCGGGATTCATTTCTTTGCTATCATTAATCACACTATCTCTCACTGAGAAAGCAGGAAGGCATGTGGATACTGCTTTTTGGAATCACGACAAGATTCCCCCGATGGAATAAGTTATGTAGAAAAGAGTATATAAAACATAATTCTGAACTGAAATCGTCAAAGACTCCTTAATGCTGATATAAATAATTATGCTTTGATGGTTTGAGATATTTGCATGTGGCTCAGTCTACGGGCCTGAGCCAATTCCAGAAGGAGCTGTCAAATTAAAACCCTGTCGCTTATATCACCTACTGCTCTAATCTCCTCAGATCACATGCCAGTTCAGTCAGTCCTGTTTCTCAGCTTTCCAATTTCCTGCGACGCCAAAGCACAATTGTGATCCATTTACACTGCAGAAACACCTGCCAGAGAAAAGATTCGTTAGCAATTGCCCTTACAGTAAGCCGAGATACAAAACAGAACGCTAGCAGGAGCGCTGGAGTTTTGCCACAAACCGAGCATTTTTGTGAGAGTCCTTCAGCATGATGCTGCTCGTTCTGAGCAGAAAGCATTGCTATCCCCTCTCCCTGAAATGGCATGTTGTGGTCCAACACCGCCTAGGATTGAGAAGGGACCACCGGGCCCGCGTAGCAAATTCCTTCAGCTTCTTCCCAAGCGATACAGCTCTGCGACTACAGAAACAATAACACCAACAGAAAAGGTAGAGATTAAATCAACGGAGCAAAGAAGCAAATTTGAATTCCTAAAAAAGGAACGGGGGAAATGGGCAAATAAATCACACTCTGTTGTCATTGTTATATTCCAGTTAATAGGAGTTAAAAGGGATTCAGTTTTGTAGGTCAACTACATTTGGGGAGGTAGGTCCTCTCCTTTGGGGAGAAACGTAACCTTGATAGCATTAAATTCTGGGCACATTAAGACTTCCAAAAGCTGCTTTCCAGAGGATATGGAACATCTGATTTCTGAGAATCGGGGCTCTTACTTTCAGGTTAGGCATCTAAAATCACTTCTGCAAAATCACAGTATTCATTATTAAGGCACAGAATATTAGTGATCAGTTCACTATGTCAATTCAAATTTTAAAGAATGTTCATTTATTCAAATGATTTCTTCCAAGTCAAACCTGACACTTCAGCAGTTAACATTTACATATACCCTTAAGCAATTGCTCTCCAATTATTTCAAGAGTAACCATAAAATTAATGTTTAAGGGCCAGCAGAGAGTGAGGACTCGCTATTGTAAACACTGTAAAAGATGAGCACTGTACAGCAACGCAGCCTGAGCAGGCAAAACATGGAGAACAGAATATAAACACAAAGCAGAATGATTAAGGATTTAGCCTTATTTGCTTGGAAGAAAAAAAATAGGTTAGTAAGCTAGGAATAAGCTAAACACAAAGAACTGAAGAAAAAGAGGACTTTGATACCAAAGGCAATGAGCAATAAAGTCAGAAGGGCCAATGTGGAGCAAAACCAATATGAAAAGTAATCATCGACTGGGAAAGTGGGAGAGAAAAAAGGTTTGGATAGCATGATGAATTGTCACAGAGCAGAGGGCATCTAGACAGGCTCCTGCTTTGCCTACTTCCACATAATCTAATCCACTCACCTGATGTAAGAATACACAGAAGTGAGCAATTACCTAAAGGGAACACCTTTAGTGGAGCTCCAAGGTGCCCGATTTTTCAATATTGGACACTGTACACTCCAAAACTAAATTTATCTCAACGCAATTCCTCCATAGTGCTCAGTTCAAGCCTTAGTTAGGACACTTAGTTGGGTGTCCAACTTCAATATTCTTTCAATATCTTAAAGGCTAGCAGGTTCTTCTAAGTATTAACTTAGGGATAGAATATTTGAAAAAGGAGATTATATATATTAAAAAAATGTCATTTAATGTCGTGTAATGTACGCCCAGGTCACTATTGATTTATTTTAAAAGTGACCTCAACTTTTTTTCAACAGAAAAAAACTTTCCACCCCCGCCCCCCAGCCAATAGAAGAAAGGCTTTTCTGTTCCTTTTCAAATTTCCCTACTGCTACCAGTTTGTCACAAGCAAGTTTTTGTCTGGTGGCTAACATGCTCTACACCTTACTGTGTTTTCACTGGTCTGTACATCTGCATTACAACTGAATTTACTACATATGTTGCATTTTACATACACTGAATTATGTTTGTCTTTATTACCCCTAAAACTGATTTTATGCATCTCCCAAGGCTGTATTCCTTTGTTTACCAGTATCTTACCATGAGCTAGTTGGTTTTTAGCCATTGGGCCTCTGATATCCTCACGTACCTGTACTTTCAAGGCTTCTGCCCCATGCTCCTCTGGGTCTAGTGACACAGATAGCTCACTCTTCACAGAATAACTAGTTGTAATTAATTTGCATTAGGTTTTTTTAATAAAAAATCGTAATATTAAGTCTCATGCCACACAACTGTACAAAGCTAAGCAAAAGTTAAAACGAGGTAGGTAATAGTCCCCTGGTGACTAGATAATAACCTAGCAGCAATTAGATAATTGATGTTGCAGCTAAACAAACTAAAAAAGAAGCCAGGCTGGCCAAGGCAAGCCAGGCAAAGCCTGATAGATGTTGAAGTCCGCACTGTTAGTTTAACACAGCGCTGTGACCGGTGATGAGCAACAGCAGCTCCACATTTACTGGGCTACAAGACTATGCCATAGATCACACAGAACCACCCGCTGCAGTAAAACGACTGACACAGCTCTACTTTCCCGGCAGCTGTGCAGATCTGTAACAAGACATCGTTACGTGATACGGTTTCCTTCAGTGACAGACCTTTGCTTTACTCAGTAAACTTTCTATCTTCAGTTTCCTAGCGCTTGACAGTTTAACATGAAGAGTTTAGGTAAGATCTCAGCTGTTATTTCTGCTCTGTGTGCCAGGCTTCCTCTAAAGAACATTTGTGTATCTGCTTTGGTTGCATCTTGTTTTGGTTAAGATACACCTTTCCCTTCTTCTTATAAATCCCTTCAGATGTAAATTACGTTTTTCAGAAACCCAGCTAAATAGTATCTGAAGCAGTCTCTCATCATTCAACAACAAAAATGTTTTACACCTCCACAAACGGAAGATTAAACTCCCAATCTAGATTTGATAAAGAAACCCTGAGTAAATATTCTAGCTCTTAATGCTAGATAAAATATGCTCTTTAACTTTCAGCAACCAAAAGTGTTTGTCACCTCCAAATAGTTCAAGTAGGAGTGAGATTAACAAAGAATAAGATTATCTGAAAACTGGAAACGAGCAAACTTGTTTTCTGCCTGTGGATTTTGTAATCCTATATATTACGCTTGGGTCATATTTGCAAGACTGTCCTCACAGTTACAATGGTTAAAAATACTCAGGAATCCACCCATGGAATTTAAGAGTTATTAAAATACAAAGAAGCCAACATCAAAATCAT
Source organism: Falco rusticolus (assembly GCF_015220075.1). Taxonomy (NCBI): domain Eukaryota; kingdom Metazoa; phylum Chordata; class Aves; order Falconiformes; family Falconidae; genus Falco; species Falco rusticolus. The sequence continues at coordinate 25,197,996 of NC_051197.1, forward strand.
TAGAATTAGCTTTCTAGGAACCATAAGTCTATAGCATGATGAACAGGCATGGGAAAAAGCAGGCAGAGAGCCCATGAATCTGTTTTTTTCTAGGACTCAGGCTGTAACCTTGACCAGAGTCACACGTGTCATACCACTGCATTTCCTGCTGAAATCCCTCTGAAGATTCCAGGTTTCTCATGCTCCTTCCAGTGCCCTCAGAGCTGTTTTCTCATTTCCTTGTTAATGGTTTAACTCTGAGTTTTCTCTGCAATTCTTTAACAGACCATTAAAATCATTGCATTATTTTCCCTAAAAAAAAAAAAAAAAAAAAGTCTTATGGGAAATATTTTATAGTGTTTTCTTTTTAAAAAATATTTATGGGAAAGTTTCTATAGTGACTTTCTAGATCTTGGAGTGAAAAGTCTGTATTGTAAGTAAGAATTTTTGAAAAAATACCATGTAATTGGTTTCCATTAACATTAACTAGGAAGCTGAGCTGAATCATGTACAGTTTTATACTTTGGGAATTGATAAAAAAATAATTTCATTTTAAGAGACAAAGAGGTAGAAATCATAAGGTTCCATCATAAGAATTGACCAGTTTTGTTGGAGCAGGTGGAAGAAAACCAGCCTTAAAGAAAAGGTCAAAGTTGAGCACAGGAAGAAGGAGCGAGAAGAGCTCAGGAAAACAAACAACTGTTTCTTTTTCTTTCCCCTACAGCACATTTCTTTCAAATCAAAACCTTTCTACCTAAGCCTCCAAAAAGCTCGTTTCTCAAAGTTACCCGAATTCCCTGCCTGATTTATGTTGGAAGCTTGGATAAAACCAAAGCATTCCTAGGGAATTTTACCATTTCACGGATGCTATGTTTTCCAACAGAAAGGCATTCTTTCCAAAAAACTGTGATCACTTTAAATATCAATACCAATGGCTCAACCATTTTAGATTAACAGTTCGGTCAACACTTCTAAATTTTGTTACATTAAGTAGCTTTCCTGCTACTCCCATAGCTTCAAGGATTTAAACTTAAAAATGAATTTCTGCTTATATTGAAAAGTGTTTCAGAATTCCATTTAAGAACCTCGAAGGAGGCAGCAAACGAGGAAACTTCCCTGCTACATGTATTGCATATTTAAAATCTTGTGGGCTGTTGCCTTTTTATTCCTTGGTGCTGGAAAACGGAAATAGAAACTCATTAGAAGGTCCAGCAGAGGAGCACCTGGTCTATATGCTGCAATAATAAAGGTTTTATACACAAACACTACGAATAAATAGAAAAACACTCTCAAACTCCCAGCTAGCTTAGTGCTTATGCCCGATTTCATTAAGATGACAGCTTTGCCTTTTTTTGCCTTTTTTCCTCTCAAGTGGTGGGGTTTTTTTTGGTTGGTTGGTTTCGTTCTTTTAACACACCGCTTTTTTCTTTAGAGTTCCTTTGGTTTTAGAGAACATTTATCTGTTTGCTCTTGTCTGAATACTGGGAGTTTTATTATGCCTTAAAGGAATAGAAATAAAGCTATTAAAAAAACATGCACTTTTCTCTTCCCAAATCTCAAGGTGAGATTTATTTTCAAACTAAGCATGTCCTTCATTTCTCCTATTGTTTGCATATGCTAATTTCTATGCAGACCAAAAGTTTGACACATTCTAGTGCTTCAAGTTCATAATCACAAGGGAAAACATGTTTATATGTGACTGAAAAGGGGTGTGCTTGGTTTTCACTCCATATGAGAAGGTATTGAAAAAGCCACAGCTTCAATGTACTCACCAAGAGGCAAGTGAAGGGAAGGCAAAATTTTGTTTGATGGTTGCTGAATAGAAACTGGGTGAAAAAAAAAAAAAAAAAAAAAAGAGGCCATTTTCTTTTCCTCCCCTCTCTGGAGACCACCTGAAAACTTCAGCTTATGAAAATGAATTGTTCAGATAAACTATCTCCCACTGTTCTGAAACGGTCATGATTCTCTGACAGAACTGTTAACTTCCCCAGGAATCAGTGGTGTTAAATACGGGCGTACCCAGTAAAGGTGTAACGACAGGCACCTCCTTGCGCTGAATATGGAGTGACCTCAGTTTACAAAGATAAAGCAGCAAAAGCCGCTTTTGCCTGACGAGCTGCTCTTAGCCCTGCAGTCCTTGATGGTGCCACCTGAGCTCAGTCGCTAGGCCAGGCTGACGAGAGAGAAATTTAGGTCATGCTGGACCCTCTGCCCTCTTTCCTGACCTTTGCCAGCTACAGGCAGCTGTGCCCGTTACTGCAAAGGGCTTACAAGCATGTTCCCTAAACATAGGATGGATTTTTTTAGATCTTAATTTCAGTTTCTATGTTGCCCAGCTGGCCCCATCCCACCGCTTCGCTGCAGCAGCTCAGCCCCTCTGGGCCGGTAGCACGCAGCCGCCCCGGCCGCTTGGTTATGCCAATCCCTCGGAAACCGGCAACCTGGTCGGTCTGCAAAGCCATATCGCCTCTTCCGACTCGCGATGCTGTTTTCCAAATGCCCCGCATCTGCAAGCCAACAGACATGTAACGTCTCCTGTCCTTCCATGGAAACACCAAGTTACGATCTATTTAGTCCCAATCAATATATTACATGAGGTTAATCAGTTTGTCTGACCACAGATCTTTAAATATGAAGAATTATCTCATATTAGATGGTCAACAAATATGAAAAGCACTATTGTTTATACCAAATTATTGATAATTACAAGTCCAAGCCCCTTGTGAAATTATTTCTGTATTTTCCCAATTCTTCCTTTTTACTCCCTAGATTTCTTCTGACCCCTTAATTCCTGATTTTTTGCCTGTGCTCTATCATTTTACACCAAAAATTAATGCCCTTACAAGCCACCTGCTAGAAATACTCCTACATATTTTTTTCAGACATTGATAAACTTAAAGAACTGTTCAGTGTGATTTTTATTTGCATCACACCTACTTGAAGTAGATGCTAATGAGTTTGAAAATAATTTGTTCTAATTCTTTTGGGGGTGCAGGGAGAAATAACCGAATTTAAAAAGCCCTATAAAATGGTTCATTCTTTCCTCTAAACAGAAATTTTCTGTGATCTTGCCTGCGAGCCAAATCTTTCTGAAGCCAACCAACATCTCAACTTGAATTCTTTTATGTAAAAGACTATGTATTAATGCAAAGCACACGATGTCTGCATTGAGGAAAGACAGTGCTCAGGTGAAGGCTCGGTATTTAAAGGCTGTTGAAGCTAGAAAGGAGGGAAACTATCCTTATGGTATAGTAATAGCTCACCAGTAAAGATAGAAGAACTGGGTACTTGCAAGTTCTGCAAAGGCTTCTGAAGCTGAGGTGTAACTGGGACACGGGCTGAACCTCAAAGCTGTGGTTTTGCTGGTTTTTGTGGTTTGGGTTTTTTTTTAAATATACTCAGACCGCAGGGACAGCAAAGCTTTGCCAGCCTTTAATTCCACTGAGAAATGCACAAGGTAAAAGGTGTTTGCTGTCTGCATGCCCCTTCTCCAGCCTTCCCCTGAGAACACAGTGCCAGAGGAAAAGCTCCACTGCAGCGCTGGACTGAGCCCAGGGCAGGGGTCGGGGGGCTGAACTTACCCCAAGGAGGGGAAAACTTGCACAGGCAGATGAGGCGCAGCCCCTCTCTGCTCCCCTCCTCCTCTTCGGGACCAGCCTGAGATTCCAGCTGAGCTGTTTCCAGCTATCGGGATAGCAAAATATTTATAAAGCTGATTTTGGGTGCTCATGCTAGCATACCATACACAGTCTGACACTTCTTGAGAAAACTGAGTCACATCAAATCACTCGTCTGTGGCAGAAATTATATTTAAAAACATATGCTGCTACCATGAAGTGCTGGTTCTATTTCAGGAAGAGCTGACGCCGAAGCAGCCCGCTGTGCACAAAGAACTCCCAATATTGCCATGTGCGTATGCTAAAGATTTGGTTGGGAAAGCTGCCTTTTACCTCTGAAGGAAAAGCTGCTTGCCATCTCCCGTAGGAAGTACAATAGCACCAACTGCCGCAATCCCAACCCGTGGCTGCTAGATCCTGTTACTATAAAAGCAAGAACTACTTCCCAGCACTAAAGCTAGTTTACCTCCTGAATCAGCTGCCACCCCTCTTCTGCCCGAGCTGCCAAGGAAGCTCTTTCATCTCTATTCAAATGCAAACCTCCCCTGATCTCAGCAATGAGATAGAAACCACCCTGGGGAGGGGGGAGACCCAGCTAGAAACCATCCTCCTGCTTCAAAAACGACAACAAAGACACCTCCCCCAGGAAAGTCAGCAGAGGAGTATTTCATTCTTGCAATTAGAGATTATTAAAGAACTCCTGTGTCATTCTTTAGCTTTGAAATGGCCCTTCCAGATGTTACATATCTCCACCGCATAGTTCTGTGCCCGTCCTGCCAACTTTGACTTGCTCAGGGATCATGTGCAACGCAGCGATGCACAGAATAACCAGAAACTGGCTGCAGGGTCTTACAAAAGAACCATTGGAGCTTCCAACGTTTTGAAGAATCTGCCCTGCACTCCTTTTCTAAAGTCTCTATTCTAACAGAATGTTTGGAAAGGTGGAAGCTTTTACAGAGAAAAAAAGCATTGCACTCTTCCGCTCTATTTTTATTCACAGAATTCTGCTTTCACACATGATGTTACTGCATCAATAGAATACAGCAGATGTTAATAGGCATATCCTTTAACAATTTGAAGGTAAAAATAATGGAGCAGTTACAAGGTAATGTATACACCTGTAAAGAACTGAGATGCTCAAAATGAATGGCTAATAATATTCAACATCAGTAAGAGGTTAAATGTTACTCATAATTTCTGGTTGCCTCTGAATTATAGCACACATCAGGACCATATCACTTTACAAAGTCTTCGCTCTGGTCAAAGATAATTGGCAGTTTTCTAAGTATGATTATGTTCTCTAACTGGTGCTACAATTCGATTATTACAGCTTAGTTGTTTATCTGCATTTTAACTACAGAATTCCAGAGCCTTAAACCTCTCTTGACTGCTTTTGAACAATTAGAAAGATGCAAGAAAATACTTCTGCAAAGCTCAGGGAAGAAATTTTTAAATACTATACACAAAGACATCAGGCTCAATTAATGCAAATATATTGATGACATCTGCTTGGAAAGATAACACACCTGCTTTTCACCTCTAACACATCTACTTTAAGAACTAAGCAAATCATATTAAGGTACCAGCTCTAACCTAAAAGTTAATGCCCAGAATCAAAACCAATGTCGTGAGATAAACCACTCTCTAGCTGCTAACGTGCTCTGGAAAGAGAGATAACAGCCCCTTCATTTGCAATGGGTACATACCTTATGCCACCTTCCCACACAGGAATTCACTTCTTCATTTTGATCCATGGCATCTCCCTATAAAGGGAACAGATTGCCTTAATCAAATGAGCGAACTCTGGAATGAGTTCAACATCTATCAGGGGCAAGACATTTTCAGCAATTGTTATTTTTAACATGTATGAACTTGTTCTACTGAATTTCCTTCTCGCATTGTCCAAATAAACCTGTCTGATTATGTAAATGTTTCATATGTTCTGCTGTTTCTTTTTTGAGCAACTTTGGTAGCAAATGATGTTCTTGTGACAGTTACAACAGATTGTATTTTCTGGTACAGTAAAGCAAATCTCTCCAAATTTTTTCTGTACAGTAAAGCAAACTACTCTAAAAATCACTTCATTTTAAGGCTAGGAGAGACTATGATGATCACCCAGCTTCCCACAGAACAAATCAGAGAATTTCATCCTGTAATCCTTACATCTAACTCCTCTAACAGTACTCATTATTCCATGCGCATCTTGAAGAATCTGTCTCTTAATAAGCAGCCATCTAGAGCCTTTCTTTTGACTTTGAGTGATAGTTTACATATCCATTTATACTACAGATCATTGCCAGCAAGAATCCCACATCCTCATATGTATCAGACAGGGCACCTTGGTGTACATACAAAAAAAACAAAAAACAAAACCAAACAAACAAAGAGTTGAAGGACTCCTCTGCAAAGCGTCGAATCAGTCCTTGGTGCCTCAATAACCCCAGAAAGCCTCATGAAAGCCTTGAGTTTATCCTGAATAGTTCCTTCTACGTTAAGAATGGGGATGCTGCTCAAAATGTTTGTGACCTCGCCGGAGTTTAGGTGGAAAGCCTAAAACAAGCCACGAAAACAAGAGAAAGTTTCATTTGGCAGTCTTGTTGCAGGCCAGCAAAACCTGCTGTGCACTTGAAAAAGGCTTGTGACATGGCCACAGCTTTGGGTTTATCAGCTAGCAACCCAGACAGTTGTCTGAAAGACCTACTTCCGTATGAGAAAGCCTTCCTGACCTCCCCTGTATGAAGACCCGAGTGCCAAAGACTTACCTTATGGAAAAGGTGGCAGGTTAAATTTCTTGAGTAATCAGGAAAAGCAGATGGACACCAAAGCACAAAAACACCCCCACTTTTTCTATGAAGATATTTCATCAGAAGGGATTAAATTGCCTCCAGTACCTTGTTAGAGGTGATAGTTATGGGGAAGATAGCATTATAGAAAAGTGCAATAGCGAGGCAAGCAAGCTACCAGTGGTTAAAACGAGGGCCCAACAAGCATAATCATACTGAGGTCCCTCACAAGACAGCCTTGGGAAAGGTACCTTCACTGTTATCCTTGTCAGGAACTGTAAAACAATAGGGTGAAAAAAACCAGATGATTCCTGAAATTGGCAGGCTGAGAAGCAAAAAAAGCTCCTTTAAATTTCACTTGGCATACAAGGGAGAAATTTGATATCTCCAAACTTAATTAATTCAAAACATTCACTACTCTGCTTCAGTGATAAAAATGCTGAAAACCTGGTTTGCTCCGTGAGGTACACGTCCCAGAAATCTTTCGGCTGTTGGTGAAAAGCACCTTTACTGATGAGGAGCAATAACATGGAGAAGATTGATTCTGTGAGACAAACCACAGTGACACCAGATCACTGAATCTTCAAGACCCCTGTGGTATTCGGGAGCAGAAAATAAGATCTCACAGTTGCATAAAAAAGCCACCTTTGGTCTTGCACCACTCGGTATTGCCAGCTGGAGGGGAAGATGACACATACCCTAAGTTAAACTAGGAAGATAACAGGTAGAGACTACTGACCCCCAGGATTCAGATGTAAAAAAAAAAACCAAAACAAAAAAAACCAACCACCAAACCCCACACATAAAATCTGATCGCCCTGTTATCCTGTCAGAGACAAACAGAAGTCTCTCAGAATAACCTGGAAAAAAAGTGTCCTCAGGACAGTAGAGTCTCCCACTTAGGAAAACGCATAGATGGACTCAACTGATTCAGCAGCGGTTATAGGATCAAGGAGGCAAAACAGATAGATGGGCTTGATCCTTCGTGCATGAGCCTCAGAGCTCAGCTAATTTCTGACAGAGGGGAAAATTTCATGTCAATTTGTTTGGATTTCACCTGAAAAATCCCCAAACGTTGAGATGCGCTGCACACTGTTGATCACTGCAATGAGGTTTCTCTGAGGGCAATTCCCAACCCAGGACAGATGCAGCCATGGAAACAGATCTGGATAAGGAACTGTGGTGAGAAGATGCCAGACGTGCCTTGCCACTGTGACAAGCACCACCCCACGCTCCGCACAGCAGCTAGTAAGAAACAAGGCACTTCAGACAGATCACCACGCCAACAAATACCAACACCGTACAGCAATGTGTCACGGCTTACAGCCGGCTGGGAGGGCTCTGCAAACACGGGCAGCAGCGTGATGCACAAAAAAAGCTAAAAGTCTGAATGGGAATGAAAAGGAGGAGACTATTCAGAGACAAGGATTTCAAAGGGCTTTCTTCTTCTTGCTCCTTCTTCTTTATCCCTTTGCAGCCAAGCTGGCCAAGCAGCTCGGTTGACAGGGTCCCTATTCCTGCTGGAGTGAGCTGGGAGAACAGCCCGGAGTGGGAGAGGAGCCGCCGACGCCTGCAGCGTGGCCGCCCGGCCCCTGCCCAGCACATTCAGCGCTGAGTGCGCCCACAGCACCTGCAGGCGTATGAAGGTTTCCACTTCAACGGGTCACTGCTGTTTGTAGAGCTATTTTTAAGAAAAAAAAAAGAAAGTTATTTCATATCGCATTGATACACGTGGATTGAAAGACAGAACTGCTTCACCTAACTGTTCACCCTGCCGATCTTTCTTTTCACCTCAGCTCTCCTGGCTCAGCCCCCACCACAACCACCTTCATTCTCTCACCACATGCCATTTCCCCCCCTGAATATAGTGAAAACATTCGGCATTAATCTGGGCTTCAAGTTAAAAAGTTGAATTTACTTCACTTCTGTGCCCAGACCAGCAGTCGTGTGGAAAGAGTTATTTTTTTGTGAATATAAATACATTAAGTTTTGCAAAGGACACTTACATCTCCCGCAGTTACGGCCAGTAGCACACCAATTTGCAGTAATACCTGGTTCAGTTCTACCATTTCTGTGAGAAATTATCATTTTAGTCTGCTACCGAGTTGCTTATGAAGTGTTTCAGATGTAAGGTAAGGGTTATGAAAATAAATAAGGGTTAATTATATTGGCAGTTGCTTATCCAAATCATCCTGGCAACTCTGAAACTGTATTATGTTTCTATAAAAATCTTGTTAAAAAAATGGGGTTTCATGGTATGGTTTTGACTTGCACATACAAAAGTGTGCCCCACTGGTTTGTGGGAAGGTTTACAGAAACATTAATGTAGGCAAATATAGAGAAACACTGTGATTATTCTTAAAATGTTTGGATATCAATTAAAAGGGCCTCTGTCATCTCAATAGCGGAGGAACAGAATCACAGCCAATGCTCATAGGAAGGCTGCAATACATTTTTCCATAAAACAATTTCAATGACAGGTACAGGCTTGTATTTAAAGGACATTATAAAAAGTAACTTTCTCAATCCAGACCTGAAAAAAATTATGAAGCAATGGAATTTGCTTCATACTGAAAAAAATCTTCTGCTTACGCACAGATAGGTGTGAATTAAGCAATGCTACTAATCGGCAGGGGAAACAATCAGCAAATAAACTTGATTGTTAATATTTACATAAAAAAATAATCCTGGCCATTATGAGGACATTACTCAGCACAACATTTAAGTACCGCCGTCTTCTGCTACTTATAAACTAACTGATCAAACTGAGGAGGCAATGACAGAGTGACGGGCTCCAAGGCCAGAGCCCGGTGCTTCCCCCTGCACCCCCCGAGCCCCACGGCGCCGGGGCGGGGGGAAATCCCTGCTGCTCTGCGGCGCGGGGAGCCCGGGAGGCAGCAAGCCTCGCTCTGCGGCAGCGGTTAGCGCTCGCTTTCCTTGGGAAGCACCAGTAAGTCCATTGTTATGGAAGCCCTCAACTCAGAAAGGAACATCAGCACGTGAGTAACTGTAGGCGCTTCTGTTTAAAGACAGATGCAGGATCAGCCGGCTCCCAACACTGACTGACACCTTGCACATTTTTACCAGATACAAGAATGATCCGCGGGCCTGAAATGCCGTGAGATCGGAAGGACACAACTCAGGGCGTTTGTGGGCTCATGGAAAGGTCTGGGTCTTTGGAGATCCCCAGGTCCAACCATTTTTTAAAAGCAGGGCCACAGACCAGGTTATCCAGAGCCCAACCAAGCCAAGGGTTGGTCACTTGAAGCCAGGAAGTAAATTTCCACCACCACTTTGTGGACAATTAATTCCTACGCTGCACTGCTCTAATGAAGGGTGGTTATTTTCCTTTCTTTTGTTCAGACAGGATTTCCCCTGAAGCAGCTGGTCCCTTGTCCTGTCCCATCTTGTCCCTTGTCCTATTGCCCCTTCTCCTGTCACCATGCATCCTTTTGAAGAAAGGACCGCTGCCTCCTCTACAGCTACCTCTTAGGTACTAGAAAACACAGCACATCTTCCCCGAGTCTTCAAAAAAACCACAGTAGTTTCTCCTCCAGTGATGAAATAACCAACACAGGCATCAGGTGGACAGTCAACACAGGAGAAATACATTAAAGACGACAAAGAACCCCAAATGTTTTTTTTTCTAAGAAGAATGCAAACACCAACAAAATATCTGTAGCCCTAAAAAGTGAAAACAAACTAACCTGTGCACATCGAGCCATCTAAATATACGATCCCCGTTTTCAAAATAACGTTTTCTCTTACAGAGAATCCCCCAGAAGGAGTCACTGGCAGGGCTTACATTAGCCACAGAGTGACCCCCACCACTGCAGCATCAAACTCAAGATGAAGGCCACTAGGCGGACACAGGTTTCAGGCTAAGACACCAAAGGCTTTGGAGAACCTTCCACAACAACTGAATTAACAGTAGCAGGAGCCTAACTTTCATAGGTTTTTGTTTTGTGTTTTGTTTTTGAATGAAATACGTTCAGCATTCTTGACCATTTTATGCAGAGTCTAGAGTGACCTTCGAAGGGTACACCTACATCCAGCTCGGATAAGGAACGTGTCCCCACAAAAACCTGAACCTTCTCCACTCAATTTGCTCGCACTCTGTGTTGTTGCATGCTATGTAGACTTCCCACATCTAACTTACTTAGATAAATTTACTTTAATACTGGGAATACTTGATTTAGAATCATTAATTTTCTTTCTTTGTGTTCTTTTGCAAGCGTAATAGTTAAAATTACTTCTGTGGAAAATTATAGGAAAATCGTATTAGCTCTGCATGACACAACTAATGGTATTAGGGTATGCACTTTATCCCTTAACTTCGGTAAATCAGGTTTATAGTTCTGTTGAAAGATGCACATATTACTTTAAATAATTGGAGTTAAGAGGGGTGTAACAGGAAAGCAGAAGTTAACAGCACAGAATTTCTTTGTAAAGTGCACAAGTCATGCCATTTAGAAGCACCATCATCACACTCTCCAGCAGACTGCAGGCAGGATTTCTGCCTTCCAGACATATATGATATGTTTGGACTTGCTACCTTCAGAGGAAGGCAAAGAAGTTATTGAACACTGGTGTCTTTCGGTAAGAGCAATGAATTTCTAGAACATTTAAAGATTCAAAGCAATCCATCTCAAAATCAATGCTTTACAATATCATTTATATCAATCATGTTGCGGCACTGCTCGTGCAAAACGAATCCGGCCCTGTGTGAGCAGCTGCCTCCTCAGGCACAGGTGTGCACCTACAGCTTTTCCCTAACTTTAAAATACTTCATACATTATTTTTTCTTACATTGTGATCAATTTTCAACAGTAGAAAACCTGCTGTGTTTAGCAGTTATTAGCTGTCTGCTCAGCAAATGTCGAAGCTGCGTCAATTTACCTCGTGACCCGAGCGGAGGGTGTTGCAGGGTCAGTGAGCTGCCCTGGGGAGGCAGCTCTAACAGCAGAGCCAGACAACTGCTATGCCAAGGATGGGTTAGTTGCACGTTCTAATAAATGGCACGATGACAATGTCATCACATTTTTTAGCATCTAAATCTTAACCTGAAAGTTCCCATACAGACTCTTTCTGACATTTCAGATAGTAGAGAAACTACCTATCACTTCCTCTACCCTCCAGAGCACAAACCCACAGCAAAATAAACAAAAAGTTAAGGTGAGATCAATCATGATTGCCTGTAGCCACCACAGAGATACAACTCCTGTGATGGTCCTGAACCCCCTCACTTTATCAACATTTTATGACACAGCAGAACTCCCGTTTCTCTGTCCTGCGGCTAAAAGCTTCAAGGTTATTGCTGGTTTTTGGAGGAGCCTCTGTGTCTGCAGACGATGCCACATGCTCCATCGCTAAGTGTGCTATGGAACATTAAGAGCTGCATTAAAGAAAACCAGACATTTATCTCTGTATTTCAGATATAAACTGTATCTCATATTTTACTACTTACAAAAGCAGTTGACATAGACAGGATATAGTCCATGACTGTTTACAAGGTTAGCAATATGCTACTGGTCAGCTGAATTATTTTTACAGAAATAAAAGGTGGGCAGGTCCTGCAACATGTAGGAAGATGGGAGACTAAGACAACAACTGTAGGTAAATGCTGTGAAAGAACCCATGGACAGGAGGCAAGAAAATCTTTGCTACAGGTCAAGATAGCGTGGGAATGACGACTTACACGTTCATACTTGTTGTGCCCCCAAAATTCCATCATTAAGCAGTGACCGCAACCCATATATTTTTTCCATTTTTATGTATCTTTCCCCAGATACACCACCTGCAATGGGCATTATTGCCTGTTGCAAGAGCTACTGTATACCTAAGGACCTAAAAATTAGAAAATATTTACACCCACCCCCTCCCCTGATGTGACTGGTAACACATCTGAAGGCATTAATCCCAGAAATAACAGTATAAATCACGATTCCAGAATTTAAGAGAAACACATTAAAACATATGTTGCACGATATGATGCACAAAGAATCGCCAGGCTAGCGATGGCAAATTTATTACCGTTTTGACTTGCAGACAGTGTGAAAGATGAGAACATATTGAAGGTATCTGTGTGATGCTTCAGGAACATCTCGTATTAAATGGATAAATCTCTGACATATCCAGTGCATTTAGCAGATTTTGGGCAGATTCTGTTCTGCTGAAGTTCTCAAAGGCTATTCCTTGCTTTTAGGAATGGCTAGACAACACAGCCTTCTCCAGTCTGCATCAGGGTAAAAATAAGCCTCCCAAGAGGCAAATTACCAAACACAGTGTTCTCCTCACCCAAAATTTCCTATGTAGCTCATTTACCGTATTCATTATTGTCTCACATTGTATGGCCAAATGTCTAATTTGTTCTGAAAAGAATTTCAACATATGAGAGCACTGCACTTAATTTTTTACATCACTACTTTTGTAACGTATCAAAATTAACAACATGCATCATGAGGCACGCACATACCTTCTCAGTGGAATAATAATGTGAATGTACATGCATATAAACACATAATTAACTGTAATTTTGTAGTTACAAGATCATCCATCTGCGCTGGTATTTGGGGGAGAGAAAAGGCTAGATGAACAGACCAACAGGTACCGACCAAAGCCAGAAAAGTCAAGAAGATTAAAAGTGAAAATTAATCAAATTCAAAAGGGTCTTTATATCATTGAGTGAATTTGTGGATGATTCAATTTGATAAAGCTTCGGAAGGTAATTTAGGGCATTAATCCACTGAACACAGAAATAAATTTGTTCTACACAGATTTCACAAGGAATTGTTGCAAATTTATTTCAGTTGAGTAATCTCACTTTAGGAGGTTCTTTATGTTTGGGTTTGCTGGTGGTTTGGTTTTTTTTTTCCTTTTTTCTTTGTTAATCTTTAATCCCATTATACCCTTTTTAGCAACTTTTCAGCAACCAGACTAATTCTTCCATCATGCATAAAACAGAGGCTCTTTCATACAAGTTTTATTACAGAATGAGATCTCCCCTCTCTCCAGTGGAACCTAAAATCTAACTTTCATGCAAGATGCAACAACTGAATTTAGGCAACATTAGGTCAATGAATGGCTGAAAATACCTACCGTACAAAGCAGGTATACATGACATTCTGAATTAATCTTTCACTCTAACACCTGTGTTAGTTGCAGAATCTTCAGCAGTGGCATACGTACTAAGACCAAGTGGAGCACGGCTAAATATTTTTATTCCCTTCATTTGGGATATATCTTTATAAAACCACAGATGTGCCTTCAGTAGCAAATCAGCATCAAGAAAATCACGACAGCTGTCCTCAAAAATATCAGAATAAGGAACACCAGAACAAGCTCTACAGCAGGGGATTTGAATACGTAAAAGCTTGCCCCTGTCCTCGCAGCAGTGATCCTGAGCAGGAACACCTGAACTGAGGAAGGGCTTGGCCAAGATGCCCCACTACATACAAGAGGCAGTTGGTGAGGTTCCATTCAGTCACACCGTTTTTGTCTTACCATCTGAAGTTTTTAAGGGCACGCTGCAAAATTTATTGATAACTCACAGCCCTAGAAAACAATCACATCCACGCTTTCTGCCCTAAGGAATAGTATTAGCTGCTGTGGCCACCTCATAATTCTTATGAAACTGTGAATAGCTGTATTACAAGTGCTGAATAGCATTCTAAAAACAAGTATCATTTTCTTATTTTCTTCACTGCTCATAATTTTGTTACATTAGACTTGTCTCTCACAAAAATCAATAACAAAGAAAACTAGTGTGGTGCTCCTCAACTCGCCTGCCAGTTGCCGAACAAAGGCTGCCAGGTAATTAAGTGTTTAGATTTCATTTGGTCTCAAGTTAAGATGGACTCAGCTCAGTGGAGCTCAGGATAATAATTCACCATTCCGCTCCTAATACTTATCTGCAGTAACAGGGACAAATCTGCAGTTAAAGATCCTTGGAGAATAACTACAGACATAATAACAATAATTAATTGTTACATCTTCAACATTTTTATGTTCAAAACCTCAAAGCTTCATTACTGCAGGTCAAACCTACACAAGAAAGAAGCATGATGAAGCACTCTGTAGGTTATACTTGCCCTTTTTTGTAAATTTTGTTAACTTTGTAACCAACTCTTTCATACATAACATGGAGGGGTTTGTGCTTGTGCTTGCACTGCCCTGTTTGTGCACCGATGAACATGGGACAGAGGAACAATTAATGGGGGTGTGCTAAGCCGAGGTCCTCAGAAAGCTGCCAGGTTTGGGAACAGCCCCAGTTTGGGAGACAAAAGCAGCAAGAATGAGCCAGGGAAGATGATGAGGGGTTGGAGGGGTCTCCTGGACAGGATTTCAAGAGAGCAGGAACAGTGAAAAAACAAGCAGCAGTTTAAGGTCTTCTTTACATCCTATTTCACCAATAAAAATCCATTCAGTATTATGAAACTACAGGGTTGGTCTTGACTGATAGGAACAAGAGAAACATGCTTTTTTTGTTTCTTCTTTCACAGCTTAGTTGATTATTGTATTTCGAAACACATGCCCCTGTAAAGTCTTCAATATATTTTTGCTAAGAATTTTCAAAAGTTGCAGTTGAGCTGGTACTAAACTATTAACTCCATAAAAACACCAATAACATAGTCCAGATCTTAAATAATAGGTCAAGTGGCAAGGCATATCCAAAAATTTATTGAAAGTTGTCATTAAACAGATTTATGAGTTATGTGAGAGTTTAAAGGTTTAACCTCATGAAAGGTTTGTCTTCTCCTTTCATTCAACAGTGGCATCCCCATCAGAATCTTGTAAGGTTTTAACCTGAACCTTCAAGACTACTGTCAAAATCTGGGCCCACTGACAGATAGGCCAGAATTCATGACCTACAAACTCTTTTAACTAAACCTTCAAGCAACCACAGCTGAAGATTTACCTCTGACAGTTTTCAGTGACACATGCAGGAACCTTGCAAAGCAAATAAGTAGTTTTTCTGAAATTGAAATCAAACAAACTAAAGCAAAAGAATTCACAGATGCAAATAAAAACCATAAACCAAGATGCTTTTCTTACATATTTTATGTACCATCTCATATCTTTCAGTTTTACACGTGAACTAGTCTCTGCACTAAAGTTTCAGACATTTGAGATTGTTCTTTGCATTTGCATTCTTATTAAAAAATTATAAAATTTTTGTTTAAAGAAAAATTAACACAGTACACCAGTCTGGATGCATGGCCTGTTGCTGTGTACCACCTACCAATGAATTTTTCGGGACTACATCGTTATTTTCAAACTTGCCCTCTACAATAGCATCACCACTGAGAAGAATAATTTACAGACAAGTCAATGACAGCTGAACAACGGGCTCTATGTCACCCACTGGATCACAGTTCCATTAAAAAGCCACCTTTATCTTTGTCAAGTGCATGAACTCCACTGAAACATACTTCATACCCAAGTGATCTGTTTTCAATCACCGCCTCAGAACTGTTGTATCGTGTTAACAGGCTCAGGATAAAACCAAACCAAAGAAGGTAACTACACAATTACTACTGAAGTATGTAACTGTTCAGAGAACAAAAGCAAACCTGCCATTACTCTTAAAAAAAAAAAAAAAAAAAAAAAAAAGAAGTCAGTTAAATAACACACAAGCAGCTCTGAATATGACATTCAGAGATTCCAGGTTGTGGCACATTTTTCCTCGGATTAGCTGAACTGTAACCTACTTGGCCAACAGTTTCTTCAGGCAGGGATTTTAATTTTTCATAAGCACACTGCTCTAATAAAGTACTTGGCATTAGTTATGGCTTTTGAATTAACATGCATTCATGACATTAAATTTTAAAATCACTAAGCCATTAATTTTGACCAGCTTTTTCTTATTCGTATATGGTTTGCAAGAATTAGCAACAAAGTGCATATTTCACCAGCAAAAGAATGAAAGCTGTACTAATAAAACTTAGTTTTGCAGGTCCCTGCAGAGAATGGTAATATTTTACATACCGATTGCATATCAAATGAAAGCCAAAACCAAATTTGCTGTTCTGATAAAGGCTTACTCTGTCAAATGGAACATAGTAGTTCAACTTATGATCAAGGGCAACTTAACACACAATCTGCTATCTACATTTTCTTCCGTATTCAGAAATAAAAAGGTTTACAACATAGCAGAACAGTTCTATAAATCACCTAGCTCAAGCACTGACTTTAGTACCCATTTGTGAAACTTTCCTGCTACACAAATTTCCAGGTAATAACTAAATAGCTGAGCTCAGTTGCGGATGCTGATCGACAGTTTCTGCAGGTATGCAAGTCCCGGCAGCTGCCCTACTTCACCTTACAAGGAGTTCCCCCTTTGTCTGCTTTGTTCAGGGTAGCGTTCAGAAAGCTCAAATACTATAAATCATAGGTATTTTAGTTTTTAACATAAACCCGTTACTTCAGATATATCTACTGGCTACTATAACCTTGCTACTAAAAGCAATAATCACCTGCTGACAGTATGGGAGCCCAACAGCAGACTTCAAAACCCGTTTTCATCTCGTTTTATCTTGTTTCGTCTCCTTCATCTTGCACTTATGAAACAGTGTAGAGTTACGACACTGAAGATGTTTAATAGAAACAGCCAGTTTGGTATCTGATTCCCATGCTAGTAACATTCTACTGTTCAATAAACTACAGTCAGTAAAGTAGCTCAGTTTTAGTTATACGTTTTAATTGAGTACAATTTACACACTTTATACACTGCTAAGTAGTGCGTCAAATTTGCTCAACAATAAGACTGTGGCTCACTAAAACAGATGTCTGATCCTCCAGCTTCCTCAGTTCTTAGTATCGGTTTTCTTTATTACTCTACATTAACTTGTAGATAAATTAAGCATAACGTAAGTGTCTAAAATTCCAGCTGTGTTACAAAATGCTGCTGTAAGGCTAAATTTTTAAGTCCAAGTAGTTTCGTAATCTATGTGCAGTTATTTATAAAGGCAGCAGGAATGCTATTCTGACAACCTAATTAAACTTCCAATAATGTCAGCAGGAATCTGATTGCAAAATGGCTCATTTTATAAACATCACTACTTTTATGACTAACAAAAATATGCATGATCAGGTGCCAACTCCTTCACAAATACATATTTTACAACTTGTGTTGTAAACTGCTTGCAAGCACAAAATTCCAAGATGTTAAAGGTCTATGCTCAATCCATAAAAAGTGGCACAGTTCATACAAAGATTTCATGGATTTTGTTCTTCTGCCAGTTTCGCTTTCACGTAACTGCACTACTTTCAGAGAAGTTGCTCCCAATATATACATGAATTTACACCTTAATCAAGCCATTTCCTGTATACAATATCGGACCTGGGATTACACATGCTTTTAAAACACAAGTGAAATACAGGAGAAAAGAGATAACTGGACCTTGCCAAATTTTAAGGCCACTATATAGTCCGTATATCATGGCGCACGTGAACCACACAATTCTTCAGAATTTGCTTTTTAAGTTTGCTGCCCACTGTAGAAGTCTCTTTGAAACTGCACGGGCCATGAAGTACTGATTAAATCTGAAAAAAATTACATTTCTAACTGGAAGTCCTTGAAAGTTAAAAAAAAACATACATGATATCCCACTGTTTCAAGCAGTAATGAACCCCAAATGGAACCAGTTCTTCATGGTAGCAATTGCTGTGTTGACAACCATTACAGCTTTTCTAATTACAGCATGGGTTAAAACAAAGCATTGAATGTTTTAGCTCACTCATGTATGACATGGATACATTTATAATAAGCTGAAGTATTGGGAAAAAATAGTCATTTGGTACTGACCAAAGCCCACACAAACAGGAGACCTTCTAGTAGTTCTGTATTGCCTGCTCTTCTCAGTCACTTCCCAGAATCCGTTCAAAAACCCAGTGTCAGCTTCCTCAAAGACTGGAGTCACCAGGGTTTTTTTGTTTGGCGGTTTGGGGTTCTCTTTTATGTTTCCATTAAGACCATTTAAAAATAGTAGTCTCAAGATAGCAGGGATGAAAACATAATAACAAGTCCGACCTCACAGTCCTCATAAATTTAAGACCTTGTTTTAAAAACCTCCTAAGGGTATGTGCCTTCTGTTTTTATCAAAAATGAAGGTAACATCAAATAAAAAGCAAAACTAATGAAGAATAGGTAGAACATTTTACTTTTGTTAAACCTTAAATGTAAAGTATATTAAAAAACATGGTTTGGAATTTCAAGAACAGGAATATAAACATGTATTTTCTACCCCAGAAAAAAAAAAAAAATCCATGCGGGTGTTACAGTATTTGATCATTCTCTACATCCACTGGTAATGCAATATCAATTTAATGTTATTAAACAGATACAGAGATACCATAAATTTCATACAAATATCAGGGTCTTCTGGCCTCAGTTATACTGCAGATCAAGCAAATCTGTTCTTTGGTAATTGGAGGAGGCTCATTTTCCATTCCAATGCAGGACTGTTAGGAGGCCATATCAGCCACTCGTCTCAGAACATTACAACTCTTGTAGACATAGCCTAGGCTATTTTTGTCACAAGAAAATAATATTAGATGTGGTATTAGAGGTATAAATGCAGAGAAGTTAAAATTATTCATTCCTTGTGGCAGCCATTTCAGGACAAAAAAAAAAAATCCAAACTCTCCTTCTCTATTCATTGTTTAATCTAGGTAACATTTAGACTCATATGTAAAGGTATTTTGATAGATGGGAATGTACACATGCACACCTTCAGTTTAAATAAAGAGACCTGTGTAGAGAATGGCAATTTAAAGTTAACATGACTTGAAGATATTCCTATAATAAAGTTTAAAGATCTAGTAAACTGGGACATTACAAATCCAAAAAAAGTGTTTCTTAGTTTTTCATCTTCCCTTTTTCAACAAAGACTGACAGAATATACATATACAGGTTGACATTTTCATTTTATCCAAAACAATTTTCACTTTGCTCAGTTTGCAAGTCCTATTGACTAAAATGTAATATCATTCACAACAAAATATTTTCAGTAAGTGAAACAATAAGCAAAGAAAACCAAAACTAAGCTCAGAAGCTAAGTGGTTTAGAAAGCCTGGTAACATCTATGTGTGCATAAGTGTGTCTATAATTTTTTTTTTTTTTATACATTAGATATATATAGACACACACACACATATATACACACACACGTGCGCACATGCGCACACGCATACACACATTTGTAACCTGCAGTGAAGATCAATCTATTTTCTAATAAGGAACAAAACACATTATTTAAAAATGTGGCTAATTTAACAAAACAGAGAAGAAACTGCTGCTATCAAAATATACAATTTGGATTGCAGACTAGAAGGCTAACAACATTAAAAAAATAGTTTTAAGCAAAACCCCTTTGCTTCTGAATAACAACAGGTATCAACCTGCCATAGCACGAAGCATCCAAACAAGATTTTATAAAAAGTTTAAACTGTGACCCTTCCTCATTTGTAAAGTTCTTGACATAGTGCGAGCTCTGGTCTCCAAACTGGAGCCCCTTTCATGTTTTCTCAATCCATACTTCAGGAAATAAATGGCAGCTGAAGGTTTCAGAATCTCAAGTGAGATTTGTGCTTTACCATATACCTGAAAAAACAAAACAAAACAAAAAACACAACAAACCCAGAAAACAACATTACCACTCTTTTGGTAGTAAGGAATTTTACTCTCCAGAGTAACACACACAGACTTTGTTAAAAAAAAAAATAAAAATCTTATAGAATTTGCAAGTTGCCAAAGAGATACAATGTCTTATATGCCATACAGTTCTGTATTATGCACAATATTTGTCCCACAAATACTGGGAAGTCAGCTAAAATCTTTGCTTCAATGAAAATTCAAGTTTTCTAAGGCATCACATAACTTCTAACATTGAAAGGCTGTTGTTAAAGATAACTAGTTCATTCTGAGAATTCAGATATTTAGTTTAGCTGAGAATTATAAATAAGAAGCCACAGAAGTCTGATGCTTGGAATTATTTTGGCAATTCCCATAGGATTTTTCTTTTTGAAGTTCGCTTAATCGTTCAAGCAGTTTGCTGTGCAATCAACATGAAAAGATTAAACATTCATGAAATGCATGGGCTTCTCCCTTCCCTCAATATTTCTCCAACTGCTTCATGATAAGAAAGTTCCTTCTCTGCAACATGAAAAAGGTATTGCAATGAACTTCCTATTCAGACAGGCTCTGAACCACACAGAGGCAGAAGCAATGCTGCTCGTGCTCCTCCATCCCTCACTTCTCACAGAAGGTGGGGCTAAGTACTCGGAAGGCCCCTAAGATACAGAAGAACCCCCAGTCGAAAACTCATTACGCGTGCCTTATCTTTTTTGACTTCCTCTTCTACCCAGTGCTGTGAACTCAAGGGCATTGGGCTAAGATAATGTTTTGTGGCTCTTGATCCTCAGGTAGTTTCTCACTTTTTCCAGACTATCATCTAGCGAGGTGGAAAGTGAAAGGAGGAGAGCTTGTAAGCTCAGAGATGCAGTCCAAGGAGAGAGCTGGGGGAACAAAGGAAAACTCTACACCACCTAGCTTGCTCTCCATTCTTTTCCTTCTCCCTATAATAAAGGGAGGTGGGGAATCATGGTACTAATAGATGATTGATGGTAACTACCCTTCCTTAAATCCATGCGTATTATACTATGGAGATTATTTATAGTCTGTAATAAAATAGTGGTATATATTTAACTATCATCAGGAAAAATCTAAACAAGCAGTATTTTTAAGACATCTGAACAATGTTTTAGCCAAGTTGTATACAATTCCCTTGTTGCCATCACTTTTCATTCCCACCAAACATTGTAAAAGCCTGAGCATAAAGGACTTTCAACAGGCAACATACCTGTCCAATGTTTCCCAGAAGCGTAGAAATACTGGCCTGTCCAAGTGTCTTTTGTGGTAGCTTAGTTCTAACACTGTTACATCCCATTTCTGTACATTTGGATCCAGACGTACTTCATCATATTTGAGATGAAAAGCTTTAACTACAGGAAACAGGAGAACATTTAGTGTACAAACATGATGACTTTCCAGGGTTTCATTATTAGTCAAAGACAAGTCCCACGACGTGTCTCTTTTTCAGAAGAGAGCCTAAGAACAAAACTAACTAGCCCATCTCCCCAGAAAGTCAACTAGTTAATAAAGTGCACCAAGACCCTAAATAAATTGGTCAGCAGCCACTATCAGACTCTCACACTATTACAGGCTTAAGTAAAGGGCAGCCCCTACTTTTAGATGCATAGATTCCAGGAGAATAGCAGAAACTCATTGCCAATTCAGGTACGTTTTCTCTGGCAAAGAAAGATGCTCTTTCTGAAAAATCTTTGAACTGACCAAGAATTGAAACCCCAAGCATTTCTGAGACCATTGAGGAGGAAGCCTGGCTATTTCCTGAAAGTGTGTGTAGAAGACTGATAGTAGAGCACCAGCGTTACTCCCAAATGCTACATAAAGCATTCTGAGAAACTTAGTTACTGCCAATTTCCCTTGATTTAGTACTCAGTTAAAAATGGTAAAATACTAACAGTTATTTCACTCTTGGGAAGTTTTGTCACACGTGAGTTATGTGAAGCCTAAGCATTAACATAGTAAGTATTAAAATATTCTTACGACTCTTCTTGATTTCCTTAGCCAGATCATAGTTCTGACATAATGCAATGCAAAATATTTGAGTCTTGTACAATTCCTATCTGGAAGCCAATGTGATGCATTTCCTACTTTGGAAATTATTGGAGAAGTAAAGCAGAAGAATTTGACCATGCTTGTGGAAACTAGTTATTTTTAATGCTATGGTCATATCTTTTTCTGGTACCACTCTCTTCATTTTTTTTTTCCACAAAATTCACGTTCAATTGTAGCCAAATGGCTATAATATGTAATAATCATGTGTCCCCTTTTCCAGATACATGTCGATCTATAAAATTATATATCTAGGAGCTTTCTAGAAGATTGGTATCTGATATTAGCTTTTTTCTTCCCCAGTTAACAAATTAAAGTGATCATCTGGCTTGTACCACTGTCAGATGAATTCCCAAGCTTTGTGAATTAATACTAAGAAAACATATACATTATCTTTGCTACAAAATGCTGCATGTTTTAAAATAACTCCAGAGAGAGCAAAAAGATATACCGGGGCTATGTATTTACCGAAAGCTTAATCAACACTTGACAGAGCCTGTCCATTAAGGTTAAACGATATTGAGCAGAACACAATCCACTTCTGAATCCGAAACAAATTCGTGTTAGAGTGTGTTAATGTGGTCTAGGAGCAAGACCTTTAAAATGGTATTCAAAATTAAATATTTCTTCATTAAAGTGACATCATGCAAAATTTCATCTCAAACATTCACTTGCAGATGCAAGAAATAAGGTCGTTTGCTACATGAACATTAAGCACGCAGACCACGTGTAAAGGAAACTAAGGAGAACAATTTTAGAGGCTCAACTAACAAAATGCTACGTGACATAGTAAGTGAACAAATAAAACAAATTTGACAGGCTCTGGTCCAATACAAATTTCATCGAGGAATTTTTTATGGTAAGCTACCTGCTTGTTCTCAAAAATGACAATGATAAGCTTTGAGTATTTGTTAATCACTACGGACCCCATGACTTACATGAAGAAATACAAACTGCAGATGAAACAATGAACTGTTCAGATCCCAGAAACCCTATTTACAAAGGATACTGAAGACTATAAACAGTGGCAAAGTGGTTGCTTCAGGAAAAGGTAAACACATACAACCAGACGGACATTGCCGGTGCTCTCGCCATCTACACTGCTTTTATTTTGAGGGGTAAGGACAGTCATTAGAAAAAGCCCTACAGATACTCTTATCAGGAAAACGTTTTTTACAATACCTTACTTTGAAACAACAGAATGCATTTCTAAAATTAAAAAAGGTTCATTTCATGGACAAGTAAGAACAGATATCCTTCTTTCACCTGAAAAACTTAAGAATTTGTACACTTCAGTCTGAACTATGTATCTATGATTTTGATCTTTTAGCACAGCGAAGACTCCAATAACGTCAAAGGATGTCATAGCAATTCCTGTAGCCCTCTATACATTTATATGTACATAATGTTAAAATTAATAGAAACTAGCATGCAACTACTAGCTAGACCTTAAGTATTTAACAGCATTTTTCTTGGGTTTGCATTTCACAGTTTTCATTTGCTCTAGATAGTCATTTTGAAGTGATATTTTCTCCTTTCATTGGTCTCTTTTGTTAAACTTTTTCCTTTACATTGACTTTCTGGCTCTTTCACTCCCTCCCTGTTCATGCTCAATCCCTGCTTAAGCAACTAATTCCAATTCAATGTTCACAGACACATCCTTAGCCATCTGCCCAACTCTTCCTTTTTTGCTTCTTATCAAACTAGCATTCTCCTTCCAGCTTCTGCTTCATATACCAAATATTTGCACACATAAAACCTGATCAAACTTATTTCCTTATCACACTAACTGGAAAATGACAGACTGAACTAAGATGTTTTTTGGTTTATTTGGGGTTTTTTTGTTTGGTTGGTTTGTTGGGGTTTTTTTGTTTGTTTTTTTCTCTTTTCTTTTCTTTTTGTGTGTACGTGTTGGTTTGTTGGTTTTGTTTTTAAAATCTGTAGCTCAGAAACCACTGGACACTTTAAAAAGGTCTATTTTCTAAGGCAACTTCACAATGAAGCAACAGAGATCAGAAACTGACAGTTCCTTTAGATATTAATGCACACCTTACCATCAGCAGAGGGAACTGTGTGAGAAAAGTGCAGTGTGTCTGCAAGCATACTGGGCATCATTGTGATAACTCAAAAACCTGGTCAGATCTAACTCAGTGGTAACACCTAGCTCACAACTTAAAAAGCATTTGTACGTTACTAAAAATTTCCCATTTTTTCAGACAGCATATGATATTTGTAAAAATTTCTTAGTGAATTACTAGGTGATTAATCCTCTGTTCACAGTATTAATAAAATCTGAAGACAGCCTGTAAACCTGTTAGCTATGAAGTGTTATAATATACATTGCCTTTTTTTTTTTTTTTTTTTTTTTTTTTGAAGCTTGGGAAGTAAATTTATACACTAGCTATTTCTGAACCTCTTGTAAAGATGACAGCTCTGAGAAGATTTCCGTGAGCTTCCACAGGTCAGAACAAAAGAACTGCAGAGGGCACATTAATATCTGCCATCTGTGCAAAGATCTAAGCCCCTGTCTTCTCAGCCACCCAAGTCCAACAGCACTTCGGCAGTGTTTTGTCGTAAATACCCCACAAAAAAATCCAGACGGAAAAAAAAACCCCAAACCACTTAAAAAAAACACAAAACAACCCCTTACTTTTTGCAAATATATCAACAGGAGATCCGTCAGGCAAGAGCCAAGGCCAGCCTTTGAACTGCCAAGCAGGACCCTGTACAAATACTGCCACCACACGGTCCCTACGAAGACAGGGAGACATGGACATCTTGAAGACCTTGAACATTTAAATTACAAGCATTCTTAAACATGCAATATTACTAGAATAAAAAGCTATGCTAAGGAACAGCAGTAGAGCACATTTAATAACCACACCTCCAGCACAACTGCTTTTTCTCTGTTAAGCCAAAACAAAAATATTTCATGTGATTTTCCTGGACTTTAAGCTCTGTCCCTTTGCAGAATGCAGCTCAGTTTCTCGTGTTACATTTATAAGCAAACAGTGTTTACTCCTGGCCATTATTACTTTGCTTTTTAAAAGTGCTTCAACATCTTAGAGATAATCTTCTATGAACAACACTGTAAACTGAGACCTATCAATTTAAAAGCCTTTATTCGGAATAGGTAACTCCTATTCAAAAAATGTATTAGAAGAGACAGCTGCCAAATTTCTGCAAAGTGCATCATTTATTGTAAGGGTGTGTAACCATCACCTGCAGTCTAACAAAATAAATTTGTGATTAAGATGAAGCTTTTACATAAATAAAATTAAAAAACCCCCAACCTTTGAGAACAAATGACTTTCCACATACGGCCTATCTTTGTCTTGAACATTTACATAATCCAACCATGTTTCCTACCAATGACAACAAATTACCTCCCCTAATCTCATCCCCAAATTTAATTCATTATAAACTCTACCAAAACCCAAATGGAAAAGATTAATCAAGGTGGAGTTTTGGTTGGGTTTTTTTTTTTTTTTTTCTTTTAAAAGGTAACAGGCTAAAGCTTTGACATTTAAAATGATGTTGCGGGGTTTGTAATTGCTAACTGAGAAAAAACCCCACAGCAACACATTAATTTTGAGATACTAATACCTGATTCTCCCTTGGATAAAAACAAGCTAAAAAAACCCACGCTACTTCATCTCCTTGGTCAGAAGCACTTTAGGAACCACTTTAGACAGTTCTTAAATGTTTAAGCATTAAACATTTTAAGTGCTATTTGATATTCAGCATTTCAAACCCACAGATTTCTGATGAGCTCAAGTTCTCAATACAGAGAACAATTAATTTAGAACAGGACTTTTTCAAAGTACTCCTCTCCATTAAAATCTAATTTGAAAGTTACAAAACCACCAAGAATGTCGCTGTGTGTGTCTAAAATCTTCACACTTGTAAGGAAGAAGTAAAAATGTTACCTAATCCATTACAACAACAAAAAGATGTCTCTCCAGAATTTTCCTGCTCAAAGAGAAATATGTTTTCATAGCATTGAAGAATGGGCTACAGACTAAATAATCTGTTTCCAGGTTTGTTTTGGTTTTTTGGTTTTTGGTTTTTTTTAAGTAAAAAGCTATCTATGATGCCCTTTCACAGACTGGGGCTCCCCCTTCACAAGTAAGCTCCCATCATTGAATCCAATTCAATGAATCTGATTCAACACCGAAATCACAGTTCAGTCTTTACCGTCTGTTGGATTTTCTTTCTTTCTTCCTTTCTTAAACTATTACAAAAGTTAGAATGCCAGATGCTGAAGGCCTGCAAATGTATCTTCCCAATAGACTCTCACTCAGAAAGCAGGCAAGAAAGAAGTCTTTTTCTCTCAGATCATGTTTCAGTGACTTGCACACTACAGCATCATGAATGATAAAACTAATAAGAATATTCCTATTCAAATCTGTGGAACGTTTAATGTAAACCTAATGAAATTAATTGTGCTGCTCATACTGTTTAAAAGTAGCGTTGTAATTTCTGAAGACCATTTAAATAAGTTTAGTTGCATATTATTTTCAGCTGAAGACCCCTGTACAGTTAACCATCAAGTCCGTATCTTCACTTTTTAGTGAATTTAGTAGCATTGTATTGGTCCCTCCAAATTTTGCTTTCTCCTAGTTCAGTGATTTTGTAAAAGGGAAATGTATTTTACCAGTCTTGTGGCATAAGTTTCAGAGGTTGGTCTACGACTCGGTAAGGTACAGTAACGCTGACTGTAGTTCCCCCAGGCTGCATCTGGTCCTTCCTTCTCTGTATTAGGGTTTCATTCTCCCGTTGACAGCCTTGCTTCTTTTTTTCATCTGATGGGACAAACCTTGGGGGAAAAAAACCCAAAACATTCAGTAGACGAAAGCAACTTATTTGATGTAGTCAGCCAGAAAACCAACTTTATCAGACCTTTGCATTACTAGTAGCACTCACTGAAGCCATCTCATTTTCACTATGCCAAGCTTCCATCATGACTCATTCAGAACAACAAAAAAGTAAGAAAAATATTTTCTAAACTCTTATACTAAACAGAGTCACATTTTTTAAAAGGTCCTCTGCCCCTCCTAACTACAGCCTAAGCTGTTCGTATACATTCATGCACTCCTTGCCGACCTTATTAGATACATTTGCAGATGTGGAGCCAGATCACAGACTGCTAAATGGCTGTAACATCATTTTAGTGATCAAGGGTAACACGGGGAAGCATAGGCACTAAGCAGTGATTGCCTCCTGGAGCAAATTTGAGAGTTTTTGCTATTAGAACCACCAGAATTAAGTTTTCTCAAGAAAGCTAGAGTTTTGGGCCAAAAAGGTTTTTGAGTGAGGTTTTGTTTTTTTTGGATGATGGTGATTTTACAATACCAATGATTCATCTGGTGACGACAACATACAATACTACAATTTTGGACTTTTTCTTTTTTTCCTAAATAGCTTCGCTGACAGATAAATTGCTCAGAAAATAAGGATCATGTGATCCTCCTGTCTTATGTAATCTCCATGTGAAAAAAATAAATGCTTAGGATGCAACCACCTCAAATGAGTTACAGATCTTTTATTTTGCAGCCCCCCACCTTAAAAAAATGCAATTCCATTTCAAGAGTCTCTTCTTTATGGAGATAATAAAATAAAATACACTGAGCATTTCTCAAAATTGGCATCATTAATGTGAGAGTAGTGTAAGCCTTTTTACCGATGAATCTCAGTGGATTTTGTCAAAAGGAAAGACAACTAAGTCATGCATTTTACAGAACTAAAACTATGTCACAGGAAGAGAAGCTGATGTAGCCAGTGTCACCTGCCGGGCCAGTAAAAGAGCAGAGCTCAGACCCACGTTCTCCTAATATTCTATTCAGAACCACCCAGCTGCACTACTAACACCTTTTGCCACTGACATTTCATTTCCAAAACTCATGATAAAAAGAAACTCTATGTTTCACTTAACTGCAAAAGTTATCATGAGTACCGGTGCTCCATTTTAGAAACATAGTATGCTAGATAATTGGTAAAATTTCTCTTCATTGTACTACAGATGGTGCTTTTTAAACATTTACTACATTTTCAGTCAAGTTGTTTGCAATATTTCTATTTGTTCTTTTAAATCTATTTCTATTTGAACACTAAGCCCAATTTGAATGCGCTTAAACAGGCAGACTGCACTTCCTATTGCTGGAAAAATAGAAAAAGGAATGAAAAATTAAATGAGGAAGAGGTCATTATTCAGTCAATGTGAAAATACAAGGTTTTGCTAACATCTTATAGCCAATGAGAAAACAGCGGGGGGGGGGGGGGGGGGGACGACGACGGGACAGGACACAACACGACACCCAAACATGTTTTAAGGCAGCATGTGGAAAAGGTCAATAAACCTTCAAGCAATCTGAAAAGTCACATTTTATATTTAATTTGTAAATATGAGGAATCAAGCACTTTAACCATTTTAAATGGAAACAGGGACTCTGCCAAATCAGACAAGAAGTAATACTGCTGCTCTACAGAGCCTAATGATTTCACCACTGTATTTGAGACATCTCAGATTTGGCTGACAACAGGCATTCTCAATTCCACTTCTAGCTTTAAATGTTTCTGTGTTTAAGAATTAATTTCAACACTAGTTTATTGACAGTTTCTCTCCATTTCAGCTAGAAACCTGTGTTACAGCCATTAAGGCACCATTCGGCTGTGCTTCAGTTATGTATCTTTTAGAAAACAGCCTCAGTTTTATTTACTGTAAAAATCTGAATGTTTTTGAACGCACTTCTCCAGGACAGAACATGAAATAGCTTATTATTGGAATTTGCTGAAGGAAAAAGTGTCCATGGGCAGATTCACATGGCACAGTAAAGATGACGACTGTTGTAAAGAAAACACTGAAGGAAATGTTTACATATGTACAGAGAGTACGGGAATAAAAGACAGCTTACAGAAAGTTTATAAAATATATGCTTGCATTTCCAGGAACCATCGATTCAGTAAGTATAATAAAAGCCATGTGCTCAAGAGTTAAGACTCAACAGAAATTACTGTATGATTATAAATAATAGTTTACGTGACCTACTCCATCACTACCTCAACATAAAAGACAAGCGTAAGAAATCTGAGTATTAAAGACGACACCAAAAAACCCATCTTCTCTTGGGAATTATCTGCCACAATATTACAGCTGGTGGCTTAACTACACATTTGTACTTGATACCTTTTTAATCATCCAACACACTGGAAATGTGTTCTGAAACCTGACTGAGCAGGTGCTCACTTGTGTTTTGGTTTTTTTTTGTTGCTTCTCCAGATTACTATTCCCTAGTAAAAAATATTTTCCAAACCTACTTAGAATCGATTTTTATACCCCTACTAGGAAATTAACAACACTCAATTCTCTTGCTGTTAATTACCAAAATTATTATCCACATAAGAACAGGTGCAGTCTCTCGCTTTGAGAAGACAGCAGGTCCCTTTCCTAAGGTAACGGGTAAGTGATGAACAAGACTAAATTATGGGAGGTAATTGGTAAGATACTACCCACTGAACTGCCAGAGTGGCTCATGCCTAAGCTCTAAACTCACTTGAATTGCTAGCATTAACTTTAAAAACACTTTCACTGAGGTCAGGTCAGCACTTTCTGGCCCCCAACTCAGGCACGCTGAAAAAATGCATGAGCAGAGCCCAAGTTGTAACTCCAATGCTGAACAGTAACAGAGATCATCGTAATACACATTTGATTGTGTTTAGAATTGGGAGACTCATTTTTATAACCTTCTCAATCTTTTTGTTAGATTACAGTATCAAAAGCTTCATACACCTATTTTTGCAAGAGAACAAAGCATTTTTTTGGTAATACATCATCCCCGAAGCTTTCAGATAGTTTGTTCAATATCAAAGATGAATAAATCTCAGTGAGTTGCCTGGCCACATATGGTGAAACTTATGAGTAAAAGCATCATCATAATAAAAATACATAATCATTATCCAATCATTTACACCTGCCTGGTACAATTCCTGCCTCACTTTTTTTTTTTTTTTTACACTGCCCATGTAAAGCAGATGCATTGCTTCTGAAAAGCCTAACTTCAGTTATCCTCAAATACTTCATCTGGAAAGCCAGACTTTACACAGTAATTATATCTAGTGTTGCATTCAGATACTGAATAAAAATAAAGTGTATCATACTAAATATTTTTAATAAGATTTACAATATACCATAACATATTGCAGTTCTGATTTTAAATTAAATTATATGTTTTTATTATTTTAGAAACTCTTCATTTTTATCTTGTATTTGGCTCCTTAGAAAAATAAACTTTTAGGAAAAAAAAGGTCATCAAGATTTTTTGCATATTATTCAGTATGTGATTTATATATATTACAGTTATATATAGAAATGTCATCCTACAAAATCAAAGTTGCAACAAATATATCCAACAGAAAAATCAGATATCTTTAAAAAATACTGTAAACCAGTAAAATGCTTCCGGTTTAAAATAGTATGTATTTCATTGTACTGATGATCACTTTCTTGCTTTCCCTATTCTCTGTCTCAAAAAAGAGCAAAACGTTAGTGATGAATTGAAGATGCTAAGCATCATACAAATGTCAGCCAAATTTGGCAAAGGAAAACAACCTCAACTTATTACAGAGCTATGAAAAGGCTTACTAAAAATGTTGGTATTAATCAACAGGTTTCTTTCAATCCCTGACAATTGAATTTAATGCCTCCCATAGTACTGGATGAAGACTGTCCTCTTTATTTTACAGCCACCAACCTACAGTGTCTGCCAATGATAATGCAATTACTTTTTCTCATATCCAAAGTGACAATGTTTTGCATTCCAGTTACTTATTAAACAAAACTATCTTAAAAGACAGAGATTCCCAGCAATGACTAAATTTTGATTGTAAGTGGTTTGATCTCTAATTATAATTTTAGTTAACTTTCTTCCTTATTTTGTTTTAAGAAACATTTAAATGGAGGGAGTCATAAAAGTTGGTTTTATTTATAAAACCCAAATCCCCATTTTCTTTGTTACCACACGCTTCAGAGAACTGGGCTGCCTCAGGTATCAGGCACGGAAGAAAAAGCTGCCCTGTCAACAGCCCACATCACACGAGCATCACAGCTCCCACACCGCCACCCTGGGGGCCGCCTTCTCCCGGGGTTCTCCTGCATTTCTTAGCGGTCTCCCCTGCAACAGCTCTCACCCTTCCAGCTCCAAAAACCCCTTCGCCTTGTGCTTTGTCATTGAGCTCCTCTGATGGCTAATGGAAGCAGGCTGGTTACCTCTAGAAACACAAGAAATTCACATGTACTGGCATCTTCCCTCAGCAGGGGTAAGGGAGGAAGCATTAATCTGGGTGTGTCTTTTCTATGTGGACAATATGTCTTTACTCCAAAACTTGTGGCGATGACACGTGCTTTCCAAACCCACCCTTCTGTCAAATTTAGCTCAAAGTGTGGAATAAGTTAAAGAAGGTGGTGACTTAAGAGGCAGAAATTAGATGTCTTTCCTTGGAAAACCATCACGTATCTATCAATCACACTCCACATCAAGGCTAGTTCTACACTCTGCATACCTGAACAGTAAAAACAATCCCTGCAGCCATTCCTAAACAAACTATTTCAATAAATTTGAATGCAAAAGTATACAGGCCAGGTGGCATATTTTCTAGAAGAGTGCTAGAACTGCCATGGCTAAATTAATATTTCACTCTTCTGAATTCTGCTATTGCACTTCTGATTCATTAACATACCTTGCTTTTTCACTTTGTCTTTCATACTTGTTAACTACATCAGTGTCCTCCTTTGAACTCTTAAACTTTATTTCATTTTTTTCTGGATCACGTTCTTTGCACCCTAACGATCAGCCTCCTCTTGAGGCAGGTCTCAAGAAGTTAACTGTACCCCAGTGGGGCCAAAACCAGTGCAAGCCTTCTAGCACAGATATACTTAGACTTAACATATAGATGCTTTATTCCATTATAGATGTTCCTGTACCAGAAAGTCACAAGTTACAGATTTAAATCCAAGGCTTCCAGTTGTGAAATATTTTTCTTAAACATAAAACCCCACATAAACAAGAAACATCCTCTGTCAACACAATTATACCAGCCCAGGAACTGTCTGAACATTAAACTATAATGTTAAAAGCCAGCCTTCTCTCCAATTAAATATTTTGGAAAAGGCACCAAGAGTCCAATACACTTATTGGGTCTTTAATGATAAATGGCAGTAATCTAACAACTAGAAATAGCTGGAGATCAGAAGGTACCTGGTATCTCACTGCACAATTTCAGAAACTAGGGCAACTCCAGTAAAAGCCGTAGCACCACAATAAGGACAGCCTATTTTTGAAGAAAAGCAGTGTATAGTCTCATAAAGGACAAGCAAAGCACTGCAGATGGGAGAAAGAGCAGCTCTCAATTTTTTTGAACGTACCACTGCGGACAAGCTCTAACAGTGTATTTCTTTGTGAAAATGGCTGCCTGTTTCACAAGAATAAACCAGTGTTAACAGATAGGCAACTCTAAATACCGACAAGGAGAAACATTTTTTTCGGGGGGGGGGGGGGGGGGGAAGAGGGGGGGGCTGGTGGTGTGAGGCAAGTGGGGTGTGTGCACACACAGGTTTTGTTGTTTTTACATAACAGGGAATCTTACCTTATTATAAAGAAAATAATTTGTAGTGTTGATTGCATTCAGCCATAATGAATTAAATCTTAGAAGTGCGATGCAACAAACAAATCTTAGTAACTCATTAATATTTTTCTGAATGAATTTGCATCAATACTGAAAGACAATGTGTATTTCTGTTGTATGCAAACTCAAAAAAAATAGTCTTTATTTACACAACCAGCTGCCCTCTGCTCAGCTGACACAGTTGTTTTTCTACAACAGAGGCCACCTTCCAGTGGCTGGTAACTGTGGTCATTTGCCAAAATATTTTCTGAGCTCCATAAGCATGCTGCCCTTGCTCATCTCTTAAGTCTTCTTCCATTGTAAGGGTTCATTGATCAGTTGCACATGTGTGCATTTACATTACATAAAAGAAAAGCACAACAGACATCAGAAATGGTACCCTAAGACTCTCTTGTCACTCTGCCCATTAGGCCCACAGATCACCACCACGCAAAAACTCTGAAAATAAGTTCTTGGTTTTTTCCTCCTGTTCAAGCATTCATTTCTTTTATACTCTAGTCTGTAAGACTAGCTTGTCATGAGACAGTAGATACTCCCTCTTGCTTAATTACTAATTTGGTGCCAGTACACCTTTATATCTGAAAATCATTTTTATACAGCATGTTCTAATCAGCTACTTACTTCAGATCTTGCAGAAGGTCCTTTGCATTAAGCATCGTTATTAAAGAGGTCGTGGCTGCTGGAATAATGATTATGGGAGTTCGAGATCCTGTAGAGATAATAAAGTTACATTTGCCTGGGGGGTTTCTGTTATGGTTTTGATTGTCAGGGTTTTTTTCATTAAAGGAACTGTACACAAAAAGAACCCCCTTGCTTAACAGAGCAACATCATAAAAAAATATTCACGGAAAACTGTAGTAAATCTTTTTCTAAACTGAAGGCTTTCGTTCACCGAAAAAATGTACTCCTGTATAAGGAGTCTAAATATGGGTCCTATCCATATTTAGCAAAACAGAATGCTGTCTGCGTTCCACTGCTTGTTTATACTGATGCTTCTGGTTGCAGCAAAAGATAAAGTGGGCACAATTCACACAAAAATGAGAAGGACTGTGTTTGAAATGAATATTGACTCACCTTTTTTCTGGTTTGGAGGTGGTCTTGCTTGGGAAACTGAGAAAAAACAGACAATACAGCAGGAATGATTAATACGTAAATACAAATGTCATCATAAGGCAACATTTCAATGTTTTTAGTTGCAGAAGTGAACAGAGAAAAGTCACACTACAGTAGTTAGATCATTTTCACAGATGCAATACAAAAAGTTGAGAAGTAGTTTGGGTCTCAGTATTCAGAAGAGAAAAAGCTCCTGACTGTCTGAAATAAATCTAGGACAGTTGAGTCAATCTCTCCTGATTTTACTAAAACTAGTCATCCCCCTCCATCCCCTCAAAAGGCTGGGGCACTACACCACTGACAAAAATTGCCAGCAATCTTGAAAATGCTGCTGGTAGCTCTTAAGTTCAATGGTGCTGAACGAACAGGAAGACTGTTTCACACAGACTTACAGACCCTCACCTTCTCATTAGTTATTATTGTGCACGGTATCTGTAGGATTTAGCTATCCTTAACACATATAGAAGTTTCAACAATCAAAACTGAATCCCAGGCTTACTCAATTTTGCATTGCAGTTTGAGTTACACAAGCTCTTTGGGTGCCAAAACCAGTGAAGCTTAACAGATATGATAGCACTCAAGTAAAAAAAAAACAAAAACAAACCACCAAAAAAACCCACAACTAAAAAGCACAACACAACAAAAAGGTACCCAAAACAAATAAACCTCCAAAACCAAACAACGAACAAGAACACACAAACAATACTGGCCAGACAGAAACCAAAGAATTCCCCCAATTAAATGTTTCTACTTCAGTCTTCCAAGTTGTGACCTCCTCACCATGGGAGATCCTTCAGTACAAAGCTGGAGAAGAATGTTTCTTCACTTTGGTGATATTACTGAATAATCTGACTCCCTTCAAATGAACATTTTATAGTTCAGTTTTCAGGAGTGCTAACTCAAGGAAAGAACTGTTGTGCTTGATAATTATCATATGTGTTTATCCAAATTCACAAAATCAGAAAATAGTGAGTAGTAGAAAGACTGATGTAGACTAACTCAAGTCTTAACTGCTACTATGCACAACAAATTTCATTAACTGACTTCCAATTTCATAGCACCAACTTGCTCATGTTTATTTATGACCAACTGTTTCAAAACTTCCTAGAACAGTATAAATATTCACAACACATAGTTGCCATTGTTGAAATATTGAGACCATATCCTTAATTATCTTTTCCTGACACTGTCAAATGCACAGATATAATTGGCAACACCATATTGAACTATGTGAACTTTACCTACCCAATGATTTTTTTTAATTATTTTTTTTTATATCTACAGATCTCCTTATGTAAATAAGTTCCTGAAATACACGGGCATTTCAGCTGCCCTAAAAGGACAAAAAAACAATTTAAGAAATTTGATAGCTGTAACAAGACAGGTTAGTAGAAAAGCTGGTACGGCAGAAAGGTTAAGGAAAAAAAAAGTTAAAAGCACATCTCATTTTTTTCAACTCTGTCTTGTACAACTGTTTTGTCCAATTCACCTAGTGCTTCTTATGTGCAAAGCAGCATCCTCCTGGAAATGGCATGTTTTAAATACTTTGACTGCTAAGAACAGAACAACTGATTTTTTCAGAAGTTTCAAACCCCCCAAAAATCCTATAATGGGCAGAAAGTTTTGTGGTGGGTTTGTGTTTGTGGGTTTTTTGTTGGTTTTTTTTTGAATGAGGCAGTATATGCTTTTCTTCAGACTTTATTCTTTCTTCTACTTACAATAGAGTGGCAAGATAATGGATTAGACTGGCCTTAGAGAAGGGCAGTATCAGTATAACCTATATAACGTACAAACCCCACACTTCTGCCAGTTAACACGCATTAAGTCACAGATAACAGTAGGGGCCTGTGACAACTCAGATTTCTGTTCTTGCCACTTCTACCCATCTCATACCACTGTCTGTCAACTCCATTTGCATTATTATGCTTAATGGGGCTAGGGAGGTAAGTATGACAAGCAGCCTGACCTTTCTAGTACCAAAATAACCAAACAGAAGAACCTGTGCACAACAGCATTGAGATACGCCTGGCAGTATTCAATACTAGGCTAGATTTTTGAAGAAGAATCATTTTTACAGTATTAAGTCTTAGTACTAAATCCTACTGAATCTCAAGGAATTAGCAAGGCACTCGTTGAAAGCATTTAGTAGTCTCAACAAGTATAGGCATTACTTCTAGAAAAAGTATATTCATTTTTAAAGGTAGCTTTGTTTCCAAAAAACCCAAAATGCCCCCTTCCCAATACCTTCGTAACATCATCTTGTTCTTAAACACCACCTTTCTCTTGAGACTTTCTTCCATCAAACCAGAAATTCTCACAGTATGTAAACTAGATGCAGATATGCACGTAGGTGTTTGGAAACACTGATCCTCTCGTATACTGTCTGCACTCTTACACTCTTCTAAAAACTCTTCTTAAGAATTTTTTAAACTTTTTTCTCATTAAAAGAAACCAAAGTACCCATATAATTCTGTCTTCAAATCTCAATTTCGGATTCACTCTGACATACAAAATTGACTTGGAAGCTGAAGTCTACGAACTGGTAATTAAAAAGCCAGTTTAGGATTCTGGCCCCACTACAAATACCTTAGGTGCTAAAAAAGTGTGAAGAAGTAATGATAACACATTCAGAGAAAGACTTGCTTCTGATATATTGTAACAGAAGTGATTATACATCTCTTTTTGAGATTAGCTTTTCTATTTAGCTTCTTTCTCCTTGGAGTATAAACCAGCTTTTATTACATATTTGAGCTGGCATTTGTGAACTACAAGAACCAAGAGGTTCGTCAGTTTTTAATTTCACTATTTCTATGGGCTAACTGGGCACACACTGAAGAGAATGAACCCAAGCCCTGTGGTATAACATTAATAATAAAGTTATGTGTTATTTCCAATACATATGAAATTAAAGGACACAAATAAACAATCCCCACTTCATTCTCCAGCTAACCTAAATTGTAAATAGTACTCCTTTAAAGCTCACACTTGTTTGGAACAGAAGCATAAGTGATAGTAGGCTTCCTTACCTGGTCGTGGTACTGGCTGTGCTGCTGGAGTTTGTGTTTTTCGAGCAGAAGCGCCTTCCTTTTAAAAGAAGGCAGAAGAAGTAACATTAACAGACGAGCATCTTGTCAGGTACATAGTTTTTTAAAATGAACACAGAACTACAGAGGGTATCACGAGAATGAGGGCAATACATTTCCATTAAAGAGAAGAAAACAGCAAAAATATTCAAAACTCTTTACAGATGCTGTTTTAGACTTGGGGAAGACAGGCAACCTCCTAAGCATGGTTTACAGGTTTACATTTTAACCATCAAAATGTCAAACATTTTTTCTGTATGCAAAAGACATCTTTTCGCTCTGTATCATTGTTTCATTTTACCTATGATCATTTTCACCAAGGGTTAGTAATGCAAATGTAAGCAACTGGCTACAGAAATTTCAAAACAAGATCTGCTTAAGCTCCGGATGGAAAACTAGGACCAAGAAATTGCAATGCATTCCTGCCTGGAAGAGTTTTAGTGCCCAGAAATAGCACTCTAGTGGTAATTAGTTCTGCTCATGCCTTATCCAATTACCTTAATGTAACAAACAAAAGACCTCCACTACTACCTATTCCTGTTAATGCTGCAGAGTCAACACACACCAGAGAACAGTGAGGTCACACATGTCTGGTTCCAAAGCAACACTGAACTCCAGCAAGAATAAATTCCCTTCTCAGTTACTGCTGTGCAGCCTCCCTGAACAAAACATACATTAGTAACAATGTAAAAAAAACCAACCATGCTATATGTGCCAGCCACTTCGATTTTCAAGGCTGACAGGAAACCCTGTCATTTTAACATGAAACCCTGAATTTTATCTGAAAATTACTTCAACGCTTTGTGAAGCGTATCCTACAATGGTGAGACACTCAGAAAGGTCAGTGATCCTACTCTGGGAAAAACCTGCTGGAAAAGACTCTAATACGGCATTACTCCATTGGCATGCCAATGTGTAAACAACAGTGTGTTTTGTAACTCAAAAAAAGCTAATGAGCAGGCAGCCTCGAGTTCCATGATTTAAATAACACAAAGAAACTGCTTTTAAGTTTCCACCATTAAAGTTAAAACTGTTTTTATCTCAAGAGCTGTGAAGTACAAATAGAAGATCACTTGACAAGCCCTTCGGAAA
Organism: Falco rusticolus; assembly: GCF_015220075.1. Taxonomy (NCBI): domain Eukaryota; kingdom Metazoa; phylum Chordata; class Aves; order Falconiformes; family Falconidae; genus Falco; species Falco rusticolus. The sequence goes on from NC_051197.1 coordinate 25,236,040, forward strand.
ACAAAACGAGCCATCCCCGATTAGTTACAATAGGCTGGAGCTGACATTTGCTACGGTGCAGCTTTGGTAACTTTTACAGTCAGCAACCTCCTGGTAATCTTCACTAGAAGGATTTAACCCCACACTGCAAGAAATGGATTAATCCCAAGTTTTGCTGTACTCTCTTCTGATTATTAAAATACCAACATCTAAGTAGGGCACTTGAGTCAGTAACTGTTATTTCAAGACTTAGTTTTTTAGCATCTAAGAAAAGGTATTTTTGCCAGTGTCCTTTCAACAGTAATTACTCAGAAAGCGGTAAAAATCAAAATTCCACCCTCTGAAAGAGCAGCAGTGGGAAAGGCTGACAACCTTTGAGAGAAGCCCCGTGACTGACAAACAGGTATTTGAAGCAACATCACCAATCTTTTAACCAAGAAAGCGGAAACAAAGCATTTTGCATGTTTCTATTAAAAAAAAAAAAAATCATTTTCTGGGCAAAAAGACTGTTCCTGTGGTGGACTAATTACACAGTCTGAAGAACTACCAAGAAATTTCCCATAACATTTCCTTACATTCACCGCAGTTTATGAAATGGAAAGAAAAACATCAAGCTAAAGAATTATCATTTCCTGCGATGCCAAGTCTCAAGCTTCTAAATCCAATCCAGTTTGCTTGGATGCTTCACTATTACTGCTGCAGTCCCACAACTCTGTTCCTCTTTCCTCCACTACAGAATCAGTAATGCAGCTTCTCTGCCTCCCCCTCCCTTAGTGCCTGCAACGTCTCAGACCATGCAGGTCCTACAGCATCTGCAATGAAGGGAGGGAACCAGGAGCTGCTTCTGAGCTTCTAGAGTTTTTGGGAATTTTTGGAAAGTATTATAATCAAATTATAACCAAAGCTTTGCTTTGGTTTCCATTTGACTTGTGCTTGTGACCCTGCTCTTCACCAAAATGTCCACAAAGCACCAGAACATACATAGTCTAACAGGAGCAGTGGCTATCAAGCCTGACAAAATACCTGGTATATTAACTATTTGAGAGTTGTTCATGCTTTCCTCTGAATTGTCTTCTCTACAATGATTAATGGGAAACTTAGTGCAGAAGCCTAAAACGAAAAGGCAGAGGGCTTGGAGAACGTTGCAACCAAAACTAACAAAAAAAACCCAACCCCAAAACAACATGAAAATATCTGATAAATGGTAGGAAATAAATTCATTTAAATGAGTAGATACAAAGACAGCTACCACTTCCATGCCTATGACCCTTCTACTTGTAAGAACAGTTTCTGCAAATTAATAAATGGAGGTCACAGTTCTTAGCTCTGTAGATCACCGCCTTAGACTGTGATCATTTCAGGGGTGAACCTCCGCTCACAACTGACACTGGCATCTTAGCACAGAAGCTCAATTGTTACCTAATGAAGGCACATCATCTACCCTTTGTAACAGATACAGAGGTTTATCAGTGACCTAATCACCACCACCTATTACGTAAAAACCGCAGAAGCAAAAGAAACTCTGATCAGTATTTCAAATTATTGTTTGTAAGGAGAAAAATGTAGTATTAAGATGAGGAGAAAATGAGAGTGCAGAGCAGCGACGGTTGACAAGATACACAAAGTGGAGAAGAAAACTTGCTTCCATTAAGGAAGCTATTAGCTGGATAACTTTGCTAACATTTCACCTTGCCCTGACAACAAAACATGCAGAGTTTTGGTACAGAATTAAGGCTTTTCAAAAGCATGCAGACTGAGTTTTTCTTATGACAATACACTGATTTATGGTAAAAGCTCTGATTAGAAGGCAGGTATAACCACATAGAACTATCTGCTAGGATTTCTCCCAGGAGAAGAAAATTCAGTTGACAGAGGAAACTTCATAGCTGGTTCCTTCAACTACACCAGGAAAAGTGCTGCTGTAACTCATGGCCCATTAGCTACTCGGAGGCAGCTTCTCTTCTCGTTTGCATGCTCTAACTCCCTGCGCAGACAGTAGGTTTTTTCTCAGTGAGCATACAGTAAGATATTTCAGAACTTCTAAAGTGAAGTTTTTAATCTAAGATTAACTCTTCAGTAACTAGCACACTGCAAATTCAGTCCCCAGTTAGGGGAGCTTTTGTTTGCGCAGCTGTACCCTAAGCATTCGAAACAGCAGCAATCACCCTTTTGCTATTTAAAGAACATTCAATTTCCTCAAAGTTTCTGAGCACTTAACCGTTTTGCTCAAAGATGACATACCTAATTCTTATGCGTAAGCTGTCTGAGACTGTTAAAGGAGTATATTATGAATATTCATAAGTTGAAACTCATTCAGTAACAAAACCATGTAACTTCAAAAATAAAAACTTTAAGACAACCACTTAACATCACATGTTAATCAAAAACGTATTACTTGGTTTAGTTGTGCTAATTTGCCATAGAAAGTTATATATAGTTTACTTACAATTTAGAATAAATATATGAGTATGTAACCATGCAGAAGCAACAACCTGACATAAAATGAAATCAGGAAAACAGATACTGAAAGCTTCATACTTTACTGAATTTCATGGCATCATTTACAGAAACACTGCTGTAAATATATTTTTCAGTGGAATTCATCCGCTTCAGTACTAATGTTTCCTATCATACCAGACTTTTACAAAATGCCAGCTCAATAACTGTTTTTATTTTAGCGCATGCCTTCTGCTATTTTGCACTGTCCTACCTAAACACCTAAAAACACTGGGTCCACAAACCAATGCATGAACAGAAAACAGGTTTGTAAGTGTGAAAAAGATGCAGATTCCCACTTATGTTCAAACAAGGAAAAAACCCTCACACCCTCAGGGATGACTGACTTCCATTATTGCACGCCCTGGTAATTAAGCTTTTAGTGTGTGCTTTACTTCCTTAGTTCCTTCACACAATTTCTACGTTTGTCTTACAAATTCAGATACTGCTATGTGCTCTGATAACTTTTGTGAGTGTAAACCATGTTTACAATAACAAGAAGCTTTAGATCTATCCTTTAAATTCCCTTAAGTCTGTACATTTTGTATACAGCTTTCACATGTACATTCGTTTTCCCTTCCCCGCTTCTACATTATACAGGCAAGTTGCAATATATTATGAAGATGCAAATCGTTTTGGACAGATTCATACCACACTCGTCTGTCTCCCAATATATTGCATCCTCAATCCATTTTAATGTAATAAGTTCAACAACTTTTAGAAGAAGATTTATTTATAGTACATCTATAGAGCTAGAAGGTCTATACTGTTAGTAAATCTGAGATCTACAGTCAATCTACAGCTGTATTTACGTACCCAAGAGCGGGTGCCCTGTAGGGGGGTTTCGTTTGGTTTTTGGTTTGGGGTTTTTTTTTGAACAGCTTTTACAACTGCCTAACAGTGGTTTTTGACCATTGTAATTAAACTAAATAGATCTGTCCTTCTATGTGTTAATTTGCAAAAATCAACAATTACCAATATTCATCTCACACCAGGACCCAATTTCTGGTTTAGAAAAATTTCTGTATTTTAGATACACCTAGTACTTATTCTTAAGTCTAAATGAGCATTAAAATCCACAGTTAAGTTCCTTTCACTCGTTTCTCAACTGGAATAAGAGCTTCCCTGAAAGTAACTCGTGCTACGTTTTAGGAAAGGAACCCTCATGTTTTAAGCAATAAAACATGTTATATTGGTAGAATTTTTTTCTTGGAGGCTCATTTCACATATACCTGTTAGTTTGCTCTCTTGAAGCACAAAAAAAATAAAGCTATTAAAAGTTTCTTATTGTGGTGTCACAAGGTACAAATAATGGAAGGGAAAAAAACCTCTAACTCTTTCATTGCACATTCAGTATCCCAATTGGTTTCTATGTAAAGATCCATACGTTTGGTAATATTTTGACCTTTAAAAAAGGTTAGGAGCAACAGACAGAATTGACAATTTGATGCCATCTTGTGGCTTTTTAATTTAGTAAATTAAATTTCTAGCTTGTTCCTTTATAACCTTTAAATTAGTACAAGATCCTTACCCAAAAATCTAAAAATCATTAGTTAACTTGTACTACTTCTGTGCAGGAGCATGCAAGTAAAAAGTAACATTTGATTCTGCAAAAAGTATTAGCAACTGCCTGCTTATAAAACATAAAGCAGCTTTCAGCTTCACCATCCATGATGGAAGACATTCAACCAAAGGCTGCTCTGTTCATGAAGATGAATGTAGTAGGACTGCAACATTCTGATCTCAAATGAGAAAGAAAATAAGTACATGTGGATGGTAAACTTGTAAAATTATCTTTAAGAACAGACTTCAATTCCACTGCTCAATTCAGGGTAGAGAGACTGTAAAAACTCATTGTGATTACCAGCAACTATACTATCATTGTCTGAGCGATTTAAAGTATTGAACCTCTGAAAATTCTAGTAAAGCCAGCCTAAAGAACTATGGGAAAAATCTAACACAGCTACTTAGTTAAAAAGAGTATTATTTTTCTAGAAATTAAGCCTTGTATACATCGATCTATGACAAACAGCCAAAAGAATGGGATGACTTCAAAAACAGGTATCTAACAACTGGTCTAGATGCCCTACTTTAAGCTTGACAGAAACATGTATTTCATACAAATAGCCTGGATTCTGAAAACACAAGGCTTTGTTCTAAAAATTTAAAGCCCTTAAAAGCCTTGGCGGGGCAGGGGGGGCGGGGGGGGGAAGTACACACAGGATCTGCCAAAGAACCAAGCAAAGCAATCCAACAGAGCTTGTCTGCTTCTGCAGTCTTCCTGATGATTCTCTGGCTTATGCTCCCATCAATAAAATTCCAGTAATGTTTTAAGTTTAACTAGTGTTTCACTTCTTCATTTTATTTGCACGTGAAACCGGTATAGTTTATTAGCATACTTCTATGTACACAAACCTGCATATGCAGTCCCTCAAGACAGATATTTAAATAGTAAATTGCAAGCCTTTAACTGCCTTCCTAATTTTAAACTCTGCTGTAAAAAAATAGAATTTGATAACAGGATCTAAACTGCTGTGGAAATACTGCCAATATCACAATCATTTTAACTTCCACTGCTTGTAATATTGATTACAAGGTCATTTCTGCTGTTTAGACTGTCTCAACTTCCTTATTGTCTAGAAAAGAGTGTGGGAGTTTAGGCAGATTTAAAGATATTTTTATAGAATTAATTTAAAAAGGGGAAAAGTTTACCATTGTTTATCAAAGGCTTCTGATAGTAATTGCCTAAGGCAAGTTAACACCATCGCTTCACTACTTCCTACTTTGACAACTAAAAAACCTGATGTAACAAGACAAAAGGGGTTAGAAGAAATTCTATCATACTATATTTGTTTCAAATATTTCAAAATACAAATCTGCTTATACGGAAAGTCATTTCTTATCAAGCATAGTGTGAAGAAAAATACCAATTAATGACTGCCAATCCTCAGATTCAGTTGCAAAAAAGAAAACTTGACACATCTTCTCACAAAGATAAGGCAAATTACAATTTTCAAAATGCTGTTAAAGTTAGTACATGTAACAAGTTTTGCAAGTGTAAGGAAATCAGATGTAGCCAGTCTCTTCTGAATGAGAACAGTGTTACAATGATGGAGGAGAGGGGGAAAGGAGAAGCAAGGGAGGGTGGCGAAAATAAAACTATGCTGACGACTGAATTAACTGGACTGCTTGCAGATAGCTTAGGCAATGTTCTCGTTCTGCAGAGAAAATGGTTCCAAGCAACACAAATCAGAAATGAACCCAAATTAATTCTGTTGTGACTGAGTGATCAGCTAGGGACAAAATCATATAAATATGCTGTAACAACAATAATGATAAAAATTATTGGAGATGCTTTTGGAAAGAGTTAATGAAAGCAACAGTTACTAAGATGCCTTAAAACTATTACCCCCAAAGCTGAGATTTCAAAACATTCCTGAACAATCTTTAATGAAGCATGCTAGAGTTCCTCCCATCTTTATCCTTGCACAGCGTATTGGTAAAATTAAGATCTTCATCTTGAATTCACTAATTTCAAACCATTGCTATTGAAATAGCAATTCTGAGCTGAAAAGGAATGTTGGTGACAAAGCCAGATTAAACATGCAGCCCTTCCATTTTCCTGGGGATAAGCTGCTTTCAGCAAAAAATCAACAACTATTAATCCTGAGAACTTCAGAGGTTTTGTCTGTTTGTTTTAAAAATAAAGGCCTGCCTATAATACACCTACCTATCTTTATTTAAATGCCCCATTCCCTTGAACTAGAATGAAAAGACAAAAGCAGATATCATGAAAACATTATTTGTGCTGAGAACTCTTGCCCTTTGGGTTAATTATCGGAGCTGGCCTCACACTTATTACTCGGCAATCAGTATGATTTTTGACAAAGTTTAAGAATAAAAGGATTCTTTCAACTTTGAGAAAGTCAGATGCAAAGGTTCATATGCTACTGGTTTTCTGTATACTAAGGTCAGAACAAACCACATTGATTCAACAGAACTGTAATTTGCACAATTGTGAATTTTCTAAAATTTGCTAATGTTTCGCCTTCCTACTTTCAACTTCACACATTCATGAATCTCTAGTTGCAGTATGACCTCTAACTGCAAGTATTAGTCACTCATATGAAGTGGGTTTTCCACCAGAAACATTACAGAATATGGGGCTCAAAATTCATTTGCGCAAAAGCATTCCTGACATTCAAAGCTCCAAACATAGGTAGAAACCCACTGTTATTTCTCTATTTGAATCCTGCTTTGGAAATTGTATTCAAGGGAACAGTCATATGTACATTTAAAAAAATGTTGCTCAGTACAGAGCAACTGGTAGAGCTCACTTACACCTGTACTCCATGAGCAATAAATTTGCAAAGGAAAATGCTTAAAAGACCTCGGAATGGTTCCTTTGCAACTTCTGGAAAGACTCATTAAATGCTTTGTGTGAGAAGAAGAATTTTAAAACCTTTGCAGGTGCCTAAAATGAATACAGACGGATCCTTAACTTCTGCATTAAACTCCTTCCAAAAACCCCCAAACTGAATCAAGATCCAAGCAATTGATTAACTTGCTGTTCAATGTCTCAATGCAACAGAAACTGAGGAGGCTTTTTCCAGACACCCCTCGGTCATACCGAATCCTTTTGCTAGAACAGGTGATGCTGTAATATTGAATCTTAATATACAAGAAGCTATTAAAGACCTCAGTTTTTTTGTGATTGCTTGTTCAACAAATTATCCAGCACAACTTATTCCCAGTAGTACACATCACCCTGATGTGATCCTCTCCTTGCTAGTAACTGAAAAGATTATTTTTCTGTACCTTACCATCTTTCGCAATCCCAGCACTATGTTTATATATTACATTATGGTACAAGAAAACATAATTATCATGGGTGGTCATGGCCAGAGAGATGAAAGTAATTTCAAGTAATCACCTTGGAAGACTTAAAATATCAGAAGAAAATCCTGAAACTGTATTCCTTGAGAAGCCAATGCACAAAGCTGAACAGTGGAGTGATGAACTCTTAGTTGTTTGTGTTGCCTAGAAAAGCAACTGCTGAGTTCAAAACCAGCATGAGCTTTTTCAGGATCAAAAGCTTTAAGCCGCAGCTATAACAAATTAAACAAACAAGCCAAGAGATAAGAGGGCTTGAGTGATGGCAGCGATGACTGTAAGAATGCAACAGACTATAACCACTTTGACATGGAAAGAGCTATTCTGAACTATCACAGGCCAGGGAAAAGTCTAGAAAAGTGTTCTAACTGCGAGTGTCTTACACTTAAGGCTTCCTCCTTTATGAATAACAGCTAATCTACTACGCAGATTGAGCTGCAAAAGCTGGATTGTTGGGGTTTTTTAAACCACAAAAGGCAAGAGGCCTGTTATAACTGGAACAGGCTTGTAATACTCAAGTACAGATCCGTGCAGTCAGTCAAATAATGGCAATGAAATTTATGCTATCTCCAATTTTCCTCTCAACCCTTTTTATATTTCTTTACTTTGTGGCTGTACATTAAGACACCCCAACACAGTCCTGTTGGACACCCACTTGCTTCACTGGCTACAGCAAAGTGATAAAAACTGTGTGTATAAGAAAATAAGTAGTACTATAAAAAGGAAAGAAGTGTGTTTATGCCAGTTATCTGGGCCATTTGCAGAGCAATAAATCACCAGCATAACATCCATTAAAGCCCTCCTATCAACAAACTGTCCATTGAGACGGAGCAGATTTGCTATCTTGGGTGCCGGTGATAAAAACATTGACAAAATATTGAGACACAGGGCAGTATCTATAACATCAGACAAGCAAGTTAGAAATTTTTGCAGTAAATTACTATTCTGTTTCAAAGTCCTGCACAAAATTTATTCAGTTCCTGGACTTGCACATGCTGCAGTCATCCACACACTGTGATTCCCCCAAACGGGGAAGACTGGGCATTTTAATCTGCTTACAAGACAACTAGAATACTGCCTCTATGCATTTGTCCTGCCCTGGCTGCATCAGTTCACAGGTTTGCTTTCAACTGTAATATTAAAAAAAAAGTAATGATAAAATTATACCAAATAACGAAAATTAACCACAGAAACACCATAGTCACAAAAAAAACCCAGATTTTGTCCTGCTCTTACTCTATAATCTTATTCCTTTAAAAACAACAGACTGAAAGGAAGCAAATATATTGTGTGCCATTAAGAAGGGAAGTGCATCAAATCAAATCAGGGTGCAAGAGTTGGTGGTGGATGGTGGCAGGAGGACGATGGGTGAACAGACTTTTTTGTTTGCTTTGTAATGCTGTGGCTGAGCACCCTCGATCATAACGGCAGCAAAAAGGTATCGCTTCTCCATGACAAGAACACAGAATCAGTCATTTTCCCCCCTTTCTCAAACACCTAAAATAAGGCTCACATTTATAGTTTGTACGGTCAGATGAGCCCCTGTGAAATGTTTGCCAAGCACTATACATAATCACAGCATTACTCAAGCTTTAAACACAGCAACAAAAACTTCAGACAGAGCTTTCTGCAATAAAAGCACCTCTAGCTGGGGGGACAGGACAGGAGATACCGGCATTACTGCTTGCCCAGATTCTGTTCCCCATCTGCGACAGCACAATGGTCGTTGCCAACAGGTTGATCGTGTGTTCAGAGGAACTTCCCTGCACTCAGCTTCTATCACAAGAAGCTGGGAAGTCTGACCCGTAACAAATCTGTACCCAAACACAGTTATTGGTCACCTTGTGACTAAAATCCTATTTCACTAAAAAATACTAAGTCTGAGAGAAACCAACTATTTTGAACAGACACGGAATACCTTACATTTTCAATGTATAGGCTTGCTACATGGTGCCATATGAAAAAGTATTATTTTGAAAACTATTACGACTGGAGCTGACATGCGATTGCAATGTTTCTTTCTGCCTGATGATTCCATCGACTTGTATCAAGTAAAACAAAAGATTTCAGGAGGTTTAACTATATGGAAAACACATCTATTACTGGATCAGAACGTTTACATTCAGATTCCAACAAAATAAACAGATCCTTGGAAACATTTTCCAAGTCAGGAAAATGCAAAGTCAGAGCATAGAAGCAATTTGGGATTTAAAAGAATAGACATACAAACTTCAAGAACCAAACCTGTGAAGTTCATAAGCAGTGTGCTTCTTGACAAATAGTTAGGTTGAAATAACTGCCTTCAAAGTTTTTTTACGCTATAGCATGCATGCCACAGAACTTCTGTATTATTGCTACAATATCACATAGCAAATAGATTGTGCAAACTGCTATTGGTATTTGTATCCTGAATAAATACATCACTCATACCACCCTACTGTAGAATATAAAAGCTGATGATGTTATATGCCTATATCCAAAAGTAACTGTAATGGCAATAAATCATGCATTAAGTTAAAATACAGGAAGAATTCTGGCTGTATCACACAAGAGTAATTTTTCCATTTGGCCTTCTGCCTCTGCTTTCAGCTTCCTTTGGCATTATATCTAAATTCCCCATTATTTTTCTCTCTTTAGTAGAGAAGATTAAATTAAGCCTTTCTCAAAGCACTAAGACTACAGCATTCAACTTTTATTTTTTCATTTTATAGATGATCCATACACTAGATAGAAGCTTGGAGACAGACTATCAATGCATTATGAGATCTAGTGCATAATACAACTGTTCTTTGAAACGGCTGGGGCAGAGCCGTATTTTTGGTAATGCAGAAATGCAGGCAGCCCTCTTAAATGAAGGTCAACTGACAAGGGTCTTGTTTGTACAGTCTGGGGCCATTCCATTCAGAGATGATACAGGATACGGGCTGTACAAGACCTGTACAAATTTTAGGATCTTCCCATTATGCTGACTTTTATACAGGCTTCATCCACCACTGCAGAAAAAAGTAACACCCGGCCTAAATGAGCAGATTCAAAAGCATACTTTAAAACAGGTTTAAAAAAATTTTCAGATGGCTGCCCCTCTCTCTCTCTCTCTACCTAAATACACCTCTGTGCATGTATACACACATACATACACAAACAAACTCATCTTTAAGAACTTCCCACTGTGAATGAACACCGAAGATGACAGACTGTGCCAGCCGGCACAGGTGAGGTTCACTGCAACTATTATTCCTGCTACTCACATGTTAGCAACTATCAGTCATCCATAATGATCCTGTGGATTTCGCAGTTTATCTGAAGGAAATCTGCCTTAAGCAGCAAGACCTCTTCAACCTCTCCTTCATCCCTCACATCTGTCCTGTTACTTCAAATAGCTGTTTCGCCTTTGAAAAGTCTACTGTCAGTGATGAAAAATAAACAAGATTTTTCTTCTGCAGCAATCTGTTGCAAAGGAAGATCCCCTCACTGGAAAACAGAGCACTTGGGTGGCAAAAAATAAAAGTGAGTAACCCACTAAGAGCAGACAATGTTTTGGAATAGAGTTAGGCTTTCAATGCCAAGATCTCAATGATAAAAAAAACCCTGAAGTGTAACAAGATTCCTCTGTTATGACACCCTGGAACTTTCTGTATGTGCTTCGGAGGGCTTCACCAGTCGCAAACAGATTCAATTAGACAGACTCATCCAGTAACTTCCTTGTCTTAATCTGATGGTGCTCTACTTTTATTAGAAAAACACCAAAACAAAACCTTTTGAAAAAGGGCAGCAGAGTAATTTTACATGTAGCTCAACAGGCTGGCAATAAGTACAGAAACGTCACACTTCTCTATTCATTCCTGTTGTTCCAAAAAGACATTCTGAAAATCTAAGACAAAACAGCTATTCGAGAGCTAACACCAGACTACACATTTCTTCCTTATTTTGCAGCTTCTGCGTTGTCATATTCTTGGGTAAATGAATATATGCCTATTTTGAAGAAAGAGCAAAACCCCTTATCTTCTCAAACAGACATTTTTTGTCACTGGCTAGTGCCTCGTTTGAAGAAAAACATCTGAAGGCACTACCAGTATGAAAGCTGTTCTAAAAAAAAAAAACCCAACTTACTATTGCCATCAGATCTCAATCAGCTGGGATCAAATATTTTGGGTAGCACATTTTCCATTTGACATGACAGAGGTGCCTCAGATTTAGCAATTTCATTAGCTCAGGGCAGCTCTGTAGGAACACGGCGCATCCACTTCCCAGGCCAGCAGGGCTGCAGAAACAGCACCGCCACACAGCATGGAGTGACTATTTATAAATCTTGCAAGCACCTCGTGTATGCTGCAGCATTGTTTCAAGAACAAGCAAGCAATTCTACCCAGAGCCATCAGAGCTTATTAGCTCCGGCCACACGGGACCTGAACCGACTCCACCAGACCATTCAGACTAGGCTGATGCATCTATTCCCCAATGGACCACGTTCCACAAGGCTTATTTGATTGTGTGCATTATCATGTGAATACACAGATCCAATTTTAATCTGGCACTGGTCCCAACCAACCTGCTGGTGAGAGACGTAAAGAGATTCAAGAGACCTGCTCTAACTCTCCCCGCTGCATCCAGCATTTCCCACAATGCTGGCGCATCTCCTTGCCCATTCCATTCCCACAGCACACCTCAGAGAAGTGAAATGTCATCACATGTAACATTCTTCTTGTCATTAGGTAAATCCAGCATAGGGTCAAGTGCTTTAAAAAAAAAAAAAAAAATGAAAGAAGGGGGGGAGAAAAAGGGAAAGAAGAAAAAAAAAAAGAGACTTATTCACAGCAAAGAAATCTCCATGTGAGGTGACCTAGATTCTCAAAAAAAGGGATTTCCTTTTGTATTGTATCCAGGCCTCATTAAATCAAGAAGGATTTTTTTATTCTATTTTATCACTGTAGTTGCTTACCTAGAAATGTAATGGAAGTAGAAAACAACTGTTGTCTTTTTTTGCATTATTATGCTTCTTACTGATATTAAAAGAATTGCAGAGCTTTTTATATTTGGCAATAAAAAGTAACTAAGGAAAACAATAAGCTAGAGATCCTAAGGTGCCAGGGAAAAACGAAAAAGTCAGGTTTGGGCTCCCCAAAGCTATCTGCTTTCTTCTGCTATGTAAACCATAATATTTGCCATGAGTAAAGTACAAACATGTATTAACCAAAACTCACAGAAAAAGCATCTGTATAAGTCTGAGTGCTTATTTACACAAATCCTTGAGAGGAGAAGACTTAAAAGAACCTGCAATGTGCATCATTATGACCCTCGCCCACGGTCATAAGATTTGTGGTTGTTTTTTTTAAGAGGACAACAGTTTCTCATATGTTTTGAAGAGGTAGAGGGGTTTCTTTAGATGACAGATGCTCACTTTAAATTTACTTTAGTAAAACAGATCAGTGATAGAAAGCTTTGCAGATGCTAAGAATTAAATGAATATATATTGCTGTATTACATAAAAAATATAATCTTTAATTTTAGGCCACATTTTATTAATTCAGCATTAAATATATCCAGCATTTTTTTTTCCTGTTAAACACACACCTCCCTACAGTATGCATTAATGATTCTTCATATTATGTCTTCAGATGGACAAGATGCAAGAGCATGGACTCTGATTTCTTCCTCTGTTAGAAGCCACTAAATTACAGAAAATGAAAAATCTGGAATTTAAGTTTGAATTATAGTTTAGGATAGCAGAAAAGGATAAAAAGTCTCTAGTTCTGAACCAATATTCTCTATCAATTAACATAATAAAAAACGAGCTTTAAGGGATTTCCTCTAAACCATGCATTTGAGGACTAAGAGTCCTGGCAACTCTGACTCTACATGTGAAAAAATCCTCAGGCTCACAAAATTAATCTGGACTCTTACACAGATTACAGAAGGAATTATGAACACAGTTATTCAGACAAAAAGTATGATTTCCACAGCACAGTTTCCTTTTCCTTGGAAGCCACAAAAGGCATGTTATTATTTAAGTTTAACGTGAATTTCAAAAGCGGAAAAAGAAAGACTGCAGGACAGACTGGCAACTAGGAGTATGACAAGACATTTAGCACAGTAACTTAATTGCTTTGCTCATCAGAAGTACACACAAATGAACATTTGCTTCCAAAGGATTTTTGCCACAAAACAGAATTAACTTTGAAATAACTGAAAATCAGTTCAATGATATTAAGCACACTACATGATAAAAGTCAGCACCTATTAAAATTAGCTTTTCATTAATATACACTGACTGGAAGCTACTTCCAAGTTGAAGGAATCATTAATATGGAACATTAGGAAAAAAAAAAGATACAAGAAACCGGCTGGCCAAGCTGAAGTAGTTCTATGAAACTAGGTGGTGTGCAGGATGTTGGGAGTCATTTTAGTTCCCCCAATGTGTCAAAGAGAGAGCAGCAGGGAACTGCTCTTAAAAGGGGGACTTACTCTCCATCTTACAATCCAAGTTTTCTGTTGGATATGAACAAATACCGCTTAATTTTATTACAGGAATAGAACCTCTTGGATCACTGGAGAGAGGATTTTTCCCACAGATTTTGTTGTTTTTCCTAGTTGAAGCCTCTGTGCTTTAAGAAAAGGCTTCAGGCATTAAAGACACTTGTAAACCTTTGTTATTTCTGCTATAAACCCCATGTCCCACAGAATTAGCTGTAAATGAGGATACCTACAGGATAGAGCTGTAGGAATTAATGTACTAGAGCTACTGTGGAAATGTGACAGATGGAAAGAGTCAGCACAGGTCTCAACCCCAAGTCACATGCAATTCTGACAGTTCTCAAAGTCCAGCTCTTCAATTTCACATCAGTTAACACCCACCAAACATCTGCATCAATTTCAAAAACAGGAGTTTTTGAGGCCGACAAAATGTCTCCATATTCACAAACAAACCATACACAGAGGGGAAAAAAATTTGACAAGCAGATAAACAGTTGGAGCCGCTAATCTCTTAATCAGTCTCACAGAAATAACAGTAATATAAAAAAAAAAAAAATCTACATAGCTCATCCAGCAGTCCAAGGACGAGTGCTGGGCAGGAGGTCTGCATCCTGGTGATGAACCTGATGGGCCAAGACCCTTGAAATCATTGGGAGAGAAGTGCTGGATGTCTCAAGAGCCTGAAGATAGCTGAAGGGAAAAGGGTCTTTCTGTGCCTGTTGCAGGAAGGACTCAGGCAGACAAAGGGCTGGTCAGGTGGCAACAGCTGGAGCAATGTATTTTTTTCCTTGGGCAGAAGAGCTGGTGGCCTATTACCTCCCACAGGATGCCATCTTCCTGCTTTAAGATATTTGATCTTTAAAACATTTGATACGTAGTACCAGTTCTTCCCCAAAGTCTCCCTTTCTGTAAGAATTCAAGTCTTCAATGCAAATTCTCACGCTGGGGGTGTGCGTGTGAGGGTGAGTGTTAGGGGTAACAATCATACAGGACAGGCAGGCAGAATCAAACAAGTCATAAGGTAAGGGAAAAAAAAATAATCTATTTTCCACAATGGTTCTTTAAACTGCCTGTGAACATTTGGTACTTCTGCTGGTTGGCCTTCTCCCCCCTGCTGTGCTGAATCAAAGCTTCATGAAGTCCCCACTCTTCTCAGAATGCAAAAGGAACAGTTGTGACAGGCAGAAAATATTCTGCTGGCACTGGACTGTCAGTTCATCAGGGAGTGCTGCACAAACAAAAATTCTGCATAATACAAATGAAATTATGTTGTCCATCCCCTGGAAGAAAATATCTGCATTTAGCACGCAATCAGCAGTAACTGGATGCAAAGCCTGGGGGAAGACATGAAAAATCAGAATATGGAAAAGAAAGAAGGTGTGATAAAGCAAGCAACACATTATTGACTAAAGAAACATGTATGTCTGGACAGTAGTTCAATATGCAAAATTTATGTAACATACAAACTCAGAAGAGAAATAAAGTAGACTGAAACCATTTTGTATTTTGGCTTTTCAAGTGAATTTTGAAGCACTTAAGATCTGTGTTCCTCAAAAGGAAGCTGTGATAGGAGAATGGATTAAATTCCTGTTGGATATCTAGAAAGTCAGCTTGCTTAAGAAAAATACAAACTTTAGAATTATGAAACATGCCCTTGAAATGCTTCCTAATGCAGACTGAGTAAGCAGCATGCTCCTTACCCGAAAACCTCACTTACTCTTTTCTCTCTCCCACAACTTTGCAAAGGTAGGAGACGTGCTTATATTCCTTACGGAATGATACAACATTATCGACAACTCATTAGCAAAGAAAAATTCAGAATAACTGTAAAACTTCTGTAGTTCTGTCACCATTTCAGATTGATCTACATTGCTGCATTTCTGTTTTAAATTCAAGACATTGAAAGATTAATGAAATCACTGAGTTTATGACTTGGGGATTAGAAGAGTGTAAAAATCCTGACCATTTATAAAAAAAAACACAGTAAGCATAAGCTGGTTTTTACAACTGACTAAGCAATGGTGAAAATCTAAGGAAAATAAGGCAGGCAATACTGACACTTGTGGTCATTTCTAGATTGCTATTTTTATTCAGTTACAAACGTGCTTGTGATCGTGAAGAAACATGCTGGGATCAGAAAGTAGCCAAAAAATTTACAAATATTTCACACCACCATTCCCTCTCCACTCTAAATGATTTATTGGAGAAGTACTCTTTTTGAAACAAAGAGAAGAATGGCCACTGGCCATACACATAATAGTTCTTAACACAGAAAATGAAAACTAAGCATTTATGACATTCTGTATTAACACATTTCAGAATTTAAAAAAAAAAGTTTAAAAGCAAAAATAACCAGCCTTGAAAATGTTGCCATTAATCTTTCTGAACTGAAAACATTCAACTGAAACTTGAAAAGTTTTCAACACATTACAGCTGAAATAATACTATGTTTTACTATGGTAAAATGGAATAAACTTGGCAAGTGTTCATGGAATATGGCCCATATGAGAACATTCTGCTGACAGGTCAGCTATGACATACATATGGAGTTTAACCTGCACAGGAATCGCGGTGTTCACAACACACGGCCACCAGGCAGAAAAATCACCGAGCAATACACACCTGTGAGCACTCCAAACTGATTAGAGAAACTTCTGTTAACATTGTCAAGACTGAACTTTATTTAATGGCTCAATCAATGGGGTCTGATTTATTTTAAAACCAGTTCGACAAGATACCCTCTAAAAATGAGATGTAGGAAGTTTAAGGTTTTTTTGAGGAAAATATTCCACACGTATACACCTTTGTTTTGCAAAAGTACATTTTGCTTTGTTCACAGTTGCCACGTGCACAGGCTGTTCTAAGCAGCCATCTTTTCTTACTCCTCGCATCTGCTTCTGGCTTTGCAGAACTGGCTGAACAACTGACACAGTTACTCTGCAGTGTACCTTACACACGGGCCACACATCTCCACATCAGAGTAACTCCTCCTTAGTCTTAATAGATGGCAGCATTTCAAACACAAAGATTGCAGCTTCTAATTTAAGATGTAACCATAGTAACATTACAGAACATACTACTCCCTGGATCAAGAACAAGCAGTCCACTGACCCTTCACAGTGAGATTTAGCCGAAATAAAGCTCATTCCAACCTCCAGCCCAGCAAGATTACTAAAACCTTCAGGTCATATTTCCACTACAAAGCAAGCTCTGCCCTCCTGAAATACCCAAAACATACAGTATCAGATAAAGACAGTAAAGAGGAAAATGCTATAAAAGAAAGAGAACTTAATCCTGAAACTTTTACTTTCTAAAGCTACATCAGTCACACCTAGATAAAAAGTAGCAGAAAAATCGAAGCTTTTCCTTACTTTTCTGTACGATGAGCAAAGACCCACTCATCCTTTAAAAGCAAAGAAACAATGAACAAAAGAAATTCTTCATTAAGATTTAAGAATCCAATATTCAATTTGTTCACATGGGAAGATAACCAACTTCACACATATCATAGGAGACAGCTCTGCCTGAACTTTACAAGCTATGCATAAGTGATATGGTCATATAATTAAAAGCCAAAGCTGATGTCTGTTCCCTTCTAAATTTACTTTAAAACAGATTCTGTTTAGAAAAAAATGGCCCTTGGGACTTTAGTACCTTTAATATTTACTAATAAGTATTTACAGATAAAAAAGCCCAACAAGCTCTGCCCACTCCAGTAAGTAAACATACTACACAACTTACAAACTTTCAGGAGATACACTTCAGGCATAGTGTAGTAGTAGTAAAAAAATTAAGTTGGATTTCGTGGACTTCAAAAACCATTCTGTTGAAATTTAGACCTGTTTCCCAAATACAATATTATGCATCTTACCTGAAAATTCAAAAATCCGATGCAGATTTACATGCCGGTATGTGAAAAAACATTACTTGATTCTATGTAAATCAACACGGGTAAATTAACTACATTAATATCTCGCTTGATTTCCTACTTGTAGCCCAGAATGCATCAAACTTGACAGTACTCCTAGCAAACTCTGTCATGTTTGTATACATACAGCAACAGATTATATAAAGTTCTATATATTTTATATAGGGTAAGGATAAGAAAGCTTTGTGTGTTTCAGTGAAGAACTCTGCAGACTGAGCACACATGCAACATTTCAAAGCACTGTCTCTCAATTATTCATAAACATCCTAGAACAGTAAACAGTGCTGGACACAGGTCCCTCCTCTCCCACTCCACTGCCCTGCTGACCCCCCCGACCCCCCCCCCCCCCATTTTTCAAATACAAAATTTTTTAGAGTGGAAGAGATTCAAGTCTTTATTGATAAGCACATTATATTTATAATTCACATGCAGGGAATATGCTCATGCTCCTAAAACATCCTCAAATAGAATCATAGGATCTGTGGAAATTGTCATTAGGATAGAAAATGCATACATTAAAAACATGACTAAATTAACAGAGAAAGTTAGTGTACATAGATGATTTAGTTAGGAGGATACAAATCTGATTATGTTTTTAGTAAATTATCAGGATATGCATCTAGAATAGTAAAATGCACTGACTGCCTCGGGAAGCCTTATTTGCGAGCAAAGGACATACCTACCCCCAATCCTACTAATCAGAGATACAATATGATAGAGCAATTGCATTTGCTTTATCTTTAGCTAAAAAAAAATAAAAAAAAAAACAACAAAAAAACCAAAAAACCAACCACAAACCAAAAAACACCGAAACAACACAAACCAACCCCACCCAAAAAAACCCCAACAAAATCCAAAAAAAAATCACAACCCACAAAAACAACCCCAACAGTCTAAAGTGCTAGTCATTAGCTTTCCAGAATAGAGTGGACAAACACAGTGACTAATAAATACTTGCTAAGTATGCTGCTAGCTTTCTATTTTCTGAGCTATCTATTGTTGGTTTGTTTGTTTTTTGAAGAGAGTAAATGTAATAAGATGCTTCAGCATAGAAGGGTCAGTCATTGAAAGGACAGAAAAACAAATTCTATAATATAGGTGGTGCCTGTAACAGACAAAAGACATCTTATATCTATCAATAATTGAAATCAAGTGCCCCTGATTCTGCAATACCAAACTTCGACCTTTACCAAGAAAGCAAGCCATTAACAGCAGAGAGGCAGCTTAACAGCATGTGCTTATACATTAGTGTCCTCCAGCTTAATTGACTAACCTAAGATTACAAAAAGCAGCTTTTATAGAGTAAGCGTGTGTAAAGGAAGTATGAGCAAAGAAATACATTTATATTTTTTTTCCTTTGGCATGAAGGTAAAAAAAGATTTATACTCCAACAGAGCCAAATGGGTTAAGTCAAGCTTCGTTTCTTAAATGCTTATAATTCCTTTGCACTGCAGAACAGCTTTTGGAATACGGGAGCAGAATATATCTAGCATTAAAAATCCCCTTGAGAATCTTAAGTTACAGTGTCAAGGAAAAGTGAAAACAATTTGAAAAAACCCTCAATCATTCATTTAATAATCATACAATTTTTATACGATTCACCTATCATTATGCTTGAACTGAGTAAGTATCATTTATCAAATAGGAGCAAGAGCCTGTAAAGCTTTCTGGCTGCCTTTGGATTTAGTCAAAATGAATGCAAACAATCACGTGGGATTCAGCCAAGCAGTGACGTTAAATTCTGCTCTGTCAGAAGACAGCATCTGTCAAAGCCCACATTTAAACTGCTGCCTGCCTGTGCAGCAGCCGAAGAACTACGGAATGGATTTTATAGACCAGAATCCTCGGTTAAAACAGCTCAAACCCATTGCTATTACTGCCTAGCAACAATGAAGGAAGGAATAGAGGGAAATCCTATTACTGAAGGCAACTGAACCACTACGCGCTCGCACTCCCTCCTAACATTGCCATTAGAAATATGGATACTGAGGACAAGAGAACACAGCACTGCATTGTCCGACAAGGGAAACACCAGATGTAAAAGCTCCAATCCATCGGCTGTGAATGCCAGACCGCCCCGACCAGACCAGAAACGAGAACTACTGTCCTTTTGTTTGAAGGATGAACAAAAAGCCCCAAGACAAGGACAACACTTATGAGCAAGGAAGGTAACACAGCAACGAGCAGACAGATGGACAGATTGGATACTGTGAAAAGCAATCGCAGGAAGCAGACTGTTGGGGGATGTGCGCATGTTCGATAGCATCTTTTTTACTGAAGTGATGGCGTGCCAAAACTATTTTCTGTGGGTATAATCCTCGCACCACAAATGGCCTGACCAAGGAAGGTATGTCGAATCCTTGTGTGTGATATTCACTCAATTGTCTGTTACCTTTTCAGCCATTACAGATAATGATCGCTCATAACACATCTCTGAAGGGGGAGAAAGAATTCTAGCAGGTTTTCCTTTCCCACAGCACAATGTCACTACTTTACACTTACTAAAGGCATTGCTTACAGTCTGCACAAGGTTGGTGTGGCTGGAGAGGAGGGATTAAAGGGATAATGTTGCTACTGTAACGATTGCTTTTAACCGAGACATTAAAAACTCAAACCCCTCTGAAATAGAAAAAACAGTTAGAAATCCTCTCAAACTAGGTCAGAATTAATCCTTACGTGAAGTAATCTTAAAGCACTGGTAAAATGGTCACAATGGGACACACTGAGAGCACTGAACCATCAAAACAGACCACGCAGCCAAATTACATTATCTGAAAAGTACCGACAGACCTTTTTACACTTGCTTCCCTTCCCCCTCCCCCCCCCCAACCACAAGCAAAATGTCATCAGGCTAATATTGACCAAGCATAAACTGCAAACGTGCAAAAGATTGGACATGATTTAAACCATCAGCAGCGCAATCAGGCACCACATTTTACAAGTAACATCAGGCTCCCCTGACATCCATCCCAAAAGGAAACCTTCAAACACTACAGGCTTAAAATGGTGAGCACAAAATTCTCACACCATTGTTACAATTTGTTTAGTATGATAACACTGAGTGTTTAACTTGGATTGTAAAATTACATTCCATCTAATTGCCATTCATTTCTATTCATTGTTGAAATTTAAATACTTCATCACTAGTGGCAAACAAGCAAGATGAATATTTGCAATACAAATTTACGTCCTAATTTAATACACCACAGAAAAAGTGCTTATCTGCAGAATCTACTAATAAGCTGTAATAAATCATTAACTGTCAATATGAATATTCTTTCTTTGCCCAAGGCAATGCTAACATGCACTAAAACAACTGCAACTGAAAAGAGTTCACATACCTAAGGATGCAGCACACAACAGTCATCGGTTTCAGATCACTTAAGACATTTAGACGATAAAGTCACTTTCCAGAACTTTTAAAACAAACAAAAGGAATCTACCCTCAGGCAAGACCCTGGGAGAAGCATGCCTAGCTAGTGGTGCCACTTTCGTATCCAACATCTAAAAACCTGCACATCAAACCTCATCCCGAGTACTGTTTTGTGCAAAAGATTAATGCAGTTTGCAAGTAAACTCAGGCACATTCTGCAAGGCCTAATACGCAACTGCTGCTGCTGTTTATCAGAATGCCAACAGGCTGCCTTTTGAACTCTTCCCTCTAATTAAAGTTTGCCCACACAGCTAATCAAAATATGAAAATCCAGGACTTGTAAATAGGAAGTCGAATACTTCAATCTGCAGAGCTGTAATTATAGAGCAGAACTGAAAGTGCAAGGAACCAAAACACCAGCAGAGCACAGACCACAAATAAAAATTCAAGATGCATTCACAGTTTATATATTTGGCTTTGATAATGCATCAGTGACTGCACAGCCAAGTGCCAAAAATGAAGTAGAACTATTATAAACCATACCTTCAAGCTGCAGTTACTTGTAACAGCACACTTGCAGAAGACAGGGTTGATGGCTTTGAGAGAGACCTTTTGCTACATTTAGGTTTTCTTATGTACTGCCAATGGTTAGTACCTGTTCATAAGCTTTCTGTGAAATTAAATTTTAAGCATTTGGGCAAAAGCGGTAATGATCTAACCCTAACGTGAGAGAAAATGGTATTTTAAGTATACTATTTGATGGTGGGTTTAATATATATTGACAGTTGTTTGTTTTTAAACGATGCATCCCAGCCCATAGTATTTTTTTTATAGGTGCAATTGCTATTGCTGTATTTCAAGTACTTAATACCCACTGTATATTTTGAGATGTTTTACACCTGAATATCAAAGAAAATGTGACAAAGTTATTCAGTTTTTTTCAGTCAATAGTTTTATGAAGCTAAGTAGTAATGTGAGTCCTTCCCCTACCCATACAATGCCTTTTTAAAGGGCAAACAGAGACTGAAGATTTTCCAGGAAACTCCCACTTCGAAAAATCAAAGAAATATGTAAGTGAGAAATGACTCATAAATATTTTATTATTCTAGTTCCATCCCTCTGTAAAACTTATTTTTATGCACAATGTGAGCATGCAGTCAAAAACAAAAAAAAGGTTTCAGCCATTATAACTGCCTTTTCTGGGACACTTCCTAGTGCATCGCAGAAAGACAGCACCTGAAAACAGTTTTCAGTTTACACAAATATTTACATAACTTAAGATTCTCCCTTTTGCCTACTGTGATATGAAAGTAGGTGCACAACAAAACACTACCTCAATTAAAAATTAAACACAGGTTAGTAGTGCAGTGCAGATTTGCTGAAGTACTTGCATCTAATGACTGCAGTTTTAGAAGTGGAACAATTAAGTGTGACAAAATTCATCTGATTCTAGCCGCTACTCCACATTCGTGAAATTCTGGTTTTGACTTTTTTCCTAAACTGTGTATACATGCAATGGAACGATAATTAATCAAATACTCCCACCTTTGCCCTCCAAACTGGTACCAAACAATTAATTTTCCAGAGATCTAGGGTACCCTTTGAAATGACATTTATGTTTGCTTATGCAGAGATATTTTTCCCAAACAGCTGCATGTTCATTTAAAACTCACTGCACACTGCAGAGGAACTAAAAATGTTTAGTTTTGAGGGGAGGCTTTTATTTTCTAAGCATGCAAAAGCAGGTGCAAGTGGTCAGATAAACATAAGTCTTCTGTATTTGGGGTTCATTTTCTTTTACATAAGGATAAGGTCTGAGTTAAAGCAGCACAAAAAGAGTAGTGTGGAATTTCAGGTTAATTCTCCTGCTACATGCTTTAGACACATATGTTTAACAGCTGTAGACTGGAAAATAATTTTTATAAGGATAGCTCAGTCTCTGGTAAGTGGCAGCAGTCCCAACCAGTTAAAAAAAAAAAAAAATAGTATCAGAAATACTTTCAGTGAACTTTCAAAACAGATTCACAAATGCTGTGCACAACGGCAGGGAACAGCTTAATAGAGCACTAGGCAGGTATTTTGCTATTTCAGAAAAAGAATTAAAGAGCAGCGTTGCCTTTTTGGATGCGTTTGTCACAAGCGACAGCTCCAATCCCCGCTTACTCGCTCCCCCTAGCGGAGGTCAGCGGCACAGGCCGGTCCGCCCCGGCGCAGCGCTCCGTCCCCCGGCTCCCCGGCGCTGGGGGCGAGGCGCTCCCTGCACGCACCTTACTTTGTGTATATATGAACTGACATACAGTAATTAAAACAAGCCTCGGTTCTACGTCTCTCCCCACCCTTTTGAAATACAATTTTTTCCCTTACATGAACCAGGCGGCCTGAATGTTAAGTCACACACGTACAATTTAATAATCCGTTATTCAGTGGCGTTCTCATCTTAAATTACTTCCTTACAGTGTAAAATCCTGTAATTTCCCACAACACGTCACTTAGTTTTTAAATGCAGAAATTAATCCAAATATTGGTTTTAGAAGATAGCAGAGCAATTAATAAATTACACATTTATCCTAGAAATAGCAATTTTTTATGGACTCTTGTTCAACTGTCATCCTTTCTCCTACACAAAACCCTAGGGCCCAGAAATAAATTAGACCAAATTGAATATCACAAACGAATTGCTACTGTGCAGTGAAAGGTTCATTTACAAGATGATTTGATCAGCTTTTAATATGCAGCATCATGAAGCTGCCATATTGACTCTGCTCTTGAATATGAAAAAAAATTTAAGAGAAAATGAAGCACAGACTGCTTTGGCACTTTTTCCTACAGTTACAGCTGCTGGTAACAATACTTGAAATTTCTGTATGATATCAGAAGTATGGTAGTTACACATTTATAGAGAAAAAACCTCCAAAATCACGTTCATCAGCTAGTTTGCCAGAAACTTAGTGCTGTGCAATTTTACTTCCAGTTAACAGGAACACTCACCCAGGATCGCTGCATGCCAAAAATCAATAGCTTAATTTTAATCCAGCTGTTTATGAGCCTGGCACAACAGCGGAGTGTTCCATTCAATATTTTCTTTCAATGTGGAGTAGAAGGTTTAAAGGTGCCTGAAAGGTGACGGAAAATGTTATCCCGTGTTACCATCCAAGAGCTGTGCAGTGAGGTTACTGGACCCTGAAAATTAATTTTGACAGGTGCATCTTCTCATTGACTTTCTGAACGCAGTTGGGGCCGGTGGAAACACGCCAGGCAGTGTACTGTGACTAACACAACTCTGCCATAATCAACCTTGCACCGTCTGTCCCACCACCAATACATGACCATTTTACAAAAAGGGTTTTTAAACTGTGAGCCGTACTAGCCTCTGCATGTCAAATCAATTTTAATTAATGCCAATAAACCTTCCATCTGGTATCAAGGCCTTTTCAGTCAAGTCCTTCTCAAACACTGCACAAGGATTTCACAGTCAGGATACATGAAGCTATTTACATCTACTTCACACTTCTGCTAACGAGATTGATTTTTAATTATCTTTTTGTCTCTGGTACCCAAGATGGTTGTCAAAACTTTTTACCACAAAACCAAGCATTTGTATAAGCTAGTAAGTCAAGTAAACTTTAATTATTAAATGAGGTCGGCTTCTGGCATAAACCAAACCTCCTTTTTATTCATATAGGCTGGTTTGCAAAAGAAATCCAACTCAGCTTTATCTTTATACTAGTTTCTCATTGTAACCTTTTACGTTATGAGGGTATAAAATTACAAAGATTTCTGATTTTCCTTTTCTAAATCTTTGCAGACAACTACTCAACATGAACAAAAGAAAATGAATACCAAAGAATAGCAGCGAATTCAAAACACGATCAGAAAAGCACTGTCTCACATCCCACCATTGGATTCTTACAACATGCTTCAGTGGAGAAGACGACACTGCTGCTTCGCAAAGATGACCTGGAATACCAAAAGGTCTCTGTTCCGCACCCATCTCATTGGCCTGATCTCACTTGTCTTTCTTTTCGCTATGTTTCTGTTCTTTAATCATCATGACTGGCTGCCAGGCAGGGCTGGATACAAAGAAAATCCCATGGCTTACACTATACGAGGATTTAGATCTACAAAAAGCGAGGCAAACCACAGCTCTCTGAGGAGCGTGTGGAAAGACGCCGTACCTCAGACGCTCAGGCCCCAGACAGTCACCAACTCCAACAACACCGACCTGTCACCACAAGGAGTAACTGGTTTGGAGAACACCCTCAGTGCCAACGGAAGCATTTACAACGAAAAAGGCACCGGGCACCCCACATCGTATCATTTCAAATACATCCTCAACGAGCCTGAGAAGTGCCAGGAGAAGAGCCCTTTTCTAATACTGCTCATCGCTGCAGAGCCAGGCCAGGTGGAAGCCAGACAAGCTATCCGACAGACTTGGGGTAACGAAAGCCTGACGCCTGGCATCCGAATTGTTCGTATTTTTTTGCTGGGATTAAGCATCAAGATAAATGGATACCTCCAGCGGACCATAGTAGAGGAAAGCAGACAGTACCATGACATCATTCAACAAGAATACTTGGACACCTACTATAATTTAACCATTAAAACTCTGATGGGAATGAACTGGGTTGCATCTTACTGTCCACATGTTCCATATGTCATGAAAACTGACAGCGATATGTTTGTCAATACTGAGTATTTAATACACAAGCTTCTGAAACCAGACCTTCCTCCAAGGCACAAGTATTTTACAGGTTATCTAATGAGAGGTTATGCACCTAATAGGAACAAGGATAGTAAGTGGTATATGCCACCTGATTTGTATCCAAGTGAACGTTACCCTGTATTCTGCTCTGGAACTGGTTACGTTTTTTCCGGAGATTTAGCAGAAAAAATATTTAAAGTCTCCTTAAGCATCAGACGGTTACACTTAGAAGATGTGTATGTGGGGATCTGTCTTGCCAAGCTGCGAATTGACCCTATGCCTCCACCCAATGAGTTTGCCTTCAATCACTGGCGAGTTTCTTACTCCAGCTGTAAATATAGCCACCTAATTACCTCCCATCAGTTCCAACCTAGTGAACTGATCAAATACTGGAACCACTTACAACAAAATAAGCACAATGCCTGTGCCAATGCAGCAAAAGAAAAAGCAGGCAGGTATCGCCATCGTAAACTGCACTAGAAGGACAACGCTCCCTCTGTCAAACGTACTCCATGTGCAATTTGTAAATACCGCTGAACGCATGTACAGTGAAAATGGATGAGCTTAATGGGACAGCCTTCAGTTGATCCCCATCACAACATAGTGGAGTCTGAAAATTATTTTTTTAAGTTAAAAAAAAAAAGTATAGCTCTTGATAACACTAATATTATGAAACTATAAACAAAAGGTTTTCCCAGCAAATTTGAGTAAAAAAACCCATGGTATATAAGGACTTTTGTGTCAATGTGCAATAATAAGCATGCACACTTTGGTGGTACAATTGCTGATTTATGTGCCAATAAAATATAATGAGCATATTTTCTACACTAATTTTTTTTTAAAAAAAAAGCATTCATAGCTCTAGTTCTCAATGAAAAGTCATTACATTGACATCTAGAATTGCTATAAAATAAAAAATTTAAAATGAAGGAAATGCACAAAGGGCAGATCAGTTTTACCTTCTAATACCACATTAAAATTATATGTTTCTTCAATGTACAATACATTTAGCTGTGTCACATTTGCAATTTAGTAAGACACTACCGAGAACTCAAGCACTAAGAAAGTACTCCCTTTGAAGTGGGTCCAGTGTTGGGAAGGTTGCTTATTGTGGTTAGGAAGGAGGGATACACAAAAACAAAGTTCAAAATACTGCCCTTTTGTACATCAGCTTCAGGAATCCAAGCAGTATTCCAGATTCAACCAGATTCTCCTCAGAGTTACTAAAAGTTACTTAATTCTCTAGAAGTCACAGGGCAAGCTCCTAAAACCTGGTGCCAAGTAATACTTACCTTGGCAACTTCATGCAAATTCATCTAATCTGCTATTAATTTCCTTCTGTAAATTCAAGGTAACTCAAAGGCTAATCAGAAATGCAAAATAGAACTGCATGTCTTTCACCATAGCCTAAAAAATGCTCCATTTTGTGGAAAGAGGGAGAAAGCCAACCAAATCTTTGTTGATTTTGCTCTTTCCTGCCTGCCAAAAAAAAATAATAAAGTAAATAATAAAAAAAAAAGGATCAGTCAAGTGAAAACAGGTCTGCTAGAAAAAAATCAAGCCACACACCTTACTTTATAGGTGGGGAAGACTAGGCCATAATAAGACTGGGAGTTTCAGATAGCAATATGGGCAAGAACAAAATCTAAGGTATTTTAAAAATTGAAGCCACAACATGTACCGCTGAAAATAAATTGCGAGAAGTAGATTTAATGTATTTACAGGTTTCCAGTTTTCTAACAAACAGAACTTTTAAACCTTATTTTCCAGCAGAGTTACAACAGAGTTGTATCAGATTCAGGTTATTCCTATTTGTCACAGTGCCAGGGTAAGCAATACCCACCTCTGATTCAGCAGCAAATGATGGAACTGTGATTAGCTTTCTGTTTGACTGGGACTTTTTAATTGGATTAAAAAACAAATATTTGATGTACTTTTATTATTTAATAAAATTGATTATATTTATGGTCTTCAGACTTCACTTTTTATGGGAAAGCTGCTCAGGAATAAAGCAATTTCTAGCTTTAGCATTACTTTACTTTTCTAGTGTTCCCTAGTTCTTAAAGCCTAGTTTTCACACCACTCACAATACAGAGATCACAGCAAGGGTTTTTTTTTCTTTGTAATGAAAAGACAAATCACATTACTGAGCACTCTCAGGAGCCCTAAGGCTGTCCGTATGCAGGAACTTTCACATATAAACAGATTCTATTGTACCAGACTAGCTCCATGAAGCAGCTCTAAGAGCTCCTGTTGAAGATGGGTATGGGAATTTTATCTCCACCTTTTTTTGGTGATCCTCCACTAAATTTTGTCTTCTGCTGTATTTGAGGTATGAAAATCACACATTTGTGCATTTCCAAGATACCTCAAATTGCAGAAATGCCCATTCTTGGGGAAATGAAATGTGGGTAAAAATAGTAACTTTCTGCAGAAGAGATTTCTCCACCTAGATTGAAAGTGCATCCATTTAGTTTATGTGATGGCTGTTGGCGTTCATGTGACACAGCGATGTGAGCTACATTAGGAAAAGTCTTTGGGAGTGTACTTTCAACACCCATTTGTAGTTTTCTTCACACTCAATCTGCCTGCTTCCCTCCAGCTAAAGCAGGCCACAGTTAATACCCCAGCTGAAAGCCACCTGGCTTAAGTTAACTATATGCAGGCTTCACGCAATATTGCAAGTTTCAGACCAGAGCGAGTGTTGAAAGCCAGCTACTGCTCAAGGGTATTTGGTTCTGCAAGATGAACGGTCCCCTAAGTGGCCTCTCCTTGAGTAACGCTGGCCAAGAACACAGCCCGTTCTCTTCGCGAGTACTTCAACACTGTTCCCTGCCTTCAGCATTTTCAGGCTAGACCGTCATGTACTCTACTTGGATTATACCAACTCTGGCTAGCTCAAAATGCTCTTACTGGCTTCTGGGTATAGTCCAAGTGATGAATAACTAAACCTTAAACAGTTTGGCGCTTCAATCAAAGTTTGGCAGCCAAACAACCTCTCGGGTACTCCACTTTGGAGCTCATGAATGATGTCGATCTGCCTGACCTTGGCAGAATTATGGTACAATGCCTACGAGTTCAGTATATCAAACTTCTCACTCATTAAAATACTAGCAACAAGTATAAGATGTTAAATAAATAGCCATTTTTAGTACCCTTTTAAGGGCTGAATATATTTTTTAAAAAAATTTTTGTATTAATGTTTGGGTATAAGTTGAAGCTACTCTATAAATGTATTTGCATCATTATCAAGACTGGCAAAGGTTACTTAAATCGTTCCTATCTAAGTACTGTTTTCTTGCAGATTTCGTTACAAAGCTTTCAGAAGTAGGAGGGACAGCTTTATGATGAAATATGCAATTGCAGAATGAAACATTTACATTCCATTCTCCGAATGTTTTTACCGTTTCCTAGCTCATGTTTAAGCTATTTGCTCACTCTACTAGAATATAAAAACAGTTCATGTTAAAAATAGTGCAATAATTATTTATATCATTAAAATCTTTGACAAGTTCTCTCACTTCCTTTCCCCATACAGCAAAATCCAAAATAATTTATTTTACTAGCAACAGGATACAAGCTTGTATCTGAATGCCTAACATGTCTACAATGCAGTAAAAGAAATAAAATATATATCTAAGGATATAACTAGTTTACCCATTGAAGGACAGAACTTTGTATAATACTAGCTTTACATGTTTTTACTTCTCTGTATGCTCCAGGTTGAAAACAAATACAAAAAGTCAGGACTGAAAACTTGGGGGGGGGGGCGCAATTTCATCAGTACCATCGTAATGGCAAAGAAAAACATTAGAGAAGTGAGAAGTTAAGCATGGTAATAAAACCAGAAATTGGAATTCCATAATTTTTTCCTATTTATTTAACTTTCAAGGACATAAAGATTTACACGTTGATACTAGATTACTACATTGAAGTCCTACCAAAAATTGTTATTCACCAACAACAGAACTGCTCCTTTCACATCTTCAATTAAATCAGCAATGTGAGTTATTTGCAGATCGCACAGCAATAGATTCAAGTATGGAAAACACACAACTACAGGTTTTGGTGTAATACAACTGATCCTATCCCCACCCACTGACAAATTTTTTTTCATGGGTAAAGTTCATGATCTGTTCTAGTCTGAAAAAAATGTTACAGATAAAGGTACACCCAAGCCTCAGTGGTTGGTCTGAGGGAAAATTCAGTGTCCATTAAGATCTTCACTTAAACATTATAAATTATTTTTATGTCCTATAAATATAAAATTATAGGATGGCAGTGATCTAGAAGAGATAAGACACTAGCTTTCAGTACAACCTTACTAGAACAGCGATTTAAAATTTGCTTCTCTTTGCAATACAGTAATATAAAATGTGTCAGTCCATATTTACAAAATATTTTCAGAATACTTTAACATGTTAAGAGATGCATTAACTGTCTCCAAATCCATGCTAAATCAGGCAGTGGAGGGGAGGGAAGCACCTCAAAGCCATTATGTTAGACTGCCTCCCCACCCCTACTAATCTTCTTGATACATTAACATAATCCCCAATCACACCTCGATCTAGTATACCTACATAATCCCACAATAGAAGAAAACATTACCTCTTGAAAGAATACACATTGCAGTGTGTGAAAACTTCCTAGGAGAAGATAAAAGGGAGAGGGAAGATGCTAATATAAAACTACTACTTCTTACATTTATGCTATTAGCAAGAACAGGCTTATAAGTGATTTGCAAAAGCATCAGTAGTTGTTTACATGTTTTTCCAATTTTAAAACCCATTTTGCAATCCCTATTGCATGCTGTCAAATAACCCAAATAAATAAATATTGGACAATTACTGAATTACAGTACAATAACTGCACCTATCAAGTTTTGAGCATCACTGTCCTTTTAATTTCATATTATTCTTCCAAACCCACATGCCATTCAGGTGATGCGCGGTCTCACCCTTGAGCACAGTAATTTCAGATTGCAGACCATACTTTAATAGACAGGGCATTTGCTTTATTACCGCAGATCGCATCTCCAGCCTGCCCAGTCCCTCCTGCAGCTCTGCCTGCAAGAGCCAGCCACCCTGCAAGGGGACAGCGGGCGGGAGGCTGCACGGCCAGCTAAGCAGCGCTGCGCTGTGCAAATGTAGGTCAGGAAGGTGAGAATGTTGTCTCTGCTTTGTACCCACAGCGAGAGTGGGGGTAAAGGCTTTCTGGGGTGGGAGGCTGGGGGAGGGCTGCGGAGAACAAGTTCTTACAAGCAGGTCAGTTAAAAAAGCTCTTGGATGGCAGAGAACAGAACAGCAAAATTAAGAATGCAGCAGCGGATCAACACCACATAGGTTTAAAAAATACAGGGCAGGCTCCGCGATAAGGGAAATTATTAGAAGGGAGGCCAAGTTAGAAAGCAGGATGTGAATTTCTAGCGTTAAGTGTTTTACACTTCTGCCCTTCCGAGAAAGAATGAGGCAAATGCATTCCTCTAACAAAATTTTTTAATTTGTGATTGCAGTGCATGCTTTTTATTATGGCCTGAACCCAAGCAATTACAAGACATGACACGATGGCATGAATGGCAGGTCAGTAACTCTACAGAGAGTATTTTATATAAAGGACTGCTGGCGCACAGTCAAACCAAAAGCAAAGAGAAGTAGATCACTTGGAGCATAGAATTTACATTTCATTTTCAAAGGAAGAGTTAATTCTGCTCTTCTTTTGTCTGTGGCTAACTCAGAAGAAATCCAGCCTGGTACAATATGGTACCTTCCTTTCACAGTTAAATGACTGCAAAGGAATTTAACTGAACATGGGATATGGATGAAAACTACCACATTGCCGTTCTGATATTACCATGGCAACAGAGCTCTCTTAAGCATTTAAATCTGCCAGTTTGCACGATGACACTAACTGGATAATAGTAACGATGCATTTTGGTCCACAAGCTAACTGCTGCATAACTCAAACCACAGGGTACGAACCACTCCCTTCGCATTTCTCAAAGCTAGCCTGGTGGTCAAAATGTTCTAACTGAGAGAGTAACCTTGAATTACTACCCTCAACATAAATAAAACCAAAGAAACAAAGTCCCTCCAGCACAGGGAGTAGTCATAGCTTAATGCTTTATATACTCTCAAAGGCTTCCATTGGAATGCTTGAGCTGGGCACCGTTGGTGTACTGGGTGGAGAAGTCAAGGCTGCTAAAAACTTCAACAAGATTTTTCTCAAAGGGCTTTTATTTTCCTGGGAAGGTTTGAGAAAAGAATACACTTTCTAAAGAGCAAATTGAACTGCTGCTGCTATCTTTCAGATATCATCTGCCTGAGAAAGCAGACCACTACCAGTGTTCTTCTACAATCTTCATCAGTTTGTGATCCACATACACTCTCTTAAAATAAGAAAACACTGCAAGCTGCTTTACCTTACTGGAGGCCAAAGCGTACTGAAGAATACACAAGTACGCCTCTGAGGACAAGCACATCAGAACAAGCACATCCATTTCCTTTTAACCCATCTAGCTTTACCTAATATTAATTGCTATTTCAACTGTTCAATAAGAATATTCAGTGAACCCACTCACTCTGATCCCCCAGATGCTCAGTGTGGGCATAACAGAGAAGTCTCTTTTTCTTTACCTCATCAGAAAACAAAGCATGTGAAACACCTTTCTTATCCTAACATTTTAAGGATACAGGCTTTGATACTGTCTTGCAATTAATTCAGCTGAAAGAGATGAAGAAACTGAGCACAGCATTAAATCCTTAAAGGTTTAAAATTTTCCAAGATGACAAAAATCAGATGAGAGGAATTAGCCATACTTGCAAGGATGTAGATTAATCTTTTCAACAGAAAAAAGTCCTCAAAAAGTCAAGTATTCCCAGATCTTTCCCTGTTAACACTTTTTAAAGTTTTGTATTAAATTATAAAATGAAAAACATCCATGCCATCAGAAAAACACCAAATCCCTCCACTCTTCCACTCCTGAAAAACCAAAACCCCACCACATCTTTTCTTGTGGAAAGGCCAAGTGTTCCCACATCACAGTAAGCTCAAAATTTAAAACAAGAAAAAACAACTGCCACAAGAAATCCTTTCTTAATAAAATACCAAACAAGTCACCAAGGAAAACAAAAACCTTGCTCATTGCCTTTACTAAATATTTACCATATCCTGCATTTAAACAAGCTGAGGTCTAGGAAATATTTTGAGAATAAGAGAGAGATTCTAGGTTTCATTCAGGATTTCTATGTTGTTGTCATCACTTCCCAAAGAAGCATGAGTTTAGTATTAAAAAACAAAATCTACATCACAATCTAAGCCTGTTGTGCTATAATGTATAGGTTGATGCAAGATGATAAAACAAAAATGAAACACTGGAAAACACCATCTGTGACTCAGTCAAAAATTTAGTACTGCCACTTAATGCAAATGCCAGTCTTTTTATAGGCATTCCTCCAAAGTCCACCTAGGCATTGATTTTTGTAGACATAAAAATTCAACTCAATTATCCAGCCTTCCGACTCAAGAGAATAACCAATTTCCCATTGTATCATCATTGAATCATTTCTAAGTACTGGATTTTATTGTTTTTTAATATAGAAAAGGGTAACATTTTTATGTCCCAAAAATTTAAAGAAATGAGATGACAACTCAGAGGTACTCTTAACATTACTTAAGACTCTAAAATAAAAGTAAATATCATACACATACCTGAGGGGACAACTAACACATCTGTTCCTCAAAAAGCAAATTACAAAGCTTATGCTATAAGCACACTGAGGCATACCAAAGGGAGGAAAAAAACCCAAACCGCAACAAACTCACAGAAATCACACTGTTCCAACATAAATGTACCCTCAACAGAAAAGTATTTTCAGTAACACCTCTATTAATATTAGGAGAAAATTCTGTCTTTCAAATCTGAAATTATTTTTAAATGTTGATGCAGCAGATTACTTCTGTCATTTCACCAGATTTTAGATGGTTTATCTATTTTGGAAGTTCACTACATTACTTAAAAAAGCTAATGCTCTTCCTGAATTTTCAAAGTGATAAAAAAAATAAATAAGAAAGTAAGAGGAAGAATGGTAGTAACAATTCTTTTACTCTACAAAACCTGTAATTTATTTGGATTTAAAAGCCGTAGTTACTACTTCATACTATCCAGCTGTGAATTACCCCCTTTTTAGAAGAAGGCACATTTGCTTGCTACAGCCAGCAAAGGTATGATTTTCCTTCTAATCAAAATTCCATTGAGAAATGGGTGCTGCTAACTTAAGATATCCAACTTAAATGAAATTAGTAAAGGAATGGCAGTCTTCTGCCAATAATCTGGGGGTTTACAGCCTGTGTAAAATATAATGCTGCCATATTCGTTAAAAAATGCACTGTCTGGGTACCTCAACCATTTTTAATTTTTTTTCCCCCTTCCGTCATTTCCTCATTTTCCACTAGTAGAAGTTAAACAGTTCAAATGATTTATTGTCCAAATTTCATGCCAGCAGAGCGGAATGGAAAAACTAGAATGAAGTACACAAATACATTTCTTCCCTACCCCTCCTCCTATTCATCAAAAAAATTTTACACACATGAACCCACACTTTCTCTAATGAACACCTTCTGCATACATTCCATAAATCCAGCCTTTTTGAAAAACACTACTTTTGTTGCATGTAAGACTCCTTATGACAACTAAGCAAATATTAATATTTTACCTCTTCCAGTTCTATAAGAGAAAAACACCTATGAATCTTGTATTAAAAATTTTTCATTGTAAAAGATTTTATGTGAACTAAAGGGCGTCATCCGTTCCCCCACACACCCCTCTCCCAATTTCTTACCATAACATTCTCTTGTACTTGTATTAGCACCTGAAGTACTAATATAATACTTGGATTTGCAACACCTCGATTTACTTACAGAACAGCTAAATCCTAGAACATTCATGATGAAACTGATCATCATAAGCATTAACGTCCCTTTTCTTTTTTCTCACCCCTTAAGTACAATTGAATTGCAGAAAGCAGTACATACTGTCATATTCTAGCTAGGATACAGTAAAGTACTTTTGCACCAGTTTAAAGTGCCGAGAGGAAAACATTCACTGGTACAGTCACTTCAGCATATAAAACTATGATCCAGCTTAAAGTTACGATAAATTGAAGAGCTGGACAGTGCTCATACTCTGAAAGGATGGACTGATTCACCTAAGCCCAAGGCTGAGTAGCTGGCCTTCACACTATTTATCATATCCAGCTGTATAATGCAAGGTGCTGCACAACTTGAGTTTTTTCCTGTGATACTTAAAGACTCTTGGGCAAAAATAGCTTTACGTATTTGCTGAACATATTTTATACTGGCTTTTTGTCAGTAACATGAAGTGAAAAACAATCACAATGAAATGTGTTGCCATAGGAAAAAAAAAAAAAAAAATTGCCTCCCACCACAGCCAACTAAAAAATTTGGCATTTCATTGGTTTGTGGCCAATACAGACACAAGAATCCATGCTCATAGTTTGTCCCTGGCTTTTGGGAAGTCAACAAAAATGGAATTAATTTTATAATGGTCAATAAAGCTTTCTCTTCTTGCCGTCCTATGTCCCTTTGACAACTACTGCTTCACAGCTAAACTTTTTCTCAAGTTACCAAAAAGATACACGGTAACCCACTAGACATGAATCTCTGCAAGGTGCAATATGAAAAATTACACATTTTTCTGAGCAAACCCTTTAACAACCTCCCTCCCCACTCAAGCACCTCAAGAACATGCTAATGAGGAAACATTCTGTCTCAGAGAAATTTCTAACTGGTCTTGTTTTACACAAGCGAACATTAACTCCCTAAACATCACTTCAAGACCCCATTCAGAAGAGATGACATAAGCCTGTCTGGTTCTGATAAAAAACAAACTACAGATTCTGAATTTTCTATACAACGTTTTTCAAGCTCACTAATAAGCTTGAATCCTTTCAATGTCACCGGAGAATAGGTCATATATTGCAGACCAACTCTTTCCTTATGTATCACCAGAAGATATTAGATCAAATCAAAATGACTTGTTTCAACAGTTTGCCAATGTACTAACACAGATATTTTTTTAAACCCCGTAAGTATAAATAAATGTTGATTAGGACCTGTTACCAATATTCCCTCCCTAAACAGTTAATAAAATTTACCCAACACCTCACAGAAATGTTACCTGAATTTCCCAAATTACTGAAAAATGCAAAGATAGAACACAAATTCACATATACAGATTCAACTTTATAGGGATGTTTTAATCTGAGACTACACCATCCTTCAGATATGCAGTACAACAGTAGAAATTTTAAGTTTACTGTGCTGGTACTAACTACATTAAATGAGAATTACAAAAAAAGCCAGTAGAAATATTTTGTAAATACTGTCCATTATTCTAAACTTTAAGAATTGAGACACTTCAATAAGTTTTACATAGTACATCTTTTTCTATTAAACAGAGAGATAAAAGATGCAAAACCAAGCAAAGCCACGCTTCTGGGGAAATACGTAGGCAGGACAAGCACCGGAGAAACTGTAAGAGAAAATATTCTGCCCTAAGCAGCTTATGTAAGTAAATAAGAGGCCAAATTTTAAGTCGTAGGCTTCAAATGATCAGTTTAAGTACTGAAAAAGAGCGTTTTTCCTTGTGCAATGACAATTGAAGTGTGAAAAGAGTGAGGATGCCCTAAACATCCACAGGTATTTAATTTCCTATTTCCTTCTCACCTTAAAGACCCCAAACTTGCTACAAAAGACTCAATGCAAAACCAACTACCCTTGGGTTTGCCAACCAGAATAAAACAAGAAGTTAGAGACCTCTGCAACCTTTTAATGTGCACAGAACAACTGCATTATGAAAAAACT
Organism: Falco rusticolus; assembly: GCF_015220075.1. Lineage (NCBI taxonomy): Eukaryota > Metazoa > Chordata > Aves > Falconiformes > Falconidae > Falco > Falco rusticolus. The sequence goes on from NC_051197.1 coordinate 25,272,763, forward strand.
AAAATCCACTGAATTTACTACTGAATGTACATGAAACCCAGATGACCTTGAACTGTGCATGTTGGAAAATGCACAGTCTGTACAGGCTAGTTAAGAAGTACCATTGTAGTTCTATATAATCTAACCATCACCACCTGGACTGAAAAGCAACAGTTTATTTGCGGCTTGATTCAGATCAAATCTATAGCGAACACGAGCACAGCACTAAGAAACGGGACCTCAGCAACAAGCGAAGAAGGAAACATAAGACAGTCCAGCAAAGCCGCTCCCAAACGTAATGGGCTAACCAACGATCTACAAGTTTATAAAGATTCAAGTAAAGGTGAAAAGTCAAAAGCGTATTAATTTAAATGCATTAAATTCCCACATGAATTTTCTAATGCAGCAGTAAATTGGCCTTCACTCACTGTAAAATAAAGAAATTAAACTACAGCTAACTAAAGCAATTTTATTCCTAAAGACATCTCCAGCCAATGGCAATTTAATGCATTATAACTTATGAATGTTGATGTTGTACACTTTGGTAATTTGCTTTAATTTGCTTGAGTGCCTTGATCTAGATATAGCCTTAAGGAATAATTGTATATTGCCATATTAGATTGCATCATCCTTTGTATTAAAGAGAAAAGGTTATTTCTCAATGGCAGAACTAGGAAGCACTTGCTTTAACAGGAAAATGGAGATGACTGTTGCAGACTCTTAACTTCCTAATGACTCCCAGCCCCACTCAGGTGGCAACAGCCTCACCCTGGGAAGACCTGAGGTGTTTAATTACAAATGAAAAATAACTTAAGATTTCAAGTGTTTGGAACAAATCCTGTATTGGGGAGCTCAGCAGCTACAAGAGAAGACTGGGAGGAAGCTCCAGAAGATCAAGTCCCTGAAGGGCACTGACTGACTGAGACTCCAAGGCTACCATGGAAGAAAAAAGGTCACGTTTCAGGGGACGCAGGGGAGGGGTGGTATTTTTCATGCCAAAGCTACATGCAGTTCTTTGTTTAACATTTGTGTGAGTGCAAAGGCACCTCTAGGAGTCTATTTATTTGTCACAAAATCCCTAAACAAGATGGGAATCCAGGAAGATCTGATGCTGAAAAAGGCAGGTAACTTGTGAACTTAAACTATTAAATGGCTCCCAGGTCAGCAGCAGGCTGGAGGCTACCTCAGCTGGATGACAGGCTGCAGTGGTTAAGAATCAGTTTATACCAAGGAGAGAACGTCTGTGAATACTGCAAGAAAGCACACAGGGTCCACCACGAGTCTCTCCTACAGCAGCTTGGTAACAAGGAGTAAGCATGACTTCAGCCAGGGCTTTAACAGAAAATATAAAAACACATTAAACAAAAGAACTGAAAAATAACTGAACCCAGATTTAGATAAGTGTATACCTTTTTATGTAAGAAAAGTTTAAGATTTAAATATCTTACAGTGGAAAACCAAGTATTAAAAAGTGTAATACCATTCACAGTAATATGAACACTTACACTGAAGCGTAATAAATTTACTACAGATCAGTGTTAGAATGAATGAACTATTAATAAATAAAACCAGAATACATCTTTTCCTCCACCAAGATAGTGTCACAAAGCACAAGTGGTTCAAAAACGACTGAGCGCCCTCCCTCCCCACCAAAAAAACCCCAAGCCAAAACATATTACAGACTGCAATTTAACTAGAATCAAAACATTTTTCCCTCATCATCTTCAGACTTGCCAGAGAACCTTACTCTATTTCTTTCACCCTTGAGAAAAGAAAACATCTGCCTACCCCATCAGCTTTTAATCTTCTTATGGACAGAATTAATTTAGTTTCCCTTCCGGGGAATGTGGTAAGAGAGGAAAGTGGCCAAGCCTACTTGAGCCAAAGTGAGTCTTTTGTTTAAAAAACTAAAACAAAAAAAAAAAAAGGGGGGGGGGGGGGGCACACAAAAAAAGCCCCTTATTTCCCAAAGCTGTGAATGTTCTTTAGTTATCCCACATTTATGAAGTATCCATATATCTCTATGCATTTTAATACAGTTTAAATACGTCTTCACTAAAGAAACATCACTTTACTGAACATAAGGCAGAAGCTCCTTGAAGTTTGCCAAATATTAAATGTCAGGTTTATCAATCATTTTCATTCCACTTATGAGAAGCATCAGAAAAAGTTGCATTATCTCCTTAAGGTATGTTTCTTATTCATAACTGAGAACTTTCACAAATATCAGTATACTAGTAACTACTGTTTAAATTTAACACATTCTTGATCTTAACACAGAGAATGTTGAGTACTTATTACCTTTTACATTCTTTTCCTCTCAGCTCCATATAAAGGAGTGATAAAATAATACTTGAAAATATTTCCTGTGTATTGTGAATTTCCATTTATAAAATGTTCCCTACAGATGGATTACTGTTATGGTACTCACTGTTTAAAAGGACCTAATACCTACATTCATATTTGAAAGAACTGCAGTTCACGCTGTTGGATAATGTAGGCCAACTACAGGCAGCTTTCCAGAGAAGAAAATAAAAGGATATTAAGAGTCTTGCTGAGAACTGCTAGGGAACGGAATATAAGAAACATACTGAATATCTGGGTTTGTTGTACAGAACAATGACATGCATATAAAAGTTACCCTCATTAATTATTTAGTATATCCAAATAAAGGTGAGCAGACTGCCTGATTACACTATTTTCTCATTCATCTGAATGCCAAGTACAACAAACAAGTAAATACACTTTTCAGAAGATTTCAGGTACGAACAAGGAAGTCTATTTACATTTTCAAATTCAACATATGAAATCTGAGCCAACTATAAAACTACCCTTTAAAACCAGATGTAATATTACACCCGGCAGTCCAGAGCTCCTTTAGATTTTAATTTCTAAGATAACATTATGAACCATTTAGTATTCTAATATGCATTTTACCACTTCAATCTGCATTTCACCTGCTGTTCATGTCCAGATATTTTTGGAAGCTTTTTCATGACATTATTTTCCAGACCTAGTTATACATGTGAAATCTACTACAGAATCAGTGGTTTGTTACAGCATACAATGTCACCCTGAAACAGAATGGATTTTATAAACCCATGTGAAGTAGCTGTATATATAATGTCTATTATAATATATTATATAGATTATTAGCTACAAAATATTTGCCTTACTGCCTTATAAAGCTCTCTCCATCCACAAGTCTTTTGTTCTATTTCATAACTACGATGAAACACGATTAATCAGGCAGGTTATCTTTCTTAATGACAACTGGATTCCATTTTCATTTCAGTAATATTGCCATCTGTTTGCCTGATTTACATCAGCTGCTCCAAAGATAACCAGTAAGTAGGACTGATGAATACTGCTGCATGACGCACCCTCAAGTCCCCTTATTCCAAAGCAAAAAGCAGGTTTTTCTCCCCCTCAGGAAACAGATTTGCTAGCAGCCTGCTTTAGTAACATTCCCCCCCTTCTTCCACAGTATGCTTTGAACCTACTTTCCAGTTTCAATAAAACCTGTGGAAAAGTTACTGCCTTTGTCAATTTTTTTTCCATAATTGCTGGCCAGGGAAATGGAACTCTTGAAGTACCGCTCCCACGGAGGGAACAGCAGGCAGCACTTCTTCTCTGTCCCCTCAGAATGGCAGCACCAAGCCACCCCAAAGCAAACACCTGTTAACTCATCAACTGCACTGTCTTCCACGTCAAGGGAGATGGCTATCTCCTCATACCCACTTAGGCAGAAAAGAAACTTAGGTGACTATAAAGAAAGAAACATATTACTTTTATTCCCTATGAAGAAACCCAGAATTGAAAAAAACCCCAGACAATCCTAAATTATAAGTACTATGAATTTACAGCAACTAGACTGACAGTTAACTACAAGCAATCTTGTCACATCACTACATCACTTTGCTTAGTCACACAAAGTTTTGCTTCACACTTTAACTGAATTTTAAAAGCCTGTTGCTTATGCACGAAACCCACTCATACACCTTTATGGAAGGAAAGTATCACCTGCTTTTAACCTCAAAGAGCTCAAAAAGTGAGATATTTTAATTACAATAATAGATCTTAAGTCTCCTAAAGCAGCAAGCCAATTGAATAGTTCAACTTCCTAAAACTTACTCTGCCAAATGCAAGGGGTAATATAAGGTGAAATAAAAATATATTTTGTTAACATTCACATTGTATGAAGCCCAATCAAGCTTTAGATCCTAGCTATCCAAACGGTATTTGTAAAAACACAGTTCTGAAAGTTATTTATCAATCTTTCAATTTACCAACGGTTTGAGATAAATTTGACATTTTCAAGTACATTGGACAAACCATTTGAAATACTAGGTACTGAAGACTAATATGTTCATGCAGTAGCAAGCAAAAACTTGATAATTGCTTGTATACTTTTAAAACAAAGTATTTTATCTCAAAAAAATACACATTCACACTATGCATTTAGCAACTCACAAAGATTAGAAACAAGATGGTGTTGGTTGTTTTTTTTTTTACCCAAATACTATCTTCAGTGTTAAGTCTCAAGTTGTATGTATATGATGTTCCTGTGACTTGGAAAACCCACAAACCAAAAGCCTTCAGAAAAGCCCACAATCCTTTGGGGAATAAAGAGGGGCAAAACAGAAAGTGGTGAATGCAAATTAAAACAGACAATACATCTTTAAACGCTTACCTACATGCACTTCCAAACAAACAGACGTTTCCTCTTAACTCACTTAGCTGAGCAGCGTCTTTAAGAGAGTTTTAGATGAATACAGACTAAAGAACCACCATTCCAGCAGCAGTGATGCAAGTAGTTTCCACAGTAGCATATTGCTCAGTGAAAACGTAAATATAGCTCCAGATGGCAGCTCAGCAGATCACAAACACAGGTATATTCTGGAAGGTACTATCAGTATTGCCTAAATGCTAGCTGAGTGAGCCATAACTAATGCACAGTTCATTATATAGTCTTTAGTCATTTACCTAATGAGAAACCTATGCTGAAACAGACTGTATTCAGGACCACCAGTAGCAAACCTGACTACACCAGGACCATGCCTATAGATTGTCCTTGCAAAGATAAATTAAACACATTTCACCATCCTAAAAGCGAGGATGCAGATTCAACAGCAACAGCATGTGGCTGCATAAAAGACACAGGCAAATTAACACCTGGATTTAGATGGAACAATAAAAATCACATAAAGTTAGAGACCAAAATACTGTCAGCCTTAATCAATTACCTTCTTAATTGGCCCAAAAAGGAACTGCCTTAAAGACTTAAAAATACCACCTATTTTGCTATCCTAACTGGACCTTCTAATTTGTGATGTTGCACTACATTGAAATAGTGCTAAATGACATCGCTTATAATCCATCCCGCAAAAAACCAAGAACAAGCATTCGGACCTTAGCATTTCATTAACATTTGCCTCCAAAGATCTGTCTCAATTCTGAGCTCTGCAGCTTTGACGTGCTTCAAAAATGCTCTTTGCCTCGCATTTTCATGCAAAACCTGAAAAATGCAACACAGTCTCGTAATAAAGCCTGCCACACCGAGATACCCTCTGGCTGGATTCAAACACTAACAGCTATATACTGAAAGAAACCCAACAGAAGCCCCAAAAGAAACCCACAACTGCCAGAAGGAAGGGAGGTGGACCGTTAAAATAGCAGCTCTGGAACAAAGTCCGCACATTGAAACAACAGTCCTTAAAGAGCATTCAAAAAAAAAAAAAAAAAAAAAAGGCCTTGACTATAATGACAAGGTACAGAATTTAGAAAAACAAAACAAAACTATCATAAGGGAGAATTTGCTCTGGCTTAGCTAAGTCATAATAAGTAGCATGAGCACGATGTATGGCAGACTGGGCTTTGAGGCATGTTCCTATGGATATGCTTCTAGGGTAACCATCAAGCTATCCTACTTTCCAGGCTCAGAAAAAGGTATGACCATGATGCCAAGTCCCATATAAGCAAGTACTCCAGGCAGAAAACTTGTTTCTACAAATAATGAACTGTGGATCTTACTCCACTAAGAGCAAACGACCAAGTAGTAAAATGTAACATGGCCTAATGACAGTGGTATAAACTCAACAACTGAACAGAGAAGGAAATCTGGACTCTGTCATCTCAGATTAGTTACATAAATGACTCAGCTGATCATTAAATGCTTGAATTGTAACTTTGACTTAGTTACTGTATCATGAATTGAGACATGTTAGAAACATTCAAAATTTTGTTACAACTCTTATTCAAAGACAACGGGATGGCTACCCAGGTGATTATTTTGGCAAATGTGGATACACTTGCAGGGAGAAGGATGGATGTTGAAGTGACCTGCTGGTTCCCGATCTGTCACATGCTCATTTACACTGGGTCATAGGACCTTTGTAGTGCCTTACGTAGTTGGGAATACATTACAACGTGACATAATAGCAAAGCTAATTTTTCCCCATTAAAAAAAAAAATTGATGATGAACTGTCAGTTGAAGATGCAGCTATTACGTATTCAGTAGACGTTTGGAGATAATTTCTAGATGGAAATATGTAGACAACATTGTTTAACATATAAGCTATGTGAAGTGTGTGATATTTGATTGTTCAGAACAATTAGGACAAAGCATAAAAATCCGTAGCTTAGGTTCAGCCGGTATCATTGAGCAATGCCCTATGAAACTTTCATTAATAGGTATTACACATAAATCTTAAGACCTAAAAAATACAAATAAATCTAAGCACTTATATAGGGTTCAAGCAGAAAGTGGACATCCAATTCAAAGAACACAAATGAAGTTTCCTAGATGTTTTTATTTGGGGTCATATTTCCAAGTGGAAGTGACTCCCGAACCATTCGTAAAGGATCTGAGCCCTAGCGCACACTGTACAGGGCAGATGAGTTTCTCAAGGGACACCCACAGGGCTAGCAAAGAAACTTGTACCATTCAGCTTTAGGTCAAGAAAGGTCTAGCAAGTCATCTTAGAATCCATACCAAAATTTTTTACGGTGCTCAAGCTTTTGTAAGTAAAGCTCCCTGGATGCCTAAAGCTCCATTTCAATGTATACTCAGAAATACTTCAGATTCTCACACTTGGCACTCCTCCATTTAAACCACTCAGGGACCTGATAGGCATGCCACAAGCACATTTAGCACATTGACATTTTACACGGAACAGTGACTTCAGACACATTCATTCCGTAACAAAGCTAGATAGCTCCAGGTCTCTCTCCCTCTTTTGTTCAGTAGCATCCTGAGCAACACAGCAACACCTAACTTCCAGATGCATGACTGGTTATACAACATCCACTTAGTTTCTCGAATTTGCAGTTCCTAGTCTCAAAATACAGTAAAACCTACTATAAGGAACAAAACAGGCAGTTCTGCTTTACAATGCAGTGCAATGGCAAGATACCTTGGCACCAACGTACATGATTTACAATTGCTGAGAAAACAAGCGCAATATTGTTCAGCCTAACACATTTTCTTGAAAGCAGCATTTGTATTTTTCCTTGGTCTCTATCAGCTTGACTATTTACACTAAAACTCTTCTAAGGGAAAATTAATTTACCTACTATTTGAAACACAACTGAGGCAATGAAATGCCAGCCACTGAAATTGTTACGTGGACCTTAAATATAAAATACAGTAATAGTTCTCAGGAAACCTGGTTGGATTTCATCCACCCTCATTAAAATAATATAAACACACAAAGCCTTCTGGTCTGTCACCCCAGCATAAGGTTGCTGGCCGACTGTTCTGGGGACAGATCCATTTCTCCAGCTCTAGGATTTTTTGAGTTAGTGGTCATGTCCTAGCCCTTAACCCTCATGGACAGAGAGCCTCATGGTTATGTCCGAATTACAGTTACAGATAAATATACTTCATAGGAAAAAAAAGTTTTACAAATCCAATGAAAACAAAAATCTCTGCCTCCAGCATCAACTATGGAACACTCTTCTAACAGACAATTATCACCATCTTCCTCGTCTCCTCTTGATGGTTAAAAACTGAATAGTATGCACACAGAGTTCACAGAATGCTGCTCAGCCCGCGGAGGGGAGCGGGGGCGCGGGCGGGCTGGTGTTACACTCGCATCGAGAATAATGACGAGCTTATGCACAGACTGCATGAAAATTATGCTCTGCTTCAAAGCCTGTTTCAAATGCTTTCAAAGAGTCTGTTGTTTTGTTGACTCCTCCCTCGCTTACCACTGCTTTCAAATATTTTAATGAGATTAGGACATGACACAGAAAACTGGTGACATGTGGATAAGTCGTTATCTCTCTCCTATCTAATATTTAATATGTATTAATTTTATTTATTTTTTAAAGGTAAATGCTATTCGTCTGTATATTGAAACACAACATCCAATTCCACCATATGCTTCTGAAAAGTCATTTCAAGTTTTGGCACTGCATCACAGTCTTAATTCCTCAATGTGAAGTAAAAAAGTTCTCATGGACTTACCTACTTACACAGAAGCACATCAATTATCTGAAGTCTTTTATTTTAAATACGTGCACACACCACGTTCATTGCTTCTGCCCCAACATGTTTCTTCTCCAATGGCCCCTCTTTAAGGTGTCGGAAACAGTATTTCCCTACATTCACACTAATCCCTTCATTAAGGTTAAACAACCTCTCAGTTAAAATAATAAAATCACTGAAACTGTATCATACTCAAAGGATTTTAAAGGCAATTAAGAGCAACATCCTTTAACTAGTTAATGCTCAAGATCTGATACTGACCACAACATAGAGGTGTTGAACCAGTCCTCCAATTCTTCCAAAATTAAGCCTGCTTGTACTGGGCTAATATAGGGATCCCCCTTGTTTCATTAGTCATTTTCTGTCAGGACTATAGAATGTTATTTGTTTTGACTGAAATGTAATATATTTTCTTTAATTACTGATAGTCTTATAAGTTTACTCAGAGTAATTTTACAATTGAGAGATTGCTGTAAAGCCTGGCAGGTTACACTGGAAAGATGGACGTTACTTTTGTTAATTTGTAGGAAAAACATTATCACTGAAGGCAGCAGCATTCAAAACTTACACAGAATTTCTTACTAGAGGTAAAACTTAGATGTTTGCATACACAGCAGAAATTTGCATTTGAGTTTGCTACAAGTGAAGTGCCTCAACTGAAACCCTTACTAACTGCACAGATTCTTCAAAAGTAGTCCCAAACTCTCCGGTAAGGATATCATCTCAATAGCTAAAAGAGCTGTTGTAGCCACCTGTTTACTGAACAGTTAGAGCAAGAAATGCCAACAGCAGTTCAATCTGCTTATGAGTGCAGATGATCGGCGACAGATTCCATTACTAGCAGCAAAAACTAAAGAGAAAGGAAGGAAGCTTCTGAACTTCAGCAGCTGGGAATACTGCAAGAAACTGGAAGTTAAAGGCAGGAGAGCTTTCTAGTAGTTAGGAAAGGCAACAAAGTAATTTCTACAAGGGTTTACTGCAGTACTATACAGATCTTACTTGCACCCAAGTTTATAGCCACAGGGAGTCACAGCTCATTACCAGTCAGGACTCCCAGAACTCAGAGAAAATAATTCCACAGAACTCCCCAGGCTATCACTCTATTCCTTTCCTTCACATTAAAGTTATGGAAAGTTAAGAAAAAAAAACACAAAGATGACTAAAACCAGCACCACTGTGACTACAATTGTCTTGGAGAAACAAATACTATTTGCAAGCGCACACAGTCAGAACAAAGCACGCCCTGAGCCTAGAAGAGGCTACAGTTCAGTACCAACCTATAAAAGCCCACTTTACCCGACACTGGCGGAACAAGCGACTTCTCCCGTATCCTGACATAGGCGCAGATAGCCAGTTTGTTCGGATCTTAACATCTCAAGCTAAGTTCTTCACATGTTCTAGTTACAGAAACCAGTAGTCCCAAATTCAATTTCATTATACATAAAAGGTCAGACCCACTTTCTAGGCTTCCACCAGATGACACTGGCTTAGACACCAAGTCAATATTTCTGTGTAGAAAAGGCGGCTAATGCCCTGGAGATGTCACATTTACTCAAGAAAGAAAGAACAGGTTGAGGGTGTCAGCTTAAAACTCTCTGCATTCCCTCACACTCCGTGTGTAAAAATACTAACATAGTTATCTTCCAGAGCTCTTATTTGATCCATCTCAAACAGTAAACTTCCCTACTTAAAACAAACAGAAGTTGACTTGTTATACAGGGGATTATGCTTTGAAGTGAAGCGTGCAGGTAGACATGCAGGTTTCTAAAAGTCATGCTGCACAATTTGCAACACAAACTGCTGGGTAACTAGATAACCAGAGCTACCACCACTAGCCTACTTGTTTCCAAAACATCATCAGTCCAGGCAAACAGAAGGTGCCACAGGTATTAAACCAGGATTTCTGAGGAAGATGTCCCATTATAAACAATTCCAGGTCCAGAATAATGAAATCATGCCTTCCCAATAAAAATTCATTAAATAACTCAGTTCTTCCTAAGAGAAAGTTAAGTGTGCCAATTAAGCAAAAACCCTGTTACAGGGAAGAACTGCCAGCAGCACAAGTTATTTTAGCTGACATTACTTCAGAAAAAGCCCACCATTCACCATCTGTTCTGGCACAAATTCTGAATGCTAAGAAAGTTTCCAACATCACTGATGAAAAGAAAGCAGTCAAGATGCAGAAGTTTTTGTTTTGCTGTTAAAAAGAACAAGCATCTAAGACAACTCACATTTCAGCAAGAACAAACACAAAACAGAACTTTTGCACATTTCATAAAAATCATTACACAGAACTACAGTAAGGAAGAGTGCAAGTGGAAGACACATAGGGAATATAATATGAAATAAGTAAAAGTTTCTTACACATTTTACATGAGAAGCAGGCGGGCAACTCCAGACAGTGGGTTATGGTTTACACTCCAGGTAATAAGCATAGATCTACAAAGTTTTTTTTCCAGTTGGTAACAAGATCAAAACTTTTGGAAGCTAATGACTCCACCAACCTCTTAAACAGAAGACTAACCATCCAACTGTTTCATTCACAGAAAACAAAGGACAATGCACACAGGGAAGCCAAAGGAATCAATGTAGCACAGAGAACAAAAGCTGGGGTAGATGGTATTACTAATAATGTTAAATACTCAGGTGAACCACCACACTAGAGTAAATCTCTTACAACATGGAAACTAGAGCAAAAATAAGAAAGATATGAAAAAGTGATAAAGAATGAAGATAAATTAAAATACATAATTCATCCATCTCAAGGCAATATTTATAATTTCAGAAGCAGTAAGAAATTCTTATTGCCTTTCTACAAACCATTGGTGAGATCTCACTTAGAATTCTAACTCCATGAAATTTTACTTCTCCATGCTCGAGAAAAAGATGAATCTTAACTGGAATAGCTAGAGAAAAAGACTCACATGGGAATTGAAAGCTAATTTCACATTAAGACTTGTTTAGCCAAGCAAAACAAAAAGTTTTAAGAGAATGAGACTGCTCTCTATAAATACAGTAATGGAAACAAACACCACAGAAGAAACCCAGGAGCCACCTAAGCTCCTACCAAGGACAACGACGGCACAAAAATGAACCTTTCATATTTCACCATTCCTCTGGAAATCAGAGGTCTGAAGTTTGAAGACAGCTTCTAACAAAGAGCTACCTAACACTTCAATTCCTTTGAAACGGTTGATGAGTTCACAAAAGGGATTATACCAATGCTATGAGGACAGCAGACACCATCATGTAGGTAGAATGCAATTCCGTTGCTATCCTCCATATTCCTATGATTTAGCCAATGAGTGTAACGTACTTTGCCATCACACCTCTAGGGGACGAAAACTTCCCCATTTCCTTCCTAGTTTTGTCAAGCATAGAAAATCAGAACAAACCACAAAAAACCCTGAATAAAAGCATAATATGAAGTTCGCTAACTGGTAGTAGATTAAGCATTCCATATAAAACAACAATCTGAAGATTATGGGCTAGAACTATGCGGTCCATCACCATGACAAAGTTTAGACAAAAACAGATTAACATTTCTGTGCCACATAATTAATATTCATTTCTCCCACATCTGAAACACAAAATCAGTATGTCACTGCAATTTATGAATGAGCTAAACATTTAGGGCACCTTTTTAATAGTCTGGAAAATAAGGCTCAAAAAAATCCCTTACAAGTTCGTTCTTAGAAAAATACTAAATGACAGATGGAGTCTTAATATTTCTCATGACACCAGATGATGCTTCATGTGCAGTCATGCAATACATCTTAAATAGTTATTTCAAAAACTTCTAGTTTATATTACAAAAAGATTTACTGGTAATGTAATATCAGTTATTTTCTTTCTTAATGGAAGAAACCAGTAAAGTTAACAGTTGGACTTGATGATCTTACAGGTCTTTTCCAACATAAATGATTCTATGATTCTGTAATAACTCTACCTCAAAACTCTAGATAGTTGCTAAATACATGATCTAGGAATCTTAGAATAAAAAACACTTAATTATTTTTAAATAAACTTAAAAAAAATGTTAGAGTTACTGTGCATCCCTTCCCTTTTAGATTATGTATACTGACAAGCTTGACACATTTCAACATTTCTACTTTAATGTAATCTTGCTGCCTTTTATTTTTTTTTCCCCCTTCCTTCTTTCTTTTTCCTCCCCCACAGGGCAACTTAAACAGAACCTGTTTACTAAGTCATTTCAAGTCACTACAACTTGAAACAGATACATTACACAATAGAAACCTGGGTTTGGTATAACACCACCTCATAAAGCAGTCCTAGATTTGTGCAAAGTCCAAACCCAAACCCAAATATCTGGACATAATGGCTTATTTTCTTCTCCTTCACCCAATCTATTACTGAATTAATCTAGAAACATCACTGTTCAGAACCAAGTAGATTCCCTTCCTTAAAAGTCTTTTTTTTTTTCTTTTAATTTTTAAGTCCAGAGGAGGTTAGGAATAAAAGACTTGGGCAAGAACTTTTATCAAACAAGAAAAAGCTCTAAGTGTTTTTAAGAAATTTATATTCAAGATATTATTTTATGTTCAAATTAGGAGTGCAAACTACAAGTAGCGCATGGATTTAGGGGAGTGTTTAGTGCTGTCTATTCATCAGATTTATATAGGTATGCAGATGGCAAAAACCTTAACAAGGGCCCTACATTAGTTTTGTAGCATCTGTCCTACTTACCAGCAGATCAAAACAGCATTTGTTTGAGAGAATTCAACCCACTTCCACAAAAGCAGAAAAAACATTGGTCAAAAAAAAGGAAGTCTGTTTGAGGGTCAGTCTCTCTCATCTGTGTGTACATCAATCCCCACTAACAGCATTGCACAGTCATACAAAAGCAGTCCATCTCACTAAGCTAAGAAGCTTCAACAGTAATGCAGAGGTCAAATCCTTCCACCACTGAACAGATTTATTGTTACTAAATGAAGAGTAGGAAATACAGCGATACTCCAAAACCTGGTGTTATTCCTTCAGTTCTGTGAGTATACTTTTATCCCTTATGATTATGATAGATGTCCTCCACAGACATGCAGAAGGCTAGCAATAATATGGGTATCTCACTATAGTCCAGCACAAAAAGGCTGCGCTTCCACAAGAACCACCTGCCAGCAAAGCCTTCCTAGCACACCTTTCTACTGCAGACAAATCCCTTGAGCAAAGATTTCTCAAAATGTGCAGAGCAAATTAAAACACATCTTATCTTTTCACAGAGAAGACCTTTCATCAATTCTTTTACCCAACCAAAGTGACTTCTCAGAACCTAGGCCAAGCTGACAAGATATATACAGACAGACAGAAATATAGATATACAGGTACATTCATTTCTACAAAACCTGTTTAAGAAAAGACTTTTTAGCTTACCGTTACAGACTTCAGAGTCATTCCATGATAGGTGCCCATGGTATCAATTTTAAAGCCTTCCGTCTCTGCAATGGAAAAAAAGTCTCTTGTAAATCATTACGAACAGAGGGAAGTCATGTCTAAATGGACAACATTGGAAACACCTCTGAAATTATTTTTGCAAAGAACGCGTCTTGTTATTGGTAGAGGTTTAGGTCCTGTTCACAACACAAAACCTGGTTAGTAATTAGGAAATCTGTGTTTTCTTTAGACAGAGGCCCATTTGGTATTTCTGCTTTCTATAATCAGAGTAAGCTTTTCCAGCTGCATGGAATCATTCAAACCACTCCAGAGAAAGGATACGAATTTAAATCTTTATGAGAATGTGTTACAACAGGCATGCAGTCTCACAAATTCTCTTCACTACAAAATGGAGAATTGCTTCATATTCCCAGAATGCATTGTAACGCACACATTCAACTTGTAGGTGCATTAGTGGAATAATATACTTAAGAAATCTGTTTACATGCCGACTATAAAACTGTGGCCACTTAACATGATAAATTCACTTCTGGAGTGCAGAAGAGCAACACTGTCATTGTCAGATGATACAGAGGGTAAAATCTGCATAAATTCACGCTACCAGATCAAAGGTGATAAAAACAGTTGGTTTGGGGTTTGGTGGTTGGTTGTCGGGGGTTTTTTTAGTCGTTTTAATCAGACTGAATTTATGCTGAGCAAGTGCCAGAAGCCTGCAAGTGCTCAGTGACTAAACCTGCTGCCACTAGGCTGTTTGCTTTAAAATCCTCCTCCTCTGTCCTCCTTTTCTCAGCACTCTTAAGATCATAAGTCGTCTCCTGCCATCAGGACTCACCAAAACCCCTGTTTTTCCTTCTGTAAATCCTGTAGCCTCATGCATGTACTGCCAGCTAACCCCATCAACTAACCACCCTGTTGCAGCACTCTCAAAACTAGCCGGCTGCAACAAGGCTTTTACCACCCTGTACCAGGTTAACTTCAATAAGTAGCTCCCATGCCTTGCCCCTGCACAGCCACCAATCCCCCACAAGGTTTCAACAGTTTATCTACTGTTCGTGATGTTTCTTCATCCTCTTCAGGCCAGTCCCTCTGCTTCTCACCTCTGCTGCATCCTTCTCCTTGTCTCTCCTACATTCGGGGCACTCTCTCCCCTCCCTCTGCTCCCTCCAGGTCTCTCTTCATCCAGTGCTCCTCTTCCATACCCCTTAGAGCTATTTAACTACTTAGCAGGAACCAGCCACAGCTGCACCTTATCCACATCAGCCAGCCCACCGCCCCTGAAGCCAGCCCACAGCTGTATATAATCAACGTTAATTAACCTGCCCTCATTCCTCTATGAATTCATTGGTTGGTGTAGAAGAATTATACTTAAAATGGCATGATAATCACCAATCAAACCATGATAAGCAAACATTTGTCTATACCTAAGCAAGGTTTGAGCTATTTCCACTAGACTTGGGTAAAGGTAACTGATTACTGTACAGGAACAGCTCTTCAGAATTGAAAGATTTTTGCCATTTTTTACACCACCTTCATACAATGCATCAGCACAAAAACATAATAGACCAGAAATAATGCAGAATCAAAGTAATGCTCATATCTGAACCTACAAAAAGTCCAAGAAAAATATTAGATTTTCAAGACTGTTAGAGCTTCTTGCTCTTATCATGAGTAAATTAACTTAAATTGAAACCCAGACAACCTTGAAAACAATGCAGATGCTCTGGGAAGCATCTATGGTTGCTCATCTTTTCTTCCTTAGATGAGGAAGATTATCAGACACTTGTAGGAAATGAGGCAGAAAAGTTTCCCTGATTTAATAACTCTCCAGTGCCTGAAAAAGACATCCAAGAGTTGAAAACTGATCATACTCCTCTCACCACAGAGATAGGTATCTACTTTCTGAACGCTGGTTTTGGTTGTCCCTTCCCCTCCTTGCCCCCTTGATTATGCTAGCAGACCTAAGAACAGCTGCCGAGTGGAGAGGCCGGTGTTACCACGTTTTGTTTTACACAGTCACCTCAGCTCCAGTCCTCCTTCATCTTGGCTTCTCAAGGCCCCCCCTCCCCTTCCGCCGGATTTAACATTTCTGAACTACACAGAGTTGATTCTGAAAAAGCAAAATGCAAGTACCGACACAAATCCAGCCTTCTCTACTAAAAAAAGAAGCCTAGCTTCCCTTTATAAATTGGTATTGCCTTACCACCTTTCCCCACAACCTGAAGATGTAATTATGCATTAAGTCTTAGCTCAGGGCTCATACAGCTGAACATGAGTGAAGCTGCACCTGGCCAACACTTTCATGGATAACAGTTTTCTCTGCAACTATATATGTCACTGTTTCTGGGCAAGGAGCGTATTAATATTTCAGGTGATGCCTGGAGCCTTGCAGAATATTTGGTAGAGCTCCCCTAAGTTGAAGAGATGCTTTTGCTGACATGGAGTGACATCAATCAGCGGCATCTAATCCAGGCTGACAGTTGTTTGTGAATTTCAGAAGGTCACCAACAGAGGAACCTTTTCCCCTTTCCAGAATGACCTATCACAGATTTTTCTTGCCTACGACATGGAGAATTTTCAACTATTTCAACTAGACATGCCTCCCAAACTCCAAAGAATATAGACACCCAGAAGAAGACCAGGAAAACAGCATCCCCCGCCATGCCTGGCCTGCCACGTTTTCTCTCCTCAGCAGAAATCCTGGTTCTATAATTAGTTCTACATGTTCCTTCCTTGTTGCAGTTATTTCTTTCCACTGGGCTTTTTCTACTTTTTCCCCTGAATAAAGCTTTGCATTCCTTCTCAATTAATTAAAAACACCCTAACCCAAATCTCCATCAGCAGTGCAAAGGGAATAAAGGCCGACAGAGCCAGCAGCACAGTGACAAATAAATCAAAGAGGAGAGAGGCACCCGGCTGGGAACAAGCTCCTGCTCAACCACCAATGGTTTCATCTTTTGCACAGATCTCCTCACATCTCTCATAAAAAATGTCCTGGTTCCTTTAATGAGCCACAAGAGCTGCTAACCAGAGCTCTGGCTCTGACCAGCCCCCCGGTCCCAGCACCGTGCTGAGCCTCCCGGCTGGCAGAGACAGCAACGGCAGGGTGCTAAGGAGCCAGCCGAGCCTCCAGCCTTCCCCTGGGCGCTCCGGCCTCCCGCACTGCCCCAGCAGCTGCGCAGGCCCTCCAGCGCTACCCAGCAGCTACTCACGGAGTAAACAAAACAGTTCTGACAATCTGGAAGTAATGGCAGCGCACTTTTTCATACTGACTGTAGCGGGTTGACCCAAGGCTGGACGCCAGGTGCCCACCAAGCCGCTCTGTCACTGCCCACCTCAGCTGGGCAGGGGAGAGGAAATACAGTGAAAGGCTCCTGGGTTGGGGTAAGGGCAGGGACACACTCGGCAATTACTGTTGCGGGCAAAACAGGCTCGACTTGTGGAAATCAGTTTAATTTATTATCATGCAAATCAGAGTAGGATAATGAGAAATAAAGCCAAAAATTGTAATTACCTTCTTCCCGCCTCCTTTTTCCCAGGCCCAACTTCACTCCCAGTTTCTCCACCTCCTCCCCTCCAGCAGCACAGGGGATGGGGACAGGGCTGCGGTCAGTCCATCACACCCTGCCTCTGCTGCTCCTTCCTCCTCACGCTTCCCTTGCCCCAGCGTGGGATCCCTCCCGTGGAAGACAGTTCTCCACAAACCTAACATGAGTCCTTCCCATGGGCTGCGGTTCCTCACGTGCCGCTCCAGTGTGGGTCCCTCCCATGGGGTCCCAAGCGCTGCCAGCCAACCTGCCCCAGCACGGGCTGCCCACAGGTCACGGCTCCTTCGGGCACCCCCTGCCCCGGCAGGGCTGCAGGTGCCGTCTGCTCCTCTGGGCTCCACGGGCTGGTGGCACAGCCTGCCTCACCACGGGCTTCCCATGGGCTGCAGGGGAATCTCTGCTCTCACCTGGAGCTGCTCCTGCCTCCTCCTGCCCTGCCCTGCCCTGGGGGGCTGCAGGACCAATGCTGCTCTTGCATATTCTCACTCCTCTCTTCCACTGCGATTTGTTGTGCAGGTTTTTTTCCCCCCTTCTTAAATACACTACCCCAGAGGTGCTGCCAGCTGGCACCGATTGGCTTGGCCATGGCCAGCAGCAGGTCCATCGGGCATGGGGGAAGCTTCCATGCAAACCCAATACCTTGATGTAACTCTAATAGATGCTAAATGGCCAAAGTAGAACATAGGTAGCCCACTTACATTCCTGCTAACAGTTACTGTAGCCACGACAAGGTCTGCTGCAGACCCATGGTCTGCTACCTGCAGGTAGAGTGGGATAAGCAAAAGCAGTCACCTCCCAAACTGCCCACCAGCTCTCAAAATTCCTGCCTAAAACTCTCAAGCAACTGGTGAATGAGAGTTAAGCATTGCCACCTTGCAGATAATCACAGCAACCCTCCTTTAACTGGTAACAGCACAGCCTTTTCTCAGAATACAGCTTTTTTGACCTGATCCTCTCACACTCACCACGTGATATTCTACTAGTCAGCCACTCACTTTTCTTACAGAAATAAGCACCGCTACAAGTGAGAGCCCTGCCACTTGCACTTTTGTGCCTTTTTATAAGGTTTCAACAGCTTGTACGCTTGGCCACACACAGTAGTACCTTCAGCTCCACTCACTGTACACAGCCTGTGCAAAGCAGAGAACAAATGCTTCCAAGTCAGGGACTCCGCCGTTACAGCTGCAGTCCCACTTCAACGAATGCAGAAGGTGTTAGCCAGGTTAATGCGGCTGGTTGTAAGTTACATTCGAGGACCAGGCTAGAAAGTAGAGAGGCACTTCTTCCAGAGCATTCTCTGAGGGCAGTGGCTGACCCCCATGCAGCTGCTCAAAACCACACATGGGACACAAGAGGAACCACAAGCCAAAGTAAAGAGGACTCCAGAGCAACTTGGAGCACCACGGGACATGCCCCCAACACACATCAGCATAAACACTGTACCAAACCCTCTGACTAAGAAAAACAAAAGCAGCATGTTTCTCCCCACCCTCCCACATTGGCTTGAATCTGTACTGCTGACTCATGCACCAGCACAGACATGAAATATTAATGCCTGGACAAGAATTAGTTTGTAACTCCAGTTTCAAAATCACAGCCTCACTGATGGTAACAGAAGTAGCAGTTAAAGTTATAAGCCATCTACTAAGTGTATTCAAGAATAAGAGAGCCCTTTACATAAAAGCATCATGATAGCAAGACTTTGCACCCTTATTTTTAAAACTGGAATTAGATGCAGAACAACTGATAAAAACCCCAAACTTACTTGAGAGTCTTCAATACACTGGGATTTTTCAGTAAAATTATAGCAAAGTTATCATACACATTTCCTTTAGGCAAAAAGCAGTCCATATTAAATACTCTAAACTTTTAACCCTAAGGAGTAAAGAATGCAAGCAAAGCCCAGCCTTAGTGTATTGTCACAAACTATATCCCAACTTTTTCTGTTTGCCAGATATAATCAGTTTCATAAACACATAAGCATTGTTAAAAACACCAACATCAACAAATGCCTTAAAAGCCACATCCTGAGAGACTAAACACAATAACTAGTACTGAATAATCAATCTAATGCTTCAAAACCACTATCATCAGTTAACATTAAGACTATATTTTCTTCTCCAGTCATTGCATGTATTATGATCACAATTTCACAGTTCAATGACCCAAAGACTGTCAAAGAATCACATACTTTTCCAGTGTGGTTCATCACTAGTTAGCATCACCATGCATCAATCTGAGCACCTTCTCTCATTTGAAAGAATTAGACCTGGAAATTAAAATATGCCCCCTAATGCATCAGCTTGTTGGGCTGATTATAGATCACCATTTGCTTATATTTCCATTTCCCTGCATGAGAGTATTAATGTTCAAGGTGCCTTCCATCTGCCTAAAGCCCACTGCTCTATGTCCATCTACGTCACTCTGCATTCTGATTCTGCACCTGCTGCAGCTCTAGCTACGCAATCCGGGTGCAAGCTTGAGCACTGATCCATTACCAAAAGAATAATAGCTTTAAAAAGACTCAAATTAACCTGAATTTTTGGAAGGAAGTCTAAGCAAATAGAACAAAGAAGCATGTCTCTGAATCACTGAAGAGCTCAAGTTAGACTTTCTTTGAATTGTGGATGAATAAGATTGAATAACCACTTTTTTTTCAGCTGTATACTCTTCAAACCCCAGATAGCAACAGCTCTGCAGACTGCCTGGAAATGATTCACTACCCCACTTCACACCCATGGTAATTAAATCACTGACACCAAATTTCATTCTACAGAAGTTTACTGAACACTCCATTTCAGTACTATACCCTAACAAGTTAAGAAGTTTCACGCCTAAATTTCCAAGCTACACTAATTAGTTTACAACATTCTCTGCACAGTTCATATATAACAGTTCAGTAATAATCTTACAAGTAATTAACACCAAGTATTTAAAAGTTTCTCACAGTACTAATAAAAAAAAAAAAGTACGAATTTGTGTGTGTTTTTCAGTACTGAAGTGAAAGCACGGTACCGAAAGTTATCAGACGACCTGGTCACACTAAGCCAGAAAATAGAGATAGACTGCAATCTTTTTACAAATGTGACTCTTACACATATTCTCTGCTAGGAAAAAAAGCAGAATCCTATAACTGTAAAAATTAATGCAATAAATAAAAGTCTAACAAGACAGTCAACTTTCAGAACTCTGGATCTCCTGCTACCAGTTCTCCTGTTCTCCTTGTGTAAACAGAAATCACACAATTAAAAGAATATTATTATGATAAATGCTTTACAAAGAAGCTCTCTTAATGCATAGGAGAGGGGGAAAAAAAATGTATGGTTCAGAGTCACCTCAAGTTTAAAAACTTCATAGTCTTCTGCTACCTAGGCTTAACACTTATGACTGACTGAAGCTAGGCATGTTTCTGAAAAACCGCAGCTATATTTGAAAATCCAACATAATTACAAGAGTAATTCAAACACAAAATGACAACAGCAGGAAGTCAACAGCAAGCTTTCCTGAAGGACGCACCTGGACAAGGTAAACAATACTCTTTACCATTACAAACTGAAATCACATGTCTGTACAGCAAAACCCTTCCCAATTTACACTACACAGGACTAAAAATTGTTGAGGTTTTGTGTGGTGGGTTTTTTTTTATTGGGTCGTTTTTGTATTGGCTTCTGCTGTGTTGAAACCTTGACAACAATAGGCAAACAAGAACAACACTCCTGGAACACAACTTAAAGACCTAACACCTGGAGCAGCACCGAGAAACTTTTCTTTGCTATCTATACTGAGAGATGCACTCAGTGGGTCATGAAAATGTTATATCTTCAAGATTATCATCCCAACACTATTTCACACTCTGGAATTACCAAAGAAACAAGCATGTGAAAAGGACTATCTCAGGTAAAGCCACCCAAAAATCCAGGGGAAAACACCTAGGTATAGCATCCAGAACAATTTAGTACCTAGAATGTCCTATACATCAGCTCAAAGTTGCAGTATACCACCAGCTGAGCTGCAAACCATAAACATCAGTAAATATGTACTTAGATATCAAACACGGAGGCACATAGGAGAGCACACAAAATACCTTCGTAAGTGTCGAATGACATTTGGGCACTGGATTTTGAAATCCTGAAAAGGATTTAAAGATTATGTTATGTTGCCCAAGGAGATATGACAGACTGCGGTTTGAACAAGATGGCCTGTGGCATGAATAAAATACCACTAGTAAAGATGTCATTAATAAAGTGTAAAAAAAAAAAAAGCTAACAGGAGTAATATGAAGGAAAGGAATAAAACTACAAAAGCAGAGTACAAAATGTTTAGCACAGAACGGAGCCCTGTGTTGTGAAGAGGGGACACAACCCCTGACTGCCAGCATGAAAGGAACAAAACCAACAGGAAGGAAACGGCCGCCAAGGAAAGGCAGTGCAGGGAGTTCACTGCCTCACCTCAAAACCATTTGAACAGTTCAGCGTGATGGGTGTGCTGCCAAGTAACATGTTCTTCCACTGTAGAAAAATCTAGGATGTACGAGTCCTACTGCAAGAGACATTCTAATACATTTCCTATGGCATATATCACAGAACTTTAAGAACGTCAAAGGAAAGATTTCCCTCTCCTACCTAACCAAAGCCGCAGCAACAAGACACCCATTTGAGAGAAAGCTAACAACTACTGACTCAGGGCTGCATAAGCAGTTCCATTGACTGCAGGTGTAACTGATTATTTGCTCTTCAGGAATAGTACTTTAAAATTACCAACCCCCTCACATTTACTATTAAAGCAATCTAAACCATTCAAGCAGCAAAGCCTGCCCCATCTGGCATGAAAATTTTAAGCCAACCAGCCAGAGAGGCATCCTGATACACTGCATCACAAATAACAATCCATCACAAGAAGCTGAGAAATTTGGCTGCAACTCAGCTGTTTACTTAATGCATCTCATGTTAAAATTCCTAAATTTACCATCTTCACCCTATGAGCTCTGAATTGTGTTTGCTAAGGACAAAACTGTTAATGGAAAGATTCTGTATTAAACCACACAAATATTAAAAGAAAAAACAGTTCATCTTTTTGCTGCCTAAACTTTAAATCTTCACAAATACTGTAGTATTATACGAAGCTGCAGACAGACAATAAGCCGCAATCATCATGCAACTAGCCGAGGAATATGGTGAATCCTTCCTACAGTTTCAATACCTCTGAGGAAAGAGCAAACAGGTGAGACAAAGACAAAAGCTTAGAAACACTGCCTCCCTTGGCTTTGTTTCAATCCTTAGCCAAATTTACTACTACGAATATTGTTACACACAACACGCAGTCCTCCCTTCCACACTCTCTAGCCAACCACATGTACAGTCATATAGGGCAACATATAGAAAGCCTTCAGAGTGACACAAATCTATAGAGTTCAACTTTATCTCAAGTGTTATCCATCATTACTAATAAACATGGATACAATTGCATAAATACTTCAAGTTATTATACCTAGAACTTAAATAATCTTCCTTTTCCTTCAGACCTCTTTCCCAAAATCCCCAATACTGCAAGGCTTCCGTAAACACGTTATTCCAAGTTCTTACTAGACTAACCATCAAAAAAAATAGTCTTAAAGGAACAAAAAATGCCTTACTTTACTTTTATTGATGACTTTCTGCTTGCAATCTCACTTCCACACTGAGAATTTGAGGGCTACAACTGAATTTTGAAGGCAAATTAAAAATTCTTTAAGGAATGAATTAACTTGTGATATGGTTACAAGTGATGCATAAAGTTCAGTTTTAAGCAAATCACATTACCACTACTGAATGGCATAGGAAAACATAAATGCCTACTTATAGCTTTTAAAACTTACCTGGCACTGTGAGTTTCAGTTAGACTAAAATTTATAGTTTTATAATAGAATACTCCAGAAGCAAATAAGGTATTCTGCTATTTTTTAAAGTTAACTTGTAGCTGAGGAAGGTAACTTGAATATCTCTAGGTCCTCTCCTAAGAAATCTAGATGTTAATTTCTAATTCTACATAATTTCCATAAATGCTGTATCAATACCTTTCATAAGTCAATTTTGTATTTGAAACACATTCTTTCAAACACCTAATTTGTACTTCACATGCTAACCTACACATATAACTTGGTATTACACCAGTGCTATTCTTATACGTATTTCTTTAAATTCACTGAGAAAACCAAAATACAAAATCAACTCCACATATGACTAAACCAAATACAAGAAACTGGAAAGTAAGGCACATAAACATGTCCAAGAAAGAAGCAGTGGTAACAACTACCCAGGCGGAACATAACCATTTCAGGCACTTCATGACCATCACATCACAAAAGAACCTTTCAACTGGAACATCAGCTGGAGTCCATTTCAACACTAACAGAAACCCCAAGACCACGTTCTCAGAATCACATACAAATGGATTTTTCACAATTATTAATTACAGAAACATTTTTTCCCCCCTGACATGCATTTAATTTCTTCTTTGATTTCTGCTCAGAAATTTCTACATTAACCCCACGCTGGTTAGCTGCTCAACAAACTCTTCTGGGTTCTTTTTTCCTGCCATGCAAAACCTCTTATTTTCTGTTCCCTCTTGAACCACACATGTGTGGTAAAAGCATACAATACATTCACCCCTTTAGCACAGATGTTGTCTGCACAGGCTGTGTACTAAAACTACGCGATTTGTCATCTGGAAGGACACTAGACCATTCCTTTCCCTGAGTCTCTTGTGGTAAAAGACTCCACATTGAATTATATGCATTGTTATATTTGAACTGTTAGCCTTGTCCATTAATTTCTTTCTCCACCTTTTATTTCATACTGTCCAGTCTGGATATTTACCATTTTTAATTCTTAATAGGAAATGGTAGTAAAAGGAAGACTACTTGGCAAATATGCGAGTACTGGAGTCTGAAAATATCATCAGAAACAAACTGAAGAAATACTAATAAAAATATTCATGGAAGAGTTGTGTTGGTTTTTGGGTTGTTGTTTGGGGCTTTTTTTTCTTCCTTTCTTTCCCAAATTCCCTTGACTTTTATAACAACAATTAATTCTTCATGGATGCTATTTGTAGATTATTTTTCAATGCTGAAAAAGCTAGCAAACATCCTGCTTCAGCTTTTTTCTCTTACCCCCCAGGCAACTGTCAACGAGTAGTAGTAAATAAAAACCATTGCACCAAAATAAAAGAATATTGAGGCCAACAGGGGATATAATAGCATATCTGACCAAGTCTCCTATAGTAACTTGCACACACACAAAAAACCCCATAAACCTAAAGGATGTACTCACATATAAAGTGTATATTCATAGAACTTTTTTTTTAAAGTAACTTCAGAGATGGCTACAGTCAGATTCTGAAATTCTTATATATTATCCAGTAAGAGGTACATGAAAAATGTAAGCTTCACAAATTTCTTATAGCATGAAATTCTCCTTGGTGTTATATTTTATGCTTTTCTTTCTCCAGTTACAATCAAAAGTGAATATCCAAGTAATACTGTAATATACTCTTGCTTTTTATTTGTATAGCAAAAAAGACCATGCCATTTCAATACAAAATTGGACACAATTAGCAATAGCACAGCACTTCTACAGCATCTGAGAAATCATACAGACGGCATATGAATGTTACTCAGTCTCCCTCAACAAATAATGGTACTAACTTGGACAAAGCCAAATACGGTAAAAGATGTAAGCTGAATTCCTCATCCACAGTTTAAGATGGCATTTAGCAGCATGTAAGTTCTTGCAGTCAGAAAAGAAAGTCCTCAAAAGCATGCATAGGAACTGTCATTAAAGAGAATGATTTTGTTTGAGAACTAGAATGAAGAGGCAACTCAGAAGGGTAACAAAATTTGCCTTGTCCTCTGCAAGAAACACAAAAAAATCCAACCATAACACAAGATTTACAAATTAAAAATACAGCAAGACACAAACATGAAATAACTAGAACGTGCACTAAAAACAGAAGATAAAGAAAAAAAGCAAAGGGGATGGAAGAAAAAGTTTGAGTTAGAAAGACAAATCACCACTCAAGTTCAGCTTTCCACTCTGTTTTAAAATAAGTGATAGATAATTCTTAAATATATAGATTATTTCCATCTTCTCTCCAGCAGGGAGATAATATCTTGCACCACTGCTACCAGTTTGTTTTGTAATTAAGGAGACATAATAAGCTAATAATCTTTACTTGTAATTAACTGGAAGCAACTTGTCAAGTAATTACTATTGTTTGAGGACACCCAATCTATTTCATTTTATGCACCTGACAGTCATATTTGCATTTATTTTTATTTATTTATTTATTTATTAATTGCATATGACCTTTCCCAAACTAATTCCCCCACCACCAAGTAGTTCTGGTTTTAAGCTTTCATTTTGCTTCCTGAGACATTGAAATTATTTCTAATAGATAATATTTTCAGACTTGATTACTTGGAAAAGTAATCTTCAGGCATAGTTGAAGCTTTTTTTGGTCTTTTCTTAAGTTTCAAAAGTAAAAGCACAGAAAATCCCCTAACCCAAACTTTATAACTCATTGATTTCTTTCCCCACTTCTTTTTCTTTTCCTTTTAAAAGAAGTATTACAGTACACTTACCCTCTTTGCCTTTGAATCTTTCCTGATCATATCTGTTGTAGGCAGCTGGAATAGGTTGCTTATTTCGTAAAGTGGGATCCTAAAACAGGTTAAATAACATTTGTTAAACATACTAAAAGATACTTGATGCTTTATGAACATCATGAAGTATTACATGGAACTGTTCAAGAACTTCAGTAGGAGTCTCAATGCATTTGAAAACTTCTGACATGTTTCCCTTCAAAATCCACTTATAACCTTACAGAAACCGAGTTTAGAAGTACATACCAAAAACAATGACAGTGACCCGAGGCAAAATTAAAGTAGCAATAACAAACTGCATTGGCTAAAAATCTGTAAAGTTTTATGAAATCACACAGTTTTTGTAATATCTCAAGAACTAGCAAGAGGAAAAAAACCTGTCAACTGACAACTCATGATTAAGCCTTCAGCCACACACACAAAATGTTCCTTGCCAGCCTGATTAAGCTAAAATTCTGCTAAACCTACAGAATAAAAACATATTTGGAGGGGGGGGGGGGGGGGGGGGCGGGGAAAAAAAAAAAGGTATTCTGGGAAAAGTTTAAAAAAGTGCCAATCTAGAGACATGCTAAATACCAAGTCAATCTTTTTTGTGGATGGCTTAGTTACGTATTCACAACTATTCTGAATGGGACATTTGAATAGTGCCGTGCACAATTTACGAAATTCAACACAAAGCAAATATTTAAATATTGGAATTCATCTTGTTATTTAAATTTAGTTCTTTGTCAAAAGTAGCAGCAGCAAAACCAAAACCAAGTATGATTAAATAGCTTTTAGAGCAGACTGCCACCGAGTTCAAGAATATATTAGGCTTAATAGAACTCAATAGTAAACACCACAATACAAAACAAATCCTGTCTAATACCTAGATAGACTTAAACAATAAACCTCTAAGTCTGCTGATTTATTACAGGCAAAAGAAAGCTAGTTCAAGCTGTTCCCACTCATGAGTCATGTTCCAGATTCTTAAACATTTGCTACCCTATCTGTCAGAAAAACAGCAAAACATTTTGTCTGAAATGGCAGTACTCTCATCTAATACATTTTTTGCAAATAGATGCAGGATGTCACTAGTGTTCAATAAATGCAGAAGCTGGCAGAAGCAGTTTCACCTCTAAGTAACAAGAACATATTGAACAAATTAAACTAATGTATTCAACTCTATAAATACCAATAAATGTAATTTAAGTCAAAGAATATCTGTGAAATTATGCTGAGAAGTTGTGCATTCACTGGAACTAAACCAAAATAAATTTCATATTTAATAACAAGACACTCTCACTTCTGGTGTTACAGCCGTCATACTCAAAGTGCTGCTCTTACCGTTGGTGCTGTATTTGGTGCAGGTCTTTGCTCAGGTGCTCGGCCTTCTTCTCTGGCTTTTACTGATTGAAGAATTGCAAAAATATTCTTGGCAAAGTTCTGAAAAACATATCAGATACCCATGAACCTTGTTGACTATCTGAGTTTCAACTAGTAACAGTACAGGTAGAAGACACCATTTGGCTAACTTGTGCTTTGAAGAAAAACAAAACTAGTGCACCAATTTTCTAAACAGGCGCTTTCTGATTACTTTTCTGTGACAGGAGGATCCAAACATAAACTGAGCTTTCAGGCATCGCTGCTACTCCCTATTCTTCAAGGCCCAAACTCACTAGATCTATCTGGCTTCATTACACCACAAGGTAAACCAGACTCTTCACAAACCACTTGTAATCTCCTTCCTCCCTGTTGCCTACCATGCCCTTACAGTCCCTTTGGAACTCTGTGCTGTAGCAAGGTGGGAAAACCTCTCCTCAAGAGTTCCGTGACGCATCTCATCACCCCAGGTATGCAACCGCCAAGAGCCCGCCTGCTCACCTTCTGCCTCCCAACGGGGTGTCTCGGGCACAGTCCCTCTGCCCACCTAACCCCGTGCTACAAGCAGCTTTCCTCCACCCAAGCGTGCCCAGCTCTCTTTGACAAGGGTCCCTCTGAGCCCCTGGGGGGGAGCAAGGCAGCCATCTCCCTGCTTCCCAGCACGGCACTGGAGCACAGCAGAGCAAATGTGCTTCAGCTGGCTGTTAATGGCTCACAGGCACAACCCCATCGCACTGTGCTGCAGTTCTTTTAATATTTAGCTTGAATTACAACTTCACTCCATTTGGCAATTTAAGCAGTAGAGCCTTTCATTTTCAACTGGAAGCAAGAAATCACATTCACAAATCCTCGACTCCAAGAGTGATCCAGGATAATTCTAGTAACTTCACACAGTGTTTTGTCAGATAACCAAGTCATTGAGGCACAACGGAACAAATTGTATTGATCATGGGTTTTAAAACACATTCCTTCTAGTAATATTAGTAGGGCTGCCTTTTCTAAACGAAAACATACACGTTAATTAAGCTTTTGAAAGGCATATGCTGATCACATTACCAGTCAACAGGCATTTTAAGATACAGAGGTGTGTGTACACAATGTCTGTCATTACTGTCAATTTTCAGTAATGGTTCACCAGTAAAAGCCTTTCACCAATTAAGGAAAATTGCTTTTTTACTGGTTCAGAAAAGTATAACATATTCAAAAAATGCTTAGATACATCCAGAGTATGGTATGCTAACACTGAAGTGGTGTTAATTAACACCACTGGCATTACAAAACAAAGGCATGCACTACAAAATAAAGACTTCTGAGGTGAATTTTGAGAAATCGTTGACAGCACCGCAATGCTAAGCTTCTCTAAGCTTGTTCACTTGACCTCAGCTGGCACGTTGTCAGTCTGCTTCAGACCAGGGGGGCAGGAACTGGAAGACCACCAGAAACCACTTACAAAGGCAAAGCCATTCCCTGAGCAAACCCAGTTCTTTTCACAAAGACTGAAAGAACTCATGCAAGACTGTATTTGAAGTTCTTTTCAGTCAGAAAAATCCTGGGGAAAAAAAACCCGAAACCTTTAAAAAGCTGTGAGCCATGCACATATCAATTATATGAGGATACTCAAAATCAGCTCTGTTCTTCAGAAAGTAAGTCTAAAATACACACTTTTACTGGAAAATCAGACATTTCTCCCAAACTGTGGACTGGGCAGCATATCAATCATAATTCTTGTCACTGCTGTGCTTTATCATATACTGTCTCTTGGAAACAAGCTACTCAGTCTTCTGAAATTCAAGAGCAAGAACTAATCAAGTAAGAAGAGTAATTGTCCATGTAGAAGCCAAGTCTTCTTTTAGACACAAGGAAGCTACAACCAGCTTTCACATCCGTATTTTGTTCATAAAACCCTCAGTTAACATACTCTTAAAAAGTGAGTTTAAATTTCAAATTATGGATTTTCAGAGGCATTTTAGCATCTCAGGTTTTAATAGCCTGAAACTGCACGTTCTGGACCAAATTTTAAATTCTTTCAGATAAAAAACACACAGGATTTTCTCCCATCTGCTGATGTCTCTCTAATAGGCATGGAATTACAAAGTGTTCTTGCTGATGTCTTTTTTTTCCACAGCAAGAAAATGCAGGATCCCCCAAGGCCACAACTACTATCTGTTTGGAAGGGGGAAAAACAGCAGTGTTTTAACAAGCACTCCAACTAATATCATGATCTTGCTGTTCATTGGCTTGGTTGGGGATCTGGGATTACATTACTGTGATCATTTTCTAATGATCGAGCAGGAAGTCCGCTGCAGGTACCAACTGACTTGCAAAGCCCTGCGGAGTTGCAAGACCTCTAAATTTTCATTGTTCATCCCTT
Source organism: Falco rusticolus (assembly GCF_015220075.1). NCBI lineage: Eukaryota > Metazoa > Chordata > Aves > Falconiformes > Falconidae > Falco > Falco rusticolus. The sequence goes on from NC_051197.1 coordinate 25,302,559, forward strand.
CAGAGATCAGAATATGAATATCCCCTAGCTTCTGCCCTGGATTTAGTTGAACTTAATACCAAGTGCAACATTTTTATTACCAAAAACTTCTGATCTGGAGGACAGAGCAGAGGAGAAACAAAAAAATAAAAAAAACACCAACCACCACACACTAAGAAAAAATATCTGTTTCTCCGTACTGTCTCAAAAAACCCTGAACACGCTTTAACAACAATGCTTAAGAAAATCCTCAGTATATCACAGGGCAATACGATTGATTCCTGTTGTTAGCTGCCTAGAGCACTGCTACTCCCATGAAAGCTCTCTTTGTTGATTCCAACCATGTCTACACTAATAATTCATCACAGAGTGGGAGGGGGCAAAATGTTTCAGCAACTACCAAATCAGGCTTTTGATATTGCCTCAAGTAAAGCCCTAGCATAACAGATATTTCCACCCATCCTCACTGATGCCTATAAAAAGAAGGCTCACGCGCTAGCTGTGAATTGGAAGGGAAAACAACGGTAGCCAAAAGACAATCAGCAACAGCACCTATGGGCAGATACACATAGTCAATCATCTTACAGAGTCACATAGGTTCTGTAGGAAAGCCTGCAACACTATGTAAATTCTGAAAATTTACTGGCACAGATGTTCTATGCCTTGCCAACATAGTGACTAACATACACCAAGTCAAGTTACTATCACTGGTGTTAATTTAACACCAAGCTGTTTGAAGAGAAACACCACAGCAAGTAACATCAGCCTGCTCTGCTGGGGAAGACTTAATCAAGTTACATCAGTAACATCCTTTGTAACAAAAATACTTCCATTTAAATATATCACAATTTATTCTAAAAAAAAAAAAAAAACAACCAACCACAACCCACCACTGCAATCCTCATTCTACAACCTATCTTTAATTTCTATAACTACCCATAACCCTAACGCTACTTAACAAAGATTTCTAGTCACGATAGCAGCTTTGTCATGCTACCAAATTAAAAGAAAAACAAACACCGATTTCAACTTCACAGAAAATATCTTGCAACAAAAAATATTTAAAGAAAAGCATATTTCATCTCAATCATCTGAACAAAAATAAGAGATTCAATCTCACATATAAAACTAGAAGTATATACAGTGTTAAGATACCATGGCTTATAGGGCTTCAAAACTTTCCTATAGCTAAGCTATAACCAATTTTTCATCAGGTTTTACATTCTGGTATTTCTCTGCAGAGAGAGAAGAGCCTAGGAACAACTGTATAAACTCAAAGTCTTACTTGAGCTAACAATAAGAATTTCTTGTTGGACATGCATTCCAGGATGAGCAAGAGCTGCAGAAGGCTGTAAATATCGTCCAAACCTACAGCAGGGCTAGAGAAGGAAGAATCAAGCCCCTATCACACTTCTTGGCACATTTGCTTGACACGCTCAGACATACTGCTAAGTCCTTTGCAGCCACTGACAGACTGAAAGGCATGATGCAGTACCAGAAATGCAATATCCCCATCACACATTTTCAGCAATTCCTATGTACTGCCTGACATGAAAAATGTGAACAGTATTCAGGTGGTCTGGTACAAGTACAGGAGAATTAAAAAATTGTGCATACAGAAGGTGAACTGATGAACTGTATCATTTAAGAGAAAATAATTTGCACATTTAAAGCACATATTTAGATCTGGAGTCCCTCATTTAAGGTATCCCCCTCCTATGCCTCTGAATATCTACCTTCAATTTATAAACTGTTCACTAATATTGAAGTTGATCTTCTCTCCTCCTTGCTCTTCTAATTTAAAGATAGTCCTAAAGCACTGCATTTTATATTGTGTGCGAGGTTGCCCTCTGAATCAAAGGTTGGACATATGCAAGATTGATATTCAGGGACAGTTGCAAGCAACTGCAAGCATGCAAATGTACTGCTAGAATGGCTGTGTGAACTATTAGTATTCTCTGCACCGTGCTCATTCAGACTATAAAAATTTCCATCATTTCTGACCCAGCACCTTTCCTCTCCTCACACAAGAACCCTTCAGGTAAAGGCCACAGTCAGAAACATGTATTATATAGTTGTGATGAAGTAAATCCTTCTTTTTGAATTGCATACACATGCACCTCTCCCATTTTCCTTATTTGCTTTCATTTGATTGACACATAAAATGCAGAATATGTTCAACTGCACTGACAGTCACGTTTGCAGAGAGCTCATGGTACCACTCATGAGTCATGCAACAAGCATAATAGCACACAAAGAATTTTTAAAAGAACCACCTAAATTAATAAGTCATCTTAGCTATGCTTTCAGGACAACAGGAGTTTATATAGCTAACCCAATGAAGCAGAGTACATGACTTAATATTTTTTTAAGCTGTCAGATTAGGAACCAATTAAAAAAAACCCTGTTCATAAAACTGAACTTGTTACTAATTGCTGGGGGGTGGGGAAAATGAGACACTCCCTTCCACAAAAAGTTACTCAGGGAATCAAATAACATTTCTTCATATTCCAGGCAAAAAGCTCAGTTAAGTATTGCTAGTCTACTGCACTAAATTGAAAACATAGCTATTAGCCCCATGTATTTGTGGACTGTATTTTCAGTAAAAAGTTTCACTCCTCCCTTGTTCTGTATTATCTTCACTAAATTTTTTACAGCAAGAGTATTATATGACAGAAACCAGAAACATCTAACTTGAAATACCACAAAGGATAGTTCAGAAGAGCAGGAACACTGTAATATTCTGAAGATACAGCACAGCAGAAAATCGGCTCAAAAACCACCCTCAGACATAATCCAAGTTTATTTCTCCTATGAATGCAGCATATGGAAATACATTTCTTTAATAGCTATAGAAGCAGTGCTTAAGAATGGTGAGTTTACTTTATAGCTAACCTAAATTTTCTTTGAGGAAACGCAATGCTTCATTCTACAGATTTTTCTAACAAATTCAAGGTATCTATTTACCAAACAAGGTTCATTATTGCACAATAAAAATACAGTTTTTATAATCTGGCCCTTCTTTCCTTTAAGTGCTGTATTCAAAATGTCTGCACTAGTGCCTAGCAGTGATATACCGGTCTTCGCAGTTTTACTAAGCTAATATAGGATAAAGTGGAGTTTGGGAACTTAAGCTACACCACGCCATTACACCTGTGCACAGCCATTCTAAAATGATACGCTTGTTCCATTTGAAAGCTCTAATGACGATACTAGTTGCTATTAACCTGGCACACCTTCGCCTGTTCGATTTTGCTATTAAATTCACCACGATTATCAATTCCAGGAACATGGAACAATCCTGCCACCTAGAGCCCAGACATAAAAGTTGCCTTTACAATCCAATAATGTCTTTTCAAATATCCAGATTTTTACTCTCACCCCTTTCAGCTGTCAAAAGTGATTAAAATACTATATTATTCTTGCTATAAAATTACTTTAATGTATTTTCCAGTTACAAGATCATATAAAAGAATCTAATGAAATTGTGATTATAACTGTATTAATCCCTTTCAGAGGTGACTTCACTAGTAAGAATGCTCAAAATGTGTCAGAACAGAAACATGAGAACTGAAACTAACTGAAAAAGCCATTACTCACAGCATTTACTTCAAATATGTTAGTCACTGTTAAAAGGATCAACTGCACAAATAGAAGACATTAATTTTAAAAAATAAAATATGCAGATACTGTCTGCAGTGGTAATATTTTCCAGGTGGTAACAGAAAACTGAAGATACTGACCACCATAAAGATGAGATTCATTTGGAGAAGGAGAAAAATGAGAAGTCTCATTATTTAATACTTACGTGCAGGAATACATAAAACCACAAAGGAGTAACATTCTGAAAGAGTTCAGAGCAAAAGACTGTATTGGATAAATTTGCAATTGTGGGTTACATCCAAGATAAATGCCACATACCAGGAAAGCACTAATCCCTCCAGCTAGCTCAGCTATAAACTCTAATCATCTTACTCAGTCCTGGACTTCTCATCACCATGCACACAAACATACCCAGAAGGTGGGGGTTGGGGAGATAAAAAAAAAATAATCAAGATTATGGAATTTAATACATACAACTCACAATCATGCTCTACAAAATTAAGTTAGAGCAGAGTCCATTCCCTTCTGTATTAACGTCCTTTTTTTTATGGATACACAATACACTGTGCATCAAGCTTTTTTCTAAAATATAGCTAACTAGCACATTACAACAGGACTGCAACAACTGAACATTCCAAATCTGAAAAAGGAGGGTTTAAAAAAAAAAAAAAAAAACCAAAAAACCAAAAAATACCACAACAAAAGAACTTGTTTATTTAAACAAATTGCTTGTTACACAAAACAAGATTCCTGTGTTTTTAAAACAAAGTTTAAGGAAAATATGTGCTGAATAGCCTAGTCTAGGTCTTTCACATAAGAACAGAGAATATAAAAATATCAGGAGATAAAGGAGATAAGGAGAAAAAGCATTTTATTCAAATTCAGGCTTACTTCCTACTTTATTAGAAAGGAAAGAGAACAGTTTTTATATATGAAGAAGCCGTAATTCAGAATATTCTCTTAACTTTTTGGTAAATGTTAAACAGAGAAAAGATTAACTACTCAGATTGTGAGAGAATCAAATGGGTCGGTGTGCAGAAGTGAAGCAACAGCAATAAATAGGACCTTTGCTTCAAGATTTCCACCTAGAGCTAGCAAGTTACACGCACATAAAGAAACAATTGTATGTTGACAAAGGTTACGAAACTAGAGGGACCAAGTTTCACATAACTCTGATCCCATACCAAGTTGAACACTCTAAATAGCTTTTCTGTTCATTAACGGATACCTGCACAAGGAGCCCACAGCTGCTTATTCTTCAATTTTATACACAGCTAATTCCATTAGAAAAACGTTCACCTGAAATTCAAGTTTCTCACATTCAGCTTATGTGGTTCTACTTCAGTGCTTTTCCCTGGAGAGTATCCAGACACACAATAACTGTACAGGTCACACTAGACTCCTAGTGCCTTGCAATGTTTTCAAAAGACTTACACAAGGCTCAAAGAAGACAGTAAAGAAAGGATTTACAGAGCTGTCGAAAAAGGCAGAGAAATCCAGAAAACCAGCAGCTGGACAAGTCCCAGGCAGTTGCTGCACACAGATACGTAAGTGTGTGTCTGTCTACGGGCCCATATGTGGCGGACATATAGCCACTGCTCCAGCTTCTTAGTCAAAGCAATTCAGAAAGGTTATGTGGTGTAGCACTCAAGATTTCCCATATGTTTGATAAGATGGACTGTGTTATTTCTCCTGTACATAGGGTTAGAGTCCACTTGAGAAAAGGTAACTCTAATATTCTCGCAACTGTAAGAAAATATGACCGAAGAGTGCTACCCAAAATTTGAAGTTTTAGCAATAACCTCTAGCATATCCCTACGTACTGGCTCTGGCTGAGACGGAGCCGATTCTCCCCACAGCAGCCCTCAGGGTGCTGTGCCTTGCGCTGGTAGCTAGAAGGGCGTTGGTATCACCCCAGTGTTTTGGCTGCTGCTGAGCAGTGCTCACACGGCATCAAGGCTGCCTCTCCAACTTTCCCTCTTCATCAGTAGGCTGAGGGTAGGCAACATCTTGGAAGGGGACATAGCAGGACAGCCAAGCCAAACTGACCAAAGGGATATTCCATACCGTATTACCTCCGCTCAGCAATAAACAGTAAGAGAAAGGAGAGGTGGGGCCATTTGTTATTACAAAGTGTACCTTCTGAAGCAACTGCTACAGGTACTGAAGCCCTACTTCTAGGGAAGCAGCTGGACATCACCTGCTAATAAGTTCAGAATAAATCTGTTTTCCTTTGCTTCTGCATGCAATCTCTGCTTTTGCTTTTATTATACTACCTTTACCTTGACCCACAAGTTTTTTTCTATCTTATTTTCTCCACTGCCAATCCTGCTGATGAGGGGAGTGCCAAAGCAGCTTGGTGGGCACCTGGCATCTAGCCAAGGTCAACCCACCACACTCTACAGAAGAAAGGATGAAAGATTTAAAAAAAAAAAAAAAAACAAAACCACACAACACATCAGAAATACTCAGAGCTTACTATTCCTGTAAAAACACTGGTTCATTTCAAAAAGAAAATTCACAAGGCCAGTATTAATGCATTTCCAAGATTCCAGTTTTAACATTTCTTTACGCATAAAGCAGAGCATGTTCAACCCAGCCCACCCAGTTATCATGTATCTGGCTGCCTATCTAAGAAATACTTCTGAGCAATCAGATTAAAGATAAAAAAAAAAAAATCAAGTACATCAGCAGTCACCAACAAAATGCACCCTCCAAATACACCTGTGAATGCTGAAACTGCTGCTTAGGCTACTTTAATTTTTTCCTACAGGAAGAATTCAAGTGCCACAAACAGATTTACAGCAGAGATGGAACAAGGAGGCTTTTCTTTCAGAAAAGATTGAGCCTGCTACAGGAGATTATAAAAACCGAAGGGTTATTCAGGAAGGAAGGTAGAGGAAGGACATGAAAGGAAGAAATTCATTTCAGTTTAAACACTGTTGGGTTTTTTTCTATGTGTTCAAGGGTTTGTTTTACAAAACAGCCAGACATTTATCTAAAAACATGCACACAATAGAACTAAAACTTCTGCAAAGCAGTAATTCAAAACTTAACACTTCACATGCTTATGATGGTAAATATTCTATGTATGGTTCAAAACTTCAGCTACCAGAGAGATATCCAGTTCCATATACCCAGGTTCTCTCAAAGACATTACAGAAGTAGTATTTTTGTATTTTCCCCTATGATTTGTAGTTTCTAAAGTGTCAATATTAACTCCAATGTATCTTCACCAGACAGTATCTCAAACTGATTTAACATATGTAAATATCTGACAAACTTAACCTGTTCTTCAGAAACAGGTTCCACGGGCAATGGCACAACTACATTACCAATGGCCCATTCATACCCTTCTAACATGATAGAAGTAAGCATCCAAAATTATTATGTCAGCTTCATACAAAAAAAGACCACCCAAAAAAACCTAGTAAGACACTGATGGTAGCAAGACACCTTATCCAAATATCAATATACAGATTAAATAATTTTCACTTTTTCTTCTTTAAACTTCCCACCCTACACCTGTACTGCCTCTCTTCTCCAGCATGTCCAGCTGGGCCAGGTCTGAAGATAGCAATTCCCTCACCCTGATTCTGTGTGTGTTTGTGAAGATTAAGAATGAGAACTGGACTGTGTGAAGCAAGGACAAACGGAAGAGATTAATTTTTTAAAACCCCCAACAACTGTGGCTGTTAAAAGAATGGTAAAAGAATTCAGAAATTAGTCAAATTTCAAAAGCAATAAAAGTGATTGATGCTAAATTTTCAGCTGTTTAGATTGGCAGTTGACTCACTGAAACAATGTTGTTTTGCATGCCTTTAGTCACACCTGAAATGAAATGGCTTTAAACAATATATCCTCTCAAGCAGTTCTAAAATTAAGCTACTATGAAAGAGAAAAAAAAAAAAGCCAAAACCCCACACGCAAAAAGTAAGACTGAACAGATGCAATTTGGCTCTGAAAAGTGGTTACTTAGAAGCATCACATTATTCATAAAATCTGTAAGATTACACTACAGACTTGGGGAAGGCCAACAGATACTTAAAACAGACAGTGCAGGATGACTCATCCACTAGCAATTAAATCAAACACTGTATTTCCAAAAGAAAGTAGAACTGCATAATAATCAGGAAGACTACTATGGAAAATTACCTCAACAAAAAGTTCTAACCAAAACAGAAAAATAAGCAAGCAGACAAATACAAATTCTAGAAATCTTAAGACAGAAGAGGACAGATGAACTCAAATGCCTGATTTTACAAGAAGTAGGAACCTCACGAAAATCAGTAAAAAAAAAAAAAAAAAAAAAAAAAAAAAGACAGCCAGGGACTGCAAAACAGAGGGGATCATACAGATAAAGGACCTGTGTGATGCATTACAGAAAGCTCAGAGTCAAAGAAACTATGAACGACAACCAATGAATGATAGTAAATTAACGGTAACCTGCCCCAGATCATTAGAGCCTTAGGGATCCATTGCCAATATGAACAAGACAGTACAGAGATTTCCAAAGAAAACAGTAATTATGAGAGATTGCAGTTACTTTGTAAATTGGGTAAGTGTCAAGAAGGTAAGTGATGCAGCAATTAATTCTTTATCTATCATAATTGCTTCTCGGAGCAACCAGCCAAAGTAGTCTAAAAAGGAAAAGCATCTCTTCATTTAGTCCATAGTACCTAGCTTAAAGAAATAGCTGCTGAAGAATATTCTACAAAAGGAGTATCAGTGTACTTCAATTCAACATTGTTGTAAATCAAAAACACTCCCACAGGCAGGAAAAAAATCCACTACTATAATTTCAGTAAGGGGATCTACATAACAATGAAGATGCTATCAAAAGATAATTAAAAGCAGCATCTGAAAGGGCAGAATGCAAGTATTCATGAAAACCACTGAAGATGTTAAGAGAACACTATGTCACTGGAGACTTAAAAAAAAAATAATCCTGGAACAGTTCTATAAAGCAAAAAAAGGCTATTTGAAGTAAAAAGCAAACTTCAGTATCAGAAAATGTGTCCAAAAGGAGAAACAGTAAATACTCCATAAATATAGTCAAGATTACTGCCATCTGTGTAGCATTTTGACAAGTATCTTGCTGGACGAATCAGTACTCTTTTCAAACACATCAAAATCAGAGGAAACCTGCCGGAGAGCTGATAAGGATGACAGATTATTTCATTTTGCTGTGGCCTGATCTTCCTAGTGTTTTACTTTTAGAATCATAGAATCATTTCGGTTGGAAAAGGCCTTTAAGATCAAGTCCAACTGTTAACCCAGCACTGCCAAGCCCACCACTAAACCATGTCCCTGAGTACGACATTTGCATGCTTTTTAAACACCCCCAGGGATGGTGATTCCACTTCATCCCTGGGCAGCCTGTCCCAGTGCTCGCCCACCCCTTCTGTCAAGAAGTTTTTCCTAACACCCAATCTAAACCTCCCCTGTAACAAACTTGAGGCACTTTCCTCTTGTCCTGTCACTACTTACCTGAGGGAAAAGACCAATCCCCACCTCCCTCCAACCTCCTTTCAGGTAGCTGTAGAGAACAATAAGGTCCCTCCCTGAGCACCCCCTCCTCTCCAGGCTGAACTCCCCAGCTCCCCCAGCCGCTCCCCACCAGTCTGGTGCCCCAGCCCCACTACATCCCTCCTGCAGTGAGGGGCAAGTTTTGCACCTTAAGCTATCACTGCATCTTTGTTTACTACAGAGAACACTGGGAAGGCTCACGCACAGGAGTTTTTCTCTGTGTAAAAGAGAGCAAGGAACTGCCTCAGACAGTTTGGAAAGAAACAATGAAATTGAAGGTTTGGGGTGCTCACTGTGTTGCAATTCACCCAGGAGTTCTACACAAATTCAGACAGTAAATAGTCAGACGCTAGATGGTATGTAAACTACTGCTGAAGTCAATTTCAAACATTCAAAGAGGTTTCCGGAGACTGTAGATCTGTAGATAAATCTATACCAAGCAGATAATTCTTTTGATTAGCAATTCAAGTATCATGTAGTAAAGTCAAAACACCATTTCCAGAGGCGTATCATGCTTACCTGATCAAAATTCTTTAAATGATCAGGCAAGTAGATAAGGAATGATCTGCCTGAGAGAACATACCCAAGTTTCCTGATAACTTTTGAGGTAGTCTTCACTAAAGTTCATTAAAGAAACCAAACAAGCAAACAACAACAACAAAAAAACCCACACCACAAAAAGCAAACAAACAAACCCCCAACCAAAGAAACCTCCCAGTCAACCTACTAACAATCAAAAAACCCTGAGGTGTTCTGGGATAAGTCACAGCCCTGAGTAACAAGTGGTATTTCCCCCACCACCCCCATCTACTTACTCTCACTGATACTTGTACAAGAAAATAAACATTATCGTTCAATGATTCCTGCCCATACTATCAAGAACACTCCTGCAACCCTGCACAAACAGAAGTAAAGGCTTGCTATTATGCCTATTACATTCATCAGGCTAGTCAAAGCAACTGCGTGCTGGAATCCAAGAATAAACTTGATCTCTTGTTTCTTGTCTTTCTTCCCATGTCAGCTTTTGCTTAAAATCACCACCTCATCTTGCTATTATTACAAGGATACTACAATAAAACATTTAACTCTCTCCCTAGTATCTTTGCAAGTTTCCCTTGGAAGATACGTAAAGATATGAAAGCCATGAATGATTCACTAAAGGAGGAAAAGCTACCCAGATTCCTTCAGTACAAATATTTCCAGTGACAAAAATTTTAAAGGCTTTTACCAAATTATCAACTCTTCAGCAGCAAGATTGCTGCAAACCTCACCGACTCAAAGAAGCAATACTCACTCTGCATGTTGCATGCAGGTATGTGCCACATAGTAATTACCCCCTAACTCATGAATTAAATTCTACTACTCACGTGATGAGAACAGGCTATGAAAATGAGCACTAATCAGACAAATGAAAACTGGAACCTCATTTACTTCTAAACATTGTTTTCCTCTGACAGTACATAAAGAAGCAGTGAAGGCAACAGATTCAATTTGACAGTAACCTCAGGAAAACAGATATTCGCAACCTTTCAGAAATGGACTTGGCGCTACATTTCTCAAGGAAGCAGCAAGTAACACCGCAATAAAGAAAGCCTAACTGTCCAAAGAGAGCAAGATGTCATCTGTGCTTGCAACCATGGTCTGGATGGCACATAACCAAGTGCAGCTAAAGACATGGATTCAAGGAGCACAAAGGGACAAAAATATACAGAAAAGCCTCTTCTTGGTAACAATTTCTGGGTTTTTTTTTCATTTTAGCATTTTCTCTCTGCACTACTTTACTGTTTTCCACAGCTCAGCAGCATTTGGACTTTAAATGTAAACCTGTTGCTCGCTCTATCAGTTACTCCCCATTTTTGTACGTTTCAAATCAGCAGGTACTTTCGTACAGCCCTCCTAACTGTAGGGCTCAAGCCAGCTTTGTTTAAGAGGAATTAAGTGATTACTTGGTATCTTTTAAATGGCTGAAGCAAGTATTTTGAGATACATTTTAGGCTTACTGTAACAAAGTAAGAACAACCTCTTCTGTCACTGTACCAACAGCCTCCAAGCCTACCTTTACCTACAACCCTGAGCACAATCCCCCAAGTCATCTACAGTTAACAAGTCAGAGAGACAGGAAACAGAAAATGCAGTTTCTCATTTCGACCATGAAACCAGCTTGGTATCCAGAACATTACCTTGCCTGTGCTTTGTAAGATTGTAGTTCTTGTCCTCCATACTCTCTCCCTGCTGACAATATCTCTGGTTACATCCACTTCAGCATCAACAAAACTTCTCTGTTTAAGAGCAGTTATGTCATCATCCAGATCAGTTTTGATAGTGGATCTTTTCTTTGCCATGATTTTTGCTTTGATAGCAGCAATTTTTTCCACTGACATGGCTTCAGACAAGGACCTAAATAAGCAAAAGTAACAAAAGAGACCAAGTAATCGCACAAACAATTCTGAAAGAATTTGTGAACGAGTAACTTCATCCTGATTAGTGTTTATGGCTATGCTACAAATCATAAAATAGTCACCTTACATATACTTGAAGATTACATGAGCTTGGCATTGCTGTTTTGGGCATGAGAATCAAACTTCTGACAAAAGACTCCATCCCAGTATGAGCACAAAAAACATCAAAAAATCCCAGCTATAACAAGCAGAAGTAAAGATCGCAGATGTGAAACATCGGGACACTTCCATTTACAACATCATCCAAATTGCAGCTCCCTGTTATTTCTCATGGATTACAACTTTGTGTCCAGTCAATCGATCCCTGGCTGCTCTGAGGCTTTCAAAGCATTAATCTAAATTTCAGCTGAGGTGCTGTTATGAGGACCTGGCCAGTTGGAAGATGCATTACCTTTGCAGAGCATGTAGGCCAAACAAACAACAGATGGTAGTAACTTTGTCCACATTAATCTGTGTTTGAGATAGCCCAGTTCAGTCCAAGAGTGCAACATCTTTATCTGTTTGCTTTTAATTGCAAACACAGAATTTGGTTGCCAAACAGTGAGCCCTATTGTTTTGCAGGTGAGCTGAAGAAAAAAAATAAAAAAGGACTGAATTGCACAGTCCTAACTGTACATACTCAATTCAACTTTACATGATTTTTTTGTTTAAGATTACACTGAAAAATTAATACAATGAGTACCAGTTGTGAAGTATTCTCCTTTAACAACTAAGCTACTGGAAAGGGAGCTTCTTTTATGTTGCTGTTGAACAAAGTAACAACAGTGACAAGCACTGAGTTCCTACTCACTGCCTGTAAATGTTATTTGCACTGTTTTTTAAAAAAGCAGTCTTTCACATTCAACATAAAAAAAAAAATCCATAAATACACAACACAAAGTCATTCCGAATAACACTCAGTAATCCCCACTGCATCGTCTCACAACTCCAAAATGAAATTGTGATACACTCAAGCTAGTATCCAGATTATTAGTTTATACAAAACAATGTGCATACTCTGATTTTTTTGATCCTTAGACTGTCTCATTTTAAGTCAGGTCTCAATCTTTTTTTTTCCCTATAGTTTCCTTTTAAGTACACCTACACAAGAGGCAGAGAGAAAGAAGTCATTCAAAATACGTATTTTTCATGTGGTTAGGGTAATTATGGATTCTACAAATGCCTAAACTCTGCTATATTAATCGTTGACAGGCTGTTACATTTAATCCCAGTAAAGGACAGACAAGCATTCATAGTATTGTTTACACTCAAGAGATAAATGTCTCAAGAACGCAGTCAATCAAGTGAAACTACTTATCTGCAAAATCCAGTGCAGACAATTCATACCCCTACACCTTAACTGCAGGAAGCATGACTCCCATTTCACATTATGGGAGCTGACACTCTAAAGAAATTAAGAAGCTACCTTTACTTTCATACTTCTGAACTCCGGTGTTTGAAAATGAGCTCTTAAGAGTCTGATACTGTACTAAGCCCGAGATCCTTAGCATCAACAAGATGTTGGAAGAATTTCATTTCCTCTCTGCTTGGCATTGGGAAGATATGTTGCAAAACTCAAAATCAGCTGTCATCCCATGCAAAGTTCTGGATGGATACAACGGAAGAGGAAAGGTGATGGGCGAGTTTTTAAGCACCTGAACACAGATTACTACTTACGGCAATGACAGTGCGTTATTCTCTGGTGCTTACTGCCTCTTCGGAGGCAGGCAGCTCACCTCTGTGGAGTCAGAGGCTGTGTTACCCTTTGATCTACTCCCACAATGTTCTCCTCCTTTTGCATACAAGATGTTCCTCAATACAAGATATTTTTTTCTGGAATAGAGATAATCAGCTCCCCCTTGCAGTTCTGCTCATTGTATCTGACTGCTTTAAATAAACATCATGGCAAAAGAAAGCAAAAATGGCAGACTTGGTAGGAGGAAGAGACAACTGTCTGCTCATTTCCGAAAACAAACCAAATCTCACGCAGTGACAGCTGACCTTCCACTCAAGAACAGGAGTCTGATTAGGCATGACGTTCTGCCTCCTCAGACATTACTACTGATAGCACCTAAGGGAGAGAGACTTCCACTGAGAGCTGTTGGACAGAAGTAAAACTGGCTGCCTTGAATAGCAAAATAATACTTATCATTCCTTTAATTCAGCATTACCCATAAGAATAATTATTCCTACCTGATCTGCTCTGTTTGCACGATACCTTCTTTATGTCCTTCCAACCGAGCTGCCAACCGCTCCTTGTCAAGACGCACGCACTCTTCATCCTAGCAGTAACAGTAATGTTTAACTGTAACATTTAGTATTTTGTGCATTCTCTTTATAAAAATAAATACAACTAGAATTAAAGCCATGCAGATTTTTTTTCTTTTTTAATACATTCGGAAGGACAATCTACATTTCCAATTAGTTTTGATCTATGCACTAGCACTAACTGTACAACTATTGGAAATTTCCTCTCAAGAGCCACAAAGTATAATTAGAAAAATTAAAAGGAAACTAGCAATCCCTCATAAAGAGCCTTGCTCAGAGAACAACTGAGAACAACAGAAAAATCAGAAAACTTACAGCTGGCAAAGAATGCACACATTCAGGTATGTCAATACATATACACACATACATATTCACAGGTAAATTTGTTGGACACTCAGATTTGCCAGATATTTATTTAATCAGTGACATTTTTAAAGAAGAAAAAAAGCTCAGAACTTTTATCTTGACACAAAACTTTTATAAATGGCATTCCTAGTGAATATATTAAAAAAAAAAAAAAAGTCCTGAGTAAGGAAGCATCTAGTAACTCATACCATGTTTGAGACAGACATGTAATTTGAGAAAGCAGCAGAGAGATGTAATTTTATGCCATCTTCTCAGGTTCTGGTACTGCTGCTACCACTTGTGTTTGATCAGTCTTATTCCCCCGCAAAACTTAAATCAGCTTCAAGCCTATCCTATCACTAGAAGTCTGTTCGGAAAGGCTGAAGCACAGCAAAACCATGCCCATGTATCAAGAGAGACCTGGAAGCCCTACACGGAGATGGTCTCCACATAACTTAAGAGATTTTACAGACTCTGAGCTACCGGAGCAGCAAAGAAACAAAAAAGAAGACAGCCATAAGCTCATTAGGCTCATATGCAAAATTCTTGATTCTCCAGATTACGATAGTGAAGATCTACAGTTTCAAACATACTGGCATCACAACCACATAGGGTAATGTAGAACAAAAATCTATAGATCACCAAAAGGTCATCTCGCAGCAGTCATCTGCTCATGTGCCATTAAGAACACATAAAGGTTTTTTGTTCTTATGCAGTTATAACTAAGCACAAACATGTTGAAATCCAACTTTTTAATAAAGGAATTTATGTATTTTGATAACCCTTCTAAGAAGAAATCTAAAGCCTTAGTACTCTGAGGCTATCTATACAGCCAGATTTATAATACCTCACAGAGGAGACAACTGGATGAACATAGTTTAAAAAAAATATATCAGGAAAAACAGTAAGTCAGTTTTTAAAACTAAAGTAATACAATGTGTGCAATAACTAGACACATTGCTTCTGTTCAAGAGGCACTTGTGAAAATACACTTACATTAATTGATTAAGACAGAGCTTCAGATGATAGTAATCACTGGGAGTTTCATATACTGCTATAAAGGGACTAAAACAGTAGGTAAACCAAAAAAGTATCCATCGATGGGGATAAGACTGGCATTTAAGTTTAATGCCAACTCATGGATGGCAAATAACTGTAACAAGTCATTAAACAGCACTTTTATTCCAATGCCCTAGCTCTTAGCAGACAATTATAATACAACAGGTACTTACAGATATGTGGTCAAGCTTTCCCCTTTCATACTACAACACGTATCTAGCAACTACAATTCCAAGTCTAAATCACAGGCTTCAAATTTAACTCCTTCCAGTTTGTGTTCACACTAACACAAGTGCTGTGTGGACCCAGAGGACAGGTACCGAACTGAACTGCTACAAAAACAGATATATACTGTAATTTACCACCACCCCCATTTTGTATTGATGACAGTCATTACCTCTATTCTTGGTTTCTTTGCTTCTGCTAATATTTCATCTGCTGCTCTTTTAACTACAAGAAAAAAAGGACATTAAAAATGCAAGATTGTAGTAGAATTTCATAAAATAAACCTCAGTTATTTTTTAGTTAAACCGTACCTTGAGTGGACCGTTGAAGGCCAATTTCAAGTGGAGCGCTTCTGTCTATGCTTGAGGAGGTTGCTGTAATCAAACACAACATTTCATTTAAGTACGAAAGATTTGAAAAAGTATTTAAATATGAAAGGAAGGAGGACAACAGACAAATTGCAAGAATGGAAATTCTAACTAGATATTAGGTAGCAAAGACAGTGTCAAACACTGTAACTGCAGATATTCAGAGCCTGATTGAATATGAAGTTAGATCAGGTTGCAGTCAGGGTCATTTTGGCCCTTCTTTGAAAAGAAGACTGAACCAGATAACCTCCTGAAGTCCCTTCCAATATAAATTAGTCAGTGATTCTATGTATACATAAAAGAAAACAGAGTCAAAGATAATTTCTTTATAACCTGGAATCAAGATCTATTAATTTGTCTAGTTTTTTGGAATAAAGACAACCTCCTGGTTGTTTAAAATACATACCTAAAAAATGGTTTACTGCTCATATTACAGAAATAATCTCATGTTCCAGTATTCTTAAAATTCTAAGACCGCCTACAAAACAGAGTAACTTACAAAAAGTAAGCCATAATTATCTTTCAGAGAAACCTCTTTTCTCTGACTATTGTTAAAAAATTTTAAAATGATGGAATACTAGGCAAATCTGCCAGGCTGACAAAGCAGTGGTTTGAAATATTTTACTGAAGATTTTAACCCACACACTTATTACATCAAGATCAATGCACTACCGAAAGTTTCCCACAGTCTAGAGAAGAAAAAAATACCAGTCTAAGCATTCTAACACATAACTATTGACCAAAAGCTGTTACACACAATAAACAATAATAAAAAAGTAGCTCACTTCTAAACATGCATGTAGGAATGCAGCTGCTAAATGCAATAAAAATAATGAAGTTCACAACAACAACAAAAAAATAAAATAAATACTAACTTCATTTGAGAAGTCTGAACACATTCAGTTAAGCTGCAAATTGACCACCATTAACCATCCTTCCCCTCCTACCCCTCATTTGTGCCATAAATATGAAGCAACAGAGTGCACTAAGTGTCTAAATTAAAAAAAAGCATCACTCACATGTTTCTCCATTTAAGTATGCAAGCAAGTCTTTCCTATCAGGTCTTCTTACCACAGGAATGTTTTCAGTCTGAAAAAACAGCAAACTTGACATTAAACCATTATTCCCCCAGAAAGTCTCTTGCTCAACATTTTCCACTTTTATTGAAAACTACTCAATTCACACAAATACAGCAACACATGTCCTGCCTCCCAAGAAAGCATAACCATCAAGCTTAAAAATGCAATTACTTCCTAGAGATTGTTCAGCTACACAAAACAAAACATGTTTTCTGCAATAAAACTGAAAGAGAGGACAGTCATTTTCCTCCATCACATCAAAACTTGCAAAATAAGATTAAGAACCACCTTTTAACATATGTGCTTCTCTGCCAGGAGTCAGTGCTGGTACACAAATCTAGTATTTCAATTTTGTTGTTCCAATTATGTATAACACGCAGCACTGCTATATCAGGTAACCGTGTGGCATGGAGGAAGATGAAGCACAGGCTCATAAAAAGCAGTCAAATGGAAATCAAAAACACACTCTTTCAGAGTTTCCCTATCTTTATTTGTAGAGCTTATTCAATACATTCTTTAATTAGATTACATACTTCTGATTCTGCTGCAAAGCTACCCTGCTGTATTTTTCTCTGTTTTGTAGCTGCTTGCAATCTCAGCCACTAAAGGATCATCGAGATTGGGATCACACAGAGAACAGATGGACAAAAATACTTTTGAAATAGTGCTGGAGACAACTGTGACTGTAGTGTCAAAAAAACCGCTGCCATTACTGTTAATATTTGGGTGACAGACTCTTCCTCTAAATGCAACCTGGTGGTTTGAAGGGATAATCTGTTAAGAAGTGAATTGTCAAGAAAAATATTCCACCTTGATAGGGACTGTCATTTGATGTCTATGTAGGCATGTTCCTTTTCAAACACACACGCACTTTGTTGTGTATCTTTTCTCCTTTCCCCAGCCAAATTCATACACTGAAATGTTACTATCATTCCCTGAAAATAACTAAGTACTTATTACTTAACACAAACAAAACAAAATAAAATATGGTCTACTTACTGCAGCACGGCGGACATAGACAGGATGC
The DNA here is from genome assembly GCF_015220075.1 of Falco rusticolus. Lineage (NCBI taxonomy): Eukaryota > Metazoa > Chordata > Aves > Falconiformes > Falconidae > Falco > Falco rusticolus. The sequence goes on from NC_051197.1 coordinate 25,320,479, forward strand.
GAAAGGTGCACATTATTGAGCAGGAACAAGATAGAATCCAAAGTGTAGTATTCCCTGGGCTGGCCCTCTTTCCCTGTCCTGTAAAATCATGAAAGAAAGATTTTAACATTTAACATCTCCGTCTCTGTCTCATGCACACACTTTTGTAGCAAAGTTCTCTTTTCTCTCCAGATGAGAGTTCAAAAAGCAAGCAGTAATATTATTATCAGGCTATTGCCAAACTAGTGAACTATCAGTTGTGTTAACAAATATGAGAGAGGGATATTTATTCTTCCAGCCTCTTTACTGAACAAGTTATAAAAACTGTCCAAAATAAGAGCTGGAAGGGTTGTAAAATATACAAGCAGCAAGACTCGGGAAACTTTAAGAACACATTCTCCCATATCTCAAACATTTATTCTGATTATCAAAGGAAAAGTCCACCTTATCTGGGACAGCTAGAGGAACGTAACTGAAATGCAACTGAAAAAAAGAGGTATTATGATGTACTCTTCAGGTATAATGGGACAGAATTTTCACCACTAGAGAAGGCACAGTAAAGAATTTGGAATACATAAATTCCATGAAGTCTAGAGAGTAAAAAGTTCAAAATGGTACCAAAAGGTCAAGATAAGGAGCGAGCAGAAAGTAATTGCACACAGAACTAGCAAAACCAAAGTGGACTACAAAATCACAATGGGAATACTCAAGTCAGATCACTTCAGAGCAACACGACAGCATCAAGTTACACCTCAACTTCAAAACAACCTGTTTGAAGAAGATGCCTTTTAAGTCTAAAAAGGAATGTGCTCTGTGTAAGAATTGAAAAAAAGAGAACCACTAACAAAAAACAAGGCCCAACAAAACCCAGTGTTTTAGCTTGGTTCCACGTGCTTCGAACTTGATTCCCCCCTCACACAGGTCCACACCTTCATGCTGTCACCAGACAATTCTGTAGAGGAAGCAATGCCTGTTCCAGTTTCAAAACAAAGCCTGCTCCCCAAATACTTCATCCTCTCTGAGAAACTGACCTTTCCATCAGTTTCACAGCCCTCAGCGGGACCAGGAAATCAAGGAGACCAGGGATTCCACGGCGCAGGCTTGGGACCTGCCAGACCCAGCTCCAAGCAGGACAGGGCTCCTCCACACTGCCCAGCTCCCATCCCCAATCAGCCAGCTCACCTCAAAGCCTGAGGAAGATGACCCACCAAACAACCAGGCCAAAACTGTAAAACTTAAGACTGGCACAGAATTCTAATGAAACCAGAGAAGGAAGAAAGACTTCCACTAAAACCATAAGAAGGAGTTTTCCTTCCAAGTGCAGCAGCTTTACTAATGGGTTACCATCAGTATCGAAACACACATCACAAAAGTGCCAACCACACTGGGGGAAGGGAGAGGAAATAATAAAAAAAAACCACTTTCTTGACCCTAAAAGAGCTACACAAACAGCAACTAAACACAACAGCAGTATGTCTGTTTTCTCCATACTGCAGATATAAAGCCAGTACCGCTTTTTGTGCAATTACTTTCCTAAATTTATCTAGATTTAAAGTGTCCAGTAATCTGTTCAGAACTCATCACTAGCAGTAAGGCTGAAAACATTACTTTCACAATGATGCCTAAGAAAACCAATACACGAATAACATGCAGAGAAAAGAGGTTGAAAATACAGTGAGAAGAGGAAAAAGAATCTTTCTATCCCCATTCCTTCCTTCCGAAAACTTAGCCTGCATGATCTGCAGGTGCACATGACATTTTGTTGCTGAAGAGAAAAGGTAAGACACATAGTATCTGTCAACTGCTAAAAAGCCAAAAGCTGGTTTCACCATTAGGGCCAACAGAACTGGATTCCTCAGCAAAGAAGTGTTAGCCCACTTCACTGTTTCGCTGCCAGGATCTAAACATATTCAGAGCACTGGTAGAAACAAAAGCTTCCTCGGTATAGACTTGGCTCTGAAGTCTATGTCACATGATACAGTTGCCACTTCATTTTAAAACAAACATTTTAGATTACCTCACTTCAGAATAACTCATTATTTCTTTGAAGTGCGCCATACCCATTGAACATTGCATAAAAAGTCCAGGTCGTCATCTACTCAGGTTTTTAGCAATATTTAGCAATAAATTGCATCATTTGGAAAACAAGTACTGAAGGGTTATTTATTAATTTGAAAATACAGTATTATACAGCCACAGGCACTGCCAAAGCTCGGCAGGGCACAGCTGGTACTTCATCACTTAAAACCACACACACAAGAAATCCCCATGCTCATTATGGGTCTAAGAAGATGTTTTATTAGGGGGGGCGAGATATTGCACTTTAAAGGGACAGTATCAGACAGACAACCAGCTGTACGCAAGGAGAAAATCTAAGTCTAAACTGACATTTCAGCACCAGTTTGTATTCCTTCCAGGTTTTCCAGACAGAAAGAACCTTCTCAGAGAACCAAAAGCAAGCTGATCTGAAGGTAGCTCACTTCATTCAATTTACAAACATTCCAAGTAGAAAAAAATCAAAATCTTAAGATTCAACCTTAAAAAGTCCAGTACTTGTATTTTTTCTGTAATGTTTATTAAAAAAATATATCACTTATGAAAAAAACCACAAACCTATAGCTTAAAAAAATTTACATAATGCAAGAGAGAAAGTTCCACCTGCTTGCTTTTAACACCAGAAATTTGTTTCCTGCTCATCCATTCACCCTCAAACTGTGGGTGCCAGGAGTTTATTCATTTTTAACTGCTTTATTTTCTCTTTCATGTTTCAAAGCATGAAATTTTACAGAGGTACTAAAGGCCTGTGTCTCATCCACAAAAGAAAGCAGTAATCTTTATAAATACAAGACTAGGCATGCAGAGTATCACACAAATTACAATACCCATGACCAGCTGCTCACTGTTTAAAAACTTCTCAGCTGTGCATACAAACCCTCTGCTGGGTAAACAAAGCAAGTTAGTTTCTCTGTTAGATTGGTTCCTTCCTTTGGTTTAGAAATAGATTCTACAATCACTCTTAAGGGGCCACAGATCAGCCCTTAGCTCAAAGCACACAAAACAATCTTAGACAATCTAGCCTTCCTCATGTGCCAGCAGGGGTATTCATATAATTATTATCTGGAAACTAACCTGGATCAAAATTAATTTCTGCTTTCCCCACCCCGGGTTACTTTTAACTTGGCTTAGTTCCTCAGACCGATTCATTGTTTGGCTGACACTTGCGCTAGCACAGAGAGAAGGCAGTGCAGGGCAGCGCTGCCAACTTCTGCCAGCCTGGCTGCTCAAGGAGCCACAGTGTTAAATGTCTAGTGGGACTACTTCTAATTCTAGCAGGGACAGAATGCCACCACGGCTGCTCAGACTTGCATTACTCTCTCCAGACTGGCAGCAGAGATGCAGTTACAGCAACCGTGCTGTGGACATCTAAAACAAAAGTCAAGATTTGCTTCACGAAAAACTAAGCCACTAACAACTGCTCAGTGCAAGCACAGTTTGGATCCTGCAAAGTGACCTGAATAAAAAAGTTTTCGAATCTTAAGTTTTAAAAATTGTTTCTCAAAGTCCCTACATAAGTCTGGCAATTACTTAAATTAACAGATCCTAAACTGTGGTGCCAAAGCTACTGGCCTTGGCTTGCAGAACTGGTCTCATTTTTACAGTGTCTTCAATGTAAAGACTAGACATCTATAACTCCACCAGGGTTCACAAGAAATGTTGTGAACTGACAGCAGTCTGACCCTGCAAAAAGTTCAGAAGCCACTGGTCTAAACCAAGATTTACTAACTTCAAACCAACCAACCCACACCCTCCAAATCCTACAACACGTTTACCACAAGGATTGAGGACACAATCAGCCATTACAAGGTTACTGCTGCTGTTCTGTCTAGCGTCTTCTGTTCACACAGCTCCTTCTTGACAATGAAGATAAAGCTGCCTGAATGTACATAATGAAGTTTTCATCTCCAGCTGCTGTCTTTTTGTCTTTTGTTCACAATTTCTAGGCCTAATTCAAGGTCTCTGAGGCAGTAGCAGAGTTAGGGTGGCATCTCAGTTTCTCTGTTCCCTACAGAAGAGCAATGAAAACTGTGTCTACTTAACGGTTACTTGTTACTGCTCGAGAAAAGAAACTTGTAGCAAGGAAACCACTGCAATTCTCTATGCAGTTGCTCAGCAAAAATAGAACTAAGAATTTTCAAGAACTTCAGAACTTAACTGTCTATCCAAGTATTTTCCTTCCGCTTCAGTCTAGCCACCAGTATCCCCCACTTCTGCCAGGCAGAGCCAATACATCCCAAATCAGTTTCTGAAAGCTTAGAATAGGTAATGAAATAGCATATTTCTAGTTTTAAAAAGAGTGCAAAGTAAAGCCAGTTAAAAAAAAAAAAATCTGTCTACAAGTTCACAAACACAGGTTTCTTTCCTTTCTCTCTCAAACTAGAAATAAGGACATTGGATCAATACTAATATTCGTGTCATAACTATAAAAGCTTTTAAAAAAAAAAAGCCATCCCTGGTCATAGACTGAACTACAAGGGGGTTTCTGGCAAACCTGCTGGTTCTCCTGTTTTTCCATCCAGCTTCACAGGATAACGTACTGGCTTTGATCAGTTCCTGAAACGTTCTCTATCTGATACTTAACAATAAGCAATTTTCTTCTCTTGGATTTAAAAGAGATTCATTGAAATCCTTCTAGTCAGGACATTAAAAGCAAGCAGCTCCTAAACTCAGATGAAAGAACTCCCTTGTGTCACAAGCAATACACACTGTACCAGAAAAATCAACAGGTACAAAACCTCATTTTCTGAAGGTTTTCTGAAAATAAGCACTGCACCTTTTTTAAAAAATCTTTCACGCAACAGGAACGCTATCCCTGCTTGTTTACAGCAATAAGGACAACTCGGCGGCTGCCAGCTCTCGGGCCGGGAGCGGGCTGAGGGGCCCGGCACAGGTGCGCACGGCCCCGGATCGCCACAGCGGGACGCCGCTGCGGGCCTCGCTGGCTTCCCCGCAGCCGGACAAAGCTCCCGGGGCAGAGCAGCAGCCCGGCTGAAGGCAGGCACTAAGTACGTGCCGCCCGTTTTCGCCCAACCCCCCGAAAAACTTGGAGGCGCCGCCTGCCGCCATCTCCCCGCCGCAGCCCGCACAGCCGCCCCGCCGCCTCCCCTCGGGCCGCAACGACAGGCCTCGTCCCGGCCCCGTGGTTCCGCCGGCCCAGGGCAGGGCCGCCGGCCGGGCTCCGGGGGCCTTCCCGGAGGAGCCGCCAGCCCTTCGTGCCCGGCCGGGAGCGCAGAGGAGGCAGGCCCGGCCCGAGGCGAGCCCGCCCGGACAGCCGCTCCGCCGGGACCCAGCGCCGGGGCGGAGAGGCGGCGGCCGGCGCCGCCGAGGGGCCCTGCGGGAGGCGGCGGCCAGGCCGGGCCTCGCTCCCCGCAGCGGGGCGCCGGGGCCCCCCGGGCGCTCCCCCGCAACTTCGGGGCAACTTCTCCCCGCGCCCCCCCGGCCGTCCCCTCCCCCGGCCGGCGGCCGCCCGCCCCGGCCCCGCCGCTTACCCCCAGATGACATAGTTGGTCTTGACGTTCTTGGGCCAGGAGAACTCGCCGAAAATCACCTCGTCGCCCTTCACCACGATCTCCTTCTTCTGCGTGTTGTACTGCCGCAGCACGCTCAGCACGTCCGCCATCTTCGCTCCGGAGCCGCCGGCCGCCGCCGCTCCGCTCCGGCCCCTCCGCCAGCCGCGCCAGGACCCCGCCGCCAGGCCCCGGGCTGCCCGTCGCGAACGCCTGAGCGCCGCCACCCGCGCCACCGCCTACAGGGGGCGACGCCGAACCCGTCGCCATGGCGCCGCGCGGCCCCGCCCTCCGGCCGCCAGCTCCCGCGGCGCGCGGCGGCCCTCAGCGCCCCGGGGCGGCTCGGCCTGGCGATGGGCCCCGTCCCGCTGCCCACCGGCCGGGCCCGGCTGTGGCCGGCGCAGGAGGTGCCGCGTCCCGGCTGAGGGGCTTTTCACCGGGGCCGCCGGAGCCCCCTCCCGCCCGTAGCAGCACGGGGCAAGGGCTCCCCAAAGAGCCCCGCACGCTGTGCAGTGGGAAGAAAATCTGCTGGGGCCTGGCTGTGAATGGGGAAAAGGAGAAAAAAAAAAAGGCCTGAAAAACCAAACACAAAAATCTCTGCTTCATCAATCACAAAGATGCGGTTTGATTTTGAGAAGAATCAGCCGTCAAAATCGGCGGCAGCACAAGTAACTGGGAAGGGTTCCTTGGTTCCGCAGCTGGAGCAGCAGCAGCAGCGGGGCCGGGGCGCAGGCCGCACCGCCCGGCCTCACCGCGCTCTCCCGCTGTCCCGGGTCAAGCCCTGCTGCTCCAGCACACAAACAGTGCAGGCGAAGCGCTTGCCCGCTGAACCCTGCTGGCATCCCCCGTGGAACACCAGTTCGTGCGATTTCAGGCCTGGCAGAAAGCCCTCACGATGGCTCGTTCTAATCTTTGGTGCTCAAAGTTGTCTTAACGCTTTTCAAGGCTGGCAGAAAATGCCATCCCATTTTAAATCTGCAACAGGCAAAATCGCACCATTTTTCTTCCCATATGTAGCACATACTGAGACCAACAACACAGATTAAAAGCCAACAGTTTATACAATCTCCTGTTGTGAGATGTTGGTGGTACCACCATTCATGTCAGAGCTACGCAGCACGCTGAGTATCGCAGGTATATTTATAACATTTCACATATAGTGTCAAAATAGTCTAAATACACAAACATACTACAACACATGACATATACCAATCACTCGCAGTATTTATTTTTCAATTGCTATTATTCGTTAGGAGACGAAACCATAATGAATTAACAGAATACTATTTGCCAGGCTGGAGCTGGAACAACTGCTGGACCTACAGCTGATAAAAAATTGAAGCAGAACTTGAAACGCTTCCAATGGGCCAAGAGCTGGTTTTACACCTCATCCAAAAAACCCTGCTACATCACCTAAACCAACGTTGCCCCTTGGGCAACACATCCCATACATCTGCAAGAATACAAATGATACTTTCTTCAGCAAGTTACAAAGTAACATTATGTTACAAGACACAGAAAAAATTCATTTTAAGCTGTGCTGTGGTGTGTGCTCAGTAAGCAGCAAGTGAAGCAGCACATCATCAGATGCAACAGGGTTTATTTTCATGTTTCAAGAAAATGTTGCAGCTTGGGCTTGCTTTTTTCAGTTAAGGATGCCCTCATTATAAGTTCCTATTGCGAGTTTACAAAATATTTCCCACAGATTGGCTTTGGGGAACACAGTGAGATTATTAACCATTATTTTTATCACCAGATCAGGACTTGATAAGAGATGTCAGAGCAACAATTTTCACATGGCATTAGGTACTGTTTTCAGTGTTGTTCATCAGTTTTGTCACCGATTAGGCTGGAAAATCATTACCTGAAATGAGAAAGCATGTTACCATTCAGTAAAATGAAAGTATATCGCATAGGTGCAATCTTTCGATTGCATTTTATGACAGGTTTACACAGAGCTGTAGTCTGACAGGTTATACCGATGATTTGTCTGACATGAAAAACAAATTGTAAAACAAGGTTTGGCAATTTTACATCGTAGGTAACTCCATTAAGATTAATAACATCAGGAAAGATTGTTCAAGTCTTATAATGCAGGAGGAGCGAGACATTCTGTGTCTGAATACACCATGTTCATTTTTATACGCACATGAACAAGACCAAGTCAGTACGCGTTAGCTGATTTCCCCGCACTGTTTTCTAAACCTTGGAACTGGCTACAGAGCAGTGATCCAGGGCACCGCTCCGCACCCCTGCCCAGCAAAGAGGGGCAGAGAGGGTTCTGCAGTGCTGAAACTGCCATCTAGGTCCCCACCGGGAGACTGGGAGGTTATCGAGCAGCTACGCTGGGCCAGGGACACGGCTCGGTGGCAGGGGTACTGGTGTGCCAGCCCCCGCAGCGAGCTCCGGGGGGCGGGGGGGGCGCGGAACGCGCTTCCCGGGCGGGCCGAGGCGAGAAGACCCCAGCACGCTCGCACGAAGTAAAACCTCCCGGCACGTTAATCCTTTAGGACGATGGAATGGATTTTCCGGGAGTCACTAGAACCGTCCCACGTGTTCCGGGGTCGGCGAAGCACCCAGCGAGCGTGAGTGCCCGCTGCCGGCACCCGCCGCGCCCGAGCGGTCCCGCCCGCCGGGAGCAGGCACAGCCAGACAGGCCGCGGCAGCGGCGCGCCGAGCCTCACACCTGGCGGGGCGCAGGCCCCGCCGACACCTTTAGCACCGGGGTCCCCCCCGCAGCAGTGCTGCCGGGCGCCGCTGCCGCCCCGCCGGGCCGGGCCGCTCCCCGCTCCCCGCTCCCCGCTCCCCGCTCCGGCCACCGGGCGCGCGGCGGGCAGCCCGCGGGGGCGGGGCCGGGGCCTGAGGCCGTGCCGGACCGCCGTGAGGACTGAAGCGGCGCCCCGCCCCTTCCTGCCGGCGCCATGGCCCTGCAGGGGGCGCTGCGGCGGGCGGCGGCGCTGGCGCTGGGGCGGCGCGGGGGGCCCGGCCGGTGGGTGCGGCGGCGGGGACCGGGCCGCTTTCGCCTTCGTGCCCTCGGGACGTGGGGCCGGGGAGTGGCGCGGCGCGGCAGGGGCCGCCCGGGGTGGGGTGGGGAGCCCGGCGGGCCGTGCAGGCCGCGGAGCAGCACGGCGGCGGACCCCGCTGCTGTGCTGGAAGCCAGCGTGGCCCCTTCTGGTAGAGCATCTGTTAGGGCCGCGCTGGGACGCTGGGCCCGGACCGGTGTGGGTTTTAACGCTTGATTAGGAAAAAAAAAAAAAAAAGGTGTATTTTGCTTGTGAAGGCGGCCGTTTTTCCTTACTGCGGCCTGCAGCGTCTCTCTCTATGCTCGTCATCCTGCAGGCATGTCAGAACCGCTGCGGCTGGGGGTATTGGGGCTGAAGTGAGTTTACGTGTAATGGAGAAATGACATTAAATGTTTAACTGACACAGGATAAAGCCAACCTTTATTTTGTGAACTGTAAACCGTGTCATTTGTTTGAAAGCTCAAATATCTGACATTGATTTCTTTTTAGTTTTAGAATGGGGAACAGTCTGCCTGCTTCTGTAGGATTGTCTCATGATGCTGCTGTCAATCACATACAGGTAACTGTTTACACAATATTTGTTTTCAACATGTTTAAAAGCCACAGTTACTTAAATGCTGTATATACAAAGAAATTCTGCAAAGAGTTCTGCACGTTGGACCTGGTTCTTACCTTTACCATGTGATAGTGGCAGCATTGTTTACCCCCAGCCCTGGAAGTTGATCTTCCCAGGCTGTGCCATGTTAGGTTTTCTCAGACCTGTATTCAAAATTTAGTACTGCTGGCAATATTGGGAATTAAACCTTGTAAAATGACGTATATCAAGTAAAGTAAATATTTGAAAAGTAAGTTGGTATTTAAAACAAATTTACCAAACAGCCTGAAATTGCCTTGAATTTACAGTAAAGTAATAGGAGCCTTTCTTTTTCCTGTTCAGAACCCCTTTTTGTCACTCTGCTTGCCACCGGCACGTCCCGTTTGCCTTACGGACCCAGAAAGCCATACTAAATACTTCAAGGAGAATGCCGCTTGTCTGGCAGGCCGTAGGTCTGTGGCTGCAGAGCAAAAGAGGGCTCGGGGTTGGCACCATTGCGTGGCTGTCATACCATGTGCCCCGCCGTCATTCCACTCACTTTTGGAGTAAAGCGCAGGTCACACGGCTTCGTGGGTGCCAGCAGTGCTTCTGGTGGAGATTGTCGGTGCCAGCTTGCCTCTGTTTCTCTGCTCCCACAAGACCATAACATTCCTGAAAATTAGATACTAAGTTTTAACTGATTCCAGGTGTTCTATTCAAAGAGTAGAGCATACCTTTTGCTGAAACCTTTTAAAAGCTTAAGCAGAATGGGAGAAGTCACCGTCTTCCATGTAGTTCTGCCTGCTGCACTTGTGTGCGGATGCTCTTTGGGATCTGGTCAAGTGCAGCTGCACTTTTTGAGGCCGAGAGCCTGACTTTCTTGGTGGTTGCGTACAAAGCAGTTTCTATTCTGATGTGAAAGTATGGGATGCATTCCTAAAGGAGCTGCTAGGCCACGATAAAGGTCTTCAGAACAAACCTGAAGTATGTTTTGCACCCACCATTCAGGTGATGGTATCTTCTTGACAGATACCTTGATAGAATTCATTGCTGTCTGCTCCTTGTTTTTAAAAAGTAGTTCATTCCTTGCCTTAAGATTCTTGTGGCTGTACATTAGAAACAGGGAAAACTTACAAGTTTTTCATTTGGTTTTAAAAAAAATGAGAATGAAGTATGGTGTTTTGGAAGAGCCTTCGAAAGTCACCAGCTATTGCTGTAGCACAGCTGGGAACTCCTCAGTTGTCCCTGTTAAAAGTACCTCAGAATGCCCTTTACAAAGAGTAATTTTCCTGTATTTGTTACCATGATAGCAGACTTTTAACTTCTGTGCAGTGTAACTTGTATATTTGTTTTCATGGCTGTTCGATACTGTTAAAATACGCTGACTTAAAAACAAAGCACACTGACTGGAATGCTTTTGAACATACAGGACATGATTTCAGCAAACTGTGTGGTGATTTTCTCTAAATCAACATGCCCCTACTGCAAAATGGCAAAAAACCTTTTTGAGAGTATGAATGTGAATTATACAGCTGTAGAACTGGACATGAATACAAATGGAAGTCAGCTCCAGGACATTCTTGAACAGATGACTGGTGGCAGAACAGTTAAGTATATTTTCTTACAGGTAACAAGCAAACTAAGAACTTACACTTCATGGGTTATGACCATATCAAGTTCTTCATTTTTTTGAGGCATGTAAACTTGGGATACAAGCTCCTAAATTAAAGGCAAGGTACTGCAGAAGGGTTCTGTGCCATCTCTTTCTCTTGAGACGCTCTGGCTATCCCTCTGAGGTGATCTTTTCCATACTGCCACTAAGATAAAGTCTATTTTCATTTGTAGAGGTATATTTAATCCATTGTGTTTAACACATCTTGTAATTTCTTAATTTTATAGTTTCACTTGACTCTAGTTTATTACAATCTCTGCTACAGTGACTCTATCCCGCTTTTAAGGGGCACGCAAACAAATTTTCCCATCTCTAAATATTGTGGAAATGTATGAATTATGTATGTATATTTAGTATCACTGCACAAGAACATAACTGTTGTGTGTATACTAAAGTCCCTGTGGGCTTGCTTAGATTTTTATCCTTTTTCCAAGGAGTAACTAATGCAATTTTCATTTTCTTGGTAGGTCCCAAGAGTGTTTGTCAACGGGACTTTTGTTGGAGGTGCTACAGATACTCAGAGGCTTCATGAGGAAGGCAAACTGCTTCCATTAGTTCACCAATGTCAAGGGAAAAGAAAATCCTGAACAGCCATCTAGCTTAGCTTAGTCTTCCTTTGTATAAACAGAATTTTCCAAACAAATTTAAAGATGACAAACATACACTGCATCAGCTGGACTCAACAACTTCAAATTACAGATTTCCGAATTGGAGATCGCTGTCTGACACTGACTTGACAGACTCAGCCAATCACTTGGTGTCCTTGCCTCAGCTTCACCACACCCAGATTGGTGGGGAAAAAAAATGTTGTGTAACTCTTGGGGCTCTCAGTAGCAACAAAATGACATCACTATTACATCCTGATACTATGCTTCCAAGAAGTATAGACAAGGAGAACAATCCTGTATTTTTTTTGCTGCAAATTACTTCGCTTTCTAGTTTTGTTCCAGAAAGTTTATTTGTACAATAAATAGTCAGTTTAATGGTTCCTTTAAATTTAATTCTTCTTCGAATGTCAAACTGTAATCATGAAGATCAAGTATGAAGCAAAACAAGTTTGTAGTGATAGTGCTGTGTGCATGTCCACGTCCCTTAGCTTTCAGTGTCTTATCACCTTGCTACCAAACTGTATGTCCACTTGCTACAGAAAATGGAATAAAGATTCTTGCAGCTTTCAAGAGGTAGTCAGTTGCTTTCATCTGTACTCCAAAGCGCCAGTCTATACAGTGTCACTCAGGAATATCCTCCTAGGGGAGCCAGACAGCTCTGTTACCAAACGATGTAGCTACAGACTATGTTATGATCAATCCAGCATTATTATGAAATTTAAGACAAAGGAAAAGAGTCTAATATGCATAGAGTTTATTTAAGTACTTAAGTTCTACAGTCAGAACGCAGTTTACTAGTGATTTTAACTTGCAGTTAGATGTCTACAAGAAATGTCTAAAATTCAATAGTTTCAGTACAATGTACACCCAAAGCCAGACCAGGCAATACCAAGACTCTTGGTTAGTTCAAGAAGGTTCATATGCAAGTAGAAAATTATATCCCATTCTTTAGTAAAAGGGACCATTACACTACTAAAGGTGCACAGTTTGGAATAAAAACATTAGTCAATGAATTTTTACTGAATTCTTTTGAGTAAGACTCCCGTTATTTTCATTGCTTTCAGTGCTACATGCACTTGAAGTACTTTTTTCCCCAAAAAGCATCCCATTTGTTTTCAACTCCAGATACCCAGGACTGTAAGGGTATCAATTTGACAGCTTCATTTTTTGCAATGCAGGTTTGAAATAAGTTTAAACCACACCCTTTGTAGAAAGTCTTTAGTATACACTTGCCTGCACTGTGCATCTTTAACATGTAATAAGCTATTAGACACACTGACCTCGTTACATTTTTATTATTGCCATGTACTGTATTTTGCTAGCTTCATCACTGCCTTAGTAAAATTTTGTTTACAAGGACACAGTCATCAAGGTAAACAGACACAAACGTGCATCTCTCCCTAAACTTATACTTAATAAAGCAATTTATTTTGCACATACAGTGGTAACCAAGTATTCTTTTTCTCTGTGTAGAATTCTTAGACCAGTTATGTTTTCTCAGAAGATTAACAATAATTTTGCACCTGAAAGCTGGTAAATCCATCATGTAAAAATAGTAGTACGCAATGGAATTTTTCCAAAGACCTTTTCATTTTGTTCCCTGTTTTAACAAAAAGTCCCAAACCAGTAGTCTAAAATAACCCTTTGAGTTCTAAGTTTCAGAAATCCCAGGGCATTGTCACTGAAGGCAATATTCTACTCCAACTGCTGAGAAAACATGCTGTATGCCTGCCGATCCAAGTGAGTGCCCGTTTATTACAGAAGGTATGTCTTAAGGCACTCAAAGGGTTAATTATGTTTCTTTTTAAGCATAATAAGGCTCCCCATCCAAATAGTTTCTTGTTAATTGTGTATCACTTCATAGAAAGTAGCAGCAAGACAGTGCCTTCATTACTGGATGGCACAAAGCCATGTTATGTTTAAGTTACTTAAACACGATATGGCAGTTAAAGTGTGGTTCTACTCTAGAAAAAAAAAAAGGGAGGAATTCAGAAGCAGTCATTAAACATTTCTGTAATTTTTGCTTAGCATTGTCTCCACGACAAAGCTGTTAATCTTAAAATAATGCTTGCCCTGGGACCCGAATGTTAAAAATGACCCACGAAAAGATTCTGTACTTAAGATATACCCGTTCATCCAGCTTAAATACCGTGCTCCTGAAAAGCATGAGAAGCTGGAAGGAAGCATCAGCTTATTCCACTAAGCAGACAGAGTTGTCAATGTGCCCATCACTCCTTTATACAGTATTATTTTTGAAGAGTAGAACTGCACTTTTATAGGAGAATGTAATAGAAAAGACATTTTATTTCTAACTAGTTGTGCTTAACTCTAAGAAGCTGGTAACATTTAGGAAAACAGCTATTTATATTCATTACTTGTTAATGAAGCATTTCTAAAAGTTCTCAACATACCACATATATATATGCAAATATATATATATTTAAACTTAAATTCAGAATGCAGAAATACCTAAAGAAACCACGCTTTACAGTATCAAAATTATAAATCCAAATGTAAGCACACATATTTAAAGACACCATACCTTCTGCTGAAATGAGCTCATCTTACATCTTAGCCCTTAGAGCAGCATGTACAAAATACGCTGTCCTAGTGTTTTACCTTTACCCCCTGCAACTCTTACTCAGCAATTTTGTACGCTATACTGTAGCATGGTACGATGAAATCCCTACCATTCCAGCAATAAAGTCATCAAAACAGCTTACACCATATTTGTCCACTGTAAACCACTGTAAATAGCAAAATAAACCTATAAACTGATGAAATGCTTTAAAATTAAAAGCAAAAAACAAGTGATCCTTTGCACAGGTTTACTTCTACATCCTATTCTTTGAAGATTTTCTCTGACCAATACTACAAAGAAGCTGCCCATTTATCCAGAATATTAATGTAAATGTTTCCCTAATACTGCATGGAACAGCAGCTTGATAATATTTAACAGAATGGAAAGCTCCGACCCATTGAGCTCATTCTACAAAAAGCTTTTAATATGAAAGGCCAATTTTAAGCAGTTTCGTTATCAAAATAAAGCCATTCACAGGCAGATGTTTGATTTTGGTAAATAAACCAAGTATACTTTTGTTACTTATCTTTACACAAAGCTTTACCGAAAATTTGATAGATACAGCAAATTGAATGTTTAAGAGACTTACATTATCAAAGGAAGGAAAAAAATTAACCAGCTTTTAAAAATTAAGATAAATACTATGACATCAGTTCTGGTATAAGTTATTTAGCTAAGCTAGCATGCTCATTGTCAGCAAGAAGGCAGAAGCAGAAGAGAGGTAAAAAAAAAGGGGAATGGCTGAGAGCCTGTATGTGAAAAGAGATTCAAGTATAGGCCTGAGGTGACAAGGAAACGGGAAAGGAGAAAAAAAGCCAACGTTAACAGAGAAAAGGAAGGGCACAGCCAAAAGAAACAAACTGAACCCATACCAGTGCTTTGAGTATGGTGGCCATAAGTTAGGTACGCGATTAAGCTGCACAGCATTTTGCAATGGAGTGAAATATTTTCCTAGTGTTTTTACAGACAAAGCCAGTATTAAAATAAATTTCCAAAACTGCTGGTTTATCTTTTAAGCCAGGAATACAGACTTCATTGAAAAGCCTTTCAAAGCCATTCCCATTTATGGGCCCCAATTAGAGAACAATGAAAAAGAACACAACCCCCCTAAAGATTAGCGTTTAACAAACAGGCTTAACAGTGGTTTTAAGTAGCAAGATATTTTAGGGCCAGTTATTAGCAGCCCTGACACAGTGGGAACTTAAGACTGGCCCTGCTGACTTCAGATCTACACCTACTTTTAGGCTCCCCTTTTTTAAAACAGCATTGTAGGTACAGACCCCATGTTTTGCCTGTAATCCAATTCCATAAGCATCCCAAACTCTCTGCCTCCTTGCTACCAGTCTAAAATTCCTGACACAAAATTCTATTCCTTAGCAAAATTACTGACTTCGAGTTATTACACTATATCAATGTATGCATTGCATGACTTTTAACAGGTCTTGAGTGCTTTCTGCCCTCGCCACATTCTTGGTTGTGTCCCTTCCAGGAAGAAGCCTGACCTTTGATGTTCATTCTTTACAGCCTTTCGCTACAGAAGTTTTACCTCTGCTGCACTTCCATCCAGCCATTACATCCTTTTCTTCATTCTTAAAGCTAAAGTGCCTGAACATTATAGTCTTAGACATAACACTCTAACACTTCAGAATTACGGGGGACAGAATAAAATGGCAGTCAAACTGAAAACCTATTAATTCTTTTAGATATCAAGAAACCTACATTCACCCAGTCTAAAGTTGCTCTCTGCATTTAGGCCTTTTTTTTTTTTTTAAATTACTGTTTTTAATAAAATTAACCATCTTTAAACTTGTCCCTGTTCAGTTTCATTGGTAAACTGCAGTGCACAATTACAGCCCCATTTTTGTTTTGTTAGTCAAAGTATTCCTCTAATGCAAACAACACTATCAACCTGAGAGAGTCTGTGTCTCCTCTCTGGTGAAAGGGTTGGTTATTTATTGTATACTGAATTAATCCTTAAGCTTAGAAACTTTTGTCTTAGCTCCCTTATTATTATTTTTTGAACACTAAGTAATTATTGCCTCTTGATGTCCAGATAGTTTTGGAAATTATCAGTTTAATAACTAATGGCTAAAATCAGGACAGGTTTATGTTATGGCAAGTGAGTCATGCTGTCCCCTAAAATTCAGTATATGGACAGATTAAATAAAAGATCCAGTCTGTGGAAAAGGAATATGCAGCATCATTCTTCTGTGCCCTTTACTGTAAGGTAGTAACAAAACCAGACAGAAAATGGTAGAAACAAAGGTCAACACACTGCAAAGTTTCAGCTGTCAGCGTTTACTCCAGTTCCCCCTCTCTGAAAATCTTAAAGGAAAAGCAAATGACAACATGATCTCATTCATTGGTGCTAGTTTTATATCAGATACCCAAACCACTTAGAATATTCTATTTCTAACAAGACTTTTTAGTACAGAGATACGGTAAATATGTAGGAGCATATTATGTGCTCCAGCACGGATGGCTATCTTTAACACGGTGCAAAGCTATCTGGTGTCAATAGATACAGGGAGCTACATTTTCTCTAAGTTCTACTGAAAAGTTCATCTTCATTTACACTCTAGGTCAAGAAATTGCATTTTAAACTGGACTGCTTTCAAAGATGCAACACTACTGTAACTGTTCAACCCGTTAGTAACTAGTCTAATCTTTTACTTGCAGTAAATTTATCAATTAACTGCACAGTTACTAGAAATATCTGGTTTAAGTTTTCATTTTATATTTAGCCCAAAATATTTCCTATTACTTCACACATACTACTCCAAATAAGAAAAAGTACTTGCAAAAGATACTTATCTATCAGTTATTGTCAACATCTCTAGCTTAGAAGGAAACACCTAATCAGATGTTTGGCTATTATTGTGTAATTTAAAACACATTTCTACCAAAACCAACCCCAAAACATCAGTGCATTTACTTTAAATAATTATTAACATGTACTGAACAAATGAGTTTACTCCCCATATTCATGGTGTTAATTTAGAAAGGAGACTAAAAGTGGTTAAGAAATTTTCCCTAAGAAATGGCTAGTTTTCTTTTTCAAACTCCCGATTGCTACAACTCAGCTTTTGTGGGAAAGTTTGCTTTTTTCTAGACGACACTTGACAAGCTGGTTGCAGTCTCCTTATCCTTCAAGCATTCCATCAGAGCTGTATCATAACAGCAGTGGTAATTCAGTAGTAACTGCATTCATGTCCACTGAAAGGTAACAGTCCTACCATCAGTTCTTTAAGCCAAGGTTTTAGCGTCAGAAAAGGCTTCCCTCACTGTTTTGATCTATTAGTTAAGGTGGAGTATATAACTGTATAGCAGAATACCCTCAGTAACACGTAACCTCATGTTTTAGCACCGAAGGAGATATCCATCCTACAGAATGCGAGCTCTGAATTTGTAATCAATATGTACGAGGCATGACAAAAAGTGTTACAAGTATAAAAAGTATAATATGAACTTGAATTTCACATTTAAAAGCTTGGGGTTTAGGCAGAAAAATATGGTCTTATATGTCATTCACCACAACAGGGCTATTTTTATAAACCATAGCTGTTTTCAATTAACATCAAATTCACTGTTTAAAACAGCCAGAATTAGCATAAAAGAGGCTGGCATACATATGTCTTCGGGGAATTTGTAAAAGCACCACTAAAAAAACCCAAAACACCTTTCTCATCTTCTAAAATTGTGATCTACTAAAGAGATCTTTTAACTTCCCCCCTATACACACATATATAAAAACATACACACAGAATTAAATACATATACACATGAATTGCTATCAGTTCCTGTTCCAAAGTGATAAGATATTCACTAGCGTTCTCCTTATTTACTCACACTCCTAGTATGAGACTAAATTAAAAGAAAAAAAAATATCCAGTTCCAATCACTTCCTAAACAAGATTTTGAGAACATGAAGGAGACAACTGTACATTTCATAAAAGTTCTTAAGAATTGGTCACTATAAACTGGAGGTAGTTTTGAAAAATGTTAGCTTGAATTAATTTATGAAATCAGAAGTAATGTTAATCTACAAAAGATTTTAAAAAAGTAAATACGCTCCTGTTAGGAAGATTGTTTCTGTATCATTGAACACGTTCTTTTGGGGAAAAAAAAACATAGCTTTTTGTTTCTGGTTGTTACCACTCAGCTTCAAGAGCAGGCCAAGACACATGCGCTTGGTGATCTTCCTCACTGAAAGTGTGCTGATGCTTCCTCAAGTTGTAACATGGACTGAATGCAGCTTCCCAGCCATTTCCAAGGTCTTTTTCTATTAAAACCAGTTTTTAGAGCTTCCTGTAAAGCATATTAATTCTAAAATAGTGCTTCTGAAACAGCATTGTACAGAAACTGCCCCTCAATTTACCTAAAGAGAGTTATGCTTTACTCCTGAAAACTGAGATGATAATCTGGATAAAAAAGATTAGTATGAGCTCTTCCTTTCAGTTTTATCAGTATAAAATTTCACGGGGTGGCTTTTATACTGTGTCACAGTCACATGGTCTCACATGTCCCAGAAAATACTTCTTTTGTAGATGTGTAGTGTAACAATGGCAACTGTCGAACCTTAGTAGTTTAAAATACAGAGGTTAAAAAAAGCTCAAAGAAAAATCTCTCTCAAAGATGCTGTTAAACTGACATTATTTAAAATACTAAAGCCGCTCTCTTTTCCTGCCCCATCTTAAGTAATTAATCAATTTATTCTTGCAAACAAGCATTCCACAGCAAGGAGGGGGGGGGGGAATTAAAAATCTCTCAGTATTTATAAACTATTATAAATGAAATTAATTTATGTCTTGAGTAACCCTGTAGCTACTTTTAGCAAACTTCCCATTGTTAATTTAAATTGTGTGCAACAGGAAAAAAGAGAAAAGAGATTTCTCATCTGCTTTTCTTGTTTTCCCTTCACAAAAAGGTAACATTCCAATATGTATATGATGTGCCATGTTCTAATAAAGTATATTTGGCTGGGAGGTCCCAGGGTGAAGTCTGTTGCCAGCAATGGACCCACTGGGAAGAGCAGATGTCTAGAAAACTAAATCAAATCCAAAGTGAAGTTTCGAATAACATCCAAAGCTCCTGCATCAAAGCCACATATATCCAACATGCCTCTGTCATCTGGATCTGCGATCGTAAAACCGTTTGAGGTCATTCCACAAACAATCAGTTTAGCAGGAATACCCATTTTCTAGAGGAAAGAGGGGAAAAAAAAATTCAGAACGCACATATACAGTAACTTAAACATGCCAGAGGACCAAGTTTTGCTATCCTGCTTGCATAAACCGCTGTCTGAATAGCCGTACTGATAGAAAGTAGACATGCCATAACCAGAACTGCAGACTCCTTGTTAATACTGTACTTAACCTGCAGAAGATATACTTAAATAAATGGAAATAATTACAGTGAGGTATATTAGCACAACTTTCCTGCAATAATAAGATTCATAATTTCAAATGCAAGGATTGCATTGGCTATTCTGCAGTTAATTTGGAGAGAAAACTTCCAATAAAGTAATCTAATAGACAAAAATGCACTCTTTGACTCCTAAGGCAAAGATTTCCAAACGTTGGTTGAACAACTACAACAATTGTGGCCTGGACAGTTCTGCTAAATGAGCTGAATTAGCAGGTTAGTAACCTGTAAGGTAAAGCAAGCAAGTGGCTGGAGGTCTAGAGTACAGGAACTCTTTCTTTAACGAACAAATTTAGGAATGTAAACTAATCTCAACTAAGAAAACTAAAACATGGTGGGCAAGTTAAAGATTTTTGGCATTAAGTTCAGCTGGGTGGACATGATAAGAAGATTAACGTCCATACATACATGCTTGCCAATATGTATTTTTTGTAGTTTAAAAAATAGTTCCTTTAAGACATAAAAGATTGCCCATATAAGAGTTTCTAATAGCAATATACTTGGAGAAGGTATTTTTCTTAGTTCTATTTTAAAATTACACAGCTACACAGCTTAGAGTAGCCCCTTTAAAACATCATGAGCTTTCTTCACAAGATACTATCACCCCATCTTACTGACACCTTCCCTGCAGGCTTATCTTCATTACTTCATTTAAACTTTGTGGTATCTAACTGCAGATATCAAAGTTTAATTTAATTCTGTGAGCCAAATTTAATTCTGTAAGAACAATAAAAAAACCTTATTCAATCAAGTATATATAGAATGCAGAAATCCATATATTCCCTGAATACAAAACACATTTTCATTGATATTGCAGTACACTTAGCAGGGTAGAATAATCAACTGTTTAACAATTCAGCAGTTTTAAATACACGCAATTAGTGCAGTGTGTTCACTAATTCTGCCTAACTGCACAATGTATCAGGTTTTAACAATATATAATTATTTGCTGAAAAAAGCCACAACTACTTCAGTCTCTAGAACATTTTTAGAGCTGGTATTTATTTTGTACAGTATTCACCAACTATAAACAGTTCAGAAGCATATTTACCTCTCTGTACTCTCTAAGAGCAGTTGCAGGATGAGTATTTCCAGTGAAGGTCTCGTTATCAGTAAATACAATGAAGACATCAGCAGCTGTCTGAGTTTTTTGAGCCCATATCATTGGAAGGGAACAATCAGTAGTACCCACTGGAATCTTGCAAGAAAAAAAAAAAAAAATACATGCAATTCATACAGAAGTTAGTAAACCATGGAAAAATTACTTTTATGTAAGCTTCATGTTTTATCACACACAGAGGCTTCTTTGTTAAAGAACAAGCCACTTACTCATTTCAGTTTTGTCCAGAGGTTTATTTGTTTGATTATTCTAATATTCTTTTCAAACTATCTCGTTGGGACCTAGCTGCCATTTTAAATTGCAATGTTTAATATCGAGCACTTGAAATAATTACACTTGCTGGACTTTAAATAAAAGAAAGAAAAAAAAAATCCAGTGTTTTACTAATACAGATACAAACTAAGAGTACTAGAGTTGATTAGGAAGAAAATACAATGTAACTACGGAGACATCTAAACTCTGACAGTAGCAACAGCTATTTCCGATATTTTTTTTTAAATATTTTTTTTTTTTTTTTTTTACATACTTCATACATTTTCACTAATACTTGAGGTAACGTCATATCAGCCGTCACTGGGCAAGGGACCATTTCATGTGAAAAGGCAACGATATGGGAATCCTTCTCAGTACGTGCTACAACCTGATAAAGAGGAAGACAAAAATAATTCAGTTACATTATTCAGAATGTTTAACATCTGAATGAAGGCACTGCCCACCAAACACACAATATGACACATCCTTTTGTATTTAGGTCACCACAGCTCCTCATATGCACTAATGCTTCACTCTACACTTTAAACATTCTGTAATACTACTGGCAAATCAACTTTGCAAAAATCAGAACTAAACAACTGCTCTAATTATTGTAATTAAAGATACTTCAATATTTCTTCTCTTCCCTCTGACATACAACACTAAATATTTTTAAACACCAATGACAGTTCAACTCCTCTATAATACAAAAACACAACAAGCTTTAAAATAACAAATTGAGGGGAAAGTGACTGTGATACAAAGGCCATATTGATAACTCAAATGCACACAACAATTACTGCGAAATTTCTTAACCCAATCTGTATCATTCCATTAATACTTCTGACAAAAATTGAAATGTATTTACAGCTAAGGTAAGTAAAAAGGCAGCCTTGACCACTTGATTTATACTGGAAACCAACTTCTTCACATTGATCCTTCTGGATTTGGTTGCCAGTAGCTTTAAACATCTGGTCTACCAGTGAGGCAGAAGGTCACATATTCTGTATCAAAGAATATTTTCTTCTGATTCCTAAGCAGCTTTAGAGCACCTCTGCATCAAAAAGCGCAGCTCAAGCTGCAAATATTTATTAAAAAAAAAACAACAAAAAACCCCCCAAAAAAAGGACTTTAAGGCCTCACCATGCACATAGCTGCTGCAACTGTGCTAGCATTGAGCACACTGCCCAAAACTTTTTGTGTCATCGATGCACTGACATCAACTGCAAGTACGAAGCGTTTTCCTGTTGGTTCAACTGTCTAAAACGAAAAAAAGAAAAAGAAAATAGGTACACATAATTAATACATTAATTTCCTCTTCAGTTTTCAACCCTAGAAGTGGAGCTTTTTATTTTTTCTGAGGTAGCATTAGGACAATAATGTTGCCAAAAAGCTGAATATGTCATGAAGTTCCAATTCTTTGTTTAATAAAATCCCAATTCCTAAGGTTTTTGTCATAAAGTTTCAGAATTGTTATCTACCCAACAACTTTTCTTCATCATTTCATAAGCTTTCAGAAAACAACAAATTGGAGAACTGTATTACCTTGAAAGTTTTGTAAAACGAGGCATCTAAAGCTTCTAAAATGTCTTCATCAGGACGCCACCAAAGCTTCCCTCTGCTTCCATGTCCAGCTTTATAGCTTTCTATTGCAACCAAAATATGGAATGGATGTATTCTGCCCTACAAGCAGAAGAAATCAACAGCAAGTTTTTGAAAATCAGAGCTCCTTAAAAAAAAGTAACAAACTGAAACTTAAAATAAGAACTTACTACAAAAATCTCTGGTTTAATATATTGTTACTTTAAATTTGTTAACTTTTAAGAGTCCATGCAGTCTTTAAGGAGCTGCTGTACAAACTGATAGTTGTCAGTTACTGGTAATGAACCTAAATCCCTTTCCAGAATCCTGCAATGAATTCCAAATGTTATCTTATGCCATCACCAGAACTCTGGAGAAATTTCACAGCTCTATCTGTGATTGTCCAGTGCTATTTTCTGTCACAGGCTTCAAGTAAGAGAAAGTCCCCATCTTGCTGAAGAGAAAGGAGTCAAACCAGGAAAAGAACAAACTTAAAACTAGGTTTTTATCAAATACAGTAAAACTGGAGAAAGAAACTATTTTCAGAACACAGCATTCATTTTCTTCTTACAGTAAAGAAGACAGTCCAAACATTTTCTTTTTTTTTTTTTCTCCTTTCCCTACATAAAACCAAATCAATGGCTGCTGCAAACTAAGTATTCTAAACCACACCTTTGATTTGCTGACTTATCAACATTTTATCTTTTTCCTCAAGGGGAGTTTCAGTCATTGATCACTACCAGCAGCACACCTATGCAAATCTGAATGCCTGCCTTCCTGTCTTTCTTCCATCAAGGTATTGTGCCACCACCTTTTCTCTCCCTTCTCCAGTGCCTCTGTAACTATGTGTGATTAAAGAAGAAACCAGAAAAAGGGAAGACCAGTGATATGGGGAATAGAAAAGACCTACTGCTGTTCTTCACAGTTCAACTATGGTCTTGAAGAAGTTAAGTGTTCTGATTTTAGCCTCCCCAACTCACAAAACTACTTGTCTTCTCCATCTCGCATTACATTCCTGGAAATTTTGATCTTCTTTCAGAGAAGCCTCTTTTTCCTTTTTATTTTCTTACCTCTGACGGGTAGGTAAAGCAATCTGAAAGGAGAAAGTCTCCTTGTTCCATCTTCTTTTTCCTCACACCTATGCTACTTTCTTCATTCACTTCCTAAGATCCTACACAAGCAAATTCCACTCACTTTTTAAGCTTGTATTGCTGATTCTAAATTACAAGACTCAAAAATAATGAATGAACCCAACTGGCAAAACTTGCCATAACCCTAATATAAAAAAATATCCTAGCTGTCAATATACTTAATTTGTAGAGAAGTTTTAGAAACACAGGGAAGGGGGGAGGAGCTGTCAAATAGGGAACTAATTCTTGGGGGAAAAAAAAAAAAAAAAAAAAAAAGGGGGCAGGTATTCCACTGCAGTTTTCTAAAAGAATAAACTATATCTTTCCTACAAAAAACATTCCTTTTATTTTGTAAAGAGGTTGCCTGAAGAAACACCGTTTAGGAAGAGATTAAAAACCACAAAGGCTGGCACTAATTATGACAAAGGTCTTACCTTTTTTAGCAGTTTCTCATTTCTCAGTCTTTCACATACTATTGCCACTTCTGAACCTCGCGGTTCAAGCACCGAATTTGCTGTCAGCTTTCCCAGATTTCTCAACAGCAGAGCAATGGACATCTCCTTCAGCAATGCCTTCCAAACCTATGATCAAAGAAAGAGAGAAAAGAAAAAAAAAAAGATGAGATTCCCAAGCTACAAGAACTGACATTTGTACATTACATAAGTGTATTTTAAAATAAACATACAAGTTATATGAAGATTTTCAATATTTTAGATCGGCTATTTTGGTAACTATCTTGAAAAGCAGCATAAGGGATATTTGTTATGGAAATCTAGACTCAAGACTCTGAAAAGTGTTACTCTAAAGAGAATACAAAGCTGATGTTTACCTACCTCTTTAGATTTCAGATGGTTTGTCAGGAGATGCTCTCTAACTAGACCATATTCCTCTACTAAATGAATAACTTCCAATTCATCTTTTGTGCGTTTTACTTTCTCCACAGCCTCCAGATACTTCAAGAGTTTTTCAGTCTCAGCAGAAACTGCTTTGTCTTTATAAGCCTCTTGGACATCTTTCCACCCTTTGGTAATGTATTTAGTGACTACAGCAATTCCTATTGAAAAGAAAAATATTTTCCAAGCAGGATTACCATCTTTACATTGGCATTTATCATTTTAGCAAGCAAATGACTTAGCAGGGTTCCTTCTCAGACCTGCCAACCAGCTATAGAAAAAGGTCAGCCACACACAGCTTAGAGCAGTAGTTTTAATCACTGTACTATTCCCTTAGAAGAAGCCTAACATATCTGAAACTAACAGATCTTCCCAAATAACAAGAAAGTGTTAATTCATCATTTGTAAGCAAATAGGAACAAACTGAGGGAATTGTATCACTTTATCTTCTCTTGATGTAAGGAAGAAAAAGAAGGAACAAACTCTGTTTACCTTGAAGATAAACAGGTCCATTTCTGATATGACCACTCACATTTTTAAGGTGCAGTTTACAGGATACTATCACCAAGAAATTATCAGTCTACAATGGTATTTGGGTTTCCAAAATAGCTCCACAGTAAAAGGTTTAAAACACAGTTATTTTCAGGTAAATAAAAATTTATTACCTTCACTGGCAGGTTTTAGGTGGGACAACCTCAGAAGATCTTTATGAGACCAACCACTTCTTTGTTTATATTTTGTAACTGCTAAAGCAACAGCCATGCCATTCTTCCCATTGTACCAATCTGCAACTGCTTTCCTCAGTGCACGGCCCCACATGCCACATTTCATGCCCTCCTTCAGATCTTTTTTAAACTGGATGAAAGTAAAGAGATGGGTTGGTACGCAACACACCTCAGGAACAGCTTTAAATGCCGCTTGTTTCGTTTTTGCATCAGAACACTGTGAGCAAATTGCAAGTGCAAAAAGCAGGGGCTCCTGTTTTGCTGCTCTGCCTTCTTGACTAAAAGTCTTTATTTCTTGAACAACTTCACCACCTCTACCCTCTTCAATCAGTCTTTTTAAAGCTTCCGCATTTTCAAAGCCCAGCTTCTGCTCCTTGATGCAGTAAGTACCACCTTCTGAGCCAAAACACAAGAAACGCTGCAGTCGAGTCATATCGGTGACATGCCACACATAACCACTGTCAGAGTTCGGCACCTGCTTTTCATCCAGGAGTTGCACTTGGGTTTCCTCGTCCTCCATTGTTTACACCTCAAAGAACTCTGCTGAAAGGATAATAAAGTTTATTAAGAGCTATTGTGAAAACTTGGCAACACTACTCTTTTATCACTACTTAGCAAACTAATCTTATCTATACACCTATCTGCCTTTGTAAATTTAAGAAAGAGTGTAATAACTTTCCTAATTTTTTACTTAATTTTTACAATAATTGTACTCTAAGAGTGTAATAACACATATCAATTAGCAGAAAAGAAAGAAACAAACAAAAATCTCTGAGCTACAACGGTGACAAATTTATTTCCTTAAAACAAACTAACTACTTAAAACCCAGTAAGTGGCACACAGAAAACGTATCTGGTGTGATGCCCTTTTGCTACTAATATATTACACCACTTTCTTAGGCAGATTTTTGGATTGCAAAACTCACATCTTGCCCTACTCTATTTTGCTGAAGAAATGGTAATGCTGACCAACTGAAGAAACATGATGCTAAAGAACTAAAATACTGGAAAACTGTTTAGTCAGATGACTTTGTGAGAGTTTGAATATGGTGGGTTTCAGTGAGGCTTAGACAAGATCTTTTTAACAACCAACAGTAGCTCAAGAAAAGATTCTATTTATTATTTGTATTTTTTTTATTTTATTATATTTTGTATTTATATATTTGTCCTCAAATAGTCTACTGTTTCAAGCGAGATCCAAGAAAACATGCAGACATAACAACAAATTCTGTACTGTTTCACATTTGAAGTTAAAAAGCAAAAACAGCACAAAAATTCACAATCTTTCAGGTCTTTACGATTTATACACTCTTGAGCTGCAAGACAGTTTGGCTGTAATATTTGTAGGCAACAACACTACCCCCTTGCTTGGAGAACACCTAGCATGGTAAAAAAACTGTAACAATTAAACTGAAATAAATGCAGATTAACTGAAATCAGCAGGGTAAGGACAAGAAAATTCATCATCAATACTATCTCCAAAGCATTAATATGACAACAATAAGTTCAGTTTTCTCAATTCACACTGAACAATTAAAAAAGCAATAAATAGCACCAAGAGGTCCATTGAAAGAAAAAAACAACCAACCAATAATCCGCTCTGTCAAACTGCATATAGATCTTAAAATATGCACACACTAAAATCTGAGCATGCAAAATGACACTTCAAAGAAATCCTCTTAACGACTTAAGTAGTGCAGATACCTACTTTTGACATGCTTGTTTGGATAGCCATTTTGCTTCATTTACCAGGATAAGGTAGCACAAATAAACGTCACTAATGCAGACAGATGGGGTTTTTCCGCCAGTTTAGGTAACTAGCACACTGATTTACAAACCACTTCTCTTACTTTTTCTTTGACACAGAATCTTCCTTTCTCTGCAAATGACTATAAGTGTGCCCTTGTCCTCCATTCTTGCCTATCTGCAGTGATGTGCTGTCTGCATCCAGAATTAAATTATAAATAATCATCAGTGCCCCCATTATATGCTGCCAAAATCACAAAAGTAGAAGCCATATGTGGGCACCTGGTTTAAAAATGCAGGTTTCAGTTAAAACTTCACTAAGAAATACCTTTCATTGTATTATTCAGAGCACCAGGGCCCAGCTATTTTTCTTAGTACTTAAATATTCTAACCATGTTTCCTGCCAAACCCATTTAAATACACATCATGGTTGAGCTGACTTCTTCACTGACATCTGAGGCATCCAAATACACTGAAAATAACAAGGGTGGTATGCGCAATGCATGAATACCATACCAGTACATTTTAATGTCTAAATGCATTTTATGTCAGTGCAGTTCAATAAGCTTCATTAAACAGTACGTAACATTTCATAATAAACCTACACAACCCAAACAAAAAAAAAAATAATCCTGAAATCATGGTCAGCATCCATTAGTTCCTTTATCAGCAAAAAATGGTATGTGGAAAGATACTGAAAAACACCATTATCTTGAAACAAAAATAAGGATGGGAAGCATAAAGGATCATGCATGAGTAATGAGATCTCCATATATATGAAATCCCGAGAGTAATTTCTTGTTTCGTCTTTCATACCCCTGCTATAATAAATATTACTACATTAAAATAAGACTAATTGGAACAACTCTTTTTCAGTATGGATTATCAAGACTTAAACTGAACTGGAAGGATCATGCCTTCAGTTAAAGCATTTCCTATCTCACTTTGCTGATTATATTAAGAAATACCAACACTACTTTGAATATTAGATTTTTTTCTGACATTTTTCCACTTGCACAGGTTCCATCTGATATTCCATTTTAATTTTCACTTGGAGATTCTCACTCGTCTTCACATGCTTAGTTTTATAGTCACTAATACAAATTACCTACCACTCTTACCACCACCCTGAGTGGGAACAAAACTTAAATGAAATAATTATAACATTCCTAAAATTACAAATAACATTTATCTAGTTTGAAATCTAGATTTATCAGTATTTCCATCAAAGGGATCATTCTGAAAGGCAAACAGTTCAGTACTTCGTTGGTACACGTGAATATGCAGTGTAATGTCAACTGTGTCATATTAAAGAAGCTTAGAGCTAACCATCAGAGAAAAAAATTCTCCTACTGCACTTCTCTATCAAACCATATAACAAACCTAACTTACACATGTTAATAGTGGATAATTTTTACATTTAGTGTTGTATGGACTCATTGCACTGAAAAGAGGTATGTGCTAGCACCCACAGGCTTCTGACAAAACACCGGTGTTAAAAGACAGGAGCACCCATAGCCTTCTGACACAAACATGTTATTTTAAAAGATAGTTGTTGTAAATGTACACTTCTAGTTATTCTAAAGCTTAGCTCTTTAATTTGCCTTCTTAGGAATTATGATAAACTACAAAAACAGGTGCTGTTCCGATTTCCACCTTTTGCAAAGCTTCATCTTCACTCAGACCTCAAAGTCTTCTTTCTCAGATAAGAACACAGTACTTCACCGTGGAATGAATTACCTGCAGTCCTTACCCCATTAAAAATGCCTACGACAAGTCTTCTGAAACCTTTATTATTGTTACTACTGCCTTCTGATAAGCATTCTAGGATGTAAACCAGACTTATCTCAAATGGCTTATTGCTGCCTCAGAGATTTAAAGAGAGCTTCAAACCAACTCTATGAACTGTAAATTCTTTAAAATACATTTATACTTTAAAAATTACCCTTGAGAACTGCAACAGCTGATGCAAACCAGTAATTTCGCTACCAAACAGCAACACTAGAAGTATCAAACTTAAACTTCACTAAGACCTACTGGAAAAGCACTTATTCAGTGTTGAACTATTTAAATCATATTGGCCATTTCTAACTCCTGTTTTGTATTTTAACCTCACAAGTTCCCAAAGCTATTCCCTCCCTCTAACCAGTCCCTCTTCTCTGCCCAGACCTCAAGCTTAATTTCTGCTTTAACACCTGTATAACATGGACAGCTTTCACCCTTGCAAATGGGTAAATGCAAATACACACTTAACATATGCTTTACCATAACCCTACTCTTCATCTGCTGAGCTGCAGCAGTGAACTTGAATTTCAAACACTCATGGAGGATTCATCAATTATGTTCTGGCTCCATAAGCATTTCCAGTCTCTCAGCTACTTGAATGCAAACACAATGTGAAAAAGCTTTAAAGTCACAGACTAGATACTCTATAATGAAAATTGCTGAACTAAAATTCACAGTTGCTCAACCATTATTAATGAGAGAACACTAAGCCAATTTGGGTTTATATTCCAAACAGCATACAAATTAATCTAAAAGTAAAATTTGGCTTTGACTGGTCTGAAACAGCCTACACAACAATTTCATCTTGATTGGTAAGTCAGTATCTTTATGTTGCTGTACCATAACATGATAGTTTTCTAACTTAACCTCTGTTATTTCCTATGACTTTTACAATCCAGACCTACTTTTCTTAAGAAAAGTCTTAGAAGTTTCGGTTACATATTAAAAAACATACAAAATGCACAAAGCTTTAACAGAACTACAGGTTCTAGCTTAAGTCCTTAAATTGAACTGCTACATTACCCATGACAAATCAAGCTTTGTAGTGAAAACACATGGAATTAAACTCTAAGTTTAGATATTTTATGAAAAAAAGTGCATTGACATTGTAAGGACAGCACTTCGAGTTGCCTTCAAATACTTCATCATAGACGCTTTGCTCTGCGAGAAACTGCATTCTCCCACTCAGCTCTCAAAATTTTGTACAAGCATCAGACCAACGACTGCGAAGAACGTCTTGTAGGCCACCGAGCAGAGACTGCGACCATCGTGCCCAGCTGCAGCAGAACAGCCCCGCAGCACAGCAGGGCCCTGACAGCAACCCCGGCCCCGCACTCCCGCACACGGGGTCTGCAGGCGCGCAGGGATGCCGGGGCACCT
The DNA here is from genome assembly GCF_015220075.1 of Falco rusticolus. NCBI lineage: Eukaryota > Metazoa > Chordata > Aves > Falconiformes > Falconidae > Falco > Falco rusticolus. The sequence continues at coordinate 25,350,516 of NC_051197.1, forward strand.
TCCAGGCCCCGAGCGGCACGGTGGCAGCACCGAACACACCGGCCTGCACACGCCTGCCCGAGAAACGCTACCACAGTGTGCTGAGAAGTCTGTCTGCTTAAAAACCGAACTGCCCGGAGGGCCAGGGGCGCTGAGCGGGCGGAACCGAGCGGGGCGGGGCGCAGCCGAGGGGGCCCCGACCACCGCGCGCCCGTCCGCAGCGCCCGCCAGGCCGCGCCGCCCCGCCCCCCCCGGCGCCCCTTAATCCCCCCGGCGCCCAGTGGCCATTTACAGCGCCAGCCCCCGCCACCCGCACCGGGCCCGCCCGCGGCCCCCGGCCGGCGGAGGGCGGCAGCCCGCACCCGCGGCGGGGCCAGGCCGGCCCCCCCGCCCACAGCGCTGCCCGGGCGGCGCGACTTGCCTGCGAGGCGCGGGCCGGGGCGGGCCGCGGGGCAGGGCCTGCGCGGCAGGGCCTGCGCGGCCTCCGGCACCGAGCGGCGGCGCGGCCGCAGGGAGCGGCGGGGCCGCCCGGCGATGGCGGGGGGAGGGCAGGCGGGGCGGCGGCGGAGCCGGCTCCAGGCGCGGCGAGCAAGCAGGGCGGCTCCGGCTCCAGCCGCCAGCGGCTCCGCGTCTCCCCCAGCCCCGCCCCGCCGGCGCCCTGACAGCATCGCCGGGACCCGGATGGGGCCGCGCCCACTGCCCTCCGCGCCCGCACGCCGGTGCCCGGATGAAGCCGCGCCGCCGACCCGGCACCGCTGCCTGCCGCGCCGCGGGGAGGGGTGCGGGCAGGAGGGCCTTCCCGCCGCCGCCTTTCGGGAGCGGGGCCGCAAGGCGGAGGTGCGGCCCCTCCGCGGCCGGGGCGGTGCTGCCGGCGGCTGCCCCGGATCCAGTCCCCGCCGCCGCTTCCTGCTCCCGCCCCGCCTCACCATAGAGATGACAGGCGCGGCGTGGGCCGCGGGGCCTGCCGGGAAGGGAGCGGCGTGCTTCGGCCTCGCAGCGTAACCGGCCGGCGGCGGCGCCGAGCCTGAGGGAGCGCGCGGGCCGCCGCCATGTCGGGAGGCAGCAGCGCTGGCGAGTGGTGCCTCATGGAGAGCGACCCGGGTGTCTTCACGGAGCTTATCAAGGGCTTCGGTGAGGGAGGAGCGAGTGGGGCCGGGCGGGCGGGACTCCGGGGCCGCGGCTCCGCCGGTGGTTGCGGCCGTCCCCGCGCGGGTGCCGGCCCGGCCCGCTGCCCGGCTCCCCGCTGGGCTGGGCTGGGCTGAACGCGGCCGGGTGGGGAAGGGGCCGCGGCGGCGGTGGGGAGGCTGGGGCCGGGGACCGGCGCCCCGCCAGCTCCCACAGCAGCGCCCTGCCCGCGCTCCCGCACCCCAGCGGCAGCTGGGCGGGAGCCAGCGCCGTCCCTTGTGACCTCTGCGCCGCTGCTCCGGCTGCGCCCGCCGCTCCCCGCTGGCCGCGCCGCCCCGCCTGAGGGGAGCGGGGAGTGCCGGGCGGCGCGGTCGGGTCCCTCCCGCCGCTCGGGGCGGGCGTGCGGCGCTGCCGGCCCTCGGTGAGCACGTGGGGGGGGCGGCGTGCGCAGGGGGCTGAGCGCGGTGCGCCGTGTGGCCGCTGGCGCGGCGGCCGAGACCGAGCTGAGCCGTGGTGCTGGGCGGGGGGCTGGGCGGCCTGCGGGGGCGCTGCTCGGGCTGTTAGACTGTAAGCGTTGTGTTGAACGGCGTTTCATGTCTTTGGCGTTAGTGTGGTTATGCGGTTATCACGACAGATAAGTCTCCACAGGATTTTGGCCAAAGCAGCAGAACGATTTTATTCTAGGTTACATTGATCTGTCATTTCTGTGACGCCTTTTTCTCCCAAGTGAAGTCCAGGCACGCTTCCCCTTTTGCGTTTTGATGTAGCTTGTAGATCCATCTTCCACACACTAAGCGTTTGAACTTTTCAGTCTCTGTATTACACAAATGTCTTGCTTGAGTGTGTAGTTTACAGTGTTTTCAGTTTATTACCATGGGTCTCTTGCTGAAGACAGATGTTTGAAGTCCAGCTTTAGACCAGCTGGTGTCTTTAAAATGGTATTACTTTCAGTGGAGCAAAGGATGTGAGGTGACCAAAGGCACGTTGATCTCCTTTGCTTCCTTTAAATGCAGCTGTGTTACAAAGACAACATCACCACGCACAGGATAAATACTTTCTCTTGAACTGCATTGTTGGGGGTTTTAATGAAAATGCATTAAAGCCTGTGAATAGACACTTCCGTAACCTGGGTGTGCAAGTTGTAAATGTTCCCATCGTTCTTTCATTTGTCTGTCTTTATGGCTGCATCCCTTTTAAATGGGCTAGATGAAGAAACCTCTATTTTTCCTTGTTACAGGTTGTAGAGGAGCACAAGTTGAAGAAATATGGAGTTTGGAACCAGAGAACTTTGAAAAATTGAAGTAAGGCGCATCTCTCATCTGCATGGTTTTTATTCACGTTTCTCTGAAGTCACTGAAATAATGTGTACTAAACTCAGGTGGTTTTTTGGTGGCATTTAGTTTGGGTTTTGTTTTTCTTCAGTTTCCGCAGAAGCTCACTAGGACTTTGATGTAATTGAGTACCTAGCAATTAAAGTTACTTTTTATTAATGCCTTGGTACTTAAGCTAGCTTTTCTTGTTTTGAAAAGAGATGCTAGTAGCAGCTAATGTGAAAATAGATTTCTAATGATTTGGTCATTGGCTTGTATTACATTCTTTGCCGTATTCTTTGAGAAACCTCTGTTCCTTGCTTTATCTTTCTCCCTCACATTACATGATACTGCATCTGTTGCGTTAAATTAATTTACTGTACTATGTACTTTTGTAACTAGTTTTTCCTGCAGAACCACTTCCATATGTAGGTGAAGGCAAATAGTCTTGTTATAACTGACAGTGATATCTGGAACAGTTCTGCCCTCATTAGGCAATATTAATTATCTTACCATTTTTGTCCATGATGCATTAAGTGTTATCTGTATTCACATAACAGATTTTCAGAGAGAAATGTTGTCTAACCCAGAACATACTCTATTCCTGTGTGGATATCCTACACTTGTGTAATTACATTTTCTGAAAGATTAGCAATCATTACAGAAGGCATAGTTTTAGAGTTTATGTCTGACTGAAGATATTTGACAATGACACCTGAATGGCGGAAATGTTACTTGAGAAGTGGTTTATTTGCTGCCTGCACTGTGTATTTCATATGATACTTCATCAGAACATTAGCTGTTGCTTTCATAAAGTAACAGCTTTGCTTGCTTGTACTGTCAGATGTATATCTTCCTAGTTTTGAGTGATAGCCAGCTTCCATCCTTCCCATGCACATGTACAAGTACAATATTTTGACGTAAATACTAAGAGTTAAAGGATATAATAGCCTGTAGCATTTTTCAAATTCCCTCATTGGACCCACTGCTTAAAAAGACATCTTGGACTTCTGGTCAGAGTTTAGGAAAAGTTTCTTACGCGGTTCGGTGGTATGTTTACCTTTTGTAGATAAACTGTTGTGGCATCTTTGTGGCAGTGACCTTAAATTCAAGTTGATTGATGAGTAAGTTTTTGCTTTTATGTAGTCACAGATTTTGTAAGAACTGTTTCCTTTACTAATAATTTTTTGTTTTGTGGAAATACTAAATACAGTGTAATGTGCAGTAAAAGCTGTTTAATATGCAAGACAGGCAGTCTGAAAAGCAAAACACAATTTTAGTAGAAAACTGGTTTTCTCTTACTTCTCAGAGAGATAACTCAAAGCATTAAGTTTCACAAAAGCTTCGCTTAGTATATTTAATTTATGCCTAAAAGGATTACCAAAACTTTAGTTCCAGCCGTTGTATATGATTGACACATGTTTTGATAGCTGCTTATCACTAGCAAATTCAAATGAATGTTGTATGACAGTAATAGTTAAAGTAACCAAAAAAGGGGTCCTGACTTATAAAAGTTACTACGTGTCAGTTTAGACTGGGATTATTTAACATATGCAGAAAGAACCCTGAAGTATGTTCTGCCTAATTAAGAGACCACATTTGAAAATTTCAGTGCAAATTCCCTGTGTTTACAAAGAAATTACTGTACCAGCATACAGTTAAATTGTAGCAGGGATTTCTGGCTTTGATACTTTTCCTAAGTACATGTGACTTTTTTTTTTTTTTTTTTTTTTCTCCTATCAATTTTATTTTTTAGGCCAGTGCACGGATTAATTTTCCTCTTCAAGTGGCAGCCTGGAGAGGAACCAGCAGGTTCTGTTGTTCAGGATTCTAGACTGGATACAATATTTTTTGCTAAACAGGTATGGCAAGTTCAGTATCTTTCCTTAGATATGTCATGAAGCGTAGCTTTCAGTACTGAAAAATAAATGATCTCTTTGTTCATATGTACACAAAAATTAAGATTTTTACAAGGTGAAAAAAACTTAACAGATTCCGTGAGAGAGGGAACTGTGTATTAAAAGATGATTAACAAAGTAAATCAGATTGATTTCTCAAGTCAGACAAAAATATCATCAGTTATGGAAGAGTAAAGCTCTTACTTACTTGTCAGCCATCTCCTATAAGAGTAACTAACTCTTCTGTGCAATAAAGAATTACTTCTCAGCAGAAAGCAAATGTGTTTGGTTTTGGTTTGTTTGTTTGTTTTTTTGAAACCACTTTCAACAAATTCTAAGAAGAAATGTTCATTTTGGTCCACTCTTTATTTCTTGTGTTTCTCAAATGCTCTGCAGCCAGGACAGTGTAACTCTGGAATACTTTAAGAGTTTGCAGACCATTTTGTCATGGGAGTTTTAAGTATTTAAATCAGAAGGGTGAGTTTAAATTAGAAATTACAGGAAAAATTGTTATTGTTAATGCAATCTGTGCGTTTTATTAGATACCAAGTAGTACTAAAATTTTGTTTTAGCTTTGACAGGCTGCTGTATGTTTGTTTGCAAGCAAGAAAAACAAGAGAAAGTAATCAGAGTGAAAGTAGGAGTACTTAATAGATGTTTTTAGCTCTTTTTCAAGACCTGCTTCGCAAACGATAAATGTAACAGTACAACCTGTGTTAAGTCTACATGTATTAATTTGCCCTTTGATATGAATGCTTTCTAATTATTAGGTTTTCTGTGAAAACTGACACATTAGACTGGTTGGTTTGAGGATTTTTTGTTGGGTTTTTTCTTTTTTTCTTTTTCTCTGCCCCACCCTCCACCCCCAATGCTGAAGTGTTTTGTATGTAAATTTAGGGCTATAAAGTAGTCTTGACACACTTCCAGCTAAAAGTTTAGGAATACGCAAAACAATGGAAACATTAGGTGCCTCTGTAGCTCTCCTGGCTACTCTGTACACGTGCTTCTGTTGCGCAGGTAATAATCTTGAATTTGTTCCTTTTATAGTCACCTTACTGTTTCATGCTATTGTAGATGACTTTATTCCTTTTTTTGGGGGTACTGTTTTCTTCATTCTTTACCTACTGCAACTTTGAGTCCTCCGAGCAGTGTCCCCCATTCTTACAATACAGTGATCAGCAGTATTTTGCCAAATGGCTTTATAGCTTAATAGATCTGACAGATGCTGGTTTAGGTTGTGATTTCTACCTAATCAAACATACTGTTACTGAACATTAGGCTGTGGCTACAAAATAGCCTTGATGCAAAGAACCTCAGGGAAAAGCCTTGATAAAACTCTCAAAGGGTAGTTCTGTGGCAAGAGGAAATTGCTCTGATGTGAATGTAGACAGTTTTTTTAAAGACGAAGGCAGATGTACCCTCAGTCAAGGGATTTCATCTATCTTGTTTCCTGTGAGTAGATGAAGTTCTTCCATAACTGCTGTTCTTATGTATGCTGAAAAGTTTCCAAACATTTGTCTGCTTGCGTCACTACTTCTGCCTTTTTTTTTCCCCCCTCCCCACTTGTTTTTTGAAGCATGACACTGTGTTTAAAAACAAGAAGCTAAGAGGAGCTGCTTTGAGTTTTAAGTTGGGTTTGCAGAATGTACGTCGGAAAATTTGGATAATATTAGACTTGCTGACAAAAACAGAAAATTAAAGGCTAACAATAAAAAGTTGTCTTTATTTTGTAGCTTGCTTTGAAATATTCATGTATTACTGTTTTCTTAAGTTTGAAACTTATGTGGAGATGTAGGAACTTTCTAATCTTCCTCCTCCTTCATCTGCTGCTTTTAAGGAAGATGTCTATGACTGACTCTCAAGAATTCATTAATTTTAGCATGGAAAGCAATTTCTAGAAGTGTTCGCTATTTTAAAATAGCAGTACTTAGTTATGCCACTTGATGGCATGAAATATATGTTTCAAATATATGTTTGCGACGAGTTTAAAAGTAGAATAACTTTTCTGTGGTTTAGTGTTGTCTGTTAGTCAAGTGAAGTCAGTGGCTTAGCAAAACCAAAATACTTCTTGTAGACATATATATGCTTGTGTTTCATGTCAGTTCAGTTTTGCTTGGACTGAGGTATTGTGACAGAACTAGTGAAAATAGTCACAAAGAAATTAAAAACAAAAATTAACATAAATGAAAGAAACTGGTTTTGATATTTTGGGAGGATTTGTAATACCAGTTTAGCTCTGGTGACTTTCTTACTGGAGGAAGTTAGCCTGAGTTAAGAGATCCAACTTGACTGGCCTTGATTTCAGGACTTAAAGTGTTTTCTCAAGCAAATGGCTGATCTGGTCACTTGATGAGAGCAGGATGTCTTGGTCCTCCCAACCTGTCTCCTTTTGACTTCATGGTTCTGTTCCACTTTTGCAATGGCTCAGCTGCTCATTGAATTTCCGTAAGCCAGTGCAGCTCATCAACCAGCAGTTTTCTGTAGATGCTCTGTCTATATTTTCTGGGCTGGTCTCTTGCCATGTTACGACGTGTATTTGTTCAGTTGAGTCTGTACAGGCCAAAACCAGTAAAAGGTAAGTGAGAGAGAAAAGGAATTTCTTTATAGCAATGCTGAGGTTATTGCATTTCTTGAAACCGCAGTCTATGAATCCTTCTGGGTCACTCAGGAGCACAAGGGAAGTCAAGCATTAATGTTAAGTATTTCTGTTGTAAAATAGCAAGTCCTCCCAGTTATCATACAAGTGGTCTTGCGTACCTTTTTTATTTTCTGTATGCATGTTTTAAGTCCAATTTTATGGTGGCTTTGAGGATGGGGTTTCGTTATCTTTCAATACTTTTTTTTCAGCTGTCAGGACTTTTTTTCTTAATTACAAAAGTAATGAGTAAAATGATCATATGTCGCTTTGTAGGCTGAAACCCCAGAACAAATTATTTGTTTTCTGGGTTAGCAAAATTTTTATGACATTTAAGATAATTGGTGTATTGATCTGTATCGTCAAAACTGACATGACACTGGAGCCCTAAGAACCTCAAGAACTCTGCCTCTTTCCTTTCCCATGCATTTTCTTCTTTTAAATTTTACCACCTAGAGAGGTCTGGTACAATCTGTTTTACTGCAGAGAAGTTTCAAAGTGTCTTTCTGAATCCTGTATGAGGGAGACTAAGTAACTGTTAATATGTAACAATTTAGAACGGGGAATAAATTATGCTATTACAGGATGGCTCTATTTCTGTTTAATTTTAATTAAATATTCCATATTAAACTGTTTCATTTTTGCGGGAGGGAGGGGCACAACTTTAGTTAGATGTAAAAGGCTACAGATCTCAAACTGTCTAGCAAAACACTTAAAGTTGCATTAGGAAACACAGTTTGGGTAAGAAACTTGGGTGTGCTCACATTTTACTGGTACCCACTTTCATAGCGATGTTGTAGTTGAATTCCAAATGGCAAGTAGATCTTAGTCATAGTTAAATCACGAGTATGTTGGGGGGGTTGAATTCTAACGTCCGTCTGATATGCATGCATATTAAAGGATTTTTTTTTTAATGGTCACTTTTATGTGCACTCATGTTAAATTTGGCCTCCCTGTTATGCCTAGGTATGATTTGGTCCTCTATTTGAGGCCACAGAACTCTGGATGATCTTACATACCCTTTGAGCTAGGATACCTAGGCACAATGAGGTGAGTTAAGGATACAATTTCAGCCTTAACTCTGAATTTCCTGATTTCTGTGTTGCTTAAGTAGGCCCTTGCTGTTATTTTTTACACACAGTGGCTACACGACTGTACCACTCAACATATTCAGCTATCTTCAGCACTGTTTTGAATAGCTGTAGCCTGTGCTGATCACTGCAGAAGTGGAAGTGTCTCTTGACAAAAAAGACCAAAAAAAAAATGCCATTGTTGCACACTTAATTAATTTTTTTTTTATTTTAATAACCTCTTCAGGTTTTATTACTGAAGTATTGGTATCAGACCTTTGTTTTGTGTCATGTATTTATTTTGTGCTGCATTATGATGATAGAACTTTACAGTTGTGATAATAATGTTAACTTTATTAAAACTGGGAATAAAATCTATATACCTTCAGAAGGAGTATCTTTTAAATGATACTGTTAATAACAAAACGTTGGTCTTTAGTTATCTTTGTGCCACAAATAGAAGCATGTTATATGTTTTTGGGGTTTTTTTAACACTTGTAATACTCAGTTGATTTCAAACTCACAATTTTTGCCATTTTCAGGTTCAGTAATATTAAGGTAGTCCAGATATCTGTGTTAAAGCTAAACTTGGGATAACAGATACCTTACAAGAAGATGAACTTGCAACACATCTAATCCAAGTCAGAAAGACATTTTCAGTAATTTAATATAACTGTAGGAAGATTTTTGTCTTTATTCCAAAGGAATAAAATTAAATAACACTAGATAGGGATTTTTAACAGGCATGTTTTGGAACTTTATCCTAATGCTGAATTTTTCACATTGAGTTTTGTAGAGTTTGTTACTATTTTGTAACATTGGGATACTTAGTAAGCGAACCCCAGAGATTTGCTGGTTGTGCTACAATTGCAGCACAGGGTTGTCCACAGCTCTTTGAAAAACAAAATACGTAATCCATCGGCTGGAGGATGTAAGCCAAGAACATAAAGTGCTTCAGCCTGAAGTTGATCCAGAAACTTGAGCTGGGGACATCTTTAGGGAAAGATGCATGTTTAGGAAGTTACACATCTTAATTGAAGAGTGTGCCAGAGTAGCCTATCCAGGTGGTTCCTTAGTTTGTTTTAAGCTAGGCTTTACTTGGTGAGATGGCAATCTCCTCTGATAAATATCTATATATATTATTATTTTCTTTCAAATATTATGAAATACACCTTGTAGTTTTTCCAGCAAAGTCTTTCAAATATCTGCTTTAAGTTGGAGACCTGAACATTTACCAATCAAGTATCTCACCAGGATTTCCTGGACAGAAGTACACAGGCAAATGTTGGGACTTCTGGCCAAATACAAACAAATCCTCTTAAGTTTCCTCAGGTCAAAACACAAATCTTTCTGGGACAACCTGCATATATTCTCATGCTATTTAAATGCAGAAAATGTTTTCTGCCAGCGCTGAGACACCTTAAGGGGTACATTGAAAATCAAGGTAGAAGGGTATCCTGACCAATTTCTCTCCCAAGGGACTCACTAGCTTATGTGTATAGCAGTGCTGGACTGGCTGCATGCATTGGTAGGGTGCTGTGCCTGTGTGATAAATAAGCCTTGCACTTGTCTACATGTGGTACTGCCATCACCTCCTCCTCACTCTGTGCTCTTCAGTCTGCGCAGGAACTACCACTGCCTAGGTACCTCCTTCCATCTTCGTAGTTCTCTCATGTCATCTAGATCCAGGAACACACTGTCTTTTTATGCGTATCACCAGCACTTGTTTCTATTCTGCTGCTACAGGACTATTCTTGCTGCATTTTCCTTACCTCCTGCTTCTCGCTTTCTGAAGAGTATTTGTAGTTCTGCAGTGTATTTCCATTTCAACAGCTGGGGGCTGCTGGTCTGAGAGTTGCATTTGTTGCATATTGTTTTCTAGCAGTAAAACAAGAATGTTTAGCTTGGTCCTTACATACTTCTCTCGTACTGTAGTTGGAATACAAAAATATTTTTATGCTGAAAAGCAAGTATTTGACGAGACCATGTTCCCTGCTGAGTTCAATTTTTCCTCTTTCTATTTTTGCTGTTGTTTAAAGCTTCTGTATCCACTTAGTCCAGCACAGTTTCTGTGTTGAGCTTGCCTCTAGACACAAAATATCTCTTTAATTTCCCTACCCTTTTTTGAAGTCATTATTGGATTAGTGGTCTGTCAGAGCAACTGATTGTTCCATCTTGATTTTTCAGTAGAAATAGTTAACCACTTAGTGCTGTCTCTCCCTGTAATGTCCTGTATTAGTTATAATTTAACAAGTGCAGTTTGTTGTAGTGACCCTTCCTTCATCCTAACAGCATTGCTCTAATAGTTCTTTGACACAGGTCTCTCTATGTTCTTTCTCTGTCACCTTAACTGCCATGTTTGTAACCACTGCTTCGGGTTAGCCCACTTTAATCCACTTAGGATCTTCCTGCTTTCATCCTAGTACTACTTTTACAACTGTCTCTAATACCATACTCAAGTCCTTTCTCGGGGAATCTTTACTACTTGGTTCATTTTCCTATGTTACAGTATTAATTTTCTCAAATTATGTCATTCTCGTAGTTTGCAGTTTTTAATTTTTCTGCTGCTGTTCATTATTTCACTGCCCTTTTTTGGGTTTTCCTTCTATGCCCTTTATTTTCTATTAGTGTGAACTCTAGCCTTTAGCTTGTATACCTACAGTTTTAGTTTGTTTCAGTTGCTGTAATCTATTCTACGTCTGTAGCCAACTCCCTCAATTATCATTTAAGTCAACTAGACCGTATTTTTCTTAAATTAAGAAGTGCTTTATTATTTATTTATCATCAGCACTATACAGACATATTCTGAACTGAGAACACTGAAGTATAGAAAATGTGTATATGTATGTGGCATAGTATTAACATAGTATGTTTTTCTTTGTTAGGGACTAGCTTTGATTGTAAAACAAGTTGGGTTTTTTTTTATTTTCTCTTGTTGGAAGTGGGTTTGCATTCACAGCCCTGAACTAATTTTCTTTTTTTTTTTTAATACAGAACCAAATCCTCTCTCCCAGTCCTAAGGTTTAAGTAGCATTTTCTGTGCAAAATAGTCTCATAGACTACAGCTAGGTTATTTTTTCTAGCCTATAGCTCACTGAGAAAAAACTGCTAATATTTTCTTGTATTATGGCCTTATACCATTTGATTACTGTGCTTTTAATTAAAGCTCAGACTATATTTAGTAATCGTTGTAGTCTCTCTAAGTACTGTATTTTAGTTTGTGTATTACCAAGCAACATCAAAGGCATGGCTGTAATATGAAGGAGTGAGTTTGTGTTTTCTAAAAATGGAATATTTAATGCTTTAAAAGTCTTAAGGAACAGTGTCACAAAAACTAGTAATTTACATGTTAGTTTGAAAAGGATAGGTATATTGTAAATTAAACGAGTGAAAAATCTAAAATTTCATATGGCTTATTTTTAAGCAAACCAGCTTTTAGAAAATCTTTGCATCTTGGAACACCTTGAAATTTTATTAGTTTATGCCTAGGATATTTAAAATTTTTTGTCCAACAACTTTTTTATTAAAAAATTCTAGTTTCCATATTGTGCTTTATTGCCCCAAATAAATATTTCTTTTTTTACTCATACTCCTGGTAGGAATTCTGAGTATTTGAAGGATATTCTTTTTGGGAGAGTTGGCTGTAAAAATGTAGTTTGGGCAGCTTGATTTGAATAGTACTTTATTTGGTTTTCTACTGAGCTCAGAGGGTTCCTGTATTTCTTCTGTGTCCTTTATTAATCACTTTAGGAAGGTGGTGAGGCAGAATGAGTTTCTAAGTATAGGTGTGAAATACCAGTTTTATCAATGAATTGTAGATAACAGCCATCCAGCATTCATTTTAATACTGTCCTACAGCAAAGGGTTGTCTGTGGCTACTCAGATGAGATTTGCTGTCTAGTTTAGAGTGAGGCTGTAGTGTGAATCAGCATAGAAGTGTGTATTTGTAATGAAAAATGTCCAGCTTAAAGTAATTTTTTTATCACCAGTACTGAACAAAATCTCAACGCTTTTTGATTTTTTTTCTTTTTTCCCCCCTAGGTAATCAATAATGCTTGTGCTACTCAAGCCATAGTAAGTGTGCTATTAAATTGTGCTCATCAAGATATCCATCTAGGAGAGACTTTGTCAGAATTTAAAGAATTTTCACAAAGTTTTGATGCTGCGGTGAGTGCGTACGATTTCCTACACTTAAAGTATTACAGCGTTATATCTACGTTGGCTTACAACTTAATTTTGTAACTTAATTTCAGATGAAAGGTTTGGCACTAAGCAACTCGGAAGTGATTCGGCAAGTTCACAACAGTTTTGCCAGGTAACACATGTTTTAAACCTAGGCAAAATTTGAGTGAATTGGTTTTCATCTCAGATTTTTTTAAAATTTTCTTTGCAGACAACAGATGTTTGAATTTGATGCAAAGTCTTCGGCAAAAGAAGAAGATGCATTTCACTTTGTAAGCTATGTTCCTGTTAATGGACGGCTATATGAACTAGATGGCTTAAGGGAAGGACCAATTGACTTGGGTAATATTTGATATTTCTTCTGAACATCCTTCATTTTAACAATAGCGCTAATTGCAACAAATTGGTTGTAAGTTATAGGATCAAGCCAAGTTATTTATTGAATTAAAGCATATATTTAAAGTTTTTTTAACGTGCTCTTCAGACTCATACTTCTTTTCAGTCATTTATATTGCTTTATTTTTGTTGGTCTGAAAATGCAGTTTTCTTCCTGCTTCCTCCACTTTTATGATTAACTCTCCTTTCATTCAGTAATCAAATGAACAATCAAATGCAATCCTGTGGGCTTCCAATACCTTGTTAGTTTTGTTGCAAGAGAGAAGTTTATATAACCTGCTTCTTTTGGATGTTTGCTCTCCTTACTTGGGGAAATAAATCGTCATTCTGAGCTGTCTCTAACAAAACCTGGTAAAACTATGTAATCTTTCTGGCTTTCCTTACCAATAGCGTGCAATTACTTTTGCTAATATTTTTCCCCATGTGTTCCTTTGTGTGGTATTGTCACCCAAGGCAATTCCCATGTTGTTTTCAAAGGTTTTGGTTTTTTTTTCCCCAGGTTGAGTATAAATTATCCATTTATTTTATCATTTGTTTCTTCGGTGGAAGCATGTATACAGCTGACTCCATGCATTTTTTTTATACATTATGTGGCCGATGTTTACATGCTGCCCTCTTTCTTCTTAGATACTTTCCCAATGTTTAAAAAAAAAAATAACTACTTTTAGCAGTTTTATTCTCCGTAAGACTTGTTCCTGTTTTGTGTCTTGTAATCTTTCTTACCTTGCCGCATGTGTGCCATCTTATATCTTGAAAAGCTCTACAGTGCCTATCATGTGTCTACACTTTCTTTTGAGTCTGACAAAATCTCTGTGTTCCACACTGCATTTCCAGAGGGTTTTTGCAGTTTTCTTGGCAGTTATTTTTAGGCTGAGTAATGGCTTGCTGCTAAATCTGATCTTTAGTCTGGGTAGAAAGACTGTACAGTTTGCAGACCTACTGGTAACATAGCATCTGTGGTCACAAGATCATGAGTTTCTTCTTTTCCTTTGAGGTGTTGAAGTTGTTAAAGGCACTATCAACTAATCACATTTGCTTATTCTCTTACTTGCCTTAAGTCACCTGTCATATATCCTTTTATGGTTTTTTTCTGTCTGACTTTAACATTGTGTTGCACCCACATAGTGTTAACTCTTCTTTTTGTCCAAATGAAACAGCTGTAACTATCCATACTTTTTTCTTTTGCTGTCTACTTTTATGTTTTCATCCCAACTGATTTTTTGTTTCATAAAAATCTTGTATAACCTACTTTCCCCCTGTTCCCATTGTCTCTTAACAACAAAATAAATATTAGATACTTACCCCCCTGAAATTTAGGTTTGCTCCATTGCTTCAGCCGGTACATTATCTAAATATTGATATTAAAAAATGTTTCTTCTTCCTTCTAAAAAAACCCCACCTAAATAATTTGAGACTGCATTTGCCAAGGAAAACCTTGTTACATACTCGGAACTATCTGCACAAACCTGAATTACATAAGTCTTGAATTTGCAATTAATTTTTTCAAAGAAGATTAATCTTTTTTTTCTTTGTATTTTTTCTAGGTGCATGCAATCAAGATGACTGGATAAGTGCTGTACGGCCTGTCATAGAGAAACGTATACAAAAGTAAATGGTCATGATGCTTTTAAAATATAACAGCTTATATATGTTTAAAAATTCCTTATTGTTAATTTCCTTCAATTAAAGGCTTTCAACTGAATTTCTAAGGAATGACGCATATGCATCATTTTATGTGCATATCACTGTGTGACTTCAGAACCTATTGCCCAGCGTGAGCCAAATGTGATGATAGATAAGTCTCAAATACGCTGTGTTCCTGTATGATTAATCAAAGTAGGTATCTGTGTAGTGAAGAGAGATCCTACTAGTACTCTGAAAAAGGAAGAGCAAGATTATTAACTCTGTTAGACAGCTCTGGGTCTTTGCAAGTGAAAACTGAGTGCCAGTGCCATGGAAAAAGTTTGTGTGTGAGCTTATAATTAAAAATACTAGGTAATAAATACATTCATACAGCTGGTATTTACAGAGGTTTTTCTTAGGTATGTGATTTGCTTTAGAAATCTAAGCTTGAAAAATGTACTGTGGAAATTTTCCTACTTAGCTCTGACCCCAGACTGCAGCCCCAAGTATGTTAGAAATAAAGTTGATTTCATGCGATTTTAAGAAAATAACTTTCAAAGTATTTTATGTGAAGACTCTTTTGATAAGTAAAACATTGCTACCAAATCGCATTTGAAGGATTTAAACTCAAAGGCCTGCTAGTCTAATTGTTGAATGTACTTTTCACTGTGTGAAGTAGTCTCCCAACATTTTCTAACAAGTAACAGTAATTAGAAAGTAAAAAACATTGTGTGCAGCAGTCTTGTGCAAGTTTTGTTGTCAGCTATATCATGTTTTGTTTTCTTTTTTTTGGCAGTTCTAGTATTTACTTTTTGTGGCCACAGACAGGAATAGTAGTATCTTGGGAGAGGAAGTTATTAGGAGTTACATACTGGATAGTGTTCGTCTGAGATCTCATTTTATTTCCTAACAAGATTGGATCTGTAGCACAACTTAATTTAATAAATTGATTTAGATTTTCTTTTTTCCCCACAAAATACATTCCCTTATAATGAAATAGTGAAGGGGGTTTTTGAGTTGTCATATTAATGAGGAATTTTGAAAAATTTTTTTGTTTGTTGTTCCTCATTTAGGTACAGCGAAGGTGAGATAAGGTTTAACTTGATGGCTATTGTATCTGACAGAAAGATGATATATGAGCAGAGGATTGCAGAATTACAGCAGCAGCTTGCAGAGGTAGGCCTTGGTATTTAAGTTACTGGAGTAGTTCTCTGATAATGGTTTTGTGTCATCATTATTGACCTTCTCCTTTCCATGCTCCAAATGGAGTATCACTTAAAGCAGAGAGGGATTACTACATACTTGTCTAGTGCTGTGTGGGTACACTGATGCAGCTCTGGTTAGTTCCAAGTAAGCTAACTGTGGCTTTCTGTCTTGACTAATTTGCTGTGGTAGTGGAACTATGCTTTTGCTAGTACCTGAGCTAATTTTCTTATATCTAACTGTGGAAATTCCTTGAATGTTCCTATAACTGTAGGCAAAACTGAATCTTTCTGTGACAGAAATACTCTTTAAGACAAGACTTATTTTAATTAAAAAAATAATAAATTTAAAAATACAGGAATGCGTTACATTTCACTTTTTGTTTTGTGGAAGGAGGAGCCTATGGATACAGATCAAAGTAGTAATATGTTAAGTTCTATACAATCAGAAGTTGCAAAATACCAGATGTTAATTGAAGAAGAGAACCAAAAATTAAAAAGATATAAGGTACGTAGCCTTTGCTTTTCTGATTAAACTATTGGAAAAGTTGTAAGAAAAAGGCAGCTTCTGTGTATGTGGGAGACTGTTACAATTACTCTGGAGGAATTGGATGGGTACTAGAAAGGCAATGTTACGTAGATTCATGTTGCATTCCTGAATTTACAAGTTATTACCAGTTGCTTCCTTTTAGCATAAGGCTTACCAAGTGGGTTAGTAATGGTCTTGGTAGCTCCCTTTGTTTTGCCACTTCTTTGTCTTTTTCGCTTTAAAATATTTTTTTTTAAGCACAGTGGATTCTAGAACTCTTACAAAGAAACTGCTTTGTGTGTCTGAGATCGCTGATTAGCCTTTTCTTGTAGAGTTGCTAATTACAACCACTATATGTAACAGTGGCCTCTTATTAAGTAGGATATTTTTTTTGCTTTTACTAGAAGGGAAGGACTTTGATATGTTAGTTTTAACTTTTTTTTTCTTTTCCCTACACAGCGTTCATATAAGCTCTTCCAGCTCTTACTGTCAGTAATGAAGAATGTTAATGCATCCGTTGATAATGAAGACTAATCAGGAGATTCTGTGAACTTCCTTATCAACTGATGCATTAACGTTCCTTGTGCTGTCTTTACACATACATCTCTGAATCTGACATAGAGGTGCTTGCATAGCTTTTAGTGAAGAAGCTTTCCTAGGGTAATTGAGTTCTTTTGTTACAGTTTACCTGCTGTTTTTTCCTCTATGGGAAGCAGTGAAGATACAGTTGATATGATCTGCTTTTTCCTGAAGTACTTTGTGTGCATTGAAAGCATGTCATTCTTTGAAATGACATGTTGTGTTAATGAAAATGCGATGTGGGAAAGTTCCTCTGAGATCATCACTTGCAACTTTTTTGATAATTCCCTAATACTTTTAAAGGAATGTTTTGAGGGGGAAGAAAGCTGGGTAGTGATTTTTTTATTATTTTTTTTAATCCCTTAACCTATTGGGGGTGGGGGTGGAAAGTGTCTACATTTTAAAAAAAAGTTTTAAAATAAGTTGTATATATCAAAGGATATAGAAAAGAAAGAAATGTTTTCACTAGATTTTTTTTCTGTTTTCACTAAATACGCAATAAATGTTTTCATGAGTTTCTACAAGGTACAGACTATGACTTCAGTAATCTGATGATAATTTCAAATATATTTCTACAGTATATGTGTTAGGTTGTAAAGTGTTGTTATCTGTCCCTAAACCAGTGTTAGTATGTTCTTTTCCACAGCATCAGGATGCAATTCAAGAAACTATAAAAAACCCCAAACATTAAGTACCAAACTCAAAAAAACCCAAAGTGTGTGCTTTATTGAGCATGAGAGTAAGCAAACAAATGAAACTGAGGGGCAAAAACCCTTAAAGTTCCTAATTGTATGTGGAAATATTTTGGAAACTACATAAAGTCCACCTTTTTATGTTAAGGTAACTACTTGGACGTCACTCCTCTCAGTTGAAAAACCAAACAATCTTCTCCTTTTCTGAAAGATTGAACTGCTGTAGGAGCTGCAAAGCGTTCAGTATAACAAAAATAATTATGCTTTTGCATTGCAGAAATGTTTAAGTTTTCAGCCTAGGCTGAGGCCACAACTGCACAAGGGACTGTACAAATACATAGTTTGAACTGCAATATAAATTGAGAGGGTAAAAAAGTGAATAATTTGGATAACAGTACTTGTCAGTGTTATGGCGGTAGCTAAACCATATAACCTACTTAATCATTGAGGGTTTTTTGGCCAGTATGACAAAAGACTGTACGGAGAATTTTAAGCAGTAAATTCATCTGGCATATACTTTTGCACTGTGTGCTTAGGATTTTATTGCTTTGACTTTATTTTTAGCTGGCTGAAACGGAAAAAAGAATTCCTGCTCTTGGGAAGGGGAGGTGGGGGGTGGGGGGAGGCAGGCCAAATGACAATAATGGGGATGGGGAAAATCCCTGTTTAGGCATGTAATAATTCTGTTGATGCTTTTAATTAATTTTAGATCGAAAATATTAGAAGAAAACATAACTACCTGCCTTTCATCATGGAATTATTAAAGACTTTAGCAGAGCACCAACAGTTAATACCATTAGTAGAAAAAGTGAGTATTTCCCAACTAACTTTTAAGAAGCAGCATATTACTATAATTCTACATAGAAAAAATGCGGACAAATATATTGGAAACATATATGGCATAGGTTTGTTTATATGAACCACCATGTTCAGGGATATTGCTAGTTTACCTGATAGTCCCTTGCAGTTCTCAAGAGACATAACTCAAATGGAGACGGGACGTTGGGGGACCAACCAACTTTGCACTATTATGCAAAAGCAAATGGTAGCTCCCCTTTGATAACCTAAACAAATTTTTCTAACGGTGATATAGGAGGATGCAATTCATTATCAGCTAAACTATCACATTACAGGGTGTAAGATGCTACGAGACACACATGAATTGGGCTTTTCTGCAGAGGAAATTAAAAGTCCTAGTAAAATAGTGATGTGTAGCTCCAGTTAGTATGTAGTAGAGTTCCCCATACTATCTAGATATCCCTTTTTGAACTGAAGATTATTTAATTGTATACATACACAGACATGTATGTACAAGATCAATCTCTTTTGCCAACATGGACTTCAGTGCTGAGGTTTGTTGATCTACCCAGCTGTCAGCACTAGATGGCAACCTTTGCACAGAGGTGCTGGTCATTTAGACAGCTTGGAATGTGTTCTCTTTGTTTTCTCTGTTCTTACACTGATTTACTGGCTCATTGTTTTCCCCTTTCTGAGGGGTCTAGCTACTAATATTGATTTACTATTAGGGTTTGTATTAAGGCTTTTTTATTAAAGCAAGGCTATTAAATTGTATGGTTAGTCAGGTACTTCAACTGTAATAAGATCAGCGCTGGCTTGCATATCTATTCATGTGCCATAGACAGTATCCCCGATTTTGACCTCACACTGAAAAAGGCTCTCTCTTATTATGATGAAAAAGGAGCTAAATGTTATTTAATGAGTAATGAATTTAGTTAGAGTATGCTTGTGGGCCAGTAGTTTGAAAGACAGTAACTTTTGAATTCAGTTTTAATATTTTCCTTCTTTGGGTAACTTGTGGAGTTTTAATCCAGTTTCACATTAATAGGTGTTATTTATAACACCACCAAGCTTCTCATACGAGTAAATTTCCAGTAGACCTGAGTAGCTGGTGATAAAAGATCTTAATTCTAAATCACAGCATTAGATCCAGTTCTGTTCAATGGCAAGGGGTAACAAGCAACAGTCTCGTTCAGAATGAACAAAAGTTTTGACAGAAAGATGGCGAGTATTGCATCTGAATTGTCCCCTCTTCTTGCCTAATATTTTTTCACTAAATTCATGAGGAAGAAAATGCTAGTTCCCTGTCAATTTGAACGTCCAATCAATTGGTACAAGTTATATGAGAATCTGTTCGCAAATGTCGTGGTAGGAACTCTTGTGGGTTTTTTCGTCACTGTTCTTTTGAAAGATCTAAAAACCTAAGATGTTGATTGCTTCAGAGTTTAAGTTGTGATAATCAATATGTCTGAATGCAGTGTTTTCTTGTGACATAAATTTTTTTTATTAGGAAGAGTTATTTCTGTTAAATGAAATTAATAAGGAGGTATGAAAACTGAAGGTTAAATTATGTTTCAAAAATAGTGCTGCTTTTTCACCTCTCCTTTCCCTGTATGGTAGTTACCTAATCTTAGAGTTTCTTTCATATTATGTATTTAAACCTATCTGTATTCTTAAAAGGCTTTGTAAATGAACCTAGTAAAATAGTAGTAGGATACTTCTAAAGGGTCTAAATTTACATTTAAAATGTCTCTTTCTACAGCATGTTCTGTTGAATGTTCAAAAATTTAATGAGTAGTAATTCAAAGCTCCAAAAGGAAGGTCTTTGTCTTAACATCATCTCCCTTTATTTTCTAGGCGAAAGAAAAACAGAATGCCAAGAAAGTTCAGGAGGCCAAGTGAAGATGACTTTGCAAAATACATACAGTTGTGCTTCTGAAACTATTTACATGACAACAAATAAAACTTTTCATAAACTTTAAATTTTGTCCAACGCACGTTTGACAATTGTAACAGTTTGTCTTGTACTGTATGCACAGTCTGATTTTCTTCCTTCCCCTGCATCTTGTGCATGTAGTACTGCTAAGTAATGTTTGGGTTCTCTTGGTCAAATTCAGTATTTAACAGTATATCTGGTTTCTGAAACCTTGAGAAGTGGACCTGAAAATGTACCTGGTTTGTCCCACTTGAATATATGATGATACAAATACCAGTTTCAAGTATAAGCATGAGCCTTCTTTGCTCATCCCTACTAACAATTATAATACTCTCCAATTGTTCAGTGACATACCCTGTGTCTTTGCTTTTATGAAGCATGTGTCTAATTTTTTTACAAAATTGAAAAGTATGGATTTAGCTGTAGAAACATTTGCAAAGACCAATGTATAATCTCAAGAGATCTGCATTGCTTTAGTAGAAAAAGATAATAAATATTCCCATTTTTATTTTGGCAGACTTTCTTCTGTGGTATTTTATTATTGGATAAGATGATTATGATATGCATTGGAGGTCATTAGCCTTAACGACTTTTGAGTATATGCATTCTAAACTTGGGTTAGAAAGAAGGCACGCTTGTTCTGGGGAGCTAATATTCTTGGATATAAGGTAGTACTGTTCTAGAGTATGTTAAATTTAAGTCATTAAACCAATGGTTTTTTAATTGACCTTGGGAGGTAATTTAATCTAAGAAAAAACATGTATGAAGATTCTTATTGATAATTTTGTAATGGAAGATGCTTGAACTGTCTTCCATGGACCAAAGGGAATGTCTGGGGAATGGAGCTCACGTGGTGTCTTGCGTACTTAGTGCTGCTCGTGTGTGAAATATGAATAGACAAATTGTTTTATTAAGGATAGTAGCAGGCCATCATAACAACATATAGTATTCAAATTACCAAAACACTGTAGTGTATAGTGTATATAAATTAGCTTTCTAAATTTCCCATTTCTTCTTAGGAGACCGAGACAAGCAATAGAAAGAAAAATGAGCAAAAGAAACTTTGTTTGCTTGGAACATGTTTAAAACCAGTAAAATATGTTTGTTTTGCTTACTTTGCCTATAGGCATAGTTCACTGAACTGTGAGGTCCTTTGGTCTGGGAGGCTTGTATGATGAGAATATACAATATTTAGAAAAATTTTTGAAACCCTGATATGAAACAGATTCTGCCATCTGTTGGTGCTTCATATATATAGCATATATATTGACAGGATAAAATTTTGGCCCAAGAAGTAAAACATGTGCTGTGCTGTCCTACTGCTGAAATGATTCGCGTGTCATGGCTGTGGCTGGAAGGGTAAGATCTGTTTCGGAAAAGAACATGAGATAGATGTCCACATTTTGTACAAAATTGATCAGGTTGATGAGAACATTTCTGTGTCTGAGGGTTCCCTACTTCAGTCACTCATTGCAGCAGTATTGTTTAGGGGAAGGGAAAGACACTTCCTCTGTAAGACATTTCTGATCTGGAAATCATACTGTAAACTCCATTTCAACCTGTTGCAAAGGTTTGTCTTTTCTTTGCCTAGCCTGATGATTCCTGCTGCACCCTGACATTCTTGGAGAATTTTGATACTTTGTACAATAAAATTTTGCTATTCCGTAATAGATGTCAACTTAAATTTTGCTGACGTCATTCCATTCTCCTTTTATTTGCATGCTTGGGCGTCTAAGCAAATTGTTTTTGCAATTGTCAGTGAATTTTAATAGTAATTTTTTTAGAAATTAGAGTGACTTACATTGCAAGCAAGCTTTCTGGATTTGTGGAATGAAAAAAGAATTGACGTGAAGTTTAAAGTTTAACAAAATTTGTCAGTCCAATGTGCGAGTGAAAAATGTTGGGGTTTTTTTAAAGAGTATTTAATGCAGAAGTAGAACAACTCAGAACTAGTGTACTTTGTTATATTCTAGAATATCTTTTTTCCCTGATCAAAACCTGTATGCTAATTTTTGACCATTTTCACCAAGTCTGTAAAACCATTTTTCGTAATTTTTATCTTTGTTTTTAAAGGCAATTATTTGTATGTTGTCTAGTTCTAGGGCAACATCACATGAAGGTAAAACTGTAAATAATGTTGATGAATTATGAAATCAAAGGTGCCGAAAAAATAAAAATAGAGATTTCGGCCTTAATCCATCTTAATTTTGCTGTTTATAGAATGGTGAAAGATTTGTGTTCTGATTTAATTCAAGGGCTGCTGCTTTCTGCTAATATAAACATATGGTGTGGCATAGCTGTTGGAGCTGAAATTTGGGTATAATGAGAATAAAAAGTAAGTTCAATTTCTATGAAGAATTCTACTGTACAGCTGCTTTTCATGTTGCCCAAAAGAGGTTAGTGTCTCCCCCATCTGCTAAAGGTTTGTTAACAAAATGCCAACATAAAACTTCTGTGTCATCTCACAGTTTTGTTCTTTGGCTGTCAATTTTAACATAGTACATAAATTTAAGAATCCTGCTGCAGCCTGATTTCTTGCTTTACAGGGTAACGTTTTATATTTTCTACATAAAGTATTTTAAAATACAAATTTGGTACACAGATATAAATTTTAAATACGAGTTTGCATGTTCAACAGTGTTACGATTTACCAGTGAATAGCTGCCAAGAGACACAAGAGACCAAGAGAGTAGTCTGTTTTTTGGCTAAGAAGGTGGAAAGAAAGGAGCAAAACATACCACTAGACTGCTTTGGAGAAAAGTGTTTTGTTTTGTTTTGTTTTTTCCCCTCAGTGTATTACTGCAAATAAAATTCATTCCGGTCACAGGAAAGTCAGATAGAATGAACTTGCACCAGAAGAGTGTTTTACCCCGAGCAGAGCAAAGTCTTAGAGGAAGGACTGGATCCAGATGGTTGTGGTACTGGTGACATAGTCCTTTGTCCTGTGCAACAGATTTTGAAAAATAAAAACTGGCGGGCATATACAAGGTCAGTGTTTTTGTATCTTTAGAATAAGTGTTTATACTTGTTTACATCTGGTCATGAAAATAACCTGTTATGGACAGTTGTTCCATTTGAATTGCAACACCTAAAATGTCTTGAGAAATAATTCTGTACTGGCTGTTTCATTTAGTAATGCAAATAAGTTTCTCTGCGTTTTCTTTAAGGTTCATGACAAAGCTTTTAATAAATGGATATTGTGGGGAAAATGGTCGTTCTATCTGTACATATGCATAGCAGCTTCGTAAATGTCAGTTCAAATACCAAATCTATTCTTATGATGCTATAGAGGTAGAAAGTGGAGGATATGAAGTCTGTGGGTACTTTTGTACAATTTATCTGAACGTAATCAATAAACAGGGTCATTCCAGAAAACGAATGCTTAATGACTTTCATCTCTTGGAGGTGAAAGGGAAACACGACTTGTCAACTGTTATGGTAGAGAAATTTTTATTCATCTAGAGAAAGATACAGGAAAATTATGATATTCCCTTCCTGACACACAAATACAGAGAAAATGGAGGGAAAAAAAAAAAAAGCAAAACCAAAAAAACAATTGGAGATGAAAAATTTATTATATTATATTCAATTGTACAAACTTTTCCTTTTGAATGTCTGTTCTGGAATGTTTTCTGAAATTGACTTTAACTTGGAAAATTTCAACAAATCTTAAATTAGATTAGTCAGTTTCATTGGCAAAAATTCTTATTTGTAAGCAACATTTTAAGATAATGTTCATAAATCCTCTCTGCTTCGTCAAAACTGGTCCTGTAGGAAGCTATCCATCCTTTTTTCCCTCCCACAACTTCTGCCACGCGTGTGTAACCTTACTGCCTTGTAGGGCAGCGTTGAAGGTCATCAATTAGTTTAACAACAGGTTTATCCTTGAGTTTCCAGGACTGAAGTGCTAGGAGTCCTTATATTTGCAAGACTTGGTTCTAGTGACTAAGTTAAATCTGCATTATTGGTATATTCTTTAAGAGTGAATGGGCGACAGATAAAATAAGTTTTTATTTTATTTTGTTGCAATAATGGTGTATATTCCAAAGATCTGACCTTTGGGCAGGGAGGTCATGAAAGCTACATAAATGGAGACTAAGAGTAGAAAAGTACGAAGGAAAGGGTGACTAGATAATGTGTATTTATTTCAACCATATGGGACTAAGCTAAGTAATTATTTTTTATCCATAAGATTTGTAAAGGTATTTTTTTCTTAATATCTTCTGTGGCTTTGGCAGTCTTGTCATAGCACTACATGAAAGGGGTGATTATCAGCAAGTGAAGGAGCCATTTGAAATGTTCTCATCTTGTAATGGATTTTGTACAGCTGACAATGTGATAGTAAATTCAAGTCAGTGTTTTACCTGCAGCCAGTAGTGAAATTTTTAAGCATAGTTGCATTTGTCATTGTTAACAAAAGTTACAAGAGTGTGTTACCTTGCGTTTGCTACAGGCTAAGGAAAATATACATGAAAAATTGTGTTAGCTCACAGTGTTCATAATAGTTAGGCTACGAACCTGAGGTTTCAGATCACTTACCATGGTTTGTGTAGTGCATCCAGATAAACTGCAGACCTGTGTTTGTAGATGACTGGCTGAGGAGAAGCAGCTCCCAACAGCACTGGTTGTGAACTTTGAGATACTCTCTCTTGTTCCCTGACCGAGTAATAGATCTAGCACAAAAACTTAAAAATACCAAGTTACCTGTGCCTTTCAGCTTGTACTCAACAGAAAACACAGATCCTGTCTTTTTAGCCAGCGGTATAGGACTTAGTGGTGTGATGAGTAACAGAGTCTACCTGTCCAAGCTAGGACATTTGTCAGTGTGCACGTTGTGTTTGTCAGACTTCAGGTGTGACCTTACAGCTGGGCTGAGCTCTTTATGTCCTTTATCCCGACATCGTATCAGTAAATCAAAAATTCCTACTAACTCTTAATGTGGTTTCTGTTATTAGACCAGATGAATGTGAGAAATAAAATAATTCTTACACATCCCTCAAACTACTCCTGTGATAACTGACATCTTTTCAGTTGATTATCCTGCAGCTTCCTCAAAAGCTGGCTTACTACTGGGTTTGAAGGGAAGCAATTCTATGTTCTAGGAGTTTCCAAAGCCTTGTAAGGTACCTACCTAACTAAGTAGGTACTAAACCGTCCATGTTTCATCTTAAACTCAGTTGCATTGTATATTTTCTGTGGGCAGAAGTGGCTCATCAACCTCTTTGTAAGTTAAAACATGTTGTAGTATGGCAGTGGTAGCATCCAACCTGATTGGCTTTGTAAGGTGCCTTCTGATGAACATCAGACACAGAATGTTTTAGTCTTCTTCAGAGTGGGAAGAACTTCTTCAGTCCTGTCTTGAGAAAGCTAAAACTCCTTATTCTGTTATTCAGTGAAAATAGTGCTTGCTTAATTGGCCCGAATAGCTTGATCTTGTATATGATGAAGTCCCTTCAAAATTAATGGGTGTAAGCAGGATGGCTAAGCCATATCAAACTGACAGTGCAGTTATTCCTAGAGTAAAACAAATGTTCCCAGCAAAGAATACTTGTTGGAATCTTGATCAACTTATTTGTTTTCAACCTCAAAAACATAATAGGAAAGTACAGTGAAGGAGTGTCAAGTTTATAGCCTGTGTTTGCTAAATACCTCTGTGAAAGAATGCTGGTGTTCCTACAAAAGCATCTTAACATAAGTTACGTCTCTAAAAGGCTGTATCCAATATAAATTGTAGAATCAGGGAATGGTTTGGGTTGAGAAGGGACCTTAAAGGCCATCTAATTCCAACCCTCCTGCTGTGGGCAGGGACACCTCCCACCAGCCCAGGCTGCTCCAAGCCCTGTCCAGCCTGGCCTTGAGCACTGCCAGGGATGGGGCACCCACAGCTTCTCTGGGCAACCTGTGCCAGTGCCTCAACACCCTCACAGGAAAGAATTTATTTCTGGTATCTAATCTAAATTTACCCTCTTTTAGCATAAAACCATTGCCCCCTGTCCTATTGCTACAGGCCCTACTATCGGAGTGCCTACTATACAGAGTGCTCAGAAAAGTTTGAATAAGTACAGTAACAGAAATTTTAGTAATAGTGGAAGTATCGTACAGATAGTAGTTTTTGTAGAGCAGGAGAAAAATGTTATTTATGTTTAAAAAAAAAAATCACAAATAGATCATTAAGGATGTATGGGCTTTATTGCTTTGGGCCTTGCTAGTGAAACTTATTTCTCTTAAAATTTATGCATTTCTGAGATGTGACCTATGTGGGATTATAAAATACGTTTTTTCTCTGCGGTCCCGGAGCATTGCTCTGAAATAAAATAGAAAAGCATCCTTAAGGAAACAGCTATGGAGGGAATAGTTATGTTTATGTGTTATAGTTACTTTTCTGGGTTGGTTGGTTGGTGGGGTTTTTTTTGTTTGTTTTTGGGGTTTGGTTTTTTTTCCATTTATTGTGTTTTCATCCCTTAAGATCAAAAATAGCAACGTAGCTAGTAGTAAGTTCTGCCACCATTTTCAGTCTTTTGTGTTCAACAAACCTCTCATGTAGCAGAAGTGTTGGTAGTGCAGGGCTGTTCCCACAGAGTTACAATCACCAAGTTAAGTGAAATTGAGGTAGGTTTCTCCATTACATGTAATGGCTGCAAATGCTGCAAAAGGCAGTTGAACTGTGGAGCCTTTTTGTCTGGTCTGGGTAATCTCACTTCCCTCTATTAATAAGATCTAACAGAGTTGGTTATATTGAAGGCACTTCAAGTCTAGGTAAATGTTTTGCCATGATAAGCAAGAATTTTCCATATTTTGCATGGTTTGTTTGTGCTTAAGTGCATCAATAGGAAATTACATTAATATTTGTCTTCTTTTTTTAACTATACACATTGCTAATTGCTAGGGTTATATCTCTGACAATAACTAGGCAATCATCTGCAACTCTTACCAATATCTGATATTTGCAGTTCAGTGAATGAAAAATAAAGTGTGCTTTATGCAAATATTTTTGCTAATTTCTGCCATCGTTATTGATAACAGTCTGGTACCAAGATAATTGTTGTATCCCAATTTAAACAAGAAAACATGAAATAACTCTTAAGATAATTCTCATAAGAATAACTTCTGACTTGAACATCCAGTAGCAACTCTATTTTCCACAAATCTGTGTACAAGGTGTGTACGTGAATTACCTTTTCTTCATCGCCAGTGCTGAAAAATGATTCTTACAGTAACAGGTCAGATCTCCTTGTCTTTAACAGACAATAGCGTACTACAGAAGACCAGTTTGTGATTCAGTGTTGCCTGTCAAGTCTGTCAAGATATTGTTAAACCGTTGTGCCTTTACAGTTGATGGAAAAGCAAAGAGTAAGTCTTGAGGAAATAGAACATGTGCATAGTTCTGCTGATAGTATTTAAAGCAACCTTCTGAACAGTCTGGACACATCTGACTTATCATGGTTACTATGTGGTGTGCTTCAAAAATTAAACCAGCATCATGGCTTTATGAATTTTGTTTCTCTATAGAAAAATTATTTTCCAAGAGTGGAAGAGAATATTATAAGCTTTTTCTTGTGCTTTGTCTTTCTCATTCCACCACTTATTTTTCCGGTAATGCTTTGGTTGTTTCTCAATCACTTCGAAATCTACAGAGCATTTCAGGAAGTTTTATGCTCAACGTTTTCTTTGAAGTCTTGATATGGTAGCACTAAGAGGTGACCTAAACATGACTACAGATTCCAAGATTGCTGTTGGTTTTAAGGGGAAAAAGAAGAGATTTAAAAGTGAAGCTACTTCAGCTGCTTTTATTTATTTTTCCCCTATTCTCTCTTATGACATCTTTAAATGTCACTCTGACCTCCAGCCCTGTATCCCCACTCACACAGTAGAAGAGCAGGGATTTGCTGTGTAAAGTGATGAAACATCATCAGATACGTGTTTTGGGAACTGTCTGTTTTGGTGAGTGATATTTATTTTATCAGAAGGCAGAACTAGCCAAACAGACTGTGACGTTAATGCTGGAAATGCTCTAGTGGTGGAGGGAAAAGAGAAATGTAGGTTCTTGTGACAGGCCTGGGGATGTTGGAAGCTTTTATGTTCATGTATCTCATCTTTTAAACTTGAAGCTGCAGTGTGGGGAGATGTGGTATCTTTACAGTGACTCCTGTCTTCCTCCAAATTGTTGTTTTCTCAGTTCAAAGAATATTTACACTCAAAAGTTACCAACCGAAGACGATGTATCCATTTTCCCTTTGACTTTTTTTTCCTCTTCCCCTCTTCATGTAAACTCATTTCCAACCCTCAGGGGAAAAGTAAAAGGAGATTGAGGGATGTACTGAATTTTCTGTATCTGTCTCGCCGCCCCACCTGCTTAATTGCATGAAGAAAAACAATAATTGGAATTAAATGTTGATACATGGAAGTGAGACATTACTGTCCCACCAGACAGGTAGAGACTATTACTTAACGTTGTCTAGATACTAGCAAGAAAACTTCTTGGCTGCCTGAGAGATGAGGAAGAGAGAGCTTGTCCTAGGGGAGTTTTCATGCTGTGCTGAGAAACGGAGAGATAAGGACAGTGGGATTATGCTGTCCCAGATACCTGAGACTCGTTATGCAGAACTCATCTGTATGTCTCTGTACAGTATTACATGTGGCATGGAAAAACACTGCAGGGAAAGGAGGTGGTCTGTGCAGCTTCTCTGTGTCACCCAGCTCAGTAAGCCTATAAGAGCAAACAAACCTCCTAACTGAAGGCACTGGCTTCACTTGGCCAGTTTGTTCTCTGTGTAGTCAGAAGATTAGGTTTGCTGATGTGGCCTTACTGACCAGGGGTTCGTCCTTGGTAGTCCTGGTCTTCAGGTGACAGGTAGTGGTTACCTAAGGATGTTGTGAGATGCTTGAAAGTTTTCATTACACACTAAAGAAAAGATCTCTCCCACTACCTGTGCACCTTGAAGGGTCAAGTATTTATTGTTAAGATCTCGAAACTGTGTGCTTATAACCCATATTTTGTTAAGAATTTGTTTCACAGTAACTACAGGTCTGACTTTGCCCCCCTTAAGACAATTTGGATTCTGTTCGGTGATGAAGGCTTTTTGAAGTTCAGCAGTCATATCTTGAAGCATGAAGTTGCTTATTAGTTCTATGAGAAAATAAATGAGGATATGTGTGCATGCAGCAATGAGTATGGGAACTTAGATGCCCTTACAAGAAAACACAGAGATTTCAGTTTCTGGGAAGTTGAATTATTCTTGCTGAAACTATCTCCCCTTTGTGGAAAGAGCTGATACGGCAGATGCTGGTGCAGCAGACTTCCAGAGTGGACTTGGGCTGTGGGGTAGTCTTGCTACATCTCATGAACTTCAGCTTCGTAACTTGGTATTTTGGCCAAAGAACCTTGAGAAACCTCTCTCTCTCTGCCTCAGAGTTTGCCCTGAAAAAAAGGAAAAAACATCAAAAAGATGTATAGCATGTCTTGGCTCTGGTGAAGGAAAGTGAGGGAGACTTACAATAAAGTGGTAAGCCTGAACTGGGGATGATGGTGGTGATGATGATAATAGAAGCCTAAGAAAGAACAGATGCAGAAATCATTAGTTCATTTTTTGTTTTCTTTTCCCAGAAGAAGGGGAAAAAGTTGGATGAAAGGTACACCCTTTGGTGAGTATAAAGTTGCAAGTGAAGTCCCTGGATGTAGGATGTTTTGGGGTAATGGAGGTTTGCTGCTCTTCAGAGCTGCTAGGGTGACCCTTCAGTTCAACACATGGCGTGCTGAAATAACCATGCGGGCTTTTCACAGGTCTGTATACGTTTGTATCAGACTTTTTAATCTGAATTTCCCCAAGTATTTTGCAGACAAATATTTGGCTTAGATGATCTTTTTTTTCATAGTAAACAGAAGATCTATGCAGTAAATTTGACTGATTTGTAATATTTACAAATGCTAATCCCTGTGATACTCAGTCATTTTTCTTAGAGAGTACAGGAGTCCTGAGTGTACTCCTTTCAGATGTAGTCGGACCTACTCATGTTCCACTATGCCATTTCTGAGTAGCTTTTCAATATATACAGCCTCTTCCTAGTACTTTATTTTGCATTTTCTACATGTTGAGCATTGTATAACATGGGTTTGAGACTAGGAAATGTTGAACTTGGCCTTTAGCTTTGACTCTTAAAAATTAAATCTGTAGTTTTAGGTCAGACAGTTTCCTCTCTGAAGTATGCTCTTACGCGAGCGATTTGCAGTTTGTTTGGGGAAGTTAATTCTGTTGGCGTTTGCTGCAACGGTTTCTGTTAAGTTCATGATGTTAGGTAATGAAGAATCTAAACCTCTTAGTATGTTTGACATGTGAGAGTCAGACATGACAATAGAAATGTCAAGAGTTCCACAAGCAGCAAGAAATTTAGCCTGAGGAAGTAGCAATAGATAATGCAGTGCTTTGTGATTCATGTTCCACCGAAGCCAATTCACTTCTTGTGACTCATAATAAATCAGTGATTCAACATAAAATTATCTTCCTCCTATTGCAAAAAAGCATAGACATGTCCAGTAAAACCA
Source organism: Falco rusticolus (assembly GCF_015220075.1). Taxonomy (NCBI): domain Eukaryota; kingdom Metazoa; phylum Chordata; class Aves; order Falconiformes; family Falconidae; genus Falco; species Falco rusticolus. Next base: position 25,381,010 of record NC_051197.1, read on the forward strand.
ACTAGATTTGGTTCTGTGTGGGGAATCTGTTCAGCAGTTGCTTAACTGAAGATATTCCAGTTTGCGAGAGTTCCCATAAGAATTTCCCTACAAATTCCTGGTCAGAATGAATGTTTACTACTTCAGATATCAGAAATGTCATCCACAGGTTTGATCAATTAAAGCTAGGACAAGCACTGAAGCAAATAATTGAGAGCAGTTTGAAGAAAGATATGACGAGTGCAACTGAATTTGAATTTACTTGTAGCGTGACAAATTTTTCCTTTTTCCACTCAAAATTTTTATGATTATAGGAAGCATTCTGGATACGAAATGTGTAAAGCTCATGCAAACTTTATTACCAAAGTTATTTGAGTCTTAGAATTGAGAAGAAAAAAGTCAAAAGAAGAAAGTTTGAGTGTAGAATTTTAGGTTTTGCTTTATGCTTTAACTTCAGGATATATTTTCACTTTGTCCTACATACATTCTAATTAATGCACTTGACTTGCTCTTGTTAACACAGCGAATGTGGGAAATAAAATGACAAATGAAGAGGGAAAACCCTGTGTCTGTATTCCATGCCTGAAGGAAGCATACCCTCCTTCCTCCCACCTTGCCCCTGTATTTCTGTTTTAATGGTAGCGTTTAAATTTTGAAAACGTGGTTAGTGCGTGATCCAGAATAAAGCCTCTGGCTGTTCTGGGTTTAAAAAACACCTTGCCAGAGCCCCAGGCACATCCTCCTCCTTCCTGCTGGTACATTTAAGGTCCCTGTGTTGCAGCCATGCCCCTGCCTGGCTGCACACCCTGTAATCCAGACCCTGGCTCTGACTTGACTTTCTGGCTTGACTTTAGACCTGCCTGATTGCTGCAGACTTCCCTGGTGATCGCTGCTTGTGCCTGACCCTGGTTACTGTCTACAGATCTGGGCCTGACCCTCACCTGCTGGTTCACCTTCTTAGCTTGACCTTGGACCTTCCTCCTGTCCTGTCTGAAGACGTGGACCTGCTCTGCTCACCCCTGCCAGGTATGGTGGGACAGGGCTGCTGTCGGGGAGGGCACTGCCCTGCCTGCCTCCCTCTTAGCCTCTTAGCATGCTCTGCCCTCACTGCTTCCGCGCTCTGTGCTGCTCTGGGTCCAGTGCTGGTCAGATGCAACAGCCTGCTTCATTGGCCTGAATCAAACTAAAGCATGCTGAATACCACCAAAGTCACAGCTATGTCCAGGACCCGGTGGTTTTGAAATCAAATTTAAAAAAAAAAAAAAAAAAAAAAAAGAAACCTCTGCTTAATGAAATAAGGTCTCAAAGAATCCTCAGGTATTTGTGGAGTTTATATGTGTAATTGTATTTGCATGGCTTTCTGGCAGCGCTGTCCTCTGAATCTTAGCTTAATATTTTGACTCCTGCTTCTGGTTTTCATAGTAATCACAGTCATTCTGGCTCTCTGGAGCTTAATGTGCTTCTAGATTTAAATTTTTCTCTTCTTCCTTCACTTGGTGCGATGCTTCTCATGCTTCAACTCGGTCGGGTTCAGTGACTCCAGAGAGACGGCTGAGCGCTAACACCATGCTGGAGATGCTGCTTTTTCTAGCCTCTGCCTTCTTGCTAGCCAGCGATCCCGAGGTGTAGGAACATAGCCTTAACATGAAAGCAATCCTCGCTAACTTTTATAAAAGCACTTTCCAGATGGCAAAATGTTTAAGTCAAATTTCTAATAATTTCATGGTAGTAGTACATTATATCAGTGTTCCTTCTTTGTGTATCTCCTTTAAGTGTTCAAACCCCTTCAACATGTGGGAAAGTCTAATTCCATGAGTTTTATTCTTACTGTGTCAGTTACCAAATGGGATATGAACTGCCAGCGATGTTTTGTGTTATGTTTAATTTATAATCTAATTTTACAGTAAAATAGAAATACAAAAGTCAAAGCCAGAAGACAATGTCCTGTGCAGCTGGAAATTTGGTTCAGTGCTCTGAAGTGGGGTGAGACACTTCCAGTAGATTGTGATCCTTTCTGTATTTCCTGAATCACTTAGCAGATGGCACAGCATGCAGTTTTAACAGTCTGAAGCCACCAAAAATCCATTAACAGTTTTGTCTGGGTTACTTAACAGAAGTCTGACTAAGCGTGCCTGGAGCTTGACACACTCAGGATACCAAAACCGGTAAAAGCTGTGACCACCTGAGAGGAAGCCAGGTGTAACTGGAAGGGCTTCATGCACTGCAGAAGTGGGATGCTCTCCTGTCTTGAGGAGAAGCTAGCAATGCTTGTATACACGATGATGCTGGAATTGAAACTGCTTGGAGAGTTTATGGAAAACTGAAAACAAAGAGCCAAAAAATAGAGCTCAACACCAACAAAGAGTACTCAGACTGGAAAAACAAGAGAAGTGGCCTTTTCTGTCACACAGACAACTTTTTGGCATCTTCTGCAGAAGTAGAAGGGACTTAAAAGATAATGGGAAGGGCAAGAATTTATCTAATGCTAGAGGTACTTGTTTTTCATGTTAGATGGAGCTGTACTGTAGTAATATTCATGCGGTATTTACATCAGGATAATTTCATCATAGTTCTTTCCAAAACAAATGAGTACAACTAGATGTACAAGATGTGCAGGAGATAAGCAAGTTAGATAGTACCATCAAAGAAAATGTCCTGAGACTTGTTCTCAGAAATGTGAGGCAGGGATAGGAAAGTTTCTAATGAAGGTGGAACAAACACTTGAAAATACGCTCTGGTTGGGTGGGAGAGCAAGAGAAATGAAGAACCCTGTTTCTCTGTATTGTAAGGAAATAAGAGTTGTTCATTATTCCTATAACTTTAACACCAGTTTTCCTTAACACCAATGCCTCAAATTATTATTTTTTCATCAAGCAGAATGAGATGGCTTCTTTTCTGCTATGCAATACTGCACTACCGAACTTTCTGTCTGTGCTGGTACGTTACTGTAGGTGGCAGCTGGAGACACACAGGAGCACGCGGAGCGTTCATGCCCTCCCTTAATGGCCGCTTCGCTTTCTCTGCAGAGCTAAATTTAGTGACTTCTATCTACCGCATGGTTTATTGCATACACAAACACAATGTACAGGAAATTAAGTTTATAGTTCTCAATTGCTGTAAAATATTAACGACTGCAGACACAGTGGGTACATTGTATGCTTTTCAGGCTCGGTGTTAGCCTGAATTTACAGTCCTTGTACCTTGGTAAATGTATGGCAAAAGGGTAGCTCTAAAGGTAGCAGTCCTCATTGTGATGGAGTCAAAGTCCAGATCTTTGATCCGGTATGAGGGCTTGCTCTGTCCATCTGAAATCCTTCGTTTTGAAATCCTACATTCATACTTCTCCTTCCCACACCCCCCGCTGCCCCCAAATAAAAACATTTAACAGACGAATCAGACAGTGTGTCAGATGCATCAGTCGTTCCACTGGTGAGGAAAACTGGTGCAGACTAACGTTTTTGTAAAGATGAGCCATGTTAATTTGTTGCAGTTTATGTGTTTCAGCTAGTTTTGGACTTAGGGCTCATACACATGTAAGGAAGTTTTTAATTACTCTTCTCCTTGTGATGATGTCATGATCAACAGCAGAGCTTAAGAGCTTCATGACTGTTTTAGATGTGGTCACAACCTAATTGAAACTTTTTTTTAGCGTAAGAAGAATTTTTTTCCCAGTATTTGACTGATTCCCAGTTCCACAAATATTTATGTGCATATGAAGAGTCCTGCTATAGTTTTCTTACATAAATAATTAATGTAGACATGTAGGAAGGCTCATGCCTGCATATGTAATTTATGTACTTTTTTTCATTCACTGTCTTTGCGTAACTACTTGCTGTATTTCTACAGTTTTTGAATACGAGATCCTAGTGTCTAACTACAGCAGATGAGAAATACCTCCAATGTTTTCTTTCACGCTTTAAGTAAAACTAAGTTCAGAATAGCTCTGAGTGATGAAATAAAAATTAGATGTTTAATTTAGACTGAGCTTCAGTCCATATTGTCTTAGTCCACTATTTATAAAAGTTTTTATGCTCTACTGTTGTCTTGCTTATTTACAAACTCGTAAATGTTCAGTGTGTGAGGCCACTATTTCTTTCTGCTAAACCACATACTGAACAATTAAAGTAAAAAATCTTCTACATGCTGCTCCTGTTCTTCATTTTTACCTAAACTTATCTTAATTCTTTGTTACTTTTGTAGTTGCTTTCCTGACTTTTCTTTTTTTTCCCCAACACGGTCAAGCAAAATATATCAATTTCACAAGTTTGTGATGGAAAGATGTTGAAGAAAACCAGAAAGTTGAGTAATATTTATAGATTCAAAGACTACTTGGAAGTTACAAAATATTAACCTAGTCTGCTTTGCATGAAGTACTAATTAATGCAGTCTTAACGTATGCTTTTTTCTTTTTATTCCTGAGGATAAAGCATACAGTAATGGATTTTTAAACTTGAAAATGCCATCTCTTTGGCTACTGTGTAGAAGTGGGAGACAAGATCAAACTATCACTGAAAAAACCCCCGACCTCTTTGTCCAGCTTCCCCAACAGACTTTGGAAATGTTGGCAGTATTAAGGCATATTTTTACCTTTAAGTGTGAGATGTACCCCACACATGGTTAGTACATACAGAGTTAAGACAGGATGAATGCTAATTAGGTTTGTTTTTTTTTTTGTTGTTAAAACTGCCTCAGCATTTACCAAATAGTCCAATGCTTCTCAAGTATCTCAAGGATACGGTGTGTAAGATCAAGTGAGGGTTAACCATGCCTTTCTTTGGGAGCTACAGTTAGTGTTGACGCTAGCTAGTTTTACTAATTCTTTTCACCTTTTAGACCACATCACAGGCTTAATGATGCATGGTGTGTCCAGAAAGGCTTGTGACACTGCTGGGAGAGGGGCTAGTCAGCTAGGGTATCTTATTTTCCAAAGGTAATGCACGTCAGGAACTTGGGAGGATGAACTTGCTGTGGAGATGAGACTCTCCTTTCTGCCAAAGCCGGACGGGAAGCACCCAGTATGGATGTTCTCCAGCAGCAGAGCTGCTTCTGGTTTACAAGTGCCTTCAGAGTACCCTGTCCTCAGTGAACACTTTGTCCTAAGCTCTGAGAAAACAGCTGATAGCATGGGATCCTCTCTAGCTGTTCTCTCTTCATGTTTTCAGGCTGTACCTACATAGCCTAAGTTGGTTCCTGTATGACTGTAATTTATTACGGCTGATTGGAGTAAAGATGCAGAAAATCCAGCCACCAAGAGACTGGTGTAGAAAACTCGTTGCTGCTTAGTGTGGATGGTGTTTCTGGGGGTTTATTGTATTCTTCTTTTCTGACTTTAGCTAGCTGAAGGCACATCGGCCCCTACGGTTGTGCCACACCATGGCCTCGCTGTGGGAAAAGGAGAGGATTTCTGCTTGCTTCCTTGGGGAACGCCTTAACTACGAGGGAGTTACAGCGCAGGTAAGCGCTATTGCTGTGCTCTTCCTCTGCGCATCTTTAAAAGAAAAGCGTGAATCCTGTTCTTCCTCAAAGGAAGGCTGGGGGAGTGTGCTCAGCAGGTGTGCCGGGTGCCCTGTACACAACATCCCCCTGTGCTGCCTGGTATCCATGCCAGGGGAGGATTCCCAGTGGCTTTACACTGGGCGTTTGTTGTAGGCCACTTGTAGGAGTCTCGATCTTCCTCGCTGTTATGGACACCACGTTCTTCCTCAGGGTTGTAGTAGCAAACAGCACTTTACTGGAGTTTAGTGACCATCTGACTGAAAGATACAGACTTAAATCCTCAGATTCTTTAATGGATGGAGCTGGATGTGAAGAGTTTCTCTGAAAATCACCATCCTTGGCCATTTAACATATCTACTTTGGCAACTTATATTTTACATGATACGCTACTTTTGGAACTCTGTACTAACAGCAGTGAGGAGAATCAATGTGCACAGCGTGTCAACAAAAGACTGGATGTGCGTAACACAGGGGCTACGCTCGGTTACTGCTCGGTCCCTGCTGGCTACTGGGCTTGATGTGTCTGTACCCGGTCACTACAAAGCGCTGCTGCAGCGTGTTGCGTTTTCCTGCTGTGCACTGACTCCTTTAGCAGAGTATCTGCATAGGCTAGATGAGGCTGTATAATTGGATTATAATTTACAGAGTCTAACAGGATTTGGTTTAAGCATACAAAGAAAAATTAGCTTTTTAGTACAACTCAAGCAAATTGTAATAAGCGAGTCACTGGCAATAGTCCTTGTGCTCTAGAGAAGTCTTATCTCGACTAAGAGCGTACGTTAAACTAATTACAAGCTCCTAGAAGTTAATATTAACTCAATTAGACTGAAATCACCATTATGCTATATTTTGGAAAGTCATTAAATAAGGAAGTTTGTGAAGTTTGCACTGACTTCTGTTGCGTCAATTCTCTTACGATCCATTTTGTTTGCATCTTTATCTTTCTTTGAGTCCTTGGTGCTTACTGTTAAAGAGAGCAGTCATGCCTGTAGTGAAAACACGGTCTAAGCTGTTAACAGGACTGAAAAAAAAACCACCCAATTTTGGCAGTATCTCATTTTTCCTCAATACTTCCAACTAATGGCTTTTTGGTTTTGTATGGGTCTTTGAATGCCATTTTCCCTGTATGTTTGGCGTTTTTTTATTTGGCGGATTATATGTGACCTTCGTGAGCAGGCATGTTGCATTTTGTGGTCTTAAGTAATCATGTCAGTGTCTTTACCAAGACAGGAAGAAGTTGGCCCAAAATTGTCAGTATCGGTGCCTCAGTGAGCATTTTTATGAAATAATTCTTTTTTCCTCAATAACCTAACCTTTTATTTGAGTTCAAAATCCTACATGAATGATATGATTTTGATATGTTACCACTTATGAAAAGTTCTTCTCCCCACCAAAAAAAATAGTAAAAGAAACAGTTAAGAATTGTGCATATCCTCCTAGCAAGGTAAGATTATCCACTTGCCAGAGAAAAACATCTTGCTTGTCAGTCACCGCATTGTTTTTCCCAACATCCATTCTGGTTTTGGACACTTGTATGTCCAACGCGAAGATCGTTCATTATTTGGTAGCTTTCTTGAACAGAATAACATCTTTTAGTGAATTTTCAAGTGCAATATCCTACTTGATTGGTACGCATAGCAGACAGGGTATTTTGTTATAGTTAGCAGTGCAAAATAACATTCTTTTTGTAAAATTTGACTGTGGAGACAGGGAACTACAAAGGTTTCAAACGCCATTCACAGACTTCACACCAAAACGTAGCCTAGAGCTATTGGCTAATAGGAACAGTTTAGCCGCGAGAGCCTGAGGTACGGATGTCGTTGCTGATGTGGACGGCTCTTGCTCGCTTAATCCTTAGCACATCTCCCAAAAAATTGTTATGAGAACTTGTGATTTTTGTTTCACTTTAGCAGAAAAATTTGATCTGAGTCATGAATTTAAAAGCATTTTGATTCGGAAGTATCAGTTAGCCCCTTTCTGAAAAGAAGATGCTAGAAAAAACATATTTTTTTAAAGTTTAGTTTAAATAGGTACATTCAAAAGGAAGCCTTAGGCTCTGGCTGATAGTGCAGTGGAGTCTCTGTGAGGCTTCTGTTACGGCCTAATAGATATGGTAAAAAAGATATAATACAAAGCAAAAACAGTTGACAATAGAAAGCAGGAATCTCAGGTAGCACTAGCTAGCTTATCACCTCTGCAATCAGTGGTACAGAATTAGTTTGCAGCAGCAAACTGATTTTTATTTTGTAATTGTGGGAATAAAATCTAATGAAGCTCCTGAAAGCAAAATGTTTTAGCATTTTGTTGTTGGTTTTGGTTTCCTCCCCTTCCATTTTGGGTCAACCAATTCAGACACAAGAGCAGATGCAGTTCTGGTATAAGTATTGCATAATCCTGCATGTGCATATAGGTGGGAGTGATTTTTTTACTTTTTTTTTTTTAAAAAAAAAAAACAAACCACCACTTTTGACTGTTGTGTGCTTGCATGTCAATGATTTGATTTTGTTGCTTTGACATTATGTTGATTTGCCTAAATTAAACCTCGGGTGCATAAAGAATGTAGTAGCTGCAAAGAGATGCTCCCTTCTCTTTTTCTCTTCTTAATTTTGAACATAAAAAAAAAATAGTCCTGGAAGTTAAAACTCAAAGCTTTTAATTATGGTATGAAGATGTCAGAAAGAAGGAACAAGTAAAAGAACAAGGGATCTCTTGTGCCTCTTTCTTTCATCCCAAACCTTGTCTATAAAACTGAAGACACTACTTGCAGTATTGCCAAGTTATCCTACTTCAAAGGGCTCCTCAGGCCTTGTAGTATTAGTTCCCTAGAAACCTCAGCTGCGTATGATTTATTTTTTATTATTTTTTTTATGCTGGCTTCACTCAGTTACTGAAGAACTTTCCTATTTATACAGTACATGTTAGATAAAGAAACTATATGCTTACATGAGGCATACCTCCCATCCTGCTACAACTTGATTACTTTTTTTTTTCCTTAAGTACTGCTCAAGCAGAACTTCCAAAGCAGTCAGTGTCTTGTTCTTCTAATGACTTGTTAGAAACTGCATCTGACTCCATAATGCCCATCTTCAGCCTGCCCTTTCAGAACTGTCTGCGGCAGGACGTGGTTTTGTTGGTTCTTCGTTTCAAAAAGAAATGTCTCCTCTTAATCTCTTGGTGAGACCCGCTGCAGCACAGCACCTGGACTAGAGGTTTGTCTCAGATCTCACGATATGGGCTGGCTGGTGGGAGAAAGGGAACCTGGGTGAAGGGAGAATATGTATGTGTCTTGCAAAAGTAGCTGTAACCTATTTTTGTCAGGGTCCAACCTTTTTCCTACTGTCAGAAGGATGTAAGCCCGTATAAACGAGGCCTGCACAGATTCTGACGTAGATACATTGCCTGCAACGTGGCTCCTAGAACTTCTGTCGCTTGCTCCAAAATGTGCTGAGTTTCACGGCACTGAGTAAATTGGCTGCATTTAATGCTCCTGGTTCAGTCGGGCAGAGCCCCTGTTTAGGCGGGAGGGCAGGATGGCGGCTGCGCGTCGCTGCCCTTGCCTCCCCGGTGGCTGCGGGGGCACCCCTGGGGCACCCCGGGAAGCGCGGCCTTGCCGCTCAGCAGCGAACCCGGCCACTGGCACAAGGGGTAACGGCAGCTCTGGTGACGCAGGGGATGGAGCTGATGAGCGGTGTCTCGTCCTCAGGCCAGTTGCTGCCTTTCCCTTGCTGACTGGACCTTTGGTGCTTCAGATACGGGCCCCTCCGCGTGGGGCATGGCAGGAGGGGCTCCCGTGACCCCCGCTGCCGGCGGCGGGGTGAACAGTTTCTTGGCCTCCTCAGGCAGTCTGTTCAGCTTTACAGCTTTCTGGCACCGCTCAAAGGTACTGCGTGGTGGGGGTGTCTCCTTCTGGGCTGAGACTTCTCTCAGGAAATAGCTGAGCTAATTTTAGAAGCAAAAACAGCTGGAGGAGGCCCACTGCAAATGCAGTCCGGGTATCTCCCGTCTAATCAGCGATGAAATCCGATTGATGGTGAAGCTCTTTCTTAGCGGCATGTTTGTTAATCGTGAAGGGGGTGGGGAGAAAATCAGCACAAGATCTTTTATGAGGCAGACATAAGTGAACAGAAGCTTTTTAAAATTGAACTTGTGGGAACTGGTAGGTTCATGCAATCCATCACAGGGACGGAGAGGCCAGACGACAGCTTTCCGAGTACGTGTTGGCATAAAATCAGATGGAGAGAAGAGAAACTATGGTACTTTTTGCCTGACGTGACCTGAGGAAAAATACTGGCTGTTGTGCAGCTCTTGCATGCTTATCTCAGGCATATCATGTTCTGCAGTGATTAAAATACAGCTTCTGGTGACAGCAGGAACCCACATGCCCTTCTGAGTTGTGTGCAAACTGCGACAGTTGTTCCTTCAGCCCAGGTCGTGTTTCAGCATATGTTTTAGCAACAGCTTTTTATTGCATTTGAGTTCCCTATATGTTGCTCTGAATGAAAACACAGGAAATAAAAAAAAATCTTGCAGCAATATTCTGTTTCTAAGGGCGAAGGCAACCCGTTGTTGGGGTCTGTGGATGTTGTATGCATTCATGGTGTACCATGAAGTCAGGGAAGGCAAAAATGAAATTACTGATGTTTTTGAATCTTTCATCTAAACTCTTCCACTGCTTTAAGTTGTGTTGCAGCATGAACAGCTGCAGGAGAACGCCTTTTGTACTGTAAGTAGAACAAGTGTTGTTTCCATAGCAGGGCTACCATTGAGGGCTCCTCTCTTCATCTGCTGGCTGCAAGAGCCTGGGGGATGAAGGTGGTGCTAAAGAGGGTGTACAAGCTGCTTCACTTGTGTTCAGTCATGTGTCTCATCTGTTTACAGGTGTCTGCTCCCAAATAGATCTTTACTGCATTCCAGTTCACCCGGGGTGGGGGAGTTTCTGCACGTATTGAGGATTTTGTCTCATTTGAGTCGTACATAACAATTTCTAGGCTTGAAGTTGTTGCTGGGCTGCAGGCACGAGAAGAAGGCTTTAACCTGAATAGAGTAGGCTTGAAACAAAAAGGTTTGAGCCTGGCTTTAAACACAACTTTTTGGCTGCATGTTGTAGCCCAAGTTACAAGGTGCTATGCTATCCAGAACTGAACATACATTTCTTCTCCGGTTACATGTGAAACAACCAGTTTTCTCTTATTTTCCTTAAGATGACGTTTCCTAGTCTTCCTTGTAATCAGCTTCAGAAAAAGGGTGGTTTTTCTCTGTACGAAATATCTGCCGTAAACCTGGTGCGGTTCCAGAACATTTTGTTACAACTGATTGTGCCTCCAATGTCATCTTTGGGAAGACTTCTGTATCTCTCTAGTCTGGACCAAAATGAACACTGAGCTATTCCTTGTATGACCAAAGTTCTCGGAACACAACTGATAACAGCAGTAACAGGCATGTAATGTACAACTTGCTATAACTTTCTGCTGTGGAGGGTTTTAACAAGCTCTTGCCACAAACTTCAGTGGGAACAAATGCATCTGTGCTGAAAGGTTTTGACAAATCCTACACAGACAGTTTTTTGAGAACTTTAGGACCTTTTTGAGGATGTATGTAAAGACCCAGCATGAGGCACGGGATTGAGACCCCTAAGGCAAGGAAATTGTCCCACTGTTCATGTTCTTAAAAGTAGTTTGGCGCTCAAGTCACTTCTGAGCCAAAAACAATCAGACATTAGACCTCAGCAAACTTGTGAATGTCAGAATTATTTTGGGGAATTGGGATCCTTCATCATAACCGCATATTTTGCAAAGATATGATGTGTGGCCTCAATTCAAAGAAAATGTAATTTACCCAAATTATTATTCCCTTGCTATGCATAAACTTCAAAGAAAAACAGTTTCTGAATAGTTTGTATGATGCTATAAATATATTTTTTTTAATTGCATACTGAGAAAAGAATAGCATTTCATGAGTCATACGTATTGTGGGGTCTGCAAAAAAGGCTTTCAAGGCCTGATGTGTTCCCACAATGTGCAAAAGCTTTAAGGTTCAACAGTCTTGTCTCTTCCAGCAACAAATTAAAGACAGATTCTCAAAATACTTTGACGTGAATAGCTGAACCTACTTCAAGAAACACCTTAGTAACTAAGTGGCTATCAGGTTTAAGCAGAGGAAAGGACCAATATACAAAGTCTCACTACAGGTCAGATGGAGAAAAATCTTCTTTCAGAAGTTTCTTTTGTTTGCTTGGTGTCAGAGGCAATGTGTTTAGTGAATGCTTTAACAGGCAAGTGCCAGGATTGGTTTTGGTGGTGTTTTTTTGTTTTTGGTTTGGTTTTTTTTTTTATTATTATTTACTTGAAATGAAGTGTGCTTTAAAAGAAGTGGCACTTGGCCTAATTTGTTGCAAGTGGTGCAAATCCTGTTCTGTAAGACCTCTCTAATCCTGTTGAAGTCCATGACAACAAAGAGAAGAATTTGACCTTCATTATTATAATGTAAAACTTTGAGCCAAATAGCAAGATAAAATGTCTCTACAGATTTTGGTCAAAAGTTTTAATACTTCTTTTGTATGAGAACTACTGAAAGTGGAAATTTCTATTAGACTTTTTTATCTTTTGTAAAATGACAAAACCAGAACCTGAAAAGACAGCACTTTTCCAGGTGTGCAATTCCTTGCCTACTTAAATATCTTCTTCAGATAAGTACCTTTCTGGTTAACCTGAAACAGCACTCAATCCTTCCAGTGCTGGAGGCATTTTGCTGTCGTGTGCAAGTACTAAAAGATGTGAAGTTCAGTGCATGCATCGAGGCCTTTAACCAGGTCTTACTTAGCTTGAAGGTTAGTGGCAGTGTTGAACAACAGCTGAAATAACAAACCACACTCTATGGTCTGACAGAGTTTTACCTTCAATACCTGTCTGACAGGAGAGAGAAGCAGTCAGAGCCGCAGCAAGGACTGGATCGCCAAGGGCTGCTGGAAGTGATCGACTCAAGATTCTTTGAAGAAATTCACTGCATCTGCAGGTATTCTGTCCAGAAACAGCTATCCGTTTTGCAGTGGCTCTGAGGAAAGCATATGATACACCGAGCCACACTGAATGACCTTCTGAGTGACCGCATCTATTCTGTAACATTGTCAATGAGCCCAGTAAATCCATATGGGAATCATTCCATTTGTGTGCAAAAGCAAATATAACTGACCTTGTAATACATTGCTGCAGCCTGTCACATCTATGAACTTTGCATCCACAGAGACTGTGTTCAGATTGCCTTACATGCTTTGCCCAAACTCAGAAGGCTGAAACGAAACTCTTAACTTCTTTTCACCCTTTTGAGGATGAGGTTCTCTTGAAAAGCTTGAGTTTGTTGGTTTGTCCCCTACTTTGGAGCAGAAGTCTCTTCTCCCTGCTATGCCTCCATTTTCTGCTTTGCTGACATGTAATAATCTCTCACTCCTTACAATTTGGAGACGAGAGAATGATGCTGTATTACTGTGGAGTATTACTTAAATTTGGGTTTGATCAGATTTTTGTGGGATGGGGTGAAAGGACTGTAAAACTAGTAACTGATTTTATAGGATACATTCAATAAGGAAATATAGGATTTAGGATTTCTAGATGAGAGTGCTGAGATAAGGGATTGTGCTACCAGTCTAGTAACTATTAAAACATGGTAAACACTGTGTGAGAATAGCTCACTGCCAATGATAGTAACTGCAGTTTTTTCAGGTAGCAAATTATATACTGCTCCAAGGACACTTTGATTTATATGAAAATAGAATTTTTATAAATCCTGCATGTGGTTGGAGCTAAGAAACATCTGCATTGATTCAATTATTGCAGAGTTTTCCTATTGAGTTGTCATATTGTGCTGGGGGGTGTGAGTGGCGTGTTGGGGACAGCACAGGGTTCAGGGGTTTGCAGGCAGCAGCCAGCCCCCAGTGCTCCGCTGGCACCTGCCATGTCCAGAGGCCACAGTTCCGCACCCTCTCCCTCTCTGCTCACCTCTTCATAGCATTTACAGGTTTTGTAGAGATTTCTGAAGTATCTGCCTGTTATGTTCTTTTTCCCGTCTCTCAGTACGATTTTGCTCTATGTGCTTGATAAATGTCAAATGAACTGTAGGGGTATACTTGGCTGCAGGGGCAATTTGCTTTTAGTGTTGGTGGTTTTTTGTTTAACTGTACTGTCAGTTCCATGGAGCAGCAAGATTACTCAAGAATGGACGTCTCCAGTGTTCAGCTTGTTTACAAACAGTAAGTGACTGCTTGCTTGGTATCCCACCTAACACACAGATGTCAATGTTTATAAGGGGTTTCAATATGTCATGGGGTACTAATAGCATTTCCATGCAAGGGATTATGATTTTCCACCATTAAGAAATCAAAAGCTTTTTATTGTTGTAGGGTAGAAGACATTAGCAGCAACTAAAAACAATGCTAGAACAAGTAAACAAAGGTTGACTTTGTATATCTTTCATAGGCATTCACCCAAACCAAACCATTTCAGGTTCAGCCTGAAAAAAACAGGTTACAATAGCTGAAAGCAGACATAGAGGCGCTACTGAAGGACAAGATGAAGTAATGAGTAAGTTGGTTTTCTGTATCTGTCCTTCCCTAAGAGACCGACTCAGCTCTTTGGGAACCACTGTAAAAATTTAAATTAACCTCGGTAGGATGTAAGAGTAAATGTTAGCGTGCCTTGAGAAACACCAACCTGATCCCCATGTATCGGCCTCCACTGTACTTTCCCTAGCTAGTGTCCCAATGTATTCGGTGTGAATTTCGCTTCAATAAGAATGATTAGGCAGGGGGAGCTGGATCTCCTGACCACACCACTGGTCTGTGAGGCTGGGGCTTGGCTCTGTTTGGCTTGTTAGGAGAGCAGATCTCCACGGCTTTGCAAACTTCTGTGTTTTCAGTCTTGCTACCAAAATTCTTCCCAGTAGTCACAGCTGGACAGACATACCTTACAGCTGTTAAGGTAATCAGCTTGACCCAATCAAATGAGTCTTGGAATTTTTTAGGAGTTTCTTTTTGCCCTAACTGTCACTGAGACCGTCTTCAGGATCTCGCTGTTGCAGCAGTCGGGCACATTTCTCCTAACACCACATGCAGCCTGTCCCCAGCCCACAGTCTTAACTTGAAGAAATCTGTGCAGAAAGCGCTCCCTGCTTCTTCTCAGTATCTCTTCCAGTGGGTGTTAGCACTCACTATTGAAAACACACATCTCATTTCTGATTTAAATGTACCTAACTTATGTTTCTTGTTCGTCTTTTCTAGTACACAGGCCAGCCTCTCCCTCAGTGGGCTGCTTTTGGCCTCTTCAGCCATGGGCAACTGGTAACTTGCGTTCTTATGCTGTTCTGCACAAATCTAAGGGTTTGGTGAAAATCTGCAAGGGGTTAATGTTTGTCCTATGCCCTGTCTGTGCAGAACAATCTTCGTCATCCGTAAAGGGAAAACAAGGATTTTATTTATTTACCTATTAAATTCATGCGAATGTTACACAAATCTAAACTACATACAGTGGTGGGACATACTGAAATCTTGAATTACTAAGTGTAAAATTAGATGTTAAATGACCAACAGTTTCTCAATACTATCTTCTAAATACATCTGAAGGATTAGCAATGATCTCTTCACTAAAGTTCTCTTCTACATTGTAGAATATTTATTAACTTGTTTATTGGAGATTATTGGTCAGTGGTTATTTGAAGACAGGGCTGCTGCCAGGCACTAGCTTTAGCGCTTTTGAAATTATGACTTTAGAAATGGAAGCTCTGGGTTCTCTTAATGATTAATAACTAAAACCCATATATACTGTGGGGGATAAACCAGGGACTGTTTGTTTTTTCACAGAAACCAACATAAATGTCATGAGTTTGTACAAAATGCAATTTTTTGTTTCTCTAGATAGTCAGATAACATACCAGCTGTTGATAAAGAAAGTAGGAAAAAAACCCTCTATAGTTTTCAGATCTTGTATGATTTACATTAAATCAATGTGAGAGTTAATCCTGTAGCACAACAGAAAAGATTTTGTAACACAATCCTTAATCAGACAAAATGTTGTTTCTGACCAGACTTTGTGTGATGAGATCAAACAGACTCTCCACTGGTTGAGGTATTTTTATTTCTTGCCTGGAGGAGAAGCGGGAGAAGGAGGAGGAGAAGCAAAGGAGAACTAAGACAAGAATAATTTATCAGTATGTTTAAATAGATCAGTCATAGAAATCATGTGGATCAGATACATCTGGTCCTGGTCTTTTAGTCTGAAGATCAGGATAAAAAAAAAAAAAAAAATCAGCGGGGCCAGAAAAGAGCAAAGGGAAAGGAAGCCAAATCCATTGTCAGCAAGTGTGTTTCCAAAGATAGAATAGTTTAATTGTCTTCCCTTGTTAGGACTGTTTTCTAGGATTTAAAAATAGCTGTGGACACTTTTTAATCAAGACTTGCAAAACATGACATGGCAGTGACCTGCGACCATCCTGCAGGTCTCTGCTGCCCGGGTGGGCACCACCTCCTGAGTCTCCCTCGATGCCTCCTGGACAGCTGGGAGCCCGCCATTCCGCCTGACATACAAGTGAATGTCAGTTGTTGGGCCATGCCCTTTCCCTTCGGACAGCCACCCCCAGTGAAAAGCAGAGAGGTGGATTTATCTCGCCTGCTTTTAGATGCGTAGGAACTGTTGCTGAGCCGCCTGCCTCACACGGCACTGAGTGCAGTGAAATAGGTTCCTCCGCTCTGCTGTTTGCCCACTCTATTTTAAACATCTTTCTATTTAAAGCAGAGTAAACAACTTCAAAATGTCTTTTTCTCTTCAGTAATCATAAAAGAAAGCTAGGCAGTGAGTCCAAACATAGAATTTTTTATTTAGGAGTATGAAGTTGGGCACAACCCCCTCCCACTCAGAAGAGGCTGTTGATGGAGCCTCCTCTCTGCTTATTCTATTCATTAGAGCCCAGGTAGGAATATTAATTTTGCAGCACTTAGACAAGGTCCAAAAGTGTCCCCTTACATCCCCTGGGGACCCACTGGAGGAGCTGCTGTAGTGGCAGGTAAATCAAATTCTCCCCCCGCCAAGCACTTCTTGGAGGTCCCCCATCAGTGGGGACGGAAAGCAAGAGGACAAACTGGCATCTACTCCCTTTACCTCCTCTCCCTCCTCATGTCTAATATAAGGAAAATTACCACAATATATCGACCTTGCTTTATTAAAATATTTCCAACAGGTGTTTACCCAGCTCTCAGATTTAGACCACACTGGTCTAAAAGGCATGTGTCCTGTCCTCAGCTGCTTGGTGGGTAAAGAGGGATTTGGGGGAGAAAACAGCACAGTGGTTCACAAGCATTTTTAGGAGTTGCTAGCTGATCCAAAAGAATTCTGCCTACCCCTTTAAATTATTGTATTTGCATATGTGGTTATTTTCCAGCGCTCCTCCTATTTATACTACCCTTAAACTTTTTCCAAAAATTAAATGGACTGTTGTTACTCCAGCTGTTTAAAAATAAAGAAATAATGTCTTGCTACACTCACTGGCTTATTTATTTAATTGGGCCAGATCTTAACTGAATGTATGTCTGTATCACTTCACTAATTTCAGTGAGAAAGAACTCATTAGAACTGGTAACTGAACCAGGACTATGCTGATTAAAAGCAGTTGATGACCAAAGAACAGTAGAAATGTCATATGTGTTTATAATTCCCTCTGGAGTAAGAAAATTATTGAGAAAACTTCTGGAGGGAGGAAACTATTGCATTATCTCTGCATATTGTATTGTCTTCAAAAATGACTGAAGCAGGAATGAGTCACTGTGCAAAGCAGAGAATGTAATGTAATATCCATGAAAGGTCTGAAAACTGGATGATTATGGTGACTACTATAAATAGGTTTCCATAAGCTAAATGGGGGATTTCAGTGAAATATCCAGGTGCTGACTTGGGCATGCCATTAAATGTGTTGGGAGGTGGGGTTGCCTGAGTGTGAGCTAGTGGAACGATTAAGAGTAAGTCACAACAAGTATTACAGTATGTTCCTTATTTTGGTTGCCATCACCCCTCCAGCACCTCTCTCCTCTCTCACATTGCCTTGTTTGTAACTTCCCTGGGCACTGCAGGGTCACAGTAAATGCCTGCAACTGTTGTACCTTGATGCTTGATTAAAAGAGAATGGAGTGGGGTGGAGGGAGAGTAATCTGTGCAGGCAGAGGCATGCTTTTATAATCTGGTAAAATATTCTCAAGAAGATAAAAAGTAATCCCTATGAAACAAACTCTGTTCCGGAGTGGTCAACAGCTTATTGGACTCCAGACTGGTTCTTCTCAAAGATGAGCCAGTCATGGAGCTCATCAGTCATTTCTAATAACATTAAGGCAACCAGACTCAGGGAAAGTAACAGCTATAGATATTTCTTCTTTTGCTTGGCATTGCAGTTAAACTTCTTTTTTTTAGTTCTTTTTTTCTTTTCCCTGTCAAATATTGTTGTACTTGTAATCACCCTTTTTTTTTGTATAATCATTATGAAAACTATCTTCACTAAGTTCTTCAGCATCTTTATCTTGTCGGTCTCACTAGACCCGTTCAATTACAAGTTCTCTAATCTTACCCTGTGGCTTTGTGCCAATAGCGCTGATGTTGGGTAACATTTCCCGTCAGCCCTGGTCTTTCTAGCTCTGACTTGCAGTGAGAGGGACACTCACAAACACCGATGAGGAAAAAAAGTAGTGTCCCAGTCACATCAGTATTAGTTACTGCACAAAAAACTTTATGGGACTGTAAAGTTTTGTTTCTTTCCTCTCCCTTGGCTTGAAAAGTTTGGGTATTTCTTGTTCTCTATTGTTCCATACTATTTATAACCTCCCACTACCCAGGTCGCTCTCACTGTAGCTCCCCTGCTAGTTTAGAAGAATGTTATTGTCGTCTTTCTGTCTAAAATTACTCCAGTGCGCTTTATCTTCTGTTTCCTCTTATTCTTCTTCCTCAGATCATTGTTCTTGATGTCATTTCTAAAATGAGTGTATTGATTTCCTGTTTCTCTCCCTGTCTTTTGTTTATTAAGGTGATAAGTGTTTTAAGATAAAGTCTGTCTTTTATTACAGATATTGGATCTCTCTCTGATCTTGCAGGAAAATTGCTACTCCACTCGTGATTCAGCTCTTAAATTTGTAATAACTCTAGAAGAGCCATCGAACACCTCTGTTTCTTTTGTTACTTCATTTCCAGGTTGCTGCTAGTGAAGGACTACTTGTTTTCCAGGAAGAGCGATACGATAGTTTGCATTTGCATCTCTGAAACTACCTCCCACTGTCTGTCAGGCAAACTGCTTCTAAAAAGATGCTGCTGTGACTAAAGAAATGAAGTTGTTAATCTTCCTTCGTTTTCTTTAGCTCATAAACTGGATGTGTGCAAAGCTTAGAGGTTTCGGGGCCATAAATATGCCGCTTCTTGACTGTTCAAGCTTCAGTGTTAAATGATCCAAAGCCAAAAGTCAACTGCAGCTCATGAGCTGCTGCTGCTGCTTTGGGTTTAAAAGCTGTAAGCTTATGAAACCAAAGTTCTGTTTTCCTACCTGGAACTCTAAGCCAGCCTAGGTTTCTTCAACCTGGTAAACCGTTAAAACGTTTTAGTTTAAAAGTGAATGTGTTATCTGATAGTTTGGCACTTTTGCTTGCTTAGAGACAAGTCTTGGTTAACTTCTGCTGCTGGGGGAATGCCCTGCCTCGAGGCACAGTGCCCTCACTGCCGTGATAAACCTTGTCCACACATCACAACTCGTGGCTGTCAGCTCCTGCTGACGGGCTGCAGTTAGATTGCTCTGGAGAAAGGCAGCCGAGGCTCAGGAAGGGAAAAGGGGCATGTGAGCAACCAAAGCTTGAATGAATCTGGGGAGACAGGGAGGAAAGGAACTGTGGAAAACTGTGTGAAGGGCATGGACCCACAAGAGTGGGAAAATGTGGACACTGCTCCCTGCTTGTTTGCTCAGAAACATCAGGACGATGGTACCCCAAAGGATTCTGCTGGCGGCAGAGGCTGGGATGCCCGGACCCTGTCCCCGAAGGGCAGTGCAGGCAGTGCTGGGCTTTGGTGCAGCTATGGCACTGCCATAGAATGTGATGGAAATAATCAAAACAAAAGATAACCCAGCCGACGTGTTGGAACATGGCTGAATGCCATTGACTTAAGTGGAATTTCACTCTGGCAGAAGTTTACTCCAGTCATGGTCTATATTCAGAAAGGTAAACATGAATGTATGCTTATATCCTGAATGTAAGTTAATTGAGTTAGATAAGACAGGACAAAGTAAATATAAGTAATACTATAGACCAGGATGCCAGCTGATCTTGTGATTTGACAAATCACTTCTCAATATTTGCTGTGCTAAAAGGAAAACTTATGTATTTCTTTGTAATGTTTGTGAATGGATGCATATATTTGCATTTGCACTTTCCTGCTGCAGCGCCGTAAATTAGATAAATAGTGATTAATGTAGCCTGCTAACGATGCGAACACTGAGAGAGACATGCCAACTGCGCCCACAGAAGCCCAGCGATGGACTGAGCGGGAGGAAGATGCGTTATGTGTACAGTATGTAAAAGGATCTGCGGGGAGCTAAGGATGTTTATGCAGCCATAAAGGGAACGGGTGTGAGTGTGACTCCAAAGAAAAGCCACCATCCTGTTTATTGAAGGAAGTCACTTGATTTTCATGGAATGAGTTGTCCTTGTGCTTGCATCTCTGGACAAGAGAAAAAGGGAACAGTAAAAATAGCTGCAGTATCAAAACTTCTTCCTGAAGGCTGCTTTGCATGGGGGGTGGTTGAAAGGCTCCACTCGGGCAGGGAGCGGTAGTCATGCAGGCAGCTCCCGGGTGGGAGCCCTGCTTTATCTCGACGCAATAGAGTATTTCCATCTGCTTGGCTGGAGCAGAAACCCTCTCTGTTTCTGACAGGGCTGGTGTTGACACTAGAACTACAATTTTCCATTGTTGTTTTGACCCTCGGATAACTTCTTTTATGGACAAAAGCTTACTGGCTGCGTGTTTTGCATTTAATGTAACTGACGTTCTGCCACGTTGGCTTTTCTGCTGCATTTTCATTAGCAGGCAGAAACTGTAAGACAGCGGCTGTATGTAGATGACTTCAGTCGTTTCTGGTTCGGCCTTGCCGAGTGGCACTACAGGGTGATGTCCTGTCCACTGCAGATGTCACCTGTAGAGTTAAGTTTGCATCTCGGTGATTCCCAGATCCAAATCAGACTGAAACCTTGGGGTTTGTGTCTCTTTCAGGCCAGTGAAAGTCATCTCAGGCTCCCAAGAGTCAAAGAACATTTTTTCCTTCTTGTATATAATGACAAACAATAAATATTCTATTAGGCTCTACCCGGGCTGTAGCAACAGTGGCGCGGAGACTGTGAGGCACATATGCAGCTTTGCAAATGGTTTTATTCATGATGCTCAAGATGGAATAAAGCCATGTTCCCTCTGGGCCATGGGACCCTGGAGTGGAAGCTTGTGGGGGGTGGGCATGGGCACTGGCCAGCTCTCGCGATGGGGAGCTGTTGTAGCTCAAGCAACTGGGAGCCCCATTGGGACAAAGGGGCTATGGGGAGTGCAAGCTCCAGCTGGGGGGTCAGCGGTGGTGGGAAGGAGCTGCAGCTTGCCCGGTCACCCCTCTCGAAGGAGGAGGAGCATGTTTGGGCAATGATTTTGCAGAAGGAAAATTTGCAGGTTTAAGTTAGATTAGCCATAGAGTATTTTAAAAAAAAAAAACAAATTAAGGGAAAAAAGCCCAAACAACCAAACCCTCACATTTTTTTTAGTTTTAGGCATGTACTGCTATTCACATATGGTGAGCTTGATAGCACTTTTTGCTAAATAACGGCAATAAAAATATCTTTAAAAACAAAACACATACCTTTATATATGCTACAAAGCTATTTAAACTGTATTTGCAAAATGTAACCCCTGACTGAACTTTGAAATTGTCTGCTTCTAGAAATACAAGCCAATGCCTTTTTATAGCAGCATACTGACGAGGATAATTTATGTATTTCACAGTATAGAAAACTCTGGAGGCAGTGCTATTTTTAGCTGTGTAACCTTTAAGCATATTCAT
This sequence comes from Falco rusticolus, assembly GCF_015220075.1. Lineage (NCBI taxonomy): Eukaryota > Metazoa > Chordata > Aves > Falconiformes > Falconidae > Falco > Falco rusticolus. The sequence goes on from NC_051197.1 coordinate 25,402,586, forward strand.
CTATATACTAGTAAATTAGTTTTTAACAGGTGAATGACTTAATATAGCAAAGCAGATGAATTACAGATGTGTATAATGCCTGTCCAAATTGCTTTTTTTTTCCTGGCTCTAAATTATTCATCTGGGATCACCAGAAGCCAGCTATGGGGATTATTGATAAAAGTGAGTTAAGAATAGATTAGAACATTTCTCTTGTGAAGTATAATGTTTCTCTGACTGCATTATTTTCCATCATCCGTTAAGTGCTACAAGCCAGACTTTCTAAACCCAATTTTAAACTATCCATGTTCTATTTAAATTATATTATTATGAATGCCTGAGTTCCTTGTTTATAGGTTGAGGGATGTTCTTTCAAAAGAAACAACGTTATTGTAAGCAAGAACACAAACATTTCAGCATTCTGCTTTGGGTTAGATTTTTGGGGAGAAGTAAAACCGTTCTCCTAAGGACTTGCCAGCTGTCTGAACTGGGCGGCTGAACTGTGTGATACCCATTAATTTCAGTCAGTGGTGCAAGTGCAGTCAGTATTCTCCTGTGAGTATCAAAGTTTTTGACCAGCTGTGGGTTTGTATAGGTTTTTTTGTTCTTTGTCTCTCTCCCCCGCACACACACTATTGCTTGTTATTTTTAATAAATCCAGATTCCTGAGAAGATTAAAAAAGTCTTTGGCCTGTACCAAAAGATGAAGGGATGGAATTACATATGGGGAATCCATTTGAAATGCGATAGTGAAAAAAGCATCATTCGTTCTAAAGTATAAAAGAAATCAGGTTTTCATCTACAAGATGTGCAAGAAAACTATGAAAAATAAAGGAAGACTGTCCACTAGTGCAATAAATGTCAAGTAACTCTGTCCCTGTGAAGGTCATAAGGACTTTTTTCTACTGTAGTGTGGTGAGATTGAATGCTTTGTTGCATTTGAGATTCATTTGGGCTCCCACCTGCCGTACAGAGGTTATAGCTGAAATAAAGAAAACAGGCCAGAAAGGCTGGGGGTGTGGGAGTAACAAATGATTCACTGATGAGGAAACAAAAAGGTATAGAAACACAGAGTCCAAAATCCTGAGGTTTCTTATGGGACAGAATTGGGGTATTTGAGTCCTTGGTCACCTCTCTCACCTATGTTGTGGTGGATAGCTGTAAGGAAGGAGTGGTAAAAAACATAACATTGAATAATTCTGGTGTTCTGTACCACAAGTGTGGAGAAAGGACAGCAGACAACAACCAGGTAGGCACTAGGGGTTCAAGACTCAGCTCTAAACTCTGACCTTGTCTTGTGTCATCAGCATAAACTTTCTTGGTCGTTTTTCCCTAGTGTGTAATTAACATAATTCTTTTCCTTATGTGTATTGTCATAATTATTTAATTTATTTGCACAAATGCTTTTCTTCAGTCTTGAGATGAACACTTGCTGTCGTGTACCACATTTCCATCTGACTTTGAAGCGTTAAGATAACTGTAAAACAAACAGCAGTTCAGCAGCTGTGCTGGTAACACAAAAGAAAACGTTGTCCTAAACATCTTTCCTGGCAACCTCCCTGCTTCTGGTCTTTCTCCAGCTCCAGATTTCTGAGCTATTGGATGCGGTTGGTAACTTGATAATGTGAGTAAGGAAAGTTTGTCTTTAGAGGATTGGAGGTTATCTGAGGTAGAGGTTGCCTATATGAAGATAGAGTATTTAAATTATCCAGCCTTCTTACTGTCATCTCTCCTGTCTATGAATTTGTGTGTAACTGGGGCAACTGGAAATACTGTAATGGTGTGAACCGTGGTGGTGCCTACCAATGAGATGCCATTGCCATGTCGTGATTTCAACAGCCTTCTCCTAGAAAAGGAGGTTTGGTAAGAAATAGCAAATGGGATCTCTCTGGGAAATGGAAGCGGAGTGACACAATAACCTAACATACAGAATGTTTACAGAGGCCATGCAATAAATTGTCAGCATTAACACAGCATAGTCACAGAAACAGAGAGCAGGAAACAAGATAGCTCCAGCGTGGCTTAAAACTGATGCTGTCTCTCAGAAGACTTTTTTTCCCCATTTGTTAATGGGCTAACTTATGATGTGTAACACATCATCAGATTTGCAGGTTTTTAAGATTACTGTTGTTATTCCACCAAGTCTCACTGCTTCTTACATTCCCTTGTTACTCTTCATGTTTCAGCCCAAGGTATGTCTTGATGGCCAGGATGAAATGCTTTAGCTATTGAGCATTGGTCACGGTGGCAGCCCAGGCAATGCACCTGCTTCTTTTCTGCCTTTTCTGCTTTCCTGCCCTACCTCTTCTTTCCTCTGCCCTTTCCGCAGCTTGCTCTTGGCTATGCAGTCCTGCCCCATCCTCAAACTGCCTCTAAACCATAACTGAGCTAATTAATCTTTCTAATGTAATATAAAATATATTAAACTTTTTATATGGACCATTTTCTGCCATTTCAGTGAGTGAAAGAGCCTGACAGGTGCCAGAGCAGGTCCTGGGCAGGCTGGCTGGGTGCAGGGGGATGGCTCCCATAGTGGTCTGTGCAGGGGGATTTCTCAGGAATGTCACGAGAGTCAAGTCTTACCGGCATCGCATCTGTTTGCACTTGTTCTGCTGACAGACCATAGAGGAATGTAGGTCTGTACAGTAACACTTGGCCCAAACGCTCCGGTTTGGGGAAAATGAGGGTGTACGTGCCCCTGTGAGAGCAGCCAGGCTGGGGAGCAAGCCCCGAGTGGCAAAGCCTTCCCCGATTCACCTTGGCACTCCTGCTTCCTTCCTCCCCGTATGAAAAGTTTTGTCTTCCTGAACTTTGCATTGTGTTTCCCTGAAATGTTTCAGTCTCCCTCATGGAAATTATGCAAATGTCAGTTGTGCGCATGTTAAAAAAAAAAAAAAATCTGACAATGGCACAAAAAGTACCGGACTAAAATAGATTTTGCTAAAAAAAAAAAATCATCATACTGTGTGATAACAGGACACCTAATTTCCTCTGTTACGTATCTAAATTATTAGGGGATAATTCTGTTTACCAGTCTGCAAAAGTCTCATTCAAAAAATGAACTATAAATTCTAAGGAAGTGGGTGCACAAATTTCATGACCAAAATGAAGTAAGGAAAAAAAAAAACAAAAAACAAACCAACTCTAAAAGCGATCTTATTTGCTTCCCCGCATCTTTAATAACTGAGAGTCATATTCACGTTTCAAAACAAGCTGACCTTCGAGCAGGGGCCAGGCACGAAGCTTTTTGTTAAAGGTGAATGGTTTGGAAAACTCTGAGTATGTGTGAAAGGGGAAACAGTGGAAACTATTCTGCACTTGGAGCGCGCTCGGGTGCTGGAAAGCAGCTATGTGAAAGCAGCAGCTGCCGGCCGGCTCCGTTTTTTGCCTGTGTGACCAGTCTCGGCTGTTTGGCCTCCTGCATGCGGGTGGTTACAATCGCTGCAGTCAGCATATAGGTGTTAGCGTTTTCATTGCTTAGCACTTCACAGCCAGCGGCAAGTGAAGTAGCTGCTGCGCCAGCCCTGCCCCTGAGTGGAACTGCCCTGCCGAGAGGGGAGGCTGCAGGGGGTGTGAAGAAAGAAACCGGGATGGAGATAATGCATATGCAATGCAAAGATTTAGGCGCAGAGAAGCATTTGCTGTGCAGACTTTTCTCTGCAGATCTCTTCTTGCTTCGCCCTTCCAGCTGCTTGCGATGCCACCGGTGCCAGCATGGTCCCTGCTGGGGGCAGCTGCAGCAGCTGGGGCTCTCGGTGTGGAGCTGCTAGAGGCCACCCTGCCCTGTCAAGTGCAGGGGTCCCTTGGTGATGGGGCCTGATGGACAAGGACGAGGTCTGTCTTTGGTGGCTAACGCTCCAAAACTTCCAGACAGGAACCACTAAGACCTTAGGTCTAGCAAAGCACATCAGCAATGTCCCTATAAAGTCAATGTAGCTTCTCTAGTGTTTCGCTGATGGCTTGAGGTCCTAAACTGTGACAGGAACCATCCACAAAAAAACACCTATTTTGATGTAAAGACATGTATTACACATTGCTGCGTCTATCCTTCAGCTTTCTATCAGATTTTAAGCTCATCTAAGAAGTCCTGAGGTGTAAGAGGCAGGTATAAACGCCCCAAACTCGAGTGTCATTTCTCTGACGGAGGAAGTTAATAATGTTAGTCTTTGAGGGAACTATAGCAAGAAACATAAATAGGAGCAGAACACTGTGTTCCTTGTCCGGTGTCTTGCACTAATCCTGACACGTGAGCAATCTACCAACACAAATAATGTTATCAGATCAAAATCTCCAGCCAATAATAAATCACTCCTGACATTAGCAAGGCTCTCGCTGTACAGCAATGTGACCTCCAGTTGGGAAGAGACTTCATGTTTTGTCAGAGATGCTTGCATTTAGTAAAGAGCAAGTTGCAACAGTACTTGGGAGATGTGCAGCACCAGTTGGAAAAACCACCAGAGATGTGAGAAGGTGCAAATTTATACGGAATATGTATTGATGAGGCTGTCTTCCAGCTACCCAGAACAGCTGCAGAGGCCAGTAAGTGTTTACAAAACACAGCAGAAGTGGGCGGACAGCAGATGCTCTGTGGCATACGAGTTATAGCACAGAACCAGACATTGATTGCAAATGGTTCAGTCCTGTGTTACATTGGCAAAGGTAAACCTCTCCACAGAAACATGCGTAATACTTGAAAAACTGCTCATAGGCAGGTAATGAAACCTGCTTTCGAAGTTACTGGCACTTCCATTTAAAGAAAAAAAAAAAGACGCTTTCCTGTAAAAACTATTTGAGAATAATGCTTGGTGTAGAAACCCCAGTATAATATATGAGACTGTAATTTGTCCCCTTTGAAATTAACTGGATGCAGAAGATCAAAGTTCAATATTCTTTTATTTATAAACATCTCGGTGGTGGTGGTGGGTGTTCTGTTGCAACTGAGTGCCTACATACTATCAGCACCCATCAGTAAATTTCAGACAGATCCCAAACCAGGAACTCTAGGGATCTTCCATTCCCTCCATTGCATTTTCCATGCCTTTGTAATCCCAAATCATAGACTACAGCAGGAGTCACAATGGATGGACAAAGCATTAGCAAGAATACCAAGATAGACTGTTTCTGTGAGAAAAATAAGAAGTATTTGGTTCAAAATTACTGGCTAGGGTTAAACACTTCTGAAGTCAATAGTAAGAATCTATTGACCTTACTGCAAAATTAATTATTCCAAGAGAGCCAGCACAAACTTTCAGAGCTACTGAGCTAGAACTAGCAGGCTATCTCAAAACCAGAGACAAAATACCACATTAAATGCATACCATTTAGTAAGCCAAAAAAGAAGGGCGTACAGCACACCAGGAGAGAAAGCATGCAAGATAAAGTAACTTCCATTTTATGCCATGAAATTGCATCTGACAATGCAGTGTATCTATTTGTAATTAGTGTAAATGAACCTGAATCATACAGGGAAGTAAGCAAGAAGGGTTCCGCACTGTTAGATGTACGGCTGATGGCAGGGGACAGTCCCTGTACTTTCTGCACTGTACAGAGAGGGGGAAGGAAGGGGAGGTTGCATGAAAGCAGCACCAAGCAGCCAGGATTTCCTCCCCGAGAATTTCTGCTGTGTGTCCCAAAGCATTGTGCGTTACAGAAATAGATGTTGCATCAGTGCGTAAAAGGTACATGTACACCTGTGACAAAAGAATATTGCATCAGTGCATAAATGGTACATGTACGTCTGTGACAAAAGAACATCATCAAAAGAAATGCTTGAATTATGATTGCTTGTAAAATTTTGCTTCCTGAGTGTATGCATCAAGACATGGTCTCTAAATCTAGAATTCAAGTACTGCTTTGATTTCCAAAGACACTCCAAATGCATACTGTTGTCCTAGTTTGGAAAAGGCTGCAGCCAGCTCGTCCCCTCATCTCTGTGCAGATCGTTCACAGGTAGGTGACACACAAAATCCGCATGGAACTGGTATTTTTTGGTGCCCTTCTGCATTCTCTAGTTTCTGTACTGCTTTGCCGTCGCACAGTACGTCTATAAACATAACCCGCAGTCACCTTTTGTACTTTCTCATTTTCTCCCCAAACAAGAATGGTCTGGTCTGGACTTTGCAGTAATCTCTGATGTACCAGCAGTGGATCTCCAGCTGCAGGAGAGGAGCCACAGCCTCTGCCAGTGGTCCCAGCTCGCTGGTGGGAGGCGACATGGGGCTCTCTCTGCCTTGTATTTGAAGGCAAAAGTACAAAACCTTGCACAGGTCAAAGGGACTCTGTTATTCGCTTAACACAGGCAGAAATGTTCTGTGGCTGCAGGGTGCTGTGAGAGCCAGGGTACACAAACGAAAACCTGTGTTTCCCTACAGCAGGGGATGGCTAGCAATGGACATGTCTTCCTAACTTCCCATGCAGTGGCTTGCAACACTGTGTGGCTCACAGGCATGAATTCTTTCAGGTGCCATCAAACTCTTCTTTCACTTCGCACTTTATCCGTGAGCCAGTTCCTCCATGGAGCCCACCCGCCTCCGCTGTGGAGCCCAGCAGCAAAGAGCGAACTGGCCTTGGAGACCTTCGCTTCACAGTGCTTTGCTGAGCTTATCTCAGAGGTTTGCATGGGACACTGGCAGCTTCTCTGAAAGAATAATCAAAAGTCCTAAAAGTGTTTAAGGAAAATATGACAAGAATTTAAGCCTTCTGTTAGAAAAGTTGTTTGTATCATTCCTCAGAAAATTTATTTATAAATAATGTTGTCTTACGTTAAATTCATGTGCACCCAGTCCTACTCCATCCTCTTTCTGGTTCTTGAAATGTTTAGACAGAAAATACAAATGTATCTTATTATGCTTACTTATTGTCTGCCTCTTCCATTTACAAAGAGGCAAGAAGTTTTAGAGCTAAACTACAGTGCTTGTTTAAAAATGTGCAATTTCAGGAACTCTTGCGCAAAATGTCTGAGTTCTGCTTGCACTTTATTTTTTTCTTTCTCTACGTTTTTCTTCTCAATGTCATCCATGCAGAGGAGAGCTTTGTGTTTGAATAAAAAGTGATGTAAACCCAACACATTTAGGCCAGTTGCATCCATGTGCTCCTAAATCCACGTGGATGCAGACCTGAGGTCTGGACAGTATGCTTCAGGAAAAAACTGCCTTTACCTGGGACTGACTTGGCATCTGTAAAGCTCCCTGCCTGACTCCGCAGGTTGTCACTGGAAGCCAGAGTAATGGGCTGCTAAATGTGATTAATGCTATTTGCATCCAGCTTGTGGTAACAAAAAGAAAAAAACAACCCCAAAACAACCCCAACAGCAACAAAAAAACCCAAGCCAAACCAAACCAAAAGCCCTAAAGCCACCCCAACCCCCCTGAAAATCTTTACCACCAATTACATTTAGGGCTACACAACAGAAGCGGCTGCGCTGAACGGGGGACGAGTTGCTGCAGGGTGAAGCGTGAGACGCTGGTGCCCGGCGAGGGACGTCACATCCCTGGAGATATGACGAGTGTAGCAGCCTGTCTCATTTCTGCCCTAATTGTGAAATCGCTTCTTTGCCCTCATGGAGGCAATTCTTACTCTTGCAGCAGTCTGTGCTAGTCCTCTGGTGCTTGGCACGCGGCTTTGCTGTCCCCGCTGTGGCTGGCAGGGGCTGGGACACGGTTGTACCCTGGGGACGGTAACAAAAACCAGGGGCTCCTTCACCCCCTGTGCTCACGCACATGGTAGATGTTAAACAAACAACAACGCAGTGCCTGTTTCTGGATTTGCACGTACCTCCACGCTCATATATCACCTCCCCTGTCTGTCTGCAGGTTTTTCGATGACGTGCCTTTATTTTGGCAGTTTTGTTTGATTCTCTCGGTCTGAAGCGTGAGTTTAGGCTCATACATCAAAAGAGAATCCCACCCCTGTCTGTGGGGTTGTGTCCGTAAATGGTATGTAGATTTATAAGCTGGGTAAACAGTTGCTATTTTAAGAAGCTGCTGCTGAAAGTCTGGCTCTAACCCTCTGCAACTAGGACTAAATAATCATTTTTAGGTGTTCCACAGTGGCGAGAGTCTGTCACCTTCCAGCAGCAACAGGAGCTCCAAGCAAAGGCAATGACATCGTGCCATTTTATGGCAGCCCTAAACACTCAGAATAATAATTATTAAAAAGTGAAGACCTTTAAAATAATAAGAAAGAATATTTGGTTTGGGGAAGGATGGGGGGGGTTATTAGCCTTGTAGTCTTTTGTGCTTTTGGAAGTTGTATTTCAGCCTTTGCTCTGCAACCACCAATGTTATAAACACGTTTTAAGAAGAAAATTGGATTTGTCATGTTAAACCACATCTCCAAGAACTGAGGGTTCTCATAAAAGCAAAAAAGATCCACCGCTCGAGCACAAAGTGCTTTTAATCTGCATCTGGTTCTAAGTCTTAAACTCTCACTTTCCACTTCCCCTTGCCCAAACCTTGTCAAATAATCTTACTGCAGTGTATTACTAAATACACAATTAATTAACATACCATGACAGTTTTGTGCTCTGGTAGCAGCAAGAGGTTATTTCCCCACCAATCTACTTTTACCGCTCTGCTCAGGAAGCTGTGTCACAGGGACGCGTAAGTGCCACCGCGCTGACATCCGAGGCTGTGCACGATGACATCGCCGAATGAATCAAAAGGGAAGGGCAAACTTCAATATGTATATCCTGGTGTGCAGCAGTGACTGATATGGAAAAATATTAAGACACGGCATGAGTAAGGTATGTGGGAGCACTGGGTGTACGTGGGGCTTCACTAAAGGAAAGCCTCGCACCACCTGACAGTTGTTTGAATAAATCTTAAATCTACAGAGTGAGAACAAAAAGGCTGCACCTCGGCTTTCTGGGCTGGCTTAGGTGACCAGCAAACCCAACAAGCAGAGAGCATGGAGTTTCTGTTCTTAAACTGATCCCTTTGGTGCTGTGCGGAAGGATGCGCGTGCAGGGAAGGCGCCTTGCGGTAGCGCAGGTGGGATGGTGGGCAGCAGGTATGCCTGCGCTCCGGCTGGCTGGAAGCGTGGGAATGGGCACGGGCATGGCAGTGTAAATGCTGCCTTCGTGCTCAAAGCGTCATCGGCTGCGGGGTTGTTACCAGCCCTGTCGCGGCTTGCAGCGCAAGGGGTTATCAAAGCCCACTCTGTGGGTCAGGCTGTGGGTGCTGTGCAAGCAGCTCCCTTGAGAACTATGCATGTAGGTTTAATACCACGATGCTATCAAGTATCTGAGAGCTCTGAGTCACTTCCTAACCTTTCTCTCTGTCACTGAAGCAGTTGGAAGTGATGAACAGTTTTGCCACCAAGCCCTGCCTTGCCACATGCTCTCGTCCCAGCCCAAGAGCCTGATACTTGCGACACAGGCGTGGAAAGGGATGTAGGCAGCTGCTTTCTGCTCCAGAAATGCCGGAGCTGGCATCCCACTGAGGGTGAGAACGTGTGGGTGAGAGGATAGGATTGCAACACCCTAAATATAGATGGGAAGTCCCCAGCTACGCTGCTGTGGGACTGCATTCCAGTCTCTGACAACAGCATATGATTTTCAGACCAAATTTTTGCAGCATAATTCTGGTTTTACCTCTCTCTCAAAGTTTTACCTCTCTCCCAAGTGCCTTGTGCTATGCTGCCTGAGCCCTGCGTGTGCTATCAGCTTTGGCACAATGTAGAAACACATCCCTGACATAAAGCTAGGCAAGTACTTTCATGTTGGAGTGTACATGCTTGTCTGTGATGTTAAATCAGTTTGTCCCAGCTCTTGCAGTGGGTGTGCAGAAAGGTAACTTTTAATCACACAGATTTTTACCATTTGCAAAAGGCTGCGGTTTTGCCCCCTCCTCAGCTGCACAATTCGGCAACTGGCAGCACCAGCAGCATGTGCTACAGGAGTGTGCTGGGGGGGCATGTAAAATATGCATCTCCTAAGTCCTAACTACCACCTCAGCAAAAGCCCTGAGAAACTTTTCAGCTTTGCTTAAGTCATTCCCCTTCCTAGATCTGTGCATTGGCGGAGCCCCCTAACTTTTAAGGGTGTTCTGCACAACAGCCTGAATTGCTGCTCATTGGCCTTACTCAGCACAGTGAAGGGGCAAACACAAGCTGACCCCTCTCCTTTCATGCTCTGGCTGCAAACCACTGCTTGGAGAGTTCTCACAAGCAGACCCATCAGCTCTAATAATCACTCAGCCCAATTTTGTTTAGGTTTCTTTTTGATCTAGCCAGCCATCTATTAAAACTGTTGATACTTTCGACCTCTGGATGATCCAGAGTGTGATTACAGAGTGTGCGAGGACGTGCTCCCGCTTGTTTGTTTGAGATTTGCCTCCTGGCAGATGCTGTTGGGTGCCAGACTCTTCCCGTATGGCGTGAAGCAAGGAGGGCTCGTTTGGGGCTGTTTTTTTAACATCCCTGCCCTGTTTGAAAAATTATAAACAGGTCCCTCTGCCACCTGTTTTTATGAAATGCCCTCAAAACCAGCTGTCGGGGAACGAGGTGCAAGGAGGAACTGTCCACCCTCTCCCAGTCCGGCAGGGAGAGGAGTGTGGACCCGATTTCACAATCCGGGTCTTTCTGCTGATCATCTTGTTCCCATGGGCTTTTCTGTGGGAAACAAACCTCTGAAAGAGAAAGCTGTCTAAATCAGTAACGGGATTTCTCTTAAGCACTCACTGCTGAAGGCAGTGGGAGCCCTGGGAAGCCAAAATTGCTTCTGAAAGCTGTTCTAAAACTGCCTGGGGATTTTGTACATCTCTTAATTTTCCATCTCCTCCCAGTAACGTACAATAATAAAGTGAGACCTAGTGTTAGAAAATTGCTCTGGAGTTGGCTCAGGTTTGTTTAGAATTTAAAGCAATTCCCAAATGTCTCTGTTCCTGGAACCTTGCTCCAAACACAAGTCTATTTTAGCTTAATGTGATTCCCTGAATGAGCTAAACTAAGTAAGGAAAAGACAACTGGGTACCAGCATCTGAATATTTCTATCCTGGACCAGGTACTGTGGAATATTTTATTCCACATTAACTATTCCAGCAAATTCTCCTGTGAAAAAAAATGTTTAATAGAACTGTGGAAAGAATTAAGACCCTTTTTTTCCCCCAGAAAACTGAAGCATCACTGTAACCTCATTGAATTGCTTCATATTTTCCCAGACTAAAGAACTGAGGAGGATATTTTGGACAGAAAAGTCAAGGTTTCTGTTATGCCTTAATGCTGACATTTCTAAATGCCAGTCTTTATACCAACCATCTCTTTTTCGCAAAAAATCTTGTACTCTTGTTTAGATCAGAATAGCCTTCAGAATGACAAGCCTCATTTTAGTTGGAGAAGCAGGAAAGGTTTAGCAATAACTTTCCTTTTTGTAACACAAGTAGGCCAGCCTCGTTGTGTGGCAGAACCAAGTCCAAGCCAGGGCGTGTTTCAAATGTGTCCCCAAAATCTCGGCTATTTCACAAAATGAGGTTTCTCGCCTCCAGCTCCCCGCCTGCCCACGCAGGGCACCAGGGGGCTGGAAGCTTTTCTCATCGCTCACCCCCTCCCAAAACTGTTGGCGTTGACCGCAGCGACCATTTTTCTGTCAGGGCTTCTTGGCAAATACCTTCCAGGAAGCAAAGACTGCGGAACTGAAAGCTGCTGTTGGCAGCTCACAGCAGGTAGGTGAGAGAAAAAATCTTTTTGGAGATGTGGGGCTGCTGCAGGGGCAGGAGAGATGGTGGGAAGCAGAGGCAGAGGCTGTCTGGGCTGCCCCATCACCTGCTGCTGCACCAGGCCAGCGAGGAAGACGTGGAGGCTCTTCTGCAAGAGTTAAAGTCACAGCTTTGACTGCAGTTTGCACATACACCCAATTAACTCAAAATTAATGACCTAGAACCCAGTACAACAGTTGGGCTCAATGGTGCAGAAACAAACCTCCCTTTTACATTCAGGACAATACTTTTTTCCTAAACCAGTGCTGGTCAGTCCTGAAGATCAAAGAATTGCAAGTTTAGTGTGTGTATTTCTCTTGCTTCTCTTTCTTATGCCCATTGCTGTGGCTTTCCTAACATCCAGTATTGTATTTCTTCAGGTTTCATGTCTTACCAGCTTTAGATTAAAAGACAAAGAAATAAACCCTTCCTCAGAATTTGCTGCTGTCTTACAAAACCCACGCACAGAGGCCTCAGGTGGAGCAACGAGGGAGGGTGAAGTCAATGCTTACGTGGCCAGTTTCTTGGTTTCAATTTCAGGCTTTTCTGAAAGGCTGAACTTAAGGGCAACATCCGTTTATTCAAAACAGTTGCTATTTCATATCTATCTATCTATAGAGATAGATATATCTTTTTTTAATATTAATGAGTATCTGTATCTTAAACACAGTCTTTAAAGACGGTAACTCCTACCTAAGCGCTAACTGGTAGGTAGAAATGTGTGATCGGCCCTTGCAGTAAATGGGATGATTTCCCTTTGCGCCAGATCTAGGCATTCGTCAATGGTTTGGCTGCATTAACCTAAGACCACTCAGAGAGAAAAATGCTTCTAACCACCTACAGAGTGCACAGGTATCTTGCAACATAACTCACCGTGCTTTATTCTGCGTCTAAAGCAAGAGCTGTCCCAGTTCACCTTTTGTAGCTGCAAAAATGAGGCATATTTTTGAAGATGAGACTTTCAAGCAGAGCTGTAGGTCTTGGAGGGCTCGATCCTCACCCTAAAAGCAAGCAAGACAGTGTTGCTGTGGGTGTGACCTGACTGAAGGGATGCTAGCTGAGCTTCCAACACCAGCTCAGCCCCAGACAAAGCCAGCTTCTCATGAAAGGTTAGTCAGAAATATAAATGCTGTCTGTGTGAGACATCTTTTTGGAAAACACACCCCAGGAAGAGAGCGGCTGCTGTGGGGATTAATGGAAGGAAAGTTCTGCTGGCAGCGTGCAGCTCAAGGTGTGCCCTTCAGTAACTGGCCATCATTTGGTGACACAAAAAACCTATATTTCGAAGGCATTTCAAGCCAGAAACCTGGCTCCAAGGTCATCTCACAGCCTCTGGCCCTTGGATCCAGCTTTTAGTACCAAGGACCCATTTGGTTCTTTCTAACAAGATGTCAGAGAAAACGAGACATTGGACAGAGCTGCCTTCATTTACTCCTGCCAAGGAGGAAATGTGGGTGAAAAGGATTCCCTCAGTTTTGCAATACTGCAGCTGTGGCAGTAAACAGAAACAGTAGCTGAGGAATCATAAAAGATTGCAAGAATAGAAATAATTATCATGGTAAATCAGGGTCTGGGAAAGGGAAGTAACCTGCTACGTCAACTTATCCGAGTCTTTTGCCGTTTCTGAAATTGCAGCAGGGGTCAGTCACTGGAGCCCTGCCGGCCGCTGCTGTGTCCCCTGCCTCGCTGTGGGAGATGCTAGGATGTATGGGTTATTTAGAAACACATATGCACTCTAAACTTTCGAGGAAACTTTAGTAGATTCTAGGTGAAAGTTGAAGCTGTTCAAGCAAGAACCGTTAAAGTCCATGCTTTAACCGGAATTAGTTTGTTTGGCCTTAGTCAGAGTGTAAGTCTGGTAACTGCAGAAAAGGCCACGCAGTCAATAATAACAACAGCTTCAGCCACGGCTGCTGAGCTGCGCCGCTTCCCAGCACATCGTTTTCTCTATCATGGGTAGGGCGTGAGAGGGGGAGAATATCTATAAACTACGCAGTAAGAAAGATGCAGTAGCAAATCAAGCTAAAACGAATGCTCATCTCAAATATACTGGATTCCTCCTTAAGCCAATACGATACTAACTAGCTGAGGAAGATGCATCAGTGCTTGGTGGTACTGAAATACTGCAGGAAGCAGCAAATTCAGCTGGCTGCCTGAATTGCTGGTGAAACTGGCTCCTGGCAGTCGATTTGTAGTAAAGAGTTATTCAGTCGGATACTTACCTTATAAAAATCGATACTCTGCAGATAGCATTCCTTATGCCATAACAGCATGGGTTTTACTTACTCTGGAAACTGCACTCTTTACTGGAAAGCCACTAAACATATGAGGATATACTGCCGGAAGATACGCATTTGCATCACTGCTTTCCTAGCTCTGTTTGGAAATCGGGTAAGCTGCTTGGAAAACGATGATGCTGAGCAGCTTTGTCCTTTTACACTTTTACCCATTTACATTATGCCAATGACTCAGATTGCCAATGTGCTAAAATTATTTTCAGGCTATAATTGAACCTTGGACCTCCCAGCAAGGCTGTTAGGCGTCAGTAGGTATATTCAGCTGATCTGTAACGTGCAACCATTTATTGGATGCTAAACCAGCCAAGAAGCCCTTCTCTTTCCTAATGACTGACGCACGATGCCCCTTCCCTGTTTGGGCAACACCGTGTTCACAGATTTGCTGGTAATATCTACCATTTGAACTGCTCCCCAGTCTGTGAATGTCTCCTGATGTGCTGTTGTGTGACCAGTCTGGCTGGGTTATCGGGGAAGGAGGGGCAGAAAATCAGCAGTTCCGACTCCAGATGAATGGCATTCCTTCCGAAGAGGCTGGTGATGCGCCAGAGGAAGGTGGAGGAGGAGCACAAAGGGGAAAGTATAACAAAACCAGTGATGACGGGCTTGAACCTTGAGGTCAATCAGCCTCTCCTTCCTGTATCTCAGGCCATGGGCCCCCATCAGCGCATTTCTCTCCTCCCCATCACCCTCATCTAGCGTCTGGGCGACCACAGGGTAAGTTGGATCAGTGATCTGATCCCATGGAAAACAAATCCACCAAGAAAAGAAAAATTTCATGCCCAACCAACTTGCTCATCCTGCTCTGCAGCAGCTGCACAGCTGCTGAATCAGATGCGAGGGCAGCGAGGGATGTGCAGAGACTGGGCAAGGGGAGGGAGTGGGGGAGCACAACTGTCCCGCTTCCCGGTAAAGCAGCTGCTGCTGGTACGTCATCCCAAAGCCTAACATGAAAACCATATCCTTGGTTTGTCTGAGCAAAATTCCCTGAATCCATGCTGCTAGCAACTGCCAACAGAAAGCTCCCTGAGGAATGCTGCTGGTGTCCCAGCAAAGGCGTATCCTGTGCCTTGTCAGTCACCCGGTGTGGCAGGGACCAGGAAGGATGTGACCCAACAGCTGTCACCCAGCTGGCGATGTTGCTCAAGGTCCTTTGCTATGCATGTTAACAGCATGTTGAGATTTAAAAAAAGTTACCCAAATGTGGCTGCTTTTGGTAAACTGCTATTAAAATAACCTTATGCATCCATTTGTGGTTGTATCAGTTCTACAAGTGGCTTGTTCCAGGAAAGAGTAATTTGGGCCCCACTGAGTCCCACAGGCACAAGCTACGCTCTGTTGTCAGTAAAGCAGCAAAGCAGCTGCATTATTTCTGCCCTTGGGGAGTGCCAGCAGTGATGTTTCTTCCAGCTCCTCTTGATCTGAAGGGAAGAATATTTCCCATCTGCTGGCAATCTGCTAGCAGCTGCATCCACGCTTCCTCAGTGACATTTCTTCCACACTCCTCTATTGTTTGTGGCACTCAAACTTCATGCAAACCCTGCAGCTGGCATGTTCTTTGCCTGTAAATAGTACTTTGTTCCCCTCGAGTTTGTTTTGTTTCTGGTGGCATTGATTCCCGGTCCTCCTGCTGTCACCGGCAGCACCTGCCTGAGCCCAGCGTTCCCCTCCCGGGGCAGCTGCGGGGCTAATGCTTCCCCAGCCTGCACTCGCTCACAGGAGCTGCTGCTGCCTTTGCACGTTATTTCCTAACTTGTTGCCTTATTAACGACTGCCATCATCATTAGTCACTTACTACTTCCTAGTGGAAAGTATGTTCAACACAGACTGCTCTCCAAGTCTGCGCTGATTGTACCTGCTCACGTGCAAAGAGGGGATGACTTTCCCATCTGGAGGCCGCTGAAACCTTCTCTTGGTGGTGATTCATGGGGCTGAAGCAAATGCTTGGCACGTTTCTTCCCCTTGCTAGTGGCCAGCCATCCCGCCACAACGTCCTGCTTGGCCATGCTGCCAGCCACACGGCTGGCCTGACAGGAATGCTCTGTCTTTAGGGAAGGTTCTCCCCATGCCAAGGATGCTCCTCTGCAGTCCCAGTACTCCTGCAGTTATGCTAGACTGCTGGGCTGGAGGCATACTGCGGTACGAAAAGCATACTGGTGATTGCTGGAGTGGTGTTTCAGAAAGACTCACCTACTCCAAGGTTTCTGGGGCTACTTTTGGGAGCTGGCTATTACAAGCCAGTTATAGGCATACTCCCCTGCTTCGCTACTTCACTTACGCCACATTAGCTGAGATCTTCTGGACGCTGTAGATCGATGTAATTGCTCCGCACAAAGCTGAGGAGCTCTATTTCGTATTTGCTAATGTATCATTCCACTCAACTAATTAGTGGTTTGGTTTGCCCATCCCTGCCACAGAGTGAGGCAGCGGTGATCAACCTGCTGATGGATGTAAAGCCCCTTGCTCGGAAGAGAAGGGCCACAGCTAGCCCCGGCTGAAGTGTTGGTGGCTAGCCAGGCAGTGCTGGTGGCTAGCCGGGCAGTGCCGGCATCTCACCAAGCTGACTCTCTTTCTGTAAACTCTTAGCATGGCAGAGGATACAAGTTCAGCATTGTACTGGGAATGTTTGACACCAGATCCAACACCTTGCTCAAAACTTAGATGGACACCATAAAACCCCAGACTTTGCCCAGCTAGGCTTTACGTAATAATTACTCCAGGTTAAATATGACAGGAACGCTGCCGGGCAGGTGCATTAGCTGGGATGCAGGGAACAGCCCAGCTGCTCAGTGCTCCTTTCCATACTAGACATTGTCATTAGTTTGTTGCCCTGATAAACGTTGGGTTTGTCTCATAACACAGAAGTTACTGAAAGAGAATAACTAACCATTTTAGGGTGGCCAGTGGAGCTGATTAAAAAACATTTCTTCTGATTCCAGCCATGAAAAGGGACAGTAGTTAGGACTCACTTTCAGGAGGTTGCCCCACTGTTAGCAGCCTTGAGAAAAAAATAGAAAGAGATTTGCTAAAGTTCTTGTGTGTGTGGTGTAGGCACCTTCTCCAGAAGTCACAGTGCACAAGCACGCCAAGACACAAGGTCCTTTTTGGTGTGCAAAGGCTGCTTGTTCCAGAGCACAGTGGCTTTTACACTGTTGTAATTTGTTGATTTTGTAAGGAAATGTACAAAAGGAGATGTGGTTTACATGTGTGTATGTGTTTCAGAACACCACACTTCATAAAAATTGTGTCCTCTCATTTTCCTCAGAGCTAAACAGCTTCAAGAGGTTATTGTGCAAGCACAGCGTTGCAAGCTGTGGGGAAGAAACACCTGGATGGGGGTGTGTGTGTATGAAAAGGAGAAGGAGGTCAGCTGGCAGGGAGGGCTGTGCTCTGCCTGCCTTTTCAGATGTTGTATCTAAACACTCAGCAAAAATGTTAATCTCCAGGGAGATGATGTCTCCTAGGTATTACATGTCCAAATTCCTCTGGTCTATTCTGGAGAGGAACTGTCTAAGGCATGCCGTGAAGGTCTGTGCTTGGGGACCACTGCCAGCCTCGGGGGGGTCTCTGTGGCCGAGTGAAGCTCAGCTTAGCTGGGAGCTCTCCTAGGGACCCAGTTTTCAAAGAAGATATGAAGGCTGATTCCATGTACTGTTCTCACACCTGCATCCACCTCTTTCCAAATCTGCCTGCTGCTCCAGTGCTTAATTATCCCAGTCCGTGACATTGTTTTACAGCACCAGCCATCCCCCCAGGCAGCTCCGAGGCACAGAGCATGCTTAACCTAGCGAGAGACCACTGAGACCTCTGAACTTTTGGGAAATTGGTCTGGATAAAAGCTCTTGCCACACTGACTCTTCCAGGTGTTGGGAACATTTTCCTTGCCAGGCTATGGCAAGCGACTGCCAAGGATTTGAGCTTCTCAGTGTTACTAAAGCACACACACAGTGGTTTTGGGGGTAACAGAAGCATTTTGACAGCAGCCTGCAGGTGTGATAGCGTCCATCAGGATTGGGAATCTTGGCCCAATGAACAATTAGCAAATGTTAATTGCAGGTAAATCAAGAGGGTGATGTAGTATATTGTTGCTTTAGTGCTAGCAAAAGGCACATCCATGGTTCCGGCCTTGCTGACTTACGGAAAGAGCTGTGTGGCTGCTGAGCTGACTCCTGGCTTATTGAGTTCCTCAAAATGACAGATTTGGCCCTAATTTGTACGCGTATCTCTAGAGACGTAACCTAGTTGTCAGAATTCCAGATGAAAATTAATCTGGTCCCTTTGCATTAGGCTAACCCAACCTCTTCCCACAGCCAGCTCTGTAGAACACCTTGGTTTTTCCTCTAAAAAGATGAAGCCAAGAGGCTTTATTGGGAAAAATTCTGCACACTTTCAGTAGCTACCTATGTGTTCACACAGGTATTAGCCTGTCGAAACAAGTGTGATCTCCATAGCATCATAAAAATGCAGCCAGTGGGATCACATAACTATGTCACTCCACCCTGCCCTCCATAAAGCTCTGTGACTATCTGATCCTAAGGTCACGGCTGAGCTTTTCCTCAGCTTTCAACTGTGACCCATTTATACCGCATATTTATCCAGCATTTTCATCTCAAAGGGCTGCTGCTGCTGAGTAAGCTGACCTCTCCTTTTGAAAACAGAAGGACCCTGCTCCGAAACCCTGCAGCCTGCAGGAAGGACAAGCGGCAAAAATGATGTTTCAGTCTGCCGATGGCACCAAAGGTGGCTGGGAGAGTCCTGGTGTCCCTGACAGTCATTCCTCCCCTTGCTCGAACGCCCGGTCCCAGCCCGCAGTGGGTATCAGGGAAAGTAAACAGTGGGAACCAACCACGGCCAAGTCAGGAGACAGCTCAACTTTGCAAACAGACGTACTCAGCCTGGGCGGACGCCAGGGAGGGCAGCCACACGCGACAGATCATCTCTCTGACGCAGTATGAAGCCTGCTGAGAGCGGGGGAAGCCTCCGACATCTGCACATACCACAGCTGAGATGGCCCCGGGGTGGTCAGAATAGCTCCCCCCCAGCGCCCCTTCGCCTCCTGAGCTCAGCCCCATCAGCTCCAGCTGGTCCCAGCCTGAGCTCGGCTGTTAAAAGCAATAGCTGAAACAGGAGGGTGCTAGCACAGCCCCTCGCTGCCCCTCTGCAGCGCCTGCACCCTGCCACGCTCCTCATTTCAATTTTCCTTGGACATCCCCAACGGCAAAGGAACGCTCCGGCTCAATAAACAGCCCGCTCTGCTCCCGAGTGCCTTTTCCATATCGGACAGCTGACTTTATGAGCCCTATAAATACATAAGTACCGTGTCCCCTGAAAGCCCAGAGTCAGGCTCCCATCCAGGGAGCCATGGAGCTGCTCTCTGCTCTAAATCTGTAACGCAGAAACATAGCCTATTCCATGAGAACCCAGGTGGGAACACTGGCTGGGGAACACAAGTACTAATTTTTGTCAATTAGATTATCTTGAATGGAATATTTAATACTTTTAATGGAACCTCATTTAATTGCTGCTCATGGGTACTTTGTAGCTGTTGGAAACTCTGATCTAAAAGATTATTTTAATGAAAGATTGCCAAAGGACTCACATTTTAAACTCCTACGTAGGATAACAGCGGGACTGTTTTCCCTGGGCTGCCGTGCTGGCCAGCCCTGTCACAGTTACGGCGCTCCGGGTGATGCCAGTGACCACACTTACAGAATGGTCTGAGGCTGATTGCTGAGGGTCTCCACTGCAAATCCGACTGCAGAGCCCCCTCAAAAATTCAGACTGTTTTGGGGTCATGAGCTTGTGGGCCCTATGGCTAGCACGGTAACCCTCAGAAAGGGGCTCCTTCATATTGGTGTTAGGGCCCTGAGGACAGGGGTGGCTTTAAGCACCCTCAGTAGCCCCAGCTGGTGCTGCCCCGTGGCCATGGCCCCGTTTCAGCTCAGCCTTGAGAGCCACGTGTTTCCCCCGAGCTTTGCTGTAGGTGCAGCCTCTCTCTCCTGGATGGATCAGGCCCTGTGCTGCAGACAGATCTGTCACCAGCCCTGTCTCTGGGATGGACCCTGGGGTGATGAGGCGGCCTTGCTGCTAGCCCCGTCCCCATCTCCTGCTGCTGGCTGGCAGTTTGCTTCTGGCACATGTGAGCCAGTAGAGACACCAGCTATTGCTGTGCAGGTGGGATGAGGGGGAGCCATCGGTGATGTTTTGCCACCTGAAGGAAGATGAATACGGGATGCTATTCCAGGTTCCAACCAGTTTTTCCCCTCTTGAATCACAGTTAGTCAAATAAAAAATAAAAAAATCCATAAAGAGCCTAAAACTACTTCTAAAGGTCACTCTTCTGCTCCATGCAAGCTGCCAAGTTAAAAGTCTCATCCAAGAAAGCCTTCCACACACACATATACCTATGCCTATAAAGCCCTTTAAAACATCATTAGTGTCCCCTTCTCCAAATGGAAATTGGGAATTTTAAGTGGAAACACAGGTTTTATTTATAGTCTTGGTACATTTTTCAGCCACAGTACGTAAACGTGAGGAGCAAGAGTGCTGCGTTGCCATTTATTTACCGAGTGGCACTGCTTTCCCATTCGCCTGGAGTGGTGAGTCAGCATCACCGGTGAGCTTGCCCTGTTCTCAGAGGTCCTCTCCAGCCTTTGGGCCAGAGAGCACGTGCGAGAGCCAGCTGCTTTGGGTCGGATTTTAGGAGATTATACGTTGCTGCCTTGATAGCACAAAGGACTCTCCTTCAAATCGCCCTATGCTGCAGTGTCAGCACAAGTCCTTTAAAAAAAGCCAAGCTGTTACCAGATCCAGACAGTTGAAACTCATGACCTAGTTTCTCAAAATCATGAGATTGGCTTAGAAAATTAGATATCTTTTTTTTATAAGATTGCATATCCTTTGCATTAAGTTCTGGTTTGGAGAATTACTAGGGATACTCCAGTTGCAATTTGAAAATTTATTTTCTGCATAATCGTAAGGGTGAGAAATGTAATTTTTGTAATATTAAAGCAGGGGAATTGCTCGTCTGTAGCAGCTAAGAAAAGCACCAGTTACTGAGAGACTGTGGTCTGAAAACGGTGATACATGGCAAGTTAAAAGTTGCCTTTATTCCTGCTTTGCTGGTATTTTTCAGCAGTTCTAGCTCCTCAGACTCTACGTGCCACCATCAGTCGTGTTAGCAGTGCTGAAGTGGCAGGGAGTCTCCTGGGCTCAGCCAGGGCTCGCTGTGTGGCTGGAGGCTGCACCGGCAGAGCGGGGGGCCCTTCTGCCCACTGCCCTCCAGAGAGGTCCTCTTCTCCCTGTCCTTAGCCTTCTGCAGCAAGTCCTTTCTCCAAAAAAGCTGAGCTTGTTTACAGACTTGTTCAGGACTCGTGCTCCTTTGCAGCTATGGTTCCTGGAACGCAGCTCCCCGCTGGGGTCCCTCCTCTGGATTTGCCTGCTCAGGTGCCTGTCAGTAGGGATATGGGCTGCAGCAGCTTTATAACCCGATGGAAGCTAAGAAGAGGACTGTGCTCTGGCCAGCTGCTTAGCAGTGCCCTCACTGGAATCCCCCCCAGCTCTGCCGCCCTCCCTTCGCCGTTCCCCGACCGGTGTTTTGCCCGGTGGGATTGGGGTGGAGGGGCCAACTGGCTGGCCGGGCTGCGGAGGAACGAGCAGTTCATGATTTGTTCCCATTGGAAACTGATAGCACAGTTCCAATTTTAACTGCAGCGGTATGGCTGCCCACAGCATGGATCCATCATCTCTTAAAGCAATTGGTGGGTTTGCGTTTCTCCAGGAAATGTTCGTAGCCATCTTTTGGGTTGCAGCATCCCCAACGTGCTTGTCGTACCCTTTTTAATGGTGGTTACCCCTGGGAGTTGGGAAAACAGGGCTTTTATCAAAAATAGGAAAAGCAACAATTGGAAGGAATGTTGTGTGCACAGATCAGCTGTATTTGACAAAAAGTAAGATTTATTTTTGTTTTCCCTGTTGATACACCAAACTGTTTTGCTGCAAAGCTTACCCCTAAAGCCAGGGCTCTCAGGCGCTGCAGAGGGGCTGTGCCAGGGAGCCAGCATGGCTTGGTCGGTTGGCTACCCCTGTGCCACGCTCAGTGGAAGCTATGGAACTGCCTGCACAGCCTTCCTGAAGACCAATGTTCACAGTTCAGATCTTAAAAATATACAAGAACAGCCCTCAGGCAGCGATGCCCTGCCTAACGGCCCCACCTAATTTCCCCTCTGAACTACATACTGCTCTATGAGTAGTTCTGGCACCTGCTGAAACTAGAAGTGTTGCTTTTCCCGAAACCAGACATTAGCAGTGGTTAATTACCACATTCCAAATTGGCACAGATTAAAGCTGCTTCACTGAAGCCAATGAAGCTTCATGGAATTATTCCTGCCCTGGCTCAGAGTCATTAATAGGTATAGTTCTGGCTATTTTTATGCTCTTCAAATTATTTTGTTGGATTACGAAAGCAATTATCAGCCCAAATCTTTTTCCTGGCTGGAAAAAAAAACTTTCTCTATTGCAGTAACTTATTGGGCTGAGTTTTTCTTGTGCTTATTTTAAGCAGACTTAACCGAGCAGCAGACTTTGCTGTGTGAGGGCTAGCTCTCACAGCCCCAGGAACAGGGCTACAAGCAAAGCAGAGGCTGCATCAAATTTGTTTCTTTCCATGTGTAAAGGCAGCGTAATGGATATATGTTGTGTGTATGTATATATGCACACTACTATATATCCTGCAATATGCATATACATGCATGAAGTAGTTGCTTTTGAACAGTTTTTGGATGTGTAACTGATGTCAAAAATCCTTTGATGAGAATTTTCCTGATGCCTGGAGAAGCAGACCACTATAGAAGTGACTACTGGGGATATATGTGAACTAAGCAATTAAAGCTGTAACCTGAGGACTGGAGCCAAAAATATGTGGAGCCAGGACATAAGCAGACCTAGAGTTCAGACAAGTCACAAAACTAACAAACTAGGGATCTTTTTCAGAAGTATTGGGTTTGGATGTTGTCAGAAAGAGTGACATAGAATAATGGCAACTAGTAACCTTCCCTCTAAGACATACTCACCTACTCATACTTTTACAATAACGTTACTTCTACTGACTCTGTAGAGGTTTTACAGCCTGACGCTAAAGCCCTTCTAAACCCTTTTTCAAAGGGGAGGTTTTGAGCAGGAGCAACTGTGCTACTCATGTACTACTATTTGGAATAGTGCCTGTATCCAAATAGCATCCTGTGACTTCCAGCAGCAATACTGGTGCTTTCTTGCTGATCTGTCATGTTAGCCATACACTTACCTTGCACTTGGAGACTTGTTCCATGGGGACATATTTAAGATTGAGCATGTGATTGAATAAGTATTTCCCTGTTAAGTTTCCAAGCTCTGAGGATTTGTTTGTTCAAAAAAACAAAAACAATCCAGAAAAAAAACCACTTGCCTGGTAGATTAAGAAACAATAGCTTTAAAATTAGCTCTATTAAGATCACACCCAGGACGCAGTCCCAATGCTTGAGAGTTCAGTGCCAGACAGTATATATCTGTGTGTACAAAACAAGCAACAAAAGAAGCTCTGTATCAAAATTTTATTAAAAAACATAAGAGACTTCACTGAAGCTTGCTGTCCTCAAGACAGAATTATGACATTATTGCAGCATTCAACACAATCATAATCCAAATATAAATATAATACTATACAGCTCCTGCTTGCCTTGGCCAAGTTCTGCCCTCAGTCTGGCCTTGTGCAGCCCCATTGACACAATCCAGCCCCGTGTATTTCAGTTGCAGAACAGAGCTGTCCCTTGTCACTTCACGCTGCGCAGCACTTACTGCCTGGAGGTCACTCAGAAACCCCAACACATCTCTGCAACTAGAGGCAGTTTACTGAACTGGTATGAACACACCAAGTGACTGACAAGAGCAACACCAGTTGATGTTTAGGAAAAATACATACATAACCAATTACTCAAGTTCCCAAAGGTGCACAACTGCAGAGCAGCTTCTGTTTACAAGGAGGCAGCTCCGCTCTGACCTGCTGCATCACCACCTCAGCCGGGACAGAAGGGCTTTTACACTGTATGGTTGGGTCTAATGCACAGTTACCTTTCACTGCAGCACTCGCAGCACAGTGCGCTGCCAGCAGCTGGCTGGCACGCTCCTGCCACCACCTCTGAATGCCCTCCAACAGCACCACTCTTTGCCATCAGCATTGCACCAAAGTCAGCATTTGTCCTTGCACCATGGCAAACATACTGAGCACTGGGTATCTCAGTCTTTTAGGACAGGATGCTGCCATCAGCTGTGGCTTGCTTCCCCACTAGCCAAGAGGCATCTTTGCGCTCTCCTCCATTGCTCATGTCCCCTGGACTGCTCTGGTGATGGGCGCCTTCTTGCACAGCTGCTGATAGAACTCAGATTCCAAAAACCGTGGATATGAGTTATTCTCCATTAAGCTGTAAACTCTCTTCTGCGCTGCACTGAAGCAGGTATGCGTGGCTTCTTGAATATTCTGTGCAATCATGTTCTTTGTTTGGAAGTCTATGTTTATCTGAAATAATAAAAAAAGACATTTACTTCTGAGAACTGAAGTATAATAAATCACAAAATTTCTGAAGAGGTGAAAAAAAGGTATGACCATATTACTCAGGGTCAAATGAATGAAGTTTCCTTTACAGAAATTTTTATACAAAACCCCAAATGATTCAGATACCATTTATCTCTCAGTGCTAAACTCAAATATGTTACAGGTGTTCAATGCGGTTGTTGACTTCCCCACTTAAGATAGAAACTCCCCAAAATACTGGTTGTGCCATTTTCCAGCTTGGTGAAAAGGCAGTTAGGGAGAGAGTTACATTCAGACACAGATACCGAGGTAGATACAGCGCAGTTTGGCACCTGTATCTTAAAGGGAGTTCAGATAAACAAGTAAGAGCTGTAAGAACTTAGAACAGGGCACTCAATGCTTAAACAGGTTTTTCTTTACCTCTTTGGGAGCTTCCTTTTCAATGAAATCATTGTAAATTTTTTTTGCCTTTGATGTCAGCTTCTGGGGTGACTTGGTTTTCTTGAAGTCCTCACAGGCCAGCCAGAACTCAATATTCTCCTCACAGAACTCGGACTTCAGAAAAGCTCGGAAAGCAGCAAGACCATCTACAGTAAGGAAAAAACACACCTCAATTAACTATTTCAAGAATCTTGAATTTACCACTGGTTACATCTGTTACTACCAAAACATTTTGCTGTAGTTCTGTGTCAGGCTCTTTCAGAGATATCATAGCAATAAAGGATATTTCCACAAATATGTATGCATGCAAATGAATGCTGTAACAGCTTGGCAGGCTTCACCCAGCTAGTAATTTTTTTTTTAGGTAAGCACAAAAATGAAAGCCATCTCTAATCAGTATGTTCCTTTTTGTGATGCCCACACATATATTAAAAAACCTCTTTCTAGATGTGCTCTCCTGTGTTAACCTTTACACTGGAGTAAATATTTGACTGTGCCACAAAACCTTTGGAATATTTTTTTGCAATGGAAAGGATGACTCAAGCAAGTTCAAAGAGCAAACAGTAATATTTCTTAGTCTTTCTGCTCTGCTTTTGAGTGCTTTTCCTTGCAGAACTACAGTAAAACCCAGACAGCGCTGAACTTCTGTGTTGCAGAATCCTTCCCAAGTTATTTGAATCCATTTCAATTTTGGTCTTGGTTGAGCAGTGAACAAATGCTCTTCTCACATTTGGCAAAGCTAAGTGGATAGGCATGATTTTAACTAGAAGGGTTACAAAAAAATGTACTACAATGAAGTATTCTTCAT
Organism: Falco rusticolus; assembly: GCF_015220075.1. Lineage (NCBI taxonomy): Eukaryota > Metazoa > Chordata > Aves > Falconiformes > Falconidae > Falco > Falco rusticolus. Next base: position 25,428,365 of record NC_051197.1, read on the forward strand.
GTTTTAACATGTGTAATTTTTTTTAAAGAACACCTGTATGAATTTTGGCTTTAAACCATTTAAAGCATTTAACTTTCAAGACCAGAATCAAAGCTATTTAGATTAGAAAGATACAATGCCAGCATGCAAGAAGCAATCTCTTACATACAAACTTCACCAGCCCTTTGCTCTTAAATGCTACTTTTCAAAGACAAACTTACATTTGTTAGCAAGGAGTTCATCAAAGGCTTCTGACCACAGCTGGGCTTCTTCAGGGGAAGGTCTGCATGAAGAGATGGAGAACATTAGACTCCAATGCTCAAGATTTACTGTTTTTGTAGAACACTCCAGTTATTTAAAAAGTTTCCCTCACACAACTTACCTGAAGTAAGTGCGATGGTTCCCCACTTTCTTTGATTTCATTTTAGAATGGGAGGAGTTCTGCAGGAAATAGCTCAGTCTTGTTTTCCAATCTTTAATTCTGGAAGAACAGAGACAAAGACACACGTTAAAAGCGCCAACTCGAAGAGCTTTGAGACACCGGCCCCGCCGCTGGCAAAGGCTGCGGCAGCTTCCCCGGCGCTGCTGCGCCAGCTCCGCACCCGCCGCCACCCGCAGCGCCCCGGCGCAGGGATCCCGGTCCCCCCCGCTAGCCAGCGGCCAGCGTTAGCCAAGGTGCGGCCCGGCCCCTGCTCCCCCCCGGCCAGCCCCGGGGGACCCACATTGTCCGCTTCATCCTGCCCTTCTCCGCCTCCTCCGCCTCGCTGCGCCGCCGCCCGCCCCGCTCCATGCGCTGCCCGACAACCCCGCCGGCCGCCGCCGCCCGCCTTATAGCGCCCGGGCCCCGCCCCGCCCCGCCCGGCCCCGCCCCGCCCGGCCCCGCCCCGCCGGGCAGGTGCCGCCTTCCCCCGGCGTCATCGCTCGCTTTTCCTTTCTTTTTGTCTTTCCTTCCTTCGGTTTTTCCTTCCTCTTTGTCTTTCCTTTATTTTCTCTCTCTCCTCCTTTTTTCTTTATTTTTTCTTTTTCCTTCATTTTTTATTTTTTCCTTTTCTTTCATTCTTTTTTCTTTATTTTTTTCCTTTTTTTCACCTTCTTTTCTTTATTATTTTCCTTTTCTTTCATTCCTTTTTTCTTCTTGGTTTTGTTATTCCCCTCACCCCCTTCTCAACTTGCCCTTGCTAGTGCCTTCTTAGAAAGCTTTTACCCGATGGCAAGAATATCCCTCTCATTTTTCCTTTCTTTTTGTTTTTCCTTTCGTTTTGTTTTTCCTTTCTTTATTTTTCCTTTCTTCCCTCTTCCTTTTTCTTTTTATATTATTCCTTTTCTTCCACTCTTTTTTTCTTTTGTTGTTGTTCCCCCTTCTTAACTTGCCCTCACTAGCACCCTCTTGGAAAGGTTTTACCCAGTGGCACGGACACCCTGGGGAGAAGCAGCCGCCCCTGTGGCACAGCCAAGGGGGGTGACTGTCCCTTCTGTTCTGTCCATCAGAAATGTACCCTGCGTTTCTGCAGATTTGTCTTTTTTTAAAGGAAATACAGACTTTTGAGTGTGGCCAGCATGCTAAAAAAGCATAAGGAAGGTCTTAGCCACGTTTCTTCAAAAAATGAAGTAACGGTCAGTTCGAGTATACGGTATTTTTGGTGTCCACTTGTCTGCTAACCCAGGCTGTTCATCACTTTAATACGCTGTCTGCACGTGTGTTTCATCTCTGTATAGTGTTGCCACCTACCAGTGAATTGTGTAAATGACTCTCAGTACATGAAGCTGAAACTGCAATGTTTTTTGCTCCACCCTTCAGCTTGTGGAAAAGGCCATGTGGTCCTTATCTGCAGTGTCCAGCTGAAGGGTATCAGGTCCTAAGAATTTGGATTTAGGAATCACATGAGTTTCTCTTTAACATACCATGCTTTTCTCTCTTTCCCGTGCGTATGTCTTCCTTTCCACAGTACCCTACAGAATGTATTTTTCTGCTATAGAAAGCAGCGTTCAGAGAGACTGATTCCCAAAACACTGGCTGACTTCAATGCAATCACGTAGCATCAATTGTCTGATCCTTTTAGGTAATCGCCTTAGTCTTACAGTCTTACAACCTCTCTGCTTGCCCAATGTGCGCAAAGATGTGCAAAGGCATTTTGCTTTCAATGAGATGTATGATGAAAATTAATGCTATTTCATTTGTGCAAGCATTTAAACAAGGGTGATTTTCAGTGCTGCCTGTTGTAAGCCCTTTGCAGCATATGTTGATGGTCTGATAGGAAGATAAAGTTCTATCCTCTAAATTTTACCAAATTGCTTTAAATGATTTTTGCAACAGGTAGCTCTTAGTCTTGTATATGCAATACGCATGCTTTTTAATGGGAAATTATTACGAGGGTTTTACCGTAGGAGGGGGTAAATGTGGAAACGCTAACAGAGGTAAGGCTCTAAATGCTGTAAAACATCAGTTCCAGAAACTTTGCAGGGGGGAACTTGCCAAAGCAAAGCCCAGGGCAGGCAGTGCCTGCATGATGGATGGAGCTGTGCTGAATCGCTTCCAGGCACTTCCATCGTCACTCGCTTTGAGTGCCAGGGTCAGCCGAGCTGTGCAGCTGGGAATGATTTGGGCAGGAGCCTGCCAGGAGCTGCTGAACAGCCTGTAGCACGCACAAGGACGGGAACACTCTCTGCACGTGCGAAACTCGCAGCATGCAGCCTCCTGGCTGGGGGGGGGGGGGGGCGGGGGGCAGGCTGCCTTGCCTTCAAACAACAGGTTGAAACCCAGCCCCAGGCGTTATCCAAAGCAGAGCCTCTGTAAAGGACCAAATGGTCTGCAAGAGGAACAGTACGTCCTCACCTTCCACCCGACTTGTAGGATATCTCCCTGTTTCTTATGCTGGTTTCAAGTTTCTCCCACCTGACTCTCAAAGTTGATTGCGGGGAAATGTGCCCTAAAACTACAGTATGGTTTGTTCCAGCATTTATATTTTGGGGGCTTACCTGTAGCACACCAGAGATCCTGCAGATGTTTGAAGCCTGACAGAATGTTTTCTTGATGGTTCTGAAGGAGATTTGTAAGGGTAGAGCTAGGATATTCCCAGAATCTGCCAAGCTGTAAAGTTGGCTGTAGTTAGCATATGGAAAATTGCAGCATGAATCATCTATTTGTCTGATACTTTTTATTTAAAACTTTTTAATTGCTTCCTTCAGATACCCATAAAAATGGAAGTGCCAGTTAAGGAAGGTAGCTATAAGATTTGTAATATCTTTAAACAGTGGAAAAAATAGTGTTCCAGGTTAAAAAGTAAGCTGAATATGGAATAGTGAGGTTAGATGGCCTTATAAAACACACTTACTGTAACATTTGGTTTAAAAACTAGTCAGATTAAAACTGAATTTTATTGGCTGCCTTAAAGGTATATTTTTAGGTTAAAATTTTGTTATACTTTAAGAACTTGGATATCACTGTTTTTCCAGTAAAAGAGAAACTTTATGAAATACTTTCTCAATTCATCATGCTGTGCAGTGTGTTTTTGGGCTAGGATGCTAACCTTTGCCAGGAGGTCAATTGCACATCTGCATGATAAAAGGTATTTTCCATTTATGCTTACAAAACAACAAAAAAAGCGCATCTGACCTCAAACAATGTCACCAGGCCCCAGATGGCAGGGGGGATGCTTCTGGGAGGAGGGGGCTGACTCCCCTTGAGCCACCTGCCCCTGGAGCCATGTGTGCAGCCCTCCGCCAGGCACTGCCTGCCAGAGCATTTGGGCTCACTGAGTAGTTTTAGATACACCGAACCTAAGTATTACTTTGTTTTACCAATTTCTAGTTTTTCAAAGCAAGGATGGCAAAATGGCTCAGGTTGGTAACCTGCCTTTCTGGAGACAGGTCTGGTTTCACACCAATGGTGCCATACACTAACCTGGCAAAGTGAGACTGGGAATCTCAGCCCTGTCCCACACTGTCTTTTGCAACAGTATTTTGAAAAAATTCAGGAAAATTAGGTATCACCACTTTCCGGAAAAGCCCTGGATTGCAATTGCAGCACAGGTTCAGGTGTGTTAGCGTAGCACAGTGCACAATGCTGCTGAAAAGTAAGTGCCTCCCTCTCGTGATGCCTCTCGTCAGGAATAGGGCCGAGGGGCGTGCGACCCTGCCTGTGTGACTCGATCCAGCGTACAGAGCAGCACTCCAGATTTGTCTCTGTGTATGCTGACCTCCGCTGTTTCCAAACAGTGAAGCTCTTGCTAGCTGAGGACAAACACAAACAGCACCAAATCTTTTCCTTTATGTGCCGCTTGAAGCTTCAGTCTATTTCTGTAACACTAATCTCATTGCTAAGGAGCAAGGCCAATGGAAAGTGATGGAGGGGGGAGTCTCTAGCCCAAACTTTGCTATTGAAGTCAGTGAGAATTTCACTATCACCTGCAGTGAAATCTGATGTCAGACATATAATGACACAAGCTCTCACCCTGGAGATCACACTTCTCTTTGCAGAGGCTTTCTTGAGAATGTTCTGTTCTTTTTGTGCTTATACGATCCCTATGAGCATCAGTGATGTCTGGATGTACAAAGGACAGTAATATATGCAATAAACATCCAGGATGGAAGATGAGGTTTTTTCCATCTCAGTTACATTATGTTGCAATAGCTATGCTGATCTTTTCCAAATCCCCAGTGAGTAGCTGTTCTCACTGCATAATGCTTAAACCCATGTCTGCATTTTCTGAAATACCAGTCCTTTTTTCTTCTTTTTATAGGGAAGGCTTCGATGATGGGAAAGAACATAAGAAAAATGGTCTAGAGACTTTATAGCTGAGTTTCATAAAGTCAAGAGGGGAGAATATGCTTTTGCATGGTAGTTCAAACCATGCCTTAGAGTTATTTGAGGGATGCCTTACTGAACACTTGGTGTCTTTAGCTGAAAAATCATATCCAAAAGAAGGAATAAGGTGTTGAGCTATCTCCTTCTGTTTTGCATTACAAATTGCAAATGGCACAGGTGCACTTTCCTGTATTTTTACAGTGTTCTCTTTAAATTTAGAGCTGTACAGTCCTGGTGCTGTGTCTGTGAGATAGTTCATGTAAGCATCGGAACAGGAGATTGGCGAGGAAGACCACTGTGCTGCTTATAATAGCATCAACTGAGCCTCTCTTCTTACCTCTCTTTTAGGCTGTGTTTTCACTGAGGCACAGGGGACTGACAAGTATTTGTACAAAAGAGCACAGAGATGCCCAGCGGAAGATGGGTGGAAGTGATATGCTGCTGCGCTATGCATTGTTAGATAATAGCAGTCATGCATGGTATGTATGGCAAGGCACTATTTTCTAGATGAGTACTGTAACTGCCCCTCTTTCTGGCGTTTTTTGTATAAGTGAAGATGTTTACTCAAACCCTTAGTCTGATTCTGTTTCTGTTCCTTGCATTCTGTCTTTCTGGTCCCTTTTACAATTTCAATGGCATGTAGTGTGGGTGGGTGGTTTTTATTTTTGGGTTGTGGTGGTTTGTTTTTCTGGTTTTTTTTTAATTGCTTGAAGCTTGCTGAGGTCAAGTTGTTGCATTCTCTGAGTTCAGCCTTGCAGGCTGTGCCTGACTGGCTGTTGTGCTTCCCCTTATTCTGCTTTCCGGTTATAAAGCTGAAAACAGGCAAATCATAAGAAGTCATTTCTGGATCTAAATTTAGCACTACCGTGCATTAACACTAAGACTGGACCAATTAAATGTTCAGTCTTTCCTAAACAGAAAATAAAATACGTCTCATTACAAATGGATCTTGTTTCACTGAACAGCAAAATCATCTGAGTAACATATAAACTAGATGGAGCTCTCTAAGAAGTCGCCATTCCCAGCCCTCAGCCACCTTGTTTTACATAAACACCCACATTAGTTTACAAAAGTTCTAAAAATAGAGCTGAAATTTATCAAAGAGGGGATAAACTGGAACTATATGTCTACTTGCAGTGCTGCTGTTACGTGGATGCTTACGTCTCTGTTATAGTGACACCGTAAAAAGAAAGTGTATTTAGGCATTGAGCAGCTGATTGTGATTCCATGGACATTTGGAAATGCTAGTTTTTCAAGGGGTGATACTCAATAATGGCAGGCGGGAGTAAGAACAGTGGGTTCCCTGAGGACCCTGGCTTGGCTGTCCTGCTCATGTAAGATCTGCTTTATTCCTCTGCAAAGACAAGCTGAAAGGAGACCCGATAATACAGTCTGCATTTTAAAGGACAGGACATTCTCATATTCCTTACATCTTTTGTCAATGCAGAAAGCAAACAGCTTAGCAAGAAGCAGCGTATTTTTAACAATGAAATTTTCTTAGCAGGTACGAGCTGGGTTACACCATCTCAGGTAAAGAGATCTGATTAATCTTGTTTGAGGTTAACTAGGTGATGCAGAACACTGGCTCCATGTTCTGTTCAAATTGCAGTCTATTTTGTTTCCCCTGCCCCCAAGGCCGTATTTGTTAAATCATGTGTGCAGAGGGACATTAAACAAATATGTTTGTTAAATCTGGATGTGGGCACCATCTTTATCATATTATCTGCATGCAACACAGTCAGCACACAGCCTTTTTGATGACTATTTAATCCATGTTAATGAAATTCCCTGTAAATACCTAAATGGTATTAGTCAGATATTGATCTACAAGGTCTCGGTGGCTTACAAAATCAATCCCTTTTACAACTCCTACAGGTGAATACTGTCAGGAGCACAACAGTGAGAGAGCTGAAGATTAGAGAGGTGCATAAGAGATCTGCATGACCTAAAAGTTCAGATTTTTGAAAATAAGCATTTCTTTTGAAATGGAGATACAATGTTGGTCTTTCCTATTTTATAATTGGCAGAAAACTGAAACAAAACCACTTCTTGGAACAACCTGATCTCCATGCTAGGTGGAACTAGCAGAGATTTAATTAGACTTTCTTAGTGGAAAATAAAAACACTAGCAAAATATCAAATTTGTCAGTAGAAATTTTTTCATTTCTTAAAACTATTTTAAGGTGGTATTTCCTTTTTTATCACCTTCAGTGTTGCAGTACAGGCTTTTCTGTGAAAAGCAGAAAGGTAATGAATGTCTTTCAGATCTGGCAAAGGATGCATGGTAATGGAGAGGGCAGAAAGCACTGTCTGAGCAAACCTGCTTATTAAAGTCAGAGGACATTTCATTTGAGTAAGGGTAGCCTTATACCTTTTCTACTTATCGTATTGACAAAAACTATCCCAAAATTGATGAAGTTAAGCTCTCTGGAGTTAGAAATGGCCAGAATGAAGGTTTCCCTTCACTCCCAATGTGCAGTACTGGTAACCACACATTTATCCAGTGGCACCCTGGTCTACTCCTGAAGGCTGGGAGAGAAATGAAGTATAGGGTGATATTTATCTGGCTTCATCAACCTCTGGAAAATCCCTCCTGGCTACTTAAAGAGTACACTGAAGAGTTAAGACCATAGCCAGAATTGGACTGAAGGAGCAGGCTGTCTTGCAGGTAGCCTGAGGGGGAGACATAGACAAGTAGTTTGGCAGATTAGTCATTCCCTTAATGCCAAGTGTTGCAAAATAATGTCTCAGTCCTCCAAGTACATTAGTTGTAGGCAGGTACATTGTTCCTCTAGAATGTTTTTCTCATCAGCTATTAGTTCATCATTCAAACAGGTCTTCAAAACAAAGCAATTCATAGCTGACTTTAGGTGAATCGTTCCATGTGGAAAATAACAGTCTAAACTTCTAAAACATGTGATAACATCACTTCTTGTATTATTTGAGTGTATGTTAAACGGGCAAAACTCCATGGCAGAAACAGTGACAGGTAATTTTGCATCAAATAAATATTTTCTGGAATGTTTACAGCTCTAGGAAGTGGCAGTGCAAGAATGCACATTACCATGGGTTGTACTTAGAAGTCTAAGAGGCCGCATATGACTCATTGATTATGTTTTGGAAAGCTCTGTTGGTTCCACACTGTGTCTCAGGCTTCAGTTAGCAGCTGTGATGAGACCTCTACATGAATGTTTGCAGTATTTTTCTGGTTGCAAGAAGATGCTTCTCAAGGATTGCCTGAAGCATCACTGAGAAATGATGCTTCATTAGCAAAAGAATCAACAACAATTTAACGTTTCTTCACTGACCATAAATACTAAAATATATCAAAAAAGAAAATTTAAAATCAACAAAGGAAGTCTTGCCAGTTCTTAAAGGATGGTGTAGATTAGTCAGAGGTGTCAAAGAGGAGAGCTGAATATACCTGTAAACAGCCTTGTATCTGCAAGTTCAGTAGAGATCTAGCAAGGCTGCCAAGCAGTGGAGCCTCCCAAAGATGTTGGCCAGCTCATTTGGAACCTCAAAAGACACCATAAATTCTGACCTTTACTATCTGCAAGCTAGGATGAAAGACAGTAACGAAGTCCTGGAAAGAAAGCAATCTTCCAGCATGCATCTAGAGGGGAAGGGAGGCAGACCCAGAACGGGTCTCCCCAGTTGCAACCGAGTGGCCAAATGTTGCCTGAGCCCGGCTGTGATGCTTCCATCGCTTTCCTCGGGGGTGACCTGGCAGATTGGCATTTCTCTCCCGGCTGGCAGCTTCTCTTCGGAGATGAAGAGCTACTGCAGATGAGGTGTACATTCTGTGATGTTAGTTGTGATTTTACCAGATCCTTTCAGTAAGCTTTTCTCAACACCAAACTCTTTCAAAAATGAAACCGACTGTGTGGCAGTTTCTAAAAGTACACTTCGAAATGGGATCCTTCAGTACTTTTTCTGATGCACATTTCTCTGAGGTGTGACATGTAAGCTGCAGTTCAAGTTCTAGAATGGGGAACTTATTTTACAGTGAACATAAAACTGGTGTTTAGTTGCTGTGGATTGTTTGGGGTTTTTTTATATCAAGTTGTTTACTAAATCTCTTTGTTTTCAATAAGTCTGGGTTTTGGTAGCTTTCCAACAAAAACTGTTATTTGAAGACTGAGACAACATTCCTGGCAAGTCTGGAACTTAGAAAGAAATCAGGGGACAAGATGGCTTAGATCAACTCTCTGGGATATACCTGAACATACCAGGAATCCTAGGTAAATTACAAGGAGGAATGGAAAGAAGAACAAAAATTATCTCAAGGAAAATACTCTCTGCTATGTCCTATTCCAATATCCACTGAATAACTAATGCCCACTGTATTAATTAGCTTCTGCTTGCTTTGGCTACAGGAGAAGTGAGGACAATTTCTTCCAGGTATTATGGAATTAGTCTTCCTTTGCGTAGTGTATTTTCATTATTTCATACAAATATTCTAATCTGTATACAGTAAGCAGTTAAGAGAGATGAATTTCACATCTGCAGACAAGCCTCTGAGGAATACAGTGTGCTTTAGGAGTAACAGGAGCTGTTAGTTCTAACAAGAGGTTTCATATTTTAAATATCATATATGTCTAAATCTAAACTAAAGCAATTTTACAAGCACATTAAGTTGTGAAAGAAAGAACAACCGGTAAAAACTCCTGGGACTTCAGTGTCTAATTTGGACAGAGGTGGGTTTTCTAGTGTTGTTTACTCACAGGTCCGTTTGAAGACACTTAGATCAAACGACCGCTGTTTTCTCATTCTTTCTGTAAGTCATTCAGAAGTAGCCCTGAGTTTGTTCAAGGCAAACTTGTGTTTACTCTGATGAGGAAGAAGATTAGACAATGAAAAAAATGACAAGAGATACTTGAGTTTGCAATGCCACAACTTTTGTAACTGCTCCAAGACTGGAGCACTGATGGAACTGAACAGCAGAGAGGACCTTCAGTGCTGCCAGTGACTGCTTGTTCCCCGGCTTTGTGGCTGTTGCTGCAATGGTAGGGGGCTCCTGTCAAGGCTATAGTGAGCGTGTTGTAATGCACAAAGGAATTTCTGCCTGAACAATTGGCCAATCCTCTTCTGCTGGACATCAGCAAACTAACGATGTGGTTAGGGGATTCGTGTACCTTGCTACTAACTTCAGCTGAAGGGGGAGTGTGAGCCGCAAATGTAAGGGTGATGTCTTGATATGCATAGGGAAAACAACACGTATTTATTTGATTGTTTGAAGGGGGAAAACAGCAAGTGGAACACAGATGAACCTGCTTAATCTCCCTGTTTCATAATGTGCTGCATGTTTTAGTGCCAGCTCTCAGAAATGAATGTAAATGTATTTGTAATCAGAGCAGTAACCTCTTGATTACTTTTAAATGTATGTTTCAAAATATGGGGGGGGGGGGAGGGGGGGAAGAGTGTATATGTGCAGAAAACACTGTGTAAATTGAATATTAACTTTGTTATCATTGTGTTTAATATGTAACTCCTTTATATCTTACTGTCATTAACGACTGATGTTGACATAGCGTTTGGCACCAATTTCTTAGTACCATACTTCTGTTGTTGCTGGTAAGTGGTAAGAATATAGTTTCAGTCACTACTATTACTTTCCCTAGCTGACTTTATTAATGGCCTGCAATGTCAAGGCTTGAAAATTTTAATAAATATGTTCATTATATCTGGTTTTCCTGATTTCCCTTTACGTATGGAATTCACCTTGATTGTAACTTTCTTACATATTTAATATAGAAAGGATGCACATTTGGAACTGGGCACAGAATCAACACATGAAAAGCCTCTTGAAACAACAGGATATTTTTGCACTGACAGTCTCTATATGGGTAGTTTGCAAGTAAATGGAGAGTAAAGAAGGATGTGATGGTTTCCTCTGCTGTAGTTTTTTTTTGGGAGGTGCCAGGCAACTACTCTGTATGCATCATCAGGCCAGCTACTTTGAATATTTTTTACTAAATCTTCTGTCTGCCCCATATTATTTAATTTGCATGTATTAAAGCTAGCAAATTTGTGGAATTGAAACAAAAGGTTATTCTGTTACAACTCAAACCAACTGAGATACTTTTGTTCTCCTTGCCAGTTTGCATTTACATTTATAATGACATCACCAGCCAGCTCATTTTATCTTCTGATGGACTTTATTTTCATTTATAATTACAGCTGAGAAAACAACAGCTCTTTATTAAACTCCATCCCCAATTTTTTCATCCCTCATGGAAGCAAATCTACTAAGACTTCGTTTTGCTTGCCTGTCTGCTTGCTTTTTAAGTTTCTGGCTTAATAATCAACCATGACATTATTACAGTGAGTCCTTTCTGAACTGGAGGAACTAGATAGGGGAAGTCTGCTTGAACAGGGGCAGTCAGACACACAGTGGGTCTGCGTGGCGTTTGGGCTGGCTGTCTTGGCGATGGAGCTGTGTTACTGTGGTGGCTCTAGTCCCAAACCCTGCATTTCTCAGCTGGAGCCCAGCCTCGTGCAGGCATGGCAGTGTGGCTTTCCTGCTAGATCTGGCAGACACCCACCCAGCTGGTAGCACAGGTGAAGGGACTGGAAGTCTGGCTGGACCGCCTTTGAGTAAAGTAGCCTTTAGAAGCGGACAGGTTGTTCCTTGTTCTCTATGAGCCTCCATTTCCCCTGGCGTGATCAAAAAACTACATATTCACTTACTGCAAATGTGTATTCAAAGACATCTATACCCACAAAGCGAAGAGATTTTATCGAGGGGTGAGACGCTAGCATTTGCCATTCTGCGTCTGTGCTGATTGCTACTTATCTGCTCCTGGAACAACATTCAACACGAGATCACATTTTGTGTGAAACAGCACAGTGCCAATTTCTCACGTAGCTATGCTGATTTACACCAGCCAATGACTTGGCCCGCAATGGCACTCACTCCAGATCTCTCCCTGGTTGCAGCTGGCTCTCACCCCTGCACAGGTTGAGACACCCCCAGGCTGACCCGAGGGCAGAGCTGGGCAGCCCCAGCCCTGCAAGGGTGGGAGCTCCCTTCGGACCCTCTCTCATTTCCAGACAGGTGGGCACCAGGGCCATGCACTTACTCTTCTTCTTTTACAGAAAAATGTGTCTGTGGCTTCCTTCTTCCTATATATGGAAACCTCGGGCTCAGCAGGCCCTTTAAAATGACTCTGGCAGAGGGTTACTTTCAACCCTCTGAATAATAAGGCTGAAGGTTTCCCTTTCTATATATTTTTATTTTTATTATTTTACTTTTTGTGGTTTTGTTCTACTCTGAGAACTGTGTATTCAGTGCTGCTGTGATTGTAATTATTTTCTAAAATCCTCAGTGAAATAGCAATACTAATCCTATGTTTTAAGCTTTTAAAAGAAGCACGGCATTGCCATTTATAGTTGCTCAAGTTTAAGAGCAGATTTATAAATATTTACCCAAAGGATAAAGAAACAAGAAACTGGGAATGTTTTCCCCAGTCTGTACTGACCTGATCAGGTGGTATCATGTAGTATGTTTACAACAATTTTTCAGCCCTGTGAGTTCTCCTAGGTAAGGAAGCTGCCTGTGGGCAGCTTCTAGTTTTCCCTAGTGTTTCCCTAGTTTGTGCCAGAACATATGCTAGAGGAAATGGGGAAGTATGAAGCATCCTGAAAATTTGTGGCAGTCTATATTGGCTGCTCTAACCTGCAACATGGCTAACATTTATCCTCACCTGCTTTGCTCTACATAAGCTGTATATAGCTGAAAGCCTGGTCCGAGGACGGGATCAGTAAGATTAAATAGTAATTGAGTCTTAACTACGTTAACAAACCATATACTATTTAGCAAAATAAATTGGATAACATAAATGCCAGCAGATACTCTTCTTGGAACAAAATGACTATAAAACATTCTGCTTTGCAGACTCTGAGCTAAAAAGCTCTGTCGGGAACCTAGCCTCTCCTGGAGGATACAGAAGAGGGTTTGGTCAGATTTCTACTTATTTGTTTGCAGAAGTCTAGGAGAAATTGTTACCTGGAAAGCATCCTGTTATTTTTACAGTAACAGAGGATTTTTAGGGTTTGCAATCTCAAAAGTTTCTCTATTAGCCTTTATTTTGCCCTGCTGTTAGTCACTGCCTTCAGAGAGAGTAGTGATTGACTCAAAAGCAAGAATCTTTATTCTGGGTTGCATTTGAGAAACATGATGTTTTAAAACCAGTCAGACCAGTGCAGAAGAAAATGTATGTGGAAGGCTAAACTTGCTGTGAAGGGATGTGATGAGATTTTTAGCTTAGTTTAGTTGGTACCACAAGGTTTTTAAATCCTAGGCATCTGGGCACCAAATCGTGCAGCTGCACTGTCTTTTGCATGATTAGGCTATCATCTTTTAGAGGAGCAGTGGTTAGTTTCCGTGTTTTGTCTCATGTCTGTCATTAATTAACAAGAATTTACATGCTCAGGGACTTCTTTTCCTTAAGATACATGTAATCTTTGAATATTTTCAGCCATCGATGTAATACATTGAGCTTCCTGCTTAATTCAATTGCTGGTTTTAAATAGATACATTTTTAAACCAAACTTTTCAAGAAGCAGACTCAATGCACATGAAATTATCCTCATCTGCAGCCAAGCTCGATTTGGACTGGAATGCTCTCAGAGTGTGATAGCAGCATTTTGTGCTCTTTGGGATTTAGGATAATTTTAGAGAGAGAGAGACTGAGAGCTCCAACAGTTCTTTTTCTGACTCTAGGCAGAGGCATCCATTTGCATTGTTTACTTTGCCACAGTCACCTTTTGCTCAGTCATTGCCAGGTTGATTTTTCATCAGCTCCTGGATAAACGGAACTTTTCTGCTAGTTCCTACAATACCATTTTCATGGCTGCAGAAGACATCCTCCATTTTCTAGGCACACATTTTGTGAAATGCTGAAACACTAATTTTGTTCCTGATTTCTTTATCCATTTTTCCTAACCAGGTTTTAGTCAGTAGTTAAATTTGGATGCTCTCAAGAAATGTTGCAAGTACACAAGATGTAAGACAAAACCATTACTAAGCAGTTACTGTTTGATGCTTAATTGTTGTCCTTTTTGGAATGTCATGTTCAGAGCCATTTGAGAAACGCAGTGACCATAAGCCATCCATGTTATTTTGTTTCTGGATGCATGGGACCTTACGGCACATGCTGTTAGTTCTTGCTGGGAGTAAGCTGAGATGTTCATCATCAATAAATCTGTAAATGGATACTAAAGGACAGTGGTTTGGGGCTTGTCTAGCAGGGGCAAGGAAACAGTGCAAAGAAAGGAAATGACAATGATCCAAGGGGTGAAACTAGAACTAGGGAATCACTTGATAAAAGCAGTAGGAGACCAGTTAGAACAGAATAGAAGCAAGCATGTCTTTAGCCAGCAGGTAGTGAATATCTGGAACTTGCTTCCACAAGAGGCTGTGGAGATGGGGCAGTCACTGGGTTCCAAAAGGCATTAAACAAATTCATAAACAACAGATCCACAAAGAGATGCTGAAAAGGATGAGAATCCTCTAACATCCCTAATGTCACATTTGTTAATGTTGAGCAACTGTGTGGGGAATGGAGCAACCAAGATTTGGTTTCTTGTGCTTTCCCTACTTAGCTACTTCAGCCACCACTGGAGACCTCTGATCTAGATGAGGCATCGCTCGGACCCACTGTAGCATTTCATACGTCCTTATAAGTGTTATTAATTACTCAGGCCACCACACCATTAGGATTTAAAGCATTTACCCCTGAGAAGCCTACAAGTAAGGACCTTGTACACACACAGGATTTTGCTAGACTCAGGGTCTATACTTTATTTGGTTAAATAGTACCGTGAACATTTACACAGCTATATAAATAATCACATCCAGTTAGTGCTGTCAGCTGAGCCAAAGTAGAGATTTTAAGTGCCAAGGGCTTAGAACATCTCTTTCTAATTTTACCCTGGCTCAAAGTATGTTTAGAAGATGAGGTATAGATAAAATCAGATAAGCAAAATTATCTGGTATTCTGTTGCTTGTAAAATGTTTATCAGTTTGAAATAAAAGAGGTGAGAAAAATAAGTTAATCTTTTACAAGAAATCAAACCATATCTAATGGCTGGATTAGGAGACTGTGTTTAATAAGCGACAAGAGATGATTACAAACAGTACCCAGTGGCTGTTGACAACCTGCTTTTGGTGGTTTGCGCATACCTCATAAAGAGATGCTACCTGCAGAGGTAGCAAATCTCCATGTGTTGCCTTAGCTGTAGCTAATTAGCTGGAAGATGGGTAGAAAAACATGAATGACTAAACTGCATAGTGGAGCTGTTTGAGATGTTCCAGCTGACTGGTTTTCTGGTAGAAAATGCTGATTCTTCCAAATGAAAGCATTTTTCCAGAATATGTAGCCTCAATGAGACTCATTTGTGCTCCATCCAGCCTGTTGTCCCACTTTGGCAGGCTCTTTGGCAGGCAGCCAGGCAGCCGGTGGAGAGGAGAGCGAGCTCTTTGCCTCTTCCTCAGCTGGATTTGCAGTGCCTCCTGCCTGGTCTTGGCACCTGGCTAGTTGAGCTCTCCCACCCTGGGGGCATGCATCTGTTCTTACAGCCCTGTCAGCTGTGTTGGCTATCCAAGTCTACCATTCCAGATGATACTTTTTCATATGTTTGAAATATTTTACAGGTCGGATAGGAAGTTCTTGAGGCAGCTCCATTAATACACAAAGACCCTAAAGGCAAGAGGAGCCCTTTGAGAAAAGACACCAGATGCAATTTTTTTTTACGCAGGAAAAAACCCAAAACTTCACTTCAACAGGTTCCTGATTGCTGATTTTTAAATCAGGAGCGATCTTCAGTGTTTTTCTGAATTCTTTTCAGCTGACACTGGGCTATTCCTCTCTCTAGCAGTGAAATAATATTTAATGGCATGTGCTAAGCTTCACCTTTAGTTTGTTTATGAAATGGGACTTGTGGCACAAAGGGTGCTGAGAAAGGTTCATACACACAACATTTTATGAGTGGGTTTCATAGCTTTTGGCATACATCAGATCTAATGATGCATCTTACCTTTGGGGAGAGAGGCAGGAAAGGGAAGGGGAGGTCTCAGTAGCCATCTGAGGAAAAAGCACTGACACAGAACCTCAGGGCTGACGTCTCAAGAGCTGCAAGTGGGAAGCAGGCTACAGCATGGTAAATGGAGACATTTAGTGGTACAAATGGCAAGGCACCTTGCAAAAGACTGCTAAGTTTTCTCTTTGCCAAGTTGTTGGAAGTCTGTTCTTCTCTTCCAGCAACTCATTTGTGATCAAGCACTCCCTTAAAAATTCATAGGATTGTGCCTGCCTAAAGGCATGGTAAAAGTTTGGATGATTTTGTAATATTTTGGTAGCTCCTCAATCAAAAATTTCACTTTAGCTAACTATTTTACTGGCTTTGCAACTGTGAGTATAGCTGGAATGACAGACCAGGAACAAAAAACTGTGTGTTCCTCCTCATCAGACAACAGTCCTTTACTTCAGTTACAATATTTATACCTTTTTTTGGCTCCAAGATGTACAAGTCTTCCATCAGAGAGATTTATTTTGTGCTTGGTAATTTATATCTTTGTGGCACAGATGTCAAGACTTTGCAACATACGAGGCAAGAAAAACGTTAAGCTCAACAAGTCATATCCCAGGAAGAAATGTCAGCCATGGACTTGTCCTTTCTGGAAGTTGAGACAGGATGTTACCTCAAGGAGAAACAGAGAAGTCACTTACATTTGTTTATCACAGCATTAGGCCTAATTTACCCTGGTCTTGGGAAGTCTGTATTCATCTTTGTCTTTTCTATATGAAAACTACTGTACTAATAAGGAAGGAAGAAGAAAAATGGGGCAATTGCTAGACAATTAATTCTTGCAAAAGAGAAAAAATATGTTTACAGAACAGTGTTTATGTTATGAGATGGAAGAACCATTAGTGACTTTAAACATGAGCCATTTCAGTCTCTGTAACTCCCAGATGTTCCTGCTGGCAGAGGCAGGCTGTCCCTCAGCCCTACCACTTGTACATCCTTAAAAGGGATATGGAGTGAGGTGGTTTCACCTTACAGCTAAACACATCTAATGGTGATTTGTTTCTGCAGGGAGTGGGCTCCCTGTTTCATCCTGCTCTGGGTCTAGCCCTCATACAACTTCTGGGTGCAATTCAGATGGTTACTGTAGTGCTTTTTTCACCTGCCCAGTCACTATATCTGACACGAGGGAAATGATGGGAAGAGGGTGCAGGATAACCCTCCTGTCAGTGTTGTTTCGTCGGTTACACTGCCTTGGCTGCATGGCATTATACCCTAAGGAATGCATTGCTTACTGCTTTGCAAATCCTGTGCCTGGACTTCAGGACACCAACAGAAGGATTCTCTGAGGGATAGAAATTTAGGAGGGAAAACAGGTATTTTGTGGATCAAATGACTTCTCCTTTTTAGTGATAATTGGTAAAATAAGAATGAAGCCAGTTTTTAGAAGGGTGTGCTGTAACTATGATGAAAACAAGGTTGGGTTGAAAGATTGGACCTGGTCCCATGGCACAATGTTTAATCTGCATCTTGAATCATGCCTTTTCCCTTTGTTTTCCTTGGGACTCTGTAATTATAAAAAAAAAAAAAAAAGGAAAATAACCAAACCAAAACCAAACTCCAGCACAGCAGCTAGACGAAGCAAGATATTTTTTAAAAAATATATCTGGTTTTTTCCTTGCTGTGAAACATTTTCTTTGAACCCTGAATTGATGGACACTGGAGAAGCAAGTTATTCTTTCCTTTACAAGGGGAACACACCAGTCTTTCCCTGCTTCTGATCAGCAGATTTCACCAAGGATACACGTGACATAAAATACTCTTTTTTCTTTCTACATTATGTGCACTAACAAAATATACTTGACACAGTTTAGAGTACTTGTGAGATGACCAGGTTTTAAAAATGCCTGTACTTTCCAATTTATTTGTCCTATTTATTGACCTTTTTTAAGATAACAAACTCTCTCTCAAAAACAAAGCAACACATGAGAAATACTGTGGCAGGAATCCCAGTGCAGTGCAGCCTATACAGTTGTTCAAAGAAAGGCTGTCAGCCTTAAGCTACAGTTAAGGAGAGGGCTCAGTAAAGGAAGGCTGACAGTACTTTTTAAATGGATGACTGCTGGCCAGCAAAACTGCAACAGTGGCAGGTGTTGGTGATGACTTACACTGCATTTTAGTTAATAGATCGAGTTGGGGATAGTGCTAGGGTCTGTAAATATTATTGCTGGGCTTTGCATGGCTCAAAAACTTGGGTGACAGGGTCCAACAAGGTATGAATGTTTTTGTATACTTATTATATGGGTTGTCTTGATGGGCTGAATACTACAGTCGAGATTAGGGATATGTTTCAAAGACCAGGTGTTTCAATAGCACATCTTGTCAATGGCACAGGATTTGTGGTTGCAATGAGGCCTGCTGTGGTCAAGTTTCAGTGACAGCAGCTTAGTTTTAGTACTGGTATGTATTATTATACACAGGGTGCCGCAAGTTTGTTTTGGGGTTGTTAAGAATATAAGCAATCCACTTCTGCAGCAAAGTTTCCAGTTTTAAAGTTCTCACATTTCATTAGTCCCTGGGAAGGGACAGGAGAGGCATGAGCTCCAAGGGGCAAGAACATCTTACATTTTTAGAAGGTGCTTTGGATAACTAATTAGCATTATTTTGGTTGCATGCATTCCAAAATTAAGAGAGAGATAAGCAGTTTCACTTCAGGAAGATGTTTAAATAATCCAATCTCATATTGAAAAACTGGAAAACAAACTTCCCAGTATGATACTTAAAGGCTCTGAAGACTGCTTCTAATAAATGATCCTGTCTCTTGCAGTGTGATATCAAAAGAATCAACCTTCTCAGGACCAGAGGAAGATTTAAAAAAGCAGAGGAAAGGATGGCTGCTGGAGCTCCTTTTCCAGCAAAGGTTCTTCTTGCAAGTTTGCTGGGAAAGAAGCAAGGAATAACAACAGGAGTGTTGATCTACTTTCCTTTGCTCCAAATATATTCTGAGAATGACCTGAAAAATACTCCTTCTCTAACCTTGCAATGGATGTGCTCTTGCCTCTCAAGGCTCTCTCTAGCATGACAGGATTTCTGCAAGAGGAATAAGTTCAACTCCATATCTGGAAATCTTTTTTACTAGAAATAGATTGTTAGAAGAACAACTCAAGACCAAATTTGCTACCCAATACTTTGCAGAAGTGCCAGCATGGTGGGATATGAGTGTGTGTGAAAGTTGTAAGAGGTCAATTGTGTAGAAGTTTTGCTTACTAATTTCAAAGAGGAAAGAGGTGCCTCAGAAGGTAAATAATCTCAACAATTATTTGCAGACATTCCCACAAGGAAAGTTTTCAGTGCCTATGGGAATGTAAACAGTGCTATATAATTTGGTTTCTACTATGTATTTTGGCTTGGCTTTGGTAGTATAAACATTGGAGTTTTGGTTGGTTTGCTGTAAATAGATGTCATGGGGATGCTGAAAATTCAAAAATGCATTATTTCTGTTGTGTATTATTTTCTTCTCATTGTGTAGGACAGCTAACAACCAAGCGTGTTTTATTGTATAGCTTTGCTACTTAGAGTTATTGCATATTACTGCTATAAGAAGCAATAGAAGGAAGCTTATAAGAAGCCTAGAAGGACCTTCTCCTAACAGGAGCCAGGCCTCAGTTCTCAGAAAAGGACATCTGTTGTCTCGTTTCCAAAACAATTGTCTTCCATTTCCCTCATAACTGCATAGTACTTGTGGGAGACATTGTGTGTCCTGAACCTCATTTCTTCTCATAACTAGAAGAAGAGGCTTTATAAAAGTCTCTTTCAGTGGGGTATTGCTTTGAATAACAGCTCTTTAATGCTGGAACGATTCTGAAGACTAAAAGCATTGTTTAGCTTAGTTTATTTTTTGGATAGTTATTTAAGATGGTAGGTTAATACTCTTCTGTGCAAAGTCATGTTCACAAGAAGAATTAGATGGTCCTACTTAACATCTGTATAGTTTATCTGTAAACGGGGGAAGCAAATGAAGAATTTTTAGGAGTCATTGGCTTGTTCTCTTCACTCAGCACTAGGCTCAATGCCAGAGAGGTCTTCCTACCCAAAACCCAGGAAAGGGTTCTTGGACATGAAGTGCATGATGGTGGCTGTTTTGAGAGGAAAAAAAAAATCTTTAGTTTTGGTGTCTGAGCTCAGAAATTCAGAAGCATCAGGCAGGCAAGGGAAGAAGGAGACATTCTTGGGCTGCATTCAAAAAAAAATAGCAATAAGCCAGATTCAAGGAGCGGGCCACCAAGGAAACTGATTTAAAAAAAAAACAAAACTAATAGGAAAGGGACATGATGGTTGTAGGCAGGAGGTGCTCTTCTGTACTAGCAAGAGTGGATGTGGTGGAAATGTTTCTTCTGTCTTAATGAGAGCAAGTATTCACAGTTTAGCATTGTCTAGGGTGGGAATTGCTTGTATGCCCCATGACAAATAAAAGCATATTAAGGAACCCGGTGGGCTTTGCCATTTCTGGGAGAACAACCTCCTGGGCATGTCCTCGC
This sequence comes from Falco rusticolus, assembly GCF_015220075.1. NCBI lineage: Eukaryota > Metazoa > Chordata > Aves > Falconiformes > Falconidae > Falco > Falco rusticolus. Next base: position 25,448,717 of record NC_051197.1, read on the forward strand.
TGTGCTGGGCAGGGCTGGCTGGGGTTCTGCCCGCCTGCCAGCAGACATGGCTGCCTGCTTTCCTCTGATGTCTGAGGATATGGAGGTCAGTTGACAGGCCGCCGAGGCCTGGCCCCTCACTGCCGCAGACCCCCTGGCCATCCTGGCCCTCCTGCCTTGCTTTCCGCACTGCCCCATGGCTCCTGCTGTGCGGCCTGCGGGGCAAGGCCTGCACTGGGGGGAAGGTCACCGGGGAGGGAGAACTTCATACCAGCAAAAATATTCTGACTTTACCCATTTAAAAACTTCTATGGAGGAACAAGCTGGGGAAGGATAAGGATGTGTGTTTTGGGCAATATGAAGTGCAATTTATTCAGACATAGATCAGAATGAGAGTGCGCAGAGGTGGAGGCCCCACTGCCAGGCCTGCCCGAGGGCAGGGCCCACGCCCGAGCTGGAGGGGCTGCTCTCCCGCTCAAGTATCTTCAGGGTACTTATTTGCCGATTTATATTAACATTACCTTAACCTGTGGGTTGAATGTAGAGTGCTAACAAATGATCGTTGCCATAGGGGTACTGAGCCACTAATGCAACCTGTTCACTGGTATTTTTGATGACTGCAATGAACAACTTCTGGAGAAACCATCTTATTACAACCCTCTACTTGTCTAATCGCAATTGTATTATTCGTGTGGCCAGAAAAGAAATGTGCTTACTCTTTTAACTTTCAGAGAATGAGTCAGAGGGCTTGTTTAACCCATACAATGTAACATTTTTTCCTGTTTGTGGTTTCCTGGCTTTTCCTTATTAATCACATTGTAAACATTTGCCGTATTTCCAGGTAAACTTGTCTGATAAGTCTTACATTGCATAAAATAATATTTTACATTATTGACAAAAATATTTATTTAACCTTCAGTTCCCAGTAATGAGGCTGGAAGTCTTTCATAGAAAGACACAGTCAGGGTTTGAGTGACTTCCTCTAGCAGGAATGTTGACTTATGATTAGCTTTACTAGCAAACTCATGAGAAAAACATGGAATTACTGCAATCCTGTAAAAGTCCATGAAAAATGTCCATGAAATCTAGCTGAAGAACAGAGACTTCATTCCTTGGATAGCTGCAGAAGTTCCTATCGCTGTCTGCCTGCTGCAGGGAGAACTCAGCTGCCAGCACCTGAGCCCCTATCAAGATTTGCAGCATATCATAACAAGGCAAACTAAAAGTGCTGCTTTATGTTGTGGAGTCTCAGCAGTTGTTTCATTATCAGCTGAATCATTCCTGCAATAGGAAAGGAAATCTCAAAGAACAGGGTAGATAGCTGGATACAAACTGTCCCTTCTTCTAATAGGGGAAAGATAAAAATTGGAGATAATTCAATTTAAGAACATAACTGCAAAGCACAGGACTGGTAATAGAGAAATGTGGGAAGGAGAAAAAGGAAAAGAGACATTGAGAAGGTCAGGAAAGATACTGGGTATCACATGGTTTTCAGGGTACCATGACTTCTTGTTTTCAACTACGTCTATGTTCAGAGGGGAATAGGAAACAGGAGGCAAGTTTTGATATGTTAAATTTGGCAAGCAGTCCCTTTGAGGATGAATTGGTTAGTTTTATAATGCCAGGATTTGCTACATAGCATTGAAATATATGTTGTAAAAGGAGGGCTGTAGGAATTACTGTGCTCTTGCAAAGCAATTTCTTTTCACTCAACAGGAAGAGGTTTTTTGCCTTCCTTTTGGTAGTGAAAAGGAAACTTAAGGAGTAGGTGCAGTATTTGTGAATAGCACCAAATACTACCAAAGACTGGACTGATATTGACTTATGTAAACGATAAGCAGGGAAAGGTATAAAAAATTCTGCTTACCCATCTGGTATGGCTTGGACGAATCACCCTGTATGTGAGAGATTTCCTCTGCATACAATACATTGAGCTGAGCTGAAACTGCAATAAATCTGAAAAAGCTGCAGTGCAAACTGTACTGAACCACAAAATTAATGAAAAATGGCCTTATCTCACATTCTGTTGTATTTTTAGACTGTTTCCTAGCTTGATGCTGGAAATTAGTCTACAAGGTATTTTTTAAGTGTTAATAAGATTTGGAAAGAAAATATTTGTGTAGGCATCAGATGCACTTTTTGTTCCATACTCTTTCTTATACTGGTATTGAGGATGTGGAACTATTACTGGAAATTAATACACCATTTTTGGACAAAACTATACAAGCCTTTGGTGAGACATGTAGCAGTCATGTGTAATGAGGAAATCACAGTAGCTCTTTAAAATCACTTCGTTACCGGTCAGTACTAATGTAGCATTGTGCACAATGGTTAGTTACCTGCTAAACTCCAATCTTTCAGCAATGGGCTTCTCCTGCTGGAATTATTTTTTATGCTGCCTTGTGAGGGTAGTTATCTGTTACTAGCTTGGGAAGGTCTCTCAGACCTAAGCTTCCAGCTTTGTGTATAAGCATGCAAGTAAATGGCTGGAATTTAAGAAAGGGCAGAGTGACCGAATATCTAATTAAAACCTTGCACAGTTGTGATTCAGGCTTACAACCCAAAGTTCATGGGAGCTAATCAAATGCAGGTCATAACACTGTGTGCATAAACAGAGATATGAATCTAACTTTTGGCACCTGTTTTTTTGAGAAGTTTGGCACAGATTTCCTGAAGTGCAGCACATAACCATTGCTACTTGGCAGCTTCTCCAGAGAGTAACTGTGATAGCCATCCTCTGGTGCACCTTCTATTAAGAAAACAAAGACAGATTATCAATTTTTTATCTCCTCAATTTCCTCTGAACTCAGAAGAAATTTGGCCAGGACTCTCCACTGGCCTGTCGTTACTGGAAATTTACACTGAATTAATTGACAGATTCTGTAATGCTTTCTACTTTTGCCAATAGTGATTACAAATCAGTGCAACAGCAACACAGAGATGACAACTCTTCAGTTCCTTAAAAAGAACAGCAGTTAGCCATTCTTCTGGGAATATAGACTACAAGCAGAAAGTTCTCTTTTCGTTAATGCTCCTCAATGGAACGGCTGGTTTAGGTTTCTCTAGTTCTCTAATGATGGTGTTATGCCAAAGGGCTCTGTACATTCAAGTTTAACACTTTTTTCTTTGCATGCCAAGGATATGTGCTTGTGAATGAAATGCAGTGTTTGAAAATAGACAAAATGTGTTTTAGAGAATACTATAAAGAAAGACTAACAGGAAAAACATGCCACACTTTTGGAGGGAGATACATCACATATAAAATTAGCCATATAGGTAATCTGAGTAAGGGTAGCCTAATTTAGGACAAGTAACAGTTCCTGTTCCACTGCAGACAGGGTTTAACAGCTCATTTAGCACCTGCTGCTGATTACAGTACTGAATCCCTATTGGTTGGGATTGTCCTAAACAGTAAGCAGGTGATGTGGTAACTGCAAATTGAGCAATTAACTGCTATTATATAGAGATGCTAAAGTTTCAGAAGGTTTTGAGTGGAGGAAGGGCATGTGTTTGAGAAGGTAGGCAAGTGTTTTGTAAATTTTAATGTGAAGAGTTTGTTTCAAGGTACTTATGTAAAATACATAGTTGAGTGATGTAAGAAATGTAAGTTATCCTGAATTGTCCTTTTAATTCACTAACAGGATACTTGCACCAAATCATCTGAGCAGCTGAGAGGGCAGACCATTCCTATAGCAAGCTCCTCCAGTACAGGTGGCTGGATACACAATCTGCAAATTAGTTCAGTGGGTTCTACTGCCACAATTTTAAATAAATATGTTGAATAATAAAATATGTCAATTAATAAAATATTTTAGAGTAAATATGCTGAGTAAATACTCAATTGAATAATTGCTCATATTTTATCAGAAGTCCTGTGCAACATGGGCTTGACCCCTTCAGTTAGAAGAAAGACCAGAACTTGGGTTTTCTACGTCCTGGGTAAATGTCATCTTCCTTACAGCTGACAGTAGCTGTATTTTAAAACAAAGATTGTGAACTCTGTTTAGCCCATTAAAGGGACATGGTTCAGAGCAGCAAAGTCTAAATGAACACTGTGATGATGTTCTATGTATTACAGGGCCTACAAGCACTGCTGTTCAGAAGTTTGTACAGATGTTTGCAGGCAGAAATCATCTTGGGCTGCCTGTATACTGAACAGTTGGGAAGGGATGTTACCGTAGGTGCCTTGAGTTCAGTGCTGTGCTAGCCCTGCCCATAATGCCAGGAGGCTTTCTTCAGGGGTTTTTGCTGTACAACTTGTGAGCATCTTGTAGCATAGGCAAGAGCTCATGTCTGCTTTGGTAATGAGCCAGTCAAGCTTGTTTCTGCTTGCAAAGTACTCTAAGGTCAACCTGTGCATTCAATATAAGGCCAAGGTACGTCCAGCCAGAGTATGCTGGACATTATGTCTCTTACCAATTCTGTTTCCTCTTTGTATTTTTCTATTAGCTTTTGATAAAGGCTTGATTGTAAAATCTCTCATAACTACTGAGAAATAAACTTGAGGAGCAGGGGTATAGATTTGACCTGCTACCAGGGAGACAGAATGTACTCGCTGTTCAGTAACTTGCTAAAGCTGGTAAGCTCAGCAGCATTCATAGAGCTGATGCTTGAGTCTGACTAGCAGCATTTCCCAGCACTAAACAGAGATGTGTAAATGTACCCTTTTGTTCTTCCCTGTTTTAAGCTCATCTTTGTGCTTTTTCTGGGGAAAGAGTTTTTAGCCAAGTTCTACATTTATTGCCTTCTGCTGTGTGCCCTGCACCCAGGGATATTCAGCAGGGAGTAATACTGCTAAATCTGAGCCCAGACCTGCACTGGCAGATCCCAGAAATGTTTCCTTTGCTCTTTGGTGTTTAGTGAGCTGCATTGGCTACTTATCTATAAAATATCTTATGTCACTGGAGCTGGACAGATGCATGATCCTGTGTAGAAACAGTACTAAGGGGGGGGGGGGGGGAGACAAAGCTGATGCTTTTTTTTTTTTTTTTCTCACTTAATTTGCTTTTTAAATCCAATGCAGAGCCTGGAAGTGTCTCACTTAAGAGCTGTAGTATTTTGGTTGCATCACAGTCTATATGAACTTATGTATGTTGGTTATGCTACTGACAACACTAATGCATCAAAAAGAAATGGGAACATTATTTTGTTGTGTGATCTCTTATTCTGGCAACTACTTTGCATAATATAGCTATGCAAGTGTTTGCCTTTGTGAAGAATGCCATTGATATACCTGTTCCTTATATTTGTAGCTCTGCTTTCCAGGCTTGATTATCTTCAAATCTGTGCATCACAACAGTTAAGTTTTCCACCTGAATAAGTCAAAGTTATATGATATGTGCACTACCTGCAAATTTGTACAAGTGATGTTACGTGGTCTTTACAAACCAGTAGATTTTGTTTCTTTCCTTCTTCTTGTTTAATGTTTTGATTTGGTAGCCATAAAGAGAGAGAGGGGAGAGAGCAGATTATATCACAGGTTTTCTTGCATAAAATTAGGTTGTGAATGACTTCAAAAAGCCCTTTACAAATTAAAGGGTTAAAAAAAGTCATTGGTATATACTATTTATATTATATGTGTATATATTATATGAGAACTTTTAGTAATGAAAAATCACCAATGAATGCTGCAACTGCCACTTTAGGTTTCTTCTTGAGGAAAATGAATGTCAGATCATGTTTCCTTACTTCCACCTGAAATACTTCCTTGGAAACAGTTATAGAAAGTGAGTGTAGAATAAATGTTTTTGATATTGCAAATGTATAAAAACCAACATTATGTATTTGTTTTACATCACAGAAACCTACCCAGGCTTAATGAATTGTTCCTTCTTGCTAACCTTCCCTGAAGTAATTTGGAACTTGTTTTATTAGTTAAGGTTTTGCAGAATTACAGTTTTTGATATATTGCTACTATGTCACTGAAGATAGTATCTGAAAAGAAAAACAGGGCAAAAAAAGTAAGTGTCAGAGAGAATTAATGTTCCAGTTATAAAGCTGCAAGCAAATTTGAACAGTCTGTTCTAAAATATTTTGTACTTCTGGCATAGAAAGACAGAAAAGCTATGTGGGTAAGCTGGAGAAAGTTATGTGTTTGTGTGTATAGTGTGTGGGATTTTTTGTGTGTTAAATCTGGCCAGATGTCTATGTGGTATGAAGTCAGTATAGCTTTATTGATCAGGACAAGGCTAATGCGGAGCTAATTGTTGCCTTTAATGTTATGTTGGAGATCAGGCTTGATATTCCTAATTTGTCTTGTACATATGAATTTGTGCAGAGTTTGTATTGTAAACTGCCTTTAATTTCTTTGTTTACAACATAAAAACAAAATATACTTAATCTACAAGGAGTCCGGAAGGATTTAAATCATTAGTGACCATTAGTACCATTTCCTGGGTCAAGGTGGCTAAAACCTATACATCTCTAAATTATGTCCTTCTGAATGTGTCTCTTTTTTGAGAGATGGGAAAGTTCATCTTACCCAACAGATCTTCCTTTTCTAAAATATATTCCAAAATATTTTTCTCAATTTCATTCCAGAAGCTAGAAAGAAAACGTGGTTTAAAATTCAACCAAAAAATCAAAAAATAACAATTAAAAAACCCCACAACCTTGCCTTATTTCAGTTTTACTATTGGCTTGGTGTACTAATAGGGCACATGTTGTAGCTTGAGCATAGTAGGAAAGGATCTACTTTTCCCACCACTTACTGCTCTGGAGGGTACTCCTAAGCAGGGGAATGTAAGGTGGGCTGACTGTCATCTAGGTGGCCTTTTGGTGCTCAGGTCTGTGAGCTGCGTGGAGGCAGCTGTGCTGGTTGGGCCTGTTGCACTGGGGAAAGTAGACAAAAGTTTCCACTGCAGAGCTTTTCAAGGCAGCAATGTTGCAGTGTGGAGTGTAATTTTACATCTTTACTCCTGTACCACTCCACATTTTATTGTAGAAGCTTCCCTTTCATTTGCCTGCTGTCACCTTCTGGTTCCTTTCCTTGATAAAAGGTTATCTGTATGAGCAATGCTTTTCTATCTCACCAGGTAGGTAGCATTCTTTCTCCTGTAGTCCAGGATTCAGAGGAGGCAAAAAAAAGAAAAAAAAAAAAAAAGCCAAAGAGAAAACCCAGAGGGATCACATGCATGGTCTTCTGAAGTCACCTCTGAATAAATGTTTGCAATAGAGGTCGTTCTCTAAATGCAGGGTGCTCTTTCCAAGTATCCCAGGAGGAAGTATGCCTCATTGACTGGGGACATTGATGGTTCTCTTGAAAGATGGAAGAATGAATAAACAGAACACTTTATTTAAACAAAACAAAAAAAAAAACCCAACCACCAAAAAACAATGAAGTAACCTCCTGAGTACCAGAAGCAATGCTGTTTGCTTTGATCCTTTATTTGCACAGTAGGTAGTCATTTTAATCTCTCTGATTCCAATTATAGTAGCAAGTACACATTGCCCATTTCACTGTTGGTTTTGGGGTGGTTTTCCAAGTATTGTAGTCCTTGTAGGTTTGCCTGGAAATGCTAAGTTTGTTCTTGATGTAAATTCATTGCTGTCAGTTGCTTTTGAGTAGGGTTTTGGTCCATATCTGACGGAAAAGAAAGAACAGCACAGTGGTGTGCTGTGCATGATGAGGAAATAACTAGGGCAATCTTTACATCTCATCTAGGCAGCTGACAGAGGATTCTTGTGCTTCAACATGCCTGTCTGTTTCTTTAAACTTGTGCAGTTAAGCACAAGAATGGACTTTTTTCAATCATACCTCTAATCTGGTCTGTGTTGTTGGATCACTTTCTAAATGAGTATGAGAAATCTATGCAGTAATGGTGCTCTTTTTGTTTTCCCCACTTATGGCTTCACTGTTCCTTTATTTTCATGGAAAGACTTAAAGACATAAAGGAGTTGAAGATTAAAATGCAACCATTCAGCAGATCCATATGATAAGTAATGGAACATTTTACTTATGGCAAATATCACTTGGAGATACGTGACAGTTACAGATGTAGCTGATGAACTTCAGCTTTCTTGTCTGTCTTGGTCTCTAATCCTGCTAATAAACTTATAAAAAAGTGTGGCAAGTTTTGTTTGCTGTCTTATTCCAGTTCTCTTGCATAAACATATCCATAAACTAAAGGTAAAATTCTTAAGGATGTCCTAGTTGCGTACTTGCATTCTATTCAGAAATGAAAATTTTTGCTCAGCTGAACACTTCAGTTGCCCTGGCTACAAGCACTTTGTGTATTAACATTTTCTCCTTTTCAGGACTTCTCATTAGCTTTCCATGGAAGAAAAAAAATCACGATTCCACCAGTCTTTTCGGTTTTGATAAAAATCAATGGTATCTGAGTTGCTGATGGGAAGGATTTCTCAGCACTGTGGTGAAACTCTTTTCATAAGTTGAGAGAAAAACACCTTTAAAATATGTTGCCTGGACACTCAGGTGGAGTGTGGGGTGCCTGGCTCAAAACCTTGATGTCCTCAATTTGTTTTCTAAAGCAGCAGATTGCTTCTGCTCAACTTTGTGTAACCAAATTTAACAGGAGCTATTTCTTCCATAGGGCAGCTGAGGGTGCTGATCAAATTGCCATTTCAACCGGGTTTGGGCAGGATGTGGGAACTCCCAGTGATATAATCTAAATCAGTCTATTTGTAGGGACTTAGGACGTTGGCTTCTGGCTTTGAATGAGGTACAGCAAGGGCTGGTAGTCAGTTGCCTCCTGTAGTACGGCTCCTGAAGAGACAAATGGGCACCCAAAACTAATGGGTGTCACTCCTGGCCTGCACTCAGTCTCAATTAACACTGGTTAAGTCTTCACTACAACTTCTGGCTATTTGTAATTGCACCTTGGGAGATCACCTGGAGAGCTCATGCTCTACAGGAGAAATCTTTCTGACATTGACATTGTGATTGCAGAGCTCACCTCTCTCAGCTAGCATGGATGAAATGAGGGATGTTTCCATCAGCCGGTGGGCAAGCCCTGGAAACCATGCAGCTAAAACTAAGCACAGCGAGAGCCTCAGCCACTGTCAGTGTCCTGAGCAATGTGTATTTTACATGATTTTGAAAAAGCTGATTTCAGAGACTACAGACAAAATTGCTTTGTAAATGCTAACTTATTTGTTGCTAATATTACTGGATCTGTGTCAGGCTAGGTCTGGGTCTTGTATTATTTCCCAATAGACCACAGCTTTGGAGCAAGTGTGTTATAACAAATTAACTGAAACATCTGCTTTGTAATAGTCACATCTTCTTTCTTAGATTGCTGAGCCAGCACTATGCAGTTTTAATTTATTGTGAGGATATATTACCATTTAGTGTTTTGTTAATTTGCCAAGTTTTAGGTGGCTGAGTTTTTCAGCAGCATTAGGAAATTGAACTCTGACTTTCTTGGGTTTGTTCCTTTTGACTATTAATCCATGTCACCAGCACACTGACTCACCCAATACACTAAAGTTATTTGGTAATATTCCTGGAACACTACATAAAAAAGTTTATTCTGTGAAGTTGCATACTAACAGTGACATATTCTTACTCAGCAGACCTGCTCCACTGACTCTTTAAAACTTATTCCCAGCCGACACTTCTTGCTGCTTTTTTGTTCCTGGTAAATTTTGGGTCAACTGTGTAATTTCCCAAACCTGTGGTATCAGAACACCTCTCAGGAGAGGCTGTCAAGCACCCCGGACAGATCCATGGAAAATTTTCTCTCATCTGCATGAGGATGGGATCTCTGATGACAGTGCAGCAGTTTAACCTTCTTCCCCTAAAATTGCAGCGTTTGTGTGAGCATATAAAGGTGAGGATGGTAGAAATGGAAGAAGAGATTCACGTTGTTGTGGATGCAGATTATGTTAGGAGAAAAACATGAAACCCCCCATATTTACTGACACAAATTGCAGCAATGAGTGGAGACATTCACAATGAGTGCTGTGCTCCTGGTTTTACAAAGCTGATATTGGCTGGTTTTGTATTCTGTCCATGCTCCCTCTGAACAGTGCAGGAGTGAAGGATTATTCAAAAAGCTATGGAGTAAGAATTTCTTGGATGAGAATTGTCTGGGGGCACCCAATGTTGCCAAAACAAAATGCTGTGTTTTATATACCCTTTAAAGAGATGTTTAAATGTCTATCTTTAAATCATAACCAGAAAATTGTGGTGGTGGAAGGTGTTGTTTTGCAATCGGTTAGTTCTAAGCTTGTGTGCTTTACAGAAGAGATCCTTTGGGAAGGAAAGTATCACTTATGAAAATTGCTCCAAGACTGCTATCAGTAAAGGAACATGCTTCCTGACTCCTCGCTGAGCCTCAGGTTTGCATGCGTCCTTTTTGAGTATGCTTTGTTAATGTTTAGTAGATTATGTACTGTTGTATGTGTTGTCTGCTCTAACTGGAGTAAGAGAAGTGACCTTTTGAAGGATAATTACTTGGATTTCCCCCTCTTTTTTGTTTGCTAGTTTCCCACTGAACCTAAGCTGTAAGTGTAGACACTGCTGGCTCTGTAGAACTGTATCTTCCTTCATCTCATCAAGGCAGCAAATTATAAAGCTTTAATATCTTTTGATATTGAACGAAGGGCTCAGTGTAGTTAATATTCCAAAATACATGGCATCATACACCTGTGTAGAAGTTGTGAACAGTAAACAAACTTAGAAAAGGTGCTGAACATCTCTACACAGTATACAACCAGCTGACAGCAAAACTTGCAGGTTAATTTGCAGGCCATTTAAATGTGCTTGTTTTCTCTTCCTTTATACTGGCAAAGATGGATGGGATTTTAGGTTTTGTTCCAGGCAGTAAATATGCTTTCCCATATGATGATGGAGCAAGCTGGTTTTTGTAGTTGGTAATCAGAGCAGTTAGGAAAGCACCCAACCAGGGGTTTGAGTGCTCAGGGGTGTTGGGAATTCACTTTTGCTCTAAGCGTGCTACTGTTTGCAGTAACACTAACCAGATGGGAATGGCTGTGTCAGAAATACGATGTATCTTTATGGTGGAGGAAATAGACACAACTATCATGCAAGTAATGACTGGAAAAAAAATCCACATAATATTTAGCTGGCAAGTGACCCTAATAAGAATGATGCTCATATAAAGAAGGCCCTAAACATCTGGAGAAGTTGCATGCAAATTTTGAAAAGTTCGCTTCCAGATTCGTCCCTTCAGATACAGGGCCCTAAATTGACATGGTTGTAGAAATACCATTATATTTGAAGTAAAACTTCTCCCATGGAAAGTGGTTACATAACTAAGAAGTAAATTAGGGAGTTGTAATTAAATAAGGAAGTCAGACCTGTGTATTTCTAAATGGGATCTTCAACAAGAAGCAAGAAAATAGAGTAGAAACAAGTACAGAAACCAGTAACGTTCCAATGAACAAATAACTGTTCATCTAAGTTAACTGCTTCTCTTTATATACCAAAATGGCTAGGATTTTTGTTAATGATGTTGGTGAGCTCATTAATTTTTGGAGTCCAGTAGTTTTCTTTGTGTGACATTAGCGACATGTTCCCTGAAAACTGCAGTGACAGAGGTAGTACTGGGAAACTACTTTCTTGCTGGGATCTGATGAGGCCTTTCAGACATCTTTGAGGGCTTTCAAACTGATGCCTGACAGTACTGTTACTTTTAAAAACCTGAACTAGAAATAGAGGGAATCTTAAGACCTATGGTGACATGACGGAACCCATGGGCTGTACCCTGTTGCTGGCTTTCCCTTCTCTCTGGGCAGTTTTGGCTGAACAGCAGTGCTAACTGGAAGGGGCGATTCCAACTGAATTTTAATATTGAAGTGACTGAGTGACGCAACTGGTCTTTTTGCATGTTGAAATCAATGCAGCTCTAGAGAGGCTGGAAAGGAGATGTGTAAAAGGGTATAACTTGCATGTTATATATATAATCACCATCCTGATCTTTTTCCCTAAATGCTGTTCTGTTTGTGAAGCTACCTTTGCTAATAGCAAAAGAAATTCTTCTTTTGCTATCCCCATGCATGTCCAGGTGCAATTTGTTGTTCATCCCCTTTCCTGATCCATATGGGTCAGGACCACTGCAGGACTGATACAGGAAAAAAATACAACATACTTTAAACTGCTTTACTTGCTATGAAAGCTGTTCACCCTGTGCCTTTGCTTTTAAAGTACCGTTTTGTGTTTGTTTCTCTTGTTCTTTTTAGATTGATGTTGCAGGTATAGGCACGTCCCCTCTTGTGACACTGTACTTCTTGTTTCTTCACTTATCTGAGAATGTGTTCTAGGATTAATTCTGGATTGGATAGTGTGGTTGCATCTGCCACTTCATTTGTCATGCTGCAATAAAGCAGAGTACGCTTTGTGCTTTTAGCTTCACTGGGTTTTATCACTCATTAATTGTCACAGACTTTAATCATTTGTTGATGTAAATTCTTTTCAAATCTTTCACTTTACATTAAAAAGAAAGCTAATGGTAAGCAGCTGAATATCAACGACAAACCTAATGATGCAATTGTTTCCCCACAGAGCTCTTTAGATGAGAATCAGTAACAATTTTGGTTTCCCAAACATGTTTGAGGACCCTATTTTCTTTATCATATAACTCTTCTATGCCTGTCCAGACAGGTCTCTGTTGTACATGTATCACAGCTGTTTGGCCAAGGAAAAAAGGGAAGAGTGGTGCTCCAAACAAAAGAAAAATAGCAACAGTGGAAAACTGACCAAAAGCCATCTTAATTCACCGAGAACCAAAGGAATGTTGACTTTCTATACTGGTATTTCCCATGGGGATCCCAGTTGCCTCCTTTACAACACTGCTCATAAATACTTTTTTCATTGCTTCAGTAATATTACTACATCTGGGCTAAATATGATCAGTCTTAGATCTTGCTGTTCCAATGTATGCTGGTGTGTTTGCATGAATGGACTGTGCACAAGTTGGGAGGGAGAAGAAAGCTTCCGATCTCATCCATATGTGGTACTTAAAATGTTTGTGACGGTTTTAGAAGGTTTTGTGTTAGACTAAATGAGAAGCCAGAGTCTTTTTATAGTTTTGTTTCTCTTCTTTCTTAACTCTTGTTATTTCTGGTCTTGCAGGAGTGGTGTCCTAATTAAAACATCCTGCCTTCTGGAGCCTGTTGGTCACATGTTGATTGTGTTTTAAAATGAAAAAAATTCAAATAAAATGGAATGGGAAAAGTCTGTTGGAAACTTTTTCTGATTTATGTTTAGAAGTTTGATGCAGTTTGCTTCTCTAAATGCCTCTGGATACCTAAATGATTAAGAAAGGTTTTGTGGGTTTTGTAAGCTGTACATATTAAAAATACTTTTCTAACATAAAATTGTGCACTCTTACTGAAATAGAAGCTGTAATTTAAAATGGCTTGATGTGGAAATGTGGATGTTCTGGTTTTAGTTTGGAATTTGGGAAGAATCTATCTTAATAAATAGCTGAGTTCTATAAATATTGTTTTCAGCTTTTTAACCCTATCTTTGAACACTTCATAATGACCATTTACAGCGTGGTGTGACTGATAGGTTACACTATGTACAACACTGGTTAGGTTGTCCCTTTTTGTGGGGGCAACGTTTACCTGGTTGGTTGTAGCAGGTAAAGAAGGTGCCCCACTGTGTTGGGGTTTTCCATTCCCAGCTGCCTTGTAAGGCAAAGCCTGTGCCAATGGAGACTGGTCAAATTGTCCTGCAGTTCAGTCCTGGGTGGCTCCAGTGAGTGTCCTCAAGGGCTTGTCGTGGCTTAGCATGGGCTTGTCTAATGGTGTGAGTCCCAGCCAAAAAGGAAAGTGGAGGGGAAGAGGTCAGGTTGGGGGGTGAGCTGGCCTTCTTTCAGACTTTTCAGCTGTTTGTTTTTATTTGGGGTAATATTTTGCCCCTATGTCTCATTAAGTTTCTTACTTGCTGGCTTTTCAGCTCTCTGTTACTCCTTCACGAGTTTTCTCAAGTAGCATGCACTAATGCCCTGGGGCTTTCAGTGAGGACTACCAGCATTAATGTAACATAAATAAATGACAATCTAGTCCTGACTGTCTAGAAATACTTCCAAGTTACGTCACTGCTAAAGCCTAACTGCCTCAGAATTGTAAAACGTGCTTTTTATCACATCAGTTTCTCAGCAATGGTTATAAACTTATGCTAGTGGGGTCAGGTCATTCTTGGCACTGGAAGTGATCTTTCTTCTACTGAGGTAAAGTGCAGACAGAGTATATTAACACCTTTCTACAAATGCTGTAGATGTATTCCAGCTAGCTACTTCACTTGTAAAATGTTAAATGCCAGGTAGAAAATATATTTTTATAGCCAAAATGGCTGGCAGACCCAGTGCAGATACAGCAATGATACAGCAATTAGAAAAATTATTTCAAAAGCTGTGGAAAAATAACTGGATTATTTAAACTATTAGCTTCATGTACCACTGCACAACAATCAGTAAGTGCAGGCTAAGTTGCTAGAGGCAAAATGATTGGCATGTTCTATTAAACTTTCACCTGTTAGAACAGGTAATTTGTTCGCTAGATTTCATCTTTACTATTTGATCTCATTTCTGTTCATGCTGGAAAAAAAACTCTGAAGTTTTTTTAATACTATAGCTTAAATGTATGAGCAGCAGAGCTAGACAGAACATAATTATCTCAGCAATGGCTCTGATTTTGCAGCAACTGTTGCTACTTTTGTAACTGATACTAGAGGTTGATTTCACCCACTCTTCAATATTTAGCAATGTAAAACTGTAAGGTTTTAAATGTCAGTGAACTGTTCATCCAGTGTACTACAATAGCAAAGACAATACAGGCTTATCCTCTGAGCAATTTTATCCTATTTTACCAGTAACCATGTTGCTAGGAAGCAATTGCCATGCTGATGTAGCAGCAATAAAAGTTTAAATAGTTGCCCTACTGTAATTTGTCCTGTGGGACTGTTGCAGTGTTTGTATTCTGGAATTGCATTTGATAATGTGGTATTCATCATTTCAGTCCTCTAATGAATCCATGTGAGTCAATGTCTGAGTCAATTAATAGGCCCACTCAACTTGTGAGCTGGGTGGGTGGCACTCCTGCGCAGCAGCAGAGAGCTGCCATAAGCAAACTAAGTTTTACCTTGCCATGGTTTGAGTGGGACTGTAGGAAACCTGTCTGTGAACAGCGTTTCTGGGAAGGTTGTGTTGTGTGCTGATGTATTGGTGGTGCTCTGGGACATGTTACCTGGCCTGGTTATGAAGACAGACTGGTGGTGGTGCCAGAGACTGTGCTGGAAGGCTCAATACGTGTAAAGTGGAGAGAGGTCTTTGATGTAGCATTAAGGTGACTCCTGAGAGAGTATGAACTTGTCTGAAAGAGCTGTAAGTGACAGATGTTAATCTAGAACCAATGCAGTTTACAGGATCTAAATCCTGAGTTTTTTAAAACAGACAACAAACCCTTTGAAATATCCTAAAATATGTATGTGTTATACATGCTTTAAAAAATATCAGTATTTAATGTAAAGAGAAATGGGAGGTATATAGAAAGGGAAGGAATCTGGAGAGCTACTGAGATAAATATGCAAAGAAAAATGTGTTCTAGAAAACAAAAGTAGGGTGACCACCAACAGAAACTGTTGCAAAAATACAGCTAAAATGAATAGTGAGAGAGTGAAGAAGATAATGAGGAATAAAGAAGCAATTTTTGTATTGGTATCTGAACTGAAATGAGATTACAAATATTAACTATAAATTACTCTTTTGTTATTAAAAGATTATTTCAGCAGCAGACAAAACTGAGTGAAGGAGCAACATGGGAAATGATTCACAGGCTAGACGTTTCTAGATATTTCTTCCCTTTGATTTTTGTTATTGTGGACTTCTTGAATGATGAGACTAAAAACTAAGTATGTCATCATTGGTAGAGAATAATTAATAAAAATATTTATGGTTCCTACTGTTGAGAAGTGATCTGTCATGGCACTGAATGACTCATTAATAACTGACCAGATCACGTGTTATGAATGATAAAACTTTATAATTGCAAATGTCTGAAAACTGCTTTTAGAACATTGACTGTAAAGTTCTTTCCCTGTGTATTTGTGCAAGTGAAGTTACAGTCCTGTACTCTTTCCTCTAATCAAAGGCAAAGTGGATCATGGTATTGTAGAAAGGAAATAACTCCATGAAATAATTGAGTATGTAACCATTTCTTTAAGAAAAAGAAAATCTTGTCCTTATTTACTCACCTGTTAGAGGTGATTACTGGAATCACTGTTTGCAGACAAGGAGTGTGGAAGAAAAAACTATTTGGCTTGGCTGGTACAATATGCAGCAATAGCTTTAGTGATGGATGGCATGGGAAACTTGACTTATCAGAGACTAGTGAGACAGGCAAGCCAGGACACAAAACAGAGGCAACAATTTTAATCTGTCATTAGATGAATGCCATGTTCCTTTTGGACTCGGCAAATACAGTGACAATTTGTCATTTCTGCTTATTCACACAAAATGCAGTCTTTCAGGTGAGGTTTCATGTTATACCTTAAGCCTTGCTACCAGCCTAGCAGAGCGCACTCTTACCGCTATTACAAAACTTCTGCTCTTCGCAGCTGGACAGGAAGGCAATGCTCATATAAAGTCTTTGCTACAATTTGTAGGTTTTTGACCCACTGACTTGTTTCCCCCTGATAAGTATAGGCTACTAGATTGATGGGGCCCTGTAAAAAAACTTACAGTGGCATGGGGCTGTGGAAGAGGAACTGCAGCCCTGCCTCCTGCCCTGATGCTGTAAAGCCTTGAGTTGTTCCTTTTATCCTCACATCTGTGCAGCCGATGCACAAATCCAGAGGGAAGACACAGGACTGAAAAGCTAGGATTGTGAAGGAGGTCTGTAGCCATCAGTGCGGGTTTGGTGTGGTTAAAACCCCCCACTTGCTTACACTTGTCAGGGTAGACTGACCCCACTTTCCATTTTGTGAGGTATGTGTTCTTGCAGTAAGGAGTTGTTCTCAGTCCCTGGACAGCTGCACTGTACTTTGAGTTGAGCAAAATCTGAGGTACAGGACATAAGGATTTCTATATAAGCGTGGCCATCTTGAGATAATTGTCATAGTGACTTTGGAGGGAAAATATTGTTGTGAAGTTATAAACAACTTTTCAGTAAATGATTTAAGATGCTGGGGTGGGTAAAAAAACCTAGCAAATGTGAAATCTTTAGTTAAGAAAGCAGGCCTGATTTGGTTGTGTAAACACAGGCACCTAGTTCTTCTGAGATGCTCTAGGATGCCATGCGGCATCCATTTGCCACTGCAGCAGGGAATGGGCAGTATGTCTACCTACCTGTGTCAGATCTACCAGCACCAGGGGAAGCCTTAGTTAGCCCAAGGGTTCTACACACCATAAAGTGTTCATGCAACTGAGTCAAGACAGAATGCATATGTACTGAATTCTGACCATTTGTAGTATACTGCAAGATGTCTCATTCCATGTTGCTGTTTCTATAAGGATATGTAGGTGCCTGAAAACCAATTGAAAGACACTGGCTGGAATCCATAATATGATGCTACCATGTTCTTACTAATTTACGTTCCTCTCTAAAGAACCAGTTGCACTGTTTGGCTTCAGTGGCTGATATCTTGCTGCTGCTGTGATGAGAATTCATGGTTCTTAGAATCTGTGCACTTATGATGTATGATATCTAAAAGAGTGCTTGATTTGCTTCCCCAATATCTAATTTTCTTGCCTTGTGATTTTATTTTTCTACATTGTTGCACCTGTTTCTTTTATTTTTGATTTAGAAAAAAAAGTTAAATCCTTTGTGTATTCTAATCAGACTCTGAATTGGGACTGCTATCTTAAATTTGAATTTTGAAAAGTTTTTCATTTTTCTAAAATTTGGGTTTGAAATTTTAAATTTTGAAATCAAGGCATCTCAAATCTGTACAGTTACTCAGTGCAACTGCAAAATTATTAGATGGGTAATTCTGCCAAGAGAGGTTACCACCTCTGTGAAGCTTCCTTGTAGGACACCCTATGCAAGCCGATATTAGGATGCAGTCTTTGCCCAGGGAAGGCTACAGTTTGTAGCCACATCATCTAGCTAATCGTCATGTGCAGCAAAATGTTCTGTTTGGAAGACTTGTTCTATTGTGCTCTTTCCTCCATGTTTAGTGAACTGAACTTTAGACCAAACGTCAGTTTCTGAAGGGACCTGTGATTGCAACAGTACTGTATATTTGGCAATACTTGGAAATGCTACAGTCATTTCCCTTTCCTCTGAGGCTGTAGGTTCCTAAACATCCTCATCTGCCCTGGAATTGGTGACAAACATCTCTGCTTGTAATATTTGTTTAAATCAGTTGTCTACAGTACCGAGTTCTGGACATTACTTAGTTACTGTGCTTAGAGTGTAACTGCCTATATTTTATTTCTTGGGACTTAAAAGCAGAAATATCTGGAGTTAATATGAAGATATGAAATAATTGAGGTAACTTCAGACGAAAGCCTCCTAGCAACTTATTCTCTGAAGGCTTTTGATCATACAATGGAGAGACATTATATATTCTCATTTACCACCCATCTGTACAGAAAAGACTGGACTATGCTGTTCTTACTGGTTTGTTTTGGCTGACTCTACTTATAAGCAGATTTTTACTTTGTTTTTTAGACCTGATATGCAAACTACATTTGTTATTCTGCACTTATCATCATCTAGACACTGAGAGCAGACGCAAAACTCATGAAAACAGCAATATAACAATAGGGTGTAAGTTTAATCACTTTTGTCAAGAAAGAAGCTCATGCACACCTCACATTTACAAAGTAAAAAAGATCTAATTGTCAGCTCTTTTTAAAACAACAGCAACAACAAAATAACCCACCCAAAACCCCAGACCATCTGTCCACTATGGGTTGTTTTTCTACAGAGCCTTGATAGGTCAACAGTTTCCAGGGTTGAATACAGTTAATTGCTATAGTGGTTTGATTAATCTACATTTTTGTCTTGCCAAATTTAATGTGTTTGAAGAATTGCCATTGGATTTATTTTTATTTTTTTTTGTTCTTGTTAAGTAAAGAGGGAAGAATGACAAAGAATTCTGCAAATTTAGCTGTTATAAAGTTTATCTTTTTTAACAGTAGCTTTGGGTGATTAATGTGAGCAAATGCCTTTTAGTGTTGTCTGCCAGTGGAAAGTATACCTGAGCTTATTCAAGTGCTGTTAATGAAAATGTTAAAAGCGGTGATTTATTTTTGCTGCTGCCAGTAGTTACTGTTTTATGAATCATGTGATCTGATGAAATACACTGTTACTGTCATGCCTCTCATAACATAAAAGAAAAATCAAGCAAGAGAAAGATCTCTAACAGTTAACAATAAATCTATTTGGGGAAAAGGACCCTCTCTTTTTCCAACTTGGGGGGGGTGGGAGACATCACTAGAAAAAAAAACCCAAAAAACAATCAACTTTTTAGTTATTTCTAGAAGGAAATATAAAGTTAATAAGTCCACCAGCAATAAGGGTTGCTAGACTCATGACCTGTTATCAAAATAAATGCTAAACACTTCATGCCGTAAAAGTGTTTGTGAGTCCCTCTATGATTTCTCCGAGCATTCTCTGTGGATGATTTTTTTTTTTTCCTCCTTCTGGATAATCTCTTTTCTGCAAGGAGAGAAATGTTCTGTCACACTACCTGACCAGCCTCTTCCTGTAAGCCCTTCAGAAGACTGCATGCTAGGCCTGTTTGGATATGCAGAGCTATTATCCTTGGTCATTACAAGTCTTTTCCATTTAGAGAGCAATACCTAGGTCTTCTGAATTTCTGATCCTCACAGACATGGGAAGGCTTTTCATAGTGTAGTCCCTTGTTTATTTGCTTTTTCCTCTGCTCAGGCTGACTTTTGTCACAGGTCTACTTCCCTGTAGGAATTGCTTTTTAATAGTTCCTATAGTTTTTCTTTGCTCTGAGGCTGAGGCATCTGCAGGATCTGTGAAGCCAAAGTGCACTGTACGTACCTCAGAAGTACATACAGAAAGCTATGCTACCCCTGCCTGGATTTCCTGTGGTGTCTCTGCTTGCTGACAGTGGCTTTACAAGCTGAATAATCACATGTTGCTATGATGATCCTTTTATATGGGGTCAATGCAA
Organism: Falco rusticolus; assembly: GCF_015220075.1. NCBI lineage: Eukaryota > Metazoa > Chordata > Aves > Falconiformes > Falconidae > Falco > Falco rusticolus. Next base: position 25,468,779 of record NC_051197.1, read on the forward strand.
AAGGACAGGATTATCTCCTATACTAACAATCTCTTTTCTTACAGTACTTGCTATCTTTAAGGTTTCTGTACTAGTGTAGATTATGCTTATACTTGCTTTGCATTCTGCTTTAGGCATGTACATAAATTCTAGCTTGAGAATTTCATAAAAATGATGGATGAAATGAATTTGTGGAGCCTTAGATAATTGATAAGTTACAACATGACCACTTATACTATAGTTTTGTTGACATTAGAGCACACACACACAGTTACGGTTTACCAATATAACTTAATGCAAAGCCAGATGTAATATCATGCATTTGGTAGCTGTTGATAAGCATGCTCATCTGCCATCAATAAATCACTGTCCCTCTTCCCAGCTATATTGTGCACCACAATAGTACCACTGCTCAGGGAGGCCCTAAACAATGATTATTTTTTTAGGAGGGATTGAGACTTTACCTTAAAATGTTTACATACAATATGTTATTACACTGGCAAGAGAAACATCTTAACAAGTATAGTGTTGCCTCGCTACAGGACAGATGCCACCAAAGTAAAACCCAATTGTTTGTTCGCTGTCTGCACTGACCTGTGTTTTCATGCTCGCCTTGTAAGGAAAAGGCTGGGACATTCACATTGGAGAAGTAAAGGAGGTTCTCGGGGAGAACAAAAACTTACTGTGGTTAAGCAGGTGGCACAAAGGACTGCTGTGAGCCTCCCACAGAAAGACTGAGTTTTCCCAGCAGAAGCAAGGCAATGATTTACCACATTGTCACAAAAATTACCTTTTTAAACTAGGCAGGCAAGTTACAGCTTAAAGTGTTAAAAAGCATGAACTGGCAACATGATTGAAATAGCCTCAGTCAAATAAATGTATCCAACTGAATGAATACTTCATTTCTCCTGTGAAATCATCCCAGAGGATCAGTGTGATGCTACCGGGGTTGATGGGGCTGCTGTCAGAATTTGTTCTTTGTATTCCTTGAAATAATGCAGCTTGAGAGGATGCAAAAAGGTCCCTGGTTTACTGTGTCTTTTAGTGTCTATGCTTAAGACCATTAAAATAATTAAGAGATTCCAGTTTTAATGAGACATGAGAAGTTAGATTGTTTTTTGAATGTAAGCCAGTTTTTGATACTTGATCAATACGTAAGCAAGGTGTCTTTTACAGTGCATGCATGAGAGGCCAACCTGCTTGCGTTACAGTATGATGTTCAGATGCCAAAGGGAAAGTGATATGTTTGTGTCCATACCCAGAAAAAAAGACAAATGAGCTTCATAAGTGAAGATAAATTCAGGAAACACTGGTAGTATTACAGTATGCTGTAGACAAAGTACCTTTACAGCATATGTTGTACACCATAATTTAGCATAAATTGACTCTACGCCACGTGAATGCTATGCTTCATGGCTTAAGCAAGCAGCTGTACCTCACAACTTATCATATTTTACTTTGGAAGAGTATAACAAAGCAACAACACAAAGTCAATGCAGCAATGCAGATGTTTTTTCTTCTGTGTTATGTATAGCCAAATAAATATTTATTTCCTAGCAGGAAGACAATTTTTTTTTTTTTTTACTTGAGGTCATTCAAAACAATACTGAAAATGTTATTTGAGTTGAAAAGTATCAATAAAAGAGTAGAACCTTAGGCTATAATTTTTGGCTGAAACTTTGGTTTACTTAGTTTTTGCTAGCTTTTAAGGTTTTGTTGAGAGGAGAGGAAAACGAAACCAGAACTCTTCCATGGGAAAAGAAAGGGAAGGGGGAGGATAGTGTCTCGCCAATTTGAACATCAACAAAACAGTTGAGCACATTACTGCTTGATTTCTCCTGTCTACTTTAAATCTTAGACACTTGCATGCCACAAGAAGCCTTCCTAAATTTTCAGCCTTTCTCTTCATCATTTAATTATCGCCATTATTTTGAAGGCTGTGTTTGAGTTTTTGATAGAACTTTGATTCAAGAAATCGTGGATATGAATCTCTTTCCATGTGCATGTAAATTATTCTCTGTGCTTCATCAAAACAGGACTGTGTTGGCTCTTGAATATTTCTTATGATTGCTTTCCTCGCAGGACTGTCAATATTAATCTGAAACAGAAAACAACATTACTAAAGTATCACTGAATGCATGCAAAGAAGGGTAAGGAAGATACAGGGACCTGTACTAAATGCCTTTCATTTATATCTTTTTATATACCCTTTAATCTAAAATCAGCACTGTCATGGTATAACCCCAGCTGGCAACTAAGCTCCACAGCTGCTGGCTCACTCTCCCCTTGTGGGTTGGGGGAGAGAGTTGAAAGGGTAAAAGTGAGAAAGCTCGTGGCTTGAGTTAAATAACAATTAATAGGTAAAGCAAAAGCTGCTTATGCAAGCAAAGCAAAACAAAGAATTCATTCACTACTTCCCATGGGCAGGCAGGTGTTCAGCCATCTCCAGGAAAGCAGCGCTCCATCACACCTAACAGTTACTTGGGAGGACAAATGCCATCACTCTGAATATCCCCCTGCTTCCCTCTTCTTCCTCAACTTCATATGCTGAGCATGACACCATATGGTATGGAATATCCCTTTAGTCAGCTCTCCTGACTGTGTCCCCTCCCAGCTCCTGGTGCACCCCTAGCCTGGTTGCTGGTGGGGTGGGGTGAGGAGTAGAAAAGGCCTTGACTGTAAGCATTGCTCAGCGGGAACTACAACTTCTCTGTATTATCAGTGTTGTTTTCAGCACAAATCCAAAGCAAAGCCCCATATTAGCTACTATGAAGAAAATTATCCCAGCCAAAGCCAGCACAAGCACCTAACCAAAAACATTGATTCTAGCAGAGTGGATTTCTCCTTATAATGCCAGAAAACATGGTTTTATTAGTTGACCAATTTGTTCCTCTTGGTGTTTGATTTAGTAAGAGGTATGTTAGTGGCTGAATGGCGGGGGGTTTGCTCCCCTAAGTACAAGAAGCCTGGAAGACTGGGATCTGCCTGAATTTCCTAGCCTGCCCCATGCCCTCAATGAAGTGGCCGGTTTAATCCTGACTGTTGTGATCAGTGGAGGTCAAAAGCAGGGGTAAAGTCACTGTTGCTGGGCTCATATATAGAATATGGGCCCAAGACTTCAAACCTTAGTGGGGTTAAGCAGTATATTTTTGACTTGCTCACTACTTCTAGAAAGCATATGAACATATGTATGATTTACGCAGAGGAAGTCCTGCAGATGTGGTTTGCGTGGAGTGGCTGCAGTGGAAGAAGTAGCTGAAAGGTGTTGACATCCAGCCCCTTTCTTTCACTAAGAATTGTTCTTAGAGCTAGGATTAGATCCCTGAAAAGGAAACCTGACTTTGGATTTCTAATGAGTCCAAGTGGCTGGAGGTGCACAGTACCAGTGAAAAACAAATGCTAAAATTTTTATGGTCTCTGAGAGAAACAAAAACTGAACCCATAGTCAACCTTGTTTAGAAAAAGCTTTGGTTCCTAGAGCTTTTCTGATGTGATCCAGGGTTTGTAGCAGACAACTTGAAGCTCTGTGGATGTGTAAGAGTAGAAAGGTCTAGTTAAAGGAAAAGATAGCAGATAAAATGGGGGCTTTTGATAACACATTAGTTGATGATTAATTACATTGCTTTTTTTTTCAGCTTAACTTTGTTTACTGTTGAAAGGAGAACTCTAAAGATGTGAAGCTAGTGCTGATGTCTGTCATGGGTTGGGATCTTGCTCTTCCAGAGTAGTTGTTTGGGTTGCACCTTTTTAAATGCTGCTGAAATCTGAATATAAACTGTGTTTTAAATCCTCATGAGCATCTACATTTTTAGAGTGGTACCTACTTCTTGTGTTAATAGCAAATACCAAGAAAACATGAAACCAGTGTGTCCTGAAGACCTAGAAATCAGACAACCATCAGCAAGATTCAAATGCGTATTATTTTAGAAAAAAAAATATACAGCTTATTTTTAACTGTCCTGATTTAAGCGCTAACTTTTGATTAATGCATTTGTGTTTGGCAATACTGACATTTCTCTTTTGGAAATGCAAATGTCTTGCTGAGTTTCCTATAGCTGCACATGCTAAAAATAAAATAAATCAGAAAAAGACAGAAAAATGCATTGTCTTGCCAATTGGCATGTAAAACCAGGAGAGGGAAGTCTCAGATTTCCTCAAGTTTTGGATTGATGGGAGTGGTTTAGTCATTTAAAGCAGCAACTGCTCTCAGCATTTGGGAACCCAGTTGAGTTGGTTTTGGCTTGTCTTTCAGTGTCAACAGGGAAGCTATGTTTTGAGACTCTGTAATAATTTTATTGTTTTGCCTAAACCAGAGAATACTCTAGCCTGATTTTTCATTTATGTCAGTCTGCCAGAGACAGTGGCAGTAAAAGCCAGTATTAGCTAATTTTTGCAAGGAGAGAGTAACAAGCAGGAATAGTTAAAGGTCATAGAGCATGACTAGCTGAGCAGGAATAACTTTTTTAATAGCCATTTGTTGGAAAAAAAAAAAATCGCTCTCAAACATTTTGCATACAAGTCTGCTCTGGAAGCAGAAAAGAATCTGTCTTGGAATATTTCTTTTAGCTCACTATACAAAGGGGACAGTACCGGGTAGAGTTCATTTACATTTACCCTTGCAAAGACCAGAGTAATATATACACGTAGCAATGTCATCATCCAATATCTGTTGAAGAGGTATCAATGGCCCCTGGATGAAACACTAAAAAGAATAGAACAGATCCAAGAACTTGGTTCTTAATCTAGTTGTGCCTTTTGCTTGTGTCCTTGGATGTAGTTGAAAGATTTGCCTGTAGACAAGATGTGATGGCAAGTATTAAAATTCTAGGTGTCAAAGAGTTTTGGGAGGATGACTAGCAACAGTTTTCACTCCCTTTAATACAAGAGGTGCTACACATTTATTGTTGCTTTTTGTAAGCCACATTATGCATCAGGCATTCCTATTAGAGGAAAAAAAAAAAGTGTTTGTGTTATCACATATCACCTCATTGGGAGCCTGAGGTTGAATGTAACTTGTAAAAAGTTTCCTGGCCATGGAAATCCTTTTCCTCTGTGACGTGATCTTCTTATAAGCTTCACAAGCAAGCCAAAATTCTATGTTTTCATCACTGTGCTCTGTTTTCAAGTAGGTCTTGTAGATCATAGGCCCATCTGTAAATATTTCATAAGCCAAATTTATATACCATGTATATATACATTATCTTTAGAGTCCTTCAAAGGCAATAGGGGTGATTACAAAACAGTATAGTTCTTGATTGTACAACTATAAATATTCCTATATCGAAATGGGGAACTCAACACGCTAACCCAGAGCCCTACGCTTCAACACTGCCTTTTCCTGCATGGGCAGAACTTCCTTTACCTTCCATGGCATTTTGCTGTGCAGGGACAGAGCACAAAAAACTTTGCTGTTCCTGAGCTCCAGCAACACTGTGAAATGTATCCAAAGACTATCAAATATTTTAAAATTCTGGCTCTAGTTTTGTATAGAAAATGTCTGAGTATTATCAAACCATCATGACCTGAGTGGAAAAAAAACAACACCTTATTTTCCTGATGTAAGAATTTTGGGGAAAAGCAATTAGCAAAGAAGAGGAAATAACTTTGTCTCTTGTTGCTGTAATCAAGTGGTTAAAAGAATTCTCTCTGAAGCAAAGAAGTGGTTTTGCACCTGAGGATCTCTTTGTAACACCTGGTAATGGAGTCTGATGGCAGCAATCAGCAGGATCTTGGCAAAGATGAAGTTCCTGAGGCTGCCTTTTGTCATGTTATTAGACTTGCTCTGTACAGAACTAGGTGACAGTCGCTAAAATACCTCTAGCCAGGAGAGAGTCTATGAGGCTCACCCTGTGCTAGCACTCGGGCAGGAATGATGCTTGCAGTTGTAAGATGTACTTTCAAGAGTAAAACCTAAGATAGGCAAATACTTTGCCTACCTTTCACAAAGAACTGCAAATCATTGCCTTTAGAGCATCCAGCTTTTCACATGAGTACATCTTTGGATTTTCTGATGTCATTAGGCACTTAAATTCAGAATCGACAAATAGTGCCATCTAAATACAGGGAATGAGGGAGGTATTTCAAGAAGAGGCAGCATCCAAGTACTGCTGGAAGCTACAAGCATTTTATGGTTTCATGTTTTTAAAGACATTGAGCACGGCCTGTCATTTGGCAGTGACAGTGATTGCATGCATGCATGCTGCTTGTACTATGATTTTGTCTTTTTTAAATGTTTTGTTGTGTGCTTTCTCCCTGTGCTTTCCCTGAAAACTCTAACATACTACATTGCTTGCTATTAAAGATTTTAATGGCAAAATCTTTTTCTTTATAGTTGTTACATATTCTGTCTTTTAATCTTCTTGCTCTTTGTATTTTGTCTAGTTTGAAAATAGTGCCAGTCCTTGGGAATAATTCTGAGAGGTTTGTGCTGTGATGTAATTCTGTTACACTACTTTCTAGTCAATATTTAAAAAAAAAGTAACTCGGCAGTGTCGCTGGAGACTGCTGGCCATGTGAGAAGCGTAAGAGAGCTCTGAGCCCTGAATGAGGCAGAGGGATGCTGAAGTGGGAAAGTTCGGTTTTGCTACTGAAGCTACAGTTCTTCCCGTACTTGCGATGAGGGTCTAAGCCACCTTCCAGGGCATTACACTGTACAGACGTAGCATTAGGTCTGGTGTCTTTGCCATGCACAGGATTCAGAGTCAACTTTTCTTTCACTTTCTTCTAATACATATTGCTATGCAGTGCTGTAAGTGGGAGCATGGAACATAAACCTGCCCTTATCATATGTCTTTAAAAGAATTACACATGCTTGCAGAAATGGCAAGTTTGGGAAAGCATTTATAGCATGCTACGTTTATTTTCAGTGTAATGCATGCTAAGCCTTCACACAAAGGTTTTTTTTCATTAGTTGCATGTAAGACAGCATACATTATACTGCATGACTTACTGATTTTGCTTCATGGGAAGTTTTTTTCAGTAATCCATCTGGAATACAAATATGCAATTACTTACATTTACTTGTTACAAGCTTTTCAAAAGACTGGGACCATTGTAGCACTTCTTCCAAAGACACTCTTTAGAAAAAAGAAGATTACTGTAAGATTAGCTGTGGTTCAAAGTATAAAAAAAAACCAAAATGAAATTACATTATTGAAAATCTGTCCCCTACTTTACATAAGATTGGCACAAAACTTACATTTAAAAGGTTTTCCTATGTGTCGTAAATCTTGTGCTTAATGTGCTGAAGCAAGTATTCTTGACATCACAAATACAGTTCCATCTCAAGGTGCTCTCATGTAATTCCTCTAGAAATGGCATTCGCTTATCTAAATTGTGCTTAGGGGAAGCACAAGGGAAGTACTAGCTTTCTAGGTAGCAACTTCTTTGGGACAGGTATTGTATAGTTAACGAAATGTTGATGTTTGTAGCAATGTTCTTATAAAGGCTCAAGATGTTAGTGTAATATTTAAAGGCCTTTAATGTCTAAGTTGACTTTAACATCAAAGTGTTTTACAATGCAGTATGACACATCAGTAACAGTCTAGGCAGTTCTTGGAGGTGACTAAAATCAGATTTCTTTTTTTCATGTTTGCAATTCTTAAGCAATAATTTCATAAGCTTGTAGGAGGTTCCTGCCTGATTCTGGGAAAGACTATGGAAGTAGTGAGGTGAGAGACTAAACAATTTAAGGAAAAACAAATGTTTGAGGGCAAATAGCTCCATTTAAGTCCATGTAGTTCCATTTACACCAACTAATTTTTAAGCGTTGCAGTTACAGGACATCAGTGCCGGTAACCTGGAAAAAATGCTTATGCTTATGTTAGTAGAAGAAAACACAAGGGATGTATTCCAGTGGGTGCTTTCCATTACACGTCAGCCAAACCTGGGGGAAGATCCCTTCTCATTGAGTATTTTGTTTTCATATGAGCTACAATTTTGACAAAAGCTAGTATCACTGAACTTTTTTTAAAAAAAAATAAATTAAAAGCAAAACTGGCTTTGGTATGAGTGCTGCATGATGCTTCATAGACTTCTGCTGTACAACAGTCATTAGTAGCTTTGTAGCTTTTTAAATTGGTGATCACCTATTTATTAACTTGATACAATTCTCTTTCTCTGGAAGAGTACATGCTGTGACTCACTGACTATTTTGTCAGGCTTTCCTGATCAGTCTGACCTGATCAGAGAAATGTATAGTAAAAGTAACTGTACCTCTATCAAATTGTGGTGTCAATAACTCTCTAGTAGCTCTTGCCAGTAAAAGATATTTCTTTTTTCTTTCTCATGAGCTACTGGCGGCCTCTCAGTATAAACTCACAAAGCGTATGGTTATAAGGAATGAGACTTTAGTCCTTTGAACGCTTTTTTTTTTCCCTAGAAGCTGCTTCTGAGTCATATTCACTGCTACTGACGCAGATAATTTTTCACCTCTGTTAGCAATAGCACTTCTATATAGAACAAGTGACAATCTTGTCTCACTGAGCATCATTAGTAGGGCCATCTTATTTCCATTTCTGATTTATTTGTCTTTAGCATTAATCTGTGAAGCAGAAAGAACGCTGCCTGATGGGGCAGCTGACACAGAGGAAAACCTTTTTACTTTCCTTTTAAAATCAGAAAATATGAAAGGCAGTAAGAGAAATATGAACATGGGTTATTAGGATCTGTATTAATGCCACTTTCATAGCTGCTGTGCTGACAATAAACTTCTCGCTGCACTGATTTACAACGTGATTAATTTTGCTGAAGAACATAGATTACACTGAAAAAACCTGAATATTCTCTATAAATAACTAAGGCTTTATAGCTGAGACTCCAAAGTTTAAGTTGAAAAATGGTTTTGTAGTGCCTTGTGTGAGCTATCATTCATTTATTGTACCTTTTCCAGTGTGAGGGGCTCCTCTGGCCACTGCTGTGTGGGAGAGAAGTCCTCATCCAGCAGGCACTTGTGGAAATGCTGTCTGGATTTCTGCTACTTAACCTCACCCAAATGGCAGTTTCAGGAGTCATCAGACACTCCTCAGTATTGCTGTGGAGGACACATTTTTCTCTAATCAATAACATGTGTGATCTGCTACCAGTTGACAGGCATGTTGGATGGAAGCATTTCACCATCCTGATGTGATGTGCTGGCCAAAGTTCTAGCTATGGCTGGTCTCCACTGAGGCTGGTGGCAGCCGAGGGCTTGCAGGATGCAATTGACCATGTCTCTTATCCACCACCTGTGTACTCAACCTTTGACAACAGTCTGAATTCTTTTAAAAGACTGACCCAAAATATTGGGCTCAAAAAGTCTTCACAGGTCCACATCTGGATTTAATCCAGGGATTTAGTTTCGGCCTATGCTTGTTTAATATAAAAGAAGTTCCCACTGGGATATACCCTCCTTCCACCAGAGAGATGCCAGTTTACACTTCATGTACGGCAAATGAATTGGCTATATGAAGATGGGCAGCTGGGGCAGTTGTGAAGATGTTGCACTCTTTCACTTGATCTTAAGCTTGCAAAGAACACTTCCACTATGAAATTTAAAATTTCTGTCTCTCCTACTCAGACAGCTGTATGTACTGCAGAACACAAAAGTCTTATTGTTACTTACTTAGAACTGATCCCATTTTCTTCTGCTCTGAATATCTTGCAAAGCCAACAAGTATTTCGACTCATTCTTCTAAAAATGGAAAATATGTGAGTTTTAAACCTGCTGTGCTCAGCTCCAGCTATCTTAAATACCATTTATAATCCAGTCTCCATATAGTAGTGCAACCAGTTCTACCAGTATTATTCTATGCATCTAATCTTTACCTATGAGTCACGGCTGAAACATTAGACCAAAATATATCTTTGTAACATTCAAGAACTTTTTTGAAAAATTAAAAATACAAAAAATCAGGCAGTCCTGTGGCTATCTCTTAGGGAAACAGTGTTAATAATTCTCCTTCTTTGCTTCTTCAATTGTGAAAAGAGATTACAAGTTTGAACCTGACCCAAAGCAGAAGGAAACCAGGAATCATTCTGCTGAAAGTTCAGGGTGACCTGGATCAGGGATCAGAGCTCAATGTGAGCTGGACAGTGTTGATTAAATTAAGTGCCTGAGATTAACATTGATATTTATCTAGCAAATATTTCAAAGTCAATAAAAATTTGTATTAAACTTGATTTTGTATAGAGATTATATCCATAAGAAAGGCTGTAATTTTTTATTAGGAACAAGGCAGTCAAGAATATGTTTGTCTAAAAAAATCCAACAACCTCTTGTGACCTGGAGTGTGTTTAATTTTTATTCTTTGGCTTTCAGGAGATGTCAAATTCTTTGTAAAGTTTACATAGGACAGTGGGTAAGTTTGTATAGACCTGCCTGGAATCAAAACAATAGTCTTTTTAAAATTTAAAATCACAGGTATTTTTTCACATTTGGGTTTGACTGGCACATTCTACTTCTGCAACTGTTTTATTCCTCCAAACTGAAACACGCTGTAAAACACGGAACAAGTCTGTATCTCCCAGCATTCTGAACCTGTGAAATGATTGAATTTACCTTTAGTCTTATTTTCCTTGTTTCCTTGACAACTATATCAAATTTTGCATTATACTAGAGTCTTACCCAGTAGATTTCCTACAGGATATGGAAACTTTGTTAGTCTGCCCAACTGCTATAGTGCAACTCCGGCTGCTCATGCTCCCTGCAGGATCACCAGTGGCTGTTGCCCGTTTCCTACTTTTGTGGAATTCTCTGTTTGGTTTCTGTATGACTTCCTCTACACTTGCCTTTTCACTGGTATTTACTCATCTTACCCTCTGTCTGAAAGCAATCTTTTGAAACGACACAATGGTCCATATTTAAGATAAAGCTATGCATTTAAATTCTGGTATATGGTTATTGCTTATCATATCTTAGAGTATTTTACCCAATGCCCTGTATTTTCGCTGTTTTCATGTTGCAATTGTGATTCTTCTATTCACAGAAATACAAACCAAATACAGCCTTCATGGTTTTTTTGAAACTTGAGGAAGCTTATAAGCCTACTATACAGAAATGCCCAAGAAATATTACATGAAGTAATATTAAGTAATCTATTTCAGCTACTTCCACCTAAATTCAAAGTGTCAATCAGTAATTATTTTTCTTCAGGTGGTTGCTGCATGAAGTCACATTTGTATAAGGAAATGTTATTTTCATTTCATTTGGCAAATATTCATTTCATTTAAGCAAATATTGTTCCCCAGGGCTTGAGTACACACATTTGCCAAGCATATATCCCAGGGCTTTGTGGTTCGTTCTTCTTTTTGTATCAGAAATACTTCCTAATGGACTGAGGAACAGAACATGCTGATTTTATCTTTTTCAGTGCTGCTTTGGAATGTCTTCTTTCCACTGAAGCATACTCTATGCCTCATTACTCTAATGTTGCCTGTTTCTGCTGGCAATAGGCTTAGTCCTAAAATAAGACAGGAATAGTACACAAAGCTACAACATGCCCTTGAGCAATTTGTGTCAGTTTTGTGTTGGCTGATCTTCACAAGGGCAGTCTATGACTTTACCGATGGTAGTGTCCTACCTTCTATTGTAAATGGTAGATCATCTACCTCTTCCTTTTCTCGTTATAATACTTTATTGCCACAAGACCATAAGTTATTTAATATGTAGGCTCTGTGCTCCCTGCGGGTCTTGTAATCAAAAAGAAAATCACATGATTACAACATTTTCAGAGAAGTAATTGCCTGTCTGATATAATAAGTGAATCAGTCCTGAAGTTATTAATGTCTGTAAAAGTTATAAGCAGTACTGATCTGGAAACGACTGTTTAACTGTTACTATATTTTATATTGGAAAACTACCAAGAAAACTACTTTGGTAGATCAAAGAACAAGAGCTCTTTATTTTTCAAACTACACAAACATTTTGATTTTTTCAGCACCCTTATGCTGTGCCAGTGGATCTGTAAGCTGCCTAATGTCCAGTTTTTACTACTCAGGTTTCAGCAGAACCTTCAGAGAGAAACTGCTATATAAAAGTTCTAATTAACTGCCTTCTGTAGTGTCACTCATCTTGGTTTGTACTAAGAGTGTTACAAAAAATATTCATATATAAATAGGGATGAAGTTGTTTATACATCAGAAACATTTCTAAAATGAATGCCCTCACTATGCTGAGGTAATCTCCCTGCCTTTTCTATACTTTTCTGTTAGTATTTCAAAATACAAAACCTCATACTTACAGAAGCTCTTCTTGGATTGTTTCCCTTGGTTAAAAGAGTTTCATTTAGTAGTTGCATTTGTAGGGATAATTTTCCAAATTCCTTGACCTGTTTTTTTTCTTCATTACTTTCTTTTAGTGTAGAAGATCTTACTACCCTTTGGCTATGTCTGTGCTGCTCGTGTTAGTGGCTGGCTCCTCTTATACATACCATAGGCAAACAGTGGCTGTGGTTTCTGTCAGAAAAAGTTCAGTTGGACTCTGATTCACCACTGATAGAGGCTGTTTGCTCTGAAATTATCTTGACATCTCTCCTGATCAGCTGTAATGAAATGAAGCTGTGTTTTGCTTCATTGAAATCTTGCATGTATTGTCCAAGTTTTGTGACTAATATTTTCCATCCCTTTATCAAAGTTCTTTATATGAAACCTAAAGTCCATGTTGAAATGAGATGAAAGGCAAAAGTATTCTTGCATTAAACCCAGGTTTCATCCTCTTACAGGCAGCTTTATGAAGTACTTTGGATTGCCATGGGAGAGCCTTTATTTTCTGCTCTGACCCATTAGTGTGAGGCTTTTACATGTTGCTAACCAGTCAAGTTGGTGTTGCACGCCATCTGAGTGACATTAGAGCAGAACTTTCTTTAAACTTGTATGAAATCCTCTGTCATTTTTCTCATAGCTGTTGCCCAGGTTATGGCCTCATTTTAAATTGAGACTCAAGTTGTGTATGTGCCACTTATTCTTCTCTAGCCAAGCGTTTCAAAGCAGCCAAGTGGTGCAGTAGCACTGAAGTAGCTCTGTTCATGCTAATGGCGGACTTGTTTGTAGTGTGCTGGGGCTTTGGGAGTAAGCATTAGCTCAGCTAGTTGTTGTAAATTAGCTGCAGAGGAGAGGTGGGGTGGAAATTATCTTTCTAGAGAACTTTCTGTCCTTTCTGGGGGTAGTTGGGGATTTGCCAGTGTCTACAAGGCACAGGTTGACTGTGTCAGGAGGGAAAAGTTGGTCTTCTCCCTGCTCCATCTGACAGCCCAGCTGTGTGCAGTGTGCAATGTGTTTTTTTCAATCTTGTGTCTCTGTTTCGACTCATCTTTCTCTTACAATGCCTTGTAGGCAGCGCATGACCTCTGTAGTATTTGATCTTAAACTTAAGTTTGAGTCTACAGTAATATAGCACACTCATTTGTTTTATTGCACCCTACTGGTATACAGGCCTAGTGTAGAAGGATGTACATCTGTTTTCCAACAGTAAAGATTCTTGTAAGGAGGAAACATGTGGTATGCACATCTACAGCAGAACCTGGTGTCAGCGGGGCACCATAAGAGCCTGACCCTAAAGAACTTACCATGGGACCTGGCCTGTGCTTATGGGAAGGGAGGGACAAATATCATAACACAATCTGTTCTCTATGGATTGCTATTTCATCAAATCTCACTTTGTATTCTTCCTACATTCACACAGGGTTTTAGAGTATTTTGTTTCATTTCTACAACAGGAATGGTCAGGGGAAAATATGTAATGTAACTTGAGTTGATTATTCAAATAATCACAACAGTGAGATGATCCAACTTTCTCACATGTCTCTTCAAAAATAATACTTCTTATGCCTGCAAGTACGGGCAGTTATATACTAAAAGCATAGGAGGGAAGTAACTTAGGGCTGAACTTGTCAAGCTAAAATTGGCTATAAGGAATTTCTAAAAATACTTAAAATATGTATATATAAAGCACCATATGTATAAATGTGACTCTGGAAAAGGTTCATAATGAAAATCCCAATTATGTTGATAGTTTCCACTAGTGGTTTGAACCCGTATTTAACTATTTGATTTACATATATTTTGTAAAAACGTTGTGTGTATGTAAGTTCTTTCGCAAAAGCTTAAATAGATCTTATTTTTGCATTAGATTATATTGGTATTAAAGGGTAACTCATCTAAAAATCTTAGTTTTAAAATGCTTGTAGGGATTTTTGCTGTCATTAGCTGATGTTCAGGACGCTGCATATAAGATCATCTCTTTGTAAACTTGAGTTGTGCAGAGGCTGAGGGTCAGTAACTAGTGACTCTGTGTTCAAATATTTTCTTTCATATATTACAGACATTTTAAAATGCTGCTTAAAATTGAAATAAACTTTGTTTAGTTTTTTTCCCTTAAGTTTGATTTAGTATTAAACTGAAGAAGATACTTCTGTAAACCTCATCTTGACTTGTACAGTGGCAGGATATTTAGGTGCAGGGTTTGTTGCTTACTTCATGTCTGCAGTTTTGTTCTGTCCCTGACCACGCTCTAAAGCACCATTTGAAATTTAATGGGAACCTGCAGGCACTTAAGATCACCAAGTGCCTTAACATGGGGTGGTGAACATGCTGCCAAATCTGTCCTTGGATCAGTGCAGAGGAACTGTCAAACCACAGAATCTGGCTGGGAAGCCCTCAAAGTCTGAGGGACCCTGAATGGCTATGGTTGTGTTGCTGCCTGCCGTCACCGTGCCTCCCAGCCACTGTGAGCACTCCATCTTCTTACTTTCAACAGGACTGCTACCATTCAGGCTTGTGGCTATTTCATTAAACTTGCTGCAAATACGATTTTACAACTTGTTTCTCCGAGTCAGCTGCTTTCCACTACCGTTCTTTCCTAGCTTAATACCCAGAACACTACCTTTGTACTTCCCTTTCCAGAATATTTAAAGCACGTAAGAGTGAAAGGTTTAGTCATTAACCAGGTATGCTGCTTCACTGGAAAACTACGTGATTGAATGTAAATCATACCCTTCCTCTTATTGCATAGATATTCCACTAGATGTCATCTGGTATCGCCCTAAAGAAGAAGGTATAACTGCATCAAAGCATGGTCTCTCAAGGGTGGATGTGGGTGCAGGCTCTAGGGAAACTCTCTGCAGTTTCTCTGTAACTCATGGTCTCATTTAGCCTGAAAGAGACTCCTTGCCCAGGTAGGTGAGACCCTGAGACGAGCAGGTGTCTGAGATGTACATTGAACAGGCGGTTTAATGTGGGTCCTGATATGGCCTTGTTCCTTTGAATTCCTTAGGTTGCCACATGTATGGGTACAGAACAACTTCAGTGTTGTGAGGGCATGCGCTGTGTAGGAATTGATTATTTCTTGGTGGATTCAGAAGTTTTGCTGGACATACTTTTCCAAAAGAAAATTATGAGGAAAATTGAAAAGCCAAAGTATGAAAACTGAGAAAATGGCTATATCACAACAAAGCTGCTGAATTTGGCAGTTGTTCTGGCCTGTTTGTTTTATAGGGATTAACTATCAATCGCCAGCTAGTTTAGGCAATGTATGTCAACCATCTTGATTGCAACAATTTTTTCCTTATTACTTAGGGTAATACTCCCAGGTGAGCTCTTGCTCAGTCTTGTATTTCATTTTCTGTCTTCTTGTGTTCGCTTAGTAGCATCTTTGTTAGTTCTCATGCCTTCTCTTTTTTTTTTTTTTTCTCTTATATTCATTCTTTCCTATTTGTGTTTCTATTTTAATGCTGTTCTGCCCAACAAACATCTCGCCCACCTACATCTGTTCTCACACTAGTGAACATGGAACCACTGTCTGTCTCATTCTCTGTGTTGTAGCTATTCTTTCCATCTACCCACATACTCCCTCACTCTCACATTGCTACCCTTTCTCCTGCAGTACACCCACCCACACGCTGGCATTCATGAATGTAGGAACACTGCTTGCTGGGGCTTGCCTTCTACCCACATTCCTGACACAGTGTCTTACAAGGGCATGTTAAATAGGAGCACTGAGGACATGCCTAGAGATCTAGGGCCAAGCGCAGGAAGAGCAGTAAAATATGAAGAGGCCTTTGTTAACCTCGAGGAGAGCAAAAAGTGGATACTCCAGTCTAGGTGCTACTCATCCTCATTCCTGTTTGAGTGGGAGTCGCGTACAAAAAACGGATCAACATTCTTGCTTTTCACTTAGCACAGCCATTGGTGTTTGCAGCCGACAGTCCTGTTTTCGCTGGTTGCATCTTTCTTAGTGGCTTTGATCAGTTCTGTTGGGAACTTTCTTGCTATATAATTGACAGTAGCCTCAAGAAAATTTAGGTTCAGTGTGCAGCAAAGATCTGCTCACAGGGCAACAGGGAACACGGTTCACCAGTACAGCTCCCTACTGTAGGCCACAACAAGATGACTGTCTGCAGCTATACAGATGATGAAGTGGTTTCTGTTTCTGGGTAGAAGTAGGCATGGCCTGCTAGGAGTCACTGACTTCAAGAATTTGAATAGTTTCTATATTCATGGCTTCAGGTTTTATCAATAAGGTTGGACAAATCTTACACTGTGGCCAGTCTCTGCAAACTCCATGAACAATCTTCTGCTGAGTGAAAACAGTGAAGGCTAGGTAGCACTTCTTGAAAACGTTACCTCAGTTGTACACTATTGACCTTTCTCTTCCATTTTTTTTTTTTTTTTGGTAAAAGCCATGATGTCATTGTGTGGCCCTGATATTCTGCAACCATCAAAGCAGAGAAGGAAATCATGTGACTGGAAGCCTGGAGTAGTTTTTACGTGAACTTTCAACCTTCCCATTCAATTAGGCTTCAGAGGGGTAGGTACTGTTGTTTGGATACACAGCACCATGTGCCCTTAGCTCTCTGTCAGACTGCATACACACTTGCACAAAAGCTCAGCAGTGAAAAAGGCTACTTACCCTTCCTGCAAGCGTAATCTATCTGAAGATGTCAGTTGTCCATCTTGCAGTTGTTTAGTGTGAAGTTATTGATTACAGTTCGGTCCAAGTTGGTCAGAACATTTGATCATGTTATTCCAGGGCCCCTTATCCCCCAGATGTTTGTTCCAGTACATGAAGTTTCTGCTTGGACTTTGGGCTTTGTTAGGTGTCCTAGTTTCAGGTGGGATATGGTTAATTTTCTTCTTGGTGGCTAGTGCAGTGCTGTGTTTGGGGTTGGTGTGGGAACAGTGTGGTTGGGGACTTTTTGGTTTCTCAGGCCTTGCTGGCAGGAAGGCTGGAGGGGCATAGGACATTGGGAGGGGACATGGCCAGGACAGCTGAACCAAACTGGCTAAAGAGGTATTCCGTACCATGGGATAGCATGGTCGCTATATAAACTTGGAGGGGGTTGGCCAAGGTGGCAGGTCATTGCCTGGGGACTGGCTGGGCATTGGTCAGCAGGTGGTGAGCAGTTGTATTGTGCATTATTAGTTCTCGTCTCCCTTCCCTTCGGATTTCATTCCTCTCTCCTCCTCCCTCCTTTTCATTATAACTGTTATTGTTATCATTACTATTGTTTTCTTGTTCTTATTTTAATTAGCAAATTGTTCTCATTTCAACCCTTGAGTTTTACATTCCTTTCCAATTCTCCTCCCCATACCCCTGGGTGAGGGGGGAGTGAGCGAGTGGCTGCATAACACTTAATTAGCAGCTGGGGTTAAACCACAACATTAGGACATCCTGAGTGTGTTAGCTATTTCCTCAGACTGGCATGTGTAAGCATGTTGTCTTGCTCAGACTCATGGCTGATCAAATTCTGTTCAACAGCAAGTGTCTTCTCTATCTCTAAAGCTGGCTTCTCAGCCTTCATGGTTGACAAACCATTTGCTACAGCAAATATAGTACAGACTTTTTCCATAAGTGGTATGAAATTCACAGGTTACTAAGTTAGTACCATTATGCAGAGTGTTTATTTTGTTTTATTTTTAAAGGCTGTCCTCTAATAACAGAAGCCCTCTGACCACAGTAACTTGAAAAAAACCAAAATCCCTTGTGACTCAAGCAATGTCAAGTTCATAGGCAGGTGTGCTGTCACTTTAGTACTCTGGCTGAGTAACAAACTTTGAAGAGAAACATTGCTATTCTGTTCTGTTCTTCTCTGCATACAAGTCTAGAGTGATCCTGAGAGGATTACATTACTGCATCTCATTTTTTACTAAAGCTATTTTTAATTTCATTAGTGAAAAGGGCCATCTGAAAGCTGGTCACCAAACTAGCTTAGGTAAGTGCTTTAAGGCTCTGTGGTGTTTAGGCTGTTCAAAGAAATTGAAGGGAAGTGCTCAGTAGAATTTAAATGTTGATTATCTTTGGGATCTTTCAAGAAAGTACTTTCTGGGACTGTTTTGACAAATAAGGGGAAATGAGTTCATTCCCAAAATAAGCACATCAGTTCTTGGTGATGTAAATGTTCTTTTTGTGACTAAAACTTCTGAGGCTGTATTTATTCAAAGAAAGCCAAGGGATAACCTTAACTCCTCTCTGACTTTGTTTCTGAGCATCCAAGACAAATTTAAATCACCCAATGAATATTAAGCAAGAACCTGTTTTGCAATTTCTGCCTGTGTTTAATGACTAAAGATTTCATCTCATAAAGCTTCATTTACAGACATCACACTCGCTGATACAATCAACCCGTGTCTCCGAATGGAAGATGAGAACATCTAGTTTTCCCACCTATTGTCATCTATTTTTGCTTTTCAAACTCATTTCACTACCATAAAGGAGAGGACATCCGGAAAGCCTTTTCCTTCAGAGTGTGGGCAGGGACAGGTGGCATTTAGGGTTCTAAGGTGGAGAATTTGTACTATTCATCGCCATCTCAGCTTTAATTTCCTTCCTGCTTTGCTGTGCCTAACAATAGGATGTCTGTACTAGCGGGCTTCCATGGATGGCCTTTTCAATATATGGAAGAGAATGATACTATGTTATGCCATATTTTTGGTTCTATTTGGGATAATTTTAAAAATATCTCTTTCAGGGAATACACTTAGAGAAGGTTTTCCAAATTGGAGAGGTTAAAGTTAGTCTCCTAAACTCACATTCAGGGTCTGCTGGACTCTTAAGTCCTATAAAGAAAGCTTCTTTCTGCAGGAGGGAGACATTAATTCATTTCAAAAGTATGCCTGAAGATGATGCAATGATTGATTTTTATACTGAAACACAGAAAAACTATGAAAATGTTTCTTTCCTTCGGGGGCAAGGTAGAACACTTAAAGTCTGAGTCACTACTGTCAAACCTTAAAGCTGCTCCATGTAGGGCATCCTGTTTGCCTACACTGATCTGTAGCTGATGGCCAATCTGATTCAACCTATTTTTCATAGAGACTGTGAATGGAACAAATTTCCATTCCTTCGGTATATTTTTTCCAAAAAGGGAAACTTAAATCTAGTTAAAAGAAATGATCAAATAAGCTGCTTGACATACATATTCAATATATTAATAAGTGCTGGATCACAGTCAGACCCTGATTGTTCTGGAAAGCTTTAGCAGTTAACTGATAACTAACAAAGTCTAGCATATGTTGAAAAAGGACAGTTTTCCCTGATGGCCTACTAATTTATTTACAAGATAGTAAATAGAGCTTGCGTTCACAAGTTTCTCCTTTCAGTATGGGAAGTTTCTAGGGAGGTCCACTTTCTGCATTCAATGCATAATACGTCCCATTTTGGAAGAGTCTGCTGCGCTGGGCAGGGCACAGCCCACGGCCATGAAACCAGGCTGTGATACTGAGGCTGGGGTGTGCATGGGTGGGGGGAAGAGATGAGATGGAAATCATGAATGAACTTGATGCTCTGCTTGTGCCCTGTAAATGAACCAAGGGTCACAGAAAATACTGAGTCCTTAATCCCTTTGATCTGTATGTTCTGCTCTTTTTCTGAGTCCAAAGAGCCTCTATTTAGGCAGTCTTAAAAAGAAATCACTATAAAATAAGCATTGTATACTGCATTTTCAAAAAGAGGTTTTGAAGAAATTATAAAAATGCCTATCTCTGGATGATTTTAAAGCACATAAATAATATGTGTCAATACCGTAAAAATTGTTTTGGTTGTACCATTCCATTGATACTTATAGTTTCTTCCTTTTATAAAGTAGATTAGTGCGGACAGCACTATAAATTGCCATAAAATACATCCAGATCTCTTGGACCATATTTAAACAACCAGCTTTGTATAACCCTGCCATGGCAACAGATATATAATACTAGACTTGTGACAGCATCCCAGAGACAGTTCTGTATTTCTGCTATGCTGTTTATGGCTTGGTGAAACATGGTCATGTTGCCAAGGACACTGGAGTGGGCTGGAATATCTCTGGAATTAACAACCTGGGCGATTGATCTTTGTAGCTGTTTTCAGGTTCCTACTGCAAGTAAGGTGAAAGATTTAGAAATGTACCAAGGTTGGATTGTAAGAAGCAGAATAGTTTCTTCTTGAAAAAAGGAAAAAAAAAAAAACCCCAAACCCAAAACGAAAACCAAACGAAACTTTCCATTCTCACACTACTCCAAATCATGCAGCAGGGAGAGATGCTTGTGGAAAAGAGTGAAAAGTCCCTTCTTCTCTCTGCAAATATTCTGGTCTATACTGTGTATAACACAAGTGGTTGGTGTGCTGTCTGAGAGCTGTGTTAGTCTGTTCTGTGGGCAGGTTTAGCTTATTTTCAGAGAGTTCTAACCAGCATGTTATAGTGTCACTTTTTTGCCCCTTCCTGTTAGGGAGGACCTGGTGGCTCTTTGCAGGAGGTCAGGGTGCAGGGCAGGGTGCCAGGCAGCTGTAATGATTGCACTCAGTCTTTGTGAAAAGATTTGTTCTGCCTGATGCAAAGTCACAGGGCAGTGGGCATGGGCAGTGACATGGGCTGTCTCTTGAAGTGAGCAGTGGCTGCTGCAGCACCCAAAACCGTGTCACGACTCTAGAGACTGCCTTCTTTTTGTGACACCTGTCTCTGAGACCTATGTTGAGTTGGAAACCTGTATCTGCTCATTATAAAACACAGCACTCTCGCTTACAGCAGGTCAAATGGCTTCTGACAGTCTACTCTGACAGTAACAAGCCATTAAAAAAAAAAAAAAAGCCTAAATAGACATACTATGAAATATGATTTTAGTCAGAAATTTCATACAGTGGTTTGGCTAAATCATCCAAAATTGTGAAACAGCAGAGGGAGGAAATGAAGAGTGGGCCCATACTAATTACAGTCAAAAGAAAAACGTTACTTGAAGGCAGGGTAGCTGATATTTCATAGTTACCTTTTGTCTTCTGCAAGGTTAAAGCTATGTAAACAGTGACATTTGGTCCATGTTAGCTGTGTCAGAACAAACAGGAGGATGCCCCTTGTGTGGGAGGCATAGCTGTTATTCCTACTTCACAGGAATTAGATTTATTCCTACTGATCCTCGAAACTTAATTCATGTAAGAGAGTGCCAACTGGAGATGGGCTTACAATGTTTCAGGAGCATTCAAGTTTTGCAATCAGAGACTCCCTCAGGTATGCATCATACTGCGAGACCAGATTATAGTCTTCTGCATTTACTGGCCTTGAAAGTAACAAGGTGTGATTTGCAGTGGCTTCCAGCTGCAACAGCAAGTGATGGTGGAAGCGAGTAGCAACTGCCACTTAGCTATGCTCCTTCCAGCAGAGCTTTGCTTGTAACACTGAAGATTTTTTTTCTCCCTTGGAGGTCCTAAGGTCCCCGAAGGGTGGCAGCATGAACATAGTTTGCTCTCCCCATGAGATGACGTACGTCTGTGGGTTTATAGCTTCTCCATTTGGTATGGAATAATGGAGTGTGCCTGACTAAGCTCATGTGATTCTGGAAAATGGAAAATCTGCAAGGGTGAGATAAAATCTTGTATTGCCACCTGTGTGATAGCTGTCTCATGATGGTAACTCATTAAGATGAGGGCATGCTTTGATTTATTTCTACTATGAGCTCTAAAGTCACAAGGTCTTAAATACTTTAGACGTGGTAGTGCCTGTGCATAATTGCAACTTTTCTTCATTTGCTTTATTTCTCATCACAGCCCACTGTGGTATAGACTACTCATGATACTGTATATTTTAGAGTAAATACAACACGACATTTGCAGTGAAGTTTAATGACCTTTGATGCTAGTATTGGTATTGTAAATTAGAGTCTGGAACTTGCCAAGATTAGGTTGAGTAGTACTAATATCACAAGGAAAGCAACTACTAGTGAGTCTCACCAGTTGCTGGCTCTCTATGCAAGCAAGCATAGGTAATCTGCTGTGCTCAACATGTCATCAGTATAGAAATGGATTGAACTGTATGTCAGTGATTAAAAGTTTTCTATATCTGAGATGTATCTTGGGTGCTGGTAGCTGGGGGATTATGCGAAATAGGAAGGAAATTTAGACTTGCTTCTCTTTTTTTCCTTTTCTTTTTGGGAGTCATGAGGATGAGTCTATGTGAGTCAGGATCACCCACCTCGGATAACTAAGATTACGGTTGCGTAAAATGGATGAAAAAGAGAAAAGATAGCATGGGGAAAATGAGTATTTGGCTAAGATGATGGGAAGCAGTGGCATAGTGGGACAGAAGGGAACAATGTGTTTCAATATTTCAGTGATTTCAATGGAAAGATCACTTAAAATGTAAAATAACCACAAAAATTTATTTTTAAGTAATTTAATTGAAGAGTTGCTTATTGTTTTGCAATAAATTAAACAGAAAAGATGCTACATACCTGCCTGTTGAATACAGACTTAGTAAAATACAGCTTATATAATTCTTATATAACTTAAAAAAATATCAGTTTTAAGACATGACAATTTATAATATATTTACATAGCACAATAGCATCATGGAACTGCACTCACACTTATTAACACTTCACAGACTAGAAAAAAAGCCATTAGTCAGTCTTATCTGGGCATTTTCTTGTTAGGCACAAAATTGCCAGTCATCCTTGTTCTTCTGAACTTGGTAACCTTTCCCCAACGCTTAGCTTGCTAGTCTTGCACTTCCTAACATTCAACAGTTCTTTGGGATCTAAGACTTGGTTCAATGTTCACAGCATAGTTCAAACAATAAATAATATCCATATGCTGTCTTGACTCCATAACATATGGGAAGAGAGGATTTTCTCCCTGTGCTGCTCTCACCCTTGTAACAGTCTTGCCAGCTTCTATCCTGCGGTCTTTTGGCTGTGGAGCTGTTTGCATCTTGCTTGTACCCCTCCTCCCAAGGCCAGGGTACTCCTTGCCAAGATCCAACCACCTTGAAGGATTTCTCCGCGGGATATTTGACACAGAGTCTACTTGGCTCTTCACTGCCTCAAGCACTTCATTTTGAGGTGTTGGTTTGCAGCTGGTTCAAAAGGTTCAGGTAGGCTTTGGATTTCAAAAACCTGGGATATGAATCCCTTTCCATGAGGATGTACACAGTTTTCTGGGCTTCATCAAAACTTGTGTGAGTTGGGTCTTGAGCCCTTTTGGCTGTTGCTTCCCTCATCTGATAGTCAATATTTATCTGGAAAGTGAAAAACAAATGCCATTGACATCTTTAAAATGTACTCTCTTTCTACATCTATCACTTTGTTCTGTCAATGAACAAATTCACAGCCTTAAAACTCAGTGTGAGTCCAATATCAAAATTGCAAAATGAGATAATTTTAACATTTACATCCCAGTTATGCACAAAAATTGTTGCTCACTATAGAAATGTGGTTTCTTATGGAGTCAGAGGTAATACAACTCAATAATGGAGTAAGTAGAGGAACAAACTCCAATTAAAACCTAGGATAAATCTTGTGTGTAATGAGTCTCCAGTTTGAAATATGATCAACACACACTACTTCTAATTCTCCAGAATGTATTTTAAAAAAACAAGAAATATTCCACAGCTGTCCTACTAGCAAAGCTCTAAGTATCTGATTCCAAACACCAGCAGTAATTCCATCTGGGCTGGCTTGGTGAACAGCAACGTATGCTGAGCTGCTGGTGCCTCTGCTGAGCTTCTGCTAGTGGTGCTCCCATGTACTGGCCTGTGTCGTGTGACTCCACTCTCGTGGCTGAAGACAATAATGATGCAAGTACACTTGTAAAAACCCTGTGTCTGTGGCTTCATCCCATGCAACTGAATGAACGTGTAAGCATCTCATCTATTTTCTGATTTTCCAGAATCCTTGCGCTCTAACACTACACAGATACTAATTTTGTACGTACCTGTTTAATAGCATCTGACTGAACAAACTCCTCATAAATCCTCTCTGCTTTGCCTTGTAAGTGATCAGACTTGGTTTTCTTGTAATCCTCACAAGCCAACCAGAACTCAATGTTTTCCTCGCTGAACTCTGACTTCAGGAACTCCCGGAAGACACCTTGACCACCTAAAGCCAACGCAAACACATCATCATTTATACAATGATATTTGTGACCAGGGAGGATAAAATAATCAACAAGAGTTGTATTAAAATCTTGCCAAAATACACTGTTATTCCCTCCTTCAGCATACCATAGATACTCTAATATTAAGGGTGATGGGAGTTTTCCTAATTATGTTCACTGCTTTTAGATCTAGACCCTGGCTACCAAAATACATGAATGGATTCTAGTCCTCCCTCAGTGCATTGTATTAGGGTACAAGTGGAGGGAAAATTCTAAATCAAACCAGTATGTTATAAAAGGACAGAAGACTGGTCAAAAAACACTGAGCGGAGCTATTTGAGGTTTATTTACTATACTGGGAGTAGGAAATGGAAGAAAAAACCCAGACTTTAACAAACTGTAACAGTGGCCTTGTTACACTGGAGCTGTAAATAATTGAAATGCAACTGGTCAGTCTCTGGCAGTGTTTGCAGAATGCTATGGCTTTGCCTGTTTGGCAAAATCGGATAAGAGTTTGTCCACAGAGTAAGAAAAAAGTCATCCTGGAGTAACAGACTTACTTTGGCTGGCCAAAAGCTTTTCCAAAGACTGGGACCACTGTATTACTTCCTCTGCAGAAAGCCTAAGATGATAAGAAAAAAAAAAGGCTTTAGGCAAGAAAACATGTGGGGTTTTTTGCATGTTTAAAGGAGACAGATTGCATAATTTGTTATTCTGTTCTAGGAATATGTGCCAGGTATTTATTAAATTTATGATTTTCACATAATCTGAGACCCTGGAGGCAAGTCAACATTGAGAAAAATCATTAGAGAGACGGGAAACCAAGGAGCTATGATGTTATCCTGAATTCTGTTGCCAGAAAGAAAAGCTTTTACTGTAACTCTGACCATTAATTTTGTATCTGTACTTCTGTTTCCATATTCCTGAAATAAGAATAGTAATACACCTGCTCTTCACTTGAGTGTGAAGCACCATTTCTTGCAAATCTTTAGGGAATGGATATAATGTCCCTCTGAAGAAAATAGATTTAACGGAGGTGTCTTGTCCCTCATTGTTTGATGCAAACTTATCATGTAAAATAATCCTTAAGTCCACAAATAGTTTCTACTTCCTATTTTTTACATCTTTTGCATTTTGGAAATTGTAGGCATTGTTATAGTATTTACTGCTCTAGAAGTAGCTTAGAAATTAACTAAATAGCTTACCATATCCTTATCTAGTATAGTTATATTTTGTTATAGTTTAGTGTATCTTGGTACTTACATGAAGTTTCTGGAGTTAGAAGTCTTGATCCCAGATTCGATACGTGGTACCATGCACTTCAGATAATTTTTGAGATCTGCACCACTGAAACCAATGAACAAACATTTTTGTAATCCATTAAAATTGTAGTTGCATTTCAATTCTACTTAAATTTCTTAAAACTTTTGAACAGAGGCAGACAGCTCCATCCTATGACTGAAGTCTGGGGAATTACATATCCAAGTAATTTTTTTGAAAAGACTGAGGCTCCCAGTGTATCTGAAATCTACTCCTGATTGATAAGGGAATCAATTCATTGGTGTGCATCAGCGCAAGCCATTTTTAATGATGCTGTAGTCCTGGGCTTTGAGAAGGCTGTACAGTCATTTAGCCTGAAACACGGTGCTAATTCTTAATCTCCAAGATTCTAGTGCTATGTTCACTTCTAATACGTTTGAGTTTATACTAAGATGTATATACTTACAAAGCCTTTTGCTTCTTTTTATGGATTTTGCCTTCTGCCAGCTTGCAGTCGTCTTTTCCATTTAATTCAGTCATGTTGCTGTGGGGGAAAAAAAATCCTGGCATCTTACTTTAACATGAAGCGACTTTTGAAACGATAATCCTCCAAGCACCAAATGACAGTTCACTGACTCTGCTACCGCCTTTTATTGACGCAGGCAGCCCTGCTAGTTGGTGTGAACAGATCTGTTTATCATGTATCCTCACCACAAATGGTGGAAGTTCCCTTTTTGCAGGGCACAGTGACGTGAGTCCTTTGAGAAAGAAAACAGACAGCAGGGTCTCGTGGTTGAGGTTAAACCAGATGAGACTGAATTACTGTGGGTTTGTTTTCTGTGTCTGTGTATGTCTGTGTTACCAAAAAAAAAAAAAAAATCCCCTCTAGAACTTTGAATTCTTGTCCCTTTCTGATTGGTACTTTCAAACCAGAAGTATTGCTTGGTTTTATCAAATGGGCTGAAAATACTGCAGTTTTGTCTTGACAAAGTTCACCTGCTACATGCCTGCATTCTGAAATTTTGTACTTTACTATTGATTAGATGGGCTCAATGGAATATTACAAAAAAGTGCCTTAAGATATGCCAGTGTTATTAAGGTTCCGTATGCAACAAGCTATTTGCAAGTCACCAGTTGCTCTTTAAACTAGAATACTGTGTTAGACAGAGACATCTGTTTTGTTTAGACATGTGCTGTGAAAATATTTAGAAGTGATTTTCATAGGAAAGGGCTTTGAAGCAGTGAGAACTCATCTAATCTGGTTTAATTTTTCAAAGTCAGATTATTTGGAAGCACACTGCCATAGTTCAGTGATGCCTCCATAATTTTAAGTGATTTGGGATGTGCAAAGATTGATTAAAGTTAAAGAGCTGTTGTTTGTAAAGACAACATGAACATTACGTGTTTGAGGGAGCCATGTGTTCTTCATACATACTTGAGTTCCACTGCAAAGAAGAAACCATGGGTGCAAAGCAAGATGAATAATTAATTGTTACTCTCTATTTATCTGTGTTGATGATTTAGAGGTTTAAGTGCTTAATCTGGTCCCTGGACATCCTGACTTCGGCTCATTTGTTGGTTTGGATTTTTTTCTGGGACATCTTGATGATTTTGTTTTATTAAATAATGCATACAACTTTGATTACTTATAAACAGCTCATGAATTATTTGTACAGGGCTGCATATGATCATGGTAACTGAGAACTTGCTTGCGTATCTACAGTTCCGTAGTGGGTGGTGATATAGAGGACCCAGGGAGACCGAAAGCTGCCTGCAGACAGATGTGCACGCAAGGACAGACTGTCTGCATCAGGGTGGTTTTAACCACAGGAGGCTACTGAGCCTCTGCACATGAGCAGTGACATAAATGTGTCTGCATAGGCTGTCCTGCAAGGAAATATTTATCTCCAGGCTATCAGGTAAACACTGACCATTGTAAGGCAGAGGTATTTACTAACTGCTCTTAACATCCCTGAACAAGGCTAAAAAGGAAGTAAGAGATGTTATCAGTACGGTATTTGTTTTCATATCTAGCATGATTTTTTTTGACAGTGCCTCCTGTTTCTTCAGTTAGTAGCTGTCCTCAGTGAATTACTGGGAGGGTTACAGAGATGCTGTGTCCAAACTCTTTTCAGAATGGTCCAATTAAATGTTAAAAGGCAAAGGCCAAAGTTATATCAAGGGAAAAATCCCTGTTCCCTACCACATCCCTCTGTACTCGGTGGTCTCAGGCAAAAAGGGGGCAATGTCTTGAACTTATACTTACAAGCAGGTATAAGTAAGCCAATAGTTAGGTTCTGTGAGTCAAAGAGGGAGTAGCCAGAAGCACTTCCCTGAAGAACAGGAAGGTTTGCTTGTTTGTGCCTATTATCAATATAAGGCTGTTGGCAGGTCGTTTACCAGACAGGGAACGTCTGTTCTCCATTTAAAATGAAGTTGCTACCTACCTTTGGGATTTGTTAAGCATACCAATGGACATTACAGGTGTTGCTTCGGACCTTCTTTTAGAAAGGGACTATCATGTGCTACTGCATGGACTTTGTACTTCACCTTCTTGCAGTTAAATATCTCATGAGTAAATAAAGAACAGTATCCTGGTCACTTACATCAAGGCGATGCTGCTGCCACACAATATTTGAATTGTTTTCCAGGTAATTTATTTGCCAGAGGAGATCAGTTATGTTACTATAGGATAACAGTGTAGTCTGTAGGATGCAACAGATTCATTTCACTGAGAGCTTTGGCCTCGCTATCTTAAAGGATTCTGAAATGAAGCCTCTGCGAGGCCCCAAGCTTGTTTCTGGCATATTGCATGAATTATTTTGTCTTATATCTGACAAACTTCTGTGAGTCTGAAGTCTTTTCCAGCTTCATCTCTGTACAACCTATTCTTCTTCTGACATTCTTGTTGGGACATCACTAGGAGATGATATTACTTTTCTTGATAATGTTGCACTGAATGCACTCAAGAATATCTTGATGGTAACACATCAACAGAAATAAATGCAGGAGATCTTCTTTTTTTTGGGGGGGGGGGGGCTGTGTTTGCTATGGATTGGAGGAAGTTTGGAATAGATGTGAGGTAAAGTACAGTCAAGAAAAATGCCTACTTGTGGAAAGATTGTATGTAGGCCCTCAGAAGATATTATAACGTTGGGGTAGGTAGTAGCCTTTGCTTTTAGAATCCTGGTGCTACTGGACTTGAAGGCAGCCAAAAGGGCAGGATGAATATATGGAGTACTGTACTGTAAAGGAGGAAAAAGTTGTGGTTACCAAGCCGACCACCTGGCACTAGATGATATTCTTACATTCTGCTGTTCTCATATGCTGAATTTATAATGCTCTTAATACACCAGTGTTATGTCCTGGTCCTCTAAGCTGCCATCAGAGAGTTCTCTCCAGTCTTTCAAATCAGTAAGTCCCAGTCTCTGGATTACTACTGCTGCTCTTTGTCCCTGCGCAGAGGAAATCAGTGCTGCCTCCCTGGCTCACTCTAAACCAGGTCTATTTGTCAACTTGTGTAAAGATTTGTGTAAGATTGGCAAAAATAGAGAGAAAAGTGGGAGTATGAGTATCTGATTTGGAGAAGAGATGAACAATGTATATCTACAAAGAAGTGTGGCACCTAAACTTCTAGCTTAGGGTCATAGGACATATAAAGACAGTGTAAAGCTACAATATCCTCACACTCTCCTGTAAGCCTTGCTTAAATGCTGTAAGACCAAAGCCTACCGCATTCAGTAGCAGATATCTCAACATGGAAGTTTGATTTGATTATTATTCACATTCCCACCCACCCCCCCCAGCAATTACTTTCTTCCTCTGAATGACTCTGATCTTCAAGACATTCTTTTTTCTTGTGATGGAATATTTCACTGACTCTGATTCACTCTTTCTATGCAGGCTTACTCATCTTTAAGATTTTATTTCCTGAGTCCAAAGCGAGTTACATCATTTTGAGAATGGGAAAAATGTCTACAAAACTTAGGTATGGGTACAGTTAAAGTGAGAGGAAAATGAGAAAATATAATAATAGGGCTGACAAGATTTTCTTTTATTGCTTGAGTTACATTCTGCTTTTGTAGACCACAGGAAACCAGGGAAACACCTGTGTGGAATTTCCTAAATTAAAATATTCTGCTAACTATGGATATGGTTATTGTAGAGGATCTTGCTTTGAGGAGGAGTTGGACTAGCTCCCACAGATGGACTTAGATGTTGGTCCCCTCCAGCTTGCATGATTCCATTGCTCTGAATGCCCTTACATGACATATGTAGTGTCAAAAGGGCTACTTATTCTTAACTTTAGAAATATAATACTTAAAAATCTTGTGTGTTTATCCATATTCAGCTTCACTACCCTTGTTTCCTGTAGACAGAAGCGTAGTCCAGGCTCTGGTGAGATTTAACATGATACCATGAGGAACAGTTATGTCCTGACCCACTGAAAACCTTTTCACATAACTTCTGTCCTGATTTGCTGGAGGTTTTCAGTTTCATCATGGGATGGTTGGTAACAGACCTGTCTCCTTCATCTCTCACCACCTGAACCTACCTGTGTAACACCTTGCTCTATTTCCTGCAGATCATGGTGGCTAATTGCTGCTTGAAATACCTTTCTGTTTAATTATTAGTCTCCTTTTCTTCTATTATTATTACAGGAAATTAAAAAAAAAAAGTGTAATTTGAGCCTATCAGTTTCAGTGTTTATTAGAATAACCCCATCATTTGATACAGAACCCTTTTTGTCCTTAGGTTGGCATCGTCTCATTGGACTCTGTCCAATAAAAGGACAGAGGAACTTTTTTTTTGCAGCAGTAGCACAGCTGGCTATCACCACCTGCTTTTTACCATTTTCCAGAATTCCTGTAGCTTTGTGATGAGTGATTCATCTAACTTCTGAATGTACACAGAAGAAACTTGCAAATACTTCTTAGTATTCAACCTGTTCCTATGCATTGTTTTCCATTCTTTCTGGCGACTACTTGGTAGAGTGTGAGACGGAAAAAATGTGAGAGAATTTCCAAGATTACCACACTGGACAAGTTTAGTTAAAGCAAAGAGGATAAAAAGTCCCATGAAGTCTTTAAGTCCCGCTTGCTGGTGTAAACAGTTTCAAGCTGCTGCTTCTGACTTCTGCTTTTAGGTTTCTTTCTGGTTGCTGTTGACTGGCCTTACACTCCTTCATTCTCTATTTTTGTTTCCAAATGCTACTTTTTGGCTTAGGCAAGCTGTTAGCTTCCACGTATGAACAATTTTTAGCTTTACTGTACTCTTGCTGTCCATCATACACTTCTCCAGCATTAGCTGGCCAAATCTGTGCTGTGCTGGAGGGCTGGGCTGGAGTGCCCAGACAAGCAGTGCTGCCCTGTTGCAGGATATCCACTTGCCGGTCATGTAGCTGAGCTTTGACTTTACGATGAAAACAAGTGATTTCTTTGAAATGCTTATGTCTTTTACGTGACCTAAAGAGATAAACTACTGATAATCCATCCTCAAGCAAAAGAGGCACTTAAAGGAAATAGAAACTAGTTTTGATGCGAGAGAAAATGGTGTTCATTTTACAAAAAAAAAAAAAGGGGGAGGGCGCTTTTGAGCAGTAGGGATAATATTTTGCAACACAAAAAATCTCAAATATCATACAGTCAGTTCATAACGGAGTGATGGTATCCATAATTAATTTTCTTTTTGATCTAACTTCTGCTATGAGCAAATGCTTTCTGGAATGAAATCCTGAAGCCACTGAGACTAAAATCTTGCTACTGTTTTTAGGGGTCTTGGTGTTGGACTGATTTAACTGAGCATTGGAGGCTTTTTGAGAGGTGTTTCTTTGGTTTGAACTTTCAGATGTTCCCAATGTTAGCTTTTATTCCTAATTAATATAGTGGTGTTTTTATTTTTGCAACCAATAAGGCATAATCAAGCCTGAATGGCATCAGATTTCTCAAAATACAGGAGGGTTTTTATATTTGAAAATGTCTGAAGCCTAATGCCAACCAAGGAATGCCACAAGTTAAGCTTTGGGCAACTATCTTCCACTTGAAAAAATTTTGTTGCATTTGTTCTGTGGGCAGCATAACAATAGGGATGTATTTAGCTCAGTGTTTCAGCTCATGCATGAACAGAGCCAGAGATCTGATTCTGGACAGCAAGTGACCAGAGCTTTCCTAAATTCTGTTTCAGCTCTTTCACTTCCTCAGTGTAAAATGTCTTCACAGAAATGTTCCTGCGAACTGCTAGTTGTGTCCAAAATTGCCCTGTCTGCTTCTAAAGTATCTGCAGAATACTTGAAATATTTCTGGGGATTTTTTGATATTTTTTTTTAGGGGTTCTCCTAGCTTCTGTAGAGGACCTTGTGGGATTTTTTCGTTTTTTACCATGACAGCAAAGAGGAGACATGGCAGGATGTCTTGAAATCCCTGTGGAGGCCATATAAGTGAAGTGTTGCCTGGTTTTATGAATTATATGGAGATTAAAATACAGTCCATTCGCTGCATCCATTGTGGTATGCCTTCTACCTCTTTGAAGAGGTTACTACAGGTTTTTCCTTTGTTTCAACCTCCAGACATTTCCATGGGCACTGAGCTCCCAGCTTGTGTGACCTTAGCCACGTTACTAACTTCTCTGGCTATTTCACACAGCTGTTGTAAGTCACCACTAGTTATTGGAAGTCTCCTGTAAAAAAAGTTGCCAAATATAAGTTGTTCTTACAGTTACTATTTTCTCTATGGCATCCTCTAAATTTCTATGATTTGTCTTTACAGAAGAATATTAACAATATTTTATGATGAATGTTGTTAGCATTAACTATTGTGCTATATATAGTTATATAGACACGTATACTATAGAGTCACTGCAAGCAATTATATGTATATTTCCTCATCATAGCAAAGCACATTTCAATCTGAGACACACATACCTAGTAACTCTCCTTTTTCTTACAACTATTTTGTAATTAGAGCAATTAAGCTCATGCAGTTTATCAGAAACCAGATCCTTTTCATTCTGGGGCTTTCCATCTGAAATAAATTAACTGTTTTGTTTCTGTGAAATCAGGGGACTTTTAGTTCTCAGCCATGCTGACTGACACCTGGATTTAAAAAAAAGAGAGAGAGAAAAAAAAAATGCAGTACAGTAACTTTTGGGTGCTGGTGGTGATGCTTCCTGTCTCTGATGTTTGGCAGCGCAGGAAATGTGCTCATCACGCACTATGTGGGAAATGCGCACATTTCTGATTACCTACTCACATTTTTATGCAGTGGCACACTGATACACTGGACTAGTGCAGTGCTGCTTGTGTTATTAAGCAAAAAAAAAAAATGTGAGAATGGGGCCTGAGGTAGCAGGGTGTGAAGCAGAGTTTGCTGAGTGTTTTCACTGTCAACATGGAAATGTGATATGCGAGCACAATACAAGTTTAGCTTTTGAAATTGCAGACTTCAGTTTTAATTTAATCTTAATGGAAAAAATAGATGCTTTTTCCTTCTTATTGTTTCAATGTATGGCAAAAATTCTGTATCTTTCACTTTCAAAATAACAAATGGTTTGATTAAACACAGACAGCAAGCCAAAACTCTTGGTTTCTATTTTGAAAATATTTTCAGACGCTTTTAAATAGGAAAAATATTACAGAGGCATTAAGTGGAGTTATGTTGGTAAAGACTCTTTTGTAGAATTACAAACAGTTTAAGTGTCTATTTTATACTTGGTGTTATAAATTACCTAGCTGAAATCAGTGCAGGCTCACATACAGCTTTCACTTTGACCAAAAAAATCCTCACAGAGATGGGTTCATCCAAAGATTGCCTTGTTCCTGGAAGCCACTCTGGCACAAGAAGGGTCTCTTCTGAAGCTCAGGAAAACAAGAAATATCAGGAGACTACCGTGGCTAGGCAGGGAACTCACGACAGAGTTCAGATTCAAAAAGCACCATACAGAGGGTGGAAGAACAGACAGGCTGCAAAGGAAGAATTTAAAAACATTGTCCAGGTGTGTAGGGATGCTGTTGGAAAGCATCCTTATAGGGGATGCAAAGGAGGAATTTAGAAACATTGTCCAGGTGTGTAGGGATATAGGGGAGCTATCAAGAAGATGAAATCAGGCTCTCCCAACAGTGCATGGTAGGAGGATGAGAGACAATGGGTGCAACTTGTCACAGGAGCAGTTCAGGAATATACAGAAAGTCTTTCTCCCCCTTAAGGGCAGCTGAGCAGTGGGGCATGTTGCCTAGGGGGCTGGGCCATCTCCATCCTTGAAGGTACTTCCAGTCCAGACTGGATAAAGCTCTGAGTAACCTGGTCTAAGCTCATAGCTGATCCTGGTTAGAACTAGATCCTATCTAGAACTAATGAATGAAAGCCACACCACAGAAGTCTAATGCAGTTAGAGCCTTGCTCAGGGAATAATGGTAATTGTAGAAATTAATACAGGTTTCCAGTTTGGCTTTTTTGAATGAGAACTGCATACCGAAAGCACATCATTCAAATTACCGTTTCCTCCACCTCCCTCTGAAAATACTTACCTAGTACACAGATGAGGTAGCAGAAGGTTACTTCAAGAAATGGGGAAACTGTAGATAGCTGTGTAGTCTCAATATAATATATAAAGATTTAAAAGCTAGATATTTTCTGTGATGTTCTCTTGGAACTAGCTCTGTTTGTGATGAACCAGGGAAGAAGAACAGTTTAGTTCCATTTCCTGTCATTTACTTTGAATCTCACCTGCTGTTGACTTTGAATTATCAGGTATGGAATGTCTGCAAAAGAAACACTTGAGTATCCTCATACTTTTCATACTGGCTCTTTTATATAGGAACATCACACTTTACAAGCTGTACCACAGGGACAAACCCCATCAGTCCTATTAGTCTACCTCCCTGCCTTTCTATATGACTTGCACCTGACATATCCCGATAGTACAGCTGAATCTTTGATTTCGCTGATCCTCAAGGATATTTCCTGCCAACCATGCTGTCTCCCTCAATCCATTCAACCTCTAAGACAAAGCCAGTCCTGTTGCTGATGGCAGTGAAACAAAATCTGCTGCAGTGCCTTAGGACTTTGCACACTCATCCCTGCAGAGCTTGGGCTGGCTGGGAAAGAGCTGATGTGCTGCCACTATTGAAATAGCTGCTGCTGCATGCATAGGAGCTGCAAAGGAAGCACTGAGGGAGGATGATGAAAGAAGGAGAAGGAGGGGGATCTGTGGGTCTGGAGAC
The DNA here is from genome assembly GCF_015220075.1 of Falco rusticolus. Lineage (NCBI taxonomy): Eukaryota > Metazoa > Chordata > Aves > Falconiformes > Falconidae > Falco > Falco rusticolus. Next base: position 25,503,548 of record NC_051197.1, read on the forward strand.
CCTCCAGATGCTTGAGGAAGATGAAGCCAAGCCTGGAAAATGCAAATGCTAGGAAGCTATGATTTAGTCTGGGGAAGGGTTTTGGCTGGGTAGCAGGGTGATTAGTGTCAGTTTAGTTTAATGACAAAGAAGCCTGTAATGAATAGCATCCAGAGAGTAGCAGTCAACAGCTCAATGACCAGGAAGGGATCAGTCATGACTGGTGTCCCTCTGGGGTCTGTGTTGGGACTAGGACTATTTAGTACCTTCATCAATGACAGATGGTGGGATCAATTACATCCTCACCAAGTTTGCAGATGATGCCAAGCTGAGTGTGTACTTGCCATGCCTGAGGGACAGGATGCCATTCAGAGGGGCCTGGGCAAGCTTGAGCAGTGGGCCCACATGAACCTCATGCAGTTCGACAAGGTGAAGTGCAAGGTCCTGCAGCTAGGTCAGGGCAACCCCTGGTATCAGTACTGGCTGGGGGATGAAGGTATTGAGAGCAGCCCTGCTGAGAAGGACTCTAGGGTACTGGTGGATAAAAAGCCAGACATGAGGTGGGAAAATGCGCTTGTAGCCTAGAGAGCCAACCCTACCCTGGGCTCCATCAAAAGGAATTTGGCCAGCAGGTCAAGGGAGGTGATTCTGCCCCTCTATTCTGTTCTGGAGAGACCCCACCTGGTGAACTGCATCCAACTCTGGGATCCCCAGTACAGGAAAGACTGTTGGAGTGGATCCAGAAGATGGCCACAAAAATGGTCAGAGGGCTGGAGCATCTCTCCTGTGAGGACAGGCTGGGAGAGTTGATGTTGTTCAGTCTGGAGAAGAGAAGGCTCTGGAGAGACCTTATTATGGTCTTTCAGTACTTAAATGGGACTTATAAGAAAAATGAGGACAGAATTTTTAGCAGGGTCTGCAGTGATAAGACAAGGAGTAATGGTTTTAAACTAAAAAAGTAGAGGTTCAGACTAGATATAAAGAGAAGATTTTTTGCAATGAGGGTGGTGAAACACTGGGCCAGGTTGCCCAGAGAGGCTGTAGATGTCCCATCCCTGGAAGCATTCAAAGTCAGGTTGGATGGGGGCTCTGAGCAGTCTGATCTAGTCGAAGATGTCCCTGCTCATTGCAGGGGAGTTGAACTAGGTGTCCTTTAAAGGTCCCTTCCAACCCAAACCATTCTAGGATTCTATGAAATTTCTTTACTAGAATGGCTGCTACTTGTGAACTGCTCTGTGCGTTTGGGGAAATCCAGCTACCAGCAGTTAGCACACCGTTCCTGGGAAGAATGTGGGCAAGGCCATTATTAAAATGAAAGTCTACTATGTTTCTTTGAAATCTGAGCTCCTCTTTGATTGTATACTTTTTAGTTAAAACAAGTTCTGTGTAACAAACAGGTGGGTTTATATTTGACAAGACAAATCCTCGTGAGTGTATTCACCCACATTATAGTGACTGTGCTTGGTTCAGGTGTGCATCGTTCAGGATGCCAGTGTGGATGCTTAGCAAAGTCTTTGGTGCATGAGTTTGATTAAAAACAGCCTAATCCTTCACATACCTTCTTCTTGCAGAGTGAGGAACGGAGCTTATGTAGGTGCCCATGGTTTTACTAAAATGCATATCTGCCTCTTTGGGTCCCTACACGTGTCTGCTCTCTAAAGTGTGTGGGAAATGACTGTAACTCACATCTAAATTACAGGACGTAGAAAGATGGCCCTTCATCATTCAAAGCCACTGTACAGTTGTTCTTTAATTATCTACCTGGAAGTCTACAGACCTTGGCTGATACAAGTGCTGAATATAATCTCTGTTCAAAAGAGGAGCTGTCACACCCTTAGAATGGATTTTCCTAATATGTGTCATTATTAAAACACAAAGTTACTACCATGTCCCACCAGTTCCCCACCGGCGGTGAAAACTAATTATTTCTTGTTTCTGTGACTTCCATAGAGGACTAAAGCTGCCGTTTCTGCAGTGTGGTTATACACTGGCAGGTCTGGAATTCCCCATCTGCTGTGTGCTGTAAGTGTCAGTACTGCAGTACTGTAAACCAGGTGAGTTTTAATACATATGACCATTTCCTTTTAACTTTGAAATTAATTTGAACACATGAAAATTCAGTGTGCAAACCAAGATAACCACATCTGGAGGGAAGGTTTCATATAAGCAGCAGGAAACAGAACCTGCTGAGTTTCAAGACGATAGCAGTTTTGCTGTTAACTGCTGAGTTTTTTAATGCTGGTCTGAGTTACTCTGAAAGCAGACTTTTCATCTTTTCAGTCTTAAGAGTGTAAGATACTTGTAGAAACACATGTAGATATGTACGTGTATATATAACTTTGTTATCTCTAATATCCCTTTCCATGAAAGAGCAGAATGCTTCTTTTCTTTCCATACATGATATATAACATCAGAATGTTTGCAGCAGATCTGATGAAAACATAGCTGCTAGGAAACATTTGTAGTTCTTTACCTATGTTTAGTATTAGTATTACTTAAAAACAGTTTTGCAACTTCCAAGTCTTCTCAAACACAGTTTATTCTTGTTTTTCATTTAAACTTTGGCTGTCATGTTTAACACTCAAGTGATGTATTGAAACATGTTGTGCTCAGTGCAGACAGAAGCACCAAACCTAATATTGGTATTACAAATAGAAAATAAAACAGTAATATAACAGATTGTTATTCTGCATAGAAACACAGGTGTAATTTTCTTAGAATTGTGTAGAATCTGATTACACTCTTCAGTTTTACCATACATTCAGTTAATGTAGGAATATCCATAGCAAGTGAAGGAAATGGAAGGTGACTTAGATCTTGAAGTATGACTTTCTCATTTTTTCATGTTTGTTAAGGCTCTTGAAATGCTAACCCTTGCTATATTTGTTTTTCTGAAAACTGCAGAATAGCCCACTCCAACTATTTACAACCATCACACGCCACCTCTGCTGCTCCTTCCTCCTCACGCTTCCCTTGCCCCAGCGTGGGGTCCCTCCCGTGGAAGACAGTTCTCCACAAACCTAACATGAGTCCTTCCCATGGGCTGTGGTTCCTCACGTGCCGCTCCAGTGTGGGTCCCTCCCATGGGGTCCCAAGCGCTGCCAGCCAACCTGCCCCAGCACGGGCTGCCCACAGGTCACGGCTCCTTCGGGCACCCCCTGCCCCGGCAGGGCTGCAGGTGCCGTCTGCTCCTCTGGGCTCCACGGGCTGGTGGCACAGCCTGCCTCACCACGGGCTTCCCATGGGCTGCAGGGGAATCTCTGCTCTCACCTGGAGCTGCTCCTGCCTCCTCCTGCCCTGCCCTGGGGGGCTGCAGGGCTGTGGCTCTCACATAGTCTCACTCCTCTCTTGCTGGTGCAGATTTTTAATTTTTTTTTTTTATTTCCTTCTTAACATGCTATCCAAGAGGCACACCATCGCTGATTACTCGGCCCTGGCCAGCAGTGGGTCTGTCTCAGAGCTGGCTGGCATCAGCTCCATTGGGCATGGGCAAAGCTTCTGGCATCTTCCCACAGATGCCACCTCTGTAGCCCCCATGCTACCAAAACCTTGCCATGCAAACCCATTACAGACCAAAATAAGTAAAGACAACAATTCAGGAAATAAGAATGCTAACTGCTGAGCTGAATAATATAAATAACAGTATTCACCTGCACTAGAAGGACACAGATATAGTGGATTATTGATCAAATTTATCCTGTCATTGGAAAATGGCAGGTATTTTCCTACTTTATGTAGTACTTCCTCTAGTGAATTGCCGCGTCATGCACTTATTTTTCAGCTGATTATTGGTTATGAATAATTTTTTTTAATTGATTCTCATGGGAAAACTTTTCCCATTGTAATGATTTTGCTTGGTTACATTTTGCTTAGGATCTTGAATGGGGCAGATTCTTCCTCACAAAAACGAACACTGCTGCTCTGAAAATTACAAAGTAAGGATGTCTTATTACTGCTGGGGGGGGGGGGGCGGAATATGTAAAATGACATTGTTGGACATGGCTGCTCTAACTTTGGCCATCAAGGATGGTATAAGGAGAATATACTAAACGGAAAGCTACAGTGAGCCTTGATTAAAGGTTAATGCATCCTTACTGTACGCTCATGTTTCATGCAAATCAACCTCCAAAGTCAGGTCATAATAGAAGAGAGAGACCTACCAACATTTACTTGCGTCGTTTGAAGTTCAGAATACTCTTTGCATACTGTTCTCTTTTTTTAACTTGTTTCAGTTTCCTATTGTAGTGAGATTTGTTTTTTACAAGCCAACCTCTTGGATTCCTCTTACGTCCATTGAATAACCAGCACCACTTTCACTTGTCATCTGGTTTAGTCTCACTGTGTGTTGCTATGGAACACTCCAAATATTAGGGAGCTGCAGTACAACAGAGCCCAAGGCTGCATGTGGTTTCCAGTCACAGAGCAGAACAACTGGAAAAATATGATCTCTGAACCCAAGAGACTATCACCGACCTCAAAACATTACAACACACGGAATTTATGTTTTACAAAGCTTACGGTTGTATTATCAAGTGAGGATGCTGTTTACCTGATCTATCAGTTGACAGGCTCTGTTCGAGACCAGACACGTTTTCAGACTATTCTGCTATTTCTGTAAATGTCATTTTAGTGAATTTTGCTTTCTTGCTTTCACTGGCTCACACTCACACCTGTTTCCTTTTTGCCTAACTTTTATTATACTTTGTGTTCATAAAGAAGTGAGAGCACTTGCAATCTAAAAGAATCTGTTTAAGGATTTCTTCTCTGAAGACAGCCACAAGACAACTGAGTACTGTATCTGCTTTGTGCATTTTCAAGAAATGAAGTGAGGGCTAATGCTAAGACAAACAAGCAAATAACCTAATTATCTAAAAAAAAATATGTATGTATCACCCTGGACCTGTAATTTATCTGGATTTTTTTCCCCCTTATGGTCATTAACTCTTGCTTTTCATCTTTCATTCTTTGTGTGAAGCATCTCTGTCAGTGCCAGAGCGACTGTTCAGCTCAGCCTTTTTATTGTGTTATTACTGCATGTGAACTTCAAGGTGGCAGGATGCAGGCCTGTGCCTGGGGTCACGGTAGCAGGTGACTGGAACAAAGGAGGTAAGAAAGAAAGAAAGAATAAAGGAATAAAAAGGGTGAGAGGGCACTTTTCCCATACAACCTGCAGCTGTGCTGTGGAATGAGTCCGAGCCCTGTACTTTCTCAGGTCAGTAGGCTTTAGTGAGATGAGGAAGAAGCTGTTGCATTCATTTTCTCCCTAAACTTGATAGCAGAGTTTAGCTTGACATTTCCTTGTGTTCACAGAAGCTTTCCATGAAAATAACAAAGCCAGGCCAGTACTGTCCCAAAGCAGAACTTGCCAAGGGTATTGAAAGCGAGGTTGTAGAAACAAATGACTCCATTTTAAACTTCTCTGTCTTCTGAGGGTGGTTTGTTACCACACATGTGCTCGAGGAATGATACAGAAAACCCAGCCTTGCACAAACCTATTTGTCCTAGATAATACCGAAGCTGTAAGGCACTCCTCTCTCCTTTTTTATGTGATCTGAAGCATGGTGCTTGATTCTTAAAACACCTGAAGCCCTTGTGGCCACCAGTGCCTCCGTAGCTGCTATCCCTGGGGGCTGGCAAAAGGAAACCGCTTCAGAACGAGTGGTTTTCCGCTGTCTATGCAATGTTTATCAGCCTTTGTCAGAAGGTAACAGATTCCTTTTCACTGTTACAATAGCCAGCAGGATGCGGTAGGCAGGAGCTTACCTGAGCTTTAGGACAAACCCAAGCCGTGATTCTTTGCAGTAAACTTGGAAATCTGTCAGTTACACAAAGCACCTGCATAGCACTATCTTGCTGATTCACATTTTCCTTCTCTACTTCCTTCTATATAAATGAGCCCAACTGCCCTTGTATCTCTGTTTATTAAGCCAGCTTATTAAATTTAATTAGCCAGCTTATTGCAGAATATTTTTAGCAGGGGAGGCAGGTGATAGGAAGTTTTATGGAGCATTCACAGAACTGCAGGATGCTCTATAATTACAAGTAAGCGACTGTTACGAGCTCACCTCAACAGTGAAAAGCACTGAACTTTCTTTCAAAAGCAGATAAAAGGAAGTCACTTGGCCATGAGCTCTAAGAAGTCTGTGCTGCTGCTAGAGTAACATTAGGAAGTTTATTCATAATTCTTAGTAAACAGACTTGGAATTTTTCATTATACATTTTCATTAGAAAATTCTAATTTAAAAACATTACTTCATAGAATTGCACCTATATTAATGAGAAAATTCTCTCAATGTAATTTTTTAAGTTGAGAGAAATTTTCTGGTTCATTATCAAAGATGCAGCTCAGTCAATGGCCTCTCACTCCAGACTCACCACAGACCTCTGCAAGGTTTCTCCTCATGCTCCTGCTCTGCTTGATGCTTTTAATTTTCTAGCTGTTTCCTATCAGTTGTTCTGGGAAAAGCCTCTCGTGTCTGTCTTTTTTTTTTTTTTTTTTATTCCATTAACAATGCAGATATGTGCATTACAAGCAGACATCCCCCTTCTCATGTGTGGGTTTCCCTGTTTGCGTACACCCGTTGTTGGAGTTGTGGGTGCCCCAGCTTTACGTGTATGCCTGCTCCTCCCTACATCTCCATGTGCTGGTGAAAAAACCACCAAGGTCACACACAGACACCCAAGTGCAGGTCTCTGCTGCTGCACCCTGTGCTGTCGCTGCCACAGCTGAGGGCAGGCTGCTTCCGACGCCCACGGGGAGGATGCTCTGCCTGGCCTTGGCAGAGGTGACTCTGTCAGTGGAGGGATGTTGGTGTCAACTAGGTTTTGACTGCTGCTGTTTGCACTCAAAGATCTCTTTCCTCCAAGTCACAAATTTTAATGCTGGTTTTTTTCAGGATGATGACTTCTTTGTTTCAAAAATCTGGTTCTAATTCCCGAGTTCCTGTTGAACCTGGCTGATGGTAGTGGGTTTTCTCTTTAATGTAGTCAATTTTGGGCAAATACCATGCAAACATTTTTGTTTTAACATGCTATCCAGAATGTTTTCCAAGGGTGGGCCATGCAGACACCCCAGGAAAGAACACTGAATAATATCACGTTTGTCCTTGAGTAGAATGAGAAAGTACTTGAAAGCTATTTTGCAGAGAAGGCAGAATGGCACCCTCAGAGACCTGCTACGTTAATAAACTTTCCTGATTACAGAGGATAAGTTCACTAAGTACTTGTGCACAGTAAAGAATTTCAGAAGCCAGTGCAGAGATAACATGCTTTTTTGTTAAACTCCTTGCCACACTGGTACGGCCATGTAGTTTTAGCTCAAAGCACGAGCACAAGAAAGCTGCAAACATCTGTGAGAGAAGAGGTAAATTTACTGTTTGACTGCCTCTATTGTCACAAAACCTGGGACACAGGCTGTGGTCCAGCACTATCAGGCATAGTGGTAACCACTGCTGTTAGCACGGTTGCATAAGTAAAGGTGGATGTATGAACTTCTTGTGATCTTCCTCCATCATGGTCATGGGTAGTCCTGGGTCCTCAGGGTCTGGGAATAACAGGAGTTATTTTCAGCACTGGATAGCTGGAGGAGGGGCGGAAAGTACTGGCTAGCCATAAACAGTTCATGTAATTTATTTAACATAGAGTTCTGGTTAGCTGTTGACAATTTGATGTATATTTTACGTAACAGAGAAAGGAAAACTTTTTTGTTTGTTTGTTCTTAAGGAGAACTTAGTGAAATATTCAGGGAAACATAGCAAAGAGGTTTGGACATTATGTCTGGGCATATTGTTCTTAAATGTCAATACATACCAATCTACATTTGCAATGCAAAAAAGGTAGCTTGTGAATTCCTGGAACAACTGCTGACATGGTAATGTGGGATGCTCCTAGTGTGATACTACAGGTTTAAAATAATAAAACAAACCAAGCAAAGAAAGAAACAAACAAAAAACCCAAACAAATATCAAAATGCTAGATAATCTTTGGGTCTTGGACCTGCAAATGTTGAACCCAGCTGCTTTTTGGTTGAGTTTCTCCCTAAATTGCATTATCTTTGACGTTTTGTGAAGAAACAAGTATCCAGAAGTGGAGGTTCTTGCCCAAACAGGGTTGTAGATTGTGGACATAGTGCTAGTCTCAAACTGGCTGTGCTTTGTGGGTCCCCTTGTCACACGTGAAGCTGCAATATCAGATCAGATCCCATCCTGTTTTCAAAAAGATTTTGTTAAATGCTTTGCGTAGCCCTAAAATTTATTGACTCTTTGGAATGTTTTTTTACATTAAACATTAACAAAACTAAAAGGACCTGAGCCTACTTACAGAAATCTGCAGATAGATGCTTGCCAACCTTTGCAAAACGTCATCATATGATATTTGACTTTGTCTAGTTACAGTTGTTAGCAGAAGTGTTGAAGGACGTTACTTGTCCCTTGTAAGATGAGGGTTTGATCCTAACTGGCACTTTTTAGCATGGAATAGCCTCTGAAATCTGGTAATGTGCTCTCTAACATGTGAATTTTATTCCTCCTTTATACTTCTGCTTTTTTTTTTTTTTTTTTTTTGCTTTGTCATAGAGTTGTCTGCTGTTCCTGTTGCTTCTCCTTTGACCTACAGAAGTTGAGTTCACTCTCCTATCAGTTCACTAGAGGCATCCAGGCACCTGACTAATTGTCAAAGCAGATTCAAAGGCACTTGTAATTGGTGAAAATATGGAGACATTAAAGAGGAAAGCACATCAGCTTGCCACCTTGAAACAATGACAGGAATTTGAACTTGTGTATTTCAAATTCACATACATTTTGTCTGGTTTTATTTGGCTTATAAGTACTATGCTATGGATAAAGTTTCATTGTATCAGATAGACACAATTTAAGTTCTGAAGTACGCACTGATTGTATGATACTAAAGTATTAGATAGGTAGATATGCAGCTCAGTGTTTCAATGGATCTTAATCTGTATGTTGGTCACATCAGCAGTATTTACTGCTACAGTGGTGAGAACGGTAAGCAACTGAACAGGAGAAGGAAGCAGATGAAATGTTAGGGACAAAAATAGCTGAGAAGTCATGTCAGAGTGATTGGAAGATAGAGCATGGGGTTTTTTTTTTGGTGTTAAAGGATGTAAAAAACGAAGGCAGTTTCCCACCACCGAAAAGTGGTGATCTGTTTAAACAAGTTTCGTTGCCAGCCATGTCAGGGGTCTTGTGGTTATGGGATGACACTTAAGCACACCGGGTCTAATTTGTGGCTCTGCTATGGATTTCCTGTGTGAGTTAGAGCAAAACTTAGTCTTTCTGGGTTCATATGTCACCCAGGCATGGGTGTCTGCTCCTCTTGAGATATAGTCGGGTATCTGCAAGTCTGGGCAGCACTGGCAAGTATGACACAGGACCTGTGGGAGCCCTGTGGTCTTCTGAGGTGATGAATGAAGATCAGGTGACACATCAGGGGATGTCAGATGGCATTATATCACTGTGTGTGGTCAACTGAGTTGAGTCATCTATCTTTTTTGACACCTGTAAAATGAAGGAAGGAGGAGTTGCTTCTTGCTCCATTTAATTTCTGTCCTCACTGAGATTGTAAAATTAGCTTTCCAGAGGCTCTATATGATATAAAGAGACTGTGTGACCATAACATTCCAGCACTTTTCCTGAGCGTTCACAAAAATAATTCCATTGCTTAAGGAATAGCAGACAGACAAAACAAGCCTGCCAACCCTGTTACTGAGGTTTGAAAGACAGAATAGTAAGGTTACGTCTGAGAAAAATTGAATGTAGAGTAGTAGGGTGTGAACATGGGCTGTCACTTTATTCACTTAAAGGGGAGATTTTTTTGTTTAAGTTCTTTAATAAGTAACAATTTAAGCTTTATTAGTAGCATGAAAGGAAATCCATTTTACTTTTTCTTCTAATTTAGTCACCATTTCCATCCCTGGTCAGTACAATGAGAAGTTTTGTCCTGTTTCCATCCGCTTTAGACACTGGAAGGCACCAGTGCTGTGCTCTGCCTTTCACCATCATTGAATGCCTCTTCTGCGAACCACGGAGAAACCTTCCCACCTTCAGTCTGGGCTATGGTGAGCAAATGGAGCCCTAGATCTTGTAAAGGATCTGCAAGGAAGGCAGAACCTATCATCATTCAAACACATGCACAAAAATGCAGAAAGTGCACCTGCTTTAGCCACTGTAAGTAAGTGGCAAGAACTGAAGTAAAAAAAAAGCATTTCTACAGGATTTAGCAAATGTGCTGTAGGTAGTAGAACAACATAGATCCAAGAATAAGGAGAAAACGTAGAATGAACCTTGGAACAGTTTCATGTCAGTAAAGACTAATTTTGAGTTTTATTATCAGAATGTCAGGATTTCTGTATTTCATGTAGTCCTGAGCTGAGTGCTGGTCTTTACAGGGGAGTTTTGTTCAGTTTAGGTGTCCAGCATGGGACAGGAAGGGTGAACTGAAAAGGTTATTACTCCAACTTAATGGGGATCTGAAGTGAATTGGTAAGTTTTATGAAGCTGTCAAAGGTACTTGGCCTGGGTTTGATTGGTTTTTTTTAGGTGGTTTGTTCATAGCCAAAGCGCATGGATTTTTGGCAGCTTCAGGCAGACTGACCCTGCACCACAATTAACAATGGATAAGCTTATCTTTCTTTTGGGGAACACCTTTTAAAATGTGGGTTTTCTTTTTGCTTTATTGCTCCTTAGACAATTAAAACCAGAAAAGTATATTTTTCCTTGTTTCCTTTTCTACAGCTTTATGTATGTATATAACAGGACTGCATTTACTGTCCTCCTTATTTACACTTCACTGAAGAGGTGAGTGTAAGACTATGCTTCCCCCATACTCTTACAATGTCCCATCATTAAAATAGAGTATCAGATAGGTCCTGAATTTCTTCTTGCCTACGCAGCTTTTTTTTTTTCTTGTTTTAATCTCACCATGAGATTACAAATATCGAGAGAAATGAGTAACACAAGTCCCAACTGATTAGTCAATCTTTTAAAACGGAAGCAGAAGACTTCCACCCAGAACCACACTACAGAGGAGACCAAACATACAAAAAGGAAATTGAGGACAAGTAGTCTGAAAAACTGCGTTCGAGACGTATGTCCCACGTAACCACATGCTCTTGCCAGACAGACCCAAATCTGGTCTTACGCACTGTCTCCTCAATATGAATAAATTAATATATTTAATAGATCCTCATTACATCTTTTGGGACTGCTTTTTCCAATCACACTATATGTAATTTTCTAAAAAGAAAAGCATATTCTTCTGTTTATTTATAGTGTGATGGGTTGTAGTTCATGCCGGGTATTATCAATCAGACTGTGTATTTTCAGTATGTGTAATCCAGTTTTAATGAAAATACTATTCCCTGACCTTAACAAATATTACCACAGTTAATCCTGAGAAAAAATACTCTGATGTATGTTAAAGACCTGGTCAAATGAATTGTCAAATGAATTTTTAACTCAGTTATTCTAGCATTTGGATCTAAGGATGACATAAATTTTAAGCCTGGCATTGAAAGAAACATTTTCAATATATTTAAATGACATTTTTTTAAAATGCATCCACTGTTTTTATTATTGTATTAGAAGCCCGAGATAAATCATGTAATCTTGATTTATGAACGCCAAAGGTAGCATATAAAAGAAGACATAACTGATCAGTTCTTAGTTTAAACTTTTATAATTCCCATTTAAAATTATTTGTACGTGACATTTAATTTTGCAGTGAGATGTAATGAGATAAGATACATTTTGAGATACCATACAAATCAACAATTTCAAGGAAAAGAGAAATAGGAGAAACTGCATACACTGCAGTACCAGTTCTTGGACTTGAAAGTTAATGCCTCCCTCCTAAGATTCTCCTGTCTCCCTCCCCACAGAAATATTGTAAGGTTAAAAACTAGATTTTCAGAAAGGTTAAAAACTAGATTTTCACCAAGTCACCAAAGCCTTGGGTTTTCTGTCCTTTCTCCCTAGTATAATATCTGCCATGTACCAAACTTCTGTGCTACCTAGGGAAGGGTAATAAAGCATTTCCTTCGTGCACAGCTGCACATGCAGGCTTGCAGAAGCACCCGTGAGCACTTACCTCTGGTAACACAAATGTCTAAGAAAAGAGAAAAGTTGGTTGGGATACTCAACTGATATGTGTTTTAATCTTACTAATATGTCTATAGACACTATTAAGTTTACTAACTTTTGCCTTGGACAAGATTACACAAAAGCTTAAAGAGAATGTCAACCAGTCATTGTAGCTGTTTGTTTGGGTTTTGTTTTTTTTAATTAGGCATGATGGGGACGAGGCTGTCCTGGTTAATAGAGCTATGACTCCATTTATAAGCGAACTTGAAATTATGTATAAGCATTCATATGCATTCCCTTCCATATTAAATGCACCCTAACCTGGCTTTATACAGTTGTATTTAAAACCCATAGTTTAATTTCTCACCTCAGATAATAAGGGAAAGAGAGATTTTATCTCTAACAAATGAAATATCTTGGTAATATGACTTTGTTTTGTTCCTATAGTTGTTCAGCTCTCAGGCCTCCAACTGACTTCACTGGGATCTGCAAAACTGTAACTCTAGAAATGCTCCTTAATCAAGTTCATTAATCATTAGTGCCATTGCCAAGTTCTTACAAATCCTGCTGACAATGAAACAACATAACTGCCAGAAGCTTAAGACTGTTTCTAGCTGTGAATAGCAACTAGTGTGTATCGTAGAATAAATGTTAACAGCCAGGGTGTTCTGCCTTTTCTCTTTTTGAGCATTATTTGATTAATGTTCATCTGCTCAGCTTGCATTCAAAAAGATTTACTGATGGGAAAAGACGTAACAGGCACAATCCTACAGTTTCATGTACCCCATGAATAGCAATAAAATAATTGATTCTGCTGATTCTGAAGTCCATGCGAGTAGTTACAAGGTTTGTAAGTTTTATAGTAGGCCCTACAGTAATTCTAGATGTTAGATCACAGAGGTAATGATAAGATTGTAAAAGGCTTAAAAAATACTTGCAAAAGAAATTAATACAATAGATTCAGAGGTTTTAAACCTCCTAAAGACCTTGACGATCTAGTTTGATCTGCTGCAAAATAAGGGCTTTAGAATCGTGTGCGAGTAAAACATTCTTTAGAATGCTATCTGGTTTCGATTTAAAGTCTCCGTGTAAGTCTAACATGTCTTAGCGTGGTGTTGGCATTAAACAGCATGTCTCGTTATAGTTGGGACTTGTCTTGCTTTTGTATTTTTATTTCGATTACAGGCTGTGATGAAGTCATTTGTTGATTTGTTCCTTGACAAATTAATCAGGTTAAATTTCTTTGTTCTTTTACTAGCAAGGAGACTGCTTGACCCCAGCCCTCATTCTTTTTATATGCCCCTTACATTTTGAAATGGTAGTTTTAAAATACGGAAATCAAAATTAGGTATGAGGGCGTATTTATGGTCTACTTTGTATGCGACGACATTAATACCTCTCTATGAATAATCAAAATACAAAACTGAACTTCCTAATCACATTTGTAATGCAGAAAAATATGCACATGTGTGTAGATAATATATTTTTTTTATATAATACAGATTTTTGTGTTACGGTCTCTTGGTATCCTCTCACTATGGGTAATGTGTAAGCAGTGCCTGAATTAGAAAAAAATGCAGTTTTGTACATGAAGGGCAGGAATACCTTTCCATTTTTTAATTCTGCAGACCTCTTTTCAAAGGAAACTGCAGTTCAAATACCTGCAGCGCATGCGTACGCTGGTCGCTGTTTGGAGACGGTCCCATTCGTTTTTCAGTATTTGGAGATTCTACAGGGCAGCGCTTGTTTTTCAAAAACATTTTTAACAAACTGAAAATGCCTTATTGATATTTTTTCAAAAAGGACACTTTTTCTTATATGCCGAAGTTGAAAAGAAGACTTCTCAGTTTTCCCTAGTCCTTTAAATAAGAAATCTCTTGTCCTGATTTTTAAGGCACATAGTGCAGGCTTTTGTTAGTTTGTGATGGGGGATCACATAAATGTTGTCATTCCTTGATGATAAAAGTGTCATAAAATCTTGTGGAATATGAAGTCGTGGAAGGACAGCTATGATCAGAAATGATCGCATGCATTTTGAACCATTCCCCATCTGAAGAACCAGAGAACGTGAGGAGCTGCCTAAATATAGGCACTGTAGGTACCCTAAAATATTGAAGGTATAGGGCTGTCAGCTATGGCACTGAGCCTGCAGCGCTCTGCCCTTCTGAAATAGCAGGGGCAGGTAGGATCCCATTCAGCATGTAAAATAGCACCAAATGTTTATATTTAAAAATTTAGATCTCTCCCCGGATTTTTTGGTCATCAAAATAGGGGGTGATGGTCACTGTATTTTTAATCTAAGATTGAGCCTTGAGATCAGTACTCTGGGTCTTTACTGTTATTATTCTACAGTTCTGGCTGAATCTGAGCACTCGATACTGTTCCTGTTTGGAAGCCTTTGCCCAGTGGTATCTGAAGACTGAACAGGCTCTTTTATCAGAGCAGAAAAGCAGATCAAATTCTCTGTATATATAAAGCCTTGCTGTCCCCTGCTGGTAACTAATGTAAACTCTAATTTTTTGAAACACCTTTTTACAGTCTCCTCTGAGCCCGCATTCCTGCAAGCTGCTGTTCTTTTTGTCCCTTGGATCCTCGGTAAAGTGTTTGTGTTTGTCTGTTTTTTGCGCCTGTGCTTGAGTGATCTGGGTCGTTAAGGCAGAGTCCTCAAAGCCAGTGGTTCCACCAGTGCCTGCTTCTGTGTGTAACTGGGTAAACAGGACTGAACCCAGGTTCTACTCCTGGATGATCTATTCTTGATAAAGAGCAAAATTACCAAATTTGTGTCACCGGGAAATGAAGTCTAGTTATGTTGCCTTCTGCCTGCCGGAGCACCTTGCACAGTAACCCTGTTAGCTCTCAGCCGACTGACGCAGCCAGACGGAGCTGTGGTCCTCCTGGCTGTGTGAAGCGGGTGACTGGGCAGAGGCTGGTTCTGTTCACCGCTGACAAACAGCGCCCAGTGCCCCTGAACCACGCGCCGCTTCTGCTCTTCCGTGTCTCGCCAGAGGTCTGTGGGCAGTGGGAGGGAGAAAGCATGAAACGTAAGGGTTGTGGGTGTAAGAAACGGAGTCTTACATAAGGGTGAGGTGGTAGGTGGCAGCAGGGCAAGACTTTGTGGTGTTGAGAGTAGCAGAAAAGTTTCCGTAGGGAAAGCGGGCTTCACTGGTTCCAGTGTTCTCACCACAACTTGTTAAAAAGATGCCATTGCAAATGCCATAGCTAGACTTTTACTTCTCAGTCTAAGAAGGGGATGTCTTTGAGCAGGAAAGGGGATTGTGTACCAGGCAGGGTCAGGGTGGGCAATTCAGGAGTGTCAAGGAGGGGAACCCAGCGGGCTGACTTGGGCAGGTATGTTGGCAGATGCTTTCTGTGCAAGTCACTGCCACCTTTCTGTCTTATGAGGCAGCCCTTAAACCCTGCGGCTATGGAAATATCGCATCTATACATCTATATATAGATGAAGAGGCTCAGCTGTGGGCCAGAGTGCTACCTCCATTCTCCCACAAGTCAGACAAACCAAAAAAAGCATCTAAGGCCATCGAGTCCACCCCCACGCTGAGTAGCATTTACCCTTTTGTGGGTAGAAGGGGCAGGCAGCGGATCACATCATCGGAACTTCAAAGACCAAAATACCCCAAATTAAGAAAAAAGGGGGGCGGAAGTGGGGACAAATGGTCTGGGGTAAAAAAAAAAAAAAAAAAAAAAAAAAAGTTAGTAGGAACTTCACTGTAGAAGAACTGAAACTACTGCTTTTATAGAAGAACCCACACCAGTCAGACAGACACCCCTTAGTCGCAAGATAAGCAGTATCTGGAGTGAGGGGGACTGGAGATATGTGTACTGTGCTCTGCATGCACTTCATATGTCCCAACTTAGTCTGTAAATCACTGGTTATTTGAGACAGAGAGGGGAAACGTGGTGGTGATGAACAAAATAAATTATTTTTTCTTTCCTCTCCAACCTTGTCCTGAGAAAATTTCCTGAACACCTTTTTGAAACATACACTTTTCTTTAGAAAATCTGGGGGGTTGCTCAGAAGTTTCTATCAGAAAGCTTTTGTTGACAAATCCTGCCCAGATTTAATCACCTGACATGCAGAAACAGGGGTTTGCAGGCCATTCGTTTTTATATTGATTGCAAGTTCTGAACTTGAAAGGATCCTGCATACAAAGCTGAGGAATGAGGTACAAGTAAGTTGAGAGCAAAAATGTTCAGTTACAGGTGCACCTGCTGAAAGCCTTCTCCAGCTTTGTGTGCGACCTTTCCATGCTCCATTTTGCCAATGGTTTGTGTATGGCACTTTACAGCTTCCTTATCCAGTCCACTGGGGCAGCATTCAGCCTTTATTGTAGCAGAAAGAAAAAAAAAAAAAAAAAGCACAAGGAAGTATGTATACAGGGGGTCTGTCGGAGTTTGAAGACTCTCACTGAGCCTTCACGGTTTTCTATTCCAGTTCTGTGTATACAAGCAAGCGCATACAACTTTGTGATCGTACCCTTACCACTAACCCTGTAACTGCAGGAGCACAAATGGAGGAAATGGAGTTTTCACCCATCTCCTTGCGTAAATCTAAACTGATTTCTAAGACGGTTTCAGAAGAAAGCTGTATTTCTGTTGCTGTTGTCCTTAAGCAGTCATGCCCATGTTTTCTCCTAATGTTCCTTCTCTTCCTCAGACTTCTTCACAGAGAGGCACTTGGCTTGCTGCTCACCAGCTGTGAGGTGAGCCTGTCTTTGAATAATTTCTGAGCTGGTCTCCTTCCTCAAGGAGATGACATGTGACATGGTCTCTCGCAAGCGTACAGAATAAAATGATAAATGGGAGCTTAGTGTGTTAAGGTTAAAGAAACAGTTTAAGAAACATTCCTTTAATTAGCTCTATATATCTTCCTTTTCTGCTTCTTATCATGAGTTATGACTTATTTAATTTAACATCAAGGCATGGGCTTATAGCTACCATAAATGATGTATATTTGCAGAGATTATTTAACAGGTTACAATCAACATTGCCTTATAGAGTATGCATGAGAATGGAAAACGAATGTCCCACGTACATAAGTGCCTACTTAGTGGAAAAACATTCTACTATAGTAACAGGCTGTGACACTCACTGGTAGCACAGTAGTGTGAGCTTTCAAATGGTAACCTTTAAAAATGTGTTAAGATTATTTATACAAGTCTATTATCTATTAAAAATCTATTAAAATTATATATATCTGTTAACAATTAAAATTGTTAAGAAAATAGTAAAAAGTAAAGTATGTATCTGATTTATCTATTAGAAACTGGTATCCATCAGAGTGTTTCAGGAGAAGGTGGTTTTACCCCTGTAATCACCAGGCAAGCACTCCTTTGTGATCTTTTTTTAATCTGAGTGTGAGGTAGAGAAGTGGCACGGGTACTTGGGTGGAGAGATGAGAAAATGTGACAAGGAGATTTCTAAACAGAGAGTGTTCTTGCGAGGGTTTACATTTTCTGTTGCTTTATATGTTAGCCTTATGCTTTCTCTTCAGTTTGACGCAAATGTCTGATCTTTCGGCGTTTTTGTATTTCATTGCCAACCTTAGTCAGTATGTGCAATACACAATCCCAACGCTTTTCCCTTTGGGCTTCAGCTGGAAACTAGAAGGCAGGGTGCTGGAGGAGAACTAGACCTCGCAGAGCCAAAAGGCCTTGGTTCAAATTGGCTCATTTATGCCTGACTTCTGTGCCAGTTTTTAATCTTTTTTTTTTTTACACTATGGTGATGCTTGTAGTTAGCGAGTAACAGGAGCATGTATGAGTTCGAGCTGGAACATGGCAAGCTGCTTCAGATTTAAAGCATTCATTTGAAGAAACCCAGAGCTTCTTCTTACACACAATAAACAACCTGTTAACTACCATTTTCAAACAAGAGACACTCTCCTTCCTGCTCTGTGTTTTCAAATCAGTCAAAGTGGTGAGAGATAAATCTGTACCTAAACTGCAACACCCTGAGAAGGACCTAAACCAAAGCACAAAGTCTAAACAGATGGTACATCTTGTTTAAGAGCAGAAACCTCATTTCCTGCGGTGATGTGGAAAGGAGGATGAAGATGGCTGTGGGAGAAGCAGACCAAAAGGTCTTTGAAACTGTCCTGTTTGTTATACTTTGGTGTCTCCAAAGAGATTAAAGCCCAGGAGAATACAGCGGGGCTAATTAGCCACTGGCCCAGCAGGTCACCTAAAATAAATGCTTTTTCAGTCTGCTGTCTCCAGTCCACTTAGTGGTATCCAGATTTCTGGGGGGTTTTTTGCAAAAGCTGATCTTTACCATGGCAGCTCAGTTACACGCCTGTATGCCTTCCAGAGTTTTCCATGCCTTCCTCTAATCTTAACAATATGAGAGCAGAAGCTGCTGTCTTCCCAGCATCACCTCCCCGCACCTCTCACCAGCTCCCTTCTCTGGGCAGCCCTGTGAGACAACAGGGACAACCTGGGCTCCTCCGTGTCTCCTTGTTCCCTCTTGTGCTGCTGATGCCGGCCGGCTCCCAGCAACCTCCTGAGCTTGTGCCAGCAGCCATGTGGTTACAGGAGCTGTCAGCCAGCCCTACCTGGCAGATCTACCTGGTGGCTTCTCCCACCGCTCTGCCTCAAAAAGAGGTTTGGGTTTGCTTCTGGAGCCCAGAGTTGGAAATGCTGTTGCTGACTTGTCAGCCTCAATGGAGGTGGGAAATTCTCTTGTTTGTGCCTTTTTGCTTCCCAACTTTGACAATAGTTGAGCACATGCATAACTATAGACTGAGAAGATTCAACAGGTGAGTTCTTGAGATATATATATTTATAAAGTGATTTTCTAGTAGTGTTAGAACACCGATACCCAGCTTCCACTGAAATACATTTGACATTTACTTCAAATATCCTATAACTAAGACCCATAAATCCATAAAGTATTCGAATTGCTAGGAGGATGCAGGCAGTTCTGAATGTAGCTCAAACCCCAACCACAGCAAATGCTAGTTCTTCTAATTTCATTTTAAAAATAGTCATCCACAGTCGTAATGCCAACAGTGCTATCTAAAACACTGCCACAAGGTGGTACCACAGTATTTTGTAAGATGTTGAAATCACTGTATCAAAACAACGCGTTTCTAAATATAGGTGTAATGTAAAATAGCTTTAGATGCAAACCATGCCTTCATTTTGAGGTAATGCCCCTCAGCGCTGCAGAGATACTCGGCAGAACTTTGAATCGCTCCTGTAAATGCAGAGGCAGTTGGCTCCATCCGTCTGCCAGAGCTGACTGATTTAACAGGACACTGACATTTATAATGTGCTTTCCTGCCCTAATTATTGAAGATAGATTGCTTAGGTGCTGGAGGTTAAGCAGATGAAATATTTTCCTAAATTACTGCCTAAAAAAGCAAATTCATCTTGATAGATAAGTTTTGAGTTTTCACCTCTCCTCCCACGTTGGCTGCTGCAACATTTTTCAGTTCTTCAGTAAGGGCAGTTGTGCCTGAATTGTATCAAGACATTTCCCTGAAAATACCAGCATACTTAGGGGTCAGGAAATCTGGGCAGTTTTGCTGTATGGGAATTGAGCACCAACTTTGGGTTCCGTGTCTGCTGTAGTGGTGGGGTC
This sequence comes from Falco rusticolus, assembly GCF_015220075.1. Lineage (NCBI taxonomy): Eukaryota > Metazoa > Chordata > Aves > Falconiformes > Falconidae > Falco > Falco rusticolus. The sequence continues at coordinate 25,523,227 of NC_051197.1, forward strand.
AACTTTGGGTTCAGCCTCCAGCTGAAGTGGACTACAGGCAGGAAAGAATAGTTTGGTGGTGAAGCCCGCCTGCTATGCCAGTGAGGATTTCTCCTCTGGTCCACTATCTATTTATTTTTCTAGTGAGTATCTAATCTCATGGGAATTCTGTCCTTTCCCTCAGGATAAGCAAGGAAAATTTCCTAACAAAGCCTCGATCTGTATCGTGCAGTTGTAATCCCGTCGCTCAGGCTCCTTGAATCACACTCCGTCTTCTGTTTTTGTGCTGCTTTACCACACGTGGTTCACATCTCCTTGACTACACACTGTATTTACGCTTGCCTCTTTAATGTTTCTTCATAAATCAAACATCTGTTGCCTTAATTTCCCAGTCGCTGAATTGCTGCCGATTCACTAATATCTCTTGGGTAGACGAGTGCCTCCAATTACAAAATGCCAGTGTGTGAGCATTTTGGAGAGCAACAGTTCTCTGCGCTGTGGATACTGAGAGTATTTTGAAAGGAAATGAATCCTAAACAGTTCCAGATTGTAACATCCAAGATGTGTATTGAATTCTAGGACCGCTCTGGGACCCCTACAATCCACGTGCTCTGCTTTCAGTCCTTGAACCAAAGCTCGGTGGAATGGGTTGTCCTTAATGCAAGACCATGCCCCTGGAATTTGATTTCTATACTCCTCATTGTAGCCAAAGCCTAAAGGGACATTGTACAAACATTAACTGCTGGTTCAGATCTTCGAAGGGTGGTTTTGATAAGAGTTAATACATACATCTGAATAAACAAGCTCTTACACAAAGGTGCACAATGTCTTTCAACAGTATTGGTAGATATCGCCTGCCCAATGGGCTGCATTTCAAGCTGTCTTCCCTTCAGTATATTAGATTAAAATTTATCAAGCCGACTTTCACTACATTCTTTCCTGCCATTATTCTGCTGCCTCTGTGCAGCTTCTCTGCAATTACATTGTACTGCCTCTTTTTTCGCTGCCTGCAGACTTCATTTGCATATGATTTTCCCTTGCTTTCATGTAATTGAAGAGCTTAAAGGAGATCTCTAATGGGCTGTAATTCCTTCTGTCATTTCTCTTTTTTCATTCAGACTGCCAAGAAAAGATCATTCCCAGGGATAATTTTAAATAAATGATTAACAAAAAGAAATAATGACCAAAGCACCAAAATAATATTGAAAGTTATTACAAAAATGAGATGTGAGATATAATTTTCTTACAAAATGAAAACAGATAATTTTGTGGCATAGACTGCAATGTTTCTGTAAGCACTTTGTTAAGCACCAACTTGTAGGAATTGTCTTGATGGACTTGAATTACCAATGCACAAAAACCCGTTTTCACCGAGGACAGCAAACTATGAATTAATTCATATTTCCATCCATTCAAAAGCAAACAAAACAAACAAATCCCCCTTTGTTTAAGAAAGAAAAAAATATTTATTTTCATAATTATTAAATCTGTAGATACACTTGACCCAAAACTGCATTTTTAGGAGATAAAGTACTTCATGGTGGTAGGCATTCCTTTTTAGTAATTCACTCCACAGAAACTTGTGGAGATTTTTAGGGGACCAGATGAACATTTTTTAAAACTGGAATCCTCTGTTTGTGCCTCCCTTTACCATTCCTCCAATTCTAATTTCAGTTCAGAATACAGACTTATTACCTAGTCATGCATGGCAAAAAAAAAAAGTTTTTATCCTAATAAAAGTGCTAGGACAAGCTCAGAAACTTAGCATTAAAAAACAACCGCAACCAGCAAGCATATTTTTAAAATATCCAATTTTCCTGTTTTAAAATCTACACAAAAATGCAGTGTGTTTCTGGTGACAGAATTGAGCTCCATTTTGATACGTCACTGTCACTGCAGAGACATCTACATAACGTGAGAGAATAACTGGAAAATGGCATAAGTATTAGAATGTATGAAGTATGATTCTTGGATTTATTTTAATAATTCCTGTGTCAGAATATAGGATTTCCAATACCGACTCACAATCAAAAGTGAAAAACGTTTTGAGGCTGTGAAAGGTGTCAGTATTAAAGAGTCTGTCTAGTCTGGAATATGTCGCACTTACCATTTGACATGAAAAGACATCATGTCACAAACCCCCTTTGATGCCATTTAACAAGCTATGTTTTTCATTTTAGCCTCTGAAAAGGCTCGGCTCTGGTGGGAAATACAATAAACACCACGGCTTTTGACTACTGCCATTTTAACCCATTACGACAGGCAAAGTGATTGCATTTAGATCAAAATCCAGTCCATTTGTTCTGGAAATTAAATTCAAATCAATTTGAAACTATTCATATTGTATTGTTGCTGGTGGTGCTTCAAGGCAAGTGGTAGCACTGTGCAAAGTGAGAACGAGCTTGAAGCAAGAGAAGTCCCTTCGTGGTGAGGAGCTTGGCTGAAAGACCAGGTAGACTGAGTGCAGAACTTATCAAAATATTAGTGATACAAGAAGTTATGTCGTTGTCTCAGTCCATGGCATTTTATCTGGTGTCTCCTAGCTTATGTAGTGTCGCTTTACAGCGTCAAGAACATTTGCTGAATTTGCCTACGTATCTCCTCTATTGAATGGAATGCTTTAAATAACAAACTAGTTCAACCTTTCAAAGGAGCTTCCCCTGTTACATCATGTGAAGAATTAGCTTTCTTGAGTTTGCAATACTTGTACTTCTTTACATTCTTTATCTTTTACCTATTTAGAAGCAAATGCCCCTTGAGCCCTGGGTGCCGGGTATTTGCTGAGAGGTTAGGGGCAGAAATATCAATCACTAGAGCAGAATTACTATTAATAACAGTATTTATGTGTGGTGGTAGTTTAAAGTCTAGGCACTCTGCAGCCTGTAGTTAACACAGCACAGTTATTCTATATTTCAGAGGGAGGAAAAGGTAATATATTTTTTAAAAGTGGATTTTTTGCCACTGGAATTTGGTGAAGGATTGAAAGGTGAATACAGTGCAGCTCACTGAAGGAGCTTCAGCCCAGGGATGATCAACCAGTGTGGGAGCCTGAGCTGGGTCATCTCTCTGTACCCTGCCTTGCTATGTTCCCCATGCTGTGCAGGCATGCAGGTGTTGCTGCCAACACAGATAAGAATAAGAAGGTTTTATCCAAAATACTAAACCATACATCTTCATGATTTCTTCTCTTCCTGCTCTCTTCTCTCTGTTAAAACACAATATTTAGAAGAAAGCGTAATACATTTGAAATTATTCCAGACACACAACTTATTTAAGGATTTTTTTTCTTTTTCCTTTCTTTTCTGGTTTATGAGCTTCGAAGTTATGACCGCCCTATTAGGAAAAAACTGTTTTCCTTGACTTTTTACTGAGGACATGCTTTTGTTTGCCTTTCCAGGACTGTTATGCATAGTAGGGAAACTATTCATCGAACTAAAAATAACCTACATGCAAACCTAAATGGAAACAGATATGGATTGAGAGAGAAATCCAGCTCTGCTCATTTTATATGCAAATAACTAAACCTATGCAATATAGACAGAAAAAAATTCAAGGAAATGTCTCATTGAGGACAGAGAAAAGATAACATCACAGCTAGAAACCATAGCAACAATATAAAATAAATAAGGCAGGGAATCATTTGCTCTAGTATAGTCTCATTTTTCTCACTACAGATCAAAGCATGCAGGGCCACATCTGAAATGGGTAAGAATACATTGAGTCTAGTTTCCAAGGCCTAACGTTATAGAAGTTGAAAAGCTGGGAAAAAATGGAAAAAGAAACTTTTCTGGGAGGTAGTTTTTTCCCCTTGTTTTTCAGTACAGTGAAAGGCAGGCAGCATGCTTCATTTTTCAGACCTATAATGTGCTTTGAAGTTCCACCAGCAATACAAAGTGTAATTATGATTCACATACAAAGATTTCAGTAATTTAATCTAACTGACCTTTCTTTGCAAAAGCCAAGCTATATACGGTAGGTTTCCCTTCCTTAGACGCTGCAGTAAAGTCCAGATGTAGCAGGGAGTCTTTCTGGTAAAAAAACAAACCAGCTGGTTTTAGCCTTTAGTCTTCAAAACTTTTAGATATTTTATATTTCTAGTTCAGACGCTGAACTGTATTATCTTGCATCTGATCTAACCGAGGTGAGCAGGGGCTCTCACTGGCTCACATGCCTTCGCTCACACAATTCCACACAAGTTGGAGCACTCCTGAAGGTGCGCGGTATAGAGGGAAGATGCAAATCAAAAATGTAATGAGCCAGCTCTGATCCGCATATTCACGTTTGGATGAGTTGCAGCATTGTTAAAGCTGTGACAGCCTCTTTTCCATGACTGAATTTAATTTCAAAAGCTGTATCCTCTAAAACAGCTGAACTGGGTCAAGAGGAGAACCTCCCATAGACATCTCCTCAAGAGGAAGACCTTCATACATAGAAAATAAAGCTAGTTTAAGAATGGCACTGTTGCTGCCATGGCTGGAGAGAGCCGAGGGAGGAGAGCATGAGCAGGGTGTCGGTGTGCCATGGGGATAGGTCTCGGGTCTGACATCCATCCAAATGCCTTAGCAAAGCCCTGCAGTGAAAGCTGTGAACGGATAATCCGCTTTGACAGCTCTGTTAGCAGAGACAAATGCTGTACCATACCTACTTGGGTACTTGAACAAAAGTGTTATCTGGTACGGGTTGATGGGCACACAACCCCTCCCAGATCATGCAGGTTCTTAGCATGATGGTTGTCTTATCTAGCAGCAGGCGCTGCTTAAGGGGTTCTGTGTTCTGAACTTTTTTCTTTGGATCGAGATCAAAACAAAGGTCTAGGAGGTTCTTGTGCAAAGCCTGTGATTATGTGTGTCTGTTCAAGTACATTTTTGCATTATGGTGCCAGCAGAGAATTTTCTGACAAAACAGAAAATACAGGGTCCTTGTCTCCACTGTTCACAGAAGTGTGCTGAATTTAGCAAACCTGTGACGAGACATAGGTACGGGGCTCACAAAGTCCTGTCTGCCTATTAATTGGGATCCTGTGTTTCAGAACAATACTAATATCAGTCCTGTGTGGAGGACTAATTATGCATTTGTCATACTTAAGTATAGGCTTATTATTTTTGTATTTATATCTTGTATAGATATATATAATATATTGGAGGATCTTTTGTTTATTATATTATTGTGCCTTTAGTTTTAATTCTAGGACAGTCCCATCATGATGTGTGCATGATGGATCTGATGGGGCCTGTGAGTCTAGATGCTGTTGGTACTGTGTGCAGGAATTGAGATTTTTTTATTATTATTATTATTCTTTTTTAAAGAAATGTTGTGATCGCTTTGCATTTATTTCTACCATTTTCTATTTGGCAGTATTTTTTGTAAATCTACCTTTTTGTGCTGAAATAGATCGAATTTTTATATATAATTCTCAACATAATAATAATAATAATAATTCTCAGAATTAAGATTTTTGCCTGACTTGGACTTGTAAACAGAGGAGGGGAAAAACCCAAATAGCCATTTTGTAGTTTTCAGTGAAAGCAAGCGGGAGGCTTGGAGTGCAAACTTAGTTTCTAATGTAACTTTTTACAAGTGTTTTCTGTTTAGCTACAACAGCATTTTCTTTCTTTTTTTATTAGGGGCTAGCAAAAAAAATCACACCAAAAACTCCTTAAAAATTTAACCATAACTTCTGTAAGGTAATTACTGAATGTGTAATATTCGGTGTTAACAATGCTGTAGCCTTCTTTTCCCATCATAACCTAGAGCTGTTAATAGGATAAATAATTCCAGTGATGTGTTAGTGCCCAAGGTCATACAGGAACAGGTAATGTACAAACTTACAAGATTTTTTTCTCTCCACAAAATTTTTATCCAGGTTTTTCAAACTTTAGTGGCTTTGACAATGAAGGTATTACTCTGATGTTAAGTGGCTTTGCCCTGGATTGCCCTGAAGCCTGAACATAGATCCTGCCTTCCTGGAGTGTCTGCACACTCCCCAAATATTAAAGGGCATAAATATATTACATTTTAATGGAAGATGGAGGTAATGTCTCCGTTTCATAACTGCTGCACAACAGATTCTACAATTGGGCCAAGCTCATGCTGGAAGTCCTTGGTAAAGCTTTGGGATTTTGTCAAATTCAGTCTAAATCTTCTAAATCACGTTTTGGTGCCTAGCCTTTTCGTATGTCAAATTATCAGAGTTCGGCTGCTAGGCTGTGACCTCTTTTAGGTGGTGTAGAAGTCTGAAGAATTAGTTTTAGACCTAGAAAATAAAGAGCAATATAGACTACTGGCTCCCATCTTTCACAACTGGGTGTTTTCAGATGCTTTCTAAAACAGATCTTTAATAAAGCTTTAATAATATGTTATATTATAGAATTTTTCAGAAATTTAGTTTTTAAATTCCCAAACACTTCAATATGCTGTAGATTCTGTTTTATTGCATATGATATAGCCAGATAGTTCTCTTACGGTTGTAAAAATTAGTTCTGAATGTGCATCCAATTATATTGGATATTCATGAATTTATAGTGAAATTTATTTAAAGTTTGCAAGGTTTCATCTCATATTTAAGCATCTGAGGCAGATTAATAAAAATGTTAAATGGCTTGGCCAACAACAAAACTTTAATTGCTTTGTTAGCTAATTAAAACTAGTGCTATTTTAATTAGTTAGTTATGAAAAGATTAGTACTGTTACTTTACATTTGTGTCTCTGATAATCCCTAGAAGTGCCATTACTGTACATTTCTCTCAAAACATTCTAAAATAATAGAAGAAGTTTTTATACTATTCATGATGCTTTATTATGTAATTATTTAAGTGAATTTCAAATGCTAAAATGTTAAGAATGATTGCTCTTTTGACAGTAACTATGCTGTTGATCATAGAGAATCAGCCAGACATCGTGTGGACATGATGCTTCCTGCTGTTGGTTTTATATAGCTATTGGAATAATAACATGCATTATTTTTGCAAGTTTTACTATTTTTGTGTATATTTTTAGCTTCTGTTTATGCTGTGCTTTCAAACAGTCTTGTTTTAGAGACCCCTGACATCCATCTTTCTACCACTTTCTAGTTCTGTTTCTGAACGGGGTGAAGGCAGAAGTGTGTGAGTTTTAGAGGAGCACAGAGAGAGTTGTGAGATTTCACGAGCACACATCTGAGGTCCCAAACGATCGGTAGAGAAGAATTTTTTGGCTTTCTACTTGCCTTGCTAAGAAAGGTGATGTGATCCCACTTCTTCCTACATGCTGGAATTTTGTCTTCTGAAAACGAGAATTGGATTTGTAAGAAGGGAAAATTACTTGCTACGTTTTTGAGTAAACAATATAATTTCTGCAGTTCTGACTGATGTCTTTACTGTGACTTTAACCAGCAGAAATCCCCTGGTGTAGAAAGGATACCAAGGCTGGGCTGCTTGCAGAAGTTGTGATTTTCCACTGAAGTATCATTGCAAAATTAATAGTAGCTGTGGGACGGCAAAACAAACCCACATCCTCCTTGTAGTTCAGCCTCAGCGATCATGCTAGTTTCTCTGTTTAACCACTACTACTAGGGAAGAAAGAAAAGAAATACAGACATCAAGAAATAAAACTAGGTGATAGAAAAGATGATGGGTATCAAGGACTAGATAGGTATGTTACACCCTACTTACCTACCTACCTATATAAGCTGCGACAGGATTTTAACTGAAGTGCATAATCAAAGGCAGGATATTGGGGCTTTCAGACCCCTTAAATAACCTTTATTTCTAAATTAATTAGTTCCTTAATGTAGTTTTATAAAATAGAAAGGGTCTTTTGCATAGAGGTTGTGATGGTGTCTAGAAGGCATGAACAGAGTTCCAAACAGGGAGAGATTCCTGGAGGTTTAAGGCAGCTCAAAAACAAAAGAATCAAAAGGATTGATTTCATGTCAAATGTAAGATTTTTCTTTTTTGTTTTTTTTCCAAAACTCTTACTGCTGTCTGTTGTGTTTAGAATTCTTTTCCATAGTGAAGATTCTTCCTGTCCAATCTGGTTTAAAAAATTTTGGTTTTCAATACTATGTTACAGCTCCATCCCTCACCTAAATATATGCAATAAATCCTCTAATAGCAATGAACAAGATCAGTGTGTGTATTTGGAGACACCTGAACCTACCATATCTTGCTTATTTGAAAAATAGCACCATGACCAAACCCTGATTTACATGCTTACTTGCCCAATACCATTTCTCTGATGTCTACTTTTCTGCTTATCTGTATTTCATTGAGAAATGGTGACAGTTATTGACATTACTTCTTCATGAGTGCATGGGGACAGTAACACTGAAACATTTGGAAAAGCAAAGAAAATGAATTATCAATTGAAAATGTACAAAGGAAGATTTACTTAGTGTTTTCCAAAATGCCTAGGCAATTAATAAATGAGACTTTTCAATACAAATTTAAAACAAATTCCAACTAAATAAACACAAAGAAAATTGAAGAGAGTCGTGTTGCAGACAGCTGTATTATGAAACATTCATTTGCTCTGAATGCCAGGAACATTTGTTATAAAGCAGCTGCCTATTTGTTAAATATGATCATAGTGTGTTATCTACATTTCTACTTCTGTTTTGAGTTGGTAAAATACATGATTAAAAGAGGATGTTAAGGTTTTTTACAAACTACAAATAAGATGGTTAATGAATGAGTAAATGTATTCAAGTCCCCTGAAGGAATTTATTTTCCAGGCCATATTCCTAAAGGAAAATCAACAGCAAACCAGAAAACCAAAACTTTGTGCTTTAAAACGTGACAATAGTGTAACAAATAAAGCAAACACTGGAAAAATTATCAGTGGCAAGCTATTGAAAAGGTATCTCAAATGTCTTAGCATATTCTGGCCTGTTTCTTGACTATTTCTCCACTCTTATTAGAAAGTATCAAGTGCATATCATACTCAAAAACCCGTTGGCAAAGGCAATTCTTAGCTCTGGTTGTACAATCACTTTAAAAAAATAGTATCTGTGCGGAGTTGCAATGGGAGACATTTACAAATTCATAATCCTTCATGTATTTTCTCACAAAAATGGGAGCCATCTCTTCTGATTTCCATTCTGTTGCTTCTTTACTAGTTCCTTGTACACTTCTGACCTTAGAAACCTGGGAAAAGAGTCCTTTGCCATGAGACTATAGACTAACCTCTGAGCATCATCAAAGCAGCTGAGGGTGGGCTCAGAGATGTTCTGAGAGATGTGGTTTTTGGTATGGAAGTCAATATTAATCTGTGGGAAGAAAGGAGACGTAAAAACAAAATGAGTTTGTTTGGAAATCTGAGGTCTGTCCGCGTACAGGTCACAGCCTGTATTTGAATTTCTTCCCAAATAACCTGGCTAATGCAAATAAGCAGGAAGGTCATCCCTTCATTTTCTAGCATACTGAATTCTTGACTTCATTTGGCTATTAAAAAGATAGCATCACTGAAAAAAGAAGATAAAAACTGTCCTTCGATGATCTCATCTTTTTGCCAAGCCAAATCCTATGAAGCGGCAATTACCAGAGACTAAATTAGAGATGAAGGTAGTCAGCATCCTCTCAGGTTTTGGCCTTAGGTATTTTGTAAGGACTTTTTGGTTTTGATAATAATAAATGGATTTCAGCCATATGTAAGACATGGGGACATTCAAAGCACATTCAATATTGAAGGGGAAAATAGCAATGCAAAAGTTTATTAGGGAGTAGTATGTGGACAATAATTAATTAGCAATTTGTTCCTTCACAGTAAACATTTTAAAAATAATAATAGAATTGAATGCTGTGATTGAAATTTTTGCAAGTTGACATTTTAATTTTCATCATGTCAAAAGCACCTGTACAGAAGCACAAATACTACATGAACATTCCATACTGGTACCTAAAATACGGAGGAAATGGTGCTCATTGCATTATAAAAATGCTTAGAGAAAACAAATTATACTGAACATCTATTTCCTTAAATCATAAGGTAGAAGTTTCAAAAGGTGAAATAAACCTGTGCCCTATGTGAAGAATGTATTTGAAGTATAAACCAGGAGAGGTCTGTCTTCGCTTCACAGAGTTCCACACAGCGTTTTCTACCTGGCAAATAATTGACATGAAAATGGAAGTACAGCCATGTTGAATTGTGTTTTCTGTCATTCCTGGAAGTTTGGATCTGAACTTTCTACTTGATTCCCACCCCCAGTACCCACAGTAGGTGCAAAAAACTTATTTACCTCCTTTGGAGCATCAGCTTGTATAAAGTCAGAATAAATCTTCCGGGCTTTTGAGGCAATCTTAGCGGAAGACTTGGTTTTCTTGAAGTCCTCACAGGCCAGCCAGAACTCCACATTCTCCTCACTGAACTCTGACTTCAAAAATGTCCTAAAAGCTGCCAAGCCATCTGGGGAAAAATGCATGAGATGATGGCTAGAGGAAAACTGGAAGACTAATGCAGATTATGTCTATACAGCCCTCTGTGTGTCTCTCTATATGGAGTATATATAGTGTAACATGTGTCTGATACTGCTTTGCCTGTCGGCCAGCAGTTATTCTTAAGAGGCTGTTGTGGGAGAAATAAATAGATGGAACTATAGCAATCATAAGCTGACTAAGAGAATTCTTTCAGAGAATTACTGGTTGAGGAATGCCCCCAACACCTGCTCACCATGGTTTGGTCTCCCTAGCACCGAAACACTAGTCAAAAGGGGATCCTGGAGATTATGGTCTTCAAGAGGATTTGTAGTGACTAGGAAATTGGGGATCTGAGGCTGAACCCTGGTTTAAGAAACAAGTCATATTGTGGCAGTGTGCTCCTTTCAGAGCTGAGGTTGGCCTGCCCTCTTTAGGCTTCCACCTCCTTGCAAGTAACGGTTAAGACGTGGATAAAGAGATGGACTCTTTGTTACTTCTTTGTTTGGCACTTTTTAGAGAAAAAAATGACACAAATAATGGGTTTCTTGGAAGAAATTATTTTAAAATTAATCCAAATCACAACCTCTTAGGAAAGAAAGCTGGCAGCACCCACATTTCACTGTGTTAGTCAAATTAACACTCTTAAGAAACAGTGTGGGGGCCCCAGGGTCCATGCTACAGATACTACAGGAAAATGGAGCAAGGGCAAGGAAATCTTTAAGTTACATGTGGTCTGGGGTTTCGGGTTAGTAGGAATGGGATCTCTTGGAAAAATGACTTTAGATATGTCAGAAATAATCATTTTTTGTTTGACTGGAAGTCAATGCATGACACATCTATTCCTTTGTTACAGGAACACCTAAGACAAGGTTTGTGGGTTTTTTTATTTTTAAAAAATAGGAAAACCAGAATCATTGCATGAAAAGTTTAGGACAGTTCTCTTCATAGCACAAAACTCTTTCAGAGCACCTCTGCCTTCCTGAATGTCCCTTAAACGTTGGCCAGAAGGTGTATTTGCAGCTTGGAGAATCATGCCTTTCAGCCCAGCAGCTCGCATGGCTCAAAGCACACGGAGTGTCAAACCAGAGAGCGGTGTGAAACCCCGACAGCAACGTTTGTGAACTGGGTTGACCCACGTTTTTTAAAAAAATATTTTTCACTTCTTACCTTTGTTAGCTAGCAGTGTATCCACAGACTCAGCCCAGGCCATCACTTCCCCAGCGTTTGACCTGTGGAAACAACATCTATCCTTGAAAATAGCATTGCGATCTTCCACCTGTGCGGTTCGTGTTACCTCATTTATTATTTGGTTGCTTCCTTGGGGGAGCAGCATGAGCAATTAATCTTACCCTCTGCACTGAATAACAGAAAGTCAACAAAAAGTGTGACACACTTAGAGTGTAAAGAACCATATAGACTCATAAGGTACAGTGTTATTTGACATTAGCAACTCGCTTTTTCAAGCAGGAGATAGTAGTAATGCTTGTAATTGGTTGGACTATAATAAAAACATGGGAGGGATATTAATGTTCTAGAGTACTTACTGAATTTCTTACTGAGTTCAAGTGGATTAACCATTAATTTATATGACAATTTTTGCTTGGAATGAGTAGAATTCTCTAAAACATGATCATGCTAACAGTGTTAGGATAAATGGATACTATTTCAGTTTCTCCATGGTATAAAAAATCAAGTAAATTCATAGTTTTGGCTCTTCCTTTGTAACTTACGGTAGGCTTCTGTTAGAAATGAGACATGGAGCTAAATAAACCCTTGCTTTTACAAAGCCTGGCTGCTCTGAAGATGTTCAAGCTGGTTCAAAAGCCAGGCTTCGTGTGCAGGGTACTAGGAAAGCTGCACGATCTGGTGGGCACAAGGATGTCAGAGAAGGGAACTGCTTGCTACTTGTGGAATACTTTTTTCTTGTAACTTGGGAAGGATGGTCATATTCAATTTAATCCACGAGTACATAGATAAGAGAGACCTGTCTTTCATTCCTCTAAAATTATGTTTTGATTTAAGTTGCCACTGTATGAGTTTTTCAATTAAACACCTAGCAGAGAAAAAGAACCTCCTTTACCAGCATTATTGTTATTGCTTGTACTCTGTCACAAAACCTTGGAAGAATGTGATTTCTTGAAAACTAAACACTTCGCGGAAATGTCAGGCACACAGGTGGAGATGTCAGCATGTGCTTACCTGCTTTCTGGCATGCCAGGTTTTCTATTTAATTTTCTCAGTGTTTTGCAGTCAGTCAGTTTGCAGCCTCAGACTATCCCCAAATGAACCTTAGTGTCATATCCGTCGTTCAGTGATAAGCACGAATAAATCTGTTTGGTCACTTAGCTCATATTTTGTTTTAGAATAAGAAGCATACTTTTTCAATAAACCTCAGTTCAGCGGTTTGTAACTAAATTTTTTTTTAAAATAGTTTTTTTAAGAAAATTTTGGAGAAAAAAAAATCAATCTTACAAATGTCCTTGGCCAAAATTTTTCAGTTGGAAGTTTCAAGTGTTGAATCAGTTCTTTCTGTAACCTCTAAAGATAGGAAGTAAAAGATGAAGAATTTTGTTGAACTGATACCCTGTTATCTACTCAGGACAGGCTCAATAGAAAGTTTCATTGCAAGCTATTTTAAATTTTAGTAAAAATAATGCATATTAATTTTTAAAAAAACATAAAATTTTAAAGAGAATTAAGAAAGTTTTACTAGCATTTTGCATTTGTGAAAGATCTGGAAATGTTACTTCTAAGTTCAAGGCCAGAGCAGAGTAAGTAATATTTTTTTTCCCCTCATTTTGGATACAGATTTTTTTCTAAGGAGACAAGAAGACACATTAACTAGAGAATACCTGCAAGAATACCTGGAAAGCTAGGTAATAATTAAATAGATTGGTATTTCATGTTGCTTCAGTTGAAACTGTTACATTTTATACCAATATTAGAGATGTATTAACCAGACAGAGAGGAAAACAACTTTCTAATCCTCTGGTTATGTATCTTGCGTAGGTTATGGTGGGCAGGGGATCTGAAACTGAATTTACATTTCATGTGAATATAATAGCCATTTCACATCTTGGTAGCTCTGGAATGATTTGTGTGCATCTCCTCTCTCATTTGATGGTAAGAAAGGGGAAACTGGAAAATTTGGAAACATTTTGTTTTGTTTCAGTGCAAAATAAAAACAAATTCCAGGATTTTTGATGGAACCATAAATCTTGTTTTCGGATTAGACCCTGTCTCTGTTCAAAATTAATTTTCTCTAAATTAACGTGAATTAATTCACAACTTAATCTGCATGGAGTTTAGTGATTCTGTATTGAAAGTCTTTTCTCAGTTGGTCTTCCTGGTTTCAGACCTACAGACTCACAGGGTGTAATTCTTTTCTACTGCATGGCTAGGTCTTGTATTCACATCTCTTAGGCAAGACGTGAGTCCATCCTAACTAAAAGTAGAACAGGTCGCCTTCGCCTTTGGCTCAGCAAAGCATGACAAGCCTCTGAGGCTGTCCAAACCCCTGAGGGGTATTCAGGTAACTTGGTAGCTTGGGTGAGTGGAAAACAGGGTGGAAAAGGCTCTGCTAAAGCACCACACCTGCCTGCGCATGCTGTGCTGCTCTTTCCTCTAGGTTAGCGTGTATTCTCAAGGCTGACAAGATGCCCATCCATCAGGAGAGTATTTTAAAGTAACCTTTGAAGTGAAGTTCACTACGCTTTGGTCTGGCCAACTGGTGTCTGAAATCACCTATGGGAAGACCTTTATACTATTGACTTTCTGCCACTGTAGATACTAGCTTGAAAAATAGGTATTTTAGGAGCTAAAAGGCTCTGATAAATGGACCAAACACTATGTTCTGTATAAAATATTACAGGTTTTCATAATTTCCCAAAAAAACCCACCCCAACCCTAGAATTCCATAAAAACCATTTGACATTCCTAAGGGGACTCTGAGAGCTTGAATGTCAAAACCCTGCTCTGAAGTATGCAGGTTAGCTTGAGAGCTGTATTCCACAGCCATCCATAGCATCACTAGTAACGGTATTTTCTAATTGTAAATTTATAAAGAGATTATATGATAGTGTCACTATATTATGTAGCTGTAGTTATAATTATTACAATAGACTGTGGCATTGACAGCTTTGATAAGCAAGCTTTTTTTTTTGCCGCTGTGAGTTTGCTTGTATTCAGACTGCAGAAAATCATATTTAAACAAAGAGAATAAAAATATGCTTTTTCATATATATATGCACATATTCATGAGGGAAACTGCAGTGCAAATATAGTCAGTCTGTATTGAAAACACAAATGAAAATTAAATGTAGCATTATGTAGTACTTTGTGGGACATCATGTGCTGATGGAGTTAATCAGCAGAGAATTTGTTTTAGTAACTGTAATGAACTTTTATCAAATATATAAAAAACATAAAAAAAATTCAGGTTGTTCAGTAAGTATTTACTAGCTTTTTTATCAAACAAAAAAAGGAAAATGAAAGGCCAAGACAAAACAAACATAACAAACCTGATTCTGCTTCTCTTCCTTATGGATATTACTTACCACTCGGAGAATTATCTCACTGACCTCATGGCATTTACTTGAATGGGAATGACAAACAGAATTGACAGCAAGGAATCAAAATAATCACATCCACATTAAAGGGGGAAGGAAAATAAAAACTATCCAGCTTATTCAAAAGTTGATCATCCCATCCTACGATTGCAACATCTATAAACAACTCACTTCACTGGCATTTTTTGTTCCACTGTCTGACTGTCACAGGTTGGGCAGAATGTTTTTTCCTGAATGAACTTCAGGCTGAAGGTAACATGAACAGCAGGAACAACACAACTCTAGCCTGTGAATAACCAAACAGTACCATGCAAATTGACAAACTGCATTTTAACACTTCCTTTAAAATTTTGTCTTTTGGAAACACGGCTTATTATTTTTATTTTAACAATGGCCATTCACACATAACAGTGGCCATAACACAGTGACCGAAGGGAGAGGGGCCATGGTGATGGGTCCCTGCCCAGCGTAGCAGGCGCGTCTCCTCAGTGGCCACCCCACCTGCCCGGCTGCCCTCACACGATGGGTACGAGCCTCGGCAAGTGGAACCAACAATCACAAGGACTATGGTTCGTCTAGCATGGAGGTGGCACCAAGGGTTAGCAGGCCTATGCCCTGTGTCAAAACCACTTCCATTAAGAAAAAAAGATGGGTCATTGTCATGGAAGACTCCCTTTTGAAGGGAACAGAAGGCCCAATATGCAGACCAGACCCACTTCTTAGGGAAGTCTGTTGCCTCCCTGGGGCCAGGGTTAAAGATGTGAAGTGAAAGCTTCCTACCCTGGTACGACCCTCAGTTTATTATCCATTATTGATTTTTCAGGCAGGCAGTGATGAAAAGCTTATCCATCACCTTATACATCCTGAAGGTCTGAGGCCCTTGAACCAGCTTCTTTTGTTTATTGATACAAGACTTACCACAATGGAACCAAGGAGTGTTGGAATAGCCATCATCTGCACATTGATGCTGTTGCAAATAACCATGCAGTATCTGATACTTTCAATCCAGTGATTTTTTAAACTCTTATTGATATTTCATTCTATGTGCCATCTTCTAGGAGCATCACTCTGCCCCAAGAACATTTTCATATAATTTTGGGGCTTGCTCGTGATAATTATTCTTTCCTCTCCAGCTCTTTTCTTTCTCTGTATGTTCCTTGCTGTGTCTCGCTCTCCAGAACATTGCCTTCTTGCCTCCCTCCAGATCTTGTCCCACTGCCTAACGCTTTGCTCACCCTACCCAGGTGAACCTATCCTGGTTCTCAATGTCTCCACTTGACATAGACAAACTTCCAGTGGTTCAGGAGCTGGGATCCAGCTGTCCCAACCTGCAGAATAAGGCATTTTTGTCTTTTCAGTTAAAATATTTTACACCAAGTAGAGCAGCCTCAAGAATTTAGGTCCCATTTGGTCTTCCCACATGGTATAATTACAGGCAAAGCTGCCTTCTGCTTGGCTGAGGACACAGTCTTTTTTACTTTAGCTATTTCTAAGGTAAGGAAGAAAAGCCCAAGCACCACATGCCACATTTTGACCTTAGCAACATTAAGGGGTTATTCCTTATCCTCACCTTTTGTGGATCTGCAGAATTTTCAGGCCAAACTATCTGATGAACTTCACATGGGAAAAAAAAAAAAAAAAAAAAAAAAAAAGAATCTGGTCAACAGTGTGGTCAACAGTTGTTCCAGAACATTGAAATCAAATGGGAACAGATATAGGAAGATGAGTGACTGGGATGATCAGGAGAATTGAACTGTCTTGCAGAAGAATAAGACTTCAGTTTTTTCTGTAAAATGAAAGCAAAGAGGAGCTATGATTTCTCTCTGTGAATACAAAGGGATAACCCAGGGAGAAAAAATAATTATTTTAGCTTCAGGGAGAAAAAAAAAAATATTTTAGCTTGGTCATTATTGGCAAAAGAAAAAAAAATATACAAACAGCCAGTGAATAAATTTAGGCTGGAAATCAGAAGAAAGCTTCAGAAAAAGTATAGGTTTCAACAGACTTCCTGTAGAATTTTTGTCTACTTTCTCCTCTGTACTTCAAAAATAGAGCTTCAAATATTTATGAAAGAGATTATTTTAAATTGTGCCTTTGATAACAGGAAACTAGAAATGATCACCCAAGATACCCCTTTCAGTCCTACATAGTACTAAAAAAGATTCCTGGCAGCAAAATAGGAATCCTTTCTGCAATTTTCTTACCTTTGCCTCCACTTGCTTCTGAAAGTTGTAACAGAAAGAGAGAAATATGAATCATCATCCTGATTCTCTGCAGTCCATCTTATTTTCCTTAACCAGTTGTCTTATTTCCAGGGTATGTACTGTGGACTGTGACACCGTGCCACACAGGGCGAAAAGCCGCCCACGCACCATGCTAGTAAGGTTAACTCCAGCATCTTATGGGGGGGAGAAAACCTTCAGTATCTGCATTTACATTAAATCCTTTGTCACTCATTTAGTCCCCAGCAACACATCACAGAATCACAGAATGGTTTGGTTTGGAAAGGACCTTAAAGGTCATCTAGTCCCAACCACAGTGCCATGGGGTTTCTTGGATCATTTCTTAGTATTTACCCTGTGTCTAATCCCAATGATTACACTTCACCCACCTTGGAACTGTGATTATAAATTGACTTATTTTACATTTTTGAAGAGGTAACATCATTCTTGTTCTATAATAGCCCCATTAACTTCTGTGACACTATTTTTGAGAGGGAGTGTTGCAGGACCTGTGTCTATTTTTTTTATAATGAACTGATGATACACTTTTTTTTTAAGAAACGGAGACTGAAACAGTGCAACAGATGTATTTTTTTCTAAATTTCTGTCTGCCTGAGGTCTGAGTGACATGACCATCTCTTGAAGATTTTCAGTGCTGACAGATATTTTTAAATCAGTCTTAGCAGCCAAGAAGGATGCTAGGAGCCATGGGTGTTCTGACTAGCACACAGAATAACTGGATGGATGCAATTGGCTTGCTCTTGCATTTTATGAGGTACCGATCACAGTACGCAAAATGACAAAGAAGCTATGAAGGGTTTTCACCATCGTGTAACATGCTGTTCAGTGACTGCTTAGTCTATGTAAGCTGATTGTATTTCAGGTACACAGCAGGTAATAGGGCTGTTATTATTATCCCACTACACATATCACAAGTCCGCTAGCCGAAGTTAGGCAGTCACCTCTTCTGATAAAAAGTAGCTGGTAGTATTATCATATACTTCTTCTGCTTGGGACTTAGTAGTTTCTGTAAAAAAACTCTAATACTGAGATTTCATAATGAGAAAAAGTGATCTTAGTATTAAAAAAAAAATCTCGGCTGCCTGTGCAAATGTATGAGCTATTCATAACAAAAGAGTATCAAGCAAACAAAAAGAAATATGAATATGTACTAGAGATGGGCTGGAAATTGCACATAGAATTATTTCTGAAGTTCTTAGAAATCCGGCTCCAGCTGACGCTGCTGCTCTCTGCAGCTTCAGTTCACGAATAACCCAGACTGGATTTGCAGAGTAGCTTGGGTCCTTATCTGCTCAGCTAATTTCAGTGTATTTAAAAAACTTTATCGGTGAGGCCTCTGCCTTAACATTTCCGTAACTGAGGACTGCACTATGGATTTTTGTTTTGAGTCCCCTGCCGTTGACAGGCCGTAGGAGAGCTAGAACTGCAGGAAAGGGAATGTGGATCTAGTGATAGAATGTTTCCTCCTTTGCCAGTATTACTTTGCTAAGAACTACTCATTTATTGAATATTCAAATATCCTGAACTTTCAGGCTTACTGCTTGACTTTTTATTAATACTCTTTCTTTTTCTTTTCTTTTTTTTTTTTCTGTAGTTATCTTTATAGATTGGTTTCACTGCGTTATCTTCCTTTATGAAAAGCTATTGGTTGTTTAGTTGGTTGTTTAGGGGAACAAGGTGTGTCAGTTTTGTTCCTCTGACCCATAGCTGAGCTAGATACTAATCTCCATAGTACAAAACAGCTCTTCACATTCAAACTACAGGTGTATTAACCTAAGAAACCACTTTCATCTGTATATGTTCCTAAAAGGATTGCCTTGTACTCACCTGAGTGCAATGTGAGAAAAGGTTGCACTCTCCAATAGCTGTTTTGATGTGCCAGTGTTTCCCCTGGATCAGGTGCAATATGTCATTGCCCTTCAGCACTCAGCTTCCATTAAATCCATTCCATACTCAGGTTTGCTTGGATAGTGTTGTCTTGTATAGCAGAAAAAAAAATAATGTTCTGCTGGTCCAAGCAATTCAAGCGGACAGAGACGTCACTGCATTTCTTATGTTGGGAAAAGCCAAGACGATCTGAGCTGGCATATTACTAACATGGAAACACCTGCCATATGGGATGCAAATACATTTTAATCACAGTACTATGTAAATGTCTGCCTTCTAATAGCACTGCGCAGCATGGTCAACTCACAAAAATATATTTTTTTTCCATACGAATAACTCCATGTGCCTTCAGTATGCCACAGAGTTGTTTTGCATAAGAAAATGAGCCGTTATTTTCCACCCAAGCAAAGTATGCCCTTCAGGTAAAATGTTTTGGTTCCAAGAACAGTCTGTCAAAATGTTTTACAACATTCTGGGCTCCTCATATACAAGATTTCCAAGTGCTATACAAACACAAAGCTACATTGGAAGTGAATCGGAAACAACTCTCAAGAAAAAGTGCAACCTTGAAGATTCTCATTTAATACTAACTAGCACATTATTTGGCACAGCTTGTGTCGTGGATGAATACACTGTTATTTACACAGCACCAGGCTTCACAAAACTTCATACAAGAAGCCTACACAGACTTCACAAAACTACATACAAGAACAAACATATAGGAACATAACAGGACCCTGTGCTTGGAGACAGGTATAAATTGCACCAATGCAATAACACATGAAAGCTAGGCGTTACACTTCAGAAAGCTCTTCAGCCATAATTCCCCATACTGAATGTCTCTTAAGCAGTGCCTTGTGGCTGGTCTGTCGCAGGGCAAGCTGTGCTAGGAATGAATGAAAGGGAAAACCAATATACCGATGTTGTTGGTTACCTCCTTTTGCAAATGACTACTGGACTCTGACTTCTCCAGCGTGCCCATACCCAAGTAATCTGAGCAAAGTACGTGTATGATGTAGGAGAGCTCCTACTGGGTCCCCCCCAGGGGACAGTCCAGATAAGGATTTAATCCACAGAAGCCTTCTCTTCCTTGAACAACTGGAGTAGCGTTAACTGAAGAAATTTAAAATTGATCTGAAAAGTTGGGAAGAAACAAAGGGTTTCTAAAATACGAGCAAATTTTATAGTGAAGAAACAACAGTTCAGGGTTGTCCTTATGTTAAGCTTCAGCTTAATCTTCTGTCCTGTTTGAAAACTCTAAACTGACTTCCATAGGATAGTATTTCATGCTAGTTAATTCTTGTTACGTTTCACAGAGAAGGCAATGACAGAGGCCAGGTTGTAAATCTTGGCATCTAGATAATCTCTTGTACGGAGACTTTTATGAAGAGGCTATGCAAACAGGTGTCGTTTAAGAAAGGAGAGAGAAAAGCTTTGGTGTAAAACCAGAGGGAGCTTTTATGAGACCAGCCCTAAATGATCAGAGTACAAAAAATGGAAGATGACAAGACACTAGCAAGAAAAAAGTAGAAATGGAAGCAAGCTGGGTGGTGTCTAGAGGAAATACATTTTCATCTTTGTCACAGAGCCACACAGGAGCTTAAAGGGCATTTGATTGAGATATTTGACTAAAATGCAAAAACCAGAGCTGGATCTAGGACAGGAATTTGAGCAAGGAATAAGTTCATGAGCATATGAATCACTGAAGAGGAAGGTAATATTATATAAATTTTTTTCTCAGTTGAGGTCTTTTGACAGTATGCATGGAAAGGAAAGGGAGCTGCATTCAAAGCAGGAGTTAATTAAGGCAGGCTGAGCAGCTGGGGACAAAAAGGAGAGGAAAAATGATCTGTCTTTTGTGAGTCACTTATAAATTGTAACACATAAAGGTACATATAAGCCACAACACCAATCACTTTAGGGAAAGGTGGAAATCTGTCTTCTTCTTTGAGATTCTTTATCTTAGATTTCATTCCTCTTGTTTCTCGTCAGTTCAAAAATTAATCAAGTTGTCGTCTGCACAATAACAAATCCCAAAAGCTGAGGAAGATATGTGTATATGAGTATTGCCATCTCCCTCAAGTTAAACAAGAACTGTGGGTAATAATTCAGCTAATACGAGCCCGAAAATTATTTCCCTTGTACTTTGGGTCTGAAGACATCAAGTATGTAAGGAGTAAGGTGTTTATGTAGGGTAAATTATTGTGTTGCTAAGAGGAGTATTTTGAGAGCTCTTACTAAATGCTGAATGGCATATACAAATCTAAAAAGGTGCTACATAAAATAATCTCCAATAAAAAATACTTGTCTCATAGGCTTTGTATATTTATTATTTGCACTGGCTCAGCTAAAAAAGAGGATTTATATAACCATGACATTGATTTTACCAAAACTGGAGAAGCCTGAATATGTTGTCTGGCACTACATCTGATCAGTCCTGTCTAACACAATCCTGGAACAGCATCACAGACTTGTACTAAATCTATGCTTAGTTCCACTTCCAGAATTACAGTAGAGCACTAAATACCAGAGCCCTCATTTTCTGTCACTAGAAGGAGCCTTTTCCAGAAAAAAAAAAAAAAAAAAAGCCTTTGGCAGATAATTATGTCATTTTAGTTTATCTTTGTGCCCTTTGCCTTCCTTTCTCTGAATTTATCTTGACTTTCTTTCTACAGTAGTTCCCATCGCATTAGTCTGCTGTAAATTCAGCTACGGTTCATAATTATCTTTGAAAAACATACAAGCATAAAGAGCTACCAGGAATATCTGGTTTGTTTGTTTTCATTACAAAACTCATAAGAGGGACTAGCACTGTCAGTACCACAGACTGATGGTTTTGAGGAAGGCCTCCATGGAGATAAGCAAAATTTTCCATGTGTCTGAAAAGAAACACAAGGCGCCCGCTGACTTACACTTATCATTACAGAGCCGTTTGACTAACAGCTGTTTTTTTGCTAGGAAGAAAAAGTCTTACTCAAGGTACTATATTTGTCATTTGTTTGGATTTTGGAACAGTGTTAAATATACATATTTTTTTTCATGTATTTCATCCATGGCAAGAGTAAAGGCGCAGATTCTCAGCCAGTATGAAAGGAACATAATCACACCAGGGGAGAATCGAGGTGCAGGCGTGTAGGTCTTACACCTCTGTTGCAACAGACCTGCTGTTACCTGTTCTCTTTCTCTAACAAAGTAACACAAAACATAGAAACAGGCATATGTTAAATACCTGAGAACTCTGGCATCCAGACATTGTTGGTGATATTAGAGATTCCCTAATCAGAAACAGGATCGCTTTTGGCAGAATTGATTCCTGTTTAAGAGACAGTCATTCAAAGAGCAAGGGTAAATAATCTATGCAGAAAAATATACTGACTTCAGCAAGGAAATTCTGTTAGAAAGTTGCCTTTCACTACATTTACCCATTTGTGTGACACCTGTGACAAGGACAACAGGAGTGTAGTCAACTTGTAAAAAACAGAGGCTGACAAGCTCTACAGCTGCATTTGATATTGATAAAGAGACTGAAATACGGGAGCAGCACTACTGAAAGCTTTTGATGTATTCCCAAATCGCCGTGACCCGGTTCTGACTGCTTGCACAGTTAGAAATAACATGTGCCTGGAGTCTGGGGATCAGGGAAGGCGAACAGAATAAAGCAGCAAGGATCATAATCTTCATTGTTATGAATGCGTTGCCTGCCTGTTCCCCAGGTGAAGCAGAGAGTCTGGAGGTGGTTCCCACGTCACTGCGGCTCAGCAGCATCTCCTGCTGAGTTTGGATCTCTCTGCACAGTGACACTTTTGATTGAAATTGCATGGATTACAGCTAGTATTGAATTATAAGCGAAGTCATCGTGGTTTACTCATCAATGTACTAGCCATAAACCAAATCCTGACAACATTTTAAGTAGATCACTTCAGATTTATTGAAAATCAGTAAAGCAGACATGGCAACCCTCAGATCAAGCAGTTCATATATACCCTGTATCAGTAATGTACATAAAGTCCTGTCCTCAGGAGCTGTACCTCTTCACTTTGACTGGTTTACAGAAAGGGGAAGAAAAAGGTGAAAGCTTAAATTAAATGCAAAGTGACTGGATATACAAGTCATAGTTACAACTAAATCTTGCAGCCACTTGCTAAACTGAACCAATGTTTAAGATGCTCATTGCCCCATGCTTCAAGGTACGTCTGCATCAATTCTGAAAGAAGACGACAGGATAACTGCATACACTGACTATGAAAAGGCTATGCGTGACTTCATAGCAAAGAAATTAAAGGGGAGATGTCTCCTTCCTCCTCTATAACCACAGAGAGCGTATCAATGACTGGAGACCAAAGGTTATTCTAACTGAGTCCAAGAGCTGTTAATTTTCAGATCCTTTTTCAAAATAAAAGGCAGGAAAAAAATTAGAACAAAGTTTAGTAACAAAGTTGGTATACCATGAATATTTACAAATAAAAGTAGAAATATTTGGTTTATATGTATATATACACATACACATGACCTTATATTTAATGACAGACATTGTGTTAAAATAGCATTCTTGGCCCTTTGGTGCTGCTCATTTGGTTGCAAAAATTTAGAATACAAATATTTGATGGCAAAGCTAATCTGTATAGCATAACTTAAATACAGAGAACAGACACATGTAATAAAAAAAAACAGTACAAAATGTACCCCCAAAAATTAAATAGATATTCTAATGTTCCTCTTAATATATGTGACAGATAAATTTTAATTATGCAGTGGCTGTAGTTAAAATCCATGTAACTTTACACTATACTTATAACGTTCCTACGTGTTTTGCAGTAAGAGAAAATGCCACAGATACTCTGTGCTTAGTGTAAGAAATATTGCAGAAATATAAATATGTGCAAAGGCTGGGTATATAGGTTCTGACAGTGATGAAACTCTGTCCTAAATAATACAGACCCAGGATACATGGTGGATATAATCAAATGACATTTTATACAACATTTTTACACAGGAAACTCAAATTTTTCTCTCCAAATATGATCACAGCTCTTGCTCGAGTTCAAAAATATATTACTGTATGAAAAATTTACATAATCAGTCTTGCAAACATGTTGCCTGCTTCTCTATAATAAATGAGATTAATCACCAGCTACAGAACTCTGACCTGGTGTAAGTGCATGTAACTTTGTTTTCCACTGACTTACACTTGCTAAGGATTTGGATTTTAAACAACATACAAGTTGCTGCAGTAGCTAGAATTTATGAGGGTTAAGTTTCCCTGTTACCAAATAGTAAAGTCTGGTCGTACACCCTGGAAATCATGAACAGTAAAAGACCGTGATCGTCTCCTAAGGGTAGGACGACTGGGATTTCTCCCCTTAACCAAATTTAAGTAAGGATCAGATCTCAGGAAGCGTGGGTAGCTGTCTTGCTCCATCAGCCTGTAGACTGTGTTTTGTGCTGCATCGAAGGTGGTGATGATGGGCTGTTCAATATTCTGACTCGTGACTTCTTTGGTTTGAAAGTCCAGATTCACCTGGAGAATGAGGAAAAGTGTATTTCTTTAACACACATTGATGCATTGCCTGTGTTATTGTCTGTAGCAACGACTCTACTTTGGTGAGAGTCTTGTCTGCTAAGAGGACCTTGAATCCCTGACACAATGGGATATCGATACCATGGGATTAGTTAGTATGGTCATGTTCAGTAACGGCTGTCAGAAAGGCTTCACAGCTGTGTCATTGGTGCAATGGACAACTGGTAACATAGAAGATACAGTTCGATGTTTGGCTAAAAGTAATTTTGTAATTATGATCCTCGTACAGTTGCAGCTGTCAGACTTTGCAGACTGATATAGAACTCCCTCCGTTCTCATTTAGGATTCATGTAGAACTTTGTTTCGTTAGACTGCGCTAGTGAATATTTAAAATTTCTGGTTCCTGTGTAGAGTTTTGGTAGTAGGAAGGTGAGAAAACTAATTATTAAAAATATAAAGATGATTTGGATGGGAAAAGCACATCAAAATGATAATTTGTGCCATTGCATTCATCCTTGGAAGGTTTAATTAGTATGAGAATTTTATTGAGGTATCAGGCACTGATTGAAGCATGCTATTTTGAAAAATAAGATAGAATAATTAAAAAAATTGTTGAACCAGTCAGGAAGTGACTTCTGTAATACATTTTTTTTTTCCTCACCAAGATACACCTGTCATTTCCATAAAGTTTAAAGCTTTCCAAAAAGCTTAAAACGGTTCCATAAAATAAATAGTTTAGATCTAAGAACTAAAAGGCAATTAGCAATATGATAAAATGGTCCACTTATCCAACCTAATATTTTACAATTTTACACCCAGAAATTTGTGTGTAAAAGAGCTCTTCTGGATGAGAAGTTAGTCAGAAGATGGAAGTTCCGGAGCTGTGTGGTCTGAAATGAGATGCTGTTGGCTGGTCTTAGCTGCTCAGCCAAAGCCAAGGGAGGAAACCTCAGCAAAGCCAGCTGCGTAAGGTGAGCAACAGCACCCACACTATGTGCACCAGTCACAAGTATGACAGATAAAGAAATCGTTACATTACCGTTAGCCAATGTACCACTTCCACATGCAGTCCCCTCCCTGGCTTTCCTCCTGCTCGTCTTTTTGCTTACATCAGTCTCATAAGCACTGACAGTATCGGTGCTTGATGCCCTACCATAACTGCCGACAGACTGGTCAACTGACGACAGTCTCCACCTCAAACAGCTCAGGGGTTCTTTTTATGTAAGGTCCGCCCCAAAGACACGCAGCAGGGGAAGAAATAAAAAGGAACGTAAGTCTTTGGAAGTGGACATTTCCTAGGAAAAGCAGATCTGAATCTTAAATATAACCTGTGGGAATTACAGGTGGAAATTGCACCATTTGGCAGCTCTTACAGGGAGAATGACGCCTCTTTCATGCTTGTTACAGGGAAGCAGCAGTTAGTGTTTAACTTTTGCTATTCTGAAAAATATTTTTTTAAAAATAAAGGACACAGGGGAAAAGAAGCATTGGCAAGTGACATTTTTGATTGCTCAAACTTGATAGAATTAGAGGAAATTGCAAGTTCAAAAGAACTATTGAAAAAGCTGATTGTGATTTCAGTGAGAGTTCATCATCTCCCAACCTGTTCATGTCCTGCCTAAAGCAGGCAAAAAATACTCCTTTTGCTTGTTCATGGATCCCTTATAAGATGCTTCAGTAACAGGAAGAAACTGTAAATAAGAAAATTTTTTGCACTATTATATAAAAAGGCCTTGGTGCTCATGAGAATTGACCTGTCAACATGTTTTTTGTGTATATGATGGCAGTAACACACCAAGAATATGCAATTGAAGCTGGGGAGCAGAAGGGGAAAGGGGTCAATGAAGAAAACCCATGCTTAAAACATAATTATTATTTTAAAGGATATGTTTAATTTAATAGTTTCTTCTAGTCTCTTTTAGTCTTTTGGTTAATTAAAAAAAAAAAAAAAGCTTCCGAATCTCAGTTATGTAATAATTTAATAGAAAAATACTGACTTAAAAGAAAGGGAGATTAAATCATGCTCTGGAGGGAACTTAAAATAAAAACAGAAAATACTTTTTCTGCTTATGATTGTGCTACCTGCCATGTCTCATTTCAGCTTTAACATTTAACATCACTATTTTTTCTTAAATATAGCCTGTACATGTCTATCCCGGCTTTACAGACCACTAGGGAGCTCTGGTTCCCATGACAAAATATTTAAACTCATGCTCTACACTTGGAAGAGTAACATGGAAGGGGTACTGAAAGGAGTGTGGAGGACAGTGAGAATAATCTGTGCGGTTGCTTCCAGATTTCCTTCCAGACATCTGACATTTAAGATATAGCCTTCTTACATCAGTGACTACACGATTAACTGTTGCCCCTGTTGTTCTGGGCATGCACTTCCTAAAAGCAGATTTCATCAGCTGTAGCTGGGTCAAATACTGTGCACGATGAAGAACGTTTTTACTGTACCTCTTTTGGAGCATCTTTCTGTATGAACGTTTCATAAATGGTCTTAGCTTTTGGCAAAAGTTCATGTGCAGTTTTGCTTTTCTTGTAATCCTCGCAAGCTATCCAGAACTCGATGTTCTCCTCACTGAACTCAGTTTTCAGAAACTTCGTAAAGGCATCCAATCCAGCTACAGAAGGAATGTTGAATTGCATTAAAAAAATATA
The DNA here is from genome assembly GCF_015220075.1 of Falco rusticolus. Lineage (NCBI taxonomy): Eukaryota > Metazoa > Chordata > Aves > Falconiformes > Falconidae > Falco > Falco rusticolus. The sequence goes on from NC_051197.1 coordinate 25,550,477, forward strand.
TCCTTCTCAGGCAGTTACTCTTTTCACACAGTCTGTGCAAGGTAATAAAATAGGTTGTCCTCCCTTTGAATTACATCGCATTGTAGATAATTATTTTAAAATACATAAATGTTTTCAAATAACTCCAGGTCTTTCATCATGATCCCGAGTGCTGTAACTCCCATTACAGAATTCTCAGCCTCTGTAAAAATCCACTATCCATTGTTATTATGCTGAAGATATTTTCTTTCCCAAGTACGCTTATCTGTGGAAGTAATGTAATCGTATTGATGTCAGCTGTCCAAGGAACACTTGTAAAGCACATAGTGTCCGGCACTGCAGCTGGATCATCACGTGTCCCTCCAAAATGGAAGGAAGGACATATGTGCATTCGATAATTATGTGAGCAACAGGCCCTTTCAAATGATGGCTGGCTTTGATGCTACCCCTGTTTTAGAAACAAACTGTATCAGAAGTGCCGAAGCCTTTTTTAAATGCATAGAACATGTTTTCATTTTTCAGTTTTGGTCTTGCAGTCAGAACTATTTGAGCAATATTCACATCGAATTCTACTGTTTATTGAAGGAATTCTTTACTGTCTGTTATATTACTTTGTTCAATAAAATATGAAACTTGAAAGTTATTTTCAATTATTTTCAGTAGTTGACAGTATGCTACAGCCTAAGCACATGAGGACATGAGAAACACATGCGGCTATAAATCACCCATCATACCTAGTTTAGGTAAGTGCCAACTCTATTGAAGTGCACAACTGGATTTTATAGTTTTCCATCATTTTCCATCAATTTTCCATCCTAACAGTCTGCACAGAGAGGAAAAATCGACTAACCTTTCTCAGAAAGCAGTTTGTCAAAAGACTCTCCCCATTTCACTGCTTCTTCAGGAGACACACTGCTTAAGAAAACAAAGTGGTTTTGAAGAATTGTGCATATTGTGTATTTATGAGGCTGTTGTAACATACATTATCTGTTACCGTTATTGCTCAGGACTGGTTCACAAAGCCTTTGATTAGATCACATTACTAAAGCAGCTCATTCTCTTATAGACCTTAGAAACATTTGGTTTGGTTTTTTGTGACATTTTTCCTGCAGAGCTGCACTTTTTTCCCCTATTTAAAGAAAAAAAACAAACATCAGAATAGAGATTTTTCTCTTCTATGTTTGTGTTGTACTACTATTAAGTTAATTGACATCATTCAGGATGCTAAAACTCATAGGGGAACCAGGTCAGTCACCTATTTAAACTTAAAAAATACTCTTGCAGAGATGTGGTTTTAAACACACTTGGTCTGAGGCTGTGTTACCACAATCTATTTTTAATGAAATACGGGAAATTCTATAGCCTGAAGACAAAGTTCTAACAATATACTTTAGGTGATAAGTCTTAAAGGGTAATAGCATATGTAGCCTGTGCTTAGTTTACCACAAACATATTTCAAATGTCATATTATTCTGAGACACAGTGATCTACTTATAAAACTCCTTGTGTTCTTCATCAAGTATGTCAACTTGCACATATTTTACTTTGATTTCAAATATTCTGCCCTGGTGAACAGTGCAGAAAACAAAAAAAGAACACCCTACTTCATTCATACAAATACAATTTTGGAGAAACTTTTTTTTTTTTTTTTTTTTGGTTTTGTACAGATTAACCCTGAATGCACACCTGGCCAGCACTTTGATTTTCAGTAGACCAGAACTGGAGTAAGTCCAGACATGGACTCCAGCATGCTAGGACTAGGAATTAAATTTCAAGCCTGAAGGGGAAGTCAATTTTTATCAGGGGGAAGTCAATTTTTATCAGGTGCTTTATGAATATTAATATTTAGAACCATTTTCGTTCGAGGGCAAAGCACAGTACACTGAAAATATCAATCAGCAACTTGTCCAGGGTTAGTTGGTTAGAACAACTTCTTCTGGACTGAATACTTCTTGAGTTTGACTCCCCCTCCCTTGTGGAGGCTTGCTGTTCTGTTGCCTGATTCCTGTCGTCTGAGTTCCCTTTGCAAATTCTGTAGTCATATGAAGTTTAGATGAAAGGAAATTCAAATGACTTTGGGAATGAATTTAAGCCAGTAATGATCTTGGTTTTGCACAAAACTATAAGGAGGATTTAAAATTTTTTTTTATAGGTGTCACATGTTTCCTAGCTGATGTAATTGCTTATAGGAATGAAATCTCTCACCAGGGAGAGACAAACAGTTCTTGAGAGGTACAAATACTGGAGAACTGAAATTCAAGAAATAAGCATATGTCAGTAAAGAAGGATGATTCTGGAGTCAGGGAAAATGAGACCTCACTCCCTTACAGGGATTTTAAATTATAAGAAGTACAAAAAGTACAGTTCTCTGAGGCGTGTGGACTTGTAAGTCTGGGAACAGTGGGTTCCTGTGGCTACAGAAATTAGTTTGGTCATAGTGAAAGATAAACCCTGATGACTTTAGACAACACACATGGTCCACAACCAAAGAGAACGCTGGAGAGGTTCTTTGCTGGGTTTGGAAGCTCTTGCTGTGAATTTCTGGTTTTCCTTCAAAAACTGCATCAACCCATTAGCCTCACAGATCCCCAACATCCGGGTGCAGCAATGAGTTGCTGCAATAATAGACAGAAACCAAGATTTCTTCAGCTTTGTCACTTTCTAAAGATGAGAAGCAGCTCATTAACAGGTCCCAGGCATTTCCACTATCACCACAATGTCCATCTGCAGTGTTTCATTAAATTCTCTTTCTGCTTAGTTAGTGTCTCTGCGTGAAGAACGGCAATCATAAAAATTAAGTAAACCACTTAACAAATCTCAAAGTATTATCTCACTTTATTATTTGAAAAAGAGTAATTTTTTTTCATTTTTGCTAAAAATTATCTACATCTCTCTCTCTAATCTATATCTAGAGAAAGATCAGCAAAAATCTACCAGTTTCTCTTCCATACAAGAACTGTTAGTCAGGCACCTGGCTGGGAGTAACACGGTAAAAGGCGGCTGAGTGAGGAAGTGATAGTCCTTTAAAAGGGGCAAGTTCTTCAGAGAATTATTTGTTGCTACTGTATCTGTGTCTGAAAGTGCCTTTACACAGATTATAAGAATGCATTGATGGCTGTGTACTTTATATGAAATACCTGGGGGTAAGCAGCCACCCAATACTGCCTGCATTTACAACCAAGAAATGGAAAAAGGCTGTTCTCAGCACTCTTTTACCTTTGCTCGTCATCACAACGTCTTGTGTTTCTGACTGCACTGTAAAACCATTGAGTTAAGGCTTCCGCCAGCAGCAAAACAAAGAGCAAATAAAAGAAAGTAATGACACCACTCCTACTGCTGCCCTCGGAGCAAGGACTGGAAAGTATTCCAGCTAATAAGCCCACCCCATCATTTGGATGGGCATGATATTTGGACATGGGAGCAACAAACATTGCCTAATTATTCAGATGCATAGGTGCAAGCATTTAGACACCCATTTCTCAGCCACTTTTTCATGGGTTCTAGAAACAGAGTTTGGGCCTTTATACAATTTCTACCACATGTTCACAATTAGTAAGGGCTTGTAGAAGCAGTTCTGGTCAAAGCACGCATCTTTGTCCCAAAGACAGTAACTGCTTAAACAAGGTTCATCAGGCTTAACAAGACAAAAGAGCACGGGAAGTACTGAAGCGTTCTGAAGTGATTTGTGATGGAAAGGAAGAGGTGGCAATTATTTTAGGCCATGGAGTACTTTACACATTCCTTCTTTTCAGTCAAGATCTACAAATGCAATTCTTAATCTATCAGTTGAGATCTTGGTACTCCATTGAAGTCAGGAACTAAACGCTTATTGAAGTTAACAAAACCAAGATTTAACCTGGCATCTTTATGAGAAATATTGTAACAGGGACAACATAACAACAGCGTTTAATCATCAGCATCTGAATTTTGGAGACAAGCGTGTTCAAACAATTACTGCAATTATTGAGGAACTATGCGTTCAGTATTTGACATGCATCTGGCATTTCTGCATCACAGAACTCTGAAAAACCTGCTTTCCAAGGAGCTGTGATTTCCCTGTAAGCAGTAATTTGTCAGCTACATTTCTGAGTTGATACTTGCTCACTATAGTCAGTGGGCTAGTAAAAACGCTGTTGGCATGAGTAAAGGCTTAAATGTATCTGCAAGTGTATGGGGACCAGTCTACACTTTTACTTAGTGGTGTGAAAACACTAATGGTCAGTTACCTTGATGTGTACCAAATAATTCTATAGTGTTTGTATGCTTGGGTTAGATTGCTAACTTTTAACTTAAAGAGACCTTGAAAGCGTTATTCTCTGCCAGGTCTAAATGCACACACACACAAATGGAGGAAACATTCTGAGTCACACAAGCACTTCCTGAGAGGAATCCCCATCGACTCAGTCTTTTACAGTGCTTACCTTGCTGCTTTTGTCAAATTTCCAGGTTTACCAAGATGATCACCTTCATGGAATTCAGATTTCTGCAGGAGAAGGCTCAGCCTATTTCTTTTCTGCTTAGCTCTACAACAGAATTAGGGTAGCTTTTCAGGCAACGTTGCTGAAAGTTGGTTTTATTCCCTCAAACATTTCCTTTCACTAATATCCCTTCTTCATCATGAAGAATGTTCACTTACAGTAATGTTGATGTTGCTTCTACATATATTATTCGCATCAATGATTTTTTTTCTCTATCGCTTAGCACATATTTACATATGAAGCGCTCATAAGGTGAAACGGAAGCCTTTTCATTTTCAGTATCTTTTTCATTTATTTTAAAGATGAGGGGGTGAAATCTGTAGAGAACATCAACACTTGGCTCAGCATCTTCTACATGTAATGTTTCGCAAAGAAAAAGGAAGTATTGCTTCCTGTCATTTGAAATTTTCAAGAAGAAACTCTCCCAGATCGTATTGAGGCTTTTCTCAGAACTTCTTGAAACCTTCCTTTCTTGTTTTCTTAATTTATTAATTGATTCATTTCTTGTTCTTAAAAAATATTTCCACCATGAATTAATATTTTATGTATACAATTCCTAGGATTGCGGTTCATGAATTTTCATATACATAAAGTCAAAAATAAAACACTCTGTGCCCTAAATTCATACCCACAAGCTATGTTTGAAGAATCCTCTAAATAAACAGGACACTCAGAGCATGAGCATGACCTTAAAACTTACCCAGACTTGCTTGCTTTATGTGGCTCTTCTTTAATTGTTGGTTTCATGACTTTGTAATATGATTTATCCTTTGAAGCAGAGATGTTTAGCTGGGGGAATAAAAGAAGTGGGTTCTCCATCTTCCTCTAAAGAATCTTCCCAGTTTCAGAAAATGTTTCTTTTACTTCCTTACAGCAGTTGCAGCTGGTGTCACTGACGTGCTCAGGAGGGCTCTCACATGCTGTGTCAGGCTGGGTTGCCCCCAGTTGGCTGTTGAGCTGTTGCCAGAGCTGGTAGTGGGAAGAAGGAGGCTCTCCACCTTCACTGCCCCTGCAGCTACACATACACGGGACTTTTAAGTAGAGTTCTGGTTTTACAGTCGTCACTTAGGGAAGTGAGATTGCAGTTTTGCAAAATGGCTGTTGCTCATCCAGACAAACACAGCTATCTGCAGACAGCAGCTCCTGCTTGTGGAACTTGGTATTTCACTAGACTTAGGATGAAGCCATTCTTTTCCCCAAAACACCTGTGAGAAGTGTACATAGCTTCTCTAAAATGAACTTTAATGAGAATAATTTTGCATAAAATAACATGCAACATTATCTTCACCTCTTAGAATTTCTAACTGACCTCAAACAGCTCCCTCCAGCCTCAGGTGCTATATGCTGGACACAAAACCAGTTCTATCTATAGCATGCTAACTTGAAACTCAGAGATTCTGAGGCTCCTGCAAGAGCCAGATGAAGCTGTGATTGATCAGATGTTTTGTAAGTGGAGGTTTTAATTTTTGCACCATTTTTCAGAAATGATGAGCACCTACTTCTAATTTCAAGTTCATCCACTTAAAACTCCTTCTTTATCTTTTAGATCTGTGGCTTTATTTTCATTTACAGTCTCCCAGCCAAGAGAAAAAGTCGTTAGTTTAGCACAGAAATTTGTGAACTGTTTGGTTTTTAAATTTTGACAGTAAATAACCCAAATCTCTCATTTCAGCTTGCATAAATAAAAATACATTAATTTTTTAGGCTGATCAGCACAAATTACCTCCTCACATACACGCTTGATGTCAATTAAGTTTCTTGTTCTTAAGTACAATTTGTGTTGAAGATATCATAAGAACAATACGTCTATCAAAGAAACCATTTCAGTGTTTGGTGAATGAGGTGCTGGAAAAGATTAAAATTATGTGGCACTCAGATGATTAAGAATTAAACAGTCCTCCTTTTGTTAACACCAATCCCTTGTTTTGATCATTCAGATCAGACACTGACCCCTGGGGAGAGAACATGGCCTCATCACCTTCCCTCCATTGTGTCCAGTTCTGCACAATCACCACAACTTGGGTAAGTTCTGGTGAGAGTCCCACCACAGCCTTTTCCTTGCGGCTTGTGGAGCTAAGGAGGACAGGAGGTACCAATATTCAAAAGAACTGAAAAAAATAACTCTGCTGGGGCTCCAAATTCCTGAAACATGACAAAAAAAAGATGTTATTTATTGTGATTACTATTTTTAAAAAGAAAAAGAAGAAAGAAAACTCACATGTATCACATGTGTGTTACAAATTTAAAAATTAGACTGAATGGGAAATATCCAGTGCAAATCTGCTTTTTGTAACCCAAGGACTTGTAAGAAGCAGGATTTCTAAACTGCATTTTCAGTTTCAGAGTGGGCTTATATATCACATCCTGCTTATTGTAAACTGGCTTTAACCACAGCTATCTTTAATAACATATTCTGACTTTTGCCAGTAAGTAAATAAATATAGAATGCATTATTTCATTTCAGTTTTATGGCAACAGTGGTAGTCACGTGAGTCTCTTCCCCCCCACCTTTTATGTGTATATAATACTGTCTGTGTTCCTCTGCCATTATTTTATTACCAGGTGATTTCTGTTCCTGAAATATGTTGTTAATTGTAGCCTCAATAGTTGATACAAGATGATTTAAGAAAGATTTGTAGCATGAAACATTACTCAGAAGTGAATTTTGGTGGTCTTGACACTATACCATGTAACTTATAGATGGAAATGACCCGTTAGGTCATCTCTTTCAGCAGCCACCAGCGATGGACTCTCCCCAGTGTACATCTGAGTGGCTTGTCCAATCCACTCTTCAATGACTCTAAAGCAACAGGCGTTATGTCTTAGATACTTCAAGTATAACTACTAAACTGTGACAATAGCATCAGTCCTGAATGCAGCAATGTGCTGAGAATTCATTTGGAAACTGGGGGGAGGCAGACACGACAGGGAGGAAAGGGGTAATTACAAACAGTATCTCTCCCCCACCCCACCCACCTTTTTTTTTTTTCCATTAATGGAAAGCTAATATTAAATCCAGGCCCTGAAGTAGCCAAATTGCATCAAAGTCAGTCTGTGTTTTGTCAGCGATGGTGCTGGTGCTAATAGGTATTTCTGTTTTTCACTGCAGGCTACAGTAGTTATAGCAACAGTATTAATGACCCTGTAAATGCTCCTGGGCTGTTTTGTATACTGCAAGATGACGATGTAGAAAAATGAGTAAGTTATTTTAAGCCAGAAAAAGCAGACCCAGAATATTATGCTGATTACACGACTAGAGACCTAGAAAGCTCCGAAGAAATTTGGGATGAGAACTAAATGTCCTGATTCCTCACCACTTCTCTAACCAATGAAATGTATTCACAAGTCTTTTAGGAAGGAGGCTACTGATTCTTAAGCCCTCAAATCAAGGTCATCTCTGCAAAGTGAGAGCAATATTGACTTAATGATTTATTACTTGTAGAAAAGAATAAATACATTTTTCATTGTTTGATGAATAGAAAATGTATTTTCAAAACAATTTTATGTGACAAAAAAGCAAAATTTAATAGATCATAAAGTGGGGGAAGTTGCTTGAGGTGATGTCCTGATCTCTTTGGTCGAAACATATCTGCACAGGCTTCTGTCAATGTTTGATAAGGTCCTGTGACAGCTGATGATGCTTGACTTGTGTAGACCCAATAGCTGCCCTCTGTGCAAGAAATATTGACCAATACCATTAGCTATAAGGACATTGCATCATACACTGAATATGTCATATTTCTTTCTTAAAGGGAAATGCTGAAAGATTCAGACTTTCAATTCAGCTGAATAGAAATGGAGCCCTGACTGAATGGTTCAGCTCAGCTCAAAGAACTGGAGTACAATGAGAAATTCTCCTCTGTTGGTAATCCTGCCACATTGCTCTTCAGACTGGCTTTGTTATTTGCCAGGTAAGTGTAAATTTCACCTCCTTCGTGTCCATGGTCATGTTCCAGCACTGCCTGGGCTCCTCCACAACTGAGCTCCACCATTGTTCTTATTCAAATCTTTTTTTATCGGTATGACTTTTGTGGGGTTATGTATGTTTTAGCTTCTGCTGAAGGGAAGCAATATTCATCTTTGTGGGAAGAAAAAGCAACACAGTCTCTTTACTGTCCTGTGGAGAATAAGCGTAGAAAGAAATTTCACGGAAGTGCATGGGCTGAAGAGATATATGTCCATATTTCTCTTCCTTTTTCCTGTAAAGGGATTTGAAGAGCTGAAAATCAAAATTACATGTTTTGAATTAATTTGGCTTTAATAAATAATTCTGCTCTTCAGTAGCAATTTATCATTCCTCAGTATTTACATTGTTTATTCCTTATTGGAAACCGTAATTGGACCTACAATTTAACACTTACATGATCCAACATATGGTTGTTTTGTTCATTTTCAGATAAAAAACCATTTTTGCTTCATGAAGCACTACAAAACAGAAAATAGTTCTGTTATAAATCTCAAGTAAAGGAGCTTGCAGTCTGCTAATTCAGTAGATTTCTTCAGTGGAGGACTCAAACGGTTCATCCTGGTGGAGGAATTTGTCATGTGGGATACCTCAGAGTTAGTGGAGGAGAAGCATTATAACACCTACACATAATTCACATTATAAAACCCTCTTTTGTTGCTGCTGTTTAAAAGGAAGGAGGCAAAATTACATTGCTTCAGACATGGATCGCTGACAACAGGAACGTAATGCTTTGCATTCGGAGTCTGTACATCCTGTCAGCCAGGGATCTCAAAAGAATTTTCTAAGGCATCCATGATGAAAACTCAAGCTTGCTGCAGGCTTGGGAATCTTCATAGTTTCAGCAGAACTTCTGCTGAAAATGTGGAAAAATGTTTACATCTGTGCTAAAATAAATTCATTCATTTCATCTTTTGAAAGGTCAAAACAAGAAAGTGAGTTTGCAAAGTTCGCAGCTGTAGTCATTTCCTGCCTGCCCCACGGTCATATGGCCAGCATCTCTGATTAGTTATATTTACATATTGCATACATCACTGTCACAATTAATCTGCAGGAAGCTGGTTCCTCAGTGGAACCACTCAGTGTTTACAACTAGCTCTCCACAAGTGTGCAGTCATGACATCAGTGCTCATTAGACAATTGCATTTTAATGACCAGCTTCCGGAAGGGCTCACTTAGGACACTCACACACATTTTAAAATGTAGGGGTTTAGTGTGGAATTCACAGGAAATGCTGAAGGCAGGAATGTACTCTAAATCCTGCCCAAAATGTCCTACTGGAGTTACGCACTACTGGTTTTATTTCCATCTTACAGAAAGCCAGAGGAATTCCTCACATGACATCTCCTTGTTTTCAAAGAGAAAGATTTTGTCAGTCCATGCTAACAGTGCAAGAAACAGCAAATATTGGGCTGAGCGTTTGCTGCTCCTTCTGTGAAAGATGTGGGAGAACAGAATGGACAGACTATTGGTTACTCATGCAAGGGGGCTGTGACTCCTGGTCCACCAAATACTAGCCATAAGTTCAAACTCTATATGGCAGATGAGGGAATAAAACCTGCTTTACATCAGAACTGAGTCTGTAATCACTGAACTACTACGTATTTTAAGCAGAGCTCTCGTGTTGGATTTCAGGCATGTCCTCACTCTGCTCTTCCAGTCAGATGATTCAGGAATATCTCAGGGATGCTGCAGCACAGGTTGAACTACTAGGGCAGGCATCGTCAAACCTCCATAATGCAGAACCAGGGAAGCCATGAGGAGGATTTTGTATTAAAAAGGCAGCCTTGCAGGGAAGAGGGCTACCCCAGGGCTGGGAGGTAGCAAACAGGTTTTGAAGGTCACACCTAGGAATATAAGATGAAATCAGGCAGGACCTAAGAGCTTAGGTTCTATTGTAAAGCCACCCCTGATGGCTGCAGTGTTGCGTCATGTGCTGCTTCAGTATAACACAGCACTGACATAGATACAGCTAACTCTGCCTATTTAAAGCACAGCTAAGATTTCTGCAATAATACTTTCTTCAGCTTATATGTTGTTATGTTGTATTCATTGCTACTTCTTCCTAATAGTGCATTGTTCTGATGTCCTGATTTAGCTGATGTAAATAGTCCCAGGGTTTACAAAGTAGTATGGTGGATTGCTCATCAGAGCAGTAAAAAAGTTGGTACAAAAAAATGAAAAATTAATCTCTTGGTCCTCACTAAATGTATAAATGTATATGAATATATAAATATATTATCTTCAAAGTCTGTCAAAAGAAGGCAGCGTCTGAAGATTTTAAAGCTACCAGTCACTTTGATTTTTCTCTTCAGTAATTACCCAAAGAAGTTCACCATTAAAATTAGATATAACTTAATCATAATGCCAGGTCCAATTTGAATAATTACAAAATCTTCAGAATGACTGAGAAATTATTCAGGAAGGTTCAACTATATTTTGAGGATCAAGAAAAGCTGTATCCTAAAACCTAAGATGGGGCAATTTTGTTTCCTAGATGATGAAAGTCTGGCAACAGTGGTTTCTTTTTCCTCCTCCCAATCTGTTATAAATCTCCTATGAAGAGGCTGGCTTCAGGGCAGGGACACTCATCATCAGTGTTCACCAGCCAGTCATAGTCTCTCCTCTTCTTAGCTAATACCAGAATTTCTAATAAAAGTCTTCAGTTGTCAAGCATCAGGGTAACACCAGCTTCCCCAAAACTGCCAACAAATTTATTCTTCAGATTTGCAGGAACCCTCATGAAAAGCTTGCTGGTTACCTAACACAGTAGTATGCTGAGGGCTGTGACTCTTAGCTAGCCTTCAGAAAAGCTTCAGGCATAGTAGAGATAAAGCTCTGCTCTAGCAAAGTACCTAAGCATATGTTTAATTTCGGTCATGCAAGAAATCTTATCTGTTGAATTTGTTGCATTGGATTGGACACTGTGTGACCTGGTTCAGATCTGAGACATGTTGGCACACAGCAGATGTGAGCAGCAACATAAGAAAGAATTGAACCCACTCGTCATTCTGGACCCTAGCAGCAGTACAGATTTTACGTACTCACCCTTGCTGTCATGTTCATGACAAAAAAACCTTGTCATTTGGGCACTATTCACTTCTTGCATTTTTCTGGCTTTTAGCCCAAGTCATGATGTGCTTCGTTATTGCAGTTTTGATTTGACACAGTCCTTGGCTTTTGCAAATGCTGATGTCTGGTTTTCACACCAGCATCTAAACCAGATTCTCATTAGATCCAGTCTGCTGCTCCTGTCTTTCTTGTCTGACCTTTTCTGTTGCAGCTAGAATAACTGGAATCACAAAAATAAGTTTTGCAAAGCTTGCCAAAATACTTCCTCAAAACGGAGGAAATGTGGTATTTGCACTTTCAGTATGCACACCAGGAAGCAAACTATTCTAGTCTCTCTGTTGACTAAAATCAGGTGATCATTTATCAGGTTACGTTATGAATTTGATAAACATAAAACTTGTAATAACTTTGATATTGCTGTGGTCACCAAATCTAATACAAATGTTGCATTTCATCTGTTGCACATCAGCCTAGATTGCCTAAAGATAGAAAATGTTGATCTGAAACTTGTCCTTGTGCCATGTATGAAATAGTTTCCATTCCAATTTGCAGTGACCACAGGTCATTTTTTGTATTCCCTAGGGAAGGTCTGCAGACTGCTTTGCTCCATCCACAAGCCCCTTTCAAAGCCTAACTTTACAGTTTGTCACTGAGGCTAAGTAAGACTCTTTTTTTTTTCTTTTCTTTTTTTTTTTTTTTTTTTCCCATGGAATGGTCTCCAGGTTTAAAACAAAATCTTTGCTTTCTGATGACCAAATCACACCCCGGTCCCGACAGATATATCTTTCCCAGAGGATGGAAGGTGAGAACAGCTGTATGGGCATCCAGGTCTTCCAGCGCCAGAATAAGGTGACAGGCAGTGCAATGGCCACAGCTGTCCCGCTGCTTGCTCTATTGCAAAAATTCTGACATGTCCTTTCTCCTCCTTCCAAAAAGGGGACATGAACGGCACTGCTTGGAAATCCATGTCCCCGGTGTTTTCCAGTCAAATCCAGACAAGCTGAGCGCATCCCTCCCTCCGTCCCTGGCGCTGGAAGCTGCGGTTTGCCCAAGACAGCCCTGCTGAGGTGGCTTGCTCAGCTTTGGTTCCGCCAGGCGTAGCAATATACGGAGCAATACATTCTTAAGGACTAAAAAGAGAATCGGTAAAATAGCCTGCTTTTTTCCAAATATTTTGCCTAGGAGATTCTCTGGTGAAAGGAGTTGTCTGGGTTTTTTTTTCCAGGAGATGCAGCCGTGGGCTCGCCAGGCTGAGGCATGGCGATGGCCGCCGGGCCTGCCGAGCAGAGGCAGAAGCACAGTGGTGGCAAGCAGGGCAGCACGAGCAGCACGGCACGCAGGGTGGCCTGGCCCGCGGGGCCACAGTGGCTAGTAGCACCGGCGGTGGGAGCGCTGCCGGGCAGGAAAGGGCCACCAGTGAGCCCCCACCTCCTGGCATGCTGCAGCCACAACGTGGCAGCCAGGACAGCTCTGCCTGACCTGAAGGCCCTGGGCCTACATCCCCGGCACCCTGCCGGGCCTGCTGCCACTCATGCTACTGTGTAGATGCCACTGTATTGGTACAGATATAGGTACCTATCTATTCATGTCAAAGCATTCGGTTAAGGGGAAGGTTGCTGGCTCAGCAAAGGCACAAGACGCCTAAACTCCCAAATTACCAAACTCTGATTTAGTGTTTAGCTCTGTGTTAAAGAAATCTGTGCACAAAGTTTAGGCCAAGCTGAGTCTCTAAAGTTCTAAAAGTGACGATGAAAGGACTGCTAATCCAGGGAGTCAGCCTTGGGAAGGATGGGGAAAAGCACACTATTATATCTAAGTTATGCAGAAAGAAGCCTCCCAGTGAGGAAGCTCTGGCCACAGGAGGAAGCTAACTGATAAGGTGCTGCAAGTCACAGACAGTTGGTTGAAAATAGGACAAAGATAACTGTGGTGGTGGGAGATCGCGACCTCTGACACAAACAGCCCCCCCCCGAGAGAGGGCAAGCCCCGCTGGGGGAGCACGTGGAGTTAGTAACAAAGCTCAGCAGTGCTCTCTGAAGGTGGTTTGCATTAGAAGTGAGAAACTTGTAACCAGTCCTGTACACAAATGGAAATGAATGTGTAACGCACTATGAGTGTGTAAGTGCTCCACTGTATACATCTATAATGCACATACATATATTATAATGCATACCCTCCAGTAACTTGGTGAGCACACTTGGAGGAAACATTCCTCTGTGCTCCCAGTGCTGTAATAAAGAACGCCTGCCTTCTGAAATTTCAGATCCACTCTTAGAGGGGTTTTCTCCATGACCAACTTTACGGTATTAATACCGGGTGAATTTTGCCCATGTGTTTAACGGTAAAGGTTGCAACTAATGTATCCATGGCATTGCCGAGCTGTACAACACTGTGTTATGTAGTTTAGCTATTAGTAGAACACTGCATTGTATAGTTCAGCTACTAAGTAAATTAGAGCTGGTCCAAAACCAAGGCATGAGCCAGGAGTGCTGAAACAGGGTCAGAAGAAGAGAAGGTCATGAAAAGGATGAGAAGAAGAGAAAGATGACAAGGAAGAGGATGAAGACGTCCCAAATGACCACCAGAGGACCCCCGGCCCATTAGGTCACACCTGTAGTAGGAGTGTAGATATGATACGTAGTTCTCGGAACTGTAATGAATATGCTAATAGTTTCTCAGAAGTGTCTTTAATATGTTTAGATCGTCCATATAAACAGTGAACAAAGTCAGCATGCATATTGGGTGGAACTTATCCCCCGTGCATCTGGCACCAAAAATAAATAATGCCTGCTTTCTAATGCTCCAAACCTCGTATTAGAGGGTTTTTCTCTGATTTTTCAGTATCAGTATCACTGCCGCAGCCAGGGTGGCTCGCACAGCCATCGCCCTGTGGGACTGAGCACACAGCAGCGCTCTGCCTCAGGGCTTGCCTGTGCCCCTCTGCCTCACCAGGGCAGAGCAAGCAGCAGGCAGCGGCAGGCATGGGCTGCGGACCCCAGGACATGGGTCACACCAGAGTTATAAAAGTCGCGTTCTGGACTCCCTGCAGTGAGCGGACGACAGAGCTCTGCTCCGTCAGTTGTTGCTTCTTGTAAACAGTGACCCTGGGCTGGGCTAGCTGTGACTGAGGGCGGGCAAACTGGCTGGCCTTCATGGCTCTACTTACCGTATTCCTTTTACTCACCACCTTTTCCTTATCACACTGTATTTCTCTTCTGGAGGTGATTTAGTCACATCCTGCCCTGTTTAGGATTCCCCCAAGGTTTAGAGCTGGCTCTATCAGCAGGGCCAGTCCTGCAGCCAGCAGAAAGGCCAGCTAGCAGGAGCTGGGTAGAGGCGGGCTACCACAGGGCCAAAGGGGATGTGCCCTGTGTCCATGATACAGCCCGAGCAGAGCCCTGCTGTGCCTCCTGTGGGACAGTGCCGTGGCCTGCATGAGTGCACAGGCTGTGCTGGCTCTTGCCCTGGCTTCATGCTTGAGCTTACAGCCCGTGTTCCCTGATGATCCTCCTTGTGAGCTATGGGAGAGCTCGTATGTGAGCCAGGCCTCTCTGGTACCTTCGGTTTTGCTATCTGGTCACCCCAGACACACGTGACCTTCTTTGTCAGCTGCCTAGGGAAGCAAAAGAGTTGGCCCCCTTGACTCCACAAACTCAGACCACCAACCCTCAGTTTAGAGATCATCTGTATCAGAGAACCCTTCTGTCCCTGCTGAGAATGATCAGGATGATCCTTTCACCTGCTCAAACTGTACACTGTTGCTTCTGATAGATCTCGGGTATCTAGAGGTGGATGACCATGCACTGGTATCCTGGTCACCCACTTCCAGTGACAGCCCTACCAGCCAGAACTCCCTGTTTGTGCTGAGGGCACGCACTGTGTTTTTGTTTCTGCTACTTCTGTGATAGGGCTGTGCAGACGTGGCAAAAGACACAGCTGCTCCTGACGTTTGCACGTGGGCTCATTATCTGGTATCTGAGTGCGTGCAGGAACCTGCGTAATCTCGGCTGCAAAAAAACAGGTGGACTGTGAGCTGGGGTCCTTTTCATGCTCCTGAAGAACTGTTGGTCACTGCTTTGCTTCTGTGCTTGCCGTGCTGTATTCATTTAGGCGGAGCTGACTGATGGTTATCTGAGCCGAAAGCAGGGAAGCCCAGCAAGGCCTTGGGGCAGAGCCAGGGCAGACACTTCAAAGTAAAACCCCAGGCTTGAGCCTGACACGTGAGGGAAAGCCTCCTGTGCACAGGTGAGCCTCTGAAGTCTCACTCAGGCTCCTGCAAAACGTGCTTCTCTTCAGGCGACTTCTTTATCTGCACTTGCTGCTTGTCATCACTTGAGGGCAGTTAAACTCGTGTCAGGCCTTGCTCTAGCTAAACGTGATTTGATCGTATTTTAGCATTTTAGCTGTAAAATGATACAAAGCTTGGTATAAGCCAGGAAGAACTCATGGCTTTGGGACTGATTGTCCAGACTGTGCCAGGGAAGCTGTAGTTTGTTAACCACCATCTTCCTGGGTGGGAGAGGATGCTCTCCCTTTGCTGGAATACTGCCTGCTTTAGAAGACCAGCTGGTGTACCCTAAGATCGCGAGTGCTAGATGTGAGCTTATCATATAGTATTTCTTGACATAGTCTGGCCCACACAGGGCTCCAACTCTTGGATAGAAGTCGCTGGCAAACAACATTAGTCACATGAAAATGATGGCTGCCCAGTGACCAATGTTCAGCACTCAGTGTTTAATTGCAGCTGCATGCCACAGTGATAACAGGAGGCTGGGTAAGTCGAGCCAAAGTCAGTTTATTGAAGAGGATGGAAATTTCTTACCTCTCATCCCCAGTAGGAGTGACTCAGTAGCTTTGTATGGACACCATGTGGAGCATATGTGGACACATGGGAAAAGAGCACCAGAGCTCTGCAGATGGAGGGACGTAGTGTCCAAGAGCGAAGGCCAAGGTGTGTGTAGAGCAGTGAGCCTTCAAATCCCAAGTGTGTGGTGAAAACCAACCTGAACAAAAGTGTTGCTCGGTGTTGTCTTATCGACCTCATGACAGGCACCCAGCTGACAGCTCCTTGCTGTCCTTCTGGCAGTGGCAGTAGTCTCTGTGCCATGCCTTCCCCTTCCTTAAGAGACATTGGAATTTTTCTCCTGAAATTTTTCCCTCCCTGCATTAGCAGCTGTGACCTTCGGGAACAGAGGTAGAGGTGAGGGATGCACACAGCTCCTGCCCCTGGCCTTAGTGATTAACGTCGGGGAAAAGCATAAGATGAAGTGGTCCAGTGTCATCTGAACTGATGCTGAAAGAGTGACCAATATTTCTGTGGCCTTGCAAAACTCTGAGTAGGCTGACTAGTCAGGGTGATGGCATGGCTACTTGGACACAGCTGGGTGTGGTGGAGGTACAGCTGTTTTGCTGGTATATGCAAGGAGGAAGCCTTCCTGATTGAAGTTAAACTAGTTCTAGGTCCTCCCTAACATGCCTGGTTGAGATTTTCTTTTGGTGGGACCAGATGCCACCTGATCCATAAAAAGGGATACAAGACCTCAAAGCTGCCTTTGCTTTGCGTGAGTGTTGGACCAGACGGGTCCTGACTCCCTTCCAGCCTCACTCACTCTGTGATTCTGAACTCACCAAAGGGCTCAAGAGTACTTCCCTAACACAAACAAGCCAGCAAATTGTCCCCCAGTGAACCGGAACATTGCAGAGCAACGAGCAGCACAAACCCCATTGATCTTTGGCTCAATCTAGCATAGCAACTGAGGGAGCTGTACCTTGGACTCCTCACCACTTTGCTCTGGAGCACACTTTCAGGGTCTGCAGGTCCCTGGTGCGAGGGGGAACGTACATGGCTCTGCCTGGACCAGGTGCTCCAGCTGCTGCTACTGTGTCTGAGTAATCGGCAGGGACACATGTTTCAGGGAGCAGCTGTTGAACAGAAATCACGGAGGGTCACTCAGCTAAAGTTAAAGCAGAATCAAAATATAAAGCTTTCACCAAAGCAGATGTTTTGCTGCTGGCCGGGCCGTGCTGTGCATGCCAGCAGTGGGCAGTCGAAGTCCATTCTAGTGTCCACCTGGTGTCCAGCCTGCACCAAGGGTGGGAGAGGTGTCCCCAGCAGCCAGGGGAAGGCAGAAGTTCTGCCTTCTGTTAGAAGCCGTATTTCCCCTTGGTCTTAGCACCGCCCTGGAAGCTAGCACCTAAGTGGAGCCTGCAGGCCAGGTAGGAGTTGGGAAGAAGGTAAAACAACTTCGATTTCCTTTCTGAGACAGATGAGATCATTTCTTCCCTCCATGTCACAGTGCTGGGCTGTTGTATTTTTCATGCTTCATTACAAGTGTTTGTAATTATATGAGTGGCTTCAGAGGCCAATTAAGCCTTCATTTGGAGGCTGCTCTGGATGCTGGAAGCCCTCCATTAGCCTGGGCTTCTGCCAGGGATAAAACACTACATTGTCTTTAACAACTGCACCAGCTCCTATCTGCTTAATGTTGATTTTCCTATTAAGTTCAGCTAATACTTTTCTAATTGTGTGAGATGGGCTTGAAGCCAGGCTGGGTGACTCTTGCCGGCTCCTTCCTAGGCTGAATCAGAGATGAGCAAAACCCTCACAAACACTTCACTGTGCACATGCTCAGTCGCATCTAAACAGCAGCTCTTCTCCCCAAAACTGACTCAGGCTTTTATTTGTGCACCCTGCGTTGCTTCCCAAGGCAAGCCCCACACAACCAGGAGATGTGGGTGTTAGAGAACATACTCACTGGAGCACCAGGTGCCTGGCATTGCATGCAGCTTACCCCAGGAAGTACCAGAAAGGATGCCATGGAAATCAAAGGCCAGCCCACATTTCTGCCACAGACCAGGAATTACTATTCCGTTAATTCTTTGAGGCAGATAATACAGTACAAACTGCCCAGGGGGGAATATTTACAAATGGAAGGACTGGTTATATCCACAGGTCTGGGCATTCACGTGGTGTGGAAGGGAGGCCACTGACACCACGGTGGAGTAGGAGACCTCAGCCACTATTTTCAAGCAGAGTGCTCAGAGATGCCATTCGTCCGCTGTGGCTCTGTTACTCACCAGAGGGTGGTATGACAAACCTGCTGAACCAGGCACTTCTCGCTGGGGTTGAGGCAGAGGTGTGATGTGGAGCACCTGTACCCCGCTGTCCAGCTGGAGGGGCACCACTTGGCTGCATCTCTGTCCAGGAGCTGGTTCTGGAAGCCTTAAGGAAAGATAGGAATTTTTCTTTTGGGAGCAAGTGTAGAGACGATGTCCAAACCAAATGTGTGTCCTATCATACTGGCAGAAGAAAAGTTGCCCGTTCTCTGAGAGTCTTGCTGAGAAATGGAAGCGGTTATCAGCAGGTGACTGACAGCCGTTGCTGGAGGAGACCCATGGTCTGCACATTAAAAGTGTGTCCTTCTCAAGCCTTTTCTCTCAGGCTATGGTTCAAAAATGCATATGATAATATTTAAGCAAATGTGTAGATTCATTGCTGAGTAGGAATGAACCTAAGCACATATGGTTTTATTTAATAATTGACTTGCATATTCTTTAATTTAAAATAGCCAGGAAATTAAATAATTTCATTAAAAAAAACTTATTTAATTAGAATTTGCTGTAACAGCCATAACTTCAAATTAAAATATCAATATGATAGAAACCACTACTTCTGAAATTTCTGTTTTAGAAACATTACTGGTTTAACTTTAAAACCCTTGCAGCTCTAATACAATTATTATGCACTAGTCAAGTTTTAGTGCCTTATTGCACCCTAACACTGACAAATTCAAAAGAAATTCACCTTGACTCTCAGCAGCTTGTGTTGGGAGCTGATTTGCTGCTGAGTGCAACAGCCCCCTGCTTCAAGCCCCTCTCAGACCTGGCTCTGGGCATGGACATGGCTGCAGCCAGCCACCTCGCAGGGAGCCTGGGCCAGCACCGTGTGACAGCAGCTGGTGCTGGCCAGGGCGCCCGGAGGACAGCAGGCCACCAGAACTCAGTGATGGCCACAGGACCACCTGTGCTCACTGCACATGCTTGGACTGTGTAGAGCACCAGGTCACATCCTGAAAACCTTTTGGAGCATTTGTTTTTCAAGAGTTTATTCCTTTACTAAAGATTAGGAAAATGAGAGAGATTGCTGAAAATTCAGGTGTTTAAGATAGGAGATAAGGTCTGGTAGCAAAAATCATCATTATTTTCTTGAGCATAAAAAATAAAATATAAAGAATGGCCATACGACAGGTACAAAACCTCATTAATCTTAGAATTTCTGGCAGTAAAACGTGCTTCCTGCTTAAGGTGTTTGGTACACAGAGAGGAAAGTTTAGAGAGCCTGAAATTCACTGCAACACAGCACTAGACATCCAAACAAGTCATTATTGTAGATGGTTTCCTGGTAGCATGAAGCAGCAAGAGGGAGCCGGGGATATTTCAGAGCAAAGCTGAAAACACTAATTGACTTTTACTCGCTGGGAAAGAAGATGTAGCATGACAAATGGCTTTGTGGTTTGAATCACTAGAGACTGAGAAGAGCGTTGCTGGTTAACAGGACTCTACTGAGCAGAAAAAGCTGTGTTAGGATGGCTGTAATTTGCAAGATGTGCTTGTAGAGCACAGGAGGAGCCAGCAGGATGCTGGCGAATGGAATGCAGCGTGACCAGGCAGACAATGAGGGGGTAGAGGGATGAGGCTGGAAAGGACCAAGGAGGAACTGAGCAGCACACAATGGTTGTTGTTGTCTCGGGTAAGTAGTGCAGCACAGCTCTTCCCAGGGAGGTCAGAGATGGCTTTGCCTACATGAGGAGCAGGTTCAGAGGGAAGATGCGGTGTCAGAACCCTGAGGGCACTCACAGACCTTACTTACCTCAAACCAGCTTCACCTGGGCCCCCACCCACACCCTCTGCTCACAGACCAGGAGCTCTATTTAAACTCAGGCTTTGGGCCACAGATTCCTCCTGAGCTATGTTGTAGGTTGGTTTCTCTCCAACCCCATCTCCTGCTGCACCTGATAGGGCTCCCTAAATGCTCCTTGCCCTGGTCCATCCTGGGGCTGCGGATGGACCATTTGTTAGTCCCTGTGCAGCCTGCCCTGCTCAGGTGCTGTGGGATAGTGTGCTTTAGTGAGGTTACAGTCTGTGCTGGGGTTGTTCTCAGCTCCTCACTTGTCCCCCTTTATGGAGAATTTCCCCTCCTGCTGCTTCCTAACAGGGTGTTTTGCAGCGGGTCCTTCTGAGGTGACTGGAAGCCTGATGAGCTGCAGAGAGGTCACCAGACAAGCCCTGGGAGGAAGGAGCTGCCCTTCTGTCCTGTGACCCATCTTCTGGAGGAGAGATGCGTTCTAGCTACAGCAGTCAAACATGCTTGTTGAATTAATAAGGTATGAGTCCAATGCTCCTTATTTTACATCATATGCATCAGTGTTCATTCTAGCTGCTGAAAGGAGTGAGCTCAGAAATAATCCAAGGGTCAGTTTTCTAACATTAGACTAGAGTTGTCTTTATTTACTTTTACAAACTTGGCCAGGGCTCAAGGCACTCTAATGTTATGTACCCTTCAGTAAACTCAATTAACTGGAAACGAAGAAACACTGATACCAACTTTTTCCCTTGGGAGTGGTCACCTGTGAGCTGCTTTCTCCAGCTAGAAAATTAACTTCCTTTTCCCCAGTGTTGCAGAGCTGGTGGAAACCTGTTTAGCTAAAAAAAAAAAAAAGTGAATATGTTTGATGAAGCAGCCCAGCTTGGCTTCCTGCAGCGGTCAAAGGGCAGCAAAGCTTGGTAAGAGTGGGAAGGTCTAGACTGCAAAAGACAGTTGGGCTTCCCATGTTGAAGGACAGGCTCTACAGAACCAGTGGGGCCCAGCCACCCAACAGCAGCTCTGTGTCTGTCTCTGAGGCAGCCAGGTGGGATCATTAGGATCCTTGCATGTGGGTCTCAACGCTGAACTTCAGACTACTGTTTTATCACCTCCTCAATAAGCCCTTGCTGAGGGAATGCAGAAAGGCCATCTAGAACTTCATCAAGATCCAAGGCAGAGGCAAATAAACTACATTTGTAGTGGGAGCTTTTCTGAGTGGTGTCATAAGCCTTTCCACAGGTGATCTAGTCTAGTACTTCATGATCTTACAGTTGGAAAAATCTTGTCTGCTGCTTAATCTAATCTTGACTTAGTGTAATTTCAGACAAATATTTCTTGTCCTTAATCAGCATGGATGCACCGAATATTTTATCATCTTTCTCTTGGTAACTACAGCCTTTTATGGATGTGACATTTAGGTACTTCATGTATCGTTACCCTGTGTCCCTTTGGTCTGCTCACTTCTAGATTGAACAAACTCTCATTCTTCTATCTTGCCTTATAGGTCTGTGATCTGGACTCTCTCCAGTTGGCGTTCAGCCTTCTTGAAGAGCAGTATCAGTCTTCTGACCTCTTACTAAACATCTGAATGAGGCAGAATATTCTGATTATCCCATATATCTATGTATAAGAGACTTGTAATAGAAATATTAAGGTTGAAGTGATGTCTGAATTGAAATGTGTGTGTAAACAATGGGGGGAGAACAACAGAATGAGGATTCAAAGTATGACCCATGCTGAGACTGTGGAGCCCTGATCCCAGAACCAGGTTCCTAGGATGCCATTCCTGGTTGTAAAACTGAAGAATGTGTTTATGGCATGACCAAAAGGCCTGTGCTGTGGTAATGTCACAGCACGGACATGTTATCAGCAGAAGACCCTACATCCTGCCCAGGCAATGGCATTGAGGTTGCAGTAATCCACATACCATTGCTTTCCCTGACAAGCCATCAAGGGAACAAACATGTCCTGACTAGGAGAAGTAGATAATTCTCAAACCTGAAAAGTTCAGCCCATGCTGTTGTTAACAAGAAGAACACTGTGTACAGCTTCAAGCTGATGTACCTGGCTTTCTGCATGTCCTATGTCTTGCCCTGCCCTCAGCCACCTTTTCCTTCCATTCCTCCAGCAACATCAGGCTGCCCCAGCCTTTGCTGTTCTCCTGTCTGTACTTTGTTCTTTGGTCCCTGTTGCTCCTCCTCTGCAGTCTGTCATCTTTCTTGTTGGTCTTGCAAACCCTTCGCTCTGCCGCAGTATCCCAGCTGCCTCTGTTTTTCTCCCTGTCACAAGTTCACAGCTACCTGCTGTCCCGTGCTTTTGGCTGCACAGTCCTAGTCCTGCTTCTTGGTACACACTGGTCCCAGGCTGGTGGCCTTTTACTTCCTGGGAAAAAACTTTATCTGCTTAGCCATGTAGTTGATTGAAAGCTTCTATAACTCATCTATTCATCCTGCACTGACCTTCAGCAGACTGACAGTGTGGACAGCACACTCTCCCTCCCTTCATTCCCTGTGCGGGATTGCTCACATTATAAATCTCCACGCTTTTCCTCATTACCAAGTCTGTACTTATGCTGCTGCTGAGCCCTGTACGTGCCAGATTCAGCACTGCTTTTCCATGGCTGAATATTTGGAGATTCTGGACTGATTAAGAAGGGGGAGGGTGACACCACCCGAGCTTTCTTGGTGGTCTGATCTGATGTACTTGGAGCTAAACAAAATATTTGCTTCACTGAATTGTAAACTCTGGGTAATTGGGCCAGTTAGTTCATCAGTGGAGGCTGGTTGATAGTCAAATTTCTGTACTAGTACTGAAGCAGGTTTCCTGAGAATACATCAGAAGCTCTAGAACATGGAATAGGGCTGGATAAAAATTGGATGGCGTCTTGGCTGGGAATAGCTTCCATGTCCCTATATAATAACACCTGAGCATGTGCTGAGTGTCGGTTCGGGGTTCACGGCCTGTTACTGTTCTGCCGTGATAGAAAGCAGGTACTGTGAGGGTGAAGTATTTGCTGTAAGGCTCTGTTGATCTCAGATGGGGGGTAGCATGTCTTTCCCTTGCAGTCTCAGGAATAATTCCAGACCATATATGAAAGGGATATGGAAGAAGGGGGGGGGGGGGGGGAATATCCTTCCATTCTTAGAGCTGTCCCCATTCCCCTTCCAGCCTCTGCTGCACATTACCTTGTGTGACTCATACAGAACAAAGACAAGCAGGATTTTAGAGCTAATTTCTTTAAAATTTGAGCCCACTTTGGTCTCTGCTGCTGACGGAGTCCAGCCTGCCCCCTGTACTGGACTGATGGGTTTTGGACCAAGTGCACATATATTAGAGAATTTAAAAAGCAGTAAAACAGCACAGTGGGATTCAGCTTCTATTATCCAGGAGCTGTAAGTGAAGGCAATCCACAGCTGGATACAGGAAAAATTGAGAAAAACAGAAGCAAAAATGTTTTCTGTCGACACCAGCTTTCATGTAGTGGAGTAACTCTGTTAAGCTCAGCACTAGCATGTTGATGTGCTTTGGCTATGAAAGCACATGATGTGGTGTTTGGCTATGAAAGCGCATCATCTGTTGACAGTGTCTGTTTCCCTCCTAGTATGAGCATCATGGTGTGAAGTCCTTTTGACAGACCAGCCCTGGAGATGTGGCACCAGACTGTAGATGCTAATCTGGAATATGCTGGCCTTTGGGCACTGTGTTCTTGAGCGGCACCAGTATGAGCTTTCATGAGAAATACCTTGAGCCATGCTTTCAGGGGTAATAGTGCTGCTTGAGCAGGTGATGCCCTTTGTCCCACTCCTCTCTCCATGATTTTTTTTTTTTACTTTTTGTAACTGGGATGCAACTGGCAAGACAGCTGGCCTCTCTGCCTCCTGGCTTACTCCCTTCACATCTCATTGATCAGAGGCTGCTTCAAGAGCTGGTCATTAACCCTCAAAGAGAAAAATCCTGTTGGAACACAATTTTTGCTTGGTACAGAAAGCTGGGAAGCTGCAACAAGCACAGCTCTACAGACCAATGGAAACATGCCCAGGGTGGTGCCTTTAGCTTTAGATTTAGCACAGAGTCCCTTAGCTTAGCAAGGATATGAGCACCAGTGATTAGCAGAGAAACCAGGCTTGAGGGCTTGTTTTGATTTCTGCTTCAGCCTTCCAATCTAACACACTTAACGCGCATCAGGGAGCAGGGCAAGGAGACACTTTGTTCTCATATCTTGCAAAGTCAATCAGTTGCATAATATGAATCACAGAGGCAGCAGGAACGTGATCAAGTGCAGAGAAGGGACACATCAAAGGCTTTATTGTGGGCATAGGGAGGGGTGAGCCAGGCTTCTATCCAACTTATCTTTCTCAAACTGCCTTTAAGCTTGTTTTGCATCAGTTGCCTGTCACTCTAAATACAGCTCAGACTGCAAGGTAGCTTCCCTGGAGCCCTTGCCTATTAGAATAGGAGAAGTAAGCACCCCCAAAAACCTTCAGAACAATTTGAGGGGGGAAATAAAATAAATTAGGCACTTCCCCTGCATCAGCCTCACAGCGGGGCTGGGATTGCTCAGGGTCTGTGCAGAGCAGAGTGCGGATACAGCCAGCATGGGTGCGAGACGGGAGAGGCAGCACCAGGGCAGGGTGTCACCCTGGCCCTTTGATTCAAAAGGCTGAACTCTGAGGGGGGAATGGCTGTTTTTCTTAAGATAAGGCTTAAACTTGGAGCACCTGCAGCTTGCAAGAGGTGTCTGGGCAGCTTGTCTGGTGCAAGTAGGTTTCTTTCTATGTTCCCCCCCAGCCCCCATCCTTCTGAAGCTGGGCCACTGTGCAACCAGGAGTACTTGTCACACCATCCAAAGAAGCACGAGCACCAGGGATCCAGGTGTCGTGGTAGCCTGAGCTCTTGGCTGTTTCCCCTCCTCAGCCTTCTGGTTGTCTTTCACCAACAAGTGCTTAAAACTTTTACAAATCCATAGTGCTTATTCAGAGGCTGAGCTGCAGATGAACTAGCTCACATCAGAAGGGACAGAGAGGGGAGAAATCACAGCGCCCTAATGGAGGATGAGCCTGAAAAAAGCCATCCACGCTTTTGGCAGCGTCTGCCTCCGACAAGGAAGAAATGCCTCACTGAAGCTTGATACTGACTTAGAAAATGACAAATGACCAGTCTGTTCTCTCCCAGTGCAAGGTTTGATGCGAAAGCTTACCAGATGCTCTGCATGCCTGCTGGCAACTACGCCTCACCTATTTTGGTTGAAGGAAGGAGGCTTACAAGGTAGGTAACAGAGAGAGGGATGTTGAAGAGAGAAAGGGCAAAAAGAAATCACTTCAACATAAAGCTTTCCCAGCATCTGTGACTGTATTAGGCAATTTCCTTCTTTGCCTAACAAACAGCAAGAGCATTTACCGCTGAAAGCATGTCTGGAGGCTGTGGGAGCACATAATGACTGTTGAGGGGCTTCTGGGCTTTCTTGATCCATTTTGTAAATTCATCTCTCATCCGTGTTATATTAGCGCTATTTTTAGCTGCTTTCACTCAGAACATAAGTGAATCTCCATTATGAATCTCAAGTACAAGATAACAGTAAAGAGAGGGATGTTGCCGAGCAAAGGGTCATGCTGGAGGCATGTGCCTGGCACAGCTCCCCCAGAGATCCTGCCACGCTGTCCCAAAGCACTGGGGCACTGGTTTCAGCTCTTGGTGACCTCCCTTGCAGGGCACTGAGGCCACTCAGCCCACGCACGTGCTCCCTCCAGAAACAGCCGAGTGTCCCTGGAGACCCTTGGCTGCTGGACAGTGTTCCCAAGGATTGTCTTGTCCGGATGCCGTGGGACCTGTCCTTCTCCTTCCCACAGCTCGTGGCTGGGGCCTCTCCTCATATAGCTTCCTGCCCCCCTGTACCTCGCTGACCACTCTTCTCCCCTTTCCAGCTCTTATGGCCCCAGCCTTTCCCATTTCTGGCCAGTGTGGCTCCATCCTCAGCCTGGCCATCCCTCCACAGGCACCCTGAAACACCAGTGCTCGGAGGGCAAAGGAGGAACATACTGGGTTCTGCTGGCAGCCAAGTGGTAGGGTACATCTCACGGACTGGAGGTGAATGCAGAGAGCAGTGTGGTCATGGCATAAAGCTATCTCAGTGACAGAGGGAGAGGACAAGCCATACCCCAGTAGGATTTGCTGGCTAATTGGATATTGGGCATGTTTTTATGGGAATCTAACACTGTGTAACAAACCAGGGTCTGAGCCTGGCAAGCCTTTCCAGCTGGGACAAGCCCATGAACTTGGGCTGAGCGGCAATCTCATGTGAGGGTTTTGTGGAAGTTTAGCTGGACTGACTGGGACTGCAGCATTTTTTCATAAAATGAGGAAACAGAATTTGTTGGCGCTGCCCGCATCAGAGGCTTGCAGTTTCCTGTGATGCACAAATAAGATAGCTTTGTACATCATGGCAGTCAACTTATACCGTGATAATGCTGAACAGCACAGCTCCTTTCAGAGCTGTGGCTTTTGAGCTAGCATGTCTCTCCAGAGGTCAGAAAGAGCACCCTGGATCTGAACATATTTGACCTGGGAAAGTCCAGGTCCATCTGTAGCTCCATCTGTGGCTCCATCTCTGAGATTATCCAAGGCAGCATCTCTTTTGATTTTTGCATTATCTCCTTGTAAGATAACAGGCTATCTGTGAATGATGGTCTAAGGATTGCTGCAACTTTGCTGCAATAGGTCTTGGTCAGATTCCTGTGTGATCCAAGTGATCCTGTGTTAGACGAGCCTGTAATGGATACTGGAGGCTAGATTCAAAACAGGTCTAGAAGCCCATGTTTTTTCTTTCCACATTGAAACTTATTTCTAGCTGAAACACCAAGGCACAAATGTGCCTTGGGATAGCAGCTTGCAGCAGTCTCACCTGCTGAGCCAGTAATTGCAGTCTTTAGCATCCAGCCTGCATCCAGTGTACCAGAAAGACAGGCAAACACTGTTTCAGAAGAGACAGTAAGGTCTCAGCCATGTGCATCCTCCGGAGGAGTCCAGAAGGATGAAATGTAACAACATTGAGCATTTATTTCTGTTCTGGAAGAAGCAGAAATGTCTAAATGATGCAGCATTAAATGTTGTCGCTCTCAGCGTGATATTTGAGCATCAGCTGCAGAGCACAGCCATGTACCATGTGCCATAGATTTTGCTCACAGCTCTTTCTCTGCTTTTTTTTTTTTTTTTTTTTTCCCCTCTGTGGCACAGTGACACTCAGGTCTGCTTGGATTTTCAGCAGTGCTGCAACATAAATTTTAAATGGCAAAAGGTCTTGGCAAAGCAGAGTTCACTGAGCACTGACTTTTCCAGTAGTCCTTGCATGTCTATTATATACTGTATGCATTCCTATGCAATCAGCCTCCAAAGCAAGTGACTTTTTCCTAGTGTAGCAATTCCACATTTTTTCTACAGTGGATGTTTTCCACTTGCAGTTTTATTCTGTCCAGTTCATCTCCAAGACATAGATCAAGGAACTTCAGGCTAGGATCAACAGTTTTCAGTGCAGTTTCATTTTGCTGCTTCCTTTTTGTGACTTCTAAACTAGCTGCCCATCAGGGCTGACTCACCCCTTGAATGCCTGTCACCTTTTAGAATTGCCCTTCAGGCTGGGGCCACATCAGGAGCATTTACTTTTACCCCAAGTCAACTCAGCCGTTGTA
The DNA here is from genome assembly GCF_015220075.1 of Falco rusticolus. Lineage (NCBI taxonomy): Eukaryota > Metazoa > Chordata > Aves > Falconiformes > Falconidae > Falco > Falco rusticolus. The sequence goes on from NC_051197.1 coordinate 25,578,515, forward strand.
TGCAGCGGGCTGGCATGATGCAGTGCTTTTGAATGGATGCTGTTTCTCTGCTGCAGGTGCTTGTCCTTGCTTTTATGTTTCTTTCGCCTGCAATCATGCTGCTCTGTAACCCCATCTGCAGACTTGTCAGACATCACCTTTTAAATAACTGGCATACCCTTGAGACAGGCATTGACAGATGCTTGCTGCTTCCAAGCTGCCTTTTGTAAGTGGGCTTAGAGAATTAAACAACTACACTGTGACCAGAGCAGTAAGCAACTTGCTTTGGATGCTGAGCCATGACCCCACTAACAAAACATCCCCTGGGCTTTGCACTTCTGAATAAAGCTCTAGCCTTTGTTCCCTGGCATGGGCCCATCAGCTCTAATCCTGCTCAGCTGCTGCTGGAAAGATAAGAGGGAAGGAAGGTAGGTCCATCTAAGGTTAAGATAGTAGATCTCACTAGATCTGCAGTGAGGAAAGATTTAACCTGGCAGCCTGTAACTTCGCATCCTCTAGCAATTGTCCAGGCAGAAGACAGCTGCACCACATTAAGAAGCTGGGCTTTTTAAGGCCGTAGAAAAGAAAGCACTGCACAGCTGGGTTGCTAAGGTGCAGAAGGCGTGAGAGGTGATTTTGTTGTGCTCTGTACATGAAGGCATCTTCATTTCTGACGCATCCACCCGGTTCCTGCCTCCCTTTATGCCGTCTCCTCCCCTACACCTCAGGCACATTCGGGTGAATCCATCAGCCCACAAGTGAGACATTCCCAGGCGATGTGTGCGCGAAGCTGAAAGCTACATGGTGATGGGCCCACAGGGGTCCATTTGAGCTGTCCCACCATCACCCGTCACAGTTCCTGTCTCAACAGGGGATTTCCCAGTAAGCTTCAAATAGTAAGTGCAAACAGCTTGTGAAAAAGCACATGAAAGAACACAGAATGGTGCATTTAAAACAACAGCAGCTACATTCATGTTACTATATATCGGGTCAAACTATGGAGTGAAAATACTTGGACCTGGTTGCTGTCAAGGGTGAAGTAGTTCACCACAAGCAGTATGTAGCATGTGTCTCACTAGAGCTGCCCTGGCTCCATGGGAGCAGCACCCAGCTCTTGGGTGCTGTGCTTCAGCTGGAGTTTGTGGGCTGGGGAGGGGCTGGCAGCACCCAGACAGGACAAAACCACCTGCTTCATGCCCCCAGGCATTTCAGGGACAGAAGCAGCAATGGCAGTGCTGGGGTCTGGCACTGGGAGACTTCCAGAGGAGCTGCGGGCAGAGCTGGGACACAGTGCAAGCGTCTGCTCAGTGTCCCTTGCAAAAGTCAGTGAGTCCCTGCCCCGGGGCTATGTTGCCCTGGGGATGACCTACACAGTTTATACCAACCCAGTGCAACTGACTTGTTCCAAGATTCTTGGAGGAATAGGCTAAAAACCTCTCAGGGCAAAGAGCGGTTCTTTTTCATACATTTTAGAATAAAAGGAGACTGGAAGAAAGCCATGCTGTAAGACGGGATGAGCTATATAGTCAAAGAGCTATTAACCTTTTGATCAGTGCAGCAGCGCTATTACAATGGAAGACAAAAGGCTCATTTGAAAAGGTGGTGATATAATTGATACCAGTTGATGTGATTTAATGGTAAAACAGACCTTTTCTAATAAGCTTAATAGTGCTTTTATGAAGGAGTTGTGGTGGTGAAAGAGATTTATAAATGAATATGACTTGCTATCAATATTTGGCTTAAAATGTCATAAAAGCCATATTAAATGGACTAAAAGTGGCTAAATGAGACATTTCAAAGTGGTTTCAGTGTTGGGAAAGCAACAGTAAACAGGCATGTGTTGGCTTCGTTTGTGGTCCAGTCCTACTCAAAATTTTCTTATTGATAAAGAGGAAAGGAGCTGTTAATCAAGATGGACGATGGAGAGAGATCTGGCAAACTGAAGGCAAATTACTCAAATTATAGCTTTTTCTGTTGTCTGATGCCCACAAAGAACAATAGCCAGACAAAAAACCCCACACTTATTTCATTACCAAACCCTAACCAGGAGAAAATAAAAAGTCCATTTGTGCTGAACAAAATTCTTCCTTTGCTACAAGATGAAATATTTTCGTCTGGGTAGTAACAGAAGAAGTAGGCAGCCCTATAAACTGAGGGCTGAAGCAAAGAAAAACCCAACTAAACCCCCCAAAATTATTAGGAACTTCCAAGCAGTTAGAAATGACAAAAATCCACTGATGGTGTAGGTGCATGCATAAGTAGAAAACACCTGAGAGCATGGGAAAATTGTATGAGTTGTATGAAGCTGGGGCTAAGGAATGTGCTGAATGAATGTGCTGGCATTGACAGAGCATCGGTTCAGAGAGGAGCAGGCTCCGCAAGAAACTGCAACAACAAACCAAAGCTGCTTTGCCTGTAAAAGTTCATCTTTGCCTCATCCAAGAGAGGCAGAGAGGTGACTGGGTCAGCCTGGAGGTACGTCCACTTGAGAAGATTTCCACGTGAGCATCGAATTAACTGTGTGGCAGAATGGTGAGTCATCCTTCTCGTCAGGGCTAATTTGGGAAGAGATGCTCTCTCCTCAGAGGCTGCCTCTGGGGGCTGGTTGCGAGGGCCATGGCTGTGGTCATGCGTGAAGCCAGGCAGCGCATTGCAGAGACATGGGAAAGAAATACTTCCTCAAACGATGCTGTGGGACAGTGTTCCTGGGAATCCCAGTGCTGGCTGGGGGACTCTATGGGGACAAATGTGGCCTCTCCATGTGTCCTTTAAGGAGGTCAGGTCATAGTCAGTGCCTTGGGACAGGAAATATGGCTGCATGCAGCGTCAGGCACATGCTGGGCTGATTCACCCGAACTCAGACCCAAATGGTCCTTCCAGGGCTCTCTGTTCCCAGCTCATTAGCCGTAATTCAATCAAAGCACGCCTTTATGTGGAGAAGATGCAGCCCTCATTAGTGGAAGGAAATCTTACCCTCTAACGGGTGCACCGAAGAAGAAATCAGCAGTGTGGGATTGCACTGGAAGGGGTTTTGTGCAAAGAGCGCTCGGGGCTGGGGTGTGGGGGAAGTGTGCCAGGGAGCTGGGCACCGCTCGGGGCCGGGGCTGCTCGCCTGGGCAGAACTGTCACCAGGGCAGCTGGGGACCGGTGCCACCCTGGCTGGTGCTTCTCAGGGGTGTGGGAGCTGCTCCAGTTCCTCACTGACACCGTCTGCCAAGCGGGGGGGGGGGGGGGGGGGCAGAGGTGTATTGGGGTGGGGACCCCGTGAGAAAGACGGGCGGCGCTGTGCCCAGCGTGCCCCTGCACACCCAGCGGCTCTGCCAGCCCACTCCCGTGGTGCCCACTCCCGTGGTGCTGGGCTGGCTTTGTGAGACACGGAGAAGGGGAAGAGCGGGATGCTGTTAGCCTCTGCCAGGTGGACGGGGGAAGGCGGCGGTGACAGGAGAGGCGCTGGCCCAGCAGCACATCCTCACAGCTCCCCTGTCATGTCCTTCTCCGCTTCCAGCGACGCAAAGCAGCCGTTTTCCTTGTGCGTTCATGCATCCCACAGCGTGCTGCTCTGGGATGGGACGGGACTGAGGCTGGAGAGCCCTGTGCTGTCAGGAGGGCAACAGCCTGCCGTAGCTTGCCTCTGGGCAGTGACCACCAAAGCAGCGTTCCCCATGCTCCCTGCCCCCTCCCACGGCCTGCTGCTGGGCTGTGGCAGAGGGACACATCCCACCCGCGCTGGTGTACGGGGGTGAGCACACGTGTCTGACGTCTTTCCCTAGCAGCAGTGGTGGGAGGGAAAGCTCGGTTTCGTAGCCTTGTCTCTAGCTGCCTGGGGAGGCAAGGCGGGGGATGCAGCAGGGATGAGTGGGTGGGGGGGTGAGAGATGCCACAGTGGGAACCGCAGACGATTCCTATCCTGTGGTCTCCTGTGAACCCCTGGGTGCCTCCAAAGCACCTCACAGCCAAGAGATGTGTTGGTCAGGGAGCCCCCAGCCCTGCACCCCAGCCCGTCCTCACTGCCGATTCCTCTGTGCCACAGGTGAAGCGAGCAGAGGTGATGTGACAGGCGTAAAAGTGGCGTGAGCTGCTGCTGCTTTAACTGGCAGGGAGGAGATTTTGGTGTAGAGCACAGCACAGCATGTGCCCTGAGAGAAGAGGCCTGACTGTGAAGGGTAAGAGGTGGAAGGAGGTGCTTTTGATTGGGGGCCAGCTGCAGCAGTATGGCGATAGGAAACTGCAACAGCTGGGAACGGAGGAGCAACAGTACACAAACCCAGACTCCTCACATGGGGGCCAGGCTGAACCGGTCTGCGTTAATGAACTGGAAAAAGAGAAATTTCAGCTGCAGCAATTCTAAGAGTCTGCGTACCCATTCCAGGGAGGATGGTCTTAACTGCAAAGCCCTTTGGGCTGGCTGTTGTGACGGCAGTGTTAGGAATTTCTTATAGTCTGCTCACACAGAACTTGAGGCATACAGAAGGTGACTTGGTGTTGACAACACCAGCATTCGAGCATCATTAGAGCCATGCAGCCAACGTGCTTACAATCCACAGAGAAGGTGGCAGTCCTAAACATGGTCACATGCCAATTTACAAAGAAACTGTGAAATTTCTGTCTTCTGCACAGTTTCCCTGCCCTAGCAATCAGCCTTTGGGACCTTCCTAAGCCAGGAGGTCAGGCCCTGATGTCAGGGGTGGTAGAGCTTGCAGACGCCTTGACTGTGTCGGCCAGCTGAGCTCTTGAATTGCTTGAATGAACATGTTGCTGTTGGCCATGAACAGCAGTAACGTTGCACAAGTTTGAGATTAAAATTAAATGAAATATTTAGCAATTAATTAACTGGTTAAGATTTTTTTTCCTGGTGGCTATATTTTACCCTTTGGCTTCTCTTCTTCCTAAACAGAAGGCATCAGAGAGCTTTGGCACCAACTCTGTCAGAGCTCAGTCGCTTCTTACCAAAAACACGAGGGGCTTCACTCAATCAAAGTTTTACGCTCCCCTGAGCCAGAGCTCATTTTTAATCCAGACAGTGCAGGACTTGCAGGCATGTTGCCTTAGGTTTGGCGTCAGGACAGTCACGTTCATAGAAAAGCATTTTGAAGTTAGAGCATTGCCTTTCAGCACAGTTAATGATCTGGGAGGATGCAGTATGCCAAGGCAGGTAAACTGGTGGGGGATTCGGGTTGTCTGTGGTGCTGGCTGTAGGCTCTAGAGACACAGGAAGGAAAAGCTCACCCTGTGACTTCAGCAGGTTGTGGGCAAAGTAGTTAAAGGTTTCTGGGGAGAGGGAGCACAGAATTGGGTAGCGTGGGCAGACAGCCTGCTGCTGAACTGAAGCTTTTTTACGGCATAGCGGGAGCAAGGCTTGACGTGCAGCAGACCATATGCATGTCCGTCTGCACAAAGCTTTCCCCTCTTCTATAATGATGGTACAGGCTGTGCTGAGCCACAACTCGATAAATATCAGCCAGTTCTCTCTCTCTGGAGGAGCAACTGCCTTCTGCATCCTCCAAAGCTGAGGACAAATGGTGTAGCTGGGGTCATTCTGCTCTGCCTTGGGACTGCAGCAGAGCCCAGGCAGCGCAGTCACCATCACACATCCCCACAGCCAGGTGTCTTATGGGTTCATCCTTTCACACAGAGTAGCCTCAACACTGACACAAAGTCCTCTCTGGACAGGCACAATTATGTCTATTTAGTTAATCATCTTCCCTTGGGGACTCGGGGACTCCTGAGCCTCACAGTCTGTTTTTTTTATTAGGGGCGAACACAAATTGAGAAGGAAGGTAAAAGAAGCAGAGATACTCATATACCCATGGCAGCTGTGCTGTCAGCCTCCTGTCTGTCTTTCTCCTACACATGTACATGAGCTGTCCCCAAATATGTGTTTGCTGGGAGACACACATTTTACATTCCAATAGTGATATGCCCCTCGGCGGGGGAGATGGGGGGGGTGTGGGGAGGTGATGTTCAGCCTCACCAAAGGCACGTATCCATGTGCCTCTAGAATAAAACAGGACAGTGTCATCTGCCTGGGTAGTTGCCTGGTGAATTTACATTCTTCTTTCCTTAGAGCTCTGGTTTCTGAATTTGTTGGGATTGCAAGGAAGTTTTATGTTTAAAATTCTTGTCCCTTGTTTTGCTCAGGTTGCTTTGGGGAGAGCAAAGGGGAAAATGAAAAGAGGAACCAGCAAAGCTCATCTCGCTTCTCAGATCTGATTCTCTGACCCTTTTTATTATCTCTGCCACTCTGAAAGTCTTCAGCATCTTTTATCTGTGCCATTCCACCTTTTGTAATAGAGGAAAGCCCCTGAAGCTTTTTCCGCCCTTTTAACTGAATCCACCTCTGCAGCCAGACACTAAGCTTCATTTCTGGTAAGGTTTTCAGTCCCACTCACTCCTTTGTCTTGACTTATACGTCACCCTCTTCCTCTTGGGTGGGCAAAAAGGGGACGGGTGCTGCTGCTGTGCTGACTCCTGACTGGGTCACCCAGTGCTGCTGGGCTGTCTGGGCTAGGCTATAAAACAGAGCCAAGGCAGCGCAGCTGGCTCAGAGGAGAGACTGAATTCTGCAGACAGCGAAAGACCCGCACACAGCCTCTGCTGCTTCCTGCACTGTTGTTTTTCCTGGAATACAGAACCGACCTCGGGAGCAAGATGTGCAAGGGACTCGCTGCGCTGCCAGCCACTTGCTTAAAAAGGTACTGTTTATTTCTGAGCATCTATTAATGGTCTCGTAAGTCTGGAGATATGCCGATGTATTTACTGCACTTTGTGTCTGAAGCAGAAGTGGCAGATTCAGCTCTGATTCTTTTGTAGGATTAGACATAAATGATTGCTTACAGGCTTTTGTTTTTTCTGTTATTCAGAAGCAGAATTGCGTAAATGTTTTGAACTATGGGAACTCTAAAGCCATCCTTCCCACCAGCAAAACAAGCATTGCTATATTTTGATATTCCTGTCCTCTGCTTCTGCTGAAAGCTTTGCATCCCTTTTCTCCTTTGAATCCTTTCTCTGCTGAATTTTCTTTTCTTGATTTTTTTGGAGGGGGAAGCAAGGCAGACAGGATATAAGAAAATTTGAGAGTCATTCCCCAAAACACATCCCAAATGCAGAAACCCAGCCTGGCAGGACCAGAGACCTGGCCGCCAGCAGGCAGGGCAGGGCAGGGATGCGGGCCAGCCCAGGGCACCACAGATCTGGATGCGGCAGCAGCCCGTGTGGGGTCTGCCTGTATCCCCCAGCTCTGTGGGCTGATGGTGAGGGACCAGGTCATGCTATACCCCTGGTGCACAGTGCTATGGGGCTGGTGTGGAGCTGGCCATACCCCCATCATGTGGTGCCGATCAGGATGGGCTGAGCTGTACCCCTGCCGTGGATGCAGGATCTAGCCCCGCAGCCCAGCGCACGGTACCAGCCAGGCATCCCTGTGCCGGCATTGCTGAGCCTGTGCACCCCCAAGCATGCCCTTGGGCCTCCCCACAGCCCAGTGTGAAGGGCTCACTGTTCCTGCAAGGTGGCCATAAGCCCTCCGGAGGGGCTTTCAGGTGCTATGGGGCCTGGAGACCACCAGCAGGGTGGCCCAGGGCCCCCAGAACAGCACGGGCCCCACAGAACTCCCTGCTCATCCAGTCTGTGCAAACTTGCACAGGTCTCTGATGGCGCAGCACAATCCTTCTTGTTGCTCATGCCTTCAGGAGCAGCCCTGAGGCTGCTTCCCAGTGGCTGTGCTATGGGAGAGGGTTGGAAAAATACAAACAAAAACTCAGCCTGCTCCCATCTGGGAGAAAAAGCTCCCTGCTTGTGGTGGATCTGAAAACAAGTGCTGAAAATGTGAGGAACAAATACTGACACCCTCCCCCTCAATTTGCAGGAACATTTGCAGGAGCCGGGGGAGAGCATTTGCAAATGCAAAAGAAAGAAAAAGTTCACATCTTTGAACCATCTCTCTCCAGGATTCCCAAGAAAATGCCTCTCTCTGCCAGAAAGCTGCGGGGCTCACTGCAAGCACCAGTGTCCTGTTTCCCACTGCTGCTGCTTCCCTGCAGACCGGAGCGGTCTCCTCCTGGGCAAGCAGCAAAGACAGCTCAGGGTGCCCAACATCTGCCCAGGCAGGGTTTGGATGTTGGCTCTGCTCATGCACACCCTGCTCTAGAGAAGCTGTCGAGGTTCTTTCCCCCTCACCCTAGTGCTGGAGTTGTTAAGGAAGCCTTCACGAGCTCAGGCAAGCATTGAGATAAGATGTGGCCGGGATTGCTGGCAGGATGCTGTGGCTGGAGCAAAGAGCAGTGCTGGGAGGCTGAGCAGCTGCCAGGGCTCAGCCCTACGGCACAGCCTCTTGCTCTTGTCCAGGCTCTGATCTGCGGAGCAGAGGAATTTCCTGCTTTCGCTATCACTGCACCCTGCGGCAGGCCAGGGCTTGCACCCCTGAGCAGGCAGGACTGATTTACCCACCCCTTTGTCCTTAAACTGGAAGGACGTCAGAGGGATGCTGAGGCCAGTACCAGCTGCGCATCTCGGTGCTGCTGTCAGGCAACGATTGTCCTAAGCACGGTGGAAAGAACAAAAGTAAGCATGCAGCCTCGGAGGAGCTTGCTGTGGAGCAAGAGAGTAGCCTGCAATCAGCATGGGCTAGTGGTGGTGAAGCTCTGGCTCGTCCCCTGCTGTCACCCCAGGGTCCTGCCCTGAGCCCTTCGCTCCGTCCCCTCCCTCGGTGTCACAGGCAGCTGCTCTGGGGGTGGCCTGGCACAGCCCTGCTGCTCCTGCGGGTGGGGGATGAGGTGAGGAGGTGCCAAGGGCTGCAGGAAAGGATTAGTAAGGGGGTAAGAACCAGACATTTGTAGCTGGGCAAATCAGCCCAAGAAGCAACACATTTACCAGCACGGTGATGCATTTCTATCCCGATACTTTAACTGCAAAAAACAGTAGGAAAAGAGCAGCTTCTCCCGCTTTGTCAGCCCTGCCTCCAGGCTGGTGACCTTCTCAGCAAGAAAATGGTGCTGTTTAATGTGAAAATATGATTTCTTTGGCTCTTGTATTTGTCTAGTAAATGAAATGGGCATTATGTGAGGAGCGGAAAGTCAGCACTGGAGTCACAAGCAGAGACCTGCATTTGTGTCACCAAGTAACACTGCAGGACTTTATAGTGGGTGAGGAGGCTGCAGAGGGAGTTGTAATGTTCTTGAATTGTTTCTTTCAGTGCCAAAGACATGAAGCATCGTCTGGGCTTCTTGCTGCAGAAGTCGGACTCCTGTGACTACAGCTCTTCCCAGGGCAAGAAGGAGAAAATACCTTCAAGCCAGAGGTAAGAGCAGATGCTGCCACGCAGTTAAGCCCAGGCTGGTTGCACCATGTTGTTTACTCCTTCACTGAGCTGAACTTCATTAGCATCTCTGCTACTGCTTCCCAGTACCTCCTGAACACTGGGGTTTTTGTGTGGCAGTAGTCCTCAGGTATTGATAGTCCCTTTCCATGAAGAAGATTGAACTGGAGGTTCCTTTCTGCCAACGCTTCTGTGATTCAGTATGCATGTGCACATGGACAGCCTTGTGCAGCCTGCTGCGCAGGGGAATAACACCATCACAAGACCCAGCACAACTTCACACAGTGCAGAATCAGCGTCATTGTCTCTTTGAGCTGGATTTGTGCAACAGTCCACACAGCTGCACAGAGGTACTGGCACAGAAAACAGGGAGAGCAGCCTGTCAGGGTATCACTGCTCTCACTGAGATGCAAGTAGATTGTGTTCTTTCCAAGGAGGACTCCAAAGGCTCAGGTATACACCCAGAATAGAACAAGCCCTAGGATGTTCTGGTATGGTAGGGGGGGATGAAAGCAGGATGTGTTCCTACATTCCCCATATGTTTCTAGTTCCCACGTTCCTCTTTTTCTTCAATATAGCTGCTGTTTCCCTGACAGGTTAAAGAAATCGGCCCTTTGGAGTTCACTCACGTGACCTGTAAGCGTGACCCCAGGTCCATGCCCCAGCAAGATGTGTAGCCAGTCACAAAATAAACACAAAGACCCCAACAGTTTTTCCAGGAAAATTCCTTTCCAGCCCATGGCTGGTGACAGGGATTGCAAACCAGAATTCCTGTAGATTAGATCTGGGATCCCCAGAGGTCTCTGTAAAGCAAGCAGACATTTTCTTCTAGGTCTCTCGTGTATGCTCTTAGAACAATCAGCGAAAAAGATTAGTGGTGCTGAGCAAAAACCCAAATTTGTCCCTTCTGTACTCCCATTAAATCTTCCCAATGCTTCTCCCTTTGTCTCCTTTTAGGGTTAGCCAAGAGGAAGTCAGGAAGTGGGCAGACTCTTTGGAAAACTTGATCCATCATGACAGTAAGTAAAGAGGGCTCTTCTGCTGCCTGCAGGGTGTGTGTGCTGTCAGGGGTCCCTGGAGTGGGCACGGGACACTGTCTCGTGTCTCTTAGCAGCATGCAGAAGCTGTTTTGGCCCCACAGGCCTTGGGGGAGGGGTGGTGAAGCGTCCTCTTGGTCACATACAAGGGATAATCCTAGCGTAAGTCGGGCTTTGCCGTACTGCCGAGCTGTCCCTATTGTGAAGGCAGCTGGTTAAGCCCCTGTGCGAGGGGCGGACAAGGCTGCAGCACGAGTTAACAGCGGGTTAAACGAGAACCAAGAAGCAGAGACGCTGTTTGCAGCTGAGCCCATGGGAGACTTTGTCTTCCCGTTGGTTCCAGGCTACACTGATGGCCTTGAGTTTTCCTGAGCTTTCCTTCGCGTTGTTCCCATGGCCTGAGACTCCGTGGCGTGTGCTGGCTGTCTCCTCCGGGCCTCCTGGGAACGCACAAGTCTGCTTGTGTTCAGCTGAGGACCCACGTGTGGCATCCCCATGGGGACAGTCTGAATTCCAGCCTCCCTCCGCGTGCAGGAGCGACTGCCACGGAGGCAGGCGGCTGTCGCCACTGCTTGCCCCCAGGGAGCTGCTCATTCGGCTCTGGGAAGGGGAACCCAGAATTGCTGTTTGCTGGGGCCCAGGGGTACGACTATCCGGGAATCAGCACTCTTACCTGATCTGGTTTTCCTCTAAACAATCTGTAGGAGGACTGGCTGCTTTCCGTGCTTTTCTCAAATCTGAGTACAGTGAGGAAAACATCGAGTTCTGGGTCAGTTGTGAGGACTACAAGAAAACCAAGTCACCGGCCAAGCTCAGCCCCAAGGCCAAAAAGATCTATGATGAGTTCATCTCAGTGCAGGCAACAAAAGAGGTATGTGCAGAGAACGTTTCTTGGGCAAAGGTGTCACCCTAAATTCTGAACCAGGCCAGTAGCACGGGGAAGTAGAGACCGGTAGTTTCACAAGAGTTGCAGGGTGCTGCTTCTCGGCTGGTTAGCAAGGAAATGGTGTACTTTGTATTGCTTTTGTATTAAACTTGGATAGAGAGAAAGTGAGTTTAGTTACAACCATATGGCCATCTCACATGCACACTCAAGTGGGAGAAGCCCGAGGGGACTATAATTCCCAGTGTTCCAGCTGCTCCCATGCAGTTGTTCTAGTTTCCTGGCTGGCTGCATCCCAGGGGGGTACGTGTCAGTCCCCCTGACAGTTCAGCTGGCAGCAGAGGTGAGTTGGTACCCAGCTGCACAGACTCTGCCAGGGCGATGGGGTGTCAAACAGCCGTTTCAGACAGCTGCCCACCAAGGACGGCTGAAGCACACTTGGTGGAGAGATTGCTGGGATTTTCCCTTTCCTGTGGTAGCCACTTCTGGGACAGGTCCTACTCATGCTGTCCCTTTTGGCCCACAGGTGAACCTGGATTCATGCACACGGGAGAAGACGAGCCACAACATGCTGGAGCCTACACTGTCCTGCTTTGATGAGGCTCAGAGGAAAATATTCACCCTCATGGAAAAGGATTCTTACCGCCGTTTCCTCAAGTCCCCCTACTACCTGGACTTGGTCAGCCCACCTGGTGCTGGCTGCCGGCCTGAAAACTGCAAAAGGAGCCACACTCACACCTTAGACTGCAACTCGAACATCATCTCTCAGTGCGCCTGAACCTGCAGCAAGGCAGGAGCAGGCTGGGCTCCCGCAAGAGTATATGGCGGCAAAGGCATTCATCGGCATGAAGCATCAGAGCTGTCTCCAATACCTGTCTAATGTCCCAGTTGTATTCCATGTCATGCAACAGCCAGCATTTGCAACCCAAGCCAGGCTCAGTTTGTGTAGCAAACCCTCCTCTGACTCCGTCGGCGTAGGAGCCCTGGAGTCTGTGTCTGACGCGAGAGCTGGGTGCAGGCACTGCATGGCCACTCTGTTTCTGGCGAGCCCTGTGGGTGCGGGAGGGCGGCAGGGCCGCGGGTGCTCAGACCCAGCGCTACCCAGCCAAGGGACCAGGCATGCCATGGCGCCGTGAGACACCTGGCAGGGAGCGGGGGAAAGAGGAAGCCAAGGGAAGCGTTTGGGACCACGATCTCCCCTTTCTAATTGGCAAAAAGCTTAGATGTAAAGGACTTGCTGTGGCCCTCAGCTGTGTTTGTAGAGCTCCCAAATGGCTAGACTGTCAGTATTTGCTCAGAAGCCGGGCTGTGCTGCAGCACAGCAATCGGACCCAGGGAGAGCTCCTACTCTTGCTTTGAAGGGAGGAGACCAAAACTTTTCAGCCTCCCTCGATCCTCACGGCCAGGATGGCAGGGAAGCTCTCCCCTCTGGCTGCTGCTCCCTCTGTAGCATCTAGCGTATGCTGGCCGAGGATCCTTCCTAGGGCTGCACAGAGCTGTTCTTTTGGAGGAGGTTCATTATTCCATACATTAGTAATCGAGTCCTTTGTGCTCCCTGGTTAAATACTGTAGTTGATCAGAACAGAAGCACGTTCCTTGTCCCCCAGCCTGGTAGGGGTGTATTACTGACTCCGGGAGTGCCCTTTGGATTCAGGTTTGCCTGCCCTGACTTGCACAGAGCAGTTTGTGAGGGAGCAAGACCACAAACACAACAGCTGGGGAGGAAAGGCCCTGCTTGAGGAGTACTTGACAATGTCTTTGTTTCTTTCTTTTTTTTTTTTTAATGTTATTTATGTGAGTTTGTATTTCAGTAGCAGCATGACTCACTTTTTTCCTGAAGATGGTAGGAGGAATGTGTCAGTCTCGTTACCGATCCTGGGCTTTGCCAGACGGCCGCTTACTTTTCAGTCACTGGGGGCTTTGGGGCTGACACTGACCTGCAGCTGGAGGCACAAGGAATGGGTGCAGGGCTTGCTGCCTTGGGCTGCCGTGCCAGGTATCATGCTCCCCCCAGCCCTTGGTCTCTCCTTAGCTGGATATTGCTGCTCTGACAACTGCGTATTCCCCGCTCTGCATCCCAGCCCAGAACAGTTCTCACACTGGGCTTTTGAAATGGCAGGAGGCGGCTGTGGTTCTCCAGTAGGCACTTCCAGGCCCACAGAGAAATGTCTCATTTAAAATTCACTTTATTTTGTATTTATTCAATTGTGCTGACACATACCACCCTGCATGTTCAGCTAAGAGATGGAGAGGCTTGCTAAAGCTCTGAACGTAGCCAAGCATGTGGCTATGTTTTACTTTCCCCTGGTACTGGGAACCTGATAACTATTGCAAAAACTGTATTGATACTTAATGATGAATACATTCTAAATAAAAATGTTTGCATTAGACCCTTCTAAAATGCCGTTGTGTGAACCTCAGAAAATGCATGGAGATCCAATTCATCAGGCAATGTTACTATAAAAAGTCATTTTATGAATGGCTTCGCTCAGAGGTTGTTTTAAATTATGGAAAGATGAAACAGCAATTACACCTTTCAGAGATGAAACTTTTCATCTTGTTGTTATCCTTCAGACACCATCGCACTGTGAGCCTGGGGAATGCTGGGCTGTATGGGGTCCATGCCGCCGTGCCTGACAGCACGGTCAGCACAGGGAGCACCCATCCTTGCCGAGGGGCTGGGGTGAGCATGAGACCCCCTTGACAGCCTTGGAGGGGGGAACGTAGAGGAGCAACTCCCAGCTGCAAATGCTTTCCTACCCGTAGCTCTGGAGGGGTACACATTTTAGCTCAGATCTCAACCTCTCCCTGGGCCTGGGTCTCGTGAGTGCAGAGGCGCGTGCGGGGAGCAGGGCTGGCTTGTGCTCAGCCCCTGCTGCTGCCGGAGCTGGCTTTGCTAGCGGGGCTGGGGATGCCCCTGCCATGCTGGCACTGGGGAGTTTCTTCTGCCTTCTGGGATGATGTTTTTATTCCATTTTCAGTTTCCTGAGAAACCACCACGTCTGTTACAACAGAAGCTCCCAGACTTGCCAGGGCCTTTGGGCACAAGTTTGGGGAGCGCCCCGTAGAGGGTGAGGAAACGCTGCACCGTCAGTGCAGAGACAAAAGGAATAGTCCATTAAGACAGTAGCAGAAATACATGTTTATGTGTGGTTTACTGAGTGGTACATGAATATGGGTTAACACAACCAGTTCCTCAGTGCACACCAGTGCCCCATGTGCTCCCCATGTGAAGATCTCCAGTGGGAATCACATGGAGAACATTGTGATGAAAACCTGCTGCTCGTGGGTGTGAGGAGCCGATGCCCACCTCCTGACCTCTCTCCAGCCCTTGGCCACAGCCTTCGGCACCTGCAGGGAGTGACCAGGGGAGCCTGGGCGAGCCCTAGGACACCCTCAGCCCCCCGTGGGCAGCTCCCCCCACTGCCTTGCAGGCTTTGGTGGTCCCCGAGACTGGGACAGGGCAGTGCCAGCAAAGCCCTGCCTCAGCGTACAGGGGACAGCTGCGTGATGCACATCATGACCGCTGAGGTGCCAGGGTCTGGGTCACTGAAGTAACCAGAAAACATGCAGCAAACAATCCCCCGGTGTTAATCTGAGGGGATGTGGCTGCAGGGAGCCCTCCTGCATGTGCTGCTGTGGTGGGGAGAGGGCACCGGGCAGGCACGGAGGCAGCGCCTGGTGCCTGGGACCCTGGCTGCAACGTGGGGTTGCCTTGCCCCACGGCAGGGGTTGGAGTCCCTTGGAGGGCACAAGACCTGCCTCCTGCACCAGCTCGGGCACCGGGATGCACCACAGCTATGGGCACCCAGCGGCCGCAGGCACAGGGTGGTTTCAGGGGATGTTTTGGAAGATGCACCTTCACATTCGCTTGGGTGAATGGCCAAGGTTTCCCTCAATGGGGTCTGGGACCACACTAAACCCACGCACACTCATCTCTCTGACAGACCTCAAACACAAGATCCAGAAACTCTTATTTTTGACTCTCTGACTCACTGGGGATCCAGATGTCCATGTTAGGAGTACGTATATATGTGTGTGTGTATACTTATATATGGCTATAGGGATACAGGTGTACTATGTTGTGTGTGTAGTGCTCATACATTGCCAATTTTTATGAGAGAAAGTGTAATAAAATACATGAAGTATTTCTGACCAGAAATATGATGGTTGGTATCAGCCCAACAGTAAATACCTCTGGGCCTGTGGAAAGCTTGGCCATGGGGTGGGTACAGGCATTGCCGCCTTTCTGGGGCAAGGGGTGAACCCACCCGAGTAATTAGCCAAATGACCCTTCTACACAAACACAACCTCCCAGGAGCTCCAAAACACTTCAGAGGCCACATTTGATGGCCACCCTGTAGATCACTGGCACCTGTATGATCATCCCCTAAAGTAGGCTTCCAGCATTTTAGCAGAAATCAAGCTGGGGAGGGTTTTCTAATGGAGCTATTTCATCTCTCCTGACTCCAGCCTCCACCCTTCCTCTTGGCACATACATACCTAGACACCTTCGCCCTGCCCCACACGTTGCTGTTGCAGCTAGTAACATCTCAGGTTTTGGTGGTGTGTAGCAAGCCAGCCTCCAGCAGCAACCCCACCTCTGTGGTGTCAGTGTTGGCATTTAACTGTGCGTTAAACTCACACTCACTGTATGGGTGACGGTATCTGGAAATAGGATAATGTAAAAGATGTAAAAATGAAATATCTAGGTCTTTCTGCAGGGGAGCCTGTCAGGTTTTCCATTCCTACGGGTCACGCTGTAAACAGGGACCTTGAGCATGTTGAACCCACTTGCATCAACACCAATTCATGGAGATGCCAGGAGGGTGCAGGGAGCGCGTGTGGGCGGAGGCAGTAGGAGCACCGTGCAGCAGAAAGGTTAGCCAAGCCCCCTATCCCCCCCCAGCCCAGCCCATGCCCAGCCCTGCTCCTGCCTCCCCTTTGTTGCCCACCAGCTCTGGGCAGTGGGTGCTGCCAGGGGATCCTGTGCTCTTCTGACAGGACCCTGCTGCTGCTCGTGGGCTCCCTTGGGCTCTTTGGGGCCGCCCCCACATGCTCACCCCAGGGGACTGCCCCACAATCATCACCCCTTGCTGCTCCAACACTGACTTTCCCAGGCCATTTGCTCCAGACTTGAAAAAAAAAAAAAAAGAAAAAAAAAAAGCCACGTTTGTGATGGCCTCCATCCTTCCCCTGCCTCCCCATCCCTGCCTGGAAAATGCAGCCCACTTCCTGCAGCTCAGGATGTATTTTTCTTCATCGCCATAGTGACAATGCATAAATATTTGGGGCTGGTGGGGTTTTGATCAGCTTTTGAAAGTCTTGACAAGGCTGGCAAACTCGTTGTTTATCTTATTGCATTTCGCATGGAGTCTCATGACTTGCAGTTGAGGTTGAGCAGCCGGAGGGGGGTGGCTGGTCCAGGATGCCTGCTGGGAGCACGGCCACTTGTTATTTTGCCGACATCTGTCAGGCTGCCGGCTGAAGCAGCTCGTTGCAAGCCATGGCCCTGCAGGTGCTGCACCAGGAACCCATCGCAGGGACAAAACGTCCAGGCCCCATGGAACGGGCGTTCATCACATTCTCCTCAAGGCTGAAATGAGACCCCAGCTGCCTTTCACGTAAACCCTCGCCCCATCCTCAGATGTCATTTCTTCTGGTAGTGAACAGTGGGCTGGCTTTGAATCATTTCAAAAGAGCTGGTCTTTTTAAGAGTCCTGGGCAGACAGGAGGAGACAGGAGAGATGCAGGCTACACAAACTCAGCAGAGTTTGTTGTCTGTTCAAGAAGGCAGGGGTTTATTTTTCATGTTTCCCATAATGGTTTTGTGTTTGGGCTTGGTTTTTTGGATTCGTTTTGAATATATATATATTTTTTAATTGGATCTGAAGAGTTGCGATTGCAGCATTTTTTCCCCTACTATGATTTTCCTCCCTCCTCTAACTGATGCCCCTCGATTGGGTTTGTGCAGAAGTATCGCTTTGGCGTGCCTACTGCAGAGAGAAGCAACTGGAGCAAGAAGCCGCTGCAGCAACACCTGAAGCTGCAGTCCAAGCACACCACCAGCCACCAGCTGGGCGCAGGGGACACGGGTGTGGGCTGCGGGCTGCGAGCTCAGCACGTCATGCAAGCGGTTGGAGCGAGCGGGAGGTCTGGGTTGCTAAACAGTCCCGGTGTTTTGAACAGACAGATCTCGTTTACCCTCCTTACTGTCTTTAGTGGGAAGCAACTGGGGAAGCGGTGCTGCAGGCTCGCTCTGCCCACCCCTCACGCCAGCCAGGGGTCACCTGTGGCACGCAGCCGTGCGGCTCCTGGCACCGCCATGCAGCCATCCCTGCCGTTCCACTGTCCCTGCCACACTGCTGTCACTGCCCTGTGGCCATCACTGCACAGCCCATCGGCTGCTTGCTGAAGGTGAGGTGATGCCAGCCGTGTGGTGGGCATGCCCTACCCCACGTGCCGGGGCTGCAGGTGCTGCTGGCCAGAGCCAGCCGTGGGTGCCCTGCGCAGCCTCAGCAACAGCCCGGGAAGCCGGGAGGAGGGAGCGAGCCTGGGCTGAACCAGCGATATGTGCAAAACGGGGAGAAAAAATGTTATGGCCTAAGAAGTCTTCAGAAATGTTATGGCCTAAGAAGTCTTCAGAAGGCAGAGCCGGCGTGTCAGAGCCACTGGCTACAGCCAAGCCCTGCAGTGCCAGGGACGTGCCGGCTGCCCGAGTGGCTCCCGGTCACTGCGGGGCTGGGGCTGCTCTGCTGCCCCTCTGGGTCCCAAACCCAGTGAGGATCACCAGGGATTTCTGATAATGGGTCTTTTGTGAGAGAGGAAAGAGACTGTAAGAGAGGAAACAGCAGGACATCTGGCAGTCCAAAGCACAGGGGGAGATGTTTAGCAACGCCGCTGGGTGCTCTTCTAGGGTGGTATGAAGAAAGCAAAGCAGCTGCAGTAGAAGGGGCAGGTGTTTAGACAGAAGCAGTGGGACCGCCCGCAGGGAACATCTCGCACAGCCCCGCCACATTGCTACTTGATTAACTCCTGATAAAACTCCGACCGCACAAATCTGGGCAGGGAGTCTTTCTCCATCAAGGCAAAGATCCTCTTCTGGGCCATGTCAAAGCTGCTTGGTGATGGTTCCGCCAGGTTCTTCATGGTCACAGCCTTGGTGAAGTGGTCGATGTTCACCTGTGATGGGAGTGTGAGAGGGATGGGGATCCTGCCTGTGCAAGGTGTGGGTGATGGCATCTCCCCTTGCCTGCTCTGTCCTACCAACAACCACGCGAAGGTCGAGGGGAGGGACTGAAGCAGGTTCACTTATTGGGGGGATTTGTTGGTGGCAAATCTGTCAGGATGAGGTTTATCCTGCAGCAAAGCTAACCAGGGAAGGAGGATTACTGTCAGTTGTCATCCCTTACGATTAACGTAAGCCCTCTGTGGAGAGAGGGGGACAGGCATGTGCTGGAGGTGCCTGTAGCAGGAGACAGCCCAGCAGAGGCTGAGCATGTAAAAGGGGGCACCAGGGCTGTGTGGGGTGGGAGTGCAGCACGTGGGGATGGGGCTGCCCCTTGCTGAGGGTGCAGCCCTCCGAGTCCCTCAGCCATGGTACAAGGTGCCCTGCAGCCACCGCTCTCCTTTGGGATGGAGGCCACTGGAGCAGCAGCCTCATCCCTCCTGCTCCCATCTCCTGGCCCACAGCCACTGACCTCTTTGGGTGCCTCGGTCTGGATGAACTCCTCGTAGATCTTCTTGGCCTTCTCTGCCATCTTCACAGGGGATTTGGTTTTCTTGTAGTCCTCGCAGGCCACCCAAAACTCAGCGTTCTCCTCACTGAACTCAGAGCGCAGGAAGGTGCGGAAGCTGGCGAGCCCATCTGTGGGGGGGCAGCGAGCTCTTGCTGAGCACCAGCGATCCCGGGGGGGGCAAGCCCTTGCTGAGCGCTGGCAGGGATGCTGGGTGGGGAGACGTGACCACAGGGGGATGTGAACTTACAGGGGTTTTGCAGGAGCTTCTCCAGGGAATCACGCCACTGCAGAGCCTCCTCCGGTGATGGCCTGAAGGGAGTAAAGAAAGTCCATGCTCACCCCACAGCCCTGGTCTGGGCTCCAGGTTTTTAAATAATTCCTTTAAAAATGGGGAGGAATGGAGGAACAGGCCTTGGAGACTGCTGCAGAGCAGGGGCGATGGTCAGGCTATAGGGTGCCGCTGCATCGCAGCACGGGTACCCTCCTCCTGGGGAGAGGCAAGTGCCAAGGAAGGTGGGTGAGGACGGGGCTGGGTGGGCAAATTCCTCCGTGTTTGAGCAGAGACGTGGACAAACTGCAAAGTGAGTCCCCCCTGCAGCCGTGGGTGCCCTGCTTGCCCCAGCACCCATGCACAGGAGAGCAGAGTCGCGGGGGGCGTGGGGGGGGGCGGCGGGTCTGCAGGCAGCTGGGAAGCATCCCTATGTATTCCGGCTGGAGTGGGGAAGGATGCTCCCTGCTGCGGGGGGTGGGGAGGGGCGGAGGGGGCTGGATCATTCCAGCTCTGCACTGCTGGGGCTGGGGTCAGCACCCCTCCACTCCCACAACCCGGCCGCCCCATTCCCACGCCCCACGGCGGGGCATGACGCCGGCCTCAGCTCCCTCCCTCCCCAGTGAAAACCTTCAGTGTTTTTCATCTGCGTGGGTTTTCTTTTTTTCTTTTTTTTCCTTTTTTTTTTTTTTTTTTTTTTTTTTAAAATGCAACGCTTGTAAATATGACCTAAAGAGCTTTGTGGGGTTTTTTTGTTTGTGGTTTTGTTAAGCCTCAAGGAGTTCGCCCAAGCTGCCCTGGGGGCCCACGGGGGCCAATGCCCAGCGCTGGAGGCAAGGGAAGCCCCCAGGGCCATGGAGCGCTGGGCTGGCTGCAGACCGTGGCCGCTCGCCACCCGCAGCACTGCACTCAGGCTTGGTTTGCTGCTGCAGGGCTGAAACCCTCTGGGTGGGCACAGCATCCCTGCGGCCGGGGAGGGAGCATAGGGCAGGACAACCTGACAGTCCTGGGGACCTTGGTGCTTCAGCGGTGCCTCTGAGGCAAGTGGAGGTGCTCCTGCCCAGCCGCCCTGCCCGGGGGGACCCAGCAGGGGAGAGAATGGCAGAAATGCAAGGCTGGCACAAGTTGGGTGTCCAGCCCTCACTCATCATCAAATCGCCAGCACTCAGCGGTAAAGACCATGATGGGGGCTCTGATCATTCAGTTTCTGGACCTCAAATTGCATTTGCACTTGCTGTCAAGGATCAAAATCCCTCCCTACCCCCATGTTCCTGGCAGGGGTCTCCCCAGCCTGATGAGCAGGAGCATCGCTGCAGCAACCCAACACAATCCCGATTTCCTGGAAACTACCAAATTCACTTTTCCACGATCTGAATGTCCCTGGGATGATATGAACTGCGAGCAAGATGCTGATGGGTGAGTGATACTGAGGCTGCGCGATGGTGCAGTGCAGGAGACAACTCCTCCGGCCAGTGGAGAGTTCTCCAGCTTTCTGCAAGGATGGGTAATGGGGACAAATGTGTCTCCTTCGCAGAAGCATCCGGGGCTTGGCAGCAACCAAGTGCAAAATGCACCATCCATCACGGCTATGCCCACCCTGCCTGGCTCGGCAGCTCTCACGGGTTGGCAGGCACTGCTCTGACAGGCGTCCCCCCATGCTACAGCCACCAAAGTGACCACAGCGTAGGGTAACATTGCCTGGGCTGAAGGGGAATGTGGGGAGAAGGACTGGTGTAAAACAGGGTTGTGATTTTAAAGTGGAAATAGAAACCTGGCCTTGCGAAGAGTGGATACGTGCCTCTCCTGGTTTTGTCATGACATGGCCACATCAGTCCCTCAAGATGAGCCCTTGTTCCTGGTGCTATGAGCTGGGCCAGCCGGCCTCTCCTACCGCAGGCACATTAGGCAGTCTGGGTGCTGTCAGACCTGGGTCCTCCAGCACTGTGTGTGTCTGGGTGCAGGTCCAGGGCAGGGAGCAGCTCCCTGGGGCCGGGGCATGTGTTCCCAGGACAGTCTCACACACCCAGTGGTGGCAGGGCTGAGGGGTGGCAGAGGAGTGGCCAGGACAGCAGCTCAGGCAGCTGGCTGAGCTGTCCAAGGCTGGGCTGGAGGTACCCCAGGTGAGACCATCACCCTACATCCAGAAAGCCATCCTGCTTTTAGATTTAAGCTACCGTTTCTTTTCAAGGTTTATTTTGCCTCATTCGAACTGTTAATCCTACAGCACAGCCCATCAGCCTCTAGCTTCTCCTCTGCTTTGCTTTGTCATTAAATCAGCTCAGTGCCAGAGAGCAGAGGCTGAGGACAAAGGCGATAAGGTGAGATGGTACCATCATGATGGAGCTGCCCAGAGCCAGGTGTTGTGCCATGGGGCTGTGCACCCAGCTCAGGGACACGCTGCCGCCCCGAAGCCAGCAGGCTTTGTAGGGCTGGCACCTCTGGGATGAGGCAGGTGACCCGGAGAAAGCCAAGTGTCGTATGCCTCTGGCAAAACCTCTACCGAATAATTTGAAATCTCATCAAAAGTAGAGTTTCCATGAGAAATCTGGTTTCCATAGAGCTGTATTGCCTGACACATCTCCCACTGCTCTGACATAACTCTCTGAGCCTGCACCTAGCCGGTAGGTCACCAGGAGCGTGCCATGGGCTCCCTGCCGTGTAAAGCCTTGTGCCCACCCACAGCCGGGGCTTCAGCTACTTTGCCCCCCAAAGGGGCTGGCACCCACCCCTCCAGCTGGGCCCAGATGCCAGTGCAGCAGTACTCACTTCTGGACCTTGGGCAGCTTCTCTGGCTTCTCCGGGTAGGGAATGATGAAGTCAATGGCCGAGTCAGGCTTCTGGAGCAGCGTGCCCAGCTTCGTCTTGATCTCCTTGGCCCTGCAGGAAGGGACAAGCAGAGGCAGGTCAGGCAGCGGGCTGGGGCAGCAGGGGTGGTCTCTGCCCTGTGCCCGCACAGACCCCTGCACAGCTGCTGGTGAGCTACAAAGCTGTGTAATTAATTACACGTGAACAAATGGACTGTAAAGGCGCCTGGTTGAGGCAATTCAAACCAGGCACTTAGAATTAGTGGCAGCTCTTGATCTTGATCTCTTTGCTTTGTCCTCATCTGTGGCCAAGGTAATTGTATCAGCAGGGCTGGCGGGCTGCTCTGAGGATGAATTAGGGGACACGTGTGCAGCACTCAGTTTCTATAGTGATGAGCCCGGAGGAGATGCTGGTGAGGAGATGGAGGAGCTGTGCAGGATGCTGTGCTGGGCTGCTGCCCCGCAACGAGCCCCGTTCCATGTTGCACCCACCAGCCCCATGCCAGCCCCATGCTGGCAACAGCATTTGGAGCAGGGTGCCCTGAGATAGATATAGATATATATACACACATAGTGTATATATAAGTAATATATAAGCCTTATGTCTGCAGCAGGAGGTCTCCTGCCAAAGAGTACCTCCTGGGTGCTGCTTTCCCTGGGCAGAGGGGAAGGAAGGATTTCGGGAGCTGAAGTGCTCTGCCTGCCAAAGGCTGAGTGCCAGTCACCACTGCCCCAAGGCCATGCTCCCCACCTCCACTGGGAGGATGTGGAAACGAGAGGGCTCCTGGGGCTTGACAGCAGGTCCAGCTGCCTCCCACAGTGTTCCCTTCCATGCGATACAATTTGCAACATGGTCCTGAGCATCTAAAGCCACCGAGGAGGCTCTGCTCTGCTGCAGCTTGGTGGTGGTAGCAAGAGCAAACCAAGCTTTTGCAAAGCAAACTCAAGTGTGCTGCATAAGGCTGAAGAAATAAAGGGGTGAAAACAGACAGCCCCCCCGCCCCAACCCCATCTTTGCAGGGCAGGACTCTTCCCCAGCACAGCAACATTTGGTGGCTTCCAGGTCATCTTGCTGGCACAAGAGGTGAATGAGAGCGAGGGGACACACCACTCCCCAGGGGCTGGCTGGGCTTGGTGCCTTCACCGTGGCACAGCTGTCAAAGCCAGGCTGCAGCTCCCCAGCTTCAGGGCTCACTGCGCTTCTCCTTTCTGCTCTTTGTTGTCACAAGCCCTGTGCGGATGATCGCTCCCTTGCTAGGTCTGCTATCTCATTTCCATTGCTTTAATTTTTTCCCTCTTTGTAAAACTCCCCCTGTGTTTTGGTTTTCCACTTGCCAGCCCCCTGGGTGATTCTTTGAGACCCAGCACAGACTGCTGCTACATTGGCTGCCCCCCACTTCTCAGGGGGCGCAGGCAGAAACCTGCCTCTGACAACTGCCCTTGCATGGGAGTGGGCAGCGGGGCCAGCCAGAGCGAGCAGCCCAGCCTGGGTCTGCATGGACCCCCGTGGTGGGGGTAGAGCATGGGCAGCACAGACCCAGACACCCAACTGTTTTCATGGAAAACAGCAGCTACAGGATGGCTTCTGCTGCTTGCGCTTCTGAGAAAACTTGAATTATGAATGGAAAGACCAGGACCCCAGGCAAAAGGTGACGAGGTCCCCACGCTCCCACACTGAGGTGCCTCTGGGACAGGGATGCTGTCGTGCACCATTCGTTCCCCTCCCTCTGATAAATAAACAAAATGCAGATAAATGTGTCAAGCTGGAGCTGGCTCCTGATGCCCAGAGCCTGGGGCTGGCTCTCCTGCAAGCCTCAGGTGCCCCTTGGCACCCGGTCGGCTGGCACTGCCATGCTGGGACCCCCACGGCAAGCCCTGACCCACATGGATGGCACAGCTGCAGCAAGGAGCAGCAGGTGACATGGGCAGGAGCTGCAGCCCTGTTGGCACTGAAGCAACGAGTGGGTGCAGAGGGTGCCCAGGAAAGCTGATGGAGCAGGACAGCCTCTCCCGTGGCTCTGCTTTCCCAAACGTCTGTGCTTGTGTCCACAGCTCCCCACAGGGAATGGGATGCATGGGCTCAGGGAGGGCAGAAATACCACCTGCCACCGTGTCCCTCTCCCTGCCATCACCCAACACTCAGAAGGGCAGAGCCAGGGACGCCGCCACAGCCGACCCGCTGCCAGGTGCTGTGCACCAGGGACAGTCCCTTCAGGAGACTGGACTACGTGTCCCATCGCAGAGCTGCTGCCTGGCAGAGGCAGGGGTGAAGAGCAAGGGCGAAGGGGCTCACCCACCTCCGAAGCCAGAACGGTGGATGCCGGGAGGTCCTGGGCAGGCAGGGGGAAAGCGTGGGCTGTGCTGGGAGCAGGGGCGGCACCGAGAGCCAAATCTAACACACAGCAGCCTAAGGAGGTGGGAAGACAGGGCCAGGACTCTGTCACTGTTTGAGCAGGACCAGGGGATCCCCCTGCCCTGGTGTGGATGAGGCCAACACACACACACAAGGTTTGGGTGCCATTGGCAGCGGCTTCACACAGCAGCAAACGCTCTGCTGGATAACGCTTAGACCTGTTCAAGATTTTTCTCTCCAATCCCCACCCTCTGACAGTGACTTACGGCCAACATCTGTCAGGCTCAAAGGCCTTAATGGGCCTTAATGGCCCTGAGCAGCCCCAGCTGAGCCCCACACCCTGCCCACGGCTGGGGGCTCCATTTAAGCTTAGCCCTGGGGCTACCTTCTCTCAGGCTGTGCTGTGGGTAGGCTTCTCCCCAGCCTGGTCTTCTGGATTGATGCTGGACTCCTGTTGCAGTCCCCCTGCTTGCTGCTCCCAATGGGGCTCCTGGGATGGCTCCATCCCATGGTGCTGTTGATGGACCATCACTGGCTGCCCACCCTGCTGAAGCCCCGCAGGTGCCAGTGTGGGGACAGCAGCAAGAAGCTCCTGCCGAGCAAGTCGTCAGCTGTGCGGCCTTTGTGAAATATGGGGAGGTGGCGGACACTGAGGAAGCTTGTAGAAAGGGAACAAAAAGGACAGCCAGAGAGCTGAGTGCCTGCAGGCTGGTGGGAGGGAAGGACTATTTGAAGGCATCATCCTGGCATCCTCCAGCAGATATATTACAAGCTTTCAAGAAAGGTTTCAGCAAAGGCTAAGCAGCAGGGTAAAAGAGGCAGATATAAACAAAAAGGCATCCTTCAAGAAGCCCCCAGCTATGTCTGAGCGAGAAAAAGCAAGAAGACCGTAAACTGTGGAAGGTTAAGTGTAAGAACATGTGGGAGTAAGCCAAGAAAAAGTCTGAGAAACAACTTCCAAGAAGCACTAAATGAAAACATGGGCTCTGTCAAACATATCAGGCGCAAGAAGGCTGCTGAGGAGGGTCAGGAGAGACTCCAGCTTTAAAAACAAAAAAGAGGCTCAAAGAACTAAAGCTGCTGCTGTGCCCAAGGACAGGCGGGTGCCAGAGGGAATGCCCCTTCAGGAGAAAAAGGCGCCAGGCGGGATGTGAGGAGCCATGAAGCTGCGAGTGTGATGCTGTATGGGCAAGTCAGCAGCAGCTGCATCGGAGAGCTGTGGTGGACACATGGACAAATATGGTCTATTGGAGAGCAGTCAAGGCAGCTCTGGCCGTAGGAAGAGATTCCTCTGAACCTATCAGCCCCCTCTGAAAAGGCCAGCAAGCACGTGCTTTGGGGAGAGTTGGGGGTACCAGCCCTCTTGGGCCTGCAGGGGACCCCGGATGGGCTCCCCAGACCCCAGGCAGCTGCAGGAGGGAAGCTCATCTCACGGATGACGGCATGGGAAAGGTAGCCCACAACGCATAGGGGACATGGTGTACTCCTTGGGGAGCGCGGGCTGGGACTGTGCTGTGAAATGTCACTCGCATGGGGAGAAGGGGGTCAGTGGCCGAGCAGCAGATATTGCGCTGCCAGGGTACAGCACTTGGGGACCAGTCGTGAGGAACTGCAGGGGGGTCTCATGAGACCAGCAGCTGTTGAAATGCCTCATAGAGCAGCACAACATGATGCACATGGGACAAACCGGGTCCCAGCTCTGTGTATAAACATGTAAGTGAAGCTGCCTTCAAGAGGGAGGATTTGAGGGCATAACAGAGATCAGCGAAATCAGCAGCATGGCAGCAGTGGAAAAAAACTAGTTTAGGATTAGAAAGTAGCGGAAGAGTGACAAAGAAGATGACAGCAGAGCAGAAACATGGAGATTACCCACATCTGGAAGAGTGCTGCTCAGCTGCCTGTGGCGCAGGAGGCTGCAGACCAGGCAAGGTGAGCATGGGGCTGTAAGGATGGCCAAAAAGCATGTTTCAAGAAATTGTCACAGGCATTTGTGTTCATGCCTCTGATGGGGATTTGCCTTGCTTTTGTGCCAGCAGCATCAGCCTCCAGTGGCGCAGCTTCAGCTGACAAGGGGGAACTTCGCTCGAGCTCCCCCCAAAACAGTGAATGCCACCCTCACTCTCTAAAAACCAGTAGTAAGGCATTTGCAGCTGCAAGGAGACCCTTGCTGGGGAACTCACACGGGAAGTCTTCCACAGAGTTACCAAGGACTGAGTGCCCTGTCACCGTGTGCGGTGGCCTCCCTCACATCTCTGCTTCTCACCAGACCCCCTCCAAAGCCCCTCCAGCTCCGCAGGAGGGTTTCCACCAGCATGGAAGGGGCTGGGGGCTGGAGCCTGCCTGGGTTCCCAAGGGGTGGGAGCAGCCTGGGAAGCACCAGCACCCCCGGGCAGGCTTGGAGGGCAGTGCGGGGAATGAATGGGTGCCAGGAGCAGGGCAGGGTGGGCGCTCTGCAGGGAGCCGAGCCCTGTGAGAGGGGCCGGGGTGCCTCATCCGTGTGCAAGGGAGGCGCAGGCAGCGAAAGAGGGTTTTGAGGCTCTTTGGAGCCAGGGCTGGTTTTGCCTCGGAAAGGCAACTGCATTCCTGCTTTTTTCCTTCCCCAATCCACCCCAGAATTTGCAAATATTAAGATCTGAGGAGAACGGGCTTCTGCTCTGGGCCCGCACAGGGGAGCGGCTGAGGTTGAGGGGTGGGTTTGGGGCAGCCCAGAGTCACAGAGAGGGTCCCAATCCAGAGGGGAGACTTTGGGACTGGATCAGCACTTGCCCCCCTCCCTGAGCATGTCAGCCACTTGCAGCATCCCACTGAGCCCCTGCCAGCAAGCCTCCCTTCCCTCCCAGTTCAGAGCTGGGTGATCCCAGTCCCCATGAGAGATGTCCATCGTGGGGATGTGCTGTAGGAAGAGCCTCTCTGCCCCAGCAGAGCCCTGCAGGGAGGCAGCCCCCCTCGGCACCCCGGCACATGCTGGCCGCTCTCACCTCTCCAGGCACGTGTGGGGCAGCGCTGCTAATCCTTTGCACATCTTGGCAGGCTGTGGTTTTCCTCAGCCACGAGAAGAGTGTGAGCGATGGCTCAAGCAGGCAGCAGCAGCTCAGTCTGCAGCCCAGCTCCCCTCTCTCACTCCTATATAGCACTGGGAGCTGGACCCCCGCCAGCCCCGTAACCAATGCCGTCCATCCCGCTGCAGCTGGCCCCGGCCCCAGTGGCTTCTGGATTTTGTTTTCTCCTCTCTAAGCTCACGTGGAGGGGAAAAAAATGTGGTTTTTCTGGGGTGAGATCAGGTAATCAAATTGGAAGGGCCAAGCTGCTGTTTGGGGGTCTTTGGGAAGCCCACGGAGTTTTGACTTAATGACATATCAGGCTCCAGGTCAGTATTTAGAAAAGCCAGGTAGAAATGCTTCATTCAAGCAAGGTTTTTTCCCAGGGCAAAATGTCACTTTAATAAAAATAAAAGTGCTTACAAGAAGTCTTGTTGTTGATTTAAAGGCTGTGGCTAGTGTCAGAATATCCACAGCTTCAACAGTGGTTATCGGTTGGTGGGTAACAGTGACTTTTGCTCCAGAACAAATTCATTTTAATGTAAGTGTAAAATAAATTAAATCTTTTAATCGTAGCAAAGGTTCTGATTTATCTGACAGTGACACTTTAATAAGGCCGAAAAGAATTCCAGCCCAGTATTTTGTTATATGGAAAATCTGGAGCCTTTTTCCACTCCCCTGCAGAGCAGTAAAACACACAGCCGAGTCTGGAGCCGCCCACGATGTGGGATGCAGGATGCAGGATGCGGGACCTGAGCAGGGACCGGCCCCCACCTCTCCCTGCATGGCTCTGCCCCATCGCTGCCCCACTGAGACACAGCCCCTTGCTCACCTAAAGCTTGGGTGCTACACGGGTGTTCCTGTTTGCTCGGGGAAGATCTCTTTGGTCACTCCATTAACTCGCAGTCACGGAGCCAGTGCCTCCCTATGGTCATGACATCCATGGCATGAGTTTCTCCCGGCCTCAGCCAAGCAGCCAGGCATGGTGCAGGTGCAACCCCAGTGAGCGAGGCTGCTTCTGAGAGGCAAATCATGGCAAACACGGGGACCAGCCTGGCTCCCAGGGGACCCATAGCCAAAGCCTTGACTCGGTGGGTCCCCATGGCCGCTTGAGGGGAGGATGCACTGCAGCCAACAGCTGCAATGGAGTCATCCTAACACAGCTTAGCAGCACTTGGAGAGGGTAACCACGGCTGTCCTGGGCATTTCCCTCCTGCCTTCCAGCTAGGATGTGACAGCCTGTCCACAGCAGGGTCACCTGCGGCATGGCTCATCACCCAGGTTTGCATGGCTGGACTAGAGCTAGCGCAAGGGGAAAGCCCTGACACACGCAGGGTGGCTGTGGAGGTCTGCACAAACTCTTCTGCAGTTTGTGTGGGGGCACCCACTCACACCCACATGGGTCTTTGCCACCCCACACAGGTGCCTGTGCAATTACACCTGCTCTGGCACAGGTGCAGAGAGGGTGTGTGGCTCCGCTCTGCCTCCATCCCCTGCTCCACCCCAGCCAGGGCATCCCCTGAGCGTCCCACTGGGAGCGGGGGCTCAGGCTTCACCCTAAAAACCTGCCACATGCCTGTCCCTGACCTCAGCTGCCTGAGTGACTATGTGCCTTAAATGTGCTTCCGAGTGCCTTGTTTTAACACGCACAGCCCTGAGCTGGGAATAGAGACCTTGCTCCCAGTCTGGCTGTCCACACCCCAAGGGCACTAATGGCCCTAATTGCCCTGAGCAGCCCCAGCGGCCCCCTCAGCACTGGGCCCCCTTTCCCCCGTGGAGCAGTGTCAGAGTCGTGCTGGCTCTGGCTCCTGGATGGACTTCAGACCTGCGTTGCAATCCTGTCTCCTGCTGCTCTGGAATTATGCAGAAAGCACAACGTCTATGTTTCAGCATGTGGGTGCAGTAAGCAAAAGCTAGCGGTCTGCTAGAAACCATGCCTCCCCAGAGAGCTGGGCTGCCTTTGTACTGGTTTGTAACGGGAACTGAACAAAAAAAAGCACAGCCTAAAATTTCAGAGGATGAGATTTTTGAATGACATTTGTCTGGGCTTGGGAGGATTAGAGATCCCCAAGATGTACCCAGGCAGTGGTGCCACATCTGGGGGCTGCCCCTTCCCGCTGCCTGGCATTGACGTCCCCAGCAACCCCCCTTGTGCCTCGCAGAGCCGGGAAGGCAACGATGGCAGCTGCAGAGGATGGAAGTACTTTACTCCTTTACAGGCTGCTGCTGTCTTGCTCTTTTCCGAGAGCAGTCAGGGCAGGCTCTGCTCTTAGTGCCTCAGTTTGGGAATAACCCAGCTGCCCCATCTCCCAGCCGCTGTGGTGCAGCCCCCTGCCCCCCAAAGCACTGCAACCTTGCAAGCTCAGCACACTTTCTGGGCTGCACCTGTTGCTCTCAGGCCCAGAAAGCATGTTGGGGCTGTCACCAGGGTACCCCACGTGCGGGGTCAGTGCCTGCCAGCTTGGTGGCTGTTTTGAAAAGCTCCTTTGAGGCTGAGGTGCTGTCCGCAGGGTGCTTTGCCAGTCGGCTGGGCCCATCCTGGCACGGAGGGCAGCGGGTGGCAGTGGGGGGTGGGCGAGATGTGCCAGTGGTTCTCACAGCTCCAGGGCTGGGGAGGACAGCAGGGCCACGGGACTGGGCGAGAAACCCCCGCAGCCTCGCACTCAGCTGCTGAGCCATTGGGAACACAGTTATTTATTCTCACTAATTTTCAGTAATAAAGTTAGCATCGAAATCCCAGGGGACCTTGGATCTGTGGGATCAGGCGGTTTGTGTAAATGCTGTCCAGCAGACACCGAGCACCCTTATGTGCTCTCCTTCCAGCTGCTCCTGGGGCCATTTGCTCCTGGCTAGCAGGCAGTTGCTCCGGGCACACAGGGACACGGCTCTAGCCCTGCAGACCTCCTGCTGCTCGGAGGAGCCTGAAGCTTTGCCCTGTGAGACCCCACAGAGGAACTGGGTCTGTCCCCTCAAGACTTTTACCTACTTTACCTCTTTCAGCCCTGGGCAGGCAAATCCTCTGCTCCTGTGGCTCTGCAGTAGTTCAGTGACGGATGCTCTTACTCTCCTCCACAGGCCTAGGGTGGGGGTTTAATGACTGCGCAGAGCAAGTCGGGGAAATTGAGGTCCAAAATGAGTGGAGAAACTCCATGCAAGAGGGTGATAAGGAAGCTATACCATGTGCTGGGTTTGCAGTTGTACATTTTAGCAGAGACTGATCTGCAACACCGAAAAAGAAACCATATACCGTTGCACAGAAACAAGAGTTACACAGAAACAGCTTGTATTTTCTGCAGATCTTTGTCCAGTAAGAAATGTTTGGTTTGTGCATTTCAAGGCTTTAGAGTGCTAAGAAAATATTTCCAATAAGAAACTACCCAGACCTTCCTTTTCTTCCCACGACAGCTTAATTTCTTTAAGAGCCCTTCTGGGAGAGCTTTTTTGGAGATCCAAGTGCACTCTGAGGACCAGATTGTCTTGTGTACACAATGGCTGGTTTCCTCCAAGAGCACTCGAGGTTTGTGCCTTGCCTTGCAACTGCCCCCTCAAAAGCCATGTGGAATCTCCCATTACATGAGATTTATCCTGGGCCTTGTTATTTCCAGACTTTATTATCCCTTCTAACAATTTGCCTTTTATAGAAGGCAGCCGCGCTGTTTTGCAGTTTCCTGGTTCCCACTGGAACTTTTTAAAAATTAGCATCATGTTTAACAACATTGACTGTTTGGTAGAGGACCACTGTAATTCTCACTCAGGCATGTATTTGGCAATTCATCCGAGAGCTCCTTCTGGCAGTTTTTTAACCATGTGTTCTAAATATGGGGTTAAAAATATCCCCACCCACCCCCCAAGTGCTTTGGGACAGTCATGCAAATGCATGTCCCCTCAGGAATGATGCTAGCGTGTGCTCCTTCACAGCAAAGGCCAATGCAAGTAACTCAGCAAGCCTTTCTGTGATGGCTCACTCTTTCTTACAGCACCTGCTCATGCCCTGTCCCTGGGGCTCTCTGGAGAGCTTTCCGCTTCTCACACAGTCATGATTAATTTTCCCACCTTCAGGATGCTTTCTTCAGATCTTCTGTGGCTTCCCTTTCACCTGTAACTTTCCAGAGCTTGCATTCTTTTTTTTATTCTCTCACCTGTATGCAATTTTCACTTCTTTTAAGGTCTTACCACTTCAGATCTTCATTTCCACTCCCCTATATAACGACATCACCTTTTCTAAAAAATCCCTTTGAGCATTGGCGTGCATTTACACCTATACAACCAACGCTGCATGCTTCAGCAGCTCTTGTGCTACATCAGCTCAACACCACTCACATACTTGTGTGATGCTCCTGACCAGCCTACCTCTCATTTCCCTTTTGACATTAAATATTACTCTAAAGGTATTGCTTTTGCTCTCACCAGCACAGTCTGATCGCTGATTATGGCTCCGTGGCTCCTCGTTTGTTACATTTAAACTAAGCCCCATGCATGGCTGAGGGTGTGCTCCGGTACAGTTCTTCCTTTGCTCCCCATTAATGCTTAGTGTGGGTTTGCACCATCCCACTGCCTCCACCAAGCCTCTGAGATCCAGCCCGATGATGAAAACATTTGTGTAAAGGAAGGAGATGAGAGACCCAGGCTCCCTCTGCTCACCACATCCAAGTCACTGACACAGGAGCCACGGGTGAGGTCGAAGAGGAGAAAATCCTGGAAAGCAGCGTTACCCAGAGCACTGGGACTCTGGCCAGCTGGGAATTTGGGAGTCACGTAAGTCCCGCGTCCCAGCTGCAGAGCCACCGAGTTCCTCGACCCTGAGCATGAGGCCTGAGAACAGCCGGGGCTGGGACACGGTGCTGCTCCTCATGCCTGCTCAGTGCCAGCAGCAGGGACCTGCTCCCCTTCCAGCACCTGGGCAGCACAGGGCAGGGACAAGCCCACGCCGACACGTGCATGGGGCTGGCCTCACCGCTGGCACACACTGAGCACCCTTGGGAACACAGGGCCAAGCTCGGTTTACTTGTATCCGTAAGGAAAGCCCAGAGGAGCCTGTGGGGACAGGCATTTTCAAGTCAACGCAAGTATTTGCATGGTGTTTATGCTACTTAAGTGATAGCCCAGGACTGAACACCAGCACCCCCATAGTGGCCCCTCTGCACCCAGAGCAGATTGGTGAGGGCAGGCTGTGTGTTTGCAGCCACCTACTGCAGGCAGAGCCACCACCCTGGGCACCTCAGCAACTGCTGCTGAGCTTCCCGGAGCTCCACTATCCATGTGGCACTGGTGCCAGCAAGTGCTCTGGGGGGTGCAGCCTCAGCGTGGGCAGCCATGTGCTGTCCCTGCTTCCCCATGTCCATCTACAGCATGGCCCCTTGCCCACGTGCATGCCCTGAAGTGTCTCCAAAAGACATGATCTGTGAACAGATGCGGTTGGGCTGGCAGTGTGCAGGTGACAGACACAATTTCAGCACAAAGTTAACACAAACAGAACAGTTATAGGACTTTATTTAAGCCCTGAATTCAAGAAATTGCCTGGATTACACCATTTTACCTGGATTCACATGCTGGATCCAAGTAGCAGAGCACATTGTTTCTCCTCACCCCCCAGCCAGCACCCACATTTTTGGTCGCTTGACAGTATCAGCTGCCGTGCAAAGAAGTGCACCTCTACCTCCACATTAACACAAGCACCACGCTCCCCTCCCATGCGTGCGTTAGTTCTTGGCCCAGAGGAGCATCTGAGCAGTGAGTCAAGCTCTTTCCTGCCCATCCTTTTTGCCCTACGTGCCCTGCTGTGGCACTGCCTTTCCCAGCTCGTGGATGGCCCTGTTCTCCAGCACCTCCACCTTCCCCTTGCCTGGCTGCAGCACGCTGGCCACCATAGCCCTGGCCACCGTTTCCACAGGCACTGAGTAAGCGGTGGGGAAGACCCAAGCCACGACACCCAGAAACTGCTGGGCTATCCACTCCGCGGGCCGGGACTCCTGACGCTTGCACAGCAGCACCCTGCAGAGCAAGGAGGTAAGGTGGGTCAGGCTGAAACCATTCCCTGGGGAAAAGCTAGAGACTGGGTTCTCCAGCTGCACTAGGGGCAGCTTGCTAAACCCACATGGAGGCTGTGCGGCTGTAGCAGGGCCCTAAAACACGACTGAGCTGAGCCCAGGGACACTAAGCTCCTTTCCCTGCAGTGCTGCACAACCAGGATGCTAGTTCTCCCGGGCAGCAAGAGCACAGTACAGCTGAAGGGATACAGGTGAGTATCCTCACTGCATGAGGTCAAGGTCTGTGCGGAGAGAAGCTCTGGCCTATGTCCCCCAACCTCTGCTTTCAACCCAAGCCTCTTCCTGCATGGCGTGTGACGCTAGGACTGGGACTGGCTGTGGGAAACTGCTGTGCATGCTCCCTGCAGCATTGGGAAGCAGTGCGCTCATCCAGGAGCTGCATTTGCAGCTGGTGGCTTTTTCCACTCCCCCGCCACCTCCCAGCCCTAACCTTATGCATCCTTTCTCTCTCTCTCCATTTCCCAGCCCCCTGCCCTGGCAAACCCTCCGCTCAAGCCCTCCTCCACCGCTACTCACGCTGGCCGGAGAATGGTACAGCGATCAAAACCAACAGCCTGGACCAGGTTCTCCACTTCTCCCTGTGAGAGCGGTTAGGCAGGATGAAAGGAGATGAGGGTGACTGCAAGCACCATCCCCGCCGCCCCATGAACTGGCAGGAGAGCGCTGCTCAGCCGCGAGCAGGATGGCATTAATGCCCATGCAAAGCAGGTACAGGCCAGCCAGCCAGCAGCTCTCCAGGGAAAGGCAGGACTGGGTGAGGGTCTGGACCACTGACTGTGGGTCACCAGCGCACCCTTGCAACCATCATGCTAATTGCAACTGCCTGCTCCGGAGAGGTGGCATCAGGACATGGTGTCCAGCCCTAGGGATCCTGGCAGAAGGCACTGGCAGACAGCGCTGAGCCCAGCAGGTGTTGGGAGCTGCAGCACATGATATACGGGGAAAAAGAACATTTGCAGTAGGTATGGTGCCCCTCGGGGAGCCTGTGGGCTCCCCATCCCCGGACACTTCATGTTTCCCCTGGACATTCCCCACCTGGCTGTGAAGCTATCCCAGCTTGGGGCTGGGCTGGAGACCCCAGAGGGTGGTTTGAAGCGGGAGACAGAAGCCGCATGTGGGTGTTGTGCCGTTTTGGGCAAAGCCATTCGCGTGGCTGCCCAGCCAAACCCCTGCCCTTGTCCCTCAGCACCAGCAGGACCCCCCGAGCCACTTGCATCCCTTGAACCCTCATCTCCTGCTTCGATCCAGAGCATCCCCGCGTTCTGTGACTCCTGCAGAAGCACCGGGAGCCCCCCCACAGCTGCCCCCTCACCTTCACACGGAGGTAGAGGAAGCGGCTGTGCTGGTTTGCCCCCCGGGAGGACTGCAGGACAAAGTGCTTGCAGCCCCCTGCCCGCGCCAGCTCCGCTGCCTGCGCAACATAGTCCCGGTCCACGCGGACGAAGCCGTCCTGCAGGCAGAGGGGAGACGGAGGGTCAGCATGGCAGGGGAGGGCAGGCAGCCCGCCGCCCCCCCCAAGGGGGTCCCACTCACCGCCCCAGCCTTGGCCCTGGTGGTGCCCAGGCAGCAGAAGCCGACGTCGTGCCCCTGGAACGCGGCGGAGTGCTCACTCAGACGCTCGAAGTCCACCACCGCCTGCTCCTGCGGGGAGGCCGAGGCTCAGCGCGCCCGCCGCCGCCGCCCCCCGCCGCCCCGGGACCCCCGGCCCCACGCACCACGGCCGCCTCCGTCTCCTCATCCAGGCTCAGCCGGCGCCGGCTGACCAGCGTCACCCGGGCAAAGAGCCGCCGGGCCAGCAGCTCCCGCAGCAGTGCCCGGCCAGTCGCCCCCGAGGCGCCCAGCACGAAGCAGGCCCTGCCGCCATCTGCCGCCATGATGGGGGAGCGGAAGCAGGCCCGGGCGGGGAGGTGTGCCTCCGGTCTGCCTCCGGTCTGCCTGCCGCCTGCCTGCCGCCTGCCTGCGGCCTGCCTGCCGCCTGCCTGCCGCCTGCCCACAGGAGAGCCGCCAGGCAGGCACAGCAGCCCTTTCTCAGGGACTGGGGGAGGCTGCAGGGTCTCTGTGTCCCCCCACGCCTAAGCAAAGGGCTGCCCCGGGGGACCCCCCTCTACCTCACTGCTGCTGGTGTCCCCTCTCCCGTCCCTGCGGGGCAGAGCCCATGCAGAAAGTGTCCCCGGGGGGATCTCCGTGCCCCTCAGGCCAGGTGGAGGGGCTGTGTGCCGGGGGTGGCTCAGAGGGTCTGTGACCTGCCAGGCAGACCCTCCCTGAAAAGCACCGGGCTCAGTGCCACGGGGCGCCCTATAGCTGTGTCCTCCAGGCAGGGGGTGAGTCACCCCCCCTGCCACCCGCGCTGGACCTGCCACAGCCGTGGCAGCTTCCCTGGTGACTCCAGTGTGAAGCAGCTGCTGGTGCCTGAAGAGCAAGGAGATGGAGCCCACTCCCCAGGGGACCCTCGCTGAGCAGGTCCTGGGGTGTGCTGTTAGGCACAGAGGCCCTGCTCCAGATGCCCGCCCGGTGGGGATGACTGCCATCGTCCCCGGGGCAGGCCGGGTCCCACTGGGGCATAGCTCGAGCGGGCATGTGGGCACCCGGGCGCTCGGTGCAGCTGCTCCCATGAGTAGCATCAAGGAGCCCCATGGCACCCCAATCCTGTTTGTCCTGATTCCTGAGGAGGGAGGTGCAGGGGCCTGAATGGCTGCTTTCGGGATCAGCCAGGCAATTTTCCAGCCTGGCGTGTCTGCCGACAGTTCCCCCTGGCTGAGGATGAATCTCTGATGCACGTGCTACCTGCGGGGCAGGATGCACGTCATGATCATCAGCGGGTTAATGGCCAGCATCCCGCTTCACCTGCCAGTGTGCCGCTGTGCCGCTGGCACCCACTGTCGAGCGCCCCGTCCAGCGGGCTGCACCCCGCAGCCGCAGGGAACACAGGTGGGTGCAGGGGCTGGGAAGAGCCAGGGGTAGCAGGATGAGTGCTTGAGAGTGGGAGGGGAAGCATACGGTACTGGCAGCAATGCCTATAGGGCACGTGGTACGCTATAGGATTCCATGGGGTGGTGGGGATACCCCTGGGGAGGGGTGGGACCAGGATGCGTGGGGGCCACACAGTGCTCCTGCTGCTCATGGTCTGCTTCTCCTCCACAGCAGGGCTCGGTGGGCTGGCCAAGTGCAACCGCTCTCCCGGCAGCATGGAGGTGCAGTGCCAGCGCAGTGCGGCATTTGACTGCACTCCCCAGCCGGCAGCCTGCTGCCCTGACTGGATGGCAGGGCTCCCTGATGCCCTGCCTCTCTCCCGCCTCTCCATTCCTGGCACCCACGACTCCCTCAGCTTGTTTGGTGGCCAGCGCCTGCGGTGCCAGAGCTGGAGCCTGGAGGCCCAGCTGGCGGCCGGCATCCGCTTCCTGGATGTGCGCTGCAAGCTGGCACGGGGCGAGCTCCACGTCTACCACCTCTGCACCTTCCAGCGGGCCAGCCTGCGGGGGGTCCTGCGCCGCACCCTGCGCTTCCTCCGTGCTCACCCCAGCGAGGCCGTGCTCATGCGCATCAAGGAGGAGCTGCCCATCTTCTCCCAGCCTGGCTTCGCTGCCCGGCTGCACCGCTGCTTGCTAGAGGAGGGACAGAGCTGCATGTGGTGCCGGGAAGAGGTGCCAACGCTGGGCCAGGTGCGGGGGAAGATTGTGGTGCTGGAGGCGCTGGCGCGGGAGGTGCTGGGCATTCCCTACGAGCAGCTGAGCATCAGCGACGCCTGGAACGTCCTCTCACTGGAGCGCAAGTGGGCCCGGGCCCGGCGGCACCTGGAGAGGGCAGCCAGTGGGGACCCGGCCACCATGCACCTCACCTTCTGCTCAGGCAATGGGCTCTTCACCTGTCCCGAGGAGGTGGCACGCTTTGTGAACCCCCGCTGCTACCAGCACCTGCGGCGCCGGGGCAGGCAGCCCGTGCGCTGGGGAGTGGTCATCATGGACTTCCCTGGTGCAGGGCTCCTCCAGCTCATTGTGGAGAGCAACAGCCCACAGACCAGTGGCCCCATCACAGCAGCCCCTGGCACCCCCCCAGTACCCTCACGGCACCCCCGCGGCAAAGGGGATGGGCGCCACAGACAGCACAGCTCCACGCGCTGCTCACGCCGGTGCCCATCAGGACGGACACTGCTCCCGGCCTCACACCTCCGCCGAAAGACATCAGCGCCCAGTAGAGCAAAAGCAAGTTCCTAGCTCTTGCTGGCACCAGGAAGCCTTCATGTGACAATGGTGTGACAGCGCCAGAGGCAGCAGAGGAGGGTTGGTGGCTTCGGGCGGTCTGGGGAGCTGCCCCCTGCACGCAGCTCTCCCCTGAGGAGCTGGGTACAGTCCTGGCAGGGCCTGGGCTGACTGAGTCCCCAGCAGAGCAGCAGGGAGAGGCAGAGGGAAAAGGTCCTGCCAGGCCTCCTCTTGGGCTGGCGAGTCCACCTGAAATGCCTTTCTGCAAAACAGCCTTTATTCCTTTCAAGGGTAAATAAAATTACTCTAGGAAAGCACTTTCTATATTGCCTTCCCTAGCAGAAAAAAGTGCAGAAAGGACCTTTTGCTTTTGCTGCTCAGATGTGAAAGAGCCCGTACCCCTCTGTCCATGGCTGAAGCACAGTTAAATTGGTGTTTGTAACCATCTCGCTCTTAAAGTAGAGCTGTGAGAGAGGTCAGAGGAGGAGGAATTCACTTCAAAGATGACAGTAAATGGTTAGGAACATCCTTCCCCTCGTTATTTTAGCTTTTGTTTTTTTCTTGCAGGGCCTTGCCCCAAAAGTCAGGACTGTTAGAGAGAGGTGACTTCAGCAAGCGCCGCTGGCCCCGTGCACGGAAAGCTGGATGGCCACAGCTGCGGCAGTTCAGATGGGGCTACCCCCTCCCTGGGGTCACACAGCCGGGGGATGCTGCACAGGACAAAGCCCAGCAGTTTGCAACAGCACAGGCAGCGTGGACAGGAGAGTTTGTAGATCCACAAAACCAAAATGTGCTTAAAATGCACATTGTGCCAGCACCTGCCCTACCTGCAGAAAATAAATCCGCAATTTAAATAGACCGGCAAGCCACAGGACACAGTAGCTCCTTGAAGCAGAAAGATAACTGGGATCCCAGGGGAGAAAGCATCAAACTGCCAGCTGCACTGAAGCAAGGAGGTGAGAAAGAGAAGAGGAAAACTCAGCCCTGTCCTGTCAAAAGGTGAAGAACACCCTCAAAGATGCTTCTGTCTCAGGGGAAAAATGCAGCCTGGCACAGTGCCTGCCAGAGGGCATGCTGCAGGATTTCCTGGCCAGAGGCAAGGACATTGTTTTCTTTGCAGGGCCTGGCCCTGGCTGGAGACACAGCCCTTGGTGCTGAGCATGGTCATCTGCTGGCCCTGGGCGGGCTGCGGCGACGCTGGGCTGGGCAGGCAGCAGGGGAGGACGGAGCCTGTGCTGCCATGAGCCAGGACGGAGGGGAGTAGGCAATAGCGCGCAGGGGATGTTGGAGGTGACAGGCAGAGAAATCTGTTTCTGGACTTGCTTTGTGATAAATCTCTGCATTAAACTGGACATGTGACAAAGCACTGGTGATGTCTGGGGTGCCAGTGGCCTGTTCCGTTGGCTGTCAGACCTCCACTGCCTGGGCCGCCCCTGTGCCCAGCCAGCATGAAAGCTCTAGGTATTGCTCTCATGCCAGGAAGATGGGTGCTATCAAGGGAGGGGCAGTCAGATCGGTGGCCTGTCCCAGCTTTCCAGGGATGCACGGTGCCATGGGGAGCCGGGCAGGGTGCAGGCAGAGCAATCACAGTTCCCAGGAGCATCTCTGCAGGCTGGGTGGTTCTGCTGTCACTGAGGACAAGGGCTGCCTGCATGGCAGCAGGGCTGTGGCACATCCCCGCAGCTGCACCCCAGCAGCCAGTACCCACCCTGTGCCCCAGTTCACTGGCAGGGCAGAGGTGCTGCCTGGGGTTCCATGGGTGGGTAGAGCTGCTTGTTTACTCCTTACCACACAAGCCGTGAGATAACTTCGGCATTATCTACGCCCCCAGCATCCTGTTTGGTGAGCCCTTATCTGTGCCACATGCACGTGTTGCTGCTACCAGGCGCCAGGGATTCAGCAGGCAGCATGGGCAGGAGTACCCAGCTGGTAGCAGTGCACAGTGAAAAGGGTCTCCATCACTGGCGTAGCTGGGGAAAGGCATGAGACAAAAAGCTGTCCTACAGCTGAGATTAAAGAAATGTCTCTGAGAGGGACCAGATGAGGTGGGCAGGAGTGATTTGCCCAAAACTACCTCTGTGTCCCGTAGCCAGGGCTGCTCCAGTGCCATGAGGTCCCTGTGGGTGGGGGGTGCAGGGTGCCACAGCCCCTGGGCTGTCTTGGAAGCAGCCCCATGCTTCTGGTCCTGGCTAATCCTTGAAACCATCTCACACCCTGCAAGCCAGGGTGGCACACAGATAACACACCTTCCTGTGGGCAAACACCCAAATTGTGAGAAAGATTTTATCGGGTGCCACTTTCCTCTGGGGCTGTCACAGGAGGATCCAGCTGCTCAGGCTGCAGGCCAGGCGTCGCCCTGGGAGACATGCCCAAAGGCACCCTGCCGCTCAGGGACACCCTTTGGGTCAAACACCCCTTGGGGGGCACCTGTGGTGAGGGGGAGCCGCCCCCTGCCCACACTCAGGAGGTGCCTCTGAAGCTTCAGAGAGAGCAGCCTCAGTCCCCAGGGTGGAGCAAGGGGATGGCAGCAGCGGGGCTGTATGCTGATGGGATGTGGGTCCTCACCTCCTGCAGGGGCACTGCTTGGGTGCCCCCTTGCCCCGGTAGGCTGCTGAGCCCTCCCCAAGCAGCAGGGGCAAGAGGGGCTCCCCAGGAAGGTGCCCCCTGTATCGCTGGCAGCAGCCAAGCCGGACGGGCTGTGTCAGGGTGACTCGGTTCCTCTGCGGTTTGCAGGGAGACATTGCACAAGGAGGGGAACAGGCTGTGCCAGCGTCGGGTGGGAGCTTCTAGCAAAAACAACACAAGCGTTCCTCTGTATGGGGCAGGGGTTGATGGGGGTGCCCCTTGCACCCCCTGCCCCAAGGGTCTCACTCCACCAGGTCCTGGGCACTCCCCGGGGACACATTGCAAGGCAGAGCCTGGACTTGGCCCTGGGGCATCTGCCCACCTCTGCCAGTGCCCACCTCCCCATGCAGCATGTAGAGCCCCTGGCACCATGGGTCCCATCCACACCTGGGTGATGCCAGCACTGTCAGGATGCTCATGCAAGCATTGCACCCTGCCCTGCACGTGGCACCCTGCCCACAGCACGGCTGAGCACACTGAGAAGGAGCAGAGCACCAGGCTGGGTGGGCAGTGATGGCTGCAGCGGCCAGGCTGCTTTGCCCCAAGGAGCCCTGCAGTCACAGCCTGTGGGTGGGTTGCCCAACGCCACCAGCTGCATGGCACCCTCAGCAGTGGTTTGCAGGTGGGAGTGGAGCACACTGTCCCTTCCCCACAGATACAGCCCATGGGAGGGCTCTCATGGGAGAGAGAGCATCACCTCTGTCTGTGGCTCAGGACCCAGGCACGGCAAAGGAGGCACATTTCCATTGAGATACCTGTAGAGTATAGAGGGACAGTGAGGAGGTGACACAGGAAAGTGTCTTTGTACCTGCTCCCTTGAGCCCACTCCAAGCAAAGCCCTGGCTTGCAGCTTGTGCTGTACCCTTGGAGGGGTGGCTGGGGGGACAGGATGCACC
Source organism: Falco rusticolus (assembly GCF_015220075.1). Lineage (NCBI taxonomy): Eukaryota > Metazoa > Chordata > Aves > Falconiformes > Falconidae > Falco > Falco rusticolus. The sequence continues at coordinate 25,619,693 of NC_051197.1, forward strand.
ATCCCGCCTGGAAAATGCACCATCCCATGGGAAATCCCTGGGCTGCTCAGCCAGTAAGGCAGGGATGGGCCCTTCCTTGGTAAGCGGTAAAGCAGGAACCCAGCGGGGAGCATGTGCCCTACAGCATCCTGAATCCTTCATGCTGGGCCAGCCTGGAAACCCCCTGAGATGTGGAAGGACTCCTGGTGATTAGCCAGCTCCCCACAGAGCTGCAGAGCTGACTGGGTTCTTCTCTCCCTCCCACCATGTGTACCTTTTTCCACTACCTGCAAAGCAACCCCCAGTAGCTGTCCTGCCTTGCAGGACCCTCTCCCTGAGCCTGGGTACCTGTGGGCATGGGGTACTTGCCCATGTAAAAAAGAGCTTTGAACTTGGCCACATTCTGCCCTTTGCAGCAGCAGCCTCTGGGTCTCAGCCACCTTGCTTCGGTTTTTAAAACAATACCAGAAACTATTTGTAGTTACAAAAATAAAGGTGGGGATTTTTTTTTTCCTGCTGCTCTGCCCTACCATGTCAGGTTTCAGCAGAAGTGAAACTGGCAGGGGCACAGCCTGCTCCCCCACGAGCACCCCTCTGACCCAGTTGGTCTCCCACCAGCCCAGGTTTGGAGGTGTCTCCTGCCCCAGCAGCTGCCCCTCAGCCTCTCTGCCTGCCTGGCTGCTTCTTCCCTTGCCATAGTTGCACACCCTTTGCACGTGCACTGCTAGAATGCGAGTGCTCCTGAATTACTGGATATGTAGGCTCATCCTCAGCAATTCCATAAAAATAGACAATTGCAGTAAAACATTTTGTAAGGAAGGTATCCAGAGACAGGAACTGAGTTTCATTTACATTGGCAAAGTATAGTCATTGTAGTGGGTTACGGCTTTTGTGGGATGGGTTCCTCCTTTTGTCTAGTGTAAGTCCTCTTGGAGCAGCATCAACTTCTCTGGAACTGGAAAATGCATGTGACCTGCATGGCTCTTGCCTGGCTTTAGCTGGAAGTGAGCAGAGCAATTCCTGCAGAAAGCCCGGCCAAGACAATTTTATTTAGAAGCAGAACAGGGCAAGGAAAATTTATGATGATTCAAGAATGATCCAAGGGGAGGTGGACACAATGAGACATGTCCCTGAAGGATCAGTGGAAGTTCCTAAAGGATATTAACAACTCAGGGAAGTTCCTCTGGCATTTTCATGGCCCTTTCTCATACAGATTTGAAGGCAAAGACAGGAAAATACCTTGTGTAACTTTATTGGTATATGAGGATTCATAGCCAGAGCAAAAAGCCTGCAAGTGAGGAGAGCATCCGGCACAGGAGCCAGGAGGCTGCGAGCCACGCTTCTGCTCAGCCCCTGTGGGAACTCATCACACTTCATCCCTCCTCTGTCCTCTGATTGCTGGTGCAGGCACTGCAACGTGGACATGGTGGGTCAAAGAGGTCTCAGTGCCCTGGGCACCTTGGGCTGGGGCTGGACCCCCCTGGGGGGACCTTCTCCATCTCCTGGGGGGCTCAGGCAAGCTCGGCTCGTTGGCTTGTTGCGAGTTGGCTCCTGTGGCTGTCATGTGCCCATGGCAGCGTGGGGATGCACGCAGGTCCCTCGGCAGGGCTGTGGCCAGGGCTGCCCCTGCTGTTCCCCTCTGGCTCTGGGCTGGGAGCGGGGTCTCTGGGGGTGGGAGAGCCCTTCGGTGGGGAGGCGGGGACGCGGGGCAGGATGCGGGTGGCAGCGGGGCTGGGGCGGGAGGGGAAGAGGCCAAGGGCAGGGAGCGATGCTGTGCGTGGTTAGAGGAAGTGTGAGCGCTGCTGCCCGCCGACAGCCAGACGCACTGGTGCTGCCGGCAGTCGGGCAAGGTGCGTCTGCAGCACCGACATGGTAGGTCCCACTCCTCTCCTTGGGCACGAGTTGGGGTCTGCCTGGAAAAGGGGGTTACGGGACAGCAGGGCTGCGGGCAGGTGCTGCCAGGAACCAGCAGCGCTGCTGGGGACCCTTGGGACGGACCCAGGCTGCCCCTGAGACTCTGCCCCGAGCAGCGAGGCTGTGCCAGGTGCACAGAGCACTGCCAGGCACACTGCTATGGAGGCAGATACCAGCCCTGGGTGGGTGGGGAGGGGTGGGGGGCACAGGGCATGCCCTGGACTTGGGGGCTCCCCAGGAGTGAACTGCACTGCTGGCACAGCCTCCCTCACTGTCCAGCTGTGCTGCAGGCACAGCCCCCACAAAAGTACCTCGCCGGAGGGGCCCTTTCTGCAGCAGAGCTGTACCCGGCTGGCAGCATTGTGCGTGCCTGCATGTAAGCTGGCACAAGCGACATGCGTTTGTGGCTACCAGGACCACCCGGCAGCGGTGTGGGTGCACTGTGGGGTGTGTGAGCCCCCGTGGAACATGCATGCTCACACCTTCCTCCCTGGCATGCAGGGCACTGCTGCGGGACTGCGATCTGCTGGGAGGACGTGGGCTCTGAGTTCTCATGGCATCTGCTACCTGGGCATCGCTGCCATCACATGGGGTAAGCCACCTGCTGCGGGCGTGGTAAGCCCAGCGGGACCCTGTTGCCGAGGAGCCTGCAGGTCCAGGAAACTGGAGGAGGACAGCAATGTTATTCTGGGGGCTTATCAGTCATACTCCCTGCAGCTGCTAGCCCAGGACTGGCTCCTTCTGGGCTGGGAGGGGGCCGCATCTCTTGGGGCCAGCTCCCCCCAGCCAGACCTATTGCAGGACCATGCTCCCCCAGGGAGGATCAGGACACATGTGGTGTCCCCACAGGGTTCCCCAAATGCAGTATGGCAGCTGGTGCATTGCACCGTGATCTGGAGAAAGGCAGCAGCAGCTCGGCTCCCTGCCCATGCCCATGCTGCAGAGCTGGGCACAGCCACAGCCACAGGACCCACAGGTGCAAGGGTTGGGAACACACCTGGGGCAGCACCACACAGAGTTAAAGCTGCTAACTAACATCAGGAAAAGACATCAGAGTAGAAACTAATTTGGTTTTACTGCCTGTAGGATATTTCCTTCATTTTGGCATTGTACAGAGCAAAACCTGCCGATGCCTGCTTTGTCCCTAGGGATCCTGCAGTGAGCTGGGTTATTTTCAAAGGACCTTTTGTGATTGAGCTAAGGAACAGAAGTAAATGCAGAAGTTCCAGGGGGAGGCTGAGATTTAGCTCTGAGGGGAAAACAAAAATGCAAAGGCACCCCAAGTGCTGTGGATGCTGAGCACCACCCTGGGCAGGAGACTTTGGGGGCTGCCAGAGAAGCCAAGGGGTCAACACGTAGGCAAACAGCACCCACCATGGGGTTCAACTCCAGGTGGGGCAGGGAGAGGTAATGTAAGGCTGAGGGGAAGGAGTGAGGATGAGCTGTGCTACAGAGTTGCTAGGGGAGCTGGAGGAAAGAGGCAGGAGAGCATATAGAGGATGGGCTCCCTGGGTCCTTTTTGTTTTAGGGATGGGGTGTGTGAGGGCAGCAGGGCAGCTGCTCTGAGCTGTGCTGGGGAGGCAGCGAGGGCCAGAAGGTGGGTGGTGGGAGCTGAGGCCAGGGCAGGCTCCCAGGAGGTGCCCTGAGCTTCTGTTCTGCAGCTCCAAACTCCCAAGGGGTGAAGAGAATGGCTGTTGAAGGCCACATTTTCCTCAGTTTTCTTGAACGAAGTGGATAGTTTGCTCTTTCACAAGGAAAACCAGACAAATTATGGGAACTCTGCTTAGAAAACTGCATAACTACTGACCAAACCAGAGCCCTAATTAGACTTTGGAAGCCCTAGATTTGCATCTAATCTGCAATGCCCAGGCCCTGGCCTGCATGACCACAGTGTGATATGATCCCCTGAGATGCAGGGTACCCCAGGCCAGTTATTTGGAGCGATCTTTGATCCCCATCTAATTTTCTGCGCAGATAGAGATACAATCCCCATATCACTTTCTGTAGTTGTGGAGATGCATGCTACTGGAGAGGAGGGAGGAAGACTTTTTTGTGGCTTAAACACTTAGATTGCATCAGGTTGTGGTGAGAAATGCTGTAAATAAGAGCAGGAGAACTTCTGGGTGTGGGTTCCAGTTAATCTCTGGCTTTGCCCTGCATGGTGGGCATGGCTAGGATGTGAACTTCAGTGTTGCAAGACAGTTGTTTTGCAACACTGAATTTTATAAGACTCTTTGACCATCTCTGGCTCAGATGAGCAGCTTGGGATACAGATGCTTTTGGGGGTGAGGCCATGCTCGTTCCTCTGCCTTGATCTAAGCTAACTCTCATGTAGAAGCATAAAGCAGGAAAATTGAAGTGGTACACTTCTGTGCTCAAGGAAGGAACCACATTTAAGGAACCATCTTGATGTTGGGTCTTCCCCTTTGGGAAACCTTTCTGGGCAGGGGGGCAGGGCTGTGGGGCTGGGCTTTCACCCCTTGAGCAGGAGGAGGCATCAGCACTTGGGACTCTTCTGCCACCTGTGCTCTGCCCACCCCATTCCATGCTTCCCTCTGTCTCAGCCTTCACCCCGTCTCCTCCACCTTCCTCACCCCCATGCAGTCCCCCCTCTGCCCTGCCCAATCCACCCACATCTCTGTGTACCCTTAGAGCACCATTATTGCCCACTCTTATCCCTTCCTCCTGTCCCCTTGCCCAACTGTTCACTGGCATCTCTTGGCCCTGATGCCAGCCCTAGCCCACCCTCATGTCCCAAGGGACCCCATCCCCAACCTGGCTCCCATCTTTCCGGCATCGACCCTGGACCTCACTCTCTCTCGCAGGTGTGGTGATGCGGATGGAGGTGGGTGCCTGGAAGTACCACTACAGTGACCAAGGGGACTACACGTGGGAGCAGGCCAGGAACTACTGCCAGACCTTCTTCACTGACCTAGTGGCAATCCAGAACAAGCGGGAGATTGAGTACCTCAATGAGAGCCTGCCCTTCCACAACCGCTACTACTGGATTGGCATCCGCAAGCTGAACGGCATCTGGACCTGGGTGGGCACCAAGAAGGCACTGACGAAGGAGGCGGAGAACTGGGCAGCTGGGGAGCCCAACAACCGCCGCTCCAACCAGGACTGCGTGGAGATCTACATCAAGCGGCCACGGGAGTCGGGCAAGTGGAACGATGAGCCCTGCAACCGGAGGAAAAAGGCACTGTGCTACCAGGGTGAGCGGGGGGACTGTGGCACAGGCCCAGATCAGGTGGGCTGGGGACCTCAGAAGGGTGACCAGTGGCTCCTGATGACCATCCTCTGTGTGCACAGCCTCCTGCCCACCCATTCCATGCAGCCAGCGCGGCGAGTGCGTGGAGACCATCGGGAGCTATCATTGCGAGTGCTACCCTGGCTTCTATGGCCCCGAGTGCGAGGCTGGTGAGGCAAACATCCCCATCCCTCCATCCATGCTGGAAAGCCTGAGCCCTGGCATCAAAGCGGGCAATTCTGTTGTGCTCCTAATGGGCTGGCGGTGCCACATCTCTCCCAGTTGTGCAGTGTGCTGAGCTTGAGCCCAGGGGAGCACGCATGAACTGCAGCCATCCCTACGGAGACTTCAGCTACAACTCCACCTGCGTGTTTGGGTGCCACGAGGGGTTTGAGCGGCAAGGGGCTGGCACGCTGCGGTGCCTGCCTTCCCAGAAGTGGTCAGCAGACATCCCCACGTGCACAGGTAGGGCCTGCCAGGGGGTCTCGGGGATGCAGCATTGATGCTTTGGGGGGGTCAAGCCCCGTGTGCCCAACACTGCTCAGGCAAGTGATGGGCTGCACTTGCTGTGCCCCAGCCCTTTGCAGAAGCGGCTCCCGGTGTTCCGTATGGGGAGCAGTTCCCTGATAAGACTGCAATGGGCAGAGTGGCTGTGAGCTCTGGATGAGCCCCCTGCTTGCCCTGGCTGTCCCAGTGCTCTTGCTTGCTGACCTGAATCCCACCCAGGTGCCAGCACCCTGCATGGTCTGAGCATGAGGGCAGGAGAGTGTCTTGGCATCTCCATCATCCTGGTGGCACCATCTCCATCTCCCCCTGCTCACCCCAATCCACTTTGGGAAGGTGCTTGGCATCTCAGGAATCCTCAGAGAAGATCAAAGGGTGGCTGCTGTTGTGGCCAGGGGAAGGGTGTATCCCAGCGGGGCTGGGCTGCCTTGAGCGGCAGCAAGGGCCTCTGAGATGAGCTTAGGTATAAGCTGGGAGGGACAAAACAGGGCAGGAAGCCACAAAGGAGAGAAAGCTGCGGTACATCATGCTGCAGGGAAAGTCTTCCTGTCAGCGGCTCAAAGGTTCACAGCCAGGTGCCAGGCATCCCAGAGAGGTGCTGGGCTTTTTTGGGGCGTGCGAGAGCCTTGCTCCACCTTCCCTGTGCTGTTGCGTGGTGCATCTGCAGCCTTGCACAAGGGTGGGACAAAGCAAGGACTGGAGCAGACACAGAACACAGCTGGGGACCCTCTGTGTTGGGAGTCCCAGCAGGAGGGGTCGGGGGCAGGCAGGGTCTCTGTATAGATATTTAAAAAATAAAATCCTGCCTTGAAGTTACTGCTGCCAATGATACTTGTTCTGGCTGGGCCTGTGGTCCAGCCCGGGGCTTGCTTTAGGCAGCTGAGACCAGCAAATCTTTCTGTGGTTAAGGGGAACGGGCATGGAGATGTGACTGTCCCGTGGCCAGCAGCCCCCACAGTGGCAGGGTCAGAGGCTGGCTCCCAATTTTGTGGAAGTCCTCCCACACAAGCTGGGCTGAGCCTGCCTGCTCCAGGCTTTCCAAGTTCCCAAAGGTTTGCTTTCCCAGCTCACTGTTTTTTCCTGCTGGCTGTAAGTATGATTTATTTTTCTTTTTCGCAATGAATCAGAAGAGTCAGTCAGCCGCCTTTGCTAATTACGAAGCTGCATTAGCAAACGTTGCCAGTTGGGTTTACTCCAAAAACAAGCAGAGGTTCCTGCTGCAGTGAGGCTGATGCTACTGCAGACACTATAAGGGGCAAGGCTGCCTGCCCTGCCCTCGCACGCGCTGCCGGGTGTCTGCCTGCAGCCCTCACGCCCTCAGCATGCCCTCCCCACGCTGCAAAGGTAGAGCCTGGGCTGCCTGCTGGAAGGTGCATCAGTGCTGGGTTTTGGGGCCCCGATAGACACCTCCAGGGATTCTGTGGGAAACCAGGCTTGCCTGTAAAATAGCTGTGAAAGGAAAAGTCTGCCAAGGAAAGTCTTCGGTGTCAGCCTGAAAGGTGTAGGAAATGGGGTCTGTCTCACCGGGGCTGGGTGCCGGTGATGTTAGGTGTGCTCCTGCCACTAACCTGCGGTGGTCCTGCAGGCAGGCAGAGCCGCTCGCCACAGCAAATGTTGGGTGCTGCCATGGCATGCAGCGAAGCACACCCCAGGCACAGCCTGGAGGGGCTGGCACGCAGCCCCTGTAGCCATCCCATCCCCATCCCCTACAGCCCCAAAGCCACCTGGGTGTCCTTCCCACTGCTACTGTGACAAGAATGGAGGCAGGTCTCTGCTCCAATCCAGGGAGGGAGGCGAGTAGGACTGTAGCAGCCATGGTCCTTCATCCTGGGGGCTGCAACGCCAGGGTAGTGCAGGGGATGAACAGGGCTCTGGCAGAGCAGCAACTTCCACCACCAGGAAATCATTCCTATGGCAGAAAAATCATTGCACCAACTACATTACTACTGTTTTTGAAGAGATGAGACTTGTCTGGGTAGGAAAGGCAAATCAGAGACATATCACCAGAGGTTTGGTTTTGCCTGATCAGGATTCAGCCCTAATCCTTAGATTTAACCTCATCTATCTTGTCTCTGAGACCTGCTCTCCCATTGCAGCCATCACCTGCCCAGAGCTCAGTGCTCCAGACCGGGGAGAGCTGAACTGCTCCCACCTCCACGGGGACTTTGCCTTCGGCTCCACGTGTTCCTTCTCCTGTCAGATGGGGTTTGAGCTGATGGGGTCAGAGAGCCGAGAGTGCACAGCCACAGGGACCTGGACAGGGGATGCCCCACGCTGTGAAGGTAAAGCTGCTTCTAGAGCAGAGATCAGGGTGTCATTGGCCTTGGGGAGACACTAGGATGTTCCCCAGCCTCTTGGTTCCAGCAGTTTAGCCTCCCAGTCCCCAAGATCCGCTTGAAGTGTGCCCCTTTGCCCTGCAGCCATCACCTGCCCTGTGCTCAGCGCTCCAGACTGGGGAGAGTTGAGCTGCTCCCACCTCCACGGGGACTTCACCTTTGGCTCCACGTGTGCCTTCTCCTGCCAGGCAGGGTTTGCACTAATGGGGCCAGAGAGCCGCAAATGCACAGCCACAGGGACCTGGACTGGGGATGCCCCACGCTGTGAAGGTAGAGTTGCTGCTCGAGGTGTCCCAGACCTTGGATTGACCCTGGGATGTTCTCCAGTGTCTTGATCCTCTCATTGCAAGTTGAGCCTCATAGTCTCCAGGCTCCTGCTGAAGTGTATATCTATCCATGCAGCTGTTGCCTGCCCAGTGCTCAGTGCTCCAGACCACGGAGAGCTGAACTGCTCCCACCTGCATGGGGACTTCACCTTTGGCTCCACGTGTGCCTTCTCCTGCCGGCCAGGGTTTGCACTGATGGGGCTGGAAAGCCACGAGTGCACAGCCACAGGGACCTGGACTGGGGATACCCCACGCTGTGAAGGTAGAGCTGCTGCTAGAGCTCAGGGTGTTGCTCCCTTTGGGTGACAATAGGATTTTCCCCAACCTCTTGTCCCCACACTTTAACCCTGTAGTCCCCAGCTCCTTCTTGAAGTGTATCTCTGTCCCTGCAGCCATCACCTGCCCTGTGCTCAGTGCTCCAGACCACGGAGAGCTGAACTGCTCCCACCTCCATGGGGACTTTGCCTTTGGCTCCACGTGTGCCTTCTTCTGTCAGATGGGGTTTGCGTTGATGGGGTTGGAGAGCCGAGAGTGCATGGCCACAGGGACCTGGACCGGGGATGCCCCACGCTGTGAAGGTAGAGCTGCTGCTTGAGGTGTCACAGGCCTTGGAATGACCTTGACATGTTCTCCAGTGTCTTGATCTTCTCATTTCAACAGTTGAGTCTTGTAGTCCCCAGCTCCTGCTTGAAGTGTATCTCTGTCCCTGCAGCCATTGCCTGCCCTGTGCTCAGTGCTCCAGACCACGGAGAGCTGAACTGCTCCCACCTCCATGGGGACTTTGCCTTCGGCTCCACGTGTGCCTTCTCCTGCCAGGCAGGATTTGCGCTGATGGGGCTGGAGAGCCGAGAGTGCACAGCCACAGGGACCTGGACTGGGGATGCCCCACAATGCAAAGGTAGAGTTGCTGCTCAGCGTGTCACAGGCCTTGGGATGACCATGGGATGTCCTCCGGTGTCTTGGTCCTCTCATTGCAACAGTTGAGCCTCGTAGTCCCCAGGCTCCTTCTTGAAGTGTATCTCTGTCCCTACAGCCATCACCTGCCCTGTGCTCAGTGCTCCAGACCACGGAGAGCTGAACTGCTCCCACCTCCATGGGGACTTTGCCTTTGGCTCCACGTGTGCCTTCTCCTGTCATACGGGGTTTGCCTTGATGGGGTTGGAGAGCCGAGAGTGCACGGCCACAGGGACCTGGACTGGGGATCCTCCACACTGTGAAGGTAGAGCTGCTGCTTGAGGTGTCACAGGCCTTGGAATGACCTTGACATGTTCTCCAGTGTCTTGATCCTCTCATTTCAACAGTTGAGCCTTGTAGTCCCCAGCTCCTGCTTGAAGTGTATCTCTGTCCCTGCAGCCATTGCCTGCCCAGTGCTCAGTGCTCCAGACCACGGAGAGCTGAACTGCTCCCACCTCCATGGGGACTTTGTCTTTGGCTCCACGTGTGCCTTCTCCTGCCAGGCAGGGTTTGCACTGGTAGGGATGGAGAGTCGCGAATGCACAGCCACAGGGGCATGGACTGGGGACACCGCACAATGCAAAGGTAGATCTCATGATCACATGCATGTCTGGAAGTGCTCTGTTGCAGCAGATTGCTTTCCCCAGTGTCCCCTTTCCCTTAACACCCCTGGTCTGGCAGCTCATCCCCTGGCTCCCCAGCCCACATGTCCCCACCCCACCACCATCATTCCTGTCCAATTGATGCTGCCCCTGTGCTTTATCTGCAGTCATCAGCTGCCTGGTGCTGGACCCCCCCAGCAGAGGCCAGCTGAGCTGCTCTCACACGCATGGGAACTTCACATACAACTCCACGTGCACTTTTTCCTGCGAGGAGGGGTTTATTCGGAGGGGAGCAGAGGTGCTCCGATGTGCGGCCACAGGGAACTGGACTAGGCATGCCCCTGTCTGCACAGGTATGATGGGACTGCTTGGTCCTCTAGCACGGGGGGGGGGGGGGTGTCTAGCTTCCTGCAGCACATCGTGAACATGGCAGGGGGGCACCCCAGAAACCTGGGTGCTGTGACGTCCTTCTGACAGCTTTCTAACCTGTGGGTCTGTGGATCTGTTTCAGAGGACGGTGCCACCTTCTTAAAGGAAGTCTTGGCTTACAGCAGTGGCACAGCTCTGGCAGTAGCCGGCATTGTGCTCTCTGGGATGCTCATTGCCCTCCTTGCCAAGCGGCTCAGCGACAGAGGTACAGAAACACCTCCCACAGCACACCGTTGCTTTGGCCAGGGGCTCTCAGGCAAGGTGGTTACGGAGTCCCAGAGAAGGGTGGGATGAACAGAAGAGTTTAACAATGTGATTGCCTCAGTCCACATGTCTCCTTTGCTGTGAGTTGCGGGGGTCCTTGGCAGTTCGGCCAGCTCAAAGGGTCGGCAGCCAGGTTTGGAGAGCCAGAAAAACACCTTCATTGCAAAGGGGAAGAAGGCAAATGCTTCAGCCCCCACTCCCCCCTCCATCCCATGCTTGCCAAATGGTTCAATTTCAGATGCCGCTGCTGGGGCTTCCCACACCCTTCCCTAATCAAATCTGGTTATTTCTTTTCTATCTGCTCTGTCCCCATGGATGTTTTGACACTGTTACCAGATGAGAAGAAGAAGCTCCTGAACCCCACCAGGTGAGAGCTGTGCTCTGCGGGAGGGTGGCTCTGCCCGTGCCCATCACAGCCCTGCGGTCACCCCGCTGCCACCCAGACCTGCCTGGGTGAGGCTGCTTTTATAAGTGGGAGCATCTTCAGGGCTGAGCCAACCCCTGCCCTTCACACCCTGCACTCTCCCGCACGGCTGACACCCTTGTGCTTGCCTTCCAGTGACCTCGGATCACCGGGCATCTTCACCAATGCAGCGTACGATGCCAACCTGTAAGGTGAGCGCTGGTGAGATGCTCGCAGCACCTTGCCCTCTCACGGCATGCTGGCAGCGTTCCCCCCTGCGCCTGCTTGGCAGGCACCCGTGGAAAATTCACCTGAGCAGCTGCTCTCCTGGCTGGGGTGCTCCCAGGTGGGGACACCCCTTGGGAGGGGAAGGGGGGGTCCCGCTGCTTTGTACTGCACCGAAGGAGGTGACGGCTCTCCTGTGCTTGCAGCCTGGCCGTGACCAAACCCCACCGCGACCGCCGGTGCCGCAGACCCGGCGGGAGTTACTGCCCGGGCCCGGGGGGCTGCGTGCCCCCGCCAGAGCCCGGGCCGCCGCTGCCAGCGGAGACCGCAGGTGCGCCCCGGCCCCCGAGGAGCGGCGCCGCCTCCCCGCAGCACCCACCCACGCACGAAGCCCTCGGAGGACCCGCCCGGGCCCGCGGGGCGCCCACCCCGGCCCTTCCCCGTAGGGAGCGGCCTCCTGCCCGCGGGCCTCGCCCCGCGGCTCCCCCCACTCGCGCTTGTGGCGACGGGCTTGTGTCAGCGGGGCCGGAATAAACGCCTGTGTGTAACGAGCCGCCTCTGTGAGCTGGGGGGCGGGCGAGGGGTGGGCGGCCCCCTTGAGGGCCCGGGGATGAGCGGCGGGCGGGCGGCCCTCCTGAGGGCCTCCGTGGGCCGGGGGACGCGCGGGGGGGCCCGGGGGTGAGGGCGGCGCAGGAGGCCGCGCCCCGCGCTGTGTCCGCCGGCGGCCGCCGTAGCGGGGCGGGGCGGGGCCCGGAAGGAGACGTGTGTTTCGGGAGGAAGGCGGAAGCGATGGCGGCGGCGGAGGCCGAGTGGGAGCCGGCGGGGCTGCTGTCGGGCCCGGGGACCAGCCTGGACTGGGGTGAGCGGGGGGCCGGGGCTGGGCGGTGGGGAGCGCCCCGGTCGGGCCGGCGCTGAGGCCGCTGTCTCTTCCGCAGAGGCCGTGCTGGGTGAGGAGCTGAGCGAGCTGCTGGGCGCCGCGGAGCCGCGGCGGGCCCCGAGGGACGAGCCCGACGTGAGTACCGGGGAGCACGGCGGGAGGCCGGGCTCCGTGCCCCGCCCCGGGGGCTGGGGGTGCGGGCGGGGGACCCCCGAGGAGCGGCGCTGTGGCTTCACGGCGGAGCCGCCCCCCGGCCGGCGGCTTCGCGGCCTTCACCCGCCCGCCCCGCCTTAGCTGCCGAGGGGCAGAGCTGCCAGTCGCTTAATAAATTGTCGACGTCGAAAGGGATTCGGGCGCCGAGTCTAAAGGGGAAAGTTCAAGGTGAAAGTTTGAGGTGGTGAGCGCAGGGGTAGCTGTGCTGTCGGTGGCCCCGGGAAGGGAAAGCCCCCTGAAGGCAGTGCTGGGGGGGGAGGGGGGCTTCGTTGCATGAGAAGCAGACAATATGTTACCGCTGCACCCACCACCGCTGTGCTTTATCACTTTGCCTATAAGGTGGTTTCTTTTCGTGTCTATTGTAGGATTTTCCCCTAAAATTTTTGCTTGCAACCTTATGCGTTGATCCCCTTGCTTTTCAATGGTTGCACGTACTGCTCTTTCTGTCCTGAGACAATTGCCTCCTGGATTCTCTGCTGTGCGTTCTTCCCCTTGCCTTCTCTCTGCTCACCGTGTCGTAACCCACCTCCAGCACAGCCCTTCGGTTGTCCAACATAAACCCCAGGTACTGAGCGTATTCCTACAGGTGTTGTGGAACCAGGCGCTGGAGAAAATGTGGGAACTGCTTGGCTGTACAAGGGGAGGGTATTGCCTGCCAGCAAGTCAGCATTAGTTACCTGCGTGGAGGCTCTTACTACAGAGCTCGGGCAGTGGGTTTTGGTCATTCTTCCTATAAATGCACTCTGATGTGCTTTCTCTTCATCCTAGCTTGCAAGTACTAATATCTGTGCACTCTGCAGACTTTCTGAGCCTCTCTTTATAAGGCAAGTTGAGAATGTCAGGAAAGGTATGTTTGCAGGATAGTTTTTAGCAAGAAAATATTTGCTGTATATTTGTATAAGTCAGGTATGTGATATCTATATTTTTCATGCCAAGTGCTCATAAAATGCCACATTTGAGTAGGGAGCTGAGACTTACAGATGCATCAACAGGAAAAATGGATCAAAAAACCCCTCAACATTGCTGTAAAGGTCATACAGTCAATAAAATGTGTGAAGTGATTTTAGGGGCTTTTTTTCTTGGATTTTTTTTTTTCAGTTTTGTTGGTGTGTTTGTTTTTTTTCCTGTCTTCCCCTGCTGGAAAAGGAAACTGGTGCCTCAGGCTTTAGAAGATGATGACATCACTTTATGCAAGTATAGGGAGACCTAATCCATATTGTTCATCAGATCTTGAGCAAATCAGTCCTTGTGTCTCTTTTCCTGCTGGTAAACTGCCCCTGGTGCTGCTTTTGTTTATAAAGTGCTTTGAGATGTGATGATGGAAGGGCATTAAGTAAATCTTTTGGTGCAGATGAGGGAGAAGATGGCAACAAGTTGCTAAAACTTGTGCTTTATATAAGGTGGTTCAATGACTGGACTTAGAACTTTCTTTTTACAAATTACTGATAACAGGGTAATAATTAGTGATGCTCTTAAACTGACATGCTCCTTTCCTACAGGTCTAAGCTTTAAAAGAAGCCTTGTCTTGTGTATTCCAGTTGAGAATTGCTCCCTTAAGGGCATTTATCTCTTGTGTGTCTTAAGGCAACTGAAGTGATCATTGTGTTGGTTTTGTTTTCCAGAGCTGTAAGAATGTGAACATAATGGCTGGTGGCTTCAGTGTATACTGTCTTTTTGTATTGTTTCTTTTTCTGAACTGTCGTTTCAGGAAAATGATCTCTATAACTTTCATTTTGATTTGGATTTGATGTCTTGGGACTCAGACCTTTGGAATATTACGAGCCATGCTTATACAGGTAATTAACCTTCTGCATTTTGCAGGCAGGACTATTCCTCCCCACCACACCTGGTTGAGTTGCCACAACTTAAGGATGGTGGTAACTTAATGAAACTATTTGATGCCTTACAGCATTTAGCTCTGTGATGAGAAGTCATGATGTGTTTCTGTAGGATGGGTGCAGCTGGCGAGGGCTGCCTTACAAGCTGAGCCATTTAGTCTCACTATGTTTTCTGCTATGTCTTGCTTCAGGAATTAAATAGCTGGTGTAGGGCAGTGTATCCTTTACTGATCTCCCATTAACAAAACTTTGTACAGTAAAATTTCATTATCTGTCTCTTGCAGATTCAAGTGTGAAGACAGAACCCTTGTCACCAGCCGCTTCAAATTGTTCGGTCCCTTCTCCGTCATCTGTGGACTCTCCAGTGCAGAATGTGCCTGTACGCAGAAACCTCCGTGTAACAGATAACTGGCTCTGAGTGACTGCTGTTGTGACAAACAGAAAGCCCAGTGGTTTACTTCTCTGACCAACTTCATGGCATAAGAGGAAACAGCTTATTTTTCCAACCCTTGAAAACCAACTTCCCTTCAGTGATGTTTTCTTTCTTCTCCCGCTGTGATCCAGTCTAAAAAGAGCATGTTCAGTTCTGTTTCCTCAGCTGTGTTTATTAGCCTGGTTGCCAAACAAAATGCCTTCTAAAGGCTTCTGAACCTAGCAGTTGCTGGCCTCTGCTTCCCATTGCTCTGCTGATAGGGAGAAGTACTTGTTTGGTTTTCAGTGATTCTGAGCGTTGACCAAAATAAAACTGCAAAACAAAACCTTTCTCCTGTTTGCTGCAGCAGCAACACAGATGTGATGAGAGGCAGTTATAATCTGAACTGCTGGTAGGCACTTTTCTGTGTTTCTGAAGCATTAATTTCATGTACTTTCTGCCTGCAGGATGATGTGGACTTCAGCTGTAGTTCCCAGATGTCTCCCATCTCTCTCTACAGCAAGAGTTGCAGAAGCCCTGCATCCCCCGAAGGAGATGGAGGGAAGAAGCCTGCTGTCAGCATCACTCCTCGGTCTGGTATGAGAGACCGAGTTACTTTGATTCCATAGAAAATATGCATACTGTCTCGCATATGAAAGTTTAACTAACAGACATTAGTATATCCTGTCATTGCTGATTTGAATTTGTAATCAGATGTGTCTGTTCTTAACAAATGCTATAGATGGGTAAAAAAACCCCATACCAAAAGCCATGTTATTACTACCCGAATTCTTCATTTTATATCCTCTGGTCCAACTCTGACTCTTTTTCCTTTCCTAGCGAATAATTCTGCGAAGACCCTGAAGAGGTGTGGTCAGGCAGCGTCCAGGCCTTTGATACAACCCAAACCGCTTTTGCCAGCTGTACCTGAGGCTCAGGCTAACATTGGCATACCAGCTAAAACCATCATTATTCAGACTCTTCCCACACTTGTTCCACTGCCAAAGCATCAGCCAGTTGTTAACATCCAGCCAGCACCTCCTAAAGGTAGATGAACTGTTTTGACTGAGCCAGGTCTCAGGGGTAAACACCGCACCTGTTTGGGATGGTCACTAGAATGAAGTTAGGTTTTGCAGGTGAAATGGGGAGGGGTAGGAGAAAAGAGGGGTTCTACATGCTTTGTCGAAAAAGCTTTAGGCTGAGAAGATGGTTTTATTCCTCTCTCATATAATTATAAGGGAAGCAACCCTCACCTGGGCATTATTTACTGGAAGACAGTAAAGCAGAAGAGACTATGCTGAGCACTGGCAGTTGTGGGGATAAAACTGTTGATTTGGAAGGATGTCTGGGAACCCTTAGCTCTGATCTACTTGTGATGGCAAGTGATGCGTAAGGTGATAATGGTGCTACTCTATGACAACCAAAGGAAGATCCAGCAGGATCAGTTAGGATGGATTGAATGAAACTTGAAAACTTGGGAGGAGTGATAAAAGTGTTTTTTTCCCCATGTGACAATCTGCCACAGGATGGTGGAAATATGAGTTTATGGCTTTTTATCTGGCTAAACAACATTAAATAGGGTGTTGTGAAATCTGCACAGAGAGGCATGTCAGAGGTCAGAAAAGTTGCTTATAGCTGCAAGCTGATGTTAACAAGAGGCAAGTGATTTCCAGTCCACTGATAATTATTCTTTCCTCCTGTTGGCCTGTAACAGATACTTGAAGTAGCTTGAGCCTTCGCTTCTGAATCCAAAGCACTGTTTTGCTCTTCAGCTAAGGCAGTAGGGACGTTACTTGCATTGCTGAAATAGTCAGATGCAGTTGCTCGTTTTCACCAGCTGATGGCTGCAGCCTCTTGCCGTTGACTCAGACGTGGAGGCATGGAAGGAAAATGAGACAAATACTTAATGGCATGTATCTAGAAATTATTGCAATAGTGAAATACTTGTCTCCATTACTAATTGCTCTTCCATCAGGCGTTAAGCCATATCTGGAGGCACTGACACTTGTTACAACATGCCTAAGATTGTTAGACCGCTTAAAACACAGGTCAGCACAGTCAGCATGACCTACTTTTTACTCCTTCTGATGTTCCAGCTGATAAAATACCATCTGGAATAAGGAATGTTGGCAATATAGATTTTTTGGATATAAGTATAGTGAAATACTGTGAAGATCAACTTCTCTTTTTCCCTGAAGAAAAGTCAGGAGAGTAATTTTTGTGAGGCACTATAGAGAAAACACTTCTGGGAAAGTGTTTCCATGCCATGTATTTACTTTATCTGATAGTGTGTTTAAAAATTCTGTTGTGCTGCTTCCATAACAAGAACCATAAGGATTTTTTTTTTAGTTCATCAAAATCTCCTGCACATGATGAGTTGGAGCTACCAGTTTGAAATATGCCATTATCCTCAAAGGAGCATGAGGAATGATACTTTTACGGTCCTTTTCATAAAAGCTTAAAGAAGGAAGCATGATCTTTATGCATTAAAAACAATTGTCAAAATCTCAAATTCACCATTTGAGGTTCTTAAATAGGGTTGTACTAACTTCAAGATTATGTCTGCAAAAAAAGGAGATCTAATCTTACACCTCATACATAAAAGATCTTGGCGCTAGGTAAGTTACTTCATTTGTCACTTTCCAGAAGGTTGGGTAGATGCTGTAATACATTGCCGTGCATTTTGGTTGGAATGCTCAGCTGGAACATGCTGTTTCTGAAAGGTGGTGAGGTCATCCTGTTACAAAGGATTGGAGAGATGTTCATGTGTTTTCAGACAACTCAAGCACCTGCTTAAGTTAAATGTCGTTGTTGGACTGAAATTTCTTGGAAGTGATTGTTTTTAATTCCATTTCAGACTGTCAAAATTACCTCATTTTTCCTGCTTGCCTTTTTTTAAGCTCTGTTCAGCTTGTGCATAAAATTTCTTACACGAGACATTTTTCAAAAAGAAATTGGTCTTGTCTTGGTATGAATTGAGGCTTTAACTTACGTTTTGAAAGTGTAACTGGCATTGCTCTTTCTTTTTCATCTTCTTTCTCTATGCTGTTTCTGAATTGGTTTGTATAGTATGAGTCAGTTCAGTGGAAAACTTACCACACAGAATACAGCAATAAAGAAGGGACGGACAAAAGGGAGGAGGAGGATGAGGATTGAGGTAGACCGGTTAAGTTCTTTGAGGAAGTTGCCCAAAGCACATCAAGTGTTAGCAATACTGAAATGAGTAATGTTTCTAACAAGTGTTGACTTTTATTGACTTTGAAGAGCTTTTGGGAGTGAGCTTGATTTATTGGATCCCTTTAATATGTGTGGTTTTGGCTTACAGGGTGGATTAAGACCCCTGCAAACTTTTGAGGGTTTTGGGTTGGGTTTTTTTATTCCTATCCTGTGGAATATACTAGTGCTGTAGAATTGAACTTGAGATATATTGTGCAGGGCAGGAGAGGAAGCAAAAGCTTTCTATGTCCTACCTCAGTATTGCCCTACAAACTGGTCATGTACAAATCCATTTCATACTATACACTGAGCACTCCTGTTTGTTCTTGTGTTCTAGGTCAACTGGTGGTGCTCCCCCAGCCCACTATGGTACAGCTCCAGGCTTCTGGGGTGCTTCCTGCCTCCCAGCCAGTCATTGCCGTCCCTGGAGGGACCACACCACTTCACAGTCATACAGTGAATGCGTTGCCTGCAGCTGCTGCGAATGGCTCAACAAGCGGCAAAATACCAGCGACTAAGCCCCTGCTTCAAAGCACCACACCAGCAATGGGGCTGGATGTAAGTTCTGGCTGTGTGATGATAGCTAATAACTGAAGCTCAGAAAGAGTTTTCAGTTATCTGCGTCTGGGATATGATGGGAGAACCATGTCGCTTTAGAGTCTTCAGGAGGACAGAGCTGCAGTTGGTCTTGTCTAATAGGATTTCTAACAGTAAATGGAGTTTGGCAGCTTGGCAAGGAGTGGGGAGGAACAGGTTGATATCTGCTGGCCTGCCTGGAGTTGCAGACCAGGTGTGCAAGCACTGTGGCAGAAGACAGTGCTGATACATTTTTTATTTTTTTTTTTAAATTTTCCCCCCCCTTTGTTTGTCTTCTCAACTGTAGACTCTCAGTGACTGGAGCTCTCTTACATACATGAAGGTTTGATATGTCTGCTTTTTGATTAGTGCTAAACCATTTTTCTAATCCGTGTAATAAAAGCACTGCTTTGGAAGTAGATGAATTGAAGTGTCAGCAGTAGGCCTGATTCTTCCATGCTGTTTATCTTCCCAGATTTATTAATGATTTTTAGAAACTTCAGATACAGAGTTTCATATGATCCTGATCTCTTCAGGCTTCCTTTTGATCATATGCTGAATGAGTAGAAAAGGGGTAAGCTCTCGACAGTCACTGCGCAAATAGATATGTTTTTCCACGGTAGTTCACAGTAAGCAGTAAAGAGAAATAACTTTCGAGATGTGCAGGGTTTTTTTCCTCCTTTAGCTTTGACATCTTAACTAGCTAGGAAGCTGGGTGTTAACTTGATTTAGTTCCTAGTAGTCTGGAGCTGCTTTGTTGCATTCTGTTGTCCGAAAGAAGGCATGGTTGGGAAGAATACAGAAGCTTCTTGTTTGTGGCTTTTAAACTCTCAGGGTGTTGTTCTCCAGTGTGGTGTTCCAAGTGCTGCTGTCATGAGCTGAAGGTCCTGTTGCATCCCTCAGTGTGAGGGAGAAAACACTGGTATTCATTCACATGAAATTTTGCCGTGTAGTCACCTGCTTATTAGCAGTGCAGGGCACTGCTTCGCAAAGGCATGTGTCTTCTGGCTTCTTTGGAGGGATGTTGTTGTACGGTTTCCTAGTGTCTGGGAATTGCCACTCATGCTTGATGTTAAATTTTCCTCACTATTCATGTTTGTGTGGGGGCTGCATTTTTAAATGAAAAATCATTTGCTACAAATAATTCAGCACTCAGACTGCATTGTAAACCCAGTCTTGAATTTTCAAGAAGCTGACAAAGGTCTGTTAGACCAGTTAAGAGCACTGCATTTTTAAATGATAGTTGCCTGCTGTACAAAGCCAAACTGAGGAGACCTGTCAGCAGTCACTAGGTTTGTGACTCCCTGTAATCAGGACTAGCATGGCACCTTGCCATTGTCTGAATATAAGGTTTAATTGACAAAACCGCCTAATTGTCAGCACACTTCATATACGCATCTGTTGACAGTCAGTAGTCAAACATGTAGCTGTGATAATGAATAGCTGTTTGTTTTGAATGATGGTTGTGTGGATATTTTGACCTGAAGCTGTTTTAGGGAGGCAGTTTTTAGACTTGGTATCAGCCTAAATGCTGCGTATCTTACCTGTGCTTATTGAAACATGAAAAAAACAGTTGCAACTGCTCATCAGCACATACTGTGTCATAGCACTTTGAAAAAGAACAAATGTTTCAGGATACAGCTGGTGCCAGTGGGGTTAAAAGATCTTGAGACCGCCTTAGATGCCATATGTGGTGCACAGAGCTGCACAGATGTAGCTGTCATTTGAGCTCTGTAACAAGTTTTATTGTTTGGTAATCTAAGCAGATGTTGCAGGATAAAAAGAAACACTGCAGGACTTTCTTTTGGGTTTAGGAGGGATAAACTGTTAGCTTAACACTCAGCCCTTCCAGTGGCTTAGGCTGAGATCGGCTGACAGCAAGCTGTACGCTGTGAGGCCGTACATTGTGCGTGTCCTGATGGCGCGTGTTTACACAGCTTGCCAGCCCTGGGGAAGTGCTAGGCTTTCAGTGCCGTCACTCTTCGCTAGGAAGAACTTCCCACTAGGAAATTGGACAAAAGAAATGCTGCCTAAGCAAGCCACTCTTCCAGATGAAGGAAGGAGGCTCTTAATCAAATAAGCAGATTGCCTTTCCTGTTGCTGTGAAGTGATATGAGGACATAAACAGTAGGTGTGTGCGGGAATCCAGTTTAGGTGTGTCCTTATAGGGCCCTTTTCTCATGTTTCCACTCTGTAGCAAGAAAAGATTTAATTTTGCCTTCCAGTTCTGTTGATAAAAAAGTATTGAAAATTTAGAAAAAATTAGTTCACACTTATGTATGCAAAATTACTTCAACATTTCTATTAAAGAATCCTGTTTTATGTGCTGTACTTTAGGTAATTTTCATATGAAATAAACTCGTTAGTCAAGTTGTGTTCTGTTGAGTTAGAAACAAGAAAACCCAGGTCTTTCATAAGAACAGAAAAAACATTTGCGTAGGTTTTGTGTTCCTGCATTTAAGGTGCATCTTCGAAAAGAGCAGCTTTCATAAGTTGAGGCAGGAATCTAGCCAATGTAAAGTTGAAATGGTTTGTACTTTCAGCTTTCTGTTAACTTTCCCAGTGTGTGTACCAAAACCTGCAGTGCGTGGGAGGCATTCTTAGTGCCTTGTGCTAGAAATACAGTTAGCATTGGAATGGAGATTAAATTTTGCTCAGAACTGATTTTTCTTTGGAAGACTGAATTGAGGTAGCGGTGTTTATTTGTAAAGTGTATGACTCTTTGCAAAGACTCTGAAGTTAGAGGACAATCCGAATCTAGTTGGTAGTTTGAAGCAATTTTGCAATGAACCTTTCACCTCTCAATATTTACAACATATTTTTTATGTGTGTGGTGGTGTAGTTTTGAAAGCTGGGTAACAGAAGTTGCAGCACTGATTAATGTTTGATTTTAATGCTGACGTTTTCCCGTTATGGTAGGTGTTTCCTGGGAACCAGAAGTTGCTATCTTGAGTGGTAAATTAATACAATACAACCTACAAAGAGGGAGACTGCAACAGAAGTTAGAGTTGTTTGCTACGTTGAGTCTTTGTTCAGCACTTGTGTAAAGCAATGTTGGTCAAGCAGTCTGACTTTATATATTATAATGTTCCTCTCTCTCTTCTGATTACCAAAATGCAAAGGGCATGTTTATCTTGATGCCAAGCCAGCTATGTAATGCTTAGTGCCATACTGCTTCCAGGTTCAAGCATTGTTGCACTGTTTCACACACAGAGCTCTATTTCCTGCATCAGATTTAGGTAGGATCAGGTAGTGTGACTTTATTCCCCAAGGAAAGGCAGACAAGTGCTAGAGGGTTGACCAAGGATCTTAAACTGTTTTAGGGATTTTCAATTAAAACAAAGTAACTCAAGGACACAACAGTTGGGTTTCATTTAAGCAAGCTTAAGAAATGAGTCAAAGTGAAAGTGGTGTGGCATAGACTAAAATGCAGTTATTTTGCAGGGTACCTTGAATCGGACTGGAGAGAGCTGACAGCATTTGGAGAACACTGAGTAAAGGAGGACAGTTTAGATAAATGCAGCCTGAAATGTAGCTGGTGGTGTCTGAAACAACGATAGATGTACCTTAGGATGTACTCTTAGTGTACAAACACTGCACTGGTGCTTTAACTCCCATGTTTTCTCCAGGGCAGTAAGGAGATTTGTCAGAGGTTCCAGATGCTTAGTCAAAACCTCTCCAGTAGTGAGTAGTCCTAAGCAGGTCTGCAAACAAGAATGGCTGTAAACAATTTGGTCTTCTCTGTTTGACTTTGTGATGAAAAACTTCTTTTTAAAAAGAAGAAGAATGTAACTACTTGTTTGGAGTATCACACAGCTGAAGCCAAAGCTGCTGCATGAACTCATTCCTTATTATTTCATCTCAGTTGAAATGATCCTGGCTCCAGAATGGTGTGTTCTATACACTGCGGTCCTTGGCTAGCCTGAATCTTTCTTTTTTTTTCCCCCCCCAAAGTTTTTATACGTCTGCAGAAGTTTTCTTATGTTAAGTATTGTAGTACTTAACAAATTCAAGACAAAGCTTAGTGTTAATGAAAGAATGTTAAAATCTTTTCCATCTCCACTCTCTGCTAGAGAGAGAAACTGGATTAAGTACAAACAGCTTCAGAGATTCTTCTTGGTGGCAGCAGACTAGACATAGAATAAATGATCTTTACAGAAAGCAATTAGATCAACATGGAGACAGCCCAAAGTGTTAATGCACTGTAATGTTTTTTCTCAGTCTCTGTCACCAGACTGCGGTATCGTGAAGAAGAATGACTTCTTCAAACAGCCTGTAGCCAAATTTTCTTGCAGACACCAAAGCCCTAGAGCTCCATACTGTCTGTGTGTGGGTATATATAGGGAGAGAGTTTAAGCAGCCGGAACTTGACCAGAGCACACTGAGTTCGTTAGTGTTACTATTCTGTGACTTATTTTTTCTATAGACTGATATTTCTAGAATAGTTCTCATCTTTTTTTTTCTTTAGTTTTTATGCTCTAATAGATACAGTTTACACCGGTGCATATGTTGGTAGCTACTGGAGGATATTCAGTTCTGTGTAAGACGTGGCATTTCAGTTCTTTTTCAATGTATACATCATTAAGACACATTCTGTTCTAGCTTAATAATGTGATGGAAGTCTTCTGTTTTTAATAAAAAGAGTTGCTGTTGCTAATCTGTGAGGGAAAGGAAATCAACACAGTAGTATTTAAACTTAGGATTTCAAGTAGCTTTGTATAGCTCTGCAGTATCGATCATCATTATCCTCGTCAGCAGCAAGATGCTTTCAGTCTAGATTGTCCCACTCACTCAGTGCAAACCAAACCACAAAATGAGTAAGTGGTAAAAGATGATAGGCTGTTCCTGCTTGGGGAAAAAAAAATCACGTCATCAGGACTGCTGGAGGATAGGGAAGGGTTACTTTGAACTGTCCTGGTCTGGTCGTGCAGACTGAATGCCTGCTAGTGGTTGGAGTGAATTATGTGCCCTCCTGGAGTTTATTTGCTGGTTTAGCTTCAGCCAGAAGGAATCCAGTTTGTGTGCTCTATCAGAGACTGTTCTGTGATGTGAACCAAAGCATATTCAGTGGGACACTCAGGAAATGTGCATCAAAGCCACACACCTGATCTGAATTAAAATGCTAGCATAGATGCACCCAGAGAGTGCATTTCAACTGCCATGTAAGTGCTTGATACTCATAGAATGTGCAGTCTGAGGTCAGCATCAGTATTCAAGATGTCAAAAACTATATAGCTTAGCTGCAAAAGGTACAGACACAGGTGTGATCAGTGTGGAAATGGCTTCCATACAGGACAGACTAAAAAACCATAGAACTTTCCAGGTAAGAAAACAGATGACTGATTGATTGTGGCCTATAAAATATGGTGTATGGTAAAGTCAAGGTGAAAGTCTACCTTGCAGACCTGAAGGTAGGTATTATCTGTCTTTGTGATTTGGTTGATCAAATAAAACTGCTGCTCAGGTATATGTTTTGTGTCCCCTACACCTAGGAGGCTGAGAACTCTGGAGAAAACAAGACAGTGTAAGACTTGTTTTTCATTGTTCGTGAGCTATAACTCTTGGAGGTGTACCATGATTCCTAGTTGGCTCTGTGCTGACCATTTCAGCTCATTTGAAGCAGAGTGCAGGAAGCTATCTGTACAAACTTTTGAGAAAATAGAGGAGCAGAAATTATGCATGAAATAGAGACGCTTTTAACTTGTGGATCATTAACAGGCCTCCGTATTGTCAATCTAGATCAATGTCTTGAGACGGCAGGAGCGCATGATCAAAAACCGGGAGTCAGCCTTCCAGTCACGTAAGAAAAAGAAAGAATACATGTTGGGACTAGAGACGAGGCTGAAGGCAGCCTTACTGGAGAATGAGAAGCTCAAGAAAGAAAACAGCATGCTGAAGAGGCAGCTGGATGAAGTAGTATTAGAGGTAAGAGATTGTCCCACCTTCTCAGGTGGGAGGCACTTGAACAGAATCATGGAAATGTTGACTGGAAGACCTTTGGGGGTTTCTAGCCCAGGGCTCCTAGTCTGAGCAGGACTCTCACCAGCTCTAGGTCAGGACAGCTGTCACATCTATTTGACTTTCAGTTCTTTATTTCATGGTACTTCTGAAGATATCACTGAGAAGATAGACTGGATAGAAGCTAAATATAATGCACAAACAAAATAGTTTTAAGTAGTCCTGGCTTGTATTCATACATAATCAGGCAAATACAAATCCAAAGAGCAAGAATAATTTGGTGTGTTCAGCTTCTGACATGACATACCTTTGTATGTCTGTGCCCCTTTTATATTGCACGTCTTCTCTGGTTTTTCCTGTGTAGAACCAGAAGCTCAAAGTATCATCTCCAAAGAGAAGGACCCTGTGTGTGATGGTGATACTGGCTTTCATAATGTTGAATTACGGTCCACTGAGGTAAGCTGCCTAAGAATTCCTCTTTGCATAGCAAGTTTGCTGTCCTGCAATTTTTGTTTGAATCTTTAATACAGGCAGTGTTGTGTTTTAGTCTTGAGCTTGAAACTTGACTTACATCCTTTGCTCTCCTCCTGCATAGGGGAAGACTCATCTGTATAATAGTTCCTCTTTTGGAATCCTTCTGCCCACAAGAGATAGGTTTTGTACTTTTATTTTCTCTTGGCTTGGCACTTTGTTAATCAATACAGCGTACAGCAGTTTGTCTGCTCCATTTATACCTGAAGAGGTTACAGAGCTGTGTTTAGAATCCTTTTAGAAAAAAAGGCGCAGACTTTGAGAGCTCATCTGCTTGTTTATACTTGTGCTAATGTAAGTAGCTGAGTTTAAGCTGCTTCTAGTACCCAATGCAGGAAATCCCACTGTTTGTTCTAGTGCTTTGCAATCCTGGCCGTTAGGTGTGTCTTGCTGCAGCCTTCCTCATTACAGTGTAAGCCCTGTATTATTTGTCTTCTAGATCTGGTGAAGAGGTGGTTTCCTCTCCTTAATTAGTTGAAGCGGTAATCAGAAACCTCTCTTATTCAAACTGTATCAGTGGGGCATAGGAACCAAGACAGCGGGAAGGAAATGCTGCGTTATTTCCCAGACACTTGATAAAGAAACCTGTGGAAGAGAGGAGACTAAAAAGGGATACTTCTTACACATCTGTCTATTTAACCTGGCTTTGGAACATAGAGACCTTTTATTTGAATCTGTTCGCTTTTTCAGAAGGGGAGAATATTTCAGTAGATTCCCAGTCAGTGTCTCCATTTGTTCTCAAAACCCCAGTCAAGCTGAAGGAATGGGATGGGATAGATCTGGAGGAAGATGCTGTTTCTGACTCTGATAAGCTTTTACAATGTTGGTGTTTGTACATTTTTAATAAGATTAGAAAAATTGCTAAAGCTGAAATTACTTTTGAAGTATTTGCACTTATTGTAAATATTGTTTATCTCTGGCAGTGAAATACAGCTGATGAACTCATCCATATCAAGGTAAAATTAAGGTAGACTGTTTCTTAGTGCATTTAGGGTTTGTATTGGTATTTTTGACAATCAGGCAGAAAAATCAGCTTCCAGATACTAAATCAGATACTAAGTGATTGAGTTGTACGTTTGTGCTAAGCAATCTGCATTTGCAAATGTTACCACACACTTGAGAGACACTTGGTGAGAACTAATAGAACCAGTAACCTTTCTGAAGCTGGCAGAAATTTTAGTTGCCTCCACATTACAGTGAGGAGTTGGAATGCGTGAAGCTCTAGTTGGTTTTGAGAGGCTTGGAAACATACAGAAGATGAGTGGAAAGTCTTTTAGCACAGTGCTCTAAAGTTCCTGTGTCAGCTTTTCTACCCTCAGGAATGAGTAAGGTGTTGAGCTTGATGGCAAGAAACTGCTGTCAAAGTAGGCTGAAAGGTCGGTTTGTGTTCATACCTTTGCAACAATTGGTAACTGTAGAAATGTTACGGGGTTAATGTCGTGACCCATTTGATGTTTATTAAAGTAGATAAAAAGAAATTTCTTGCCGGTGTAGTAGCTGAGCATATCCGTGTGATTGCTGTACCTGAGCTAGGTGGTCTGCATCAGTGCTGGATTTAGGCAGTGAAGAGCAATGTAATTGCAAATTTGCAAGTAATTACTTTTTCTGCTTTTTTTTTTTTTTTTCCCCCTAGCAGAGTAAATGCTTGCATTGCAATTAAAATACTAGACTGTATCAAGGTGGTATGAATGTTGATTGTGCAGTACTCTTTGGAAGGCCTAGAATGTGGGATATGCAAACCATGACTTAAGATTTCACTCCTCCCATACGCATTTTCTTCCTTTTATAGAGGTGTCACTGAATAGTAGCTCCACGAACGTGATAGTCATGATTGCTGTTCTGCTTGGTCCTTAACAAACAGGAGCTTCCAGTACACGTGATGTTTTTCCATCCCTGCAACTTCTTACAGAAATAAGTAATCTTTTTTTTTTTTATAATACATGCTAGCTTATAGTTCAGCAGAAGTACTTTTCCCCCTGAGTTAGCTAGCTGTGGAATACCTAATTTCTATGCAGTTGTCAACTACGATTTGAAACTTTGACAGTGTTGCCATTTCTTTTATGTAGGAAACCATTTCACTTGCAAACCTGTATGGAGGTGTGACAGCATTTGGGCATGGGATATTTTGATTCAAATATATTAGCACTGAATGTTTTATTATTTAAAACCAACAAACCATTGCAAAAGGAGAGTTACATCAAAAAAAAGCAAAATCATAGGAAATTTGCCCCCTAAATTAGGTAGCAGACTTTAAAATTCCCTTAGCTGGCCTTATTGTAAGATGCTTCTCAGACTCTTAATTGGAAGGGATAGGATTCTTTGAAGGCTGGAGGTAGAACAAAAGGACAGATATATAGGTTTTCTCTTTAGTTGCCCATTTCCACCAAATCAGAGGAAGCAGGGAAGTGATCTGGTTGTTCTGGGACAGGGATGTGAAGCTGAACAACAGGGAGTTCTGCAAAAAAAAAATCTGAATGGTTGGCTCTGTAGTTAGTTCTGTGTTTGCTGTTGCACTAACACTGGTTCACACGTAATTTTGTTTATTGGTCTTACATCACATTGACTGCGTAGGTAAGTGGTGGGATGTTTGTGATGTTTCATGGAGGACTCTGAGGCTCTGCTGTTCTGTTGCTTTAAGATTATGGGAAGCAGTCCAGGATGTGGCAGCCCTTGGCAAACAAGTTTAGCAGATAAAATTATTGTGCTGACACATTTTTTTCATGCTGACAAATATACTAAGTGTATGGGTAATCTGTAACATTTAATTTGGGAATATGGGAGCGGCACTGAATGTCTGGTAGGGAAGCTGGCATATCAACCCAGGAAACCTGTTAAGAAAACATTGGAGGGAGAGTCTAGTCCAGTCTGCTTAATTGCCATCAAGCTTTTCAGAACATCCTTCAGTCTTGGACATGGCACCATGTTATCTCTGAGAGAAGAACGCAAGTTGAATTAAATATAAATCTAATGTAAATGTGAATTGAATACTTTCTGGTCCTGCAAGTGGCTTGTATAAACGGTAACTCCGCGTTACATGGTACTGTGTTACTAAACTCTTTTGGGTTTGTTGCTATTTTGTATAGAAAACTGCTTTCAATTATTAAAAGCAGAAGTAATTCAGCAGGAATTATATTAGTGTAAGTTTCTATTTTATCTATTTGTCTTATACCAGAAGAAAGGCGCCCAGATATTTCCCGTCTGTGTGTCAATGAACTATTCTCTAATCTTTGTGAATTATTTGGATTTGGTTTTAACATCTATAAAAACTTCCTTTTATTATTATTTAAGAATGATTGGTGAGGTGTATGAAGGGAGAAGGGTACATTTTGATTCTGTTGCTTGCAGAGGTCACCCCTTTGCCCCAGTCTCACGTACCATGAGGTGTAAGACAGGAATTGGCAGCCCTGCAGTATTTGCACAAAAGGCAGTGAGCCCACAAACCTTGGCATGCAGCAGGGTTGGGAGCTGGAACCATGACATCTGGAGACAGGTATCTGTGGGAGGCAGCATCTCCTGCTTTCACACTTGCCTTTTGCTAGATAGCCAGTGCTGGTCAGCAAGGCTGCGTTCTCAGCTGACACAGCACCCCTGAAAGACTGCTGACTTCTGGCATTAAGAAACATCTAGTTAGCTGTGCTGCTGTTTTTTTGTGGTTTTTTTTTTCCCGAATTACTTACAACATGAAATCTGAAAATTTTCAAACTATTACGATCCCTAGGTGCCCTCCCCCCCCCTCCCCTCCCCCTTGTTTAATTTTCAAATTTGTGTTAGGCTGGGCCTGGGTAGTAACCAGATCTGAAAATGTGTTAAATAAGCACAAATAATGCTGAAACAAATGGAAACCAAGCACATGTTCTAGTCTAAACAATCCATGCATTTATTTTTTGAATATTTTTCTTGTGTTTCTCTTCCTGGTGCCCAGTTGAATATAGATTGGTTTTATTATTTTTTTGCATTTATTTTTTTGAGTATTTTTCTTTTGTTTCTCTTCCCTGTGCCCATTTGAATATAAATCGGTTTGTGTGTTTGGGTTTTTTTTTTTCATACAAGTCCTACATGTGACGGTAAGATATTTTCCAGAACCTAACCCAATAAATGTGTAAGAAGTAAGAATGGAGAACCATCATGGAAGATGCAAAAGGTGAATTTTTATATCTCTGCTTTTTGAGCCAGCAGCAGCAAAGCATGCAAGCTGGGTACTTGCTAGTGGCCCTAGCATTATTTTCTTGGCTATGAAAAATGTTCAGCTAGTTATTTTTTCCCCCTAATCAGTCTGCTCAAGCTTACTTTGGTGGTCATTGTCTAGAGCATTTATAAAGGTGTCAGCCAGCCAGAATGTGTCCTAACTACCATTTCAGAGATTTAATGATGGAAAACAAAGAAAAATGTGAAGTTAGGGAGGGGAAAGGCAGATCTGCAAAGAGATTGGAACAGGGGGTTTGAGAAAGTGGTGTGATTTTTTTTTTTTTTATTAATTTTATTTTTTATTACAAGTTGGCCACCTCTGTATGGCTGGAACCCCTTTCAAACTGGAAAACAGACTTGATGATGTAACCAAAAATTCTTAAGCCATATTTGTGGTGGAGGATGACTGAGGTGGTGATTGATGGAACTAAGTAAAGCTGCTGCTTCAAAATCTCTTGTGTCCTGTTGACCTACAGCAGCTGCACTAGAATTGCTGGCCTTTTGTAGAAACTTCATTGCAGTTCCTCTCTAGAGTGTCCTGATGGCTTTTCCCCTACTTTCCAGGACTATCCTGGAAACTGAATAATCTATTAAAAATTTAGATCCATTGAGCAATCTGCAAATAAAGACACACCAGCCTTGGTAGCTGAGAAACGTGATTTGGCTGCTGTTGTCATAAACTGCAACAAATGAAGAAGCACTGATTTCTGTCTCCTGATAGACTTACAGGTGTGTCTCATTTCTTAGGTAGTAACACAAACAGTGGGGCAAAAAAAACCCCCAGAAGTGGTTAAGATTAATCCTCTTTTACTAAAAATGAGGAAATAGCTCAGCTGCATGCTATCGCAATTGCTGCTTGTAAGGATGAAGTAAGTAAACACAAGTCTTTCACCAGCACCCAGATTAGCATCCCACCTAGTGTGCAGGCTGCTAGTCAGTACTAATGTTGCCTGCTGAGCTTTTGGAGCACATGTGGTTTGGGCTGCTGAAAGCACCATCCGTGGAGCACAGCTGTTTTGGTGTCAGTATGGTTTAGAGCCCTTATTCAGGCTGGGTAGTCTTGAGTTGGTATGTGAGAGAGCAGGTTAATTTGGAGGCTTGGTGCATTCAGCAGTGATTTTGTGCAAGTTTGCTGTCGTTTGAGCCTTAATGCCGGACTCTGTGATTAAAGAAGCAGACTTGTCTTACAGCAGGCAGGAGCCTAGGGATTACCTTGGTTGGTGGGATGATGGAAAGTTAGAGAAATAATTTTGTAGTTCCCTTGAAGTGGACAAAGAAGCTAATCTTGTCACCATAACATCACATGCAGCAAGTGTTGTGCTGCGGCAGAGATGTTTGAGCTGGAAGTTGTGTGCTCAGGTTTGTCGGTGCAGATCCCACCCACAGCAGCCAGTCCTGGACTGAGGTCTCACTATGGTCTGGATCCCATCACTGTGCTGCCCTGGCAGGTGAGCTCGATCATAAGATCAAGCAGCATCATGGCACGTTTGAAAACACTCGAAATGTCCTGATGAATAATGTGGCCTAAAATGAAGGGTAATGACTAGCAACTGAAATGCATTTTTTTCTTCCTGTTGCCTTAAAATTTCTTCCTGATTGTGTGTGTGCTTCTTCCTCCCTCCATTCCAGTGCAAAGTTGGGCAGGTTACTTGAAACCACCCATGGCTTGCAGTGCAGTGGAGGAGGAACTCCCCAGCCAGGCTCCTTGCTTGCCTGTTGCCACCTTCCAGCTCAGCCTGGTTTGGGAGCGGCGCTGAATTGTGACCATTAAACATTGTACCTGTGGCCTGTGATTTCCTTCAAGCTGCAGGTTGGATGGTGTTGTCTAAACACTGACTGATTAAAGCATCTCTAAAAGATGTTCTGAGAACAGAGAACCACTAATTGTGGGCCGTACAACAAGGGTGAGTTTCTTAATCTCAGTTTATCCAATCCTGGGCTTTTTTGCACTTGGTGAAGGATAGAAAAGGATTATTTCTCTGCTTTTTGCAAGCCTCAGTAGCCTTCCATATGTCTTCTGGAGGTTGATAGTCTTAAATGTAATGTGTACCTGAAGTATGCTAGGAAACATACATCCAAATTTTGACAGTCAAAAGGCTATTCATTTCTTACTAGTAGAGAAGAACTGGTGAAATGCGAAAACTATTAGATGAGTGCAAGCGACATGCAATAGTGCCACGTTAGCCAGCTCCTTCTGGCTGCTGAGGAAATACAGAGCCCTCTGAGTGTTTTAGCAAAACCAGCAGAAGCTCTGGAAGATGTTTGTGTTATTAACACTTTTAATACAGGAAACTTACTTTGATGTTTGTGACACTGAAAGAATATGTTTCAGTGCTGAGTTGAGTGTACATTTGTGTTGGAGGTGGCCCAAAGCCAGAAAACTGCTTCCATAGCACACCTTTGGTCGTGTGGTGTAGTTTCTCCTTGAAAAGAGGGAGAAATTGAGAGGAAAAGGGCAGGCTGAGTGATTTGGACTTGGGTTCAGGTTCCAGACCTTCAGAACCTCTCTTGATGGATTGGTGCTTGAATAAAATGGAATACCCTTGATTTTCTTACAAACTACAACTTCAGGAGCAGGAAGTGATTCCTTTCTCTTTCCTTTACTGATCACAGCCACACGTTCATCCTGGCAGAGTTCTGCCGTGGCCTAGCTGTGCTCGCTTGCCTTGGCCTGCTGCCACTGATACGGTTGCAGAGCCTGCGCAGAATGCCAGGTGCACTCACTGAT
The DNA here is from genome assembly GCF_015220075.1 of Falco rusticolus. NCBI lineage: Eukaryota > Metazoa > Chordata > Aves > Falconiformes > Falconidae > Falco > Falco rusticolus. The sequence continues at coordinate 25,651,413 of NC_051197.1, forward strand.
AACTTACCCTTTCCTCCGTGTGTTCATCTGCTGGGTTGGGAGTGAAGCGCAGAAAGTTTTTGCCCTGAATGAACGTTGCAGTTGAGACTGCTTGCATAAGGCCTGCCCAAGCTTTGGCAATAAAAGCCAGCCCACTTCCAGATAACTGTATATCATTTGGAAGGCAAGAATAAATGCTCTGGGTGTCGATACTTGCTTGCTTCCTTTCTTTTCCAAGAGCTTTATTAAAAGTAAATTGTCTTTTAAAGAAAAGAACACAAGAAAAACATGGAGGTTTTGAAAAGAACAAAACACAAAAACCTTCCAGTCTGGGTTGCTTTCCTCATGGTCCTCGGCAGAGGAAAGAAGCTGGGGTGCTCTTGCCAGCCCAGCGCTCGCAGAGGGTAACTCTGGAGCAGCCTGGCAGGAGAAGGTAGCGCCTTGCTGTCAGCAGATGGTGCCCTCATCGGGAATAAGAAAGGAGAAATACTTTCCAGACAGCATTTGGCACTGCAGCAGCCTTGTCTGGAATCAGTTAGGAAGAGGACAAGGTCCTTGGTTGGTGTCTCCTTGCAATGTCAACTTTAGCCCATTGGAAGCATCCCAGCTCATACTCAGAGGTGGTTCTGTCCCCAGAAAACTCTTTGTTATGATATCACTATTGGCTTTCATCTACAAATTACTGTGCAACTTAAATGTCAGTATTCCAAACTTGAAGCACACAGGGTTTGTTCAGCCAGAAGTTCAATTGAAATTTAGTTCGGGCTCCTGGCAAGACTTGCTTTCACAGTTATCAAACTGACGTTCAAACCAAAGAAGTAAAAATACAGCTAAAATATCAGGTGCCATTGAATGCCTGGAGAAACCATGACAGGAGTGTTGCTTTTCTCTCCCTCCTATAATCAGATTGATCTACACTTCTGAACAAACATCTTCATGAAGTATTTAGTGATTCTTTCTTTTTTCCTCTTGGATCTGGTTTTGCATCTTAAACAAGCTGATAGCTCAGCCAGCTTGGACAGGGTGTTTGTGGCTGTTTGGAAACCCTGTACTGCTCACGATATCTGGGATGTCCAAATGCAGGCTGCAAAGCCATGGTAGGCACCCCAGGTATGTAAGGTGTGGCCAAACAGAAGAGGTTCCAGCTTCTAACTGCTCATCTTGTCCAGTAAAGCCATTTCTCAGCTTCAGTCTTTCTTGACTTCTAATGTAGAGCAGTAACTCCATTCCTGCACATGGTAGGACTTGCTCAGGGCAGATAAGTGCTCTTTCTTTTCCAAATTCTCATCTTGTAGCCCAACAGAATGAAAAAAAATTTTCCATGTATTTACCACCTGTCATATTAAAATTTTTTTTTGAAGTGACTATTGATATCTTAGCTGAAAATACTGTTTTTCAGAAGCCTTTTTTCCCCTGAATGGGATCACCTACCTTTCTTTTTCACTGTTTGTAATGTCTTCTCCCTGATGCTTCTGATGGTCAATATTGACTCAATCTTTAGTGTCATGCTACTGGGGAGCTGTTCTGTAGACCCTTGCTGTTCTGGCTTGTATTGTTGCTGTTCTGCGTAGCACTTGTAAAGCTCAGTATGCCTCAGGTGGGCAGGTGTTTCCAAATGTAGCTCTGCAGGAGAGGTCTGTCCTTCATCCCAGCTGCTCTCGCTGGTCCTAAATAATGCTTTTCCCCCCATGTTAATTTGAGATGTCCAAGGAGGAATATTTCTGATACCCTGATATCATGCCCTCATGTACCCACTTGGCAAGGAAAGGTCTTTGAGAATGAGGGATCAGAGGGTATGGGCAGTTACCTGCATGTCCTCACCTCTCTGTCACCCGAAGATGGAGCCTTGCTTACAGACAAACTCTACAAGTGACCTCTCGTGGGAGGAAGGAAGGAGAAGAAATGATACAACAGAAGGACATCTTCTATTCAGATGGGCAAAAAACTGACAAAACTCCCCAAGTAATTACAAGGTAGAAGCAGGACAGTATTTCAAGTTGCAAGGGTTTTCCTTATCCAAAATGGAAGTTCTTTTGGTTTTGGGTCACTGCCACAAACCAAAGGAGCAAGGAAGGGGAATTATGGGGTTTTTTTTAGACATATTGAAGACTTCCAGAAGGAAGCTTTTTCTCATCTTCAAGGTCCTAAAAAAAGAATGGGAAAGGGGAAGCAAATGTAGCCCATGTAGCTTAGGGCAGAAATTTCTGCTAGCCCTGCTTCCAAGGAAGCATTTTGTGGAAAAAAACTATCCCAATAAGGGAAATGACATTGGAATAAATACTGTAAACAATACCATATTTTGTCGTCATTTGGTGCCCATGTTCTCAGAAGTGAGCACAATGGTTTGTGCCTGTAAGGATGTCAAAACATGCTCTGTTTGCCACCTCTATTGTCTTTTATGGCTGAAGATATCTTCGTTCAGGTTGAAACATCCCATACTTAGCTGGTGCCAAAAGTGAAATTTTAATTTTGATGAAAAGATTAGGATGTTGTAAGCATAAGAGGAGGGAAAATAAATGTCTCCTCTCTATTAAAGCTGATACAATCAAATGAGCAGCTGTGTGTGGTTTTGAGTGGCTGCACAGCTAAAATGACTAAATTACAAAAACTAAGAATTAGTTGTGATTGAAGAGTGGTACTTATCTTTATCCTTGATGTACTTGGTTTGGATTTCACTACTTTTGTTCAGAGCTCAGGGTGAACTGGAGTAGCAATATGTTACATGTGGCACTTCACCTCAAACTAGTCACCGTGCTAACTGGAACCTGAAATAACAAGAACTGCTTTTGCAGAACGAGGCAAATAGGATAGGAAGGAAGAATCATCATGGAAAAATGCAGATTTGTTACACTTCTGCTGATTAGGTCTTTGTTAGTTTCTCTGGTTCAACATGTCATTTTGAACAGAGAGAAGTAGGGTAGGATAAAGCGCCAGACCCAGGAGGGCTATGGACACACTGGATTGGATGGCTGATATACATCAGGCTGTGGAGAAATGGTTTGCAGGAGAGCTACAACTTTCAGATCTTCTGATGGATATTCTTGGTTTAATGAATAAACTTCCATATACTTTTAGCTGTCTAGAGTCATGGCTCTAAGTTAGCTAAGAGTAGTGACATTTCACAGATGAGTGACTTCCAGCACTTTAAGCATCAGCCTTAGTTTTGAGCTCTGGTTCTGGGCTTGAGATGCTGCCAGCTGTGCTGATGCTTTCATTGGAAGAGAAAAAACACGATCTCATAAAATACAGTAGATAGTGGGGATTGTTTCAGTAAAATTAGGTAGCCTGCTGTTGCCTGATCTATGAGGTTGTGGATAAACCATCCAACTTTCCATGCTGTGCAGTAGAAGCAATGAGATGTTTGGATGCTAGTGTACGTATACACTAAGGAAACTGTATTTTTTCTGCCCAATGTCACTAGTGAAAACAAAGCCTTTCTTGTAGCATTTCTGCTGCCCTGATTCTGTGCTGCTGCCCGGAAACCTGAAGGAGAGGAGGCAGTCAAAGCGACGTCAGCTGGATCTGGTATTGCCCTGGCTCCAGCGGTTCTGCAGAACGTGACACAATTACTCACAGGGAGACCTGGGTTACTGCTAACAGGAGCACAGATGTATTGGCAAAAGAGAGAGGATTGCTAGGCAACTATGTCTGTGTGCCTTCTGCTTAGTTGTGGAGTATTTAATCTGCCCTCCTTGCTAGGCCTTGCCTTTCTCTGTTATTACCATTTGTATTCCTTGCCCGTTGCAAAATAATGCCATATAACAAATAGGAAAATGAGATCTTCCCCTGCAGAGTTTATGCTCTGCTGCACAGGAGAGGTGGGTGATGAATTAAAATGTACTCTGTAGGTGGTGATCAACATGCATGGCAAAGATCTCACTGGCATGCTGGGGTCTTCTTGTATTTGTGTATTTCCACTGTGTTGCTGCTGGTGATGCTCTGCTGTTGTCAGCTAAGAAGTTAGAACTTGGTTTTGTAAAAACACATCTTTCAGGAAGCAACCATGTTGACAAAAGAGTAAAGCTTGGTCTCTGAAGAGCATGTATTGAAGTATTGCTTTTGTGCTTTCAAGATTTCTCACTTGTAAATCACTCTTCTGAAGTGCTCCTGCCTGGCTCTGCGTGGAGAGCAGCGCAGAGGTTCCTATGCCGCGTGGCTGGCTGGCCGTGCAGCCCCCAGGGGGAGATCCTTTGATCACTGCCAGCCCAGACCAGGGCGACAGGGTATCTGGGACCATGGCCTGCTGCTGCTATGTAAATGGGGGTTGTCAGCCCTGCCAGTGTTTCTAAATCCAAGTAGAATTTAACATGTGTACGTTTGTATATGGTTTTGTTAGATGTCTGGCATAATACTCCAGGCTTGCAGCTGCATGGAATTTGGTAGCTATATTTTTCTTACATATTGTATTCATATAAACTATGTCAATTGTGCTTTGAAGCTGATGAAAGTTAAAGTTCAGGGGTACTTTGATATGAATATAGGTAATCTTCTTATGCCTGCAGATCTAGGTTACAAACAGACTGATCTCAGTTTCATCAGATGAAGCTTATAGGGGAACATGAAAACCAAAGCATCAAAATCCTTCGAAGAATTAAAACTGAAGAAGAGAATGGAATTGCTTTTCTGTCTACTAATGCTTTACACAACAGTAATATGACACAAGACATCACATTTTTACATCAGCTATGACATGAACCTTATCCATGTAACACAGCAGCAGCCAGAAACTTACTCACCTGAGTATTTAACCTTAAGTGTGTTGCAGAGCCTTTATGTATGTGTTATGTTTTGCTATGGTTATTATGTTTTCCAGTGTGTTTGAAAAGGATCCCAATGGAGTTGATTCCACTGGAAGTTCCAGCCACCGGACCAGAAATCTTCTGGAGTTCTCAGCTAGACAGGAATCCAGCACAGCTCAGAAAATACCTGGGGGCATCATTCCGGAGAACAGCAACAGGTGAAATGAAAACGGTTAACATACTTCAGGTGGCAGAGGGCAGTGGTGCTTTTAGACCTCACTGTTTGCTAACCTTTTTGGCCAGTGTTATTGCTGTTCTTGTAGAACAATTGAATTTACAAACACAGTGTTTTGAAAGCTGATCTGTTTTATTTTTCTATTATTTAACAAAATTTGCAATGTTGATTTTTAAATGAGTATGATGTTTTGTCTCCAAGAGCAGCCAATATGCACAGCTTCAGAAGTCTACACATGGCTATGTTGTATGGTTAGGGACAGTGTGGTGGAAGAGAGCATATAAACACATGTATGTCATGGAGATTTTCATGATCTTCTTCAGTTCTTCATCTGTCTGCTTTTTCCCCTGATATTTATTTTCGCTTGCATAGTTACAGTATTTGTCATGTTAACTACATGTTACTTTTCAAGCTGGAGTATTTATTTTTGTAGTTGCTCAAGAGAAGACTTGGGAAGTTTACAATTAAGAACATACTCTGAACTTAGCACTTCATTCTTTTTTAGAAATCTCGGACTCCGTCCTTATGCTTATTATTTAATTATGTAGTTGCTTTCAAGCTTCCTAGATCTCTAGCACTTTCAGTGCATAAGCGAACATATAATTGTCTCCAGATTGAAGTCTGGCTAATCCAGCTCATGTTTTCCCCTTACAGGATTTATCCTCTCAGATTGTCCCTTTCCAGTAGAGTGTTTTGGCTGGTTGAACAAAGCCAGGCACAGATGTGCAGAAAAGACCTAATGTATTTTGCCATGCAGAAAGAAGGCAATAAATCAAGATCGTGTTAAGGCTGTAGCCATGGTGAGGGCTTTGTGTCCTATGTGGCACATTTCAGACCATGACTTAAGTGACGTAGTAGTAGAGTGGCTCTCTTGGGGGGATATGCTAGTGCCTGTACCTCCTCCTTTTCTTACACTCTTTCACCCTGGTTTTTGGCAAGCTGTGAGCTCTTTGCTGCATGTTCTCCTTTATCAGTTCTAGATGCAGTAAACAGGAGAAGCAGGCATGAAGATGGAGAGGAAGCTGGGAAAGGGAGGGGAATGTGAATAAGGCTTTCATCAGCTCTTACACCTGGTTCTTCAGGAAGAAAATGAGGTTTAGGAGCTACAGGTCTCTGTCAACGCCAAGAGGAAGGTTGTTATATTGGTACCCTATCAAGAGAGGAACTTGTAATAGGTATTTGGTGATAAGCAGTTAACTCTTGACGAGGTACAGATAACCAGGAGAAAGGAATATTAGTCTTTGCTTTGTGGCTGAGAGTGCTGTGGACTTTTGTATCGAAATACATGCTCTTTTTCACTTTTTATCAAAGCCAAGCTAGCTTCTGGAGATTGTTGGATACAGTTTGTGGCTGCTCCATTGTCATGTAGCTCACGATCTTTACATCTGCATGATTTTAGTAAATAATAAATTTAGTATTTCTGTAGAAAATCTTGAACAGCTCTGGAATGAAAGAAAAAGCTGCTTCTGCCGAGATCTCATAGTTCACATATTATAAGGAATATTTTATAAGCTATGTTTTTTTTCAATATCTGGCCTGTTTGGGAAGAGATCCAACATATGCTAATGCTTATCTGTCTTCCCTGTGTTGAGTGCTATCAGACCCCTTTGGGGAATTGACTGAGACCATTGGATGTTTGATACAAGTTGTTATTCACCTGCTTCAGAGGTTCCATGGGAGCAGCTGTAACTTTATGGATTTGTCGATGGTAGTGCTTATTCTCTGGTTTTGGTCAAAGATTCATGAAAAACTATTTTAGGGGATTTCTTGATGTCTTTTTCTTTTTTCACAGGTATGATCATTCTGTATCTGATAACAAAGCCCTGATGATAGTCTCAGAAGAACCACTGTTATATATTTCACCCCCTCCACCCCCCTGTCAGCCTTTGATCAACCGGACAGAGTCGCTGAGGTGAGCAAACAACCTTTATTGAGCATTTAAGCTTTTATTAGGATACAAATTGTATGTTGAGTGTGTGCTGCTGTACAGACAACTGTGAATGATGTTATTGCCCATTCATAGTGTTCATCCAGTATGTGACCAGTACCTCTATAAGTGTCTGCGCCATCCGGTCTCTACTGCCATAGAGACAGAAAATCGACTTGGATCTTTGTAACCATTTATGTTTTTAGTAATGATTTTCACTGTTTTCACACTGGTCATCTGCAATAACCTAGTAACAATTTTCTGATTGCCTGGAGGTTGTTCGTGACTTGAAAGAGAAATCACTCCATATGTAGAGATGTTCATGTTCATAATATGGAAATCTAGTCCAGCTAAAAGCCTGTTCCATCTGAAATACATTAAAGATAGTCTCCTACTTTTCAGCTTTTCAGCTTCCAATACAAGCAGACTGCACCTGACGTTGCAGATGTGCTTTATTCACTGCTAGAGAACACCTACCTCCACTTTTTCCAAAGATACAAGTGTGTCACTAACCTTATCTCCATTCTGCTTTGTCCATTCTTTTTCTCAAATTTATTTGTTGTATTTTAGCTTTCTTAACCAATTGAATAGAATCAACTTTTGATTTTAAATTTCAGTAGTCCTTCCAGTAATTTCAGAATTTCTGTTCATTGGGGAAAAAAAAAGTACTCTATCTGCTTTATGTTGAATATCCATGACCCCAGTACTTTACAGATACTTCCTTACGAATTCCATCATAAATTTAATTTTGTAGTTATATTTTCTTATTCTAGCATTAAAAATAAATTATCATAAGGTAAACAAGTAGTAATTTACAGTGTCTTTATAGCGACTAGTTGAAGTGTTCTCTGAAATAAAAACTTCTGCCACTGTTCTTTGAAACATCTGTCAATGCTGTGGGTTTTTCTAGGCTGAATCATGAACTTCGAGGATGGGTTCATAGACATGAAGTGGAACGAACAAGATCTAGAAGGCTGTCAAATAACCAACAGCAGAAGGCACGGGTTATGCAGGTAGGCAGGTTTATACTCGTGAGTCAATAACATGACAAGATAATTTCAGGCAACTTAACAAAATATACTGTCTTACTTGTCTGCACTTGTCATTATAGACAAAAGTAGCAGTGGTGCCTGTAATTAGGGTACCCAACACTTCCCATTTTAAATTGCTGGGTTTGGTTGATTATTATGTTGCTGAAGTTCTGCTTCCATTCCTGCTCTTGGATTCAGGCTAGAAGTTTTTAATTTTTTTAGCAGTCATCAAAATATGTTCAGTGTTTTCTAAAATGAAATCAATAGTTAGTCTTTTTACAGCTTCTCGGTAAGGCTGTGTAAGGATAAGGATAAGCAGTTGGTTAATGGAGAGAAATACACCCTACAACACATTCATCTGGCTCACTATTAAGGGTCACAGCTGATTGGTTTTGTTGAAATATTTCTATTTCATTTTTTCAGACTTTTGTTGGAGGGTTACATTTTTGGTAAGACTACAGAATTATGAGCTTTGTGCTCATATTTCCAACTTTTTAAAATCCCACTCATCTACATGGCATACTGCTAGCGAGGATGAAATTAAGCCCATGAATTTTCAAAGTGTTTCATTTGATTAAGAGGTAGTAACAGCTTTAAAAAGAATTCAGCTTAGCAATGTGGGAAATACCACACTTTTCTGGAGAAAAAATATTGACTATTAAACTTCACATTCTTCTCACTGGTGTCCAAAGGAGAATCGTAGAACATCTAAGTAGGGGCAAGTTCAGGTACTTCTGGTGTTTCAAACACCAGAAGCGTATTGTGGATAGTATGTTTTGGCAGAGGTACAAAGAGAATGTGAAGCCAGAAGAATTCTGCAAATCTGACATTGGTGATAGCAAATTTTGCCATTGGATGACACAATACTGTTGTGTATGGTGCCAGCCTCCCTTCTTTGTCTCTGAATGTGTGACTTCAAATTTGGCTGTATTAAAACACTTGCTTTTTTTGTGGTTCCAGCTTGATTGCTGGCCATTTCAGTTATTCATGTTTCACCAGTGGAAAAATGCACGTTTATTGTGCAGGGCACTGATAAACCTCTGCACTCCATTATATATTCACACTCTGCTACAGGTGTGCATCATATTTTACGTCATGCAAAACCAAGAAAAGGCTTATTGTTTTCACTTTGTGTCTTCTTTCTACTTTCCCCGTTTTTCAGAGCTCCCTCAGTGAGAAGGCAGATTCCCAGCTAATGGCCATGCCTTACACAGACACCCGCCTCAGGTAAGGCAGAACAACTCCTTTGTTATTGCTTTCTACTTAATAACCTAATTTTTTGCCAATAATGGTAGAAACTGCCGGTTTTCACTTTATCAGGATTCTTAAGCCAGGTGCTAGCTACGTTTATTGGCCTGATTTCTGTCCCTTAGCAAATAACTGCTTCTAATGATTTAAACTACTCTTGAAGGGATTCCTGTATCACAGCTGGGGTCTTTCTACCAATGAGAAAACCTTTACTTCACTGTACAGAGTCCCTTCCTAAACAGATTTGAATTTTTAGGGAAAAAAAAGGGGTAATTGTCTTAGGACTGTCTGGGGGAACGTAATTAGTTTATAAGAAGGTTTCAAAGGGCCGTGAGTCCAGTAAGAGGAAGGTTTCTTTCACTATTTCCAAGCACCAAATTGTAATGACAGAGTATCATTACATCTTATTTGTATGGTTTGTCTCCATCTGATTTTCCCTGATGATGATTAGAACACACTAATCCCAACTTTCCTGATGCCCCCAGCCTGCCCCCACCCCTAGCTGTCATGTCCCTCTTCCCTGGCAACAGGACGAACTGGAGAGAAGAGCTTAAGGAAATGGAATTTCTCTCTTCTGAATGCTCTGTGACACAGTTTAAAAGATTCTCTGCTTTGAAGTGCTAAAGAGGAGTATACAAGCAGAATGGAGTATAAAGGGGATTTTTTGCTGAGAACACCTGAAATGTTGCTGTTGGAAGTAAGACAGCTGTGGACCTTCCATTTGCATTGCTGCCTTGAAAGCAGGATCAGCCTGGGAGAAAATAGCAAAAATAGCAAGCTGCAGGCAAACGTTATGGAAACCAGGCTGCCAAATTTTGGTATGTCTTGACTTGCATATCTTGAATGATCTGAATTATTAAAAACAGTCTGCAACATCATGCAGCTCTGCATGGAATAATCTGCTGTGCTCAGAAGGAAGTGAGATTGTATTTTTTTTTTTTCAGATGAATGATGTTTAAATGAACAGGACCAGTGAGTCATGGCAGCTGCATGCTGTGACTGTCCTGAAACTGCCATGAACATAGAACAGATTTCCAGTTCCTCCCAGAGCCATCAGCTATTAGATGCTTTATGCAATCGTAGAACCACAGGGTAGTTTAGGTTGTAAAGAACCTTTGGAGATCTCTAGTCCAACCTCCTACTCACAGTAGGTTTAACTTCAGATTTACTGTGTGTCTCTGTTAGAAGAGACAGTCTCCATCTCTGTCGTGATCTTCATTAGGAGGCTGAGGGCTGCACTTAGAGCCCTCTCAGCCTCTCCAGGCTAAACAAGCCCTGTTCCCTCTGTCTCCTGTCTCTCCTGGTACCTTCTGTGCTCCAGGCCCTGACTGTAATGCAGCCTGGTAAGTTACCCTCCAGGTGCCCCACAGGCTGGCGTTCAGCTTGCCTGCCAGCACCCCAGGTCCTTTCTGCAGCGCTTGTTCCTCATCTCTTGGGCACACAGGAAGGTGCTGTTCATTCAGTTTTGTCGTTGATGCTACCCCTGTGGAGTATACGGTCAAGGTGTTTATTTTTTTAATATTAAAAAAATATTATTAATACTGTGACTGGAAATTGAGTGACCTTTACCTTCTACAATATCCTTGTTGGTGACCTGCATCCATGAACAGGGCCACATTAGCAGGGTCTAGGTTTGTCTTTGTAGCGCTGATGATACCAACATTGTCATGTTGGTCCTGGATTCCAAAAGAAAATTGATGCACTGAAAAGTACTGCAGTGAAGTCAAAGCAGAAGAGGAAGATAAAAATTCAAGATGATTTCAAAGAAAATCATGAGAACCCCTCAGCTCTCTATAGTCTATTTCAGAGCTTTCTTGAGGGGTAATTTTGATGAGGGTTTCTGCAAGTGTGTTTTTAGGGATCCAGATACCAAACTGGGACTCTTCAATTACTTTCCTGTTTCTAGATTTTGCACTATTAAAACTGTGGTTCTTGGTGCATATAAGGCACCCTGTCCATAACCTCATTCCTTCTTAAAACAAGATGTGCAACATCCTAGTGCTCTGCGATGAGTAACAGGGTGCCCTTCGAACTTTTGAAATAAAGACTCCTTGATCTCCCAATAAAGGGCCAGTCTCAGCACCACTGTTTTGGATACGCAATTAAATATGATACTTTCTTGTAATATGGTAAGGTGTTACTAAAACACCTGGTAGCTTCGCACCTGTTTTCAGATCTTAAATTCCTCCCTTCCTTTCATGGAGCAGTCCATTGTGGTTACCCTTAGATGCTCAAAGGTAGGTGCGCTGTAATACCTGTAATCCACTGGTGTCACTTGGAATTTGGGACTAGTGTTAGACTGGTTCTATGGACCAGGAGAGCTTTGTAAAGGCTCAATGCTTTCCAAGTGCTTTGGAACAATTTTATTCCATGGCTGGATTTAGAGTTATAAAAGGCTGTTTTTTAGGTCTAGCTGTGTCTTCTGGAGTGTGGGCGAGCAAACGGATCTGTGGGACCTGTTTCAGTTTTCAGGATGTGTTTTACTGAGCAGTGTGTGGGCGTGATGCCTTTTATCACAGTAAAACTTCAATGCTGAATCTCAGGGGTGGTTTGGTGGGCCTACGTGTTTTTTGGAATGAGTAATCAAGTTCACATTAGCTTCAGTCTTTGTTTCCTGTGTGTGAAGGATGCGATCTGATTCCTCACTTGCGTAGCTGTGCTGAAGAGGACGTACAGGGTAGAGCTGCCTGCTCTTGATCCCCCAGGGCTTACACTCCCAATCCTGTTAAAGGGCAACTGGCTTGGCAGCTGCAGTCCTTCGGTTGCAACGGGACTGTATCAGCAGTAGGAGAGGAGATAATGATGGTCTACTATTACTGCTGCTCGAGAAAATCACTTGATGATAGATTTGTGCCTTGTTTTGGGTGCATGGTTGTGTATATTTTAGAAACATACCAAAATAATCTGAATTAGCCACCGTAGTTTAAACACTGTGTCAGCAGAAGACAGCTCGGGAGGGATAGCCTAATCAGTGTGTTTGCCACAAATACTGCAAACAGACGGTATGCTATTAAAGTGGGAAAGAATTAAAATGACTGGTTGAAGGTCCAGCTAATGGTGTGTGTAAGTACAGCTTTCCAGTTTGATTAAATATGTTACTTTTGAATGAGATTGGAGAAGTACACATGATAGCAGTATGTGCAAGGAATTTCTCACCTTTCAGAGATAAACAATGGATAAGTACTAGGATTGTATGACTTGCCAGTGTTCTGGCTTAGGATGATGTCTGATACATGTAAGACAAGAATTGTGGGGAAAAAAAAAAAAAAAGGGAGTGAGAGAGAAGGTGGGGTTCTCACTTGTCAGTAAATGAAAAGCTCTGTTTATACTTTGCACTTATTTCAATTTGAGTGGTTTGGATTCTTAGCAGTAAAAAGAAAATTAATAAATGTTTTGATTTTTTTATTTATTTTGAAATTACATTTCATTCTAAAATTTGCTAAAAAAACTATTTTCAGAAGTCATCACAATTTCTCAGATACTTTAGGTTGACTTGAAACTTTTTTTTTTCTCCTGTTGAGCTAGCAAGCAGATTTTTGCCAGCCTGAAAAACATGAATAAAATCAAGGCTGGAAAAGTTTTCCACAGCAAGACCTTTAAAGTACCTTGAACTTTCAAAAAATGCCTAGTAGTTTTACTGTTTTCACCTGTGTTTAATGTTCCTTATGCTTCTCTCAATGGATGAAGAGCTGCTGTTCTTTTGAATATCAGGTCTTTAAAGTCATTGTCTCACTGAAGTTAACTGTCTTGTCTAAAATAATTACCTTCCCCCCCCTCTTTATTTCAGCAGGAACTCAGGGAATGAATTGCAAGTGTATTACGCCTCTCCAAGGAGCTATCAAGATTTTTTTGAAGCTATTCGCAGAAGGGAAGATACATTCTACGTGGTGTCATTTCGCAGAGTAAGTATAGTAGTTGTTCAGTATTGCCTTTTATGTGTATCCATAAGACTGTTTCTGACGCTGAGTGTCTTTCTTTAGAATACAAAAGATGACCTAGCCAAGGTTGAAGCTAAATGTGTTTCTTCAGAAGTGACACTTCTGTACGTCCTTTACTGTAATATGGCCAGATCATGCATGGTCTTTGCAAAATATGCCCATCACAGTTAGGAATGGGAAGAGGGCTTTGCAGAAAACATTGTAGTGCTGGGACAAGGCAGCACAAAATTGCATGAACCTTGTGGTTAAATACTTATGCATGGGTAGCAGTCCAATAATCAGAATAGTTAACTGGATATTTATTTTAATGGGTGCGTAAACCTTCTGTGCTTCTGGGTATAGGAATAAATGTACCCTATGCACAAATTATTTCTGCTAGCTTAACATAATATTATTTCTGCCTTCCCCTATAACACTTGCATTTGCAGATTTTATGTGTCGCATATTGCAGCTGTACAGGCCTGTGTGCAGTGGCACATTTTTTCTGCTGTTTTGTGACTTCTAAGTCAAGACAGATGAGCAGTGCTGCTGTGGGTGCTGGAATACAGCATAGGCTTGTGCTACAGCTTTGTCAGGCACAGCCTCACATCTGCAGCATAGTTAGTGACAGTACAAGCTGTTTTAAAATGGAATTCCAGGTGTTTGATGGCACTTTCTGTACTGCAAGCCTGGGTGGTGTTGAAGCCAGAACAGCTGCAGCAGTGAGAAGCTGCTTGGGATCTGGTGATGGAAATGATCATGGCAAACAGTGGTTGAAACACCAGCTGGGGGTTGGGAGAGTTTATTCCCTCCCTTTTGCAGAGGTCTTGATGAGTCCTTAGACATGTCTGTAATGCATATTTGTCCCTGGCTTGAACCTGGGGTCTTGGCTTATGAAGCCTCCTGCCTTGCTGTTTTGCAGTTGTGATATTAGATGAGAATTGTTATATGCGTGCTCGTGCCCAGCCATGGTTTTCCTAGGACCCTGCAACTCTCCATTTGTTTCCTTATCATAGAGTGTCCTGAGAGGTGTCCCAAGGTGGTGGGGAACAAGCAATTGCTACTAGAACAGCTCATCCAGCTACAACCAATTCAGTGTAAGAGCACACAGATAAGCATAACTAGTTTTAGCTGTTTCTGTGTTGTCGTAATTCTGCCAATTTGTAGATGCCATAGGTACATAGGTAACACAACCACGTTCAATATGCTTTGCGGTAGCTTTGTTAATTTGTGAGATACATGTCTTTAGAAAAGGTTCAGGCAAAATAAAAATAACGTTGCTCTTGTTAGGATTAGGGTTTTATGCAGAGTAGAAACATGAAGTTAGTTTCCAGTCTTGGGATTACTGGGTTGTGTCACAAGGCTGGAATTTTGTTATTAAATGTTTGGCATGTTCTGCTGTTCTTTCAGCTAGCAACACAAATAGAGCCGGCATCAGGCTCCACATATCCTGAGGATGAGTAGAAGGGAGTGGAGGATTGATTATAAAAGTTTTTCTGGAAACTCAGAACAAAAAGCAAAATAGCGTTGTCTAGTTCTTCCTTTGCGGCCGTTGCTCTAGTCCACCTGAATGCATGTACTGGTACATGGGCTCTGTTTATGCTGTCGGATTAATGACCTGGAAGTTGTCAGCTCTCATTTCAACTTGCAGAGCTGTCCTTGGAAACAGTGTGTCTTGTGCCGCAGAATCCCTACTGCTTGGCTCTGCTTTATTGCAAGGAGAGGTGCAGGGACTTTAACCATCCATGAAGTTTATTTGGTAGCAAAGCTGTTGGTATTTCTGTTTTATGAATGAAAAATGTCCTCAAATTGAAGGCATTTTACGCATTACCTCATTTATTATTTTAACAGGGCAAACCTGATCTAGTGACAAGCTCTGCCCTGAGGCACTTTTAAATGACTTGCTTGGATTCTTTTGTGAGTGCAGAAGAAAGGACTCCTGCACAGCCCGAGGGAGGGCTGCTATCAGCAGGCCCCCAGCCACGAGGTGCCCTTTCACCTTCTCCTGAGTACCGCTGGCTCATTTTCTTTGGACCACAATTCCCTTTTCACTAATGATTAGGAGCTGAGAGAGGGGACTGGTTTCCTCCTCAGCGTTCACTTGTGTTGCTTGCTTACTTGTCCAAGTTAGGAGGCGGGGTCTGGAGATGATAGACTTTGTTCTCTCTGGCTGTTTGCCATGCAGACGCTCCCAAACACTCAGTAAGCTGTTAACAGCCATATACAAGAGAATAGGCATCATCCAGTTAAGAGTTCTAGGATATGGATGGTTCTGGTATTGGTGATGGTCCTGCTCCAAGTGCGAGGTGGGACTGGATCTCCAGAGATGCCTTCTACCTGATGTCTCTGGGATCCTCTTACCACACGCTATCTGCTCTGTGTGCAGTATCATCTCTCCTGGGTGCATGTGCTGAAACATAATTCCTTTTTTGTGTGTCTTCTGCATGTTCTCACTTGCACTGCAGGAGCTGTGACCTGAGTTCCTTGGATTTTCTAGAAAATGGGATTTGCTGGGGCTGCCCATACCTCTCATGTAGTAAGACTCAGCCAGGGCTTCTGGAGACACAGGGTAGAGAGGAGCAAAGTTCACATGTACTGTGTCATCCTCTGGTACTGCTTGTACCTGTAAGACTGAATTTCTCATGATCTCATCGATTTGATTTTCTTTCCTTGCCTTGGAAGGCTTGCATGTCTGTATGTTTACAGTTGGAATTTGATTTTGTTTTTAAGGAGGAGAGAAGAAAATAAAGTAGTATTTGGTTCAGCTGAGTCCACACAAGAAGCAGGGCTTTCACTCTGGGGAGTCTAGAGAAGTTAATTTTCTCCTAGTGCCAGGGGAATCTGTAATGTCATTTTTAAACAAGAAGAAATGTGTAACTGACAGTGAGTAAAGAATTCTTGAACAGAAGCAGAGTAGTCTCCCAGCTCCGCCAGGCCTCAGCGGCCAACATCCCTCATAGGCAAGACTTGCCACCATTTATTTCTTGGGATGTTAACTTGTTAATTTAATTTTTTCTTGCTGCTTAACTTTTAGGAAACCATTGTTTTCAGCAGTCATTTAGCATTGCCTAAGCTGACACCTGGCAATGTAACAAAATGTGGGTTCCCAGCTGTATATCTTCACAGCTGTGCCTTCTGCTCCAGCACTCAAAACCTATGTCTTTGTAGCGTGCCTCTAATTGTGCTGTGTTGGGTTGGCTTTGGGAGCGTGTTCAGAGCTGAGAGGTCTGTGCAGCGGGTACCAAGAGAAAAGTTGTGCTTCTGTGAAAAGACTGTGGCAATTTGAGCTCTGCTGGAGCACGTTGGAGTCTCCAGCTGGCATTGAACCTTCCTTCCGTTTCCCCCGGGTCTGAGATGCAGGACTGAGAGCCTGTTGCTCTGCCAGCACCTTTGATTTCTGCCCTTTAATGTCTGTGATACCAAGTCTGCTTGATCTGTTCTAAAACCCCAGTGGAGCACAGCTATAAAATTCAAGTTAGTTAGTACAACATGCTGTGTCAGGAGGGAGATAGACACCTGGCTGCTGTTCTCCTGTAAGCCTGGCACCCAAACAGTTCTCTCTCAGAGCTCACATCTGTTTGGCCATGGAGTATTCAGACCTTGAGATTGTTTCTAGAATTACTTGAATAGCTAGGCTTAATTTGAAAGGTAATTAAGTAAATCATGGGAGAAAACAAATCTGTTCCAATTTACTTTGGCTGGTAAATGCCACTACAGATCATTCTGCTCTTCTGTGGTTAGCATCAGAGTCCCCGCAACTTGCGGTGGTTAAGTGGTAGATTTCCCCATCCTGGAAGACTCTGCCAGTGACCCTTTGATGACATCTCTGCAGGCTTATTAAAGACAGTGACTTTTTTAGGGTAAGGATGTAATTACTGTTTTTAAAGAAAGCGTGGCTTAAAGTTGTTTTCACTTGGGAAACTTAGAAGGCTACTAGCATTTCCTCTCACTATTTATTTCAAAGCACAAATCACTCCTGGTAGCAAAGTCACCAATTACATTTAATGCAGCGTTTATACGCTATTGTACAGTATATTTCAGTAAAAAAATTAGATCTTAAAAGGTGATTCTGGTTATTATTTCTTAGAGCAAGACTGATGCTGGCCTTATGGAAATCAGTGGCAAGCCTTTACCAGCCTCAGTAGGACCAGAATTTCACTTTGTAACTTTCTGCTTCAGTGCCATGGCACTTCAACCATAGAGCTTCAGGGAAGTGTATTATTATGGGTGTGAATTTCTGGACTTACAAGCCAACATCTGCAATGAGCATTTAAGGATTTCTCAAATTCTACAAACAAACTTTCATTTAAGTCATTAAGCCAAATTTAAAGCAGAACTTTTGTTCATTCTTTGTGTGAACGCTCAATGTGCTAGAAATAAAAATATCTAGGTTGTGTTTTGCATTTGTTGGTAATAAGCCTGTGCTTGTGCTGTGTTAATTGAATTTGGGGTGATACTTTCAGACAGGTAAAGATTGTAATGCCTAGCTTTGACGTGCTTGTGTAGCAGTAGTTTGCTGTGCGGCACACACAATTCTGGCAATAGTTTGAATTTGTTCAGAGAGCACGAGTGAGGCAGGTTCCAATTCACTGCACTCTTGATGCCATCTACGTCCTGCAGGCGAAACTGCTTTGTAAGAAGTCGGCTTGAGATGATGTTTTGTAGCCAGAAATTCAGTCCTAACATATAATTTTCTCCTATTTTGTTGCACTTGACAATGGGTGGTTTTTACTGAACAAGAAGTTTTCTGCTGTTGACTTTGTTTGTGCATTTTTGTGGACTGGGATGTATAATTTGCTCTTTCATTCAGATAAAATACATTGATTAGACTCACATAGTCCTGCTGCTCCTAAAGACATGGTAGCTGTTTTATATGTTTGAGTCCTCTCGGTTTGCAACTGCTGCAAGTTAACATGCAGATTTTTGAAAGATTTTACAAAATCCCCTTGCTCTTGGGGAGCCTGAGCTTAGCTATGCAGAGCAAAAAATTACTTTACCCAGGATCCTAGTATTTTAAGGTCTTGTCCTATATTGTATACAGATGCTGAGAATAATACCTGTTGAAAGAATTGAGTCTTGGGGCATAGTATCCATGATAAAATTGCCTGTCTTTTTCAAAGCAGAGGTCACCCTTTAGCCTGTCTTCTCTGTGAGGTCAACCCTTGCCTCCCTGGGAAAATCTGAAAAAGCAAACAGTGTGTGTGATTGTGCTTCAGTATGCCCTGAAGCTCAGTGAGCCGGCCTCTGTCAAATTACAGTTGCATTTGACTTTCAAATTTGAAAATCCATTATGAAAACCTCCTGTTTCCATCTAAGGGTCTTGAGTGAAAATGAAGTCTGGACTGCTGCATTCTTTGTTATAAATTCCCTCTTTTCTGGCTAAACTGTGGATTCTCTCTGTGTCGAGAACTTTCTCCTCCCAAGTCCCAGGTGTCCCTGTGAAAACAGTGAAGCAAGCTTTCTTTTTGGTCTTCCTCAAACTGTCATCTGTTCGAGTGCAGAATATTTCTGGTAGGTGGGGAGCAGGGAGAGCTGACAGCATATCAAAGGGACTAAGAGGTGGTGGGGAAGAGGGTTCGCTGTCATCTTTTGCGTACTCAGCTGGGAAAGATGTTGCTTTTGGTAGCATCTTAGTCTAAAAACCTCCAGAAACAAGTTCAGGAATCTAAAATTAAGTCTAAAAATGTATGTTGGTATATAGAGCATAAATGGCCTTACCTCATTCCTGGAATTATCAAAATACACGTGTACGAGAACAACTCCACTCCCCATTTAGGTAACTGGGAACTCAAAAGAAGTATTTTTAGGTTTACAGCTACAGGCCAGCAGTTCTTTAAAAGCCTTTTCTATCAATGCCTTAGTGTTTTCCAGCAAAACCTCTGATCGCTTCATTATTTCTCACTTGTCACTCTGCAACACCTAGAAGTTGTGTTCCTATGTAAGAACATACTTTAAGGAGTGAAGCAGCGAAGGGCTCTGCGTGTGCTGCAGAGAGCGAGCAGGCTGAGCGGAGAAGGAAGGAAAGGAGCCAGGCAATGAGACATCTTGGATGTGCAGTGGGTGGGAGCCAAAGAGGAGCAGCCAGCAAGTACCAGCTGCAGTGTGGCCTCTTCTGGGCAGCAGCTGTTTGGCTCCGCCAGATGCAAACAGTGGTTAGGACGGACCGGAATGAGAATGCAAAACGCGTTTCTGAGAAGGGAGGTAATGCCTGTCGCATCAGACATCCTTTGGAAATGTCTGTTCTGTTCCCGGCTCTCCAAGACGTTTTGGAAGCGAAGTCTTAGTCACTCTGATTTTTATCTCCTTGGGTCCCTTTGAACCGCACTGTCCTCCAAATAAAATTGAGAATGAATGTGGTGTTGAGGACAAATGTATAAGCAGAGACAGAAAAGTCACTTGAATCTCTCTGGCATGGAGCAAAAGATACTTTTGGGTTTTGTGTCTATCGTCTTGATTCGTTTGTCTTCTGTATGGTTGCTGGAACTTCATGAATCATATTAATGCCGTCACTGGACTACTTTCAGCGTTATATGTCCCAGGCCTAACTAATACTTTGCTATTTTTAAACTAGTATTTGGAAGGACAACATACACTGTAGATAATTATAGTGAAAATAAAACATACTGCAAAAAATGTCTCCAAAACCCAAACTGGTTGCAGACAGATGTGACCAGTAATAGTATACATGTATTTAAAATGTGCTGCAAGTTTGACAGACAAAGAGTTGTGGGCAAGAAGTAGAGGAAGATTGCTGGTTTTGGAAGGCCTCTGTAAAAGACCCACTGCTTATGAAATTGTGTGGACATAGGCTAGAGGAGTATAATTGGGAAATGTGGGAGGAAGACGTGATTATAAAGTGGGAATTGCCTCCTTGGTAAAGGAAGTGACAGCAGTATCTCACTTATTAAGAATAGAGAACAGACAGTTGCAGACAACAAAGTCAGCAGGAACACAAGTTTTTCCACAAACAAGGAATGTGCGTTCAGTTAGAGCAGGCAGGGGAAATGCAGCTCTGAAGCCGTTCCTTTCCTTCAGGAAATAACCCAAGTTTAATAATGCATTAATAATACTTTAATAATGCCAGATAATAATGTGTTTTTCTTTAATGACAACACAGTATTAATTGAAGAAAAATTGGCTCAGATTATTCTGAATGGTTCCCAGAAGGGAATGATGGGCTTTTGCTTATGATCTGTAGCAGTTTTTAGTTATGGAGTCGATGCTGACCGAGCCCTAACTGTATAAAGACATAAATGATACCTTCAACTCTCGAGCTGCAGTAGCCAGTAAAGCATTGACCTGTGTTTGGTAGGAATGAGCTGCTTCATGTAAAAAATGACCTTCATGATATTTCATTTGCCTTGAATGATAGTATGTGCAGCGAGCACTTTGAAATACCCATGCTTATTTTCTTAGTTGAACTTCATACTTCCACAGCTTCAGACTACTGTTTTTTTCTGTTCCTTTTCAGTTTTTATATCTGACAGCCCAGGCAGAGTCTTTACAAAAGTAAAATGTGTAGAACTGAGATGTTCTTGGTTTCATTTGGTAGTCTTTGTGTCCACAATAGAAATCCTACCTCTTAGTGAATGTTAATCATTACAGCGTTACATTTGAGAGCGTTATTTAAAATTTTAGGCACAGTTCTAGAGTTAATTCTGGTCAGATGAAGTTATTTGCTTCCAGTTTGAATTAATCCTTCTGCCAGATTTCTAGCTGGACAGCACACAAAGCTTATTTTATGAAGTAAGAGCCCAGGTGCTATTATGAGTGTATGCGGATTATCATCACCTCCCACTGGACCAAACAGAACACTTGTGGCTTCCAGGTTTTATTTTTAAATCACTTGTGCTCCTTAGGACAAGAAGTGTGATAAAATAGAAGTAAAATTAACTGTACATTTTTATCTTTCAGCTGGCTTTGAAACTCGTAGCTAGCTTTAAAACTGTTTGAGAGCGGAACATAAAATTTGTTTTCTACTTCTGGGACTCATGGTTGGTTGTGGCCTGTCTACCGGCATGAGTGATATAAAGACAGAGTAGTAGTTGCAGAAATTCACTTGCTCTTATAAAGTGTAGGAGTGTAAGGAGACTCTTTGGCACCTAAATCTTCTCTCTGTGAATACTAGAAAGCAGTAGGGCCTTCTCCCCAGAATGCAATCTATTTTTTCTTCACTGTGCTTTATCAGGATGGATCTGTTGCAGAAGTGTATGCTCTGTGGCTAAACACTCTTTCTTAAGAGTCCTGTATAGGTGTGTCTGCCTATGTCCATAGCAGCTTCTCACCACTTAATTCTTTCAAAATATACTTCCATACCAGCTTCCAGTAGGGTTGACTGGTAGTTAAAGCGGAGAGATGGATCTGAGAATGAGATCCTTTTGCTTCATGCCTGATATGGCTTGCTCCTTACCGCGTAGTTGGATAAACTCCAGTTTCGCCAGCATAGCTAATGGAATCTGTCCGGCTTTGGGTCAGTGATAAAAGAATTTGGAATACCTTGGGCTAAGCCAAGAGATTTTTCATGTTGGAATCCACTGTTCAGGAAATCCTCTTTGTGTTTTGATTGCAAATGTTAAAATGTGCTTACGAATAATTCTGGCCCTAGAAAATACTTTTTTCTCATCAAGAGAAGGCAAAGCTATGCTGGAGGGGCACATGAACAACCCAAACAGCATGCTGCACCACGGTGAGCCGGAGGTGGAAATGGCCTGTCTGTTAAATCCCATGGGCCACTGCCCCTGGAGTTTGGTTAGCAAAGCTCCGCTAAGCGTTGCATTGCATAAGTGATTATTATTGTTCCCTGGTTTTGTGACTATCCAAAATAAGGTTTGAAGTGTCAGCTGTCTCAAACAGAGGTGGTATCCAATATGAGGAAAACAGTCTAAGCTGGGTGCAGACTGAGAGCTCACTGTGTGCAAGGAAGGTACACAGGCTGCCTTCTCTGGATCTAAGTCCGGCAAAGCTTCTGTGTATTACACTGTTAATACTCTCTGAGGCTCCAGAAGTGGACATTCCCAAGCTGTTCCTCACTGAGGGTTCCTTCCTTGAACCTTGGCCAGTGTGGAGGTTCCTGGGTTGAGTCACTTGTTAGCATCTGGGAGGCCCTGGTTTAATATCCTTTCCAGGAAACCAGTACAGAGCTCTCCTGCTGTCTAAGAACAGTCTTAAATGCTTGGACCTGGGGTTTTACATCAGGATCAGGAACTCAGCAGGTAATCACTGGGCAGGTGACTGCTGGAAAATGAGGTTGAAAAGGAACCATTTTGCTGTCTCAGGTAGGTCTGGGGCCAGCGTCTCCAGAAGAGTATCTTCTTGCCATCAGGGAAACACACTGTGGGTTTATCTTTCCTTTCGTAAACCATCTGTTTGGTATTTGCTTACCAGATGTAAGCTGTAACTCCCCAGCAGGCAACCAAGGTGCTGCATACGGTCTAGGCAAGAGGTTTCCTAACTTCACAAGCTCAGTTTCTGAAGGGGCAGCTTAGAGAAATGCGTACAAAAATTAAACAGGACATAAACATGCTGTCATTTGGAGAAAAAGGGACAGATGCAGCAGTGTAACACTCTGCAGTACACATTCTTGGTGTAAAATTTTGACAAAAGCAGTTACTTGTGGCTCTAGGAGAGTAAGAGGAGGTGTGAAGAACTACATTTACACAAGCACAAGGGAACTCTTCAGGTTCAGGCTGAACACAAAGGTGATACTACAAATGCTAAAAAAGGAGCATTAAGCCAGCTGGGTAAACTGTTGCAGTGTTGTGAACAGGGTATTTC
The DNA here is from genome assembly GCF_015220075.1 of Falco rusticolus. NCBI lineage: Eukaryota > Metazoa > Chordata > Aves > Falconiformes > Falconidae > Falco > Falco rusticolus. The sequence goes on from NC_051197.1 coordinate 25,674,263, forward strand.
TGTTTCAGTGTAAAGCTGGTTAGTGTCCGTTTGGTATGGCAGTCCAGGATGAGGGCTTTACCTACATCGTGTGACTTGTCAAAAGGATGTAACAAATGCATGTAGAAAGTGGTTCGTCTCTACTTCATTCTCATTGTCTTGCACACATGTGTCTGCAAACAGGAGAGTACCGCTGCAGACCTTGTCAGGGAGAGCAGCCTGATGTCCTGTATGTTCTCAAATATTAGCATTTAGTTCCCTACAGCGCTGCTGTTCCTCCTCAGCCATCCTGGCAGTTACAACCGCTACCATCCATTAGCCTCCTGTGGATTAGCACTTCTTCACCTGGATCAAAACTGACAACCCTTAATATAGTCTCTCCAAATCTCGATAGCTGATTTAAGAATTCACCGGTTTGTTTAGAAAAGCCACTCCCAGTAACTTAATTCACATAGGAAATAGACACCTAAGAACAAGAATGGTCTGTAAAAGAAGGAAAATAAACCCAGAACCCTGTACCTCGGCTACGGCACCTTTTGTTTGATTCTGTTACAGATCACCTTTATCTGCTTGCAGTGCTTTTTCTGTTTGAAAACAGAAATCCTGACAAAGCCTTGATGCAGCTGCTTTGGCTTGTATGAAATTACAGTGTCGAATCTGACCCATCAAACGATGCGTTGCTGTGCTCTTTGTCTGTGTTTCCCTCCCAGTAATGGCATGTGCAGTTGTTACAGGGCTGTGTGCACTTTTGATATCCTTATAAACAGATTTCTGTGTGATCAGAGGGAGAGAGGAAAATGATCTGCAGCTCGGGGACTGCCTGGAGTTCAGGTTGCCTTTGTGCAGGTCAGGGATAGCTCTGCAGAGCCGGGAGAGGTTCAGAGGGCAAGAGGGAATGGAGATGAAAGGGAGCACATCCACCAGGATGAAGTAACCTCAGGCTCTTGCTCTTCTGTATACCCTCACGTTGAGGGTCTGATTAGGTGTTTTCATTGAAGAGTTGGGGTAAAAGAGAACGGAGACTACACATACTGAATTGGTTAATGACAAGCTGAGTGGCCCTCCAGCTGTGCTGGTGGAGAGGATTAGTAGTTAGTGCCTTCAGGGTGCTCAGTACCTTTCTGATGTTTTGCAGTAATTGTGGTGAGTCCAGGATGTTCCAGCTTTTTGTGTAGAATTAAAACCACTACAGTAGTAAGAAGAGGCGAGGGTTCATATGGGAGCGTAGTTCAGATGATTAAAAAAGTGCCGGTGCAATTGATGCTATCCACATAGTGAAATCAGTTATTTTGCCATAGTGTTTGTAGCCTCAGTGTCTAATGATGTACTTACTCGTCTGAAAACCTTCATGCATCATTCTTCACATCCTCCTTCTATGATTAGAATTCCAGTGGAGCCTTTCTTTGACCTGAAAGTCCCCCGTATTTTGGAACAGTTGGAAAAGCTGGAAACTCCACTGGCTTGGTGAAATGTTGTCAATGGGACAGTTCATTTTTAAAACCCACATCTATGAAAACACAGCTTCTGTGGTTCTCTGATATGGTTGCATCATACTTTGCAGGATATTGGCAGAAAATGTTGAAATTAGCTTGAGACTTCTTGTTTCACAAGCAAAATGTATGTAATTAGAGGACTTCAAGGCAAACGCATTTATTGTATTTCTAGGTGTTTAAGTTAGTGGTGCATATCAAGTGAGATATGCACAGATAAATGCGGAGAACTGCACACATTCATTTGTTTGGTATCACTGGCACCATCTCCCTTTACACCAGAGCTTCTCAATAATCCTTAATGAAAAATATTTTGTAAAAATCCGCTTACAGTCTTGTGCAGTATTGCCATTTTGTTTTTCACTTGCTAACAATTGCACTCAAACTGTGAATGTTCACAGAACTGTGGGAGTGTGCTGGAGGGACCTCTGCAGCTCTCTAGTCTGAAGTGAGACTGTTGTCAGCACTAGATCAGATCAGCTCTGGCTTGATCTAGCCAAGTCTTGGGACCCTCCGAAGACAGGGAGACCCTCCACCTCTGCGGCGACCCATTGCAGGGCTGCACCACCTGGCAGGGGAAGAATCTGAACGTCCCAAACCACTGCGCTTGGCGTGTCATCTGGTGCTATGGAATTTGGCTCTGATTTCTCTGTAACTCCCTTCAGGTAGTTGTAGGTAGCTCCTAGGTAGGCCCCCTTGTCTCCTCTCCAGCAGACCACATCCTAGCCCAGCTCCCTTCATCTCTTTTCCCAGACCACGTCCCCCAGACCCTGACCATCTTCATAGCCTCTGCTGGCCCCTCTCCAGTTTCCCCACATCCACCTTTGCCTGGGAGAAGGGGACCCAAAACTTTACATGGTATTCCAGCTATGGTCTCACCAGTGCTGAACAGAAGGTGACAAAACTTTCCTCAATGCCCTGGCTGTGCTGCCTAGATGTGGCCTGGGGTTGCTTGACTTGCAGTGTTCCTCCAGTACTTCTGTTTTTCTTCCTTGATTTCTCTGCATCTGGGTGTTTTTTCTTAAATCATTTTGCAGACTGCTGTTGCTGCTTTATGGACTACCAGGCACCACAAATTCTCGTGCACTGCGTAAGGCTTCTTCTCCACTCAATGGAGGCAAAAAAGCTCCCCTCAATTTTTCCCACCTGTCCCAAACACCTACTATTGCATGGACTGAATTTCCTTCCAGAGGTGCCTCTCTCCTTCTGTAGATTTGGAAGGGAGCCTAGACGACTCTGTCAGACAGCTAAAGCTGGAAAAAATTAATCTCATCCTAAGTGGGGACATGAAAGGCTTCTATTTGCTCAAGCCGTTATGTTTTAAATGTGGTTGAGAGTTGGCAAGTACTGATAGAAGAAAACACATGGGTCTCCAGGAAGAGAGACAGGGCCAGCCTGAAAGCTGTAGCCTGATGTGTCTTTTGAGTAGCAAGCATCTCTCTACATTTCTATCTTCCTGAAGCTGACCTTTCACATTCTTTAATCTAATCTGGTGCCTGTGATCTTGCTAATTCAATTGCTGTGGCAGACAGGCAGTTACTCACATGGTCAGTCACAAGATGGACAAGGAGTGCGATGTTCTTGCACCACCTGATATCCCTGTTTATCCTTTATCAGTCAGGCATCAGACCAGGACCCAAGTAAATTATTGTTGTCACAAGAGAAAGCTTTTTTTAAGGAAACTGCTGTTTTGGTCACAAAAAGTGCATAGTGCTTTGTCTCCATCACAGGGCTGTAAGGTTAGATGGCTTGTATGAGTTCCTACAGCACTGTAGTGAAAAAAAAAATAAAATGCTGTGCTTTCACACTGTTCGAAGTTGGATGATTTCTTCTCTTTCCTAGCTACATGAGCAGCTTCCAGGATTTTTTAAGGGTAAAGACCAGTGAGTCAATTAAACATTTTGCCATCACCAGAAAGGAGAGTTCCTGTTGTCAGTGTTCCCTTGGTTGTGTGTGCTCTTGTCAGATCCATCCTTGAGCCATTTTATCGTGTGGGCAGAAAAACAGCCTGAAGAGTTCAGGGGACTTGCAGGAGGGTCTGACGATTGCCAGAAGGTTGGCAGGGAAGGTGCAAGGACTGAGGGACGCTGAAGGAACCCTCTGTTTCTGGTGGCCATGGGGGTCTGATTGCTCAGCCCACCTGTAGGCTATGCCCAGCCATTCTAAAGTGCACTTTTGTAAGGTAGGTTGGGGGTGATGAAGGAAGCATCCTCAACATCAGGCACCCAAGATCCTTTTTGCCACCGAGTGTGAGTTAATTGTGTAAGTTATTTATGCCTTTTAAGGCCATTTCCATCAGGTTGTTTTTGTGTTTTGGTTTGAGGTTTTCTTTTTCGGGGAAAAAATGTTAGATATCTGTAGACCCTCTTCCCCCCTTATAAAATTAAGTCTGTTTGTAGAACTGATTTACGTCTTCCTCAGCAACACTAGAAATTCAAACAGAGCAGGCACTTGGCAACAAAACTGGACTCAGAATTGAGATTTAGAAGTGAAACTTAGCTACAAATGTGAAGAGAAGGAAGCTCATCAGACTGGGGTAAATAAGAGTTATGCAAACCAACAGGCAAAATAATGAAAGGAAACTTCATCCTCTAGTTTTAACTGAGATTATTAGTAACAGAGGTGACAGCTTCTTTAATGTTATTATATTGACTATCTCTTTAATTAGAAGAAGCTATGAATAGTTGATATATCCTTAGCCATACAGATGTCCTGGGATCAGCAGAATGAGAAACATCTTCCAGCAAGCATCTCTAATGCAGTACACATTGCACAGATTAAAACGCTGCCGTCAAATTTGGATTCAGCCCACTGCATCTTGATATTAAAACCTTGTTGACTCTGAACCAACATTTGGGGAAAAACAAAAAGCAGCTTGGATCTGGAGCACCAGCCCTGGCCCGAGTGTGCCAGACCACCGTCCAGCCATCAGCAGCCTAGGAACTCTGCCTGTCCCTGCTGCCAAGACGTGCAGAGACGCACCCAAGTCTGGGCTGAAGTCATTACAGAGCTCTGGGTAAATCTAGGGGATTCAGACAAAAATGCAGTCTTCCTGCTGACTGAGAAGAATGTTTGTTTCCTTGTTATCTGGTTGTGTTTCTTTCTGTCTCTCTCGTGTTCCTTTATTCTTGAGCTTTTGACAGTGGCATTTGCACTCTGGGAAGTTTCTATAAAGGCATGCTTTTGTTCAGCTTTGGCAGAATGTGGAACAAGGGGGAAACAGTTTGCCATAGTGAAATCAGAGGATGGAGACGGTAGGTCAGTAGAGAAGGAAGAGCACCCGTTTCTTTGGCTTCCTTAGAGAGATGCTTCTAAAGCCGCTTTGACCGGCAGGAACTGACAGTGCAAATGGGACCTCAATTTTTAAAACCAGGTCAAAGGCAGTTTGCTGAAAGTACTGCCTGTGTTTATAAAACACCTTTCTGCCTGTGATCCAAAACATCATTTCTGCTGGGAGGCGATACCCCTACCTCAGTGAAGAAGAATTACCCTTGGCGAGGTTAAGAGGTATATTCAGGCACCTTGAGCACATGAGGCTAAGGGATGGGGGGCAGGAGGAAATCCCCAGAGGCTTAACTCTCACAATCAGTTGCTTTTCTCAGAAAATTGAGGGATAACAAATATTTTGAACAGATACTTTCCAGTCCTTCTGATGTATGTCTGTGTAGCTGATTCAACTTCCACAATTAGGAAAGGTTTGTTGCTAAATTCCTGTACATCTACTGCACTTTCAGGAGCAGCATCTCTTTGGCTGCAGATGAGAGTCGGGCTGCCACTGTCTGCTCGTGGGCAGTCGAAGGCGAACAGCAGCAAGTGCGGCTGTCCCAGTGGGGAAAACAGAGAGGGGCGTCCTCTGCTACTGCCCTTTGCCTTTCACTGCTTTTGGCCTAGAATTTAATTCAGACTGTTACTTTATTCTCTCCTGTCATTAGCGTTGAAAGCTATTCCTGGTTTTTGCCGCTCATTGCTTTCCGTTTTTTTGTTTCCTCCTCCATATGCATTACCCTCCCCAGTGAGTGTATTGCCAGGAAGTTAGAAGCAGTCACGGATCAGTAGATGGATCGGGAAAGGGAGAAAGTCACAGTAACTGTGATATATAAGTTGCTGTTGGCCAAATGTCATTTTATTCCCTCAGACCAGGTTTGAATCCAGTACTTAATGTCCTGGCTGCAAAGGACGCATATGTTCTTTTTTGCAGGCACTGAAATATGTTCTAAGATAAATCCCATGCTAGGTCTTTAGCTCAAGAATGCATCGGCTCACGTGCAGCATTTGGGCTAATGAAGTGTTTTGGTCCTTTTGTAAAGTATGATGGAGCAGGTACCTACTTTTTAGAGTAATTAACAGCTTCTGTAAAATTGAGTTTTGCAGTCTAGCAGTATTTTCATCCAAAACTTTAACTGTATATTCACCTGTGCACCAGTAATAAATATAATTGTTCTTTTCATGAGAACATCTTTTGGATCCATTTTATAAAAATTGCCCTTGAGACCGAATCCTGCATCTGTGTTGTGGTCTGTTCAGCTCTTTGCCTGAGCTGTCCAAGATGATGAGTCTGCTGCACTGACAACTGCAAGTGATCTACTTCTTGCCTTGCCGCTATCTTACGTAGTATGGAGATTCAATGAGAGATGCAAATAAATGATTTCTGTTGCTGAAGAAGGCAGTCATTTCAAACCAGGGCTGGATCTTGTGCCATATGTATTGTAGGACTGAACACACTGTGATCAAATGAATTGCCATGATTTAAAAAAAGGTTGAAGTCTGGACTCTACTTGGCAGTTGTTTCTGGTTAGGATTTTAAAGTTCTCTTGCGTTCCCTACTTACCTGGGGTGGGTGGGTGGTGGTGGTGTATTTTTGCTCTGTAAGAAAGGATGCTTTCTTCTCCTTTGAAGAGAAATTGTTTTGTCAGAAGAGTGCGCAGTCACAGATTGTGTGGCACTTCATGGGATTCTCATGTGTATGTAGCCCCGATTGCGATCAACATCTTCCTCATATGGTCTTTCCATGAGTGGTTTGCGAGTTAGTAAGACAGGGAAAGGGTGAGGTAGAAGTATAATCTTGACAGACTCTTCCAAATCTGAGACAAGGTCCTTACAGATCGTAGAGATGCTGGTTAGAAAGACCCTCTGGTCCAGCCTCCTGTGTGAAGGAAGGCTGTCACTGATGCTGTGTGAGGTTGGCTGTGGCATCATCAAGTGGGCTCTGAAGAGCTCTAAGGATGGAGGTCTCACCACAAAGTGAGATCAAAGTGTTGTGGTACTTCACTGTCCTTTGAACTCAGTCAGAACAGCAAGCAGAGGACAGCCATATTAGCAAATGGATTTTAAACCACAGTGTTATGTTGATCCAGCATTTGGAGAAAGCCTGACATAAATTTCTTTTTACTCATCCAGCTTCTGTTTCATGGGGATTCTGATCTAGAGAGAAATCAGGATTTACAGTCTAGCCCATCTCATGATGCTGGATCCAAGGAGCGTGCCCACGAAACCGCATCGCTTCTGCGCGTTGGTTGGCTCTCTGCTTATGTGGCAGGGCTGCAAAGGCAGCACAGCGGAGAAAAGGTGTTTGTTGATAATAACTTTCCCTGCTTCAGTTTGTGTTGTGTGCGCTCTTTTGGGACTCCAGCTGGGCAATAATTCTGGGAATCCAGAATTTTTCTTATGCAGAAGACCTGAGGTCTTGCAAGCAAATATAGAAACTTTGGGTTAAGGTTTTGTCAGAGAAGCAAAGAATCTGGATTATATCCTTTTTGGTTTTACTGGACCTTATTCACATGCCCTACCTAAATTACATGGTTTTGCAATTACAGATTGCAGTTGCAAAACTAATAGCCTGCAGATGCTATGCAAAAGCAGAACTCTGCTGCAATGAATTAGAGAAGGAGGGGGAATTTCTTTTTATGGGTAGTAGTAATAAAACAATTAATTCCTTTTGAGTCTTACAACTTTGTAAAATCTACAAAGATAATTGACAGGCTGAACTGGGAGTTACGAATGAACTGCATTTCTGTGCTTATATAGCCCGTGGGAAGGACAGAAAATGGCAGAGAAACATAATTTTCAAATAATTTGGAGTAAAATTTTTAAATTTTATGATGCTGGTTTGAATGAGAGAGCCTTTATAAGAAAATTTTATCCTTATCCATCATAATAGGAAGAATTTTTCCACCAGTACAAGCTGGTTGTTTTTTGGTTTTTTTTACTCTTCATGGAAGCTTAGAACTGAGTCAACTCTCCATATAGGCTTATCTTTTCCAGTTTATCTTGAAATTCAACTAATTTCCACAAATAACACACAAATTATCAAAGCATTTTCAAGTCCTTAAAAACCTTCCTATATGATTTTAACCAAACTGTTTACTTAACCATAGAATTCTGTTCTTCACATCCTCTTACTTTGTGTTTAGGAATTTTTTTTTAATCTGCTGCCAAACCAAAATTACATCATAGCAAATGCATGCATTGTTCTTTACTTTCAGGCCTTGCAAAGCCGTTCTGCAGACAAGTTTAATTGGCTGGATTTCTGTCCAGTCTCTGTCCTGTGCCCTCCTTGTTCACATGGCCTTTCTTTTTCTTTCCTGTACGAGGGGGAAAAGACAAAACTACAAGGAAGAGTGTGTTTATGGTAGATATAAAGTCCAAATGGGGTGCCTTCTCATTTTCTGTTGCAGTTGAGTGGCTTTGCTGTGCCTCCTGGTGTGCATAATTAACATCTGTACACACAAGCTTCTACTGACTGCGATTTCCTGGAGGATTTCCTGTTCGCAGGAGGAGGCTGACGATATTTAGTGCTTTTTGTTTAGGATGTGTTGCAAGTCAAAAGTGAGAGTCAAAAAAGCTTGGACAGAAATGAGGCGGGTTCATCTTGGCTAACTCCAGAAAGAGGAATTTGCAGGGGGACAGGGAGCTTGAGAATAGCCAGTCATTTTGCAGCTGGTGTCACTTTGTTAACAAACGAAGATAGCTGTTTCGGTAGGATGGAAGGGTAGTGGGCCTTTCTTCCCAAAGTAGGCTTATATTCTGATTCTTGAAGGGAGACAGGATTCCTTCTCAGAGGCCACTAGGTAGATTCTACAGTTTGACTAATGGATACCTAATTGCTGGCATATTTCAGTGTTATCGTAAGGCATAATTCCTCCTCTTCAGCCTTGGAAGTTGAATAAAGGGATTGTAAACCATGGAAAAAAAAAGAACTGAATAGTATATGAATTTTTTTCACCTTTATATGACATCTGCTTTACAGCTGTCTTTGGTGCATCTAAGTAATACTTTGCATTATAGTCTGTTGTGTATTAGAAACTTCTTGTGTTGGTCTTTTCAAACCTTGATGGAGTAATGAGATCCTCTTGCATTTTTATTCTTGCTTTCTCAATTGTAACTTTGATCTTCTGCATAGAGGGAACAGAGTAGGATACCAGATGAAACAAAGGGCAGCAAATTAAGCAGGAGCATGTGGGTTCAAACCAAGGAAAGGAAGCAATGTGTACAATAGAAGTAGACTTGTGGAACTTCTTGCAGAAATGTATTATAGGTGATCTAAGTTTACATGTATTCAAGGGAGGACTGAGAAAGTTCATGGAAGAGAAATCTATTAATACCTACTAAATACACACAATTCACATCTTTGTTAGAAAATCCCTATAACAGTAATTGAAAACGGTTGGTGGCTGGAAGACAGGTAGGGGAAGTTGTCATATCTGTGCGTGCTGCTTGTTTCCATCTTAGCAAGTTGAGTTGGTTTTCCTTGGAGGCAGAAGAGGTCAGCATCAGCTCTGGGGCAGCAGCAGGAATGCTCAGCCCAGGACAGTCAGGAGGAGGAAATCAGGAACATCTTCAGCAGCGGGAAAGCTTAATTTGTCTCAAGTCGTTGTGGAACTAGGTCCTCTGGTTTTATACCTGGAAATATTTTTTTGTTGTTGTTCTAAAATGGAATCATGGTGATTGCTGTTATGTCTTAGATCTTTTGGGAGTCAAGAGCTGCTGGAGGGATGATGTGAAGAAATGTCGAGACACTTGCTGTCCATTTAAAAATCTAAACTAGGTCTCTTTAATTTGGCCTCTGTTTTTTAGGTTCCTTTTTGTCTTTAAGGCAGTGTAACATAAATTCAACCCAAAAGGAGAAAGGACAAAAAGTAGTTCTTGCTTTACCCATGTTTGCAGTCTCCATTTGTGAACTGCAGAGGAGGACACGGTTCATTCACAGCAGGTCCCCATATCCTTGGTAGTCTCCATAATGTTTTTAGTTCTTAATCCAGAAGAGGTCCTTTGCTGCTGGTTCTCCTTTCCAATAAGAAAATGCTCCATAGTTGAGCCCTGCTTGTAGAGAAGCAGCAGTGCTGCCACTGAAGGGAGTGGAGGAAACTCCTCCGAAGGAAGCTGGTGGCAGAGTGAATTTTCCATTCTGCTGAAGTCTCTGGGATTTTCACAAGGCTCTCTGACTCACAGCGAGGTGCTTTCCAGTTAGTTTAGTTTTGGAGCCCAAGCCACATAACATCTGGCAGTAACACAGTTGACAATAAAAGGCACTAAAGACTTCTTCATTAAAAGGTCTCTCATGTGGGAACTAAACTGGATAGCAACTCCCTTTTCTGCAGGGACAGTGACCAGAAAGAGTTCCAGAGTGCAGTTAGGTGTTATTTATAAAAAATGGTCTGGGAACGTCAGAAAGGTGTAATCTTACACTACAGGACATTTTATTGACTGAGGGATTGAGCTGCTTCTGGTAAAATGCTTAAATAAAAAGCATATCTCATCACTTCATTGCTGTGTGCAAAGTACAGGCTGTAAAAACCACCTGTGCTCAGAAACACTGGGATTGGAACCACATCGGTGTGAATAGGAGTGCTTTGGGCAAAAATAAAATCGGAAAGAGAAGCTCCATTCCCACCACTTCTGGGAGCTTTCCTGTTATGGGACAGTCCCGTCCGCGCTGTGGTGTGTGTGTGGCCCTCCCCACCTCAGATAGGCTTAAAACTTAGAAGACTGAGTAAATTCTATGATTAGGAGTTGGGAGTTGAATTCTCGAATACAAACTGTCTTCTTTAAGTGTGCTGCAAAACCAAACGGTGTTAATATATGCTAGCTAACCTCCAGTTTAATACATGCAGAGCTGGTACTCTTTCAAATTATGTTAAATAGTTATTGTTAAACGCCAAGCAGTAAAGCTACTGGGGCCTCCCAAGGTGGGCTGTCAAGAGTGGGTGCAGAGACTCAGACCTTGTGAATTTTTATTGCGGGTTTTCTGTGGATTCCTTGCAGTCATTATCCCACCTTTCACTCACTCCCATAGTCATCTTTGCATGTCGTGGATTCCCTGTAAGGATCCATGATGGGGTGAGTAAATCTGCTTGGATTTATAAGGTCTACCTTTAAAAAAAAAAAAAAAAAAAAAAAAAAAGACACAACTGTAAAAACAAGACAGCTTTACAGTTCACGGTATAATGAGCAAGTATTGTGGCTATGAGTCACAGTTTGTGTAGAGGTTTTAACTGGTTTTCTCTCTCTTTTTTTTTTTTTCTGCTCTTAAAACCATTCCCAAGCTTTTCAGATACAAGGGTCAGACTGAAATGGTAGGATGGTGGTAGTTTCAGAGCACCCCTCCCCCCTACAGCTACTGCCCATTTAATATCCACTGATAGCCAAAGTAACGCTGCAGGAGCTTCTGGTGTTTTCAGATGGACTAGTGCTGTATCCAGTGTGGTGTATCCTCAGGACACCATATGGTTGCCATCACCCAACCAAACCAATGGTGAAATTATACAGCTGTTTCCTCTACAAATTTGTAAACTTTCATACACGTCCTCTTCAAACTCACAGAGGAAACCAGAAACAGATATGCCAAGACCCAGTTCTCATTTACACCGTGATCTGTGCTATGTGCTTTGCAGCACTGGGAACTGCTGGGGTAAATGAGAATCAGCTCCCAGGCCATGAGCGCATTGCAGTAAGTTCTCTTCCCTGGAGAACAGCCTCCTTTTGTGTCCAGAGAGCTGCTGAAGTTCAGCCCTGGATGTCCTGAGAATGAAGTTCCAGCCTCACGGGTACCATTTCACGGTTAGGAGCCGCGTGCCAAAGGCTGCGGTGCTGCTCAGTGCAGGTCCAGTGGCCTGTGGAGGAGGTCAGGATGGAAACATCACATCTCTGGCAACAGCTAGACAGCCTGAAACAATTATTTTGAAATTTTCAAAACGTGTGAAATCTGTGGTTTATGAAAGAAAAGCTGGCTCATTGACTCTGTCAGCACAGGGTTTTAAAAAGTACAGCTCCTCAGAGGACCTGTACAGGGCGGTCTCTGAAGTTGCATACAGCTTTCTGGGCCTGTGAAAGCACATTTTTGTTTCACACTCTTTCTATGGCCAAAAGCATACCTCTAAAGAAGATCTGGTGTTGTCTTGTTGACCTGAAATCCCTGATGATGTTCACAAAAAACAGGTTTGAAAGACAATACATGGATTTGATGCACAATTTTTTATGGTCAAAAAAGCCGCTTGCTTTCTATCTGCTTCATCTTGAGATCACTAGGTGTAGTCAAATAGTTAATAGATAAGCTTTTAAGCTGTCAGGGTTTGTTGAACAGTACCTAAAGTAATGCCGTTAAAGAAAACTGGTACCCCCAGCAGCTTTGGGAAGCTGCCAGCACTTCAGTGGGATGTGGGAAGCTCCTCAGCATGCATCGGCAGCAGTTGTAACGCAGTCCTAGGATCACAGCGTGAAGATTCAGGCTGGAAGAGATTGAGGCACGATTCCCTGGGAGACCTCTTAGTCATAAACAGAGATGAAAAAATGTCCAGCTACAGCGTTTGTTTACTGTAAGAAGTCTTGTGAAGCTGCCTGGACAGAGTACCCTTTGGCATGCCGAGGCGCCTGGCTTTATTTGCCCACTCTGCTCTGGCAGCTATCGTTAGTTGCAGTATTCTCGTCCATAGCTGGTCTCCAAGGCAATGGTAAAGATCAAATCTCCTCATCAAGGCAAATTACGAGAACAGCGCATTACAAGAACAGCACATGAAGGTCTTCCTTTGGTATTTTAATCCAGTCTCCTTGGAGCTCTTATTCCTGTAAAGTAACAAATGTCATTTGTTTTTTAAAAGATTATCCTTAGCTCATCGGAGATGGATCTCTTAACGAAGAGTGGGTCTCATTCGGACACCTTGGCAAAGTCCTTGTCAGAAGCAAGAGAGTCTGTCTTGCAGGAGTGGAGTCGTGGCTCCCACACGGATCACATCTGTACTTTGCAGGGCACACGCTCCGAACCGCTGGGAAGGGTCAGAGGCATGGCTTGCCCTTCGACAGCGTGACAAACAGTGGTTACGTAGGCAGATGTGCTAAATACACTGCAACAAAGCATGTTTAAATCAAGTTATGTTCATTATTTTCTAGTAGGTAATGTTTTTCCTCAAGACAGTAGAAAAGGCTTTTGAAAGATACTTATCCCTACCTAAGCACAGCAGGTAAGAAAAATGTAGGGGAATTAATTTGATAGATAAGTAACCTTAGGGATGGGAGGAAAGACAGCTCATGCTGGGAGTGCAGACCCTTGGCTGGTTTGGAAATCCGTTCCTTTGTGTCCCCTGTCACTTGGGCATCCCTCAAATGCGTGCACATCTCTAAACATTCTGCATAGCACTGGTAATATTTTCCTTCTCAAAAGCATGCTGCAAGGATTAATTCGTTCGTGTTTCTTTCAAACACACAGAAATGGAGGAGGAGCTCCACAAATTGCCTGTAGTGAGGGGGCAAACTGCTCCCCAGGGAGGTGGCTGCTGCTGGGTGCATGTTGCTGACGGGACATGCATTGCAAAAAACAAACCAAGCAATATTGCCAAGTCTAATAATTTAAAAGCTAAGAATCCAACTTCCAAAATGATGACAGTTAAAAAAAAAAAATACCAAAAAGACCCTTTGAGCATGTTTTCTCTGTTTAATGAAACTTCATGGTATGCAGCGATGAGGTTTTCTTTATGTCTGTTAGCTATGAGAGTTAGAAACAATTGTTTTATTTTTTTTAAATGAAAGCCAAGATGCCCACAAGTTTTCATGTATCTAGGTAGTGGGAACTTTGGGAACCAAACCACATGTCATAAGACTCAGGCTGAAGCTGCAGAGGCAGTGGGTTTTGGAATATTCTAGCACAGTGGAACAGGATTTCTATTGCCAGTTGACTGTGGGGGTTAGAAATACATGAGGCTCCAAAGCTTAATCCCTGTTAGAGCCCTGACAACACTGATCTTATGTAAGAAGCCTTAAAAACTTTATTTTCAGTTCCATGTGTTGTTGAGTTCAGAAGCAGATCAGCAGGCACTGAATTAGCCAGCAGAGTAAAAAGAATTAATTAATTCTATAGAGGTGCCTAATTTCTAAGCGTTTACAACTCTGGTTAATTGTATTCTAATAATAGTGTCCTGAATGTTTTGTGGTGGGAAGGACTTAATAAACGTGGTTATTAATCAGAAATTTAACAAGTAACAGCTTCAGACCTTATCCCCTGAAAAAAATGTGTCTCTGTATTCCAACTTATTAAATTAAGGTAATACATTTGTGGCTAGTTTTTTAGTATCTATATCTATATTTATCTGTCTGTCCGTCTCATCTGGCTTCAATATCACTGGATTGTAGAGGTGATCAAAAGCAAAATGAGAATGCTGAAGCTAGGGTTGTGTTTGAAATACTGTCTTTCCAGGCTGATATTTTTCCAGTCATTCTGCCAGCAGTCTCAGGTCTGCATCGTCTGTTTAAATTGTCATCTCATCTAAGTGCAGATCTTGGCCCAAGCCAGGGCCATCTGTTGCTGGGTAATAGTTGTGATTTATTCTGCCTCTGGTTGACGTTCATGCTTGCGGGCCAGATGCTGACTTGCAGGATTTGCTTTTATTCATTTTCAGTTTTATACCATGTGTTAATATCACAAACCAGCATTTTAATTTTAGATAGGGTTTTTTTTTGTCTAGTGTTTAAAATTAGGGGTGAGTAATAACATCACACACCCCTCTGGGATGCAATTCAGCATATTTCAGAACAGGATAGGACAGGATAGGAGAAGATAGTTAATGTTTCAGATATGTGTTCAAACAGTGTTTCTAAATGCCTAATATCTTCCCAGTCACTAACCCATCCACTCATTTATGTTGCATATAAATAATCAGGTATTGCTTTTAAATAAAAGTTGTGGACTATATGAAGACATTTGGGCTTGAGAATGTTGGAGGTTCCTAAACTGTAGGCAGAATATTTATGATGCTCTGCAGCGTACCGGCTGCTACCTTTGCCTTCAGTGTAGAATGAGGGTAGTTATGAAATGTTGCAAATTAGGACTAGTCGTCAGAGGGACACTCCTGCATATAAAAGATAAAGGTTATTAGGGAGATGGATAAATTTCCCTAATTCCAGATTTTAAAAAACGGCTGGCTTTAGTAGAGGTAGGCAGTATCTAATCCATGTGTCTTGCACGTTAGCTCCCAGTAGCAGTTTGGACTTCTAGCTGACTGGTTTCTTACATGACTGGCTTCTCCAAAGGTGGCGTTGAAACACTGAGGAGTTGTGCAGCAACTCCAGAGCACATTTGGATACACAAACACGAGTGGAAATTACTTTGTTGTCTCGCTGTCTGCTGTGGGAGAGAAGGCCCTGGGTCTTCCCTCCTACCGCTCAAACTGGTCCGGTAAAACAGCAGCAGGTGAATGGATACGTGAACGTACCACTTTGCTGTGTAGGTTTGGGAGACATTTCAGAGTCTGGAAGCTAACGGGAAGTTAGTTTTAATGCCTTCAGCTGCATCGAAAATGGTTCCCTGTGGACTTTATATCAGATCTGGTGAGTTGATCTTGTCAGGTTGTGTGCGGAGGGGTTACTGCCAATGGTGTACAGATAATAGGCAGCAAAATTTTTATCTTATCTGTTTCTGTCTAACAGGATTTTGTGTGGCTGAGCAGGATGTGTTGGGCCTGCCATGTGTAAAATAGGTTCACTAGGTTAGACTGATTTAGAATATTGACATTTTGTGTATCTGTCCTCCTTAACAGTCCTTTGGTTTTGAATGTCTGTAATTGTCTAGAAAACAACACTCCTTTGGTTCTCCTGAGGCAGGGAAAGGAGGACAGCTGGGTGGGATTCACTTCATACAGCTTCAGGCGTTTGGATGTTGGTTGACTGGTCTGAACTAGACCTCATTCTCATGGGAGTCACTGGAGAGCATCAGGCTTCTCTGGAGCTCCTGTTGTCTCCAGTGCTGTCTTAGTGTAGAGCAAAATACCTGCCTGCTTTAGTTGACTGATGTAACAGAAAATTACTCACCGTTTTTGTTTTAATCCAGATCATGACGAAAGAATGCAGATAGTAGTGAATTGCTTGTTTCTTCTTTGCAGCTCTTGAAACATCATTCACAGAAGTCTAAAATTAGTTGAGATTAAATCTAACTCCTGCCTCACCTAGAAACTATTTTTTTTTTTAATACCAGAACTAAGAAATGTGAATTTTACATCTCATTTTCAATGCAAGGTTTAAAGTATTGTTTTCCAGCAAATCAGTTTAGTGGAATCTGAACCTGCCCAGCAGTATTATTGCATAGCTTGGCTGTGTTGTAGTCATGGTGTACAATTTGTTACTTGCAGGTGAGTCTGAGCCAAGTCTTTGAATTTAACCATGATGGAGGAGATGCAGAGCTTGTAAAAGGCCAAGTCTGAGGTGTTTGCGCTGCCCCTGTGGTTACCATAGGACTGTTAGGAGAAGCTGGTACTGCCAGCATCTGTCCTGTGGACTGCAGAAAGAGAATCGTAAGATCATCAAAATGGGTAGAGAAGACCTCTGGTGGTGCCTAGCCCAACTTTCTCCCTTGAAGCAGAACTGTTGCTGACAGTAGATAAGGGCAGCCGTGGCTCTGGGGCTTGGAAAACTCCAAGATCCCCTAGCTCTCTTGCTGACCTGTTCCGGGATTGCACCATGCTCTGAGTGAAAAACTGTTTCTGAACATCCAGCCTGAACCTTTCATGGTGCAGCCAAGAAAGGTAATCGTACAGGAGGTGCCAGAGGAATTTCCCTTATTTTGTTGCTATCCAGGAATTTGGCATTTCTGTCATGACACTTTTCAGTGGTGCCCAGCGACAGGACGAGGGGCAGCGGGCACAAACTGCAACACAGGTGGTTCCATCTGAACGTGAGGAAGAACTTTACCTTGAGGGTGACGGAGCCCTTGCACTGGCTGCCCAGAGAGGCCATGGGGTCTCCTCTGGAGACGCTCAAACCTGCCTGGACGTGACTCTGCAGCCTGCTGGAGGAGACCCTGCTTTAGCGGGGGGTTGGACTAGATGGTCTCCATAGGTGCCTTCCAACCCTGACCATCCTGTGGTTCTGTGTGACACTGATGTTACTTCTGTAGAGGTACTCCAGTTGTTAAGTCTTTGTGATAATTCTTAATACAATTTATACTTACAGTAAATAAAGGTGTCATTATAAACAAAACTAAGCCAGCATCGATTAATGTACCTATCTTCAGATACGTTAGCGAAAAAATAGTAGTTACTTGTAATCTGCAGTACTTGCATTTTGCTAGGTAATGATGTTGTGGGCTCTCAGAAGCACTGAAAAAGAAAAAAAAAAAGAACAGGATAAGCATTTTTTTAAAGTGATTTTAAAAATCGTCATCAAATCACAGCGAGGACGTTGTTGCAAAATGTAGTTTTAATGGATGTCTTATCTTTGGCCTCTTCCCTCGGGAACGCTGAATTTCAAGAACAGTTTTTCTGTAAAGTTCATTGTCTTCCTGAGTGTTGTCTTAATCTCAGTGGATCAGAAACGAGATGGGAATTACATATGTAGTCTGAGAATTATGCCAGAGTGGTTTTATAATTTTGGTACCAAGATGGTTTTAATTACAGTCGTTTATTGAAGTAATGTTTTCTTCTCATGGTCAGTCATTTGGTTTTGGGTTTGGGTTTTTTTGGTGGGGAAAAAAAAAAGTGGTATTTCTGCAATGTATCTGCAGACTACCTTGACTTATTTAATACCTAACCTCCTGTGTAACTCAGTTCCCTGCATCTTAGACATGACAGTGTAGTGTTTAGGTACTGAAATGGGGAAAATACAGTTACCCTGGCATTAAGAAGTTAACTGTGTCCTGATGGAAGTCTTATTCTGTCTGCCAAAAAGATAACCTTGCCTAAAAGCATGAGGTGTTTGCGTGCCTGTTCTTACCCTTAAGCAGGGAGCTGAAAAGCTGCATGTAAAGTTTCTTGAATGCTGGGTTTGTAAAATATCGTGGGAGTTTTACAAATGGGAAAGCATGAAATGAGATGAGAGCATCGAACTTGCTTCTGCTTTTTAGCCATGTGAGGTAGATGCTGGCTCTTGTAAAGTGAACGACAGATGTTTAGATCTGGTTGCAAAGGACAGTTGCAAAGACTTCTTAATGAGTTGGTCTCCGCCTGTTTAACATGGTGACAACTGCTGGCTTTCATCCTTTTCAGAGGTACTGGGAGTGAGTTTGGCATTGCTGGGATTGGGAGGGGGCAAACACAGGGGCTGGGAAAATAAACCTTTCTGTTAATTCTTTGGGACCTGGAAGAGATACTTAGTGACTGGCAGGTTTTCATTTCACTTAGAGCCAGAGTCAGAAATTTAAACTCAATTTGTCAATTGTCTAAACACAGTCTTTTGTTCCTAATTACTAAGAGAGAGCAAATACATTTCCCTTGCAACGCCCACTGCATACTGAGGCGGTGCAGTGAAGCAACCTTCTGTGAGGGAAGCTAAGCTTTGCAAGGCATGCGATGCTTCCCCTGTCCTTAGCGGTCTTTTTTTGGTCTGTCTACATCAGCATAGCACAATAATATGGGAGATGCTTGGACTGGCGCTTTACGTTCTATTACTTCTGTTGGTAAGGGCAGAACCATATTTTCCCAGGCTGCAAGTTGAGCAACTTGAGTTCAGCAACAGCTAAAAAACTGCAGAAAAGCTGCATTTTTCCTGGCAAGTCAGGTCCACATCCAGAGCATCTCCTGCAGATGCAGGTTGCACTGCCAAAACCTGGGGTAGTTAGTTTGAACACTGCTGTCTTATAGCAGCATCCAGCCACCTCGAAGCTGAGATAAGCTACTAAAGCACAGCTTTGCCGTTGAACTTCTCTGGTACGTTTTGTCAGCAGAGCTCCTATTTCACACCCCGTCACAACCCTGACTGATACAGTCCTATTGCACGAGGCATGCGGTGTAGGGCTTGACATAGATACAGCAAGATGACATTTATTTATAAAGCAGACAGCGCTGCAAGTAAAGGCTCCAGTTCAGCAAAGCCCTTAACCACATGTTTAAATATCATTGAAGTCAAGTTGAATTACTTTAATCATATACATAAGTACTCTGTTGAACAAGGGCCTAATAGTAGTTTCCATCTCTTTCCACATGATCAAGGCTTTTTCATATTCTGCTGCATGCGATAGGGATTTCTTCTCTGTTACACAGCATGAACAATTGCTGTGACTGTTGGAAGACTCCCTCAACAATTTGAGTTTGCTAAGCTGTCATAAATAGTTTTATGTGGAATGCCTGTAAGACAGAATGGAAAGGAATTTTCCCAGCTCTGTACTTCCAGGGTAGATTTAACACATCTTTTCCCCTATTTTCCAGGACCACCTGTTATTGCCAGCCACCACACATAACAAGACCAGAAGACCAAAGATGTCTATAGTTTTGCCAGCTGTAAACATCAATGGTAAGTCCAAAACATGAGAGAGAACGATAATTTCAGAGATGTGCCTAACTTGTATGTGGAAACCAAACTTAGACCAAATGTCTGTCTTTGTAGATTTGAAAAAGAAGTCAGGCTGGTCATTTTAGTTGCTGGGGTCCCCGCTGGAGCTGGGGTGCTGGCAAATCACCAGAGCCTGGTCACCGGGACTGTAATGAGAGGTTGCATGGCCTGGCCAGCAGTTCTGCAGTATCTCATTCTAGCTCCTGCGAGGACGGGGGCGGTGCCATCCAGTCCCAGTGATTTATGCACAGCTGATTAAGGGTTACTTGAATGTGATCTAGTTTCTCTAACTTGGTGGCTGCAAAGATCCTGTCGAGTGTGGAGACTGTCCTCATCCTCTCCTTTGGGTTTTTCCTGCGCCTGCTTAGCAGGGTAAATTCCTTGGCCTTCCTGGTTTGTTAGGATGCTGACTGCCTTCCATCAGCTTCCTCAGCTGTTTACCGCTCTGTTATACAACACTCAGCGTGAGTGGGACCTCTCAGCACGGCATGGTCAGGATTAATAATAATCATGTTACAGTGCTGCAGGATGGCAGAGAAAACAGCTTTGCACTAGGAGCACAGGCTTATTAGTGAAATATTCTTGATCTGCATCTTAGTCCCACGTGAAAGACAGGACATGAACTGTATAAATATATCATTAATTCATATGGTGAGGAGCTGCCAAGTTAGGACATGTTTGGGGCACAGGGTCACTGTCACAGTCATCAAAACACATCGTGAATCCTGTAGTAGTATAAACTTTACTTTCTGAATATCTGTGGACGTAATGCTTTTTAAAACTTAAGTGTTTAACAGTACAAGTGAATCATAAACTCAAATGTTTTTGTTAAATTCAGGCATGCCGAGAACATTATCTGATGATGCAAATTTCCATAAACTAAGAAAAAAAATACCAGTTCAGGCTTTCAGCATTTTGATAATTAAATTTTCCCATGCCATACAGTAAGTAGGGTGTGATAGTCTATAACCAGCTATCTTAGGGGAATTTTTATTAGATGTATCAGAATTATTTTTGGCATTTATCTGCCTGAAATTCCCTTTTCATGTCCTTTACAAAAATCCTTTTCTTGCCGAGCTGAATTATCACATGCAAATGGGCACTTTATCACTTGAAGAACAAACACTCTTTCAAGATTGCAAAGTATTTCTTCTTACATGTTACTGAGTCTTGTATCACTTGAAATAACTTTTCAGTTGTTGGAGGAAATAGAATTTGGAAAATACACATCAGAATCCAGTGACAAATCTTATCCTTTGTTAATAATGAAACATTGTGAAATTCTAGTTACTTGAGTTCTTCAGAACATCAGCATAATCCAGGAAATAAAAAAAAACACGTCCAGGGATTTGGGCAGAGATGTTGAAACAGATGAGACACAAGGATAGCATTAAGTAAACAACAGCATCAAACACTGTTTCCTCTGTGACACTCAGCCAGGTATTAGGAAAAAAATCACAAGATACACAGAAGCCAGTAGGTAACTTGTCTTGATTTTTAATTTGATTATTAGTAGATTACCTGGAGATGATTCACTAAAAATTCTGCCTGGAGAAGAACCCATTTCTCTCCTTTGAGAACGTTGCTTCTACACCCTATTCTGCCTCCGTGGGGACTGAGCACGTCCTGAACAAGCATCTGGAAGTTAGCTGACAGCAAAGCTTTCCTCCCAGCTGTCTGCTGTTCTTTAAGCCCACCTTAATTCTTTGTCCACCTGCAGAGAGTTGGCTGCTAGAAGAGGACAGGTCTCCCTGGGAGGAACTGGCAAAACTTTCAGAGAAAGAACTTGTCCCCTCCTGCCTTTTCTTGTGCCTCAGCTAGATCTCTGTGGAGGAAGGGAAACCTTTTCCACTGCCACTTCCTTGCTCTTCCTTTTTGCTGCCACCAGCCTGGCAGAGGAGATAAAGGGAATGAAAGTGGTCTGTGCTTTGGAACTTTTTCAGGACTTCCGTCACTTGCTTTCTTCTGCAGGATCTTTATTTGTCTGTGTATTACAGTTTAGCCGTGACACTTTCCAAACACGAAACAGCTTACTGCTAATCCAAGAACCCTTCGAACTACTTGGACAGTCTTTTCCTAGTAGGACCATCATCCTTTTCTGATTGCATTTTGGTTGCTTGAGTGCCTTCTGAGCTTCGCTAGAGACTCTGCCTTCAGTTGGCTTGAGCCATTCCTACCACCAGCTGCAGAGACAGAGAACAGGTATGGGCAAAGATTAGGAAGTAAAAGGAGTTGTCAGTCACTGTCCTGCATGACTCTGCATGGAGGTTGTGTGAGATCGGTCTGGCAGTTTTCACCAGTGTACGAAGCAAAATCAGGTTTACAGTTGGGAGAGTTTTTCTTGGAGGGAAGAACTGGGGTAAGCCTGGCCAGTGGCAGTCCCAGTGCTGTGCAGCTAATGGCAAAAATTTTGTAGTAGACTGATGCGTGTATGTGCACACGCATGCATTCAATAAGGTGGAAATAAGAGAACAATATTGTACAAAGCAATAACAGTATGTTACTCGTTTTCAAGTTAAAAACTTGATAAAAACTATTCAGTTGTTGCATATTGGAAAAAAGTAAAAATGGCCATTACCATGTAACTTTTTCCTATGTGCTTCTTCTCCTGGTCAGCCTGAATCGCCCATGCCCCTTTGCAAGCATGGTAAGCCAGCGAAATCCCCTTCTGTGGGCTTCTGTGCAGGTACACAGCAGTATGTTTAAATATTTAAATGTTTCATATGTTAACATGTTAAATACATTTAAGTATTAATCATTTTTTTAAAACTATAGTAATTCATTACATGCCAGTACCTGTTAGTTCTCCCCCTCTTACCCTCTTCTCCTCCTTCCCCGCCCTGTTCCAAACCCCTTTCCAAGCCTGCTGGGCCACCCCCAGTTCACAGCCAGTACTTGCTGTCAGCTCCTCCCTTTCTGCCTCCTCAGATGCTCTCGCGAGCCCTTTACCCTTCTCCCATTCCCCTGCTGGCTGCTCTCCCTGGGTACAGCTCTCCCCTTGGCCCCTGCAGCCAGCCATGTCCACGTTTTGACCTCCTCTGCCCAACGGCAAAGCCCCGGCATTTGTGGACACAAGCAGTGCCGCAGAATATCTGCCTGATGGTACATAAGGACGTTAGGGGTGGTAAGCCTGGAAGGAAAAAGGCAGGACTGGGTAGTCCTTGTCCTGATGTACATGGGTTTGCGGGCACCATTGGTGTGCCTTTACTGAGAAATCATTCCAAAAAGAAATATCTTGCAGTTTCTCATGGGAATGAAAGCCAACTGCAATGTACAATTAAACTCTGGCTTTTGTTTTTAAGCAAGTCATGTTTGTTATGCTGGATCGCAGCTATTATTTTAGAAATCTAACTATGCACTTGAGACCAGTTAAGTCTCCAGTAGATTTCATTCCTAAATTTGCTTTTATTGTAATTCAGAGTCTTGTTGGCTCATTACACCAATTCCAGATTGACATATAGGCGGTGCCTTTCTTGAAGTTTAAATGAAAACATCTGCGATTAGCTTTCTATTTACTTAACTTCTGTAAAAAATGCAGTGGGTTATAAGATCGATCTTTGGATCAAAATAATCTATAGAGTACAGCATAGCTAAGCCACTCTTCCTGCCCAAAGCTCAAGCCTTTGTCTCTGCAGAATGCCTGCAGCTTTGCAGCACCACACACGCCACCAGTAGTCCTCTCCTTGCAGCACACTAAAGTGCTAACGTGTGCACAGCCGTTCAGCGTAGGAGACAGCATTCAGCATTTAGCCCATTCTGTTAATGCATTTCTCCCTAGGGTGAGGTTAGGCACTCTCACAGCTTGCACGTCCTCTTGGTAGGAGCAGCTGTGTATGTCTGTGCAGGTGTGTGCTCACCGTGAGTACTGGTGGCCTTAGCAGCACTAAGGCTAAGGCGGCCTTTTTCACTAGGATCCCTGTGCAGAACAGTTGCCCTTACTTGAAAGTCCTTCCGTCGTTTGCTGTCTCTAAACTGAAGGCTGGTGTCTGCACTCACAGCCAAACAAAAGTGAAAGACCTGATGAGAAAGCCCCTGGTGAGGTCTGAGGCTCATTTTCTGGGAGTTGGCAGCCATGACAGAGAGAGTTTTGAATTTTTTACAAAGACTCTGGATAGATGTCACAGTCTGCCTTTGAGAGGGCTGTTTGTGTGCCTGACCCTCTGTAGCTTGTATGTTTCAGGGTTCTTAAGGAGCCCTGCTCCTTTTTTTTTTGTCGTGACACACAACAGCAAAGTAGTCTCCTAAGGGCAGAAATGTACTGCGAATGGGATGGTGAGTTTTGCAAAGTCCGTGTGCTCTGTTGTGCTGGCCAGCTTGTGATTGCAACCAGTTTCCTCAGCCTTCTTTCCTAGCATCCATCATCATACTGATGTTACAGACTTCAAAAGTGCTCTGAAATAACACCCATTCTAATGAAAAAGGTCAATAACAATCTAGTGGTAAGGCTTTTTGATCAAAGCTAGACCTGTTTCTGCCATCAAGCAGCATGATTATTTGCATGCAGCTACAAAGAACCTTCTTTTCAACTTGCAGCCATGTGCAGGCCACTCACAGATGTCCAAGGCTGGTAGCAAACTGTCTGTGAAAAATCCATAAGGCAAACAGAACCCACACAGGCTGAGAAGGAAAATAAAAACAAAAGCTCTTTGGGAAGTGACAATGTTCTGTAAGTTCCCATGTCTTGGGGTTAAATAAATAAAGTCTCCAACTTCCTCTGCCTTTCAGGGTCAAGCAAACAAAAGATGCCATTTCCGTCTTTCAGAGCAAGAAGTAAAATTCTCAGTCAGTCATTGAATGAGGAAGATCTAAAACAATACGTACCGCTCAACAGCAGCTGCTTCCCTGAAGGTTGCTGCTTAACATTTTGGGTATCCTTCTCTCTCACTCGGGATGGCTTGGGAATGGTTTCCAGGAGGCTGATGGCCCCAGCTATCTCTAGCTGTTGGTTCATTCTTCTCATCACGCTTAGAAGCCACAACTCAGTCTGTGTGGCTCCATCTCCCAGCTGCTGTCCTTGGCCCCAGGCTGAGAAGCTCAGCCACTCTAGTAGGTACAGAGAGCACATCTCTTGGCCACACCAGCATGATCTGTAGAGATACTTCCCTCATTGTTTCTGCTTTTATATCTGGCTTTAGCAAAAAGTGCTGAGAACTCAGCACAGCCTTATAAGCTATAGTGTGTGAGCAGAAGGCTCTGGAAGTTGTGTATGTAGGATTGCAACCTATCTGTGAGATGAAAGAAGGGCGACGGCTAAGGTTTTTCAGGAAGGTCACTGAGAATCCTTCAAAGCATCAAGATCTCTAAACCAGGATGCAGGGAAATATATCTGAGAATGTCTCCATGCCGTAAACCTACGGGCTATTTTGAAAACGCCACCCTTCTGCTTCTTGGGCTGCCAGTTGCGGGATAAAAGTAGTTTGGTGAAGCCTGACTAGGGAGGAATCTGAGCTGTGGTTAGCTCTGGGTTAGACCTCACTGCAATAACCGATTACTGAACCTGGATTGAGAAACGGGGAGATTCTGCCACCCCTTGTGTGCAGTTGTGGGCAAGTATCAGGTCAGGTCGCTATGGTTCTGCTGTAATTAGGATGGTTTGCTAATGTCACAGCTGTACTTCAGCTCTCGTGCTCAGGTAAAGCTGTGCTGTAGAGGTCAGGATTGGAATCGTGGCAGAACATACTTTATCAAGGAATTTTAATGACAGGTTTTAGTCATGTTGTAAGATGCTGCTGTTCTCACTCCCATTCTCTGTTCAAAGCGATGTAAAAGCACAGTTTATCGAAACATAATACCTCCCCCAAACTTTCCTACATTTCTTTGAACATCAGAATCGATCATTGCCTAGATTCAACCTTAAAGAGAAGTTTTCAACAGATTTTGCTGTCTTTGAGAGACTTTGCTCTCCCCAACCATTGTCTGTTAATATATGTTGTCTTTG
Organism: Falco rusticolus; assembly: GCF_015220075.1. NCBI lineage: Eukaryota > Metazoa > Chordata > Aves > Falconiformes > Falconidae > Falco > Falco rusticolus. Next base: position 25,699,412 of record NC_051197.1, read on the forward strand.
ACAGAAAGGAGATTAAATTATTCAGAAAAGTATGAAAGACATCATTCAGGAATCTGCGCACAAGAGTAATGGAATCTGTGTCACTTGAGTTCATGTTTATTTAGTTAGACAGGAAACAATCAAGAAATGAAATCATAATATCTTATTCCCCAATGACTTTTCATAACGAGCTGTTTACCTAAATTGCTAAATGAGTAACCTATTTTTGTGTATTCAAAAGAACAGGAAGATGATTTCAGAGGATCTTCTGTGCCTTTTTGCCCCTTCATTAATACAAAAAAAGACTGTCTCTTGGGGTTTGTGTGGTGGAGCAGGCCAAGCTCCAGTGTGACTGGTCTTCCCTGTATAGGCAGGATAAATGCTGCAGATGGCATTTTCTTGGGAACATGTTGTTCACGAAGGGGGTAGAGAATGAGTCATAAATTAATTGGACTTCGTACTTAGTATTTCCAACGCCAGTGTTCGAGTTATTACACCAGATTGTTTTTTCCATATAAAAGACACACTTCTATAAAATCTGCGAAGTAGAAGAAAAAAGAAACCCGTGACATTAGCTGCCAGTATGGATGCCAGTATGGAGTTGCAGAAGGAGCCAAATTCAGTTTAGAACTGAATGTTTATGCTTCTCGCTGCAGAGACCCTGTCTTCTAGGTGTCCGTTAACCCTGGATGCCCATACTGCCATGTAGGTATGCTCTCCCACCGAGCGTCGCAGAAGGCCCTGTGCCGAGAGCTGTGCTGCAAAGCGAAGAGAAGATTTGCTTCCCAATCCGTCAGATTACCGTTGCCATCTCTGCTACGCTGAACTGTGTTTGGGCAGCACATCGTAATTCTAGCCCTGAGCCCAGCTGATCTGCCTTAATACATTTTAAAATGTTGTAAATTCAGGATTACATAATTCCTTTTAGTGTTAAAACAGTTTTATGTTTGCGATACACAGGCCAACTCTGGTAGCTCTTTATTTCTGCAATGATCTGAAACATAATTATCCATAATGAGCTCGCCCTGTAAAAACATAAAAATCTGCAACAGACCTGGTAGAGGAGGTTCATATTTATGAGTACTGTCTTGAGAACATCACTGGAGTAAACCTAGAGATCAGTAAAAACACAGCCATCTAAGACGGTCTTTTTCAGCGTTTGGACTGCAATCTCTAAGGAGACTGCCACCAGCGGGGCTGGGAGAGGCTTTTGCTTTCCTCTCATATCCCAGGTCTGTCCTCCATGCTACAGCTTTCCTCAACTTCTTCATACTGTCCACCTTACCTCTGGCACTTCATGGTGTGCTTCCTGGGCATCCTCTGGGCTTGATCCTCTGTAGCGGGATTGCTGTAGGAAAGCACTTGAGAAATACATCTTGAGCATCTGAAGAACATTTCTGGTCATCCAGCACTTCATTGCAAACCACCTACCTCCATCCTGTCTGTAGTAGCCCCAGATGAAGAGACGAAGAGTCCGTGTACAGCACAAATGCTTTCTGGGTGATTGTGGATGAAGAAAAAGACTGCCAGCCCGAGCTGCCCCTCACCATGAGAAAGGATGCACTCTGTTTCAGAGCAGGACTCACATTAAAGGTGTGAATCTCCTGCTGTTGTAGCTGGGAGACAGAAATCTTTGAATCAGATGTCTCGCTTTTATTAGTGTGCAGCATTCAGATAGGTGCTCTGCAACGTGTGTGTATGATTTCTTTTTAATTAACTGGTGAATGCATTGAATCAGAGAAGCTCATGTGGAGGAAGGTGCTTACCCCACACAGACAGAATCTTCACAGAGGTGGTGTTAAAAATATTCTTCTATAAGCAAGAGCTGATCACAGTATCTAAATAAATGAGGTAATTTTACGTGTCCAAGTGAGACAGGTGGAAAATTCAGCTCATGCTTTGGATACCATCCAACCTATAAAGCCATTTCAACTAGAAGTGAATACAGGCTTTCACCAGCCTTCGCTCTTAAATCAGTGAGACTCTTTAGGACTAGGATACAAATGATATTGGGTGATAGAGAAGGTCCATGTCAATGGAAAAGTGATGCTGCCTCTTGGAAAAAAATAATGAACTCAAATTGTAGACACTTACTGATAGAATTAGTTTAACTAAGTGAAATGATGAAGTACATACTACAGTTCAAAGGTAAAGGCTAAAAAAGAATAGGAAAACATATTAAAAGAATAACCGTTAGGGTAAAATGCTGGCAAATGTTATGAAGATTGATTAAAGATTAAAAGTTCACTGCAAAAGTCTTTAAAAGGACCCTAAAAAATCCAGCGGGCTTAAGTAACGCATTAATGTCGATTCATAGAAGTAAGAAGATATCTTTTAAACAATAGACATTGTAGCCAAGTGAGGGAATAGAAAAGAGGACAATTTCTGGCAAACTAAATGTCAAACCATAAGAAGTCAAGCCAGAAAAAGATACTGAGGAACAGTGTGCCTGAGGCAAAAAAAAAAAAACCAAAAAAAAACCAAAACATTTTTCAGAGGAAGCCTGCCAGGGAATCTCTAGTGCCTGTGGAGGACCAAGGTGTAAAAGAGCACTTGAAGTTGAAATCAGCACTGTCAAAGGGAAGAGCAAAAAGTTCTTGTGCTGATGTTAACCACTGAGGCTGTGTAAGTGTCAGGAGAATTGCAAGTGACAAATAAGGTGAACTGTTTTAAAATAGCCTCAGCAACTGTGAAAAATCAAGTCTGGCTTCTGCACAAGCTGGCTGAACCTGTGAGAGTTGGGCATGCCCTGGTACATGCGATAGATTGGGAAGAGTTGGCACAGCTTGCTGCAGGGGAAGGTCCTGCCTCAGTGCTCCATCAGAGGCCTCAGAGGGATAACAAGTGTGAAGATAAGGGTGGCCTCTTCAGCACAATAACATACCTGAGCGTTTGAAAAACTTGGGAAAAGGTAGTTCTTCAGCGACTGCTAAAGGAAACCAAGCTGTTGTGAGACAACAGGGAAGGCTGCCTTGTGGATTAGTATCCCTCTACAAGGTGTAAATAAAAGGTGGAAACAGATGTTCCCCCAATAAAGGGGGTGTTACCAGGAGACTCCCACGCAGGTCTGTGCTGGGGAGATGCCTGTACATCTCCAGTCACAGGCTGGAAGATCTTGGGAGGGAGCAAAACTGTTCAGTAGTTGAAACTCGGTGGGAAAAAAATGCAAAAGGATTTGCATGGGAAAAATGTTCCTGACCAAACATACAATGGCAGGTTCTAACCAAGCTGCTGCTGCTCAGAGGAGGCACTGTGCATCCTTCCCTGGAGCACTGGCTTAGCCAAGGAGGAAGAGCACTGTGATTTATTAGAGAGGAAGTAGAAAACAAAACATGAACCATCTTTACAGCCCTGCTGAATCCCCATCTTCTGTGCTATACATATTTTGTCATAGATGTTTATAGATGTATATAAAACAATGAAAGATGCAGGGAAAAAGCAACAGTGATGAACATCAAGTGCAACAGCTCCCTTAGCACAGCGACTGTTGAGTTTGACAGCGATGGCTGAGGGAAGGGTTATAACAAGACCTGAAGAACCATGAACGGCGTAGATGAGGTAGCTAGGAAGCAGTTATTTACTGTTTCACATATCGCCAAAAAGTACACGCTTGCCCTGACTTTTGCTGGTCCTACTGGTCAGTGTTAGAGGCAGAACGTTGGATGGGACTTTGCTGCCGGGACTTTGCTCTCCTGCCTGCGCAGAACACGCCGTCCTTAGGCAGCACCAAGGCTGGAAAAGGAGAGCAGCCCGTTTACCAGCACAGTGGGAAAAAGAGGAGCTCTCTGGCCTTTAAAACTAAAGGTAGCATTGGGCCAGAAGGGTTTTCCAGCAATAACAGCATTTGTAGGATGCTATGGCTGTGGTAGGAACCAAAGGGGCTGTGCCCACGCCTCCCAGTCCCTCCCTGCCACTCTCAAAGGGAGCAGTCCCCTGGGTGATGGGACAAGCCCTCCAGCCCTTGTTCTTGAAAGAAGCCTTTACTGGAATTGCTCTCTGGTCTGCTCTCCTGTGTACAGTGATTTGTCATGTAAGTGGGTATGTCTGGGTTTGCAGGCTGTGTGGGGAGCTTGTTTATACTTTTTGTGCCTCCCAAGCAGGAACGGGATGGTTCTGCCTGACAGAGCTGCTCTTTCTCCAGCCTCTTTCCTTCACTCCCAACAGAGTTTCCTGCACAGCAGAACTGCTTTGCGTCTTGTCTTATTTTCCTCTTCTGTTTTTTCCCCTTGTCATTAGCGTTGCCACAGCTGGTTAGGTTTCAAGTATGGCCATCCTGCAGCAATGATACTCTGCCAACAACACACATATGCACAGCCAGTGCTCTCAAAAATATCTCAGTATTTCTGAGAAATACTCTACCTGAGGGAGCTTTAAATGGCGGGCCCTCTCCTTTGTAGTTCCTGCTCTTTCTCTTAGAGGGAAGTGACTGTGCAGCATGAAAGAAGATTGGAATGGGAGGAGATCAGGTGGGCAGTGGTCCCTGGGAAGAGCCAACTTTCCTTCCCCCTCCCCAAGATCTCCCATTCTGGACCAGGTGCTGCAGGTCACCGTCTGGCACAAACCTGCCACTGACCACGTGCCCACAGGCACTGGCCTTTTCCAAAAATAACATAGTGGCGCAACCTCAGGGCATGTTCTGGTCCTCATCCACAGCCAGTGCCAATCTCTCCTGCAGCTCCATTATTTACTTAGGAGGTCACAGAGAGCTTGTTTCCTCCAGGTTTCTTGTTTTACCTCTCATGCCTGTATGTATCCCCCTTGGATAGCCCCTGGCACCAGTGCTCCAACAGCTTAGACATGGAGACAGCCCCTGTCTCCTTGCTAGCATCTTGTGGCTTGTCAAAGTGACTTTGATTGTGCAGATCCAGTGGTTCTGACTGCGACCCCTGCTCCTGTATGCATGTAGACCCAGCAGCCTGGCTCGCTGATGGAGGGGTGCTAGGACACCTGAAGACCTGCAATGCCCAGGGTCTCACTTAACCTGTGTCAGGGACTGAGAGGGGACACCATTGCATCTGGTTTGTTTGCAAACAGTTCTAAGCGGGAGTTTACATTTAAAAAGAGAAGTTATTTTGGTCACAGTATAACTTTCTCCTTTGCCTCAAATAATCCCGTATAGCAAGTAAATCTGTAAATGTTTTAGGAGCCCTGCTGCGTTGTTGCAGTGAGTGTATTTTTAGTCTGCGTAGCTGTTAGAGTAACACTGCTTCATTTATATACTTATTTGGTAGTGTATACCAACCCTTCAGATGGAAACATCGTCCAGATGTGCTGGGTAGGACAGTCAGGGCTGCTCAGCAGAGATGGGGTGGAGGATTGCAGAGGTGACAGTGTGGAGGAAGCCCCCTGCGTTATGGCTGGGGACAGCTGCAGCCCTCCAGGAGGCCAGCCCCAGAGCTGCCTGCAGCTGGTGCCCTCGCCTTCTCCTGAAGCCTGCGCTTTCTGAACCCTCTGCTGCCTTGAACATTGGCTCTGTTTTGGGCCAGGGCAGGTTGCAGTATAAATCATTTGGGTAATTTGGTGCTAAATCATTCTTTAAACCAAACTTTAGCGTCATCATCTTGGCGCAGCTAGCACAAAGCAACCAGGTACTGGAACACGTCTGGTGGCTCTTTGAAAGCTGCATTGGCTGCTGGTGAGGTAGATGGGGCTGCGGAAGGAGCTCCAAGTGTAAATTAACACTGGAACAGACTGTCTTTGGAATCTGGTGTGGCAAAGCAAACTTTCTCATTAGAAGGAAATGTGGAAAGTATAAAGGGCATGAGTAGCTGTTCAGCAAAAGTGGTTTTAAAAGAGCTGGTGGTTTTGTATCACCTTACGCAGAGATAATTCCCTGGCACCTACTTCGACATCAACTAAACTAGTCCCATGGATAGCAAAATCACTCTACATTATTATCCACAAGGAGGGGATGATCCTCTAGCCTTACCGACAAAGACAGGTAGTTAAATTAAAGACGGGGCAAGCGATTTCCCTTCCTTGTCTTACTGGAAGAGCTAAGGACATGTTTAACATCCATGTGGTTGACACTAGCTTAGCTGTGTACTCAGTGAGCACAGTGGGAGTAGAGCTGGGCAGGTTCTGACCACTTTTAGAAGTCACTGACTAAGGAAGCAGCCAGTAGGTGTGTGGGCTATCTGCTGCAAAGGCAGCTGGGGCCTTGGAGAAGAGTCTGAGAATCGGTGATGTCAACTCGGTGGTCCAGGCCCTGAATTGTTGTAGTGGTCTGTCAGAATGATTTTTAGGTAGCCCACTGTGGGGCTGCCCAGAATAAGGTAAAATTCATAGTTGATCTGGTAGAACAAGGCTTTATCCATGTACCTAAGGCGTGAGCACACCTTCAGAAAGCCAAGGAGCTCTTCCATGGTGTTTGGTTACAGCCTTGGAACTCTCCAGCAGGGTCAGGCAGCGTTTTAGAGGAGTTCTGTTTCAGCCTCTCCTCAAACCGTGCAGTTCTCAAGACAAGCATTTTCCTGCAGCAAAGCTTTTTAGGGAAGAAGGTGCATATAGGTGGGAAAGGGTAAATTACCAGAATAACGTGTCCCTGTTCTATGGCTGCATCTGTAGGGCCAAACAGCCCACTGACATGTGTAGAGTTTAACTCTAGAGAGACAACTGACATCACCGTCTGTTCTGACTTACTCCAGAACAGACACTAAGATTTTCATTGCATGCCTGTCAAAGCTCTCCACCTGCCTTCTGCTTTTCTCTAAGAGAGCATCTCTTGTAGAAGTAGGTGCCTAATACCAAGAAGATGGACTTCTGAACATTCAGCTGATTAATATGTGTCAGTACCGTTAAGGGGAGAAGAAGGATTTTGATTTTACGGTCTTTCTAATAAGCCCATTTTGAAAATCTAGTGCTTCCAGTATGAAGACAATCTTCCATCATCTTCGGTAATTTGTAACAGTAGTTATTACCCTCAGCCTTATTTGCTAAATGTTTTTGGTTTGGACTGCAGACTTCAGCTTTCATCAGTTGGATCTTGCAACATGTTTGTTTTTAAGAGGAGCTGCCTTAAACCCTAGAGAGCAGCACTGGGGAATTAGATTTCTGTTCCCTAGACCAAGCTCGTGCTGGGAATTCGGTGCTGCCTGTGCGAGCCAGTGAGCCTCGTTGGGAAGGTGCAGTCAGGGAACAGCAACACTTGGCACGGTTACCTTTGCTGTTAATTTGAAATAGTCTATCATCTGAAGCACGGCTTTTAAACCTGTTAAAAAATAATTAACTGCAACACAGCCTTTTGGCCTGGGAAGGATAGCTTCTTAAGCCCGAGGCTGTACCATGTGAGAGGCCGTATGTTCTGAACTTCAAAGAGGAGCAGTAAATCTATTTATAAATCCAGACACCTCTACAGGAGATCCGCTCCTGTGTTTTCACTTAGGTAATCCCCAAAAATACCAGTCATAGGTAATTCAAGACAATAAAATTTAGAAATAATTCGGTGTCAGTGTTGCCCTGGGCGATTAGGCGGCACAGTGTAAGGCACGTTAGCAGTGCCGACCTTCCAGCCAGCGGTGGAGCAGCACCTTGGGGCTGTCACCCTGCCTGCACAGACACCCCTGCCTGCTGTGCCTCAGGCAGGGCAGTACTTGCTGACCTGAGCGCTGAGAGATAGCTCTGGTTACCTACACTGACCCCTCCAGAGATCGGCCACGTGCAACTGGTGAGCTCAGCACTCGCCAGGGCCTCTCTGTGCTCCGCTGGTGTCTCCAGATGTTGGTGCTGCTGGGTGACCTCATGGGAGGGGAAGGGAAGAAAGCTGGACTGGGCTATTTTTAAAAGATCTGATGCAGGAATCACCAGGCAAAATTGTTGGCCTATTCTGTGGATGAGGTCAGACTGAGGGTCCCATGGAGAACCCACAGCTCTACTCCATCCAGATAGTGCCCACTTGCTGACAAGGGATTAGGAATAGCGCAGCTGAACATGGCCACTGGGTTTAAGCTGGGCCTCAAGGCAACAGGGCACAGTTCTCACTGCCGTCTGAGCCATGGGCGCTGCAGGTGTGTGCCCCTACCCTGTGGCAAACATCAGCTCGAGTCTCACTGAAAGGCCTTTGCCCAAGTTGCACTGCCTTGTCTGTCATGAGCAAAGAGGAGCTCCGTTGACATGTGTTGGCTGCCTTGTGGACCTCAGCTCTTTAGTGAGGGGTCGCAGTCTACCCTAAGGCGCTGCAGTCATGAACAGGCACCTGCAGCTCACAGAAAGGCAGGGCCAGAGGGACCACGAGTGGCTGCGAGTGCCTCTGCAGAGCGAGGGTCAAGTACCCTGGGTCTTGTCCGACAGGCGGTCACCCAGCCTGTGCTTCAAAACTGCCAGTCACGGAGATGCTGTGGTCTCCTGAGGTAGCTTCACACAGGGCTTGTGTTTCCTTGTCATTAGAAACTTGGTCAAAGATAAACCTGTTTCTCTTGAACTCGAGTTGGTCATTTCTAGTCCTGCCTTGCTGTTGGCTTATCCACAGTGATCCTCTGCAGTCCTCAGGCTTTTTCTGCAGTGCTTCTGCCCAGCCCCATTTTGTACTCGTGTTTTCCAATTCTCCTGAGCATTGTACTTCGCTCTCGCCTTGGTTGAAATGCATCCTGAAGATTTTGGACAGCTTCTCTGTTTTATCGAAACTGCAGTCTAATCCAATACTCCAAGGTGGTTGAAATCTCTCCAGTTTTGCATCTTCCAGAAATCCTATAAGTATGCTCTCTGTTCCTCATCCAGGTCATGAAACAGTTTAATGGCATCAAGCTCAGGATGGAGCCATGTGGAATCATTTTTGCAATGCCTGCCCCTTTGACAGTGAGCTAGTCTTTCCAAACAGCGGATCGTGCCGGCTGCATTCAGGTCACGTTTGCCTGTTGTTTTGCTGAGAGCATCACGTGGGCTTAGGCAGAGCATCAGCCCCTCCACCTTCTGGGCCAGGGTGGGCCGGGCAGGGCTGTCCCGTGGTGGCCAGCTGTCCCAGGGCCGGCACGGCGTTCAGACTGCGCCTTGCGATGCAGCTGGTCCAGGTGCCCAGCAGCATCACCAAGCAGTAACTGCTGTCTTTGTGGGAAATCCCACCTCCTCTTTTAGGTCACTTCGGTGCTAATGGTAATGGGAAAGGCTGCTAGAAACGTCTGTAGTGGGAACTGAGCCATTCCTGCTACTGTCCTCATCCCTGTGAGGTGAGACCCTCTGCAGAAGCTCCCTGCAGCAGTTCTTCATAGACAACACCTTCAACCCGAAAGGGGAAAGAATCAGATACCTGTCTTTAAACCTGAGCGTACAGACACCGGGCAGGATTCAGGCACTCTGTGGATGTCCGAGTTGGGTGTGTGAGCCCCCTCCGTGCCTGCTGGCCAGAGGTTCGTTGTGAGCATGATCCCTCCCAGCTATCATCTCAGCTGTGGTGGCCTCGGAAGACACAGCACCTCTTGCAGCGGGTAGCAGAGCTGTGGCTTACTGCATCGTGGTTCACTTAGTCGCAGGGGGAGCCTGTGTCAGCGCGGGGAGAAGTGGGATCCCAGCCGGCCGAGGTGGGCCGGTGTTTCCCATGCTGGGCGCCGCCACCCACACAGCACAGCTCCCTCCCTCGCACGGGCTGCTCCCTGGGATTGCTGCTCTCCTCCGTGTTGTGTAATGCCAGGGACCCTAATGATACCCCGCCGCGCTGGCTGCTGCGGGCAGATGTGGGAAAGCCTTACTGCTTTACCGAGAGGTTTTCCTGGCCCTGGCCGCTGTCCCATCCCACCTCACCCACTTGTGGCTTTGGAGCACGTTTTCTCACATAGCCAGGGTCCTATCAAGCTGTCGTATGCAATGTGAGAGCTGAGGAGCGGTGTTTTCAGCTTGCTGTGTCGCAGGGAGCCAGTCTGCTCCCATTTGCTGCCTCCAGGCTCTTTGCCCCTCACAGCTGCCCCTCTGCTGCCCCATGCAACCTCCTGTCCTGAGCAGCACCACCAACCAGCCCAGCCCCCTCCACCATCTTCTCCTGAGCCTGTCGGGTGGGAACCAAGAGCACATCCAAAGGATGAGGGAAAGGGTGACCTGGAGGAACAGCCTCTAAAAGGGTCCCAGCTGGGCATACGGCACCCCGAGCCATGGTAGGGCTTTAGCAGCAGCACTGTGCCTGGAAGGGATGAGGTGCTTGTCAGGGTGTTGGGGTCAGCAGCGCAGACATGCACAGCTGCTCCTGGCCTCGGTCGCTCGGTGGCACATACGGAGCTTTTTCCATTTCATTTCTGCAGGTGGGAGCTTTGATTTCCCTTGCAGGCTCTCAGCCCCCTTAGCAAGGGTTTGCTCCTGCTTTTCATTACTACACCAGACATACTTGATCTAATGGCTTCTACAGGTGGCGTGGGGTACAAGCAGGTCCAGCCCCGGTTGTCAGCTGTCATCCAGAGTCAGATTTAATCCAGGAAAACAGTAAAAATCAGTAATGTATATTGCATTCCTCCAATCCATACGCTTTCCATTAGGTGATCTTCCATCCTCCTTAGCACAGAAAGAAAACCCTGCCGATGGCAGTCTTCTGACTCTGAAAGGCGAGGATTGGTCGTGCCTGGAAATCCAATCTCAGCTCTCACATTCCTGGACATACTGTCTATGCAGGGAATAGTCTCCCACCTTTAAATCCAGGCAGCAGATGCTAGCCATGTGCACAGCCCCTGCCTGTAAGCCCAGCAGCTTCTGCAGCAGCAGATGTGCCCAGCCTGGGGCCGCGCTGGGGTGATGCAGCCCGGCATGCCCCTGTGCTAGGGTCCCATGCACTAGCCTGGGTCTCCCTGTGTCTGGAGGTCTTGGGGTAATAATGGCCTTGGCCAGTGCCACCACAATGTCATGCAAGTACAATAGGATGGTAATTAGGGACAGTTAATTCTTTCCAGAAATTGCATTTTAACTTTTTTTTTATTAATAAGCTGGTGAAGAGATTCCTCTAGATCCTCAGTGTCAAGGGGGTTACATACCTTTTTTTAAGAATACATACGTATTCTTAAACCAATAAAAAGAAAGCGAAACGTTCAGCTTGCTTAAGTAAGCCCTATCTTCAATCACCCCTATACTTTAGTGGCTCAAGAACAACAGTTCAGTATTAAAAGTTACACAACGCCAACTCCGTTGGTAATTATGTGCAGATGAAGAAGGGCAGAAAAAAAAGGACAGGAATTTCTACGTGTGACTGCACATGCTAAGCGTGGCCTGGGCCCTTTGAGTTTGGGGCTGCACTGCCTGAGATGGAGCTCCATGTGTTGAGCTGCAAAAAGAAAGGGGGCTGCCGTCCTCTACCAGACAGAAGAAGGTCCAGAAAGCTCTCTTCTTGGTTCTGTTGGGTCACTAGACTACAGGACTAACTCAAACTTTTTTTTTTTTTTTTTTTTTTGTCCTTACTTTTGCAGAGAATGTTATCAATGGGCAGGACTATGAGGTGATGATGCAGATCGACTGTGAAGTGATGGACACCAGGATCCTCCACATCAAAAGTTCTTCTGTGCCTCCGTACCTCCGAGAGCAGCGCAGAAACCACACCGACACCTTCTACAGCTCGTCTCCCTCCGTCCCAGAGACGCCCCATGCCCTGAGAGCCATTGTCAAATCCCTGCAGTAGCTCCTGCGGCGTAGTGGCATGGCCTGTGCACCCGGCGTGCAGCAGGTCCTGCTGCCGGGCTAAGCCTCTCTGCTAGCAGGTCCCTGGGGCTCCTGGCCCTTCGGCACAGCAAGGGCAGGCCCACTTAGCCCATTCCTGCGCCTGACCCTATCCGGTGGCCGCATCCTGCCCATGGATTATACAGCTCAGCTGGCCCCTTGCCAGGAACAGAGCCACGCAGCGTGCAGTGCCTGGTGACAGAGGTGCGGGTGAGGCATGCTGCTGCAGTCTTGGGCTCTGCATCAGCTGCAGGTGCCCAGGGCTGGCGTCGGGGGGCACGTGGGCCATCCTTGATACTTATGCACTGTGTAAAATTGTTGGGTTTGCTGGTTCTTTTGTTTTGTCCCTGTTAAACCACCTCTGGAGGTGGGGCGCTGAGCACTGGGGCCCTGGCCCAGAGACACCGCTGAAGGGCCCGTGCTCGGGATGAGGCTCCCCTCCCCGCAGGGCGCTCGGGGCAGCAGGAGGAAGCGGTGTCCAGCTCCCAGCTGTGGGTGTGGGGACAGCCGCAGGCCTGCACCCCAGCCCCGGCCCTGTGCCCCAGGAGCAGGAGCAGGGGCATCCCTTCTCTGCCAGAGTGGCTGTGCCGAGCCTGGCCAGGCAGCCCCGCTCCTCGGCAGCCCCGCATGCCCGCCCAGATCCCTGCCCGAGCAGCCTCCCTCGCCGGGACGCCCCGGGCTGCTTCCCAGGGCTGCAGCAGTGCTGTGGGGCAGCCCAGCCCCAGCAGCCGGTGGGGTGGTGGGGAGCTGCGCTTACAGTCAGAACACTACAAGCGGAGCAGCCTGCGCTGCCAGCGGGGCGGGGTACACATCCCTCCCTCACCTGCCGGAGCCCTCCTGTGCCCGGTTGCTGCCGTCCCCAGCCCGCGCAGCAGCGTGGTGAGCTGGCAGGCAGCTGGGGCTTTGCCCAAGGGTGGTGATGTACTGCAGTGTTTCTAAAGATTGTACTTTCGTTTGGGTTTTTCGTTGGTGTCCCCCCCACCCTTCCCGTTTTGTTTGGGATTTGGTGCTTTGTTGTTTTCGGGGGGCAGGGGAAGGGTGTAATATTTGATGCTTTTTGCTGCTAACAGCCTACAGAGCAGTGCTGGCCCTGCTGGGGCAGAAGAGCTGCTTCATTTCAGCGGGACGCAGCTACAGCACCTTCCTCCTGAAACCCAGCCCCAGAGACACGCACACACACCCCCACGCCACCCCTCCTCTGCCCTGCCAGCACTGACAGCCGCCCGTCACGCAGCAGGGGAGCATGCCATTTGTCCCCAAGCACTGAACTACTAGACATGGCTCTTGCTGCAGTCGCCTGCTGCTGTTACAGAGCCTACTGCAGAGCTCTGTTTAATGGTCCCAATTTTGTCAGCCAAGCCCTGGGCCAGAGCTGGGCTGAGGGGTCCGGTGCACGGTGCACTGCGGTGCTCAGCTGGGATGAGGCGCCAGCAGAGCATCGGCCTTTTGTAATGACTTCAGCATGTTACTTTTTTTTCCCCCCTTTGCATTTAGCACAGATGACGGGCTTCAGTTTGACAGCCAGCTGCCTTTCCTTCATTGTCTGAACCACTGACCGATGTGGATTTTTTATTACTGTTGATAATTATTATTATTTGTGTGTGGCACTGTTAGGAAATAAAGGTTGCTCCTCCAGCAAGACAAACAGCTCAGCGGAGGTGAGGAGGAGAGCGAGGAGTAATACACCCCTGTGAAGTATGTGCCTTGCAACACTATGGAAAAGCTTTGCCCTTTGCCACGTAGTCAGCGTGAGCTGCACAGGCCCCCGTCCCCTCGGCGCTCGCGCTGCTGGGAAGCAGCCGGGCTCGGCGAGGGGTTTGGCTGCGCTCCTTGCACCAGTTCCTTTTCCTGGCCCTCGGCCCCACCTGACCGTGGGCCAGCTCACACAATAGGCAAAACCCAAAACCCCAGCGGTGCCCCAGCCGGAGGCGCGCAGCTCCGCCACAGCCCTGGGCAGAGGCTGCTCCGGGAGGGTGTTTGCCGCAGGGGAGCTGGGGTGGTGGGCGCACAGCCTGGCACGGTGCAAGGGGCTACTGTGGGGGGCCAGGGGCTTGGGGGCAACTGCGGCACTGCATCCTCAGTCAGCACCCGTGGGCTCCAGGGGTGGAGAGCACCTCTCGTCCCGTGTAGCTCTGTTTGTGTCCCTAGCACTGAAGGCAATAAAACGGTTCTTTTATTTATTATTATTTTGCTTGTTAATACTGGCTTACTTAAGCAAATGACTAGAAGGGCAGCGCTGTCTCCCACTGTCTCTTGGGCCGCAGCGCGGCTCTGCTCAGCACGGTGCTGGCACTGCCCAAGGTGTGTGCACCCAAACTCCGCTCCTGGGGAGGGGGCATCTCACCCAGAGCCCAGGGAAGAGGAGGCGGTGAGGGGTCTCAGCGCAGCCCGAGGGTGGCTGCAGGCACGAGAGAGCCAAGCCCTTCGCAGGGCTGGCCCCAGCCACGCCACCCTGCCCCAGGGCCAGGGCCCAGCAGCCTCCAGCCACCCCGAGGCCCCCTCCAGCACCGCCCCTTGGTGTGTCAAGCAGCACTCCCCCAACCGAAACCCACCCCAAAGCCCCTGTGTATTCCTTCTGGGCGCCCAGAGGGTGAGCCAGACCCAAAGAAAGTCCCGAACAGCTGCAAAGGTACTTGATGTTTTATTACTGACAGCAGGTAAATACAAGGTGCTGCCGGGCAGAGGGGCGGGGGCTGGGTCTCCGTGAGGGGCTCCCGATGGCCAGCAGCCAGGACCAGGGCGAGCACGGCAGCAAGAGGGCACGTGGGAGACGGAGTGGCAGTGGGATGGGGAGCAAGGGCTCCCCTTGCCCCGAGGGGTCCCCCCAGCCCCCCAGCCCAGCGCCTGGCCGAGCAGAGCCTTCGCCCAGCAAATGCCAAAAGGGGACTATTTTGGGTTACAAAATGAACAAATAAAAGCCATCTACACGTATTTACAGTGTCCCCCTCCCACCGCCAGCTCGCTCCAGACGTGAGTCAGGGCTCAGAGTGCACCCGGCCCCCCCAGAGCATTGCAAAGGGCAGAGCCCTGGCCGGAGGGGACAGTCCTCGGCATAAGTGCCAGCACCAGGGGCTGTCAGAGCTGAGCTCACAGCCCCATCGTACAGCAGGATCTCCAAAGGGCCTGCTGGCAAGGTGGTCCCGAGAGATGGGACTTTCCCACGGGACACACACATCCTCCACCAGGACAGACAGGCACGGGCGTCCCGCTGGGACCCAGTGCCTGCAGCAGAAAGGCCAGCTTTGCACTAGTTCTGGGTCTCTTGCTGATCATCTTTAGCTAAAAAAAAACAAACCAAAAAAACCCCACCCTCATCAGGAGGACCATGTCTGGGCCACCTCCTCCTCCTCCCAGGGCAGGAGAGCTGGGTCTGAGCTCCTGAAGGAGGACCTCCTCCCTGCAGGAAGGGAAGAATCCAGAAGCAAAATTACAGCAAACACAGAGAGGGTGGCTCTGGCCGGGGGATTGATCTACAATCCACCATAAAAAAAAAAAAAAAACCCAGATTGAAACAAAACCCATCATTTACTCTTTGATTTGTACAAAATAACAATAATAACAATAAAAATAATAATAAAAGGTGCTGGTGGCCCCTGACTCGCAGTGCCCCACTGTGGGGGGTCGGGTCTCAGTAGGCAAAGATGACATGGTAGGTGACTTGGTGCCCATTGTCCCAGGCGTAGAGCAGGCGGTCCTTGGGATTATAGTCTATCTGCGTGGTGTAGGCGTACTCGTTCTCAAAGAGCAGCCGGGGGATGATCTGTGTGTTGGTGTGTGTGTCAAAGGCGTAGGAGATGTTGGCGTTCCTCTTGTTGTAGCTGTCAACCGCGTACAGGACCCCACAGATGACAAAGCAGTTCCCGTAGAAGTTCTTCCGCAGCCCTGTCCGCCACGTGGTCTCCTTCTGTGTGCTGAGGTCGGCTGCATTCAGCTTGCTCAGCACAATCACCTCCTGGTTGAAGCCCTCATAGCTGATGGCCGGATAGATGACCCACAGGCCATTCTCATCCACGGCAAAGTCCACATCCGAGTGGCCTCGCCACCGCCATGGGGTGGACTCCTCGTAGGCCACGTCGTGCAGCATGGCCCAGGCGGCCACATACCGCTGCTTCAGGTCATATTTGATGATGTTGCGCGTGAAGGCCCGGTTGTAGTAGAAGGAGCCGTTGTAGACAACGTGCCCTGTCCCAATCCAGCTGTACGGGAGCTTGTAGGAGTTGCTCCAGCGACCTGCGGGGCAGAGACACCTTGCTGGCAAGACCCTCCCTTTGCTTTGGGGTTGGTGGCCCTGCCACCAGCACACTCCGCCCTCCGCACTGCCTGCACTCTCTCCCCAGCCACCAGCCCCAGCCTGGCACGGTGACAAGAAAGTCCAGAGCCACCGCAGGAGCCTGACCAGCCCCATGCTCCAAACCCCACATGCTGGGCACTGGCCCCCAGGAGGGAAGGCAGGGCATCCCCGCACGGTGCAGCATCCCAGGGAACAGGGACACTACTTGGACCAGCAGATCAGTGGATGGTGCAAGCCTACCTTGCTTGAAGTTGTCAAGGTTCCTAAACTCCACCAGCGTGTTCCCATAGTAGTAGTTGGTGACATAGATCCGCTCCTCCCGGGCCAGGGGGTCCTTCATCCAGGCCCCCTCATTGCGCCCATAGGTGTTCTGGGTGGTGGGCCCCGAGATGGTGGACAGGGTGTCCTTGCAGCGACCTGCGTGGACAGAGAAAGGCTCGTGAGGCTCGAGGCATGTAGCCATGCTCTCCCTGCTCCTGCTGGGGGACATCACCCCCCGCCCAGCCCCTTACCCACCCAGCAGGTACCCCCACTGCCACAGCCTCAAGAAGCCCAGCAGTGCCCGCCAGACCCTGCAAAGAGCTCCCCACGTCCTCAGCAGTGTCCCTGCCCCAGTGGAGGCTGCCGCCTGTCTCGGGTCCATCCCCAGGGAGGCCTCGTTCCGCCCTGCCCAGCCCCTCAAACTGGAGGAGACTACAGGAGGTTCCAGAGTTAACAAGCAAGTAAACCTGGTGCCCCAGTAAAGTGCTGTCCAGCCTCGATCTCCAGGACACCTCCCACCCATGAGCAAAGCCAGGTGTGCTGCGCCTAGCAGGACAGGCTGTGGGCAGGAGCCAGCCCCCACGCACACAGCTGGATCAGTGCAGGACCTGCAGGCACTCACCGATGATGTTCCTGATGTCCTCCTCTTCCAGGGCCTGCTTCGGGGTGGCGGGGATGCTGGGGCTCACTGGCATCGCAGGGGTGCTCGCCTGTCCCCAGGCTCCTGAGCTGCTCTCTGGGGCAGGGCTTGTCCCCACGTCCCTCGGGGTCCCAGCAGTGGTGGGAATGGCAGGGCTGGGGACAGCGGTGGTGGGGACAGCGGTGGTGGGGACAGCGGTGGTGGGGACAGCGGTGGTGGGGACAGCGGTGGTGGGGACAGCGGTGGTGGGGACAGCGGTGGTGGGGACAGCGGTGGTGGCTGCAGACAGGCTCACTGTGGCTGTGGCCACCACTGTGCTGGCCAAGGTTGCCAGTAGCTGCGGGGTCGCCTCCTCTGCCAGCCCCACCGAGGCAGTTGTGGTCTCCGGGGTGGGGGTCAACCTGCTGACAGCAGTGGGGTCTGGCGTGGGCCCCAGGGACGTGGCAGGGGACAGGGGCACTGTGGCCGTTGCAGCAGTGTCGGCGGCTGGCGGGGTGGTGGGGTCGCTGCCGGGGGTGGGTGGCCATCCCACCGGGGAGGGCTTCCTCACGCCCTCACCCGCCCTGCTGCTGGGCCTCAGGAGCTGGTCCTCGATCAGCAGGTCCACGGTGTTGTCCCCACTGAACAGCTCATCCGCTGCCAAACACAGGCACGGGTGTCAGCCCCACAGCGAGCAGGAGCAACTCCCCCACAGCCCCTCTGCACTTGCCCCACCGCTCTGGCTCCTCCGCCTGCTCCTCCAGCCTGTCCTGGACTAAATCCGCCGCTTAAATTCCAGCCAGAGAAGGGCCGCATGACCTGCGGGGGCTGACGATGCCCACGTTAGGAGGTCAGCGAGACCCCATCACGGCCACATCCACCGCTGCAGGCTGGGCAGAGCAGGAGGTGACAGAGAGCGATTCCGTCCTGTCAGCTCCCAGAGACGGGGCAGGATGGGGACACAGCCATGGCGCCCAGCCGGCTCCCATCCACCCAACCCAGGCTGGAAACCAGGGCACAGGGACCACCTGGGCCCCCCGGCCACCCTTTGCTCCTTCATACCTCAGGAGCCCACGCGTGGCTGTGCTGGCCCACCTCACCGCTGAGCTGGCTTTGCAGAGAAAGGGCACTTGCCCTGCTGGCCCGTGCTGCCAGGCACCGACGGTGCTGGGGGGCTGAGCCCCAGGGCTCTTGCCATGGCCAGAGCCACGAGCAGCAGCCAGCAGGAGCTCAGAGCTGCCTCCCACCACCTGGACCACTGCACAAACCTCCCTGGGTGCCATCAGACAGGTGGATCTGCAGGACTAACACACATCAACTTTTTGGAAAGGTGCTGGGTGTTTTAAACCAAAGCAGTGAGCCGTTTCCTTAGCTAGCAGGGATCTGCCACCAAATAACGATGCTGCCCTGCTCCCCCCCGCAGGGCACAAAGGCTGCACAGTGGTGAGGTACCAGCCATCCCACCTCCTCCTGCCTCCGAGCCCTCCCTGCTGCCGTGACCCCACGCGCTTTGCCCAGATGTTCCCAGGGGATGAGAAAGGACTTGAGGGCAGACGCTGGTTTTGCTGTGGGACGCAGCTGCAAACCTGACTCACGTTGCTCCTCGATGTCATTCTCTGACTCCGTGGACTGGGCTTTGTAGTAGGTGACCCCTCGGATGATGGTGGGCTTGGAAGGAGGCCGGCTCCTCACGTGCAGTTTCCTCTGCAAGAGCTGCTTGGGTTTGTCGTCCTCCGGAGAGAGGTGCAGCTCTGCAAGGGACTCAACAGAGTTGATCTGCTGGGAGATGGTTTCATCTTTCAGGAATTTTTCTTCATATTTTCCCTGGAAGAGATACAGGAGGTTGTTATGGGACGGGTCAGAACAGCAGCGTTTTGGGGGATGGGGCAGGTCAGGCTGGCTAGCCAAGCGCAGGTAGGATGCTCGGTCCTCCCTCCTTTCTCAGGGTCACCTTCTGTCCCTGCTGCTGCAGGAAACCCTCCAGGAGACAGCAGGGGTGGCTGGCCAGCATTGCCTCTGCATGACCCCAATGCCTCCCTGCAAACCCGGGACCCTGTGCTCCGTAAGGCTGCGGGACACGGGGGCAGCATGCAGGGGTCCACCCACACCACCACCACTCGCCCACGCACCCGACGCACACCCCCTCGCGCAGCGGGGACCAGTGCCAGCAGCCCATCTGCAGGAGCGTGCGACGTGACCCAGCTCCAGCAGAGCAGAGAGGCCGAAGGCACCGTCCCAGCAGAACTGGAAAACCCCCTGCGGGGCAGGGACCAGGAGCTCCATGCTGAGGCAGCCACCTCATGCCTGAAGGATTTCATCTCATTAAAGGAAATCGGAAAGACAGCCCCAGGGTTGACACGGTGCCCATTTGGCTGAGAAGATGGACCCAGGGTTCCTTCACAACCCTGCTGCAATTAACAGCGAGTGAAGGGGAACATTGGGAAATGAGGTCACTCGGGGTAATAAAAGCCCGGCGCTTCGCTCTCCTGCCTGGCCAGGGCTGGCTCCTCTCCAGTGGGCAGTGGAGCCTCAGCTCAGGTTATGGGGAGCAGAGGGAGAGGGGCCAGGCACCCCCCCGCCACATGCCATTCCCCCACATGCTGACCCCCAGTGCCTGCGTGGGAGCCCACCCCTGTCCCCACCAGGGCTCGGGGAGCCCACCCCAGCGTAGGGCCCACAACCCCCGCTCTCAGTGCTGGGGGGTCGCATGTGCAGGCTGTCCTCGCTCCCAGGAGCTGAGCACCCCTGTTTGGAGCTGGAAACGATGTGGCACTTCTTCCCCCCTCCCCAGACACCTCCTTTTGCCCTGCAGAGGGGACCCTGGGGTGAAGGCAGGACGCTCCAGGAGCCACCCAGCATGGCTCAGAGCAGCACGATGCCAGGCTAGATTGCACCACCGAAGCAGCCAGGGGGTCAGGACCCTCTGGGCAGGCGTTTTCCCAAAACACCTCTCTCTGGGGCTGCAGAGAAACCACTGTCTCAGGCAGGGGATGTCCCTGCACTGGGACCCCCTGCAATCTGGGGCTGGGTGTTGGAGCCAGTGGGATGCCCAAGGCTCTGCCCGGAGCCTGCCAGGCACAGGGGCTGCCTTGGGAGGGGTAATTGCCCAGGAAGGTGGGCGACAGGCTGTCCCTCCACCGAGCCCCCAAGCCCTGCTAATCAAAGGCTCCACGTTTCCCAGTGCTTCCCAGCCGGCCCCGCAATGACATCACGCTTCCCGAGCAGCGCAGCCGCTGCTGACCTCGAAAACCAACAGCCCCGTGGGAAGGGGGGAGGCCAGGAGCGCAGCCTGCTCCTGCTCCTGCTCCCTCCCACCGCCCGGCGCAGCTGGGCTCTGCCGAAAGAAGCAGGCTGGAGCCAGAGGCACAGAAATGGGGTCAGCTGTGCCAAGAAGAGAATAACCTGGGGCTGGTGGCCTGCCAGGGGCCACATCCAGGAGACACCCTCTGGGCTGCTTTGCGCGGCAGCAGTGACCTCGAGACATGCAACGCGCTTGGGGGTCGCACCTCTGTGTGCGTGTAGGCAGCCTCGGCATCCCGCTGCAGCGAGCTCTCGATGTCAGCAAGGCTGTTGGTGATGAGGCTGGAGCAGTTCTCCCTGTCCCTGTGGTGGGGATCCTGCAGATGCTCGTCCACGTTGGCTCCTGCCCGGTGGCCTTCCTGCATGAAGTTCCTGGATATGCCCTAGAAAAGGGAGAGAGGAGACTTCACCGCGTGTAAAGGGATGTTTTACCCACAGGGGATGCTCCACAGTCCCCAAACCACAGCCCAGGAGCCAGCAAGCTCTGTGCTCCCACCCTGGGCTCACAGCTGTGCTTCTCCATAGAGCTGGGCACTTCAGATGCTAAGAAGGTGCCCCTGACCCCAGTGGGATCCAGAAACCCCATCACTGGTGTGCACATCCCAGATCTGCTCTGCCACAGGGCCCCATGGAGCAGGAGAGTGGCCTTGAGGTTCTTCAACATCCATCTTCAGCCATGCTCGCTGGCTTACGGAAGGAAGAGGAAAAGACAAGCTAAAACATCTAGAGTCCCAGCTTCACCTCCTTTCCCTATGGCAGCCAGTTTATCTCCCATTTATTAAACCCACTTTCCTAGCAGGGTCCCGTCCTGGCTGGCTGCTGCCTGCCTGACCCCTGAGACAAGTCCTTGGGGTGGGCATCCCACTTTTCTGGTTTCTGTTCCCCCGGTCCTGCCCTGCCGCCTGGCCACCCATGCTTAGCACTGCTCCTCCCCACTGCTCTCCACTCCCACAGAAGAGAGGAAGTATTTGGGGAGAGGAAGAAAGCCAGTGACCCTCAGAGAGCTGTACTGGGACCAGGAGGGAGCTGGGGCTGGCTGCAGCTCATCAGGCAGCCCAGGGCAGGCAATCCCCTTCGCCCTTCTCAGTCCCCCAACCACAGGCGCACCTTGTATCCAAGGGGTTGTTGCGGTCTCTGCTTATCACTCCTTGGTCTTTTACATCTTAAATGGTGACAGTTTTGAATAGATGGCACATCCATCAAAGCAATTCTGCACAGAGACCGGGGCCAGTTCCCCCAATCCTTCATTTTCAATCTGCCCTGCCATTAATTTCTGCTAAAAAGCACTGTGACCTCCACCTGCGACCTCAGAATCGCAGCTGATGCAACAGCTGCAAGCTAAAGACAAAGCAGAGGAGCTGCCTCGCTAGCCAAGGCACTAGCCCTGCGGACCAAGTATTTGGGGGTTCCTTCCCTTTACCAACACCGTTGGTGTAAAATACCTCATTATACTGGAAACAAGTCGCAATACGTTCTCATCTCTACAAAAATACCATCCTGAGCTCAGTTAACCCCCAACCCCCTCCACGGGCATCTGAGTTCCCAGCCTTTACTCAGGAACTGAGAGCCACAGATTTGTCATGCAAGTTTTGAGGCTGAGCCCAATCACACAGGGACCCTGCAGCAAGCGTTTTGCTGTAGAAGGAAAAGGAACAGGGAATCTCATGATGCTCTTCTAGGAGCAGCGCAGAAGCAGCTTCGACACCAGCCTCCTTTTGGGAGGAGAACAGATTCCGACAGCCTTGTGTCCTTATCGTTTATTCTGTGTAACGGTTGTTTTATGGCCTGCTTCGGGATAAAATCTGCTCCCCCTTGAGTGGGGGGGCACCACCAAAGCCTGGCCTGTGACGCTGCTCAAGGCCGCTCAGCTGCTTCACCGGGGAGCAGCTGCTAAACGCGCACCCGCCTGGGAGGCTGATGCTTATAGAAGCCATGCCAGGCTCTTCTTCAGCATCTCAGCTGCCCATTGTATCAGATCCCATGGCCGATGCCGGGTGCAATCCTCCTCCTCCTCCTCTCAACAGGAATTTACGTGCTAACCCAGTGTTTCACACCTGCTGTCTCCATCAGCTTTGCCCTGCCCCAGCGGCACTGGGGAATCTCCATCGAACCCGGACCCCTCCTGCCCTTCTCCATCCTGCTGAGTGCCCGCAGGCAGCTTCAGCTGCTTGTTACACAATCCAGCAGCCCCGCTTCTGGGAAATTAAAGACCCAAACCTGTGAATTCCCCCATCCTATGCCTTCACTGCTCCATCCCTAGTCACCCTACTTCAGCCAGACCGAGCTTTCTGCCTGCCTGCCTCTCTGCGACGGGCTGCGAGCAGCACAGCCACACAGCAAGGTCACCCCAACACACCCAGACACACAAGTGCCACCAGCACTGCTCGTGCTGAGACCCCTGTGCAGGAACCAGCTAGGAGACAGGGCCGCTTTGGTACCGAAGAAGCGATACCCTCACGTGAAGTAATGCCTTACGCCATTTGTCAACACCCAAACTTCTAACCCTTACCTTAGCCTCTGACTCAGCCACCAGCAAGGTCTTTGAGGAACTCACTGGGCTGACATGCTGCATCAGTCTGGTCTGACCAGTTTAAAGGTGACAATGTCTAACAGCACCGTTTTCACTCAGCTAGTTTCAGGGCGAGACCAATTCATGGGCCACAGATCCATAAACGATACCCCAAAAAAAAGGCTCCTCCCCACCATCATCCCTAACCCAGCCGACTGTGGGTGCTAACCCTGATGGGGCCCTTTGCGTTCAGTGCAGCATCCCCTGCTCCAGGCGAGCCCAGCTTGCCATGCTGGGGGACAGGGCTCGCTCTGCCACCAGACCTGTGGCCACCAGTGCCGCAGCAGTGAAGCTCCACAGTGGGGACGCGCGGCATGGGGCTGGCGGCATGGTTCCACTTCCCCTGCTCCTCACCCCTAATCAGCAAAGACTCAGCGGCAAACCCAACGAAAACTGGAGAATACACTAAACCACAGAGGAAGAGGGTGGGATTCAAACAAAAACATTGGGGCTTTGTTATTTTTAGACCTCAAACCCCCTTTTTCCCCCTTGTGGGTCAACCATCGTGCTTGGAAACCCAGAGCCCCCAGGCAGGCATGCTCCTCTCGGCTGTCTCCTTCCTGACCCCGGGATGGAGCACGCTGTGCCTTCCCGAAACACTTTGCAAGTGGAATTTTGGCTTTATAAATCATCGCCTCTCAGCTCCTGGCTGCAGACGAACAGGACTGCTCCGCTCCGACAAGAATGTAGAATTACTGTCCCAGATACGGACCACGGGAGAAAACTCCAGTATTTAATCTGGCAACCTGTTCCTACATAGCTGAGCACAGCTTAACAGACTGCAAACCCTACGCTGGGCTAGCCAAAGAAATATTAAACTGTATGGAAGTGAAAATTATTTCACTGGAAGTCTGCACTAAGAAAAAAAAAAAAATTGAAGGTACGTTATATATCTTTTTAGGAGTGTTGAGGGTTCAGCTCTTTTTTAATGCAGACCATCTTGGTCCTTAAGGAATGTGACCTCCTTAGCTACCAGCAGCGCTGGGGAGCATGCCCCAGCACCAGCCCTGAGCCTCCTGCCCCCACATCACACAGCGCAAAAGCAGCCGGTTCAGAGCAACCGGCACAGGCAGAAAACAGAGACAAGGAAAAACTGAGCAGCAGGCTCTTCTGCCCCCGGGGAGGTGCTGGTCCTGGCGAGACCACAGCTGGGACCCCACACCCAGTTTGGGCCAGGAGGGATGGGGGGAACTGGAGAGGGTCGGGGAGGCTGACAGGGGAGGCACTGGGCACTGCCCACCAGGAACCATGGAGGGTCTAGTCTGGACAGTCTAGTCTAGTTTAGTTTCAGCCAAACAGTTAATTAACATTTCCTCCAAAAGGAACGAGGCTCTGAATGCACCAAAGGCACGAAGGACTCTATTTGAGGCCAGTCCCACCTAAGGCAATAACCTCGAAGGAAAGCAGGACTCATCTTACCTCCTCCAGCTTCTCCACCCGACCCACCAGCTTGGTTGTGACCGAGTGCAGCTTCAGAAGGTCTAAGCCATAAAAGGCACTTTCCAGCATCTCAACGATGGAAGACAGCTGCAAGGCAAAGGGAGCGCACCATCAGACAGAGACACTTGCTGCAAAACACCCTGCATGGTTTCTACAGCCAAAAAGTCAAGGGCAAGGCACACGTCTGAGTGCAAGAAGTTTACTAAAAAGCAAGTTTTTCTTCAGGCAGCCCTGCGGCATTGCTGCTGCGGTCAGTGCACAGCATGCACAGCAACACACACCACCTCTGCAGGGCTTCAGGAGCACGTTTTGGGTGCTGGGGATTTGTAAGCACAGCAAGGAGCAGCACTGTCCTTGCCAGCTCAAGGCAGGCTCTCTCACAAGCCCAAAGGCTTAGCAACTCCATCAGTGACATGACTAGCAGCAAAAGAGGCAACAAAAGAACAGCATCTCAAATAAAAGTGAGTTTGAGATCAGACTCAGTTTGTGCCGTCCCGTGCTTTTTTCCCCCTGGAACAAGAAGAAACTTGTTAAAAAATTTTAAAATATTCACAAACACAAGAGTGAAGCAACTGAAACACAGTGCCAGCCTGGTAATAACAGTTTGCTTCCCTGGTGAACAGCTTTGTCAGAGGGGTGCTGCTTTCTTTTCGGCCACCCATTTCAGAGACACCCTGTATTTAACTCACCCCCTTCCCGCAGCGGGAAGGGTCACATCCCTGTGTCCTGTCCTGCATCAGCCCCTGCTCACCGATCCCGGGGATCCAGACAGCAATACCCTTGGTCTGCATTTCACAGGGTTCTCAGTGCTCACTCCACAGAGGACAGTGCTGAGGGAGGCACAGGATGGTGAGAAGGACTCCGGTACCATTCCCTGCCTCAGCTCCCACACACTCCTGCTTCCCCCAGTCCCACGTGTCCAGCGTGGTGCTGCAGAACTTAAAGCCCTGATGGCTGAGAAGTATTTTCAATGCATGGGAATCACTACAAGGTGACATTTTCTCCCAGCAGCTACAAACTGGTTGACAGAGCTCCATAAACATGGGAGAAGTACAGGCAGCACTGCTGGCAGCACTCTGAGTTTCCAGCCCAGCCTCTGCAGTCTCCCTGTGGAGCTGACAGCAAAGGAAAGATTTGCTGGGCCAGATAAAATGGCAGCATGTAAGAGACAAGGACTGTTTTATGGCTGTGCATCCACTTTCCACTGAGAACTGGACGGAGACGACCGATACAATGCGCGCAACCTGCCAGACAGCCACTGGAGACATACGCTTTCCCTCCAGGCTGGATAACTTCCATCAGCGCACAAAGGCTGCAGACTTTATTAACCACCTTCCAAATCTTCCTGAGCACAGGCTCCTTGCCCAGACTCTGCACCCAAGACCCCCAAAACGCACCCTGTGCCTACAAAGCAGAGGAGCAGCACGTTGCGATTTCACAAAAAACAGATCTTAGATTTCACTACCCCCCACCAACACTAAGGTGACCCTCCCTGAACACATCAGCTCGATGGTTCCTTCCCTTCACCCAGCGCAGACTTCGGCTCTCACTGCTCTAACGGTCCATGAATTCCCATGGGACCTTACTAAAGGCACAGATGGGACTGACCCTTCAGCTGGGATGCCCAGCACAGCCATTTGACTGAGTCAGGGTGTCCCAAGGGTACGTTCCTGTTGCCTGGGATTCTCTACTCCCTTCCTCGCTGTTCCCTCGGGGATGCATCCCCCCAGCCCACCCACCATAAGGAAGGGCTCCCACTTGGGGGAACTTCCCACGGCTCTCCCACACATGGGTCCCCAGAGTTTTTGTCTTGGAGCATAAGAAAGCCCAGTAGAACACAACAGACGTAAAGCACAACTCCATGTGCTTCCCACTGCTGGAGCGGGCAAGAACGATGCTGATCAGACCAGCACGGGCAGCAAAGCCCCTGGGGCCGTTAGGAGCAATGAGGTGAGGCGGCCTGGCTCATCCTTCCCAGCCCCAGCTCCCCCTCTGCCATGAGCACGGGAGCTGCTCCTCATGAGTCACGTAGGAACTGGAGCTGCATCCTCTCCTGCTTCCCAGCTTCTCCTACAAGAAGTGGCCGTTCCCAGCATGCTCGACCCCAGGAGGGGCTCTGTGCTCGGCGAGAGAGCCAGCCTGTTTTCACAGCTCCTTGGGTTTGACTTGCAGCAAAGAAAAACCCCACATGTGTATATTTGGATAAACCTTGTGAAATCGTTTGGCCGCAGATCCCTGCAAAACGAGCGAAGGAGCCTGGGCCAGTTCCTAGAGGACAAGCTTTCACACCACAGCTGGCTGTGAGCAGCTCCCCGGTGGGAAGAGGCAGCCGGAGCCAAGGGCCCAGCTCGCCACGCTGCTCGGCTCCTCCTGGAGGCTGCCCGGCTCTGGAGAGCACAGGGAGAGAGGTGTGAGCTGCTGGTGGAGCAGCTCTGCCTGCCGCCCGGCAAGGGACTACAGGGCTGGCTCGGTCACTTCGGAGGCTGTCCGCTCCCCTAGCCACTGAGGGCCCACCGCTCCTCATCTAAGGCTAAGCAGGACATCCTGGCTTCTCCTGCAGATGAGGGACCACCAAACAACTCCAGGCTGCGACTCCTCCTTCCCTGAAATGATGGATTGCCTGCCTGTGCCTGTTTATCTTCCCTAGCTGCAGGGGAGCTTGGACAAGAAGCTTCTAACTGTCTGCAGTCGGACAAGATGAAACACATCCTTGAGCTCCAAATTAATTAGAAGAAACCCATCGTGGTGGCCCCAGCGGCAGGCTGCCCCACACACCCCACCTCGCATGCTGCCTGCCTTCCCGCCTGAGCCAGGGCTAGCAGCACGGCCTAGGGGTATGTCCCATCACCTTGCACACGAGTGCTACCAGCACTCAGCCTTCTACTCCGGGCACTCCCCAGGGCTGGACCAAGCCAGTGGCCCTTCAGGGAGGGTTTCTGCTGCCCCGTACAGGTAACACACTGGAAAATGCAGCAGGGTCTGCTGCCAGCGGGTAGACCAGCAAAGTCAGCATCCCGTAAAAGTCACAAGTACTTAGAACAAACACTGTCACATTTGGAAAAGAGGTACATGTTACTAAAGAGATAACATACTGAACGGTATAGAAGCTTCATCACTGTAAAACAACAAACCCCATCCTGCCATCAGCCAGCTGTGTAACACACCCTCACGCTGACGCATCAGTGGCTCTCGGCCCTTGCAAGCCAGAGCAGCTTTTTGCGTGGGTCCTTGGGAGCCCCTCTCTGCGACAGGAAAAAGACCTGGCAGCTGGTGAGCGGAGCAGAGCCGTCCCCTAGGGACACTTCGACTGGACAAAGGGCAGGGAGCAGCCTAGTCCCTCCTGGGCTTCCAGCAGAGGCAGCCACCGGGGACCCCAAGAAGCACGGGATGAATCAAATGAATCATCGACTGCAGCTGCTGAAATCAATCCCTTAAGCTGAGCTTGATTTTTACATCAAACACGCAGATATAAAAGTAACTAAGAGATGGTTTAGAGACAAAAAAGTTTAGGAAAAAAGGGTTTTAGACAAAACCTCTGAAAGAAGAGGCTTCAGAAGATCCCCCCCTCCCCAGAGAGCCCTGTATTCAAGCTGCTCTCCTACCTTCAGGTCGCTGCTCTCTGCCTCCCGCAGCTTCTTCAGCCTGAAGTCCCCCTCGCAAGGGTTGAGCGCTGAGGGGGGGGCCACGCACGCACACTTGCAGCTGGGTCCTGACGTGATGGTTTCCACCGTGTAAAAATCCTCCGCTTTGTAAGTGCCCTCGTTAATCCTTTGGCAGGCACCGCGGCCCAGGGGTCTGACCAGGCATTTGCACCGACAGTCGGAGCCTTCGGACACCGCCTTCACCTTGTCGTAGTCACCTAACAACTGAGCACAGGGCACCGGCAGTGAGCAAGGGTCTCCTCTGCCACCCGCCCAGCAAGGGACAAGGACACTCTGTGCCTCCAGAGCCAAACAAGGACACTTTGGACACCCTGAGCCTCGAGGAAACTGGCCAGCTCTTCCCAAAAATTCACTGACCGGGAGGTTTTCTAGAGAGCACAGAGCTTTCCCATCCCTGCCTACACGGGGAATAAAACCTGCCTTCTTCCAACAGGGCATTTTTTTATTCCACTTCGTGCAAATCGGACCAAGCCGCTCTGGTTTGCAAACAGGAGGGTTTAACACACAAACCCTCCCTGCTGGATTTTACCACTCCGTGTCCACCAGACCCCAGTAAGTCACCTGCTGCGCTGAGCAAGGTGGGTTTACACGGTCGAAGAGCACGAGTGTGCGCCGGCTGGGCGACCCACAGCCACCCGTTAGGCAGCTTAACTGGTGGCAAAGCAGCATTTCTGATTAGCCCCGTACAATGCCAGGAATTTCCTTCACGGAGCTTTGCAGGCAGCGCTTCGGGAAGCCCAGGCACACAGACAGCCCCCACTGACCCCCGCCAGCCGCCTCCGAGGGCTGGGGACAGCGCACAGCGCGGCCCCACCGCGTCCCGCCGGCGGGGGAAGACCCTCTGCACACAAAGAGGCTCCACCCGGGGGGCTCCCCCTGCCCCGATCCTCCCCCCCGCAGGCTGCAGGACGGAGGCTGGGAGCTGCCCCCCCCCCCCCCGGGCCGTCCCCCCGGGCCATAAGGGTCCCCGCAGCCCACCCCCAGCACCGTCCGGCCGGTACCTGCGAGAGGATGTTCTCCTGGTTGTCCGCCTCGTCCTGCAGCGGCTGGGGGGGGGGCCCGGCCGTGCCGCCGGGGGGGGACCCCGCCCGGCAGCCGGCGCCCAGCGCGGCCAGGCACAGCAGCAGCGGCAGCGGCCGAGCCATGGGCGGGCGGCGGAGGGGCCGGGGCCGGCGCGGAGCCGCCGCTGCTCGCTCAGGTGCGGCGCGGCGGGCGCGGGCGGGGCCGGGCTCCCCCCCCCACGCCGGGCCGCCCTCCCCGCTCCTCCCTCCGGTCCTCCTCCCCCCGCGGCGGGGGGGCCGGGGCGGGCGGCGGGGCGGGACCGGGGCCGCCCCGGGCGGTGCTTCCCACCTGCGGCGGGGGCCCCTCGGCGGCTCCCCCCCAGCCCCGGGGCTGCCTCCGTGGCACAGGGCGAGCCCGGCTCCGGGGACGGGGGGACTCGGACACAGTCTGCCCGCGGCAGGTCCCGCACGTGGGGCTGCCCCGGGGGGCTGCGACCCACCTTCCCGGAGCGGGCGCACCGCAGCGAGCCGGCCTGCGCATCCCTGCGGCTCGCCCCGGGCTGCTGCGGGGTGGAAAGGCACCGCAGCCCGCCCGGCTCCTGTCCATCCCCTGCCGAAGCCTGGCTCCCTCCTCCATGTGCTTGGGGTCACATGCCTCGATGGCATGGCACAGCAAGGCATGTCAAAGCACGGCATGGCATGGCACGGCACGGCGTGGCACGGCACGGCGTGGCACACAGCGCCTGTGGCTCTCCATTAACCCGGCGTGCGCTGGGAACATGCCGCAGTTCGTGTCTCAGAAGCCAGGCTCCCAGCCATGAGCGCAGACCTCCATGCACTCACTCAAATCCCAGCTGACGCCATCGGGAAGCAGCCGTGCTCTGGCAGCCCCGCATCCTTCTGCACCTCTTGCCAAAGGGAAACGTCCTGGACGTGCTGTTCCCGGGGAAAGCATGGGCACAGCATCCTCCGCCATGTAGGTGTCTACAACAGGCCTCGCTGACACATGAAGCAACATGAGATACTCTTACAAACGCACCTATGCAATCAAAGACACACCAGCACTGCGCGCCCAGGTGTGACACAGGTTCACGTTTTCCTCCAAACCTGCCCCCAGGTCGGAGGGAGAAGCCTCAGGCACAGTGGGTGGCACAGGAGGCCACACCAACGCTTGCTGAAGCACGGCTGTGCACAAGCGAAGCACCCCCAGACCTTAATGCACAGGCATCCCAAAACCACCAAAAAGCTGTGCCTGCAGCCCTGGGACTGGGGGGGCTCCAGCTCTCCCATCCCATATCACTCTCTCCCAGGGACAGTCTGCAGGGATGGAGCTGGCAGACACAAGGAAAACATCTACCGTGAGAGAGGAAGCGGCTGTGGCACTGAGGCCAGCAGAAGCTGCTGACTCCAGGGCCAGGACCGCAGGCTTTGTGTGGCATGGTGCTGTGCCTCCCTCTCCTC
Source organism: Falco rusticolus (assembly GCF_015220075.1). Classification (NCBI taxonomy): domain Eukaryota; kingdom Metazoa; phylum Chordata; class Aves; order Falconiformes; family Falconidae; genus Falco; species Falco rusticolus. The sequence goes on from NC_051197.1 coordinate 25,729,614, forward strand.
CAGCCTCCCTGGGAAATGAAGCTTGTGGAGAAGGGGGAAGGGATGTACAGATCCCTGCAGCAAGGCTGAGCAGAACAGAGCGGAAGGGCAAGCAGCCAGGGAGAATGGGAGGACAAGGACATCCAGCCTTTGGGTATCTGGAGAGCAGTAGGAGGGGGAAGTCATTCCTAAAAGCCTCCCCCCACCAACCTCTCTCAAGGATGAAACATCCCTTGGGCATCAGCTCCTTCACTTCTGTTTCCATTGCTCCGTGCTGACAGCAGCCGAGCTTCCTTGGGGGCAGCTGCTCCATCTGTCAGCACAGGCTGCCCTGGGGCTGCGAGACAGGGGCTCCCTGAGCCCCCAGCTCCGGGGTCCCCAGCTGGCTCAGGGCGCCAGACCCCCAGACAGTCACATCACTGTCCGGGCTGGCAGCTGAGAGCAGCCCCGAGAGGTCCCATGGCAAACAGCACCTAAAACTCTTTAAGCCTTTTCCTAAGTCACTTCCAAAGGCTGGGAAAAGAAGGAAAACAAATCGACCACAGTATTTCAAAACGAAAAGGAAGGATTTCACATATTACTGACATCCTTTGTTGAGGGGAAGAAAGCCTTTCTGGTGGTATTTAGCTTGGCTTAAGGCAAGTTTCAGCTGGTCCTTTGGGGACAAGAGGACACAGTGACAGGCACTTTGGATCCACCGTGATCATCTGGAAAGGCTGAGCATTCCCCCTTCAAGACAAGAGCAAGACAAACCCACAAACAGAGGAGGACAGTGGAGCAAGCAAGTGTCGCTCTGGCTTTTCGGTCTTGCTGAAGAAGACTGGCCCAAACCTTGGCCCAAGCAGGGGGCCCCAGTGTCCCCATGCCTGACCCCATCCCATGTGACTGGTCTTGTGCAAAGCTGGGCTTTGCCCAAAGAAGCAGGCACATGGTGCTCTTCAAGTGCCACAAGTGAGGACATCGCCAGCTCTGGGAAAAAGGGAATCTAACAGCCCCATGACAAGCAACACAGCATCTCTGTGTCTGAAGCTGTGAGTGCAAAAAACCTGCCCCCAGCTCCAACTCCCCCCCTGGAAAGCATGTCCTTGGGCACCTTCTACCTCCCTGCCTCCCCCATGAGGTCTGGGCAGCACTTTGTGAGAGGCATCAGCAACAGGGAGACTGTGACACTGTGGGTCAAGTCAGGTCATATGATGGTGGGAAGCTTAAGATCTGGGCTGACCCCGACGCTAGTGCCATCATGAGCTATTAATTTTGATGCAAGGGGATGCTGAGCTTGGCAGGACGGAGGGAGACAGCACATACAGTGGCAGAGCACCCAACCGCTGCCATCCTCAGCACTGGAATGGCTGCCCGGGCACTGCTGCCCTGCAATGACCGGTGCCCTGGGATGCCTGTTGCCCAGGGATGCCTGCTGCCCTGGGATACCCGGTACCCCAGGATGTCCGCTGCCTTGTTGCCCACGGTGCCCAGTACCCTGGGTTGCCTGGTACCCTGGGATGCCTGCTGCCTCAGGATGCACGCTGCCCTGGGATGCCTAGTCCCCGGGATGCCTGGTGCTCCGGGATGCCTGCTGACCTGGATGCCCAGTACCCTGGGATGCCGGGTGCCACGGGATGCCTGCTTCCCAGGATGCCTGCTGCCCCGGGATGCCCGCTGCGCTGGATGCCCACTGCCCGGGATGCTGGGTGCCCCGGGATGCCCGGTGCTCGGGATGCCCGGTGTCCCGGGATGCCCCCTGCCCGGGATGCCCGGTACCGAGGCGGGCGGTCCCGGCGCTGCCGGTCCGTGCCCGCCGCCGGCCGCATCCCGCTGCGCGGGGCCGCAGCACCCCCGCGTGGCACCGCCGCACGGCCCGGCCCGGGTCCTCGGGGCTGTCGCTCGGTAAAATTCTTTGCAATTAAAATGCTCCCTGCTGGGGGCAGGGGGCAGCGCTGCCTGCCCGAGCCACCCCCCCACCCCCCCCACCCCCCCGGGCCTTCTGCAGGCTGAGCAGCCCAACTGGCTCAGCTTGTCCTGGCAGGAGGGATGCTCCGGTCCCTCCATCAGCTTCGTGGCCCTTCGCTGGACCCTCTCCAGTACACCCATGTCTCTCTTGTACTGGGCAGCCCAGAACTGGACACAGCACCCCGGTGCTGAGCAGGAGGGAAGGATCCCCTCCCTCAACTTCCGACAGCACTCCCCCATGGCACCCCCAGACACCACTCATCACCGCAGAGGCAGGGTGCTAGCTCAGCTGCAGCTTGGTGCCCACCAGCACCCTCGGGGCCTTTTCCGACGGGCTTCTCTCCAACTGGGTGGCCCCCAGCATGTGGGGATGGGGGGGGGGGGGGGGGGGGGCTGTTCCTCCCCAAGCACAGGCCTTTGCACCGAACTGCATGAGGTCCCTGTCAGCCCATTTCTCCCGCCTGTCTCTGGATGGCAGCCTGACCCTCTGTTGTGTCAGCCACTCCTGCCAGGCTGGTATTGATGGCGGGGGCGAGAAGGACACACACCTGCAGAGCACACACCCCAGCTCACTTAGGGCCAAAATCTGAGTGATGCTTAGCATCGCCAGTGGTGCACGTCATCTTCCTTGTTGTGTGGCCCAGAGGTGAGCAAGGTGAGCTAGAGGCTGTGGCTGATCCCCGCACGCTCCTTGTGCGTGCTGTTGCTCTTCCCAGCACCTCCCTGTGGCCTCAGCTCCTGTGGCTTTTGGTCCCGTGGCCTCAGGTGCCAGCACCACATCCTGTTGATGTTGCAGGAGGTAGGTCTCCTTGTCAGCATTCCCAGGCTGGATTTTGCCAGGCACTAGCTAGTCCAGCTGTGCCTTCCAGAGGTCACGTACAGAGAGGCTGGCGGGACATGCCACCATGGCCCTGGGCTCTGCAGCTCAGTGCCTGCTGCCAACAGGCAATGCTTCTGTAGCTGCCAAGGGCCAGCGGAGAGATAGCTGAGCATGTGAAGTGAGAGGTGGACTCAACAGATGCCACTCACTTGGGGACAGCACAGGGCTGGATGGCAGGAGAACAGGCAGCCTGGCGAGGAGCTGCAGCAAGCAGTCTCTCAGGCATCAGCTCCACCACACAGCTTTGCTGCAGGTGCCCAGGGGGAGGGAAGCTCCCTCCTACCTTCATCTGCTGAAGGAGGAAATCCATCTCCATAAGCAAATTGACTAGACAGGAAAGCCCATCACATGGCCCTGAGTTGCACAGCAATTTGAGAGGTTTCCCTACAGACCTCGGCGGTGACACCTGTGTTTATGCCTGCAAGTCAAACAAGACCTGGGTCAACAGGCACACGGCCCAGCAGCCAGCCTTTGGGAGGCTGTCCAAGCCATGTCACCTGCGGGAGGCACGACTGCATCGAGCCTGACCTTTCAGCATCCCTCCTTCAGCAAGCCCTGGGCAGACAGAGGAGGTCTGTCCAAGCCAGAATAGGAGATGTATTTAAAAATATGCTAATAATAATAACAACAACAACTTTAAAATAGTGTTTTCTCACACCTGGGCCAGGCCAGGAGAGTTGCGCTGTGTCAGAAGGGGTAGCTGGCTGGGATGAGCCTCAGGCTTCCCAGGCAGGTCTGTTTGAGCTGGTAAGAGCTTATGAGAGCAGCCGAAAGCTGGATTTAGGAGAACTTGCACCAAGCTGAGTGGCACAGGCACCAAGTACAAAGCTCAGGACAGCTTACTGTAATATGAGAAAAGTGGGACTTCATAAAAGTTCTGCCTTAAAACCATATTATGCTGAAATTCATGGCTTCCTATTCCCGCTCACCAAGCAGTGCAAGACTCTGGGGCCTGTCTGACACCGTCAGTGTCAGAGGCTTTTTGGACTCGCCTGGGCCTTCCTGCACACGAGGGTGCCTGCCCTGTGCCGGCACCGGTACCTGCGGGCTGCAGGCAGCACAGCTCCCAGGGTAGCCTTGGAGACCCTTGCAGCCCTGCTCTTTATCCATGGAAACTTCTGCTCTGTGGCTACCCCACAATTGGCATGGCCAGGAAAACAGGTCTGGCTAGGAACCCAGCTTTGAGCAGCACCAAAGGTGACAAAAAAAGCCAGAGGGTAATGGGAGGGAGTGTCCTCACCCCTGACCTCCAGCTCATACCCACCGTCGCCTTCCCCGGTGCAGGGATGCAGCTATACACATCCTGCTTCCCTGAGATGCCAGTTGTTTGTACCCGGCCCCACTGCACGCTGTAATTAAACCTGGCTGAGCCCCTGTGATCAAGGCAAGGTTCCACCTTGCTATGTTTCAAAATACAAATACCCTCGAGCACGCACATCACAGTAGCACAATGTGCCCTCTCCACTGCGTGGGGCTGTGCAAGACCATCCCTGGGTTTTGAGGCCACGTAGTCAATGCCAATGCCCTGCCGCATCAGCACGCTTCCAGCACACCCACACGCTGCCGTGGCTGCTCCATCAACACTCGTACACACATGGGTATGTGAGCTGCCCGTTGGCTTTGTGGTGTCCAGGACACTGTGGCTGGACCCACAGCTCACATACCGGTGCCCTGCTAAACACCACAAAGGCCAACCTTTGTCCTGCAGCAGCTGCGTCACTGCTGAGCACCTCAGAGAGGGACACGTGGGCACAGTCAAGAGGAAAAGGTGGGGAGAAAATGGGGATTAGCAAGGGCTGATAAAGACATGACCTCTCCCTGTCAGAGGTCTGGGTCACAAGGAGTATTGGCAGGTCAAGCTGTAACTAATTACTAAGTTCAGCTAGTCAGGCAGTGAGCAGCAAGTATCAACCCAATCTGCAGCACTCAGGGCAGGTGATTGAACAGGTGGATGCGCCAGGGCAGGTCACTCTGGGACACAGCACCACGTGCCAGCAGCACCTGCTGGTGAGATGCCCCTGGCAGGACATCTGGAGATGGAACCAGCCCCACCATCACCAAACCTGTCCCAATGTGCTCCCTCTTTGCCCTGGGATAGCAGCAGCAGCTCACCCTGCTGCGCTCGGTGTCCACGCCTCACTGAGGATCCTGAAGGCTCATGGGGGAACCAAGGGATATTTGGGAAGACACCATCAGCTTCTAATCCCACCACCCAGACTGTGTGCTCACCCTTTTCCCCTATAACCTCTCCAACACTATGGCTCTACATCCCAACAGCATTGTCCTCACATTTGGGGAAAGAAAGGAAAGCAGAGGCTGGACCTGGCTTTCAGCCTCTGCGGTCAGAGGACAACTGTGCACACCGAGGAGTGACATCACCTGCAGGAGCTTTCCCACACTCACGGTCCCTTCTCATTAAATGCCATGCCCGGGACCCCAACAGCCCCGACGCGAGCCATCAAACTTGCCAAGGGCTTTGTTGGTGAAGGAAGCGCCAAGGGCCATCACCACGTGGGTGGGAGGAAGCCACTGATGCCCACGGTGCTGAGGCAGGTCTCTGGCATCCCACGAGAGCTGCCTGCCAGGTGGTTCACCAGCCCAAGGGCTGGATTTCAGAAAGGTAAAATCCATTCCCGGTGTCTGCTGTGGGAGCCAAACTGAGTGCTACTCATGTGACTGGCCGGGCCTCCCCCCAGCCAGGGGGACCTCTGTTGACTTCTGGTCCCACCGCAAATGGCAGAGGGGTCTCCAAAAGGCCCACCATGTGACAAGGCAGCTGCCAACACACCCATCCCATGCAGAGCAAGGAGCCCTGCCACAGGGGTCCCCGCGGCTAAGCACCCCGGGGGCTACGCTGCCCTGGCACATCTTCCCCCTTGGAGAGTGCTCACCCCACAGGAGGTGTTTGGGTGTGAGGATGCATCTCTTACCTCAGGTGTGAGCTGCAAGGCCCTGGATGCAAAAGCCTCGTGACTCAGGGCATGAAAGGAGAGCAGGAGAGCCCAAGGACATGATAAGCACCGTGGGGCCCTGCAGGGGACAGAGGGGTGGATTATTAGTGCGGGTGCTAGTCCTGCTCCAAGAAGGACATCCTCAACAAGGGACCTCCGGTCATCAACACTCCAGTAAGTCTAGAATAAACCATCTGGAGACATCACGCTGCCTGTACGCAGAGAAATGCCCAAACTACCAGTTGCTCCCACCCATCCAGCTTCTCTGGCCTTAGATCTGACGTTCCCTTCCCAACTAAACACAAGGCCATGTGCACGCTACAGCCTCCTCTCCCTAACTCCATGGACCTCAGCCTCTGCCGCTGCCTGGCAGCTAGCCCAGAGGTGGAGCCATCCTCACAGCTGGCCTCCAACCCTTTCTGTTCTGCGACACCTCTGCTGTGCCACAGACCCAGGTGGCCCCCCCCAGCATGTTCTGCCTGCTCCCACCCATGCAGCCCAGCCCCAGGTGTCAACACATTCCTCTCCAGACAAGAATGCCTAGTATGGCACGGGGAGCTGCTGGGCACAGCAGGGAGACCCTGAGTCAGCCCAAGAGCTGCTCAAGGCCAAGGAAGCCATGACCTGCTGAAAGATATCCAGGGAATTCAAGGCAGGGATGTGATGCAGCTCGCCTGACCCCCGAGCTGTGGCAGCTGCTGACAGGCAGAGCATGGGTAGGCAGTGTGAGGCTCTGCTCTGCTCCTGAGTGGTGCCACTGCATTTTAAGATCATTAATAAATCCCCAGTGCCTGGAGGCTAAGCAGCACATGTCCCTGGGCTCCATGAGGCTGACAGGTGCCGAGCAGCATCCCTGCAGCCTCCACGTGCCGCTGCTTGGAAATGACGTACCCAAACCATCTCAGCAGGTCCGGCTTTTGCTGGCTCACCATGGATGAGCCACCATCTATTCAGATCACAAGGACATAAGATATTGCTGCACCCGCCTTATGCCTCCCAAAGAGGCGCAGGCCACAGTGACTCATGGAGCTACTTCAGAGGTGAATCTCAGGAGTACCTGAGCTGCGGGCGAGCATGCCTAGGTCTCTGCAACTGAATTTGATGCTCAAAAGCATGGCTGTCCTCTCAGCCCTGTCCCACACAGCCACTTGTAGAGACTGGCTGGATCCCCCGCCCCGATGTTGGTGCTGTCCCTTGAGGGTGGGACTGTGCTCAGCGGCGGGTGGCACAACACGCCGTCTCACATCATGGCACCAAAGTTGGGTTACGGGGGCTGTCCCCATGCAGCCAGCCCCGGAGGGAGCCCTGAACACCCCACTGCCTCCACTCTGCCAGACTGCCAGGTTCCCCCACTGCCCCTGCCCTGGAGGAGCTGACGCAGCTTCTTCCAGGGGACGTGATTCCTGCAGGCAGGCATGTGCTGAACTAAACGGAACTGACCAGAGCTTCTGCTGAGACAGACAGAAAAAAAGGAGCAGGGCAAGACTGGAGCTGTGCCTCCCCGCTGCACCCTGCGGTCGTCTTTGTCTTTAGTAGCTTCTCGATTGGGAAGGAGGATCCTATATAAGCGGAGGATCTTATATAAGCGTTTAGCATCAGTGCCACCTCTCAGCAAGACCTTGCACAGCTTGACCCCAGGCGGAGTATCCAGCCACCCTCCTCCTGTTTGCTTTGCTTGAGGCAATTTTAAGGGAGAAATGAATGCACAGTGATCAGTTCAGCTACTTTGCCTCAAGATGAAAGTCATCCAGCCCTGGTCATTCACCCACCTGCCCTGCTAGCACTTTGGTTTGAAGTAAATCCTTGCATCTGCAAGAGCGTTTCTGGCCAAGCAGCCTTCCTAGACTCCTCTCACTGAGCACCAATGCCAAAAACGTTAATTACAGCACTGTAGCCTCTCCAAGCTCTGCTCTTACCCAGGAGCATCTGTTGATGAGCTAGATAAAGGATTTATTACTCATTCCAGTTTTTCGCATACACTGTTCCTAAACTCCTGGTTTCTCCTCCGGGCACAGCTCCATGTCTTGCAAAGAAACACTGGAAAGCCTCCCTGACCCTGCAGGCAGACTTGGCTCTCTATGGACTTTCCCATTTCCTTGGCTGTGTGGCACATGCCTGCCCCAAGCCTCCGACATCTCACCCTTCAAGCAATTCAGCCTTCCTCTCCCCTGGGGAGCTGCAGAGTGGGGTGGGGTGGGGTGGGGGAGCAGCCCCGGGACAGAGCTCGGGGGAGCTGTGGGGTCTTCATCCCTTGAGACTTCAAAACTCACCTGGACATTTTCCTGAGCTGCCTGGGCCAGCCACGAGGCCATCTGCTTGGAGTGGGGCTGGCTGGAGGTGCGAGCTCTCCCTCCCAGCCACAAACTTCGTGGGGTTCTACAATCTGCCCATTCTCAGCAAAACCCACCGGGATCCATGTCCCTCTTGGCTGCCCCCTGCCAGACAGACCCACCATGCTCCTGCAGCGCTCCAGAGGGGTTTCTGCTCCCTGTTTCTCACCCAGCTCTTCAGAGCTATGTCTCTCCCTCCCCCGCCCTCAGAGCAGCTCCCCTCCAAACACTGTCAACATCAAAATTGCCATTTGAAGGTGACCCCCTGGGTGTCTGGAAACAAACTGGCTGTCTTACATCCACCTCTGTTTACAGGGCACATCCTGGTCCTTGTTTCCTTTAATCCTGTTGCCTTCCCCTCCTGGAGAGGCAAATGCCACCCAGCTGTGGGGATTTCAGCCCTACCACGCCGATCTCAAGCTTTCTCCTCCCTGGGCCACAGCTGGCCTGCAGTTCCTACCCACGCTCCTGTTATCAGTGCCCTACATAGCTGAAAGCCAGCTGAGCTGTAAAGCGATGGAGGACTTGCCCTGTGTTTGAAGCAAGGCGACACGTTTGCCTATGAAGATAAGAAACTGGTGACTCGGGATGAGGTATGATGGTTAGATATTAGATTGCACAGCCCGATTGCGCAGGACGTCATAGAGCAACCGCAACGTGTGTTCAGGCTCAAGACCTGCCCTGGAACTTCTCTGGAAAGCTCCGTATCTGAGGACCACAAACAGAAGGCTCCTGTCTTAGCACTGACTCAGAGCTGCCACTGCAGGCTCTTCCCCCATCCCACGCCTGGCATTTCTCACCGCCCTGCATCACCCCCAGCTCCACCACGGGGCCACATGCTCTGGGCAGGACCTGTTTTCATTGCACAAAGCGCTCAACAACTCCGTGTGCATGACCTCAACAGAGGCGTCCGACTCATGCAATGGCATCAGCGGTGTCTCTGCTCCCTTGGCAAGTGAAGGCAAGGGGACAGGAGCGCATTGGGAAGAGGTTGACGGAATGTGCGTACCTGCCTGCTCTCCTTGACCCAGTTGCTGTTTCTCCATTACTGCTTTCATGCCTGGATGTGCCTGCCGGCCAAAAGGGATTAGGCTGGGGGATTAAGCTCCATGCATCAGCATCTGTTAGCCAAGAGCAGGGCGCGAGGAGCCATTCTTCCCTGCAGCCTGGCAGCTCGAGAGCATTTAGCCAGCTCTGTCCATGGTCACCTGCGTGGTGGGCAGCCAAACAGGTGGCATAGCACCCCTTGGGCCAGGTTCAGCCGGCAAAGTTCACAGAAAGCAACAAACAGCAAGCCACCTGCTGTCCTTTGGGCAGTCTACATTTCAAGGCACCAGGTCTACCTGTGGTGTCAGGATGAAAAATGAAGCTTCAGAAGTGGTTACAGTTCCCATCCCACAGAACAGTCCCATCTTTTGGTTGCAGAGATGTCCAGCTTCTCACAACATGGAGGAGAGAAGCAGAAGGTGAGGCTGAGCACAGCCAGGTTTCCTTCAACGGAAGGACATGGACAATAATGCCTGGGGTCACAAAAGCAGGCAGAAATGCCTATGGAGCAGTGGGGTGCTGTGACAAGTTCTGTAGGCCACTAAAGCACCTCCTCCAACTGAAGACCAGTCTTCTGGAGACACCTGGGATGACTGTGCATCTCCAGCTCCATGCAGCACCCAACGCATGGGAAACCGCAAGCTTTGTCCCATCTTTTCAGGCTGTCCCATCTCTCCAGAGAGGCTCAGCTTGTGCTTTAGCACTTCTTGTTTCTTCTTCACGTAACTCTGAGCAGGAGGCTGAGCTAGAGACCTCCAGAGGCCACTCTGCATCCACCCCAACCAGAACTACATGCCGCAGCAGATGCTCTGCAACTCCTGAATCCCATGCTTGCATCTCCCAGGATGTAACAATGCAGCATACCAGGTGCCTCCACAGCAGCTCAAGTGAAACTAGACTACGCAGCAGGCTAAGCTCAGACACAAAGGGACAGAATTACACATTTTCTCTAACCCTGAACCCCAAATCCTCAAGTGAGAGCTACAGAGTGCTTCTAAGATGAGACCAGAAACCTGTTCATAGCTCTACTTGACACCAACATTATGGAGAGCTCAAAAGTAGTGGTGGTGTATCACATGCCCCCTCCACTCACCAGCCCCTACATGCTCCACAGGCAAAAAGCACTCGCCCCATCCCATCAGGCACAACTTCCCCGATAAATGCCCAACTTCAGCCCACAGGCACACAATTGAGAAAAACACCTCAAAGGTCCTACCTGTGGTCATCGATCCCTGCCCACCCTAGAAATTTGTCGCTTTATTCCAGGCTCTAGAAAAAGAAACAAAACCAAAACCACATGTACCAGAACACACTTATTTTTCCTAACTATACTAGCTTACTCGGAGCTACCTCATCCAGCATCTCCAGACCTTGCCGCATTCTAACCCTCAGGCTGCCACAGCCGCAGAGCCAGCAGGCAGGCAGTGCAGGGATCAGCTTAGCGTAAGCACCCTGTCCTTCCCATCACCTGGTAACCTGCACGTGCTTCGTGAAACGTTGCATCAGACCGTTTTGAGTAATGTTTGCTATTTTGTTTATCTCACCCTGGAAAGAAAATGAGGCAGGAGCAGTATCAGAACAGTGAGAGCAGGGATAAGGTGGGGAATCCTAAAGGTGGAGGCAGTGAGGGATACTTGCTACAGCCCAGGGCAGAGCACAGCAAAGTTCAGGATGCTAATTTAAAACCAATCAAGAAGACCTGCTTAATTAGTCTCCAGAACAAGGATCCAAATACTGCTGTAAGATGCTGTGAGGATCAAGCACACCAAGTTGAAGGGACAGGCAGCCACTGACTCCTTCCCCATGGAGAAGGAAAGGCACCCAAAAAGGGGGGGGGCCTCTAGCCCCAGGGGTTTCAGGATGCAACTGAACAAAGCCACAGCACCCAGATGTGGTGCTGGGACAGACACTATCGCATTTATGTAAAAGTCCACGTGAGCACACCCCAAGCTGCTTCACAACTCTGAACAGGTACAGCCATAGCCGAGGGAAGCATCACTCCACAATGGCCAACCTCTCACTCTGTTCGGATGTCAGGCCAAAACAGACCGTGCTCCCCCCCACACCGGTGCTGGGAGCTCAGGTAGCCTCACGTGAGGGCTGAGCTGAGAGGTGCTGCTCAGCCCAAACTCAGAACTGAACTATTTCCTACTACAGACACCACCATGCTAGCAGTACCCCATACTTCGCAGGGGTGCTCAAGAACAGCCGATGGAGGGAAGGAGTTAAAAAAAAAAAAAATAAGAAAAAAGTAAGATTCTTTAAATCTGTATCCATACGAGCCAACTCAATGATGAGCTTCTGCCAGCTCTGTGCTTCTGCAGTTTCCTACACGGACCCCACAGCCGGCCCCTCCTTACGGGCGCAGCCACAGCTCCAGAGCACAGGTCATCTCCACCTTGGCCCAGGCGGCACAGGGCTGAGCAGCACAGCCTCCCTCCTAACCTCACCTGGCCCTCGCCAGCGCCCATGGAAGCGCCTGGGCACACTGTAATCCTCCCTTATGAGGGAGCATTAAATCAGTAATTACATGACACAACAGGGTGAGCAAGCACCAGAGACGTCTGTCTCCCAAGTGCCTAAGGCTGGGAAATAATCTTTTAAACCCCACAGGTGCTCAACACACAAAACCACAGCGAAGTCTTCAGAAGCCACTCATGTCTTTTATTAACTAGTAGGAATGAGAAGTAAGCCCAAAGAGGTAGTTAACAGCTCGCCTGCAGCAGGAGAGAAGAGACCCCGCACTCCCCAGGTATGCACGGGCTCATTGTGCAAGGCAATAAACCAGCCTCCCTTCCAGCCCTCTGAGTCAAAAGCGGCTGGCTCTTGGAGTAAAACCACCACTGCGGCAAGGACAAGTCAGTTCCAGTCATTTATTCATTGCAGCATTTGAAGTACACCAGGTACCTGGTGAAGCTCCCCAGACAGACAACAGGAAGATTACTCTGTACAGTAGATTTATGTAAAAAGAGAATTAAATAGATAAAATGACACGGTAACCTCTCACTCTTGCTAAAAACAGCGCAGACTAGCCCTGAGCCCAGGTTAACAGCAACAGCTTCAGTCTTTCCAGCCAGTCATGGTTAGAACCTTTATGGCCCCATACCCAGCAAGACATCTGTCCCCACAGCTGGGGCAGGGGGTGCGCTTCTCAGGCCAGCCCTTCAGGAGCTTGGCCTCAGACGCTGTGCAAAGCCTGGCTTCCAGTAAGGTTCAACCTTGTTGAGCACGTCCGGCAAGCTGTCCCCAGCTTTGGTGCACAAGTGTAAGAGTAGCTCTGCTGAAGATCGAGCCTTCAAGTACTTCAGGATCCACCACAGGTAATGTGTTCGAGCCATCTAGAAAGACTGGTAGAGCCAAGACACAGGGAAGCACCCCAGACTGTTGCCTTTCCTGCGCTAAGCCAGATTTAAACCACGTTTTGGGGCTGTTCCCGAACTGCGCACAGTTCAGTCATGCTTTTGCAAGACGCCGCATTGCAACTGTGTTAAAACAGTCTCCACCTACTCTAGGTCTCCTGTTTATGCCAGAAAAAAATCCTATACCAAAAAGACTAAGTATTTCTCTTCAGTTTTCACATTTCCATTTTCAGGAACTGTTCACCTTCTGTTGAGAAGACGGGGTCCAAAGCCACGTGCCTGCAGAACAGCAGGCAACATAAGTAGCACCAGAATGAAGAAAGCCCACGTTACTGAATACGAGACTGTTGATCCCACTGACACTGGCTGTACTTAATCTAGGAGATCACTGTATCTCTCCAGAGTCTCCCTCTCCAGCTCCAACAGCTTTTGGTAAAGTTTCTCAGCAGTGTCCTCATCCACATCAATCTGGAAGACAGTAAGAACAGCAGTGTGAGACCACCACTCAGGTGGCAGCCAGCAGAGATGCTGAGGGCAGCTCTGGGGACAGGCAGGGTGCATCTCCAGAGCTTCTGCGGTCACAGAGAGGGAAGCAGAGACATCTGTCACCAGGGCACAAGCCAGCATGTATTTTGGGGAAGCACCACTAGGCACTCACCCTGTTTTAACCATCACCTCCACCGCCTTCCAGACTCCAGCCTGAACCAAGTCACTCTAGGAAACCTCACAGATAATGTCAGATCCCTCCTTGCTGCTCAGCATTCAACAGGCCTCTTGTTTCCACTCCAGCCACAGGACACCCTTGGCACCAACCCTTCCATGCAAGGGAGATGGCAAGACCCCTAGCCAAGTCCCCTGCAGCAGGAGACTGCCATTTACCTTTCTGGGTTCCACGTAGTTCTTCCCCAGTCCAGAAGTACAGCTGTGGTACTTGACAAGTGCATCCAGGTGCTCCGGCTTCTGTTTGAACAGCCACACCTAGGAAGGACAGCAGAAGCGTGTCTGAGTCTGGTGCACACTGCCCCAGCCAAGCCTGCGGCCAGCAACCCAGCTGCCCATGGATGCAGCAGAACACGCCACAGGGGCTTCCATTGAGCAGGGGAAGACCCGGTATCTAGAGAAAAAGTTCTGAGCTGGCTCCCCTCAGCTGTGACCTGTCTGAGCCAACAGTACCCCAGGCTTGTGTCCCAGTGCTGAACCACTAACGTGGCTAAGTTGGGTCGCTGCTGTGCTTGAGACACACTGCGCCCTGCACCACCCACCTCCACCCCCATGCCAGCACGTCTACGGCTGCTGGGCTGCCAACAGGGAGAGCAGCCTTCCCCGCACTGAGATAGAAGGAATAGGTTTTTCTCCAAAACAGTTTATTTTATGGGTACCTGATGAAGGTCATAAAGCATCAGCTGGTGGATCAACCTCGCTCACAGCTGGGCCCCCAGCCCCCCCGCTGTACACTGCTGAGGGCTGAAACACAGCACCCACCCACCAGCCTTGCCAGAGGCTCTTTGCTCAAGCCAGCAGACCCTGGAAGGGCTACCCAGGAGGAGGGAATATTAAAATCAATTTTTGTGAACTACTTACATGAGCTTCTGCTCCATTATACGGTGTCAGAGTGTAAGTTTTGGCAAAAAATCGGATCTGAGGGGGAAAAGTAATGACAGAATCTGTATTGTGGCCCATGGGTTCTTTGGCAAGCCCCCTGCAGCCCAGCCACGCCAGATAATTTACTAGAGGTAGAAAGGCTTCTCAAAGCTGACTCAGGTAACACTGTGTGCTTACGACTAAAGCATCCCTTTAACACCACAAACTATCTTCTGGAGCCACCCAGCAGATCGGGAAGCCCTGTGCCACACTCACCCCCAAAGCAAGAGGCAACGGGCCACACATATGCCTTGTGGGCACCTCTCCCTGAACGGCCTCAAGCACACGTAGGGCAGGAGGCAGAGAGGATCTGCAGTGCTGCCAGCACCCAGGACAACCGAGAAGGCATTGCCTCTCCCCTGCTAGGAGAAACGTGATCCACCAGGATCAGCTGCTGCCAACTGGGGCAGCTTAAGGGGAAAGGCCAATCTTGCAGCAAGAGCACCAAAGCTTACAGCAGACAGCCTTCAGGGGCAGAACCGTAGCGAATGTAAAAAGCTAGAGCCCAGAGGAATAAAGACAAGGAAAGTTTTGGGGAAGAGGCAATAGAGTGCAGGAGGCTTTGGCTTCCAGAGGGAGGGAAAGAAGACAGCAGGAGACATGGCCTTCTGGACGGATGGAAAGGAGAACACTGAAAGATACAGAGTCTGTTCTAGAAACAAACAGCATTTCAAAGCACAGGGGCCAAGTTTTGTCCTCGGCTCTGCTGCCACCAAAGCGATGGTGCCTCACAGGCCCTCAGCAGGCTGGCTACCCTTCCAAGGCGAGCCTTTACAAACACCGCTGTGACCAAAGGGCAGAACCCCGGCTCTGTGCACAGTGCTGCCCAGCGCCAGACCTCTGAACTCAGCTTGGAAATCAGGGCACCAAGGTGGCAATGGGAAGGTTTGCAGAGGGGCCAGCCTGCTCCATCCAACAGAAGTGTATAGCAGCACAGGTGGCAAGGAGCCAGAAGCACGCTGCGCATCACTTGCGGTGAAGTGTATCACAGCAGAGCTACCTCAACCCAAAACCAGCCAGGAGATCCACTTACCAGCCACATGATGGGCATCAGCAGCTTCCACAGGAAAACTGGCAAAATTCTGTAGGTCATGTTAGACATAACGAGACCAGGACAAACAACACTGGAATACAGACCCTGCAGAGGAGAAACCGAGTCAGTGTGCAAATACACAACAGTCAGTTTAAAAACGGATCATAATCCTTCCGTCTTAGTACTTCTCAGCAAGAAAATGAAGGTGAGTATGGACTAGTAAACAGTAGGTATTCTCCTCTCTGAAGTTACCAGAGCTAGAGAGTGATTAGATGTCAGGACTTCTGAGAAGTTTAAGTTGAAGATGGTCAAGTTAAAGCTGTGCCTGTTGCAAGCCCACGAGACAGAAGGTGCAGCCTCCCAACACATCACCTCATGTTGCAGCCTCCATGCGGCTCAGCACCACCAGCAGTCATCCCATAAATTACAGCCCACTCAGGTCAAAGGCTACCTCGCACTTAAGAGATAAGGGCTCAGCCTTCTAGGACAAAGCCATTTTCTCCTGAAGTACTTCTAAAGAGTGCAATCACCATCACTGGACTAGGGCTGCAGCTTGCCAACAAAGGCTGGCAGTCCCCCGTGACAGGGAAGGCAAGTTGCTCATACATCTTCGTATAACAAATGTGAACAGCAGCGTTGGAGCCATCAGGAGAGACAGCAGAGCCTGCACCTCAAGAGCTCGCAGGCAAAGCTGCCAGTGCAGCCCTGTTCTGACAGGCAGGTACGCCTGAAAAGAGCCGCAGCTCTTTGCTCTTTAAGACCAATTCTTTAGTCTGAAGAGACGGCTAGAGCTTGCAAGGCAGGGACAGCTCTTAAAGTCTTCTCTTTCAGAAGTTTTTCCAACAAGAACCCCAGAAGCAATCTCTCTGGCAGATTCTCTACCACCCACACCACCAGTTCAACCTCAGGCGTGTTTAGCATCTACATGTGCATTAAGGAACATATAGGATTGCTATGAATGAATGCAACTAGGCAACAACAATGTAATGATAATTATAAATAGTAGGAGCTCATTAGGTTTCTTCAGACATACAAACCCCATCATCACCTGCTTATTAAATTTCCTGTTCAAAACCACACTTGTCAGGTCAGTAGCATATTTGGAGGAACTGTATGATTCCTGCCCCTTGGCATGCTGATAGTCAGAGAGGCTGAAGGCAGACTCCCTGGCATTGCTGGAAGAGGTCCAGATGAGTCGTGAGGGCTTTTCGTTACCGCAGAGTAGAGACTCAAGTTGACGAACCTGCAAGAGAATTTTTAACTTACTTAACACAGTAGTTGTCAAGTTTTACAGTATAGCTTTACAGTTCTCAAAAGCTGCAACCTTATGTCAGCTTTCTTGGCCAGTCTTCACTAGACAAGCCAGTGGCCACTGCTCACGTTGACTTTGGCCCAAAGTCCACCAGGAACATTTAGAAGCAGCTGCCATTCGCTTGCACAGCTCAGCTGAGCCCTCAGGATTTAACACAGCCGAGCCTCAGTATTCACTTCGGACACACAGAGAGAATTAGGTATGGCTCACCTCTATTCACTAGCTAACTAGAATAACCTTAAAATTATATCAATCCTTTCAATGCTGCTTTCAATTGCTATTTAAATGGAGCCTTTGCCCTATCATTCGTTACCTGCCAGGCTGCAGCATCATCCAAACCTGTAAGCCAGAACCAATTCACCAGTACTGCCTGCACCCACCCCTACCCACACCAGGCACACCTCGGCCCTCACACGCAGCCTCACCAGGATAAAGTGTCCAAAAAGGTTGGTAGCAAACACCTCCTGAAGTCCATCTCCGTTCAGCCTGTCTGTCTGGGTCATGATGCCTTCCGCAGTGGTCAGCATGTGAAGCACCCTCCTGAAAGCCAAGGATGTGAGTTAGGAACACTGTCAGGAGACACCTATTGCTCCCCAACTCACAGGCACCACATGGGCTCTCTAGTTTCACCTTCAAAGGATTCATGAAAAAAATGACGGGAAAAAAGTTATCAGAGTATCCCAGTCTCGTTATTTGTGAGCGTCTCAGTACTGACTTGAGCAGAGATGACTTGTCCCTTCCTTTCCCCACAGTAAAGTACCATTAAAGAAAAAAAAAAAAAGAAGTCTTACTCTCCCATTTCATATTCAGGTAACAAAAATCAAGCTCCAGCATAGAACTAAACCCTAATTCAGGTAAGGAAAGCAGTCTAGCACCTCTGGCCAACACCCCAACAACAGCATGGGACTCAGCGCCAGCCCCTTCGCTCCCTCGCTCAACATCCCCACGGGGCTTACAGGACGGAGATGCTCAGCCTCACAGCACTTACACCCACACCAACCATTAGCTTCACAAAACACGCAATCCGCAGCTGAAAACAACTACAAAAACCTACAGCAGAACCAAAACAACAGCAAGGAGACCCAGCAGCAGCAGCCTTCCCCCCCCCCCCCCCCGGCAGCGTGCCGGCGGTGTTCACCCGGTACCTGGCATCACCTTCTAGGTACCCGGGATCAGCAGCAGCCCCGGGTGCCCCACAACACCCCAGCTGCCAAGGCCACCCCACACAAGGCCACGCATCCCACTGGGACGTGATGGGGTCTGGCCTGGGACCCAGGGGCACACCCTGGCCGCTGTCAGCCGGCCCCCCCCCGGCATCTCCTACCCGGTGAGCAGGCCATGCCAGAGCGCCTTGAAGTTCACGTGTGGGTTGGGCATGATCCCAGCGTTGAGGTAGACAAAGTCCAGGTGCTGGAACCTGCGTGGGGCAGAGCACAGGGGTGAGGGGGCCCCGGCGGGGTGGCGGAGGGGGGGAAGGGGGACAGACGGACCCCGGCACGGGGGCCCCGTACCTGCAGCGCAGCTCACGGGCGACGCGCAGGACAGAGGCCAGGTTACCCAGGTCCACCTCCACGGTGGAGACCTGGGCGGCGGGGTGGGTGTCCAGGATGAGGTCCCGCGTGGCTTCGCTCTTCTGGGCGTTGCGGCAGGCGATGCAGAGGTGGATGCGGCCATCCTCCTCCAGCAGCCGCCGGCACAGCGCCAGCCCCACGCCGCTGCAACGGCACCGTGTCACCCGCCGGCTGACCCGCGCCCGCTCCCGTTCCCGCTCCTCCTCCCGTTCGCGCTCCCGCTCCCCCTCCCGTTCGCGCTCCCGTTCCCCCTCCTCCCCCTCCCGTTCGCGCTCCCGTTCCCCCTCCTCCTCCTCCTCCCGTTCGCGCTCCCGTTCCCCACCCGCTAGCACCGGTCACCAGCACCACCCGCTCCATCACGCTGCCACCGCTACCGCCGCCCCTCCCCCGCACTATAAGGGCGCCCGGCGGTGACGCCCCGCCCCGCTCCGCTGCCCCCGCCAATCGCCGCGCGCGGAGGGGGCGGGGACTGCGCCGCCGGTGGCGTGATGGTGGGCCGAGCGGAGGGGGCGGGGCGCAAGGGGACACGCCCTCTTGGACACGCCCCCATGTTGAGGCCACGCCCCACATGACGGCCACTCCCCTGTGCGAAGGCCACGCCTACTCTTTCGAGCTGCTCTCCTCGCCATGCTGCTTTGCCATGCGTTGCCCAGGCTTGCCTTGCCCTGTCATACCGTGCCTTGCTGCCTTGCCTCACCTTGTTATGCCTTGCCGCGATACTTGGCCTCGTTTCCTTGCCTTGCCTCACTGTTTTGTCTTGCTTTGCCTTGCTGCTTTGGCTTGCCTTGCCTTCCCCTGCCTTGCCACTCTGCCTTGCCTTGCCAGCCTGGCAAAGGCAAGCCCATTGTGCTCCGCCGCTGCAGCAGGCAGGCTTTCCGCAGGCAGCCCTGGCACGCTCTGCCCTCCCATCCTTCGCCACAGAGAGACGTTTTGCAGCCAAACAGAAGCACCACCAGGTCACTGTTTCCCGGTGCTACTGTGGCAGAAGTCTGGATGCCCAGACCCTGCCAGAGATGCCAGCTGCCACCCTTCTCCTGGTGGGCTGGTGTCATGGCTGGAGCAGAGGATGGACACGCCAGCCCCCAGCACCTCCCTGAGCCATGGCCCACGGCCATGTGCACCCAGTGCAGGGTGCCCAGGCACAAAGCCCAGGGGTCGGGTTGGCGGGGTCTGCGGTGTCCTTGGGCAGATGTGCCCCTGCCTGGCCTGATGCTCCCAGCTCCCAGCTTGCTGAGACAGGGCTGGGAGAGGCTGCAGTGCTCCCTGAGCAGGTAGAAGGCATCTGAGGCCAGAGACAGATATCAATTAAGTGGCATGAACAAAGCCTGTCCTCGCTCCTGGTTCAGCCACAGCGTGCCGTGTGGCCACCAGTAACACACACAGCAAGGACGAGATCTCCTCTGCCACAGCCAGCAGAACCACGTGCAGGGAGACCAGCCAGCCTGCCCACAGAGCACAGACCCCTACCCCTGCCCTCCCCTCTGCCAGACCCACCATCACACCTCGGTCCCTGCTGGTGACATCTCCTGATGCGGATGCTGAGCCTCAGAGCGCCCTCCCTCCCTGTCACCCAAGGAGATGGACAACTGCTGTGGGTCAACCAGCAGGTCTCTTCAGCATCCTTCCTCCATCTCTTGTGCTTACCCGTGTGTGCTCCCCCAAGCTCTCCCCACACAGCATCTCAGGGCACACAGTGCAGCCCCCAAGCACCCCAGCCGGTGGGTACTGGCTGGGCTCCCGGGGATGCCCACAGAGGAGGCGAGCTGCATTCTGAAGTGCCACAAGGAAACCATGCAAGCAGATTCACGTAGCAAGTGTCTCTTCAGCGGGTTTGCCCCTATATGTAGGTGCATCTACTGAATATATACATGCCTTAGCAATAGTATACTGGAAACTGTGCCACGCGTGACTTGATGGTGCTGAATTAATGCATACGAAAGTATGGAGGGGTCCGTGTACTCTCAAAGTACAAAGTTCCTCCTGTCCAGCAGCAGGAGGGTCCGATACGGGGGCATGATGGGTACCCTGCCAGGGCTCCTGGGGGACATGCGGCTTTGGCACCTGTCCAGTTTGCTCACGGAGCTGCCGGATCTGGAAGGACGGACTGGTGCCAGACTGCTGTGGGATGCTCAGGGCACCAGAGTCCAGGTGCTTTAGCCGAGCTGCGATCTCTGGGCCAAGAGCCAGGGAGAGCTGGGGTGCCTGCTGCTCCATGCCCACGGGCTGTTGCAGGCTTGGGCATTGGGCAGCAGCCGGTGAAAGCTCTGCTATGTGCAATTCCTCTCACGGCAGGTGGAGATGTGGATTTATCCTGGGAGAGGAGGACCTGAAGATTTCCCCTTGGAGGTGAAAGGTGCTAACATCCTGCTGCTGTGCAGCACCCGTGGGGCATCCAAAATGCATTTTGTGGGCAGTTGAGCAGCTCTAGAGTGGCTGTGGGTGGTGAGAGGAGGTCCCCTTGGCATGTTTCTCATCGGGGCTGGCATGCCCACTCCTCCCTGGCTGACAGGGAGGAGCTGCAGCTGAGCACGCTGCCCACCCCAGCAGCCAGGCAAGGAGCCGGCAGCACACCAGGCTTCTCCCTGTGCAACTGGGGTCTGGCCAGCAGGGACGGGGCTTCCTGCCCCTCCACACAGCATATCCAAAGTCCAAAATGTCTGGGGAGTTTTTGTTTTCTCCCTGTAATTGCACAGCCCGCTGTGAGCTAGCGGCAACTCCCAGCTCCTCCTTGAGCAGGTTGTGGCTGCTGGACGGTCCCTGCTCCAGCGGGCACGTACCCGCACGCATCCCTTCCCCAGGCACCTGCCCCATGTATGGGCCAGGAGATTCCTCATGGAGAAGGTCCAGCTGATGTTTCTCCCCTCCAACCAGGGGAGAGAAGCTGCTCTGTCCTGGTCATCATCACCAAGAACACACTGTGTCAATAAATAACCCTCATCTCAGCCCACGTCGCTCCTGGGCTCGGGTCAGCAAGCAAGCAGGAGGTCCGAATCGTCCCATGCCGTGGCTCTCCTTGCTGCCCTTGGGGTTTTCTTCTGAGGCTTCACTGTACAATGAGAACAAGACCAGCTGCCTGGGTTTTATTGCTAAGTCCGAGTGAAGTGGCTTCAGTTTGCGTATGGGGCTCCTCTGGGAATGGGAAGGGATGGGGACCAGGCTGCGGGGGAGCAAAAGGTCATTCTTCACTGGCTGACTCTTGGAGAAGGCAATGGATGTCCTGGAAGGATGGCCGATCTTTAGTGTCCCGTCTCCAGCAGCTGAGCATTAGCTTATAGACTGAGTCAGGGCAAAGTGCAGGCTGGGGAAGGTAGGTCTTCAAAACAAAAAGCAAAGATGACAAAGGGAGAGACTTACTGACACGGAAATAAAAAAGCAAACCGCTCCCTGCAGTGAGGCAAGGGGCTGTGCTGCTGTGTGTTGAGGGGCGAGGGGACATCCAGACAGCAAAGTGCAGGTCCTGGGAATGTTTCCCAGCCTGGCTAAACACCAGAGTGGGGTCAGCAGGCTGGCGGTGCCCAGGGCTGTGTAAAGTGCAGGATTTGCTGCGCCAGGCCCTTCACCAGGGCTCCTTCCCAGAGGAGCTCCTGTCCCATAACTCCCACATAGCCAGGCTCCCTATCTGGTCACCTTAAAGTCTTTCCCCAAGACCCTGGTGTCCCCAGCACACCACTGCCTGTCATGTCCCATCCTGTCCCATCCCCTCTCACCCAGCCCCATCCCATTCCATCCCGGCCCATCCTGTCCTGTCCCATCTCTACCTGCCGGCCCTGGTCCCGGAAGAACTCGCCGGTGTTTTCGATGACCTGCTCGTCGGAGAGCTGGGAGTAGGGCTGCTCCCGGCAGAGCGTGAAGGTCTCCCACAGCGTCACGCCGAATGCCCACACATCACTGGCTGTCGTGAACTTGCCCTGGCCAGAGGGAGCAGAGGAGGGTCAGGCACAGGCATTACCCCATCCTGCTCCATAAGCCCTACGTGCTCAGGATTCAATACATCTTTTGGGTTGC
Source organism: Falco rusticolus (assembly GCF_015220075.1). Taxonomy (NCBI): domain Eukaryota; kingdom Metazoa; phylum Chordata; class Aves; order Falconiformes; family Falconidae; genus Falco; species Falco rusticolus. The sequence continues at coordinate 25,751,669 of NC_051197.1, forward strand.
TTCAGCTTCCAGACCTGGGCCCAGAGCAGGGCTTGTCCCACGGACCGGCTCTCTGCCTGGGGCCAGAGCCTGGTGAGCTCCAGGTCCAGCTTGCAGCAACTGCTCTAAGAGCTGGGGCTTGGTAAGGACTCAGCTCCTTGCTGAGATAATGTAACCCTCCTCCCTCTTCCATGTCTGATCATGGCCATGAGAAAATATCAAGCATTCCTCCCAAAGGTTGGACACCAAAGATCACCTTTGTCCTCTTCTCCTGCCATGCCTTTCTGCATGCTTCACCCCAAAGCTAGGCTCCAGGAAGGAGAGAATTCCCCATCCCTTCTGCACCCCCCAGCCCAAGGAACCAAGACTGTGAGCAGCCCCAGGTCCACGTCGCATCCGTCAGAGGACCTCAGCCCCCACGTACCAGCAGGATGCTCTCCCAAGACATCCAGCGGATGGGGAGCACCGCCCGCCCCTGGATGCGGTAGTAGTCCCCGCTGTAGAGATTCCTGCTCATGCCGAAGTCTGCAATCTTGATGGTGTACTGCTTCCCCACCAGGCAGTTGCGTGTGGCCAGGTCTCGGTGCACAAAGTTGAGGGAGGAGAGGTACTTCATGCCAGAGGCGATCTGGGTGGCCATGAAGTGCAGGTCACTGTAGCTGCCGGGGGGGGGAACACAAAGTAGGACTGAGATGCCAGGAAGGACGGCAGCCATGGGGTCCATGGCCCCGAGCAGGTGCCCCATTGCCAAGCAGCGTGCCTAGAGCAGGCAGCGCTGCCTGCCCCTGCCTGTCCCGGGCAGTGCTACCTGACAGTGGGCGCATGGCCGGCGGGGGGGCTGCCTGCCTGCTGGCGGGACAGGAATTGATTGAGGTCTCCATTCTCCATGTACTCTGTAATCATGCACAGAGGGTCGTCCGCAATGCACACCGCCAGCAGCCGGATGATGTTGGGGTCCTTCAGCCGCGACATGATCTTGATTTCCTTCAGAAAATCATTCCTTTCCGGAACAGAAACCACACGGATCGGATAGACAGACCCCGAGGGGCACGGAGGTGCGCACGGACTGGCCAAACATGCCACCCGTGTGCCGTCCTCCCATCCAAGCCTCATGGGGGACCTGCGGGTCCCCCCTCCCCTGGGAATGGAAGCCACAAGGGGAAGCTCAGGGCTGATCCACACACGGCTTTGGGGTGACCTCAGTGGGTTGGTGGGGCACTGGGGAGCTGATTAGGACCAGCGAGGACCAAGAGTCCTGAATTGCAGCAGCCCAGCAGCCCCAGACAGCTCAGATGTGTGTTCCTCGCAGCTGCACCAAGCGCCTGGCTGCTGCAGGCGGGGGATGCTTTCCAAGCATCCCGGCTCTCCTGGGGGACCCTACATGGGGGGCAATGCCAGGGTGTGTGCACTCCCAGCCCCATACCTGGCGTTCTTGTTGGCATCCGCTCGCAGCATCTTCACAGCCACCAGCACGGGGCGGTTGGAGCTGGCGTCCAAGCCCTCCAGAAGAAAGTCCTTCACCTTGAACTTCTCCATCCCCTCCACTTCACAGAGGTGAACCTGGAGGGGTGCCCAGGGCAGCCATTACCTCTGTGGGCTGGCAGCCTCCCCCGGCCCCTGCAAACTGGGAAGAGCCTTGCCCGAGCCTGCCTCAGAGCAGGTCCAGCTGCCACTCACCTCCCCAAACTGGCCTTCCCCCAGCTTCTCCTTGAAGGTCAGCAGCTTCCTGGGGAACTCCTCGACGGCCACATCCTTGCCGGAGAGCAGGTCCATGGTGAGGGCCGGCACTGAGTAGGTGTTGCCGCCTGTCACACCCTGCAGGTTCACGATGTCTGCCTCTGCATAGTGGGGGACGCCCTCGGGGACACTGGCCTGGGATGGCTTCACGGGGCCGCTGCAGCCTGGGGAGGGACAGCAGGGCCAGCACCTCCGTGGGTGTCCTGCCCTGCACTCTCCGCTCCCTGGCACCCGCTCACACTCCAGCCACCGGCTTCTCCGTCCCCGTCCTCCCCAGAGCTGCCGTGCTGCCCCAGCATGGCTGGGCTCCTGCAGGCATCACAGGCTGCTCTGCCCCTTCCTCGCCACTGACAAATGCACCAGCCCAGCCCCAGGCACCAGACTTCACCAAGGAGGAGATGCCAGAGCATCCCAAGGATGCGCTGGGGACACAGCTTAGCCTGGCAATGGACACCGGCGATGGTTCCCGGCCGCAGGCTCTGCGTGACCTCCAAGCAGGATGCACAGGAGCATGGGTGACCTCCCCCCACCCCTCTGTGCTTAAATGTTTGGAGATTGGCCAGGAGCTGGGGCTGGGGAGAGGGGGCTTCAGCAGGGGGCTCAGGGCATGCAGGGTGTCCTGGCTCTCACCCGTGTCCTCCTCCCCTGGGGTGAACTCGGGCAGCTTGCGGATCAGGCGGGAGGGCTCCTGGTAGTCAGGTCCCAGGGGGAATATGCGGTCATAGGTTGAGCTGGACTCCTGCTCGCTGGAGGAGGAGGAGCGGTTGTGGTTGAACATGCTAGATTCGCTGGGCAGGGAGAGGCTGACGGTCATTTCGTCATCCAGCATCCTCCGCGACGCCTGTGAGAGAGGCACAAGGGAGGAGACAGCTGGGCAGCGGGTCCCCATGGCACTGGCAGGACGGGGTGTCCTGTGCTCCATGGCACCAAGCCTGTGCTCAGACCCAAGCTCCCCTCTCTAGCTCCCTGTCCCAGGGCTGCAGCACCCATCTAGGGAAGATGCTGGTCCTCATGTCACCCCTTTCTATTGTCTGCCTCTGCGGAGAAGAGTTTCACTACACCACCTTCGTGACTGCCCTCGATTAGCCGGGGGCTGCAGTGAGACCCCCTCCTCAGGTTCCTCTTCCCCAGCCCAGCTTTAGGATAGAGGGGTGGGAGAGCAGGAAGATCCCAGCATCACCACCCTGCTCAGCTAAATCCCCTTGCTTGGGAGATGGGTGCAAATCACAACCTTCCCAAAGAGGGGAAGGGAACATCAGCCCCCATGTGGAGTCTGCTTTCCCCGTTCTGGGACAAGCCCACCACCCTGGAGCACCTCACAAGCTACCCCACGCTTGCCCACCTTCTCCAGCATCTTCTGCCAGAACTGCCGCCACAATATGATGACGATGATGGCCACCAGGATGAAGATGATTGCCACCAGGCACCCAATCAGGATGCGTGTGTTGCTGTCATCTACCTTGAGTGTGGGGTCTGGCAGGAGAAAGGGACAGCAAGAGCCTGTCATGCTGTGGTGTGTGGAGAGCCACTGCCCCTTTCCTCCATCGGACAGGGCAGACCCCCCTCAGAGCATCCCCCCACCCAGCTCAGGGTGACGTGCTTTTTGATGCCTTACCATAAGTGGTAGGGACCACAGGTGCCTCAGGGGGGGGCACCGAGTTGTTGTACATGGCTGCGTCTGGCAAGGGAGAAGAGGACAGCATCAGAGTGGGGGGCGTGGGTACCCCACAGCCCCACTGCCTCCTTGAAACAGCCCCCCAGGAGTGTCCGGTCCCGGTGGGACCGGTGGTAGCAGGTACCTGACTGGAAAGTGATCTCGCTGAACATCATCCAGGCGTCGGCGAAGTAGTACTGGCACTTGATGGCACTGGCCATGCGGTGGAGCAGGGGCACGGTGACGAAGCGGGCGCTGGGGTTCACGTCATCCAGCACCGGCACTGAGGAGACGGCACCAGGCTCCCACTCGCTAGCGTCAGACCGAAAATAGCACTGCACCTCCTTGAAGATCTTCACCCCTTTGGCGAACATGTTGTTGCAGTGGACCTGTGGGGCAGCCTGTCAGCGCAGCCACAGTGGGGGACAGGGACAGGGAACAGGGCGGGGGGCGCACGGACCTTCATGGCAGTGAAGTTCCTGATGCGGTCGAACTCGAAGGTGATCTCCACGTAGCCACCAGCGGTGCTCTCATTGCGCCAGCCAACGTAGTCGTAGCCCGGCCAGACGTGGTACTCGTGGGTCTGCGTGAAGTCATCCAGCCCCGACACCCCGTCCGTCAGCTGGCCCAGGCCCTCTGTCATGCTGGTGTGTGTGAAGGGGAAAAGGAGCGTGACTCTTGCCAATCCTGCAAATCTGCCACCACCCAGCAACCCACCCACCCATCCCCCTCCAGCAGCTCCTCGCAGCCCCTGGAAAATTCAGGAGGGGTTTTTGTTCTTCTTATTGTTCTCTCTGGAAAAGGCTGCGGGGTGCTGTGCATGCAGTGCAGTCAGTGCAAATCTGAGCAGAGGTCTGGGGGTGCTTTCCCCACCATGATGTGCAGCCTCCCAGAGCTGGCCACGTCCCCCGCTTCAGGGACACCCCAAGTATTTTCTCTGCTGAGGATCAGCCCATCAGTCTGCAAATGCAGGGAAGAAACACCCCCATCCCCTCCTGCCCAGCACGGCACCCACAACATGCATGAGCCTGCCGGGTCCTCACCTGTACCCGAATGCCCCATCGTACACCGAGTCGTTCAGGTAGATGACGGTGCCGCCGGGAAGGATGAGCTGCTGCCCGGCTGGTGCGTTGTAGGATACCAGCCCATCTGTGGGGAGGAGAGGGTGAGCGGCAGCCCATGCTTGACACCCCACTCAGGGCTCTGCCAGCCCCCAGCGGGACAGGCATCCCCCTCACCGGGCTCCGGTGACACGGGCAAGGCACAGGGCTGCACCCACCCAGCCAGACGCAGCCGTACAGCTCCACGCGCAGGCAGACGTTCATGGAGTGGTCAGTGACAGGGATGAAGCGGACGAAGCGGGCGATGAGGGGTGGCTCCAGGTCCTTGAGGACAATGTCATAGGGGTTGGTGTTTCCATCCAGCACCTGAGGAGAGAGAAGCACCATGGGGATGGGCAGGTGCAGCCCCTTACCCAGTGCCCGGTGCAGCCCCTGCCCATCTCCTCACCTGCTTCCCGTGCCGGTTCCTCCAGGAGATCCAGCGGGTGCCGTCCCGGCTGTAGTTGATCTTATACATGGGTGCAAACTCATTGCCATGGCCACCAGCGTGGCGGCCCTGGGTGCCCACCAGTGTGATGAAGTGCAGGGCGCGCAGGTCGATCTGCAGGAATTCCTTCAGGTCATCAGGCTCCACTGGGATCTCAGGGCACCAGGCACCATCGCCATCCTCCGAGTCCAGCCTGCGAAGCCAGAGTGGAGGAACCGTTCCAGCAGCTGAAACCAGCCCCATGTCCACCTTTTGCCCCTCTGTGGCAGCCCAGACCCTGCCGTGGCTGTTGCAGGAAGGTCCCTGCACTCACCGTCCGTACTTGGCGGCTGTGGACTCTGACCACTGGCTGGAGGCTGAGATGTCCTCATCGGGGATGTGCCCGCCTGACATCCCCAAGGGGTACCGGCACACCGCTGCAACGAGACCAGCAGGGTGCTGAGCGGGCATGCCTCCTCGCCTCGCCAGCCAAGACACATGGCACTGCTGGGGCTGCAGCACATCCACAGCACCACGGGCAGCTCAGGCGCAGAGCTCTTCATCCCGCTGGCTTACAGAGAGGGGATGAAGGGTGGCGGGATGGTTCTGCACAGGCACACACCTGCCCGAGCAAACGGAGCCACTGGCCAGAAGCAGATGCCAGCCCAGCTCGAAGCAAAGCTGGGAGCAAGGGAAGGCAGCGTTCCAAGGGCTGCTGGGCATACCTGGTCCCTGGAGATCCCTCCAGCCTTACTGGCAAGCATTTCAGCTGCGGGAAGGGAGAGCCCGTGGCTTGGCACTGCTGTCCCCACGCTCCTCTTTCTGGGGGCATCCAGAGGGCTCGCTCCAGAGGCTGCTTGCCCAAAAAACCCACCCGCAGCAACCTGTTCTCCGCTGCCCCGTTGCTCCCCCACCTGCCTGGGGTACCAGCGACAAAGGTAGGCGCTCGCTGTCCCCACTGTCCCCACAGCTCCCATCACCAGCCCTGCTCCTGCTCCAGCTGCCAGTGGAAAAGTACCCGGGGTGGCGGGCGGGCTGCATCCTCGAGCGGCAGCCGGCTCCCCCGGCACTGCATCCACACCACTTCCCAGGAGTTATTTTTTCACGCCTGGCTGCCAAGAGAGCTGCTGAAAGGCCAGCTTGTTTGGCCATGTTTACTGTCTGGCCGCCGGCTCCAGCCCACAGTGCTCCCTCCGCAAGCCACCCCGAGCAAACACCCGCACAGAGGTGGCAGGGCCCAGGCAAGGGTGCAGTGCCAGGGCCACCTCCTGCTTCCACCGCCTCCAGCTGGCCCCATGCTGCACCAGCAAGGAGCCTGCATCCCAGCATGTGGTGCCACCTGGCAGCCAGCTCCCATGCCCAGGTCCCCATGCCACAGAGACCATCCCCTGCATCCCACTGTGGGATGGGAACATCTTCGGCATGACCCTCAGCACAATGGGGAGCATCGCTTCTTGGCTCCATCTTTCACATTTGCAATGTTCTGCAGAGTGCAACTCCCGCTGAATTCCCATTTAATTCTTGCTGAACGTGCCTAGCTCTTTTGCCCTAGGTAATAACCATCCTGGCCAGGCAAAGCCAGCACTGTCAGCCCTGGATGGCTGCAGAAGAAACAGAATTGCTTCCCTAAGCACCATGCAACCTTCAGGGAAGACCCAGCAGACTTCCAATGGATAGAAGAAGCCTTTGAAGGGACTTGTTACAGGGATGCCCTGGGGAAACCCTGACACACTGAGGAAGCCTGGGCTCTGCGTCCATCCCTGCAGCACAGGAGGGGGCTGAGCCCTGCAGAAACCACCACTTAAATACACATCTCTCGCTGACATCTGGCGCAGTGTTGTGGTTTCTGAGCAGAAGCCAGGCACCTAGTCAAGCCGCTTTACAAAAGCCAACCTTGGCTTGCTGCGAAACCACCAAAGAAAGCATGTCCCAGCGGCAGCAAACAATACCCCGGTGCCTCACCTTCTGCACGCCGCAGCCTCAAAACTGAGCAGGCTCAATGAGCCCCGATGAAGAAGGGCCCTGCTCAGCACCTGGGGCTCCAGCTGCAGCGCTTTGCCTGTGCCCCACCACCCCGCCAGTGCCAGGATAGGCACCCACAGCACACGGAGGATGCTTACTGTGTCACCAGCTGTGGCCAAGCCACATGCAGGACAGCAGTGCCCAGGGCAGGTGTGGGCTTGGGGGGCCATCACACACTGCTCGCAGAGCTGGGAAAGTCTCGGCGATGGTGGATATGGCACAAGCCCAAGCCCAGATGCCCTGACAGGAGCACAGCCCTGGAAACACACCCCGTGGCTCCTGCAGCCACCCGGTCACCATCTCACTTACCTGGGTTGACCTGGGCTCTCACAGCCTGTGGGATGTGCAGCAGAAGCAGCAGCAGCAGCAGGGCTGGCCTGGGGGTGGTCAGCATGTCGGCAGTCCTGCAGAGACAGAGCCAGGACTTGTCAAGCTGAGCCATGGGGAAATGCCAGTCCTGCTTGGGATGGTCAGCCGAGGACAAGAGGGCTTCCCCGGCACGAGACCCTGCGTCCCCACCTCAGCCCCAGAGCAGAGCCCCAAGCCTCACATCTGCGATGGTGGTCAAAGGGGTCCCCGTGTCCCATCCCCTCCACCACCACCCTGGCAGCCACGGCATGCCACGTCCTGGAGCCGGCCACATGAAAGGGCCACAGGGAGCTACACAAACCTCCCGGGACTCTGCTTAGGGCCGGCGCCGTCCGGCTCCACCGATGGGCAGAAAGGCTGGGCCGGCCGCCCTTGGATGGCTTTGAAAGCAAGACGTTGCACAACCCCATCGTATAACTAAATAATAGCGTGTTGCAACCAGCGGTTTCTCTGCCTGCTGGCTCGGGAGAGATAATAGCAGATAATGGCCTGAGATTTACAGTGTATTTATTGTGACAGTTCTCTCCGGTGGAGAGGATCTCAGGGACATGGGTGACACAGAAAGGTGTGACAGAGGGAGCGGGAACCAGCTTGTACCCGCTGCCTCTAGAGGAGTGTGGGGCTGGAGGGGACCGAGGGTCCTGGCAGCAGGGCTCAGGCTGCAACAAGGGGAGAAAGGACCAGTGCGAGTGGGGCTCCTCAGGGCAGCGTGCAGCCCATGGCATGAGGGGATTCCCCCTGGCCCCAGCTCTGGGATGTCCCTGCCTCTGAGTCAGCCCTGCCACCACCACCACTTTGCAGGGCAGCGGCCATGGCCCTGGCTCACCCTTGGCTGCCAGGATGCCCCAGACCCCCAGTAGCTCCTGCTGCACACACACACCTCTGGAGGCCCCCCACGGGACATGGCACCATGGAGGACACACCAGGGACACCCTGAAACCAACCCTGCCCCCAGCACCCCCTTCCCTTATTTGCCAAGAGGATATCTGTCCTCCTGGGACAGCCCTTCACACAAGCATTGGATGCAGATTAGTCCTCCTTTTATTTAAAAAAAAAAAATAAAATGTTATTTTAATCTAATTTACATGCACATTAACTTTTGCAGGAACAACTTATTAACTTGGGGGTTAAGGGGACCATAGCTCCTGGCCATACAGGTCCTGGCTGCACTCAAGTGCTGGGGTAAATCCCAGCCAAGTCCTGCCATACAGGGATGTCTGGGCTGGGTTGACAGGTCCCCAAGCTGGCTAAGCATCGGTGACACCACAGGTGGGTGCTTGGCTGTGTCTGCCTGTGCCCACCCCACCGGCAAGAGCGAGCCCGAGCCCACGCTGAAGCAGCTGCCATAGGGTGGGATGCCTCCATCCTGCAGAGCCCAGCTGGGAGGTGCTGGACACAGCCCCGCTGGCTAGCAGAACCGGGGGGCTTGGCCCGGCAGGAGCGAGGCAGGCTTGCTGGGACCGTGCCAGCATCCAAGGGGAGTGCAAAGCCCCGGGGGATGCCACCCACACCCTGCCAGAGGCTCTCTGCACCCAGCAGCGCATGGCTGCATTCCCAGGGGATCTCTGCTAAACGCCATGAGCTCTGCAGGAGGTAAAAATAAACACCTCGACTTAGGGTGACTTTTTCCCCTTTGTTTTTGAAAAAAAACCTATGCGGTTCCTCTTTTTTAAAATACATTCCCAGCTGGGAAAGTTTAGTTAGTTGCAACTCACTCAGCTGCAACTGGGAATTTCAGCTGCATCGCTGAGAGGTGCACACAAGGCTCCTGTGTTTGATGATGGCCAGTTCCCCCAACATTAAAAATCTTAATTTCCTTCTACATTCCAAAAAAACATCTAGGGATATTTTTTTCCCCACTATTCTTTCAGGCTGAGTAAACCCTTTAAGCATCAGGATACCAGATGCCGTAATCTCCCGCAGGGAATGTGCTTACATTTAGTCTAATATAGGGAAATTATCCCAGCGTGGCCATCGGGAAGCACTTGTCGCTCCTCAGGGGAGTGGGACTGGGGGACAACAGGGAGACAGTGACTCAGGCATCAAGGCTGGGGGCTAAGGGACACGCGGTCAAACTGGCCAAGCAGTACTGGCAACCCAGCTGGAAATAATTTTTGTTCCAACAGCCCTGCAAAAGGGATGGCTTTGCAACGTTTTGCCTGAAAATGTTTACCGAAAATTTTCGATCACTGGAAATATTTAGTGCAGAGAGTTTTTGGAGCTCCTCCTTAGCGTCGCCTGGACTCAGGACCTTCCCTCAGCTGCTGTATTTTTGTTTTCCCTTTTTATTTCCTGCCCTTCTTATTCTACTGAAATCACCAGGGGGGGAAATCAAATCCGTATTTGTTTAGAAACAAACACCACGCGAGCCGTGGTCCCTCTCGCTCCCAGCCCACGCTGGCTGTAGAAGTCCCCAGCTCGCTCCCCAGGTGGGCACCACTGTCCTTGCTGGCACCAGAGGAGCACTGTCCATGGGGAAGGGGCTGCACAGCAGCAGCCCACACCCCCTGTGCACCCCAGCTCCCGGACACAGGGTCTCCCAGGGCTCCCACTACAGAGTCCCTGCCCTCACGCGGGGCCAGGGACTCCCCACCTGCTGGCATGGCAGGCGGGTGGGAAGCACCAAGGCCACGCTGGAGGGAATGTCCCCAAGTGGCACGAGGCTCCCTGCAACCCTGGGCCATGACCCAAGGCACGCAGTGTTTCAGTAAGAGGGTTCAGGACCCCCACCCCAGCGGGCACTACAGCCCCCAGCATGCTGTGCCGCCGGCGCAGCCTCGGCGGGAGGGTAGTGCAGCATGCCGGGACCCGTAGTTCTCCTTCCTTCCAAAAAATGCCATTTTAGACCTTCTCTGGGCTGGATGCAGCCCCATTTTCTCCATAGGCAAGCACCTCCCCAGCCACAGGTTGGCCGGCTCAGCTGGGGGCATTGCAGTCGTACAGGGTGCAAGGGGAGTCCAATGCGTCCCCGCTGGTGCCAGCTGCCCTGGGGAGACCCGCCAGCGGCACAGCCGGTGGCCAAGGGGCCCGGGGATGTGGACCTGTGGGTGCTGCACCCTGCCAGCCTTCCCTGCCAGCTGGGAGCTTGCAGCCCTCCTCCTTGCCCCGTGCCCCGGCGCACAGAGGGGCTCTGCCACAGTGCAGGGCTGGGGTGCCACAAGCAGGTCCCCAGCACCAGGACAGGGGGCAGGATGCTCAGGACGACCAGCCCGGTGGCCCTGTGTCCCCTTGCCAGTGTGACCTGGTGCCTGGCGAGGGGGTCCCTGGGGACAGTGGGGCCTCTCTGGCTAGCCCAGCACCGCCGCTGGCTCTGCCAACAGACACACAGGTCTGTTAGAGGGCCACCACGCAACACTGGCCTGGCACGAGGCACAGGGGGGACAATGCTGGCAGTGGGGACAAAACTGGAGGGAAGGGGCCAAATGTCACCTCCCCGGGAGGGGACACTGCCCTGCTGTGCCCCAGCCCCTTCCCAGCCAACCCCACGCTCTGGCCCCTCTACGGAGCACGGCTGACCCCACATCCCCCCCAGACCCCAACCCGGGGACAAACATCTCCCCACGCACCCGAGAGCTACTCACCGGAGCGGGGCGGCGGTGGCGGCCGGGCGGGCTCCTCGCCCCTCGCCCGGGCCAGGGGAGCCAGGCGAGGAGCAAACTTCCCCGGGCTGATGCAAGATGCCTCTGGGAGCGCGTTTGCATTCTGCGGATTCCTGGGAGCCGGCCAGAAATCCCACAATCCTACATCTTGCACATTTGGTTTCAATTAGGGAGCGGAGAGGGGGAGCCAGTCACCAATCCAGGCTGCCTTTTCGACGGAGGTTATTTTCCTCGGCCCAAGGGAATGTGTGCAAAGCTATAATTTACAGCAAAACCCATTCATAGCGCAAGAGAAAAAATGAAAAAAAAAAAAAAAAAAATCCCCATGGCCAGTGAGGGAACTTAAAGCAATAGGCAGGGTTTTGCTTTCCAGCGCTCGCTCCCGTGGTTGCAGGATGGCACAGTGTTCAGGACCCTCCTCCTGCACCGTGGGGTATCAGGGTCAGGCGGGACACCCCCAGAATGCAGGTGATGGGGGGTCTCCACAAGGCCCCATCGCTGGCCTGGAGGGTCCCGCAGGGGCAGGGGCTGCCCCACTCCCAGCCCCTGGTGGGAAGGGTGCCCGTGCCCTGCGTGGGTACACACGGCACGGACACCGGCCGGGGGCTGCCTGGCCCTGGCACACGGTGTGGAAGCAGCGCTGGGGCTCCCCAGGCTGCATGCTGAAGTCGTGGTTTTGCATCATTTCCAGGCACTAGCTTGGCACCGCGGCCGCTGACTACACAACAGGGCAGGGAGAAAATAATAATCGTCAGATCACGTTCATTTTTGTGCAATAGGTAAAAACGTAATTAAAATCTTTTTTTTAAAAAAAAAGCATTTTTTTTTTTTTTAAGACTAGTGTTTTGGCTGTATTTTATGCCAGCACCCACACCGCTGTGGGAGGAAAGCAGCACCTCTAGCAGCAAGTCGGTGCTCCCAAAAAGTGCTCCCATCCCACCCGGCACCTCACAGCCTGGCTACAGCCTTGCTCCTAAACCAGCCACCTCCTGGGGCTCCCAACCTGCCTGCCCTCCAGCCGAGCAAACCCAGTCACAAGCAGGGAGAGCCATCCCCTGCCCGTGGCAGGATGCTGGTGACCCTCACTGCTGCCACCAGAGAGGGGCTGCGGTGCCAGCCCAGCCCAGCCCAGCCATGGATGCGGCGGGTGCAGTGGTTGCAGCAGCACAGCTATGGGAGGGCTGGCAAGGAGCAGGCTCACGCGGTGCCCACTGCAGGGCTCTGTGCCATGCCCCACGTGCCACCTTGGATCAGCTGGCAGAATGAAGCCCTTGCCGGCACACAGGCTGCCCTACGTGCATGCTGGCACAAACACAAGCCAGCTCCGCTCTGCTCACCTCCTGCTACCCAGGACTGGCGCTCAGATGACTTGGCAGCAGCCAGCACCACATCGCTCCATCCCAGGACCCAACGCAAAGGTGTCGATGTGCAGAGCCAAAAAATGCAAAGTGAACAACACCTCCTGCTCCACTCCTCCCAGCAGCTGTGAAGCCGGTCAGAGCAGTGATCCCCTCGGGCCCACTGTGCAGACCCTCGCTCCTGCTCATTACTGCTCCTAGGACCACGTGCATTCCCCCAAGGTGGGCCACACCATCCTCCAGCTGCTGCCTGCCCCATGCCAAGGAAGAGCAGCTTTGGGGGCGTCCACCTGCTCCCTGGAGAGCAGATATCCCTTCCTCGCAGTGCCTGCTCCCAGGGCCCAGCAGATGGGGGGCTGTGCAGACCACCCACAGCACTCCGCACCAGCTCCTTGCATCTACTCTGGCCCCCATCCCAGGCCATCCCCCCCAGGACCCGCAGCTGCCAGCCTGCCTTGGCCACACACAGCCCAGCTGGCCCATGGCGAGCCACCAGCAGCCACAGCACCGGCCAGGACCCCCCACATGGCCCCAGCTTCCCAGGCATGCTGCCTGGGGGGGCCAAGTGCTCAGTTGAGCCCGGGGTGCCCGACAGCCACCTTGGCACTTGGGGGACGGGTGACTTTCCCCAGGGGAGCAGTTTGGGCCCCAGTCCCAGCCCTGCAAGGGAAAATCCCCCCCAGGCAGCTGCAGTACAGTGGGTGGCTGTGCCCCCACCCCCCCAGTAGAGGCTGTGGTGGGGCTTGGGAGGAGGAGAGGAGCTGGCTGAGCACCATCTCCCCCGGCAAGCTGAAGGGGAGGCAGCAGAGCTGCTCTGCCCAAGGGCATAGGACACCCCACTGTGGGGATCTGGGCTCCAGCAGGAGCCCTCCTTGGAAAAGCAGTGGGCACGCAGCACAGCCGGAGGGCACCGTGCCAGGCTGGGTTCATCCCAAGCACTGTGGCAGCGCAGCACAGCACACCTGCCTGTTCCTACCTGCTCAGGGCTCGCCACCATTTGCTGAAACTCAAGAGGGAAATGCAGCCTTCCGCTTCCTGTGGCAATGCCCCAAATGAGTGTCACAGGCCAGAGGAGCTGCCTGCAGCCCCCCCGCAGCAAACCCTGCTATGCTGGGCAGAGTGGGGCACTTGGTGTGACACAGCCAGCCCTCTGTTCTAGCAGCAGAGCCTCTGCAGAAAGCCACCATCACTAAAACGCCACCAGATGACAGACAGGAGGGACTCACGAGTTTAATCGGGTGCTTCCAGTTGTGCAACATAAAAAGGATGACCAAAAGGGAGGACATGGGCAATGACAAGGACCCTAATAAAAAAAATAGTCATGTAGATTTGAGAAAAATAAAAATTCAAGATTAACCCCAGCCCCGTACCATAAAAATCCTCTGCATGTACAATGACTATTACTATATACATGTTTAAAAACAAATGCCCACAGCCTAGAGCACAAAAAGCAGCACCATAGCTGTGCTTTGTGGCAGGAGAATCCATAAAGTGTTTGGGTTTTAAATTAACATATAAATAGAAGCGTACAACATGGCAAGAACCAAGTGGGTTACATCCTCCTCTGCACAGGGCCAGAGCAAGCAGGACCAGCCCCTATCAGTAACAGCCAAAAACCTTCATGTGTCTGAACTCGCAGCCCAGCAGTGGGACGGGCAGCCTGGCTTGGGCACCATGCTGCCACTACATCCCATTCTTCACCAGCTCGTGGATCCCATCCTCATCGATAATCAAAGGTGCACGAAACTCTCGGTCCTTCACGTATTTTTCCAGACCCTAAGGGAGGACAAGGCAGCTCTTGAGGAACACACCACATGTCATCTGCTCTGCTGACCTCCTCACAGGTGGCTCTGGTCCCCTCCTGTGCCAGCAGCTTAGGGGACACTGCCTCAAAAAGCTCCACAGTGAATTCATGTCATGCTTTTGTGGCTTACACCCCCTCCCCGGCCAGGGCTCATGTGTGTGCCCTGCCAGCCCCCCACCCCGCTGGTTAATCTGCAAGGGCACCCGAGCTCTGGAGAGCCAGTACTCACTTCTCCTCCATAGGAGACAAGGGGAGAAATTTCACACTGGATTGGCAGGTCATTTGCATCCTTCAAGCTGCAGAGAATGATAAAAAAAGGGCAGGAGGGTTAGCTACATCCCACCAGGGACACGGGTGGTGCCCAGAGGTCTCACAGATGCCAGTGCGGGGGTCAGCGGCTGTCTGGGGCACCGGTGGCTGCCGGCCCACAAAGACCCCGCCAGTGCAGAGCTGCCCTGAGTTAGTCAAGCCTTGCGTGGCTTCCACAGAGGCGCAAGCTAAAGTTTAGGTACCAGCAGCGACTGAAAGAGAAGAGTTTTAGATGCGGCTTTAATGAGGATCTACATGCCTTTCCGTGTAGGCAACTACAGCAGCACCTATGCCCCTGGCCTGGACCACCGCCCTGCTGTACTTGATGCTGCATGCAAGCCAGTCACCCCTTCCTCCTCCTCCTCTTGCACCCTTGGCATGATGAAAGATGCACTCACAGCACCTTCCCGTTTGGCTTGTCACAACAGGTCTTTTTTTTAAATATACTCTTTGTTTAAAGCACAACCTGAGGACACAGGGTAAGCCTGTCTGCTTGCTCAGGAATACTCCCTGCGGCACTGCCTGCTCCTCCTGCCTTTGCCTTTCAGATCAATTGTCTCAGCTCCTCCTTTCTGCACGCAAGCCAGAGCTGGCGAGGACAACAGCAGACCCACACCAGCTCTGCCTGCCCCCGAGAACAGCCGCAGCAGCACTGCTGGGCAGGGTCTGCGGGGGTCCCTAACCGCACTCCTGCTGCCAGAAGCCTTTGTAGGATCCTGAGGATGCTCCCTGGATCCAGCCGGCACATAAGCCTGGCCCCAGGGAGTGCAGCCATGCGGAGCCGATGAGGAACCACAGCAGCACCCCAGGGTATCCCTTCACACCCTCTCGCCACTGCAGCATGTCACCTGTGACAACGTCATTGCCGCCACGCACTCACTCAGCCCCCTCCTGTTCCATCTGCGAGTAAATATAACTCACCCATCCTAACCCAGCCCTTGCACTTGTGTTTGCCTTAGAGCTGGATTAATTTCCAGATATTTTTTTGAAAAAAAAAAAAAAAAAAAAAATTGCCGTTAACTGGCATTGACAGATGTGTAGGATAAAGTGCCTCCTTTATCCTACACTGTAACTAGTGTGATGGCCTAGTAATAAGCCTTAAATCATTTGGAGCCTTGAACTAAAAACAAAGACCCCAGGTGTATCCCACCAGAAAGTACAACTTCTCCTGAAAAAAGGGAAGGCAACGGGCTAGCTTGCTCTGCAAGTCATTTTACACTCACCAGCTCTATGTGCCCTGCACCTGCAGAAGAACACGCTGCTATTACAGAAGTTGCTTTAACGTTTCTGTCAACTTTCCCATTTACTTCTGTAAACTTTTGAGTGCTGAGCCAGGGGCTTTCCCTGGTGTCACAGTCTGGATCTTCAAAACTCAAGAGCTGAAGTCACACAAAGCACAGCTGGCCGCCCACACTGAGATTTGCACATGCTACATCAAAGCCCGCTTGCTGTTTACTTTGTGTTTTTAATCCCGTTTCCATCTGCCCGGATGCCTGGCGGACACCGGGAGATGGCAGCCACCTCCAGCTAGGGACCGGCTGGGATCAGCCCGCGCTGTGCTACGCCACGGTGTGACGCACAGCGGAGCGTAACTGAAGGGACACGCCAGCGTGTTTCCCAACAGCATCCTGCCTTCAGGGCTGCGCGCAGACAGCCCACTGCCCTGCATTTGTACCAGCAGCACAAGCCCCTTCCAGTTATCCCCACTTCTGCGGAAAGGAGCCAAGGAGGGAGCAGACGCTGCCTACCGCCCGCCACCGTGAGAAGCGGCAGCCGCAGGGTCCTGTAGTGAGACATGCCCCACCCCCAGCATGCAGCCCCCAGCCCCGTTAGTCACTACGGGCACCTGCTCACCAGCACGCACCCATCGCGGCAACTGCAGCCTGGCACGCTGCTTCACCTACAGCCCGTTAGTGCCTAAGCACAGCCCCGCCACCATACACGCTGCACGGTATAGTTACTTGTCATTGACATCTGCTGGGGTGGCATCTGACCTTCCGTTTGTGACGCTACATGGGAATAAACAAGGGTTAGCAAGGGTGGGGAAAAAACAAAGTCTGGGGTTTGCTGTTCTCCAAACAGGGGTGGCGGGAGGTCTCTGGGTTGAGTGATGCTGCAACCCCAGCCTGGCTGCTGCAGGGGTCTGCTGGCACACTTGGGCTTTAGAAAGCCACCTCATTCTTGCACAAGCAACCTTGGCTATGCAGTAGAGATCGGCATGATTTGGTTCAAAGGCATTCAATCAAGAAGGAAAGCTCCTGCTGACTGAGCCAGCATCCCTCCAGCAGCCACCACCCGGCCCGCACCCAGCTCTACCCCACAGACCACCTGGGAGAAGGGACCTAGAGCTGGTCACTCCAGCAACGCTGGTTTCAGGAGCACTGGTTTCAGGGGACTGCCCGGTGCTTTATATCCGGCCCAGAAAGGATGCAGGAGTGCTGGGAGCAGCAACTCACCGAGGAATGGCAGGGATGCGCGTGCCATTTTCATCCACAAAGTGCCCCCCTGCATTGAGAACCCAGCAGTGGTGCAGGGACATCAAGGCGTGTCGGGCTGTGGTGGGGTTGTCCTTGCCGTTCTGGCTGTCTGCATTCTTCAGAGGAGAAAACTCATCCTCACGCAGCACCTCGTACACCACAAACTTCCTGGTGGGGGAGGGGAAACAGGGCACAGGAGGTTCAGGTTTGGGAAACACGGCTGCTCCCTGTCACTTTGGCTTCTCCCAAGGTCAGGAAGCACCTGTCCCTCCTGCTGTTCACGTCCCTGCTCATCTCAGAGCACAATCATCCACTGCTGTCAAACAGCACGGGAGCTGGGATCCTGTCCCATTGCCTGAGCACAACCCCGGCACCCCCCCAGAGGGTCTCCAAGCTGCCCGAGGAAAAGCCAGCAGCCTGCTCCCCACAGAGAGAAAAGAACATACTTGGAAAACTGGAAGATGTCAAAGACAAACTTTTCCATCTTGATCCCATTGGGCTTCTCCGGTTGGATCAGCTGCCCTGTAGCGATGTCCACATGTGGGATCTTCTTCTCTGCTACATGGTGCTGCAGCTGCGGTTCGTAAGTGCTGCAATGGGCCAAGGAAGAGGTGTCGGTCACCCAAGCAAGGCACATTTCCAGCCTCCCCGGCTCAGACACTGCTGCAGCAGGATGGCTGCTCTGCCCTGGCCCCCAACCCCCCCCCCGCCCCGAGGCAGGGGCTGTTCATCCCCATGGCAGCCAGGAGAGGACAGCCCCACGGGCCTGCACTCTGGCACCAGCGGAATGACCAAGGGGAACTTTAGCTGAAGGAAGGGACCACGTGAAGTTGGGGGTCAGGCCGTGCATGCTGGGGCCAGGGACCAGAGCCCCACAGGCCTCACCCCAGCACAGCTGCAAACAGCTGGAGCTCAACCAGCAGAAAGCAAGGCACAGGTGGCTGGGGCAGCCAGCTCGGCTCAGCACCAGCGCTCCTCCTCCAGCACCCCAGCAGGCCCTTACTTGACTATATCTTTCAGGAAGGCAGTGGTGAAGTAGTGATTGGCGATGTTGCCTGCATTGAAGAGCAGCCGTCCGTCTGGGCCCCGTTTCTGGGCAGTGACCAGGGAGATCTCACTGTACTCCACCACCTGGTAGACACCATCCACTCGGCACACCACGCCAACCGGCTCTGTGGGGTTGGTCTTCTCCACCACCTGCCCAAGGGAAGCACTGTTGGGGAAAGATCTCCAAAGCCCTGCACTTCAAATGTATTCCTGTATCTAGCAGCCCCTGTAGAACGGTGTTTGCCTGCACAGGAAAGTGCAGGGATAGGGATGCTGGAGCCCTCCCCTCCCAGCTGCTTTTGGTGCTGGCGACCAGAACTGGGTGAGATGGCAGGGCTGGGTCACAGGGTGCCGGGTATACTCAAGAGCATGCGGGCAGGATCTGGCATCAAGCCCGCACGTGGCTGGCAGAGGGCATGGATATTTTTAGCACCCAGCCCGCCTGCGAACAGCCAGCTTGCAGCGCACAGGCAGGAGGCTGCTGGTTCAGCAGTGCCATCACCCTACACCTGACCTCCCTCCTCTTCCTCGCATCCTACACACCTCCCTCTGGGCATGGGACCCCCTCAGCAAATCCCTACTCGTCACTGCCACCACAGCAGGGCCACAGGACTTTCTCCTTTCTGCCTGCTAAGGTTTATTTTCTCCTTCTCTCGCTCAGGCCAGGAGGAGGAACTGCTTTCCCTTTCCCAGCTCACTCAGAAACCTTCCAAGGCCAGCAAGCCTTCTCATTTGTTTGTCAGAGCCAAGCCCAACGCAAACACAATCACTCAGCCCCTTTGGCTGTTAATCCAGCCCTTAAATAAAGCTCTGGGTGTGTAACGTCCTACCCGGGAGACACGGGGCTGAGCTCAGCGTCAGCAGTCAGCTGCACCCACCCTGTCCTGGTCCAGTGCCCAGGACGTCACGGCTGGGGACAGCTGGCAGCTTGCACAGGCAGCCCGGATTCCTGCCGCTCCCCACAGCCACCCAGCATCCAGGGCTCCCTGGCAGCTCTTGGGCCCAGGGACTAGGGAACCTGTGAGCCCTAGGGTTGTCAGTGCCACGTTCCCAAGGGAGGGAAGGGGCAGTGCCAGGCAGGGGTCAGTGATGACCTGCATCCCCTGGGATGCCAGACCTGAGGGGCAGGTGGGACTCTGGCAGCACATGCTAATCCACCAGCAAGCTTCTGGTGCTTAGCAATCCCTCCTGACTGCAGCAAGCTGGCAAAGAAAGGATGAGGAGTTAGGGAAGTGGTGCCTGCCTTCCCTGGAAACCATACCTTGGCCCCACAGTCTGCTCCCTTCTCCAAACAGAACCCGATGAACCTGGGGTCAGCCACCTTCACCAGGATGTTGTCCACGCAGTAGACGTGGACGCTCTGCACGCCCCTCCGCTCCATGTCATCCACGATGCCGTGTGCCCCCAGGGCACGATACAGGCCCCCGTTGCCATCTGTAAAGGGAACAAGACACTGGGGATGCAGCAGCAACACTCAGCTGTCCTGTCAACCACCCACACCCATCTTCCTTCCCCATGGAGCCAGGGTGGAGGGTCACCAGCCCAGCCATACCCCACCCTGGTCCTCCCCCCACCAAGATGGACACCTCCCAGCCTGTGTCACCCATGGGCCACATCACGCTGTAAGGCTGCCCTATGCAGGCTCCAAAAGCTTGTTCTCAACACTGTGTCTCACCCCATGCACCCCTCCCGCCAGTTCCTCCTGGCCACCAACCTGGTGCCATAGCAATCTTGCCCTTCTCCTCCAGCAGGATCTTCCCATCAAACCCCAGGGCAGGCAGCATGCCCTGCTGGAAGAAGATAATGTTTTCCTTCTTCAAGCCAAAATAGCGATGCTTCAGGAAGAACTCCTTGGTGGACTCCATAGTCCGGCCACTTGTCATGATGTACCTGTCACAGCGCAGGAGAGAGATGATGAGCAGTGAGGAGAGGCAGGGTCTCACACCCCTCAGCCCAAACATGGCAAACAGCCCCAGCCACAACACCCATGGCAGGCTTCTTCCCCCTTGCCCGAGCATTCAGAATGATCTGACCTGGTGCGGTCCCACCTCTTTGGCAAGCCAACGAGGGGTTTCACCCCTCCTTCAAACACTCACCTCCACAACCCTACTGCACCTCAGGACTTGAGCAGGCAAGAGGGTGTGCATCGACTTATGGGCCCTCAGGCTGCCAAGGAGGCTGGAAATGACCCACGGGCTACTAACACCAAGGGGGTCAGCACTGACCCACAGGCCCTCGGGCTGCCACCGACCCGTGGGCTACTGGCATCAGCAGAGCTAGCACCAGCCCATGGGCTACAAACACCACGGGGGTCAGCACTGAACCCCAGGCCTTCAGGCTGCCGAGCACTGACCGGTGGGCTACTGACACCCACTGGGCTGGCACCACGCCACGGGCTACGGACACCAACAGGGTCAGCACTGACCCACGGGCCCTCGGACTGCCAAAGGGGTTAGCACCGACCTGCGGGCTATGGACACCAACCGGGCTGCCACCAGCCTGTGGGCTGCTGACACCAAGGGGGCTAGCATCCCTGTGACCCACCAAGGCCACCCCACGAGGCTGGCCCCACCGAGGCCACCCGGGGGCGCAGGGCAGGGCGCTCACCAGGGGATGTGGCAGGGGGTGCCGTGCTGCTCCTCCGCCAGCTGCTGCAGCCGCCGCAGGCGCTGGGCCTGGAGATGGAAGAGGGTCTTGCGGGAGGGCAGCCCCACGTCGCACATGCCCTTGGGGTAGGGGACGCCGAGGCGGGTGCCCTGCCCGCCGGCCAGCAGCAGCGCGGCCACGCGACTCCCCGCGATCTCCGCCAGCCCTGCGCCCGGGAGAGCACACACGCGTGGGGCCCGCCGCGCCGGCACCGCGCCGCGCCGGGCCCCGCCGGCCCCCCGCACCTACCGCGGCTCTCCCAGCCCGGCACCAGCCCGCGGTCGCGATAGGCGCTGCCCAGCACGTCCCGCGGCACCGGCTCCATCCGCGCGTCCAGCCCCGCCGCCGCCCCGCCGGTACCGCCGTTCCCGCGGGCGCGGCGGAAGAAGCGGTTGATCTCGACCACGTCCATGTCGCGCAGCTCCGCCGCCAGCGCCCGGCGGGCCGCGTCGCCCAGCTCGGGCCAGAAGCGCAGGACATGGTCCTGCCCGCCTGCCGCCAGCCGCTGCCGCAGCGCCTCGCCCGCGGGGTCCTCTACCGCCTCCATCCCGCCCGCCGCCACGGGGCCGCCGCGCCCCCCCCGCCGCCCTTTTATAGACCCCCGCCGCCGCGGGGCCGCCAATAGCAAGCGGCGGCGGTACGTCCCGCTCCCTCATTGGCTGCGGGGTGCAATGTCACCGCGGCGGGTGCACCCCGCGCGACGCGTGCCCGCCGCTCACCCAATGGGCGTGGAGGGAAGGAGCGCGTGGCAGCCCGCCCCCTTCCCCAGCGGCGCCGCCAATCGGAGCGGTGGTGGCGGAGGGGCGCGCGTGCCCCCCGCGGGTGCTATGGTAACGGCTGCCACGTCAGCGCGCCGGCCCGGGTCCCTCCGTGCGGGCGGGGCGGGAGCGGCCCTTCCCGTAACGGCCCCGCCCTCCCGGCCCACGCGTGACGCGGCGCTGCGGGACCCCCCCGGGGCGGACGGGCAGCACCCCTTCGCGCCGCAGGAGGGGGAACCTCCCCCCAGCGGGGCAGGCGGGGGCTCTGCACAGGAGCCCCACGGGCAGCCGTGCCCGGGCCAACCCCAGCGCGGCTCCGCTGTGCCTTCCTTAGGGGAGCATGGGGTAAAACCCGCGTGGGCTGCAGCCAGAACCCCGCCCGCCTCGGCCCACGCCCGCCCGGCTGCGGGAAGTTGTGCAAGGCCCGGGGGCGCCGCCCGACCCAGCCCGCGCTCCCTCCGGTGACATCATTTCGGAAACCGTTACGCCATGGCGAGCGCAGGGAGCGCGCGGGTGGCGCCGGCCAGCGGAGCCCGGGGGACACGGCGGGGCACGAGGGGACCCGGCCCGGCCCCCACCGGAATTTTCAGCCACTGAGCATAAGGCGCCAGCACCGCCGTGGCTGGGTCACGGCCCCGTCGCCCGGCCGGCCCGGCACGGGGTGACAGGCCTCCTGTGGCGGCGGTGTCCCAGAAAGTCACGCCGGACAACCGCTTCGTACTGAAGCATCGTTTATTAATTACCTGTATCAAGCACACATCTGCTCAGCAACGCTGCGTGCGGGGTACAACAGCTGACAGGGACCGAGGGGGCGCACGGGGCTGTGGGAGCACCGAGCCCCTCGCGGGGTACAACCTGGGGGCACCATGGTGCTCAGGCTGCCAGCTTCGGAGGCTGGAGAGCAGTGAGAAAACGAGGAATACAACTAAGATTGGAGCTAACTTGTGCTTCGGCCAGTGATTTAAAAACCAGTTTACCCTCCTTGCATATGATAAATCGGTGGAAGTGCAAAGAACCTTCTCCCTCGCTGCTCCCGCGCAGACGCTGGTGGCAGAGGAAGGATGCTACTCTTCAATGAGCGGTGACATTCTGTGTCAGAGCAGCTACAAAACCCCACCACCAAGGAACAGCAGAGCACCGCATTTCCTGGTTCACTCACACGCTCCCAGGGGACACAGCCCCTCGACTGCCTGCTCCAGTGGGGGGAGGAGGGCTGCATCCTGCCCTGGCATCCCACCAAGGCAGCCCTCCCCAGCTGGCTCCAAAGGCTCCATCCTTCATCCCTTTCCCCCCACTGCAAGCAGAGCTCTCCCTCAAAGGCAGCCTGTGGGTTTTTACGTTTAGCTGTCGCCTAGCTAGGACATAGGTGGGTGCTACCCCAAGGGCTATATTGTGTCAGCAGCACAGAGTGAGAAACCCAGCAAGCATCTGAGTAGAAAGCATCAATGCTTCTGCAACTCCAGCCGGCAGTACATTGGAGGTGAGGAAAGCCAGGCCCCCCAGGCACACACCACGACAAGACACCTTGGATTGAATCGCCACACACACTTCGGATACAATCTACAGAGTTAAGAAACTCACAGGCTTTAGCAGGGCTGAAACTTATGCCATGCCACCAACAGATCACCGAGACACTAAAGCGAGCTTCAGCTTGACAGAAAAAGGCTTTGAAGGTAGAGGATGAGGAATAAAGATAAAATGCTTCTGCTCCAAGGAGCTTCTAAACCTCCTTGTACCCCACAGCCTCCGGAGGGATGCCAGGGGCAGAGTACAGTGACAGGGCAGAGATCAGCATCTTCCAACTCTTGCCAGGAGGAAAATTAAAAAGAATAATTAAAAAAAGCAGCTTTGGGGGTTTTGCCCAGCTCAGTGCTCAAGCCTGAACAATGAGCATCCAGAGAGAAAATCTGGTAGCAGGAGTTTGCATCTTGAAGATTTATTTAGCTCCTTTAAAGCAGCTGAACAAAACCCTAGCCAAAATCTGGTAGAACAGCTCTACCATGTTGCAGGAACAGGTTGTAGCTCCTCTCTAAAGATTAATCCTGGCACGGCTCTTCATCTTTAGTTGCAAGTTCAAAGCATAGTTCTGACTGAAAAAGATGTGCTCGAAAGATGACAGAGCAGCTCACAGCCCCAGACAAACACATGTGAGAACTTAAATGCACTGAAGTTCTGCACCTGCAGCCCAGCATCTCCCTGCCCTGGTACCTCTGTAGGCGACAGACCTCACGCCCCACACACGGGGGAGCTCCCCATGTCCCCACATGGGCTGGCACTCAGCGGGGCTGGAGCTCTCAGTCTGCTTCTGCCAGCTGACAGGCACACACGCAGCCAGCTCAACGCTGCTGACACAATGGCATCCAACACGTGAATTTTGGGCCAAACTGCTTTCACCCATGGCTCAGCCCACCAGGGAAAGCAAAAACCCAGAATTGAGGAGGTCAGTCAACACCTACCAATGCTTGGAGTGCTTTTAACACTCCTCCTCACATAGGAGAAACCTTCACCCAGTTAATCATCCAATTCCTCCCAGACACTAAAGGTGCTTCACTGCAAGGACAGTTACATTAAAAGCAATGAATCACTCACTCCATCTATGCAAAGCTGCTTCACAGCTATGTACACCAAAGTAGCATAATTCCCAGAAAAAGTCTGATGGGCAGATCACACCTTAAAACTCATTGTGGGATTTCCCCACTCCCCTCCCTGGAAAACCTACCACCTCAAAGGCAAGAGAAAAATTCAGAGAGATTGGTCCTTTCTGGGAGAGTTTGGGAAGGGCCACAGCAGACAGGACTACACACCAGCACAGGGAGGAACTCAAGCTCCTGAAATGCTACAGACATCGGATCTCCTGACATACCGCACACACGTGCACAGGGCAAAAAAATTTCAAGTGGAACTTTGAAGTGCAGGATTCCAGCAAGTCCAGCATCAGCAAGACGCAAAAAGTAAACTGTAAGGTAATTCAGGTATTATTCCAGGGAAGATCAGAGATGGTTCAGGCAGCTGCCTGCAAGTGTTTCAGCTGGAGAAAAGAATTCACGAGGGCTCTCCTCCTCACAAAAACTGCACCAGGGCCATGAGCCAGGATATGCTGGTGCCCCTCTAAGGAGGGCTGTTTCACACTGCACTTGCCAGGAGCAAAGTGCCCCCTCTGCAGGGAGAGGGTCCGCTGGGTGCACGGGTTTGCACCCCCCTGGGAAAAAGCCACCGCCTGCCCCAGACGGCAGCTCCCACCTGTGCACTGAAGCCACAGCAGCAGAGAGCATGCTCTGGGGGGAGCAGCCATGCTGCTCGCCCAGGGATTTTTTCCCCCCAAAGCATGTGGCTGTTGTCCCTGATAACCCGGAACGACCTTCTCCTGACCGGTTAAGTCTGATTACTGACAGAGCCCTTTCCATACAGGATCTCAGATTGCCTCAGGCCCTTTATGTAACCTACGAAGGACCAAAAGTGTCAGTGCTTCTAACCTACAAGTCTAATGGGTTAATGCAAAACCAAAATGCACAACACAGAAAAGCCAAGCGTGGGACCTTTGACGGACAAATATTTGTTCTTTCTTACAAGACTTGCAGGGCAGGAGTCCTGCTGAGATACAAAGAATACTGTGTGCTGTAGCACTCTTTTCCAAAAATACCACCTAAGGACGCTTACGTATTACAGATGATTTGGCACCAGAGCTAGGGAGCATCAGTGCCAGCACAGGGTATAAGCTAGAAAGATGACTCCACACAACAGGGTTTTCATATATCACCTCAGGCTACAAAGTGCTTACAGGTCTGTTGGGACTGAGGCTGCACTGCTCTGACCACACGTATACACCAGCAGCCCCTGCCCACCCCAGGCATACAAGCAAGTTCAGCTCACCGCAGCGTCACCCACACCTCGCTGCCTAAGCCCAGCACGCCACGTGGGCCAGGCTGGATGGATGGCTCCTCTCGGGTCATGAGGCAGCGACAGGGTAACACTGTAGGCTCAGCAGATCCGATTTCACCACCTCCCTCTGCTCTGTGTGATGTGAAGACTCAAAAGTCCTCCTGGTTTGGTTTAGAAAGGATGGTGCTTCTGCTTGTTTATTTATTAGAGATATCAACAAAAAGCAGGTAAGCCTTCCTCCTCCTCCCCCACACTGGAGAAGAGCACATGTTACAGGGATAGGAAATCTTAAAGAAATCCTCTCCTCAGAGCAAAGTCAAGTGCTAAGGCCAAGACTTTCAATGGCCTCACTTCAACCACTTACAAGGGCTTGCCAAGATCTGCTTGGCCTCCCAGGCTCCCACAGTCACCACTCCTGCCACCCGAGCGCCCGCCGGGGCAAAGCCACACACCCGATGTAAACGAGCAAGCACAACATACACACAAGCACACGCTGAAAGCCATCCCAGCCTCCTCTGCACATCACAAAGCAGCAGTAAAGGTTTCAAAGCCCAGTTAAAGTCCTTTGCATCTCTCCTTCACAGATGACTCTGAAGCAGGGCTAGGAAGCTCTTTTGTACATTCAACTGTAAAACACGTGAGGAAGAGGAGCAAGACAACTCTCCTGATTGTTGCTACTGCCTACAGCAAGTTTTGGTACAGATATCCTCTCTTATAGGCACTCAGTGGGTAAAACGTAGCCACAACAAACTTGCCATCAAAAATCTTTCCAGTCAGCATTTTTTGGGCAGCTTTGGAATCACCAGCATTTGCATATTCAACAAAGACCTGAAAAAAGAGAGAGGAGAAACAGGACTTCCAGTGCAGCATGCCACTCGCTCCCTCCCACCCATGCAACCGGGGAAACTGTTCCTGAACAAATTTTTCCCCTCTACCCTTGGTTGAGCCCACAGCAGTACAGCTAAAAAGGAAGGAGCTGCATCTCTGAACTGGAATTTCATCTCTTGCTCCTCATTTCTAAAGGGAGCGTGCTCGGTAAGGTGGGACAAAGTATGATGCTGCTCTACATCTTCTCCCACCCCTTGGCTTCTCCTCATCCTGCCCATATCCCGGCTCCCCTGCTGAAGCTGTCTGGGCACCTCCCAGGTTAGGCAGCCTTACATAACGGGGAAGGAACCTGTGCCATCCTTCAAGATAACCAGCTATTTTTAGCACTGTCATCAGCCAGGAGATTTTCAGGAGCTGAGAGGCAGTCCTGCAGCACATGGAGTGTATGTGGGAATACACAGCCTCTTAATTCACTTACTTGGCCTTTACCAGGATTCTCCTTTGGAATAAGCAAGGAAACCACTGGTCCATATTTCTGACACTCCTCCCTTATGTCTTCCAGGATATCTGACAAAGGAAAGAGCTGGTTGTCTTGCGTTTTGCAAATGAGAATGAGCCAAGAAACAAACAAAGGCCAGATGAACACATCAAGAACACTCAGTCAACATATAGCCTTTTCCTTTCAATTTGAAATAAACAATCAAGACGTGCCAGGGCAGAAGGTGACACTGCTTAACAGCTGCATAATGAGACAAGTGTCTGAACCAAGGCTCAGAGCACAGACCGGCAGGCAGTGAATCCCCAACGGCACGCTCTGGAGCACATGGACAGTGCTTTTCCTTGCACACAAAGTCTGGCCTTCCACTAGCTAAAACATCTGGGATCTGTGAGTGCTTTTTTTTTTTCTTTTTGTTATGGTGCTTGGAGGAGGGGAACTAAAGTGGCTGCCACAAACCCTTCTTTGTATGAGCAGAACCCAGTCTCTTAAACTCATATCCCCAGAGCTCTCTAGCTTTTGCCACTCACGTGGATCTGAGAGCAAGCAAAAATGCAAATTCCACTGACATGCCTTGCCACCTACCATGCATAGTTTTTGCTACAGTTTAAGAACTCCAATGAGGTACTTCAGTTCTCTGCTGAGATATTGGGTAAGTTCATTAGCAAATTTTTAAGGATCTCTGCTACTGGGCTCCACAGTCCTGTACATGTCCAGTGGAAGCTCACAGCCACGAACGCATTATGAGGTCTGTTGGCATTTAACCAAAGGAGAAAAAAAACTTTTTTTTAATTTATTTTTTTTTTTATAAAATCTGGGATCCATCAAGAACTCGCTACAAGCTCTGCTTTCTGTTTCAATCTCTTAGTCTATTCTCTGTTGGTATAGTTGACCCACTGGTATCGAATCTCAGCTGAGCAGCTCTTTGTTTGCTGTTCCTGAGCCTATTAATTGCCCTCCTGCTTGCTCTCACATCCCCAAAGCCAAACAAAACAGTCTGTAAGATGACACTGCTATATTGAAATTGCATGGCTTGCACCAACCTTCATATTCTTCTTCACACTGCAGAGAAGCGTCACTTAGAACATTTAGCAGCCTCAGCACAGGCGTGGGGAGCATTACCAAATCTTCGATATGGGGAGCTGTTTGAAACACAAAGAATTAGAGAATAGAAATCAAAACCCAAAGGAGCAAGAAAACAGGAAGATGACTCAATATACACTATCATACACAAGCACTTACTGCTCTTTGCAGTAGTTCTGCTTTCTCTCCACTACCACCTGTGTGCCCCATTTCCAACTTCTCTTCACTTGTGCACTGAGACGCTCTTCCAAAGGGTTCAGCGCACTCTGCAATTATACTGAGGCCAGCACCTGAAATTGCTTTTAAAATTACAAAGCTAGCAGAAATTAAGAATAGAGTTACGTCTGCTTAGCTCAGGTTCAGAAACTGATGTGACCTTAAACGCTATGCTAGTTAAACAAACTGCCCTGTATATACAGAGACACGAGATGAAAGAACTACTCTGCAACTTGCCTCTCCTGCTACTGCTCCGAGACAAGCTGAAAACAGGCTGGCCAGCTTCTGCAACTCCAATTCTTAAGCTCTACTAAGGCACAAGCCTCGGCATTTTCTAGGGTATCTTTCAGTTCTTCCCTAAACCCCATGTAAACCATTCCCCCTTCAAAATCCAACTGCAATGCGCTGTTTTGAAGACCACCGGTGCAATCTTGCAAGAGAAATGGGGAAAACTACTTAGTTACTTAAACAATGCAGTGCTGTAGAATGAGGCATAGCCACAAGAAGGTGGCCGCAAGGTGGGTGAACAGTGATCCTGTCAACAGCTTTACAGGAGCAGAAATACAGCCCGCCGCCACAGAGCACATGGCTCTAGAAAACAAGCAGCTCCAGGATGGCCTGGAACAGTGTAGCAGAGATGCTAGCGTGGAATAAAGAAACAGCCAAGGTGGCCAGACTGAAGCCAAATTATGGGAGTCACGTCTGAGAGGACACTCAGTCCTCTAGAAACTCAAAACAGCAGGGACAGTACCACTTTTCCACAGACACATTCCTGAAAAGAACTGGCAGGCCAGTCAGGAATTTAAGACCTGGGAGCCCAACTTGCAGTGCTTGGAGAGTGTTAACGTTTTGTTTGTATTGGCAGCTACAGTAGCCAAACACAATAGCAGTATCTCACAGTTCCCCCACTTGACAGTGAGAGAGGGGAGAGAAAAGGGAAGAAACGGCTCCAGTTCTCCCATCTGAGCCTTCTGACTATGTTTACAAACATAGTGGGCCATTATTTCCTTGGAAATACTTTTCCAAGCTAAGCACACAATACAAATGAGGGAGCAGACATCTCTGCTAGGCACAGACTGAAGGCATTGATATCATAGTGCAAGAGGAGATGACAGACAAGCACACACACTATAAATCTCCTCCTGCCTGACATGGAAGAGTCCTTATGAAAAGCTTAGAGTATGAAACACCTTATCAGTCTAGACGACGCCCAGACAGGACTGTGGGACAGCCCTTTGAAGAAAGGTGCTGCATTCAGATAACCAGGCATGCTCCAGCTCCAAGCAAACCTCTGGGACCATTCCTCCACCGGACTGTTGGCAACCAAGAGACAACATCAGATGGAAATGGGAATGAAAGGAATATTAAAAATATTTAAGTGTTGCCTCGGTCTTGTATGTTGCCCCTTTTGTTCAAGTCAGTCTGTCCATTTCACATCTCTTTTTCAGACAGGGAAACAAACCAACTCCTAGGACTCAGAGCCATCTGGCCTTCCCGTAACCAAGTGACAACTGCATTTCTTGCAATACCCTTCCACCTTAGGAGGTACTTTCTGCCCAGCCCTTCTGGTCCTCTTCAAAGTGCCAGGTGATACCAACCACTCTGACAACAGAGCCTGCAGGCAGCTCAGGAAAGAAGTTGATGAACTTGAAAGTCAAAACTTGGCTGTAAATGGCAAGGAAAGCCATTCTCAGCTGTCTTTGCTCTCAACAGAAAAACCGTGTCCAAGTGAAAGGCAACGACAGATCGTTTTCTGACTTCCCAGGAAAGCAACAGTAAATGCTTCTTTGTGCAGACAAGTGTATGTACAAGTTTGGCAAAGCAGAGAACCAGCAAAGAGAACTACGGAAAACTGAAGCTGTTACATAAACTCGTAGTGCTAACCACAGAAGCACCTTCCCAGGTACAGTCAGAGGCCTGTGTTAAAACTAGACCAGAAAGTACTGCCAAAATACTATTCCCGCTGCTCTAAAGCAATACTGGCTGCAAGGTTCAGCCACAGAAAGTGGCTTTGATTACAACAGTCCCAGTTTCTGAGATGCAAGAGAAGCCTGAATACAGGAGCGAGTTTGTTATTACCTTTGCCTAATACAGAGGAACTCCAGTATCTTGACATGACCTCAACAGGCAATATACAACCTTCACTGCAAGGTACACCAAGCAGCTCAAAAAAAGCAGGGCTAGATCCAAGGGAAAATGCTAGCCTAGCCAGAAGCTGGATGCCTGAAGCATTAATTTATGCTGCAGAAAAACTGGATGCAGAGCTCTTTGCTGGTGTTCTTGAAAGCAGGCAAGCTCTGGAGAATGCTACCGTGTTGCTTTTGGAACAGAAAACACGGATATGGGCCTAAACACAGCCCATCTTTTGCTGACAGCCTGCAACCCACATGGGGCTGGTCCTGGGAAAACATCACCATTTTATTAAATTGAAGAGAAAGTGCCAGTGAAAACAACACTGACATCTATCCATGACCTGCCACACAGGCACCAGAGGAGGCAGGCCAGTCACTGCAAAAACAGGCTCGCACCACAGGAACACAGTGGGACTACTGGACCTGAGCAGAGGAGGCAGGAGCAGATGCTCCCACCACCCTAGTCACTCACATTCCTGGCTTCTGAACTGGGAAACGCCTGTCTTAAGAAAAACCATCCACTTGCCACAAATAGCACCGCACTCTTCAAAAGCACCTTCACGGTCACAGTACTAGGTAGATACCTTAGTTATTTTTGTCCTTTCACGAATGGCGCTGCTGATACACTCTTGGTCAGTTGGATCTGGGCAGAATTTAATGGGAGTCCAACCAAGGAAAAAGCGACAGCTCACAGAGCAAGAGGGGCAGGGCAGCACTGAGAGTACAGGCATTGCTCCGACCCGCCTGCTGTAGTACCACAGAGGGCTGGCAAGCGCCAGCAAAGAGCAAAGGAGCAGCAACCAGGCCAAAACCAGAACCACCACAATTTAACTGCACTCGGCCCTGCTTCCAGTACATGCTGAGAAAGCCGTGAGCACGGTTGACATGCACAGCTTACCAAAGGGAATGCTGAAGAACGGGCTGCATAAAGCCTTCTCAGCGGAGGCTCGCTTTCCTTGGTCACAATGAAGCATGCTGGAAGAGAAGACACCTTTATGACCTTGCACGTGACATTCCCGCATCAACAAATTCAACTCGGGTTGGAAGCCAGTACAGAGGAATACCCTGTCTTTGGGGTGCTTATGGTACAAAGAGAAGAGGGAGAAGCATGTCTTCCAATTCACAGCTAAAGCACACCAGAACGATTCCCTGAAAGCATTTTGGGTACATGGTACAGTAGGGCATCCTTCTCGATGTCTCTCAGCACCAGATGATGGAAGTCATTTACAAGTTCACAAGGAACATGGCACGTTCCAGCTCCACGTCCCCGAGCCATTCAGCCCATGTCTCAGGCACACATGCAGACTCAGGAAAGAAATCACACTCCAAGGAGCTCCCACATCTTTCCATAAATGGGATTCAAAGCAGGTAATAGCCCAGGGCTTGCCTGAGAACATCCCCTACTCGGCTTTACTAGAAGCTCCTGATATTATTTCTGCCAAGTTGTGTCCTCAATCACTCTGTAGCCTCAGAGCAGAGTCACAGGACAGCAAAAACAATCCCCACAGCAGACCTCTCAGTAGGGAGTGCACAAGTGCATTTGAATCTTGACAGTGGTGGAGGAGCAGCAGTGTCTGTCTGCTCCCCTCATTTCTGACAACACTCCCCTAAAGCATCAAAGTCTGCAGTCTTCTCCAAATACAACCTCATTGGCAGGAAATGCAAAACACTGAAAGAGCAAGTAATTAATACAATGACTGATATTCTTTATGTGCTTATTCCAAACTGTGCCAAAATCAGAGGAGCTGAAGCATCTCCGCTAATGCTTGCACTTGTTACTAGCACAGCAGAGGGAGATTTAAAAAAACAACAACAAAAAAAAAAGTGTTAGGTGTGGGCTCTAAGTTACCAAGAGCAAAGTATAAGACTTCACAGAGCACATCTTTAAGCAACAGTAAATATTATAAGATACCTTTTGATAAGGTCTCTGAGGTGATAAGCTGGAATGGCTGAATTAACCACCCCTTCACTGGCAAATATGCGATCAATGATGGCAGAACTGTTTGTCTGGAACGAAAAAGAAACAGTGCTTAGGGAGGAAAAAAAAAAAAAATCACCAACGCAAAGCTTGCAACATCCCACCATCTTCTGGACTGCATGCAGAGGGCTCTGGTACTGTGGCATTTTGTGAGAGATCCCCAGTGCTCAAGCCTCACATGTTAAACCAGCAGGCCCAAAGCAGACAAAGTTTTTCCCCGTTTCCCTGTGCAAAAGCTGGAAATTTCTAGGCACAGCCAAATTTGCTGCTACTGTGGATGTCATGATGGTGAAAGGATACTTACTGGGAAGGGGAACACAAAACAATATTGTTTCATACAGAACGAAGGACAGAGTCAGGCTCTAGGCTTGCAGCACAGAGCCTTCCCCTTGTTTTCTCAGGATACAGACTTACAAGAAGATCCCTAAATCGGAGCTACTATTAGACTAAAACCAGCAAATAATTCCTCTGTCATTGTGCTGCTGAACTAGCTGGCAGCCATCAGCCATACATTTCATTCTTGCTTCTGTGCCACACTACAGCCAGCGCAACTCGCCTCCCAAACTCTGGCAAGACACAGGCTCCAAACACAGACTCCCGGATCCCTTAGCTTTCAGTAACCTGAACACAGGCAGCCTTCAGACATGCCAGACCCACAGGGCAGGCGGGTCTTTATGGCTCTGGAACCTTAATTCTCCAGGCAACAGGATTAGAGGAACATCCTGAAAACACTCTCTAGTTGCCAGGTGCTAGCTCACAAATCCAGGTTATGAACAAGAAGCAGGAGGACTTGTTCGATGCAAGCAAGAATGCCTGCAGCAGCTCTCACTCACCTTCCATTCCTGAGATTGGACTGTATGTTTCAGTTTCATTCCTGAGAACATTTCCAGTAAAACAATTCCCAGACTCCACAGATCCACAGCAGAGGTACACTCCGTCTCGCTCTGGAGCCCTGCCTGTGCCAGGCAGTTCTGCAGTTCTGCCTCTGGAGCCCGATACCCGTCTGTCTGAATATATTTCACATCCTATGGAAGATGAAACACACAGAAAACATTAATCTTCCAGATCCAGGTTCTCCACTCTATCCTTAAATCAGTCCACAGACATCCTTCCAAACAGATCACCAAAATACTACCGCTACATTGACAGAAAGCGTTGTACAGACAGTCATGTTAGGCAGGCAGTTCAACTCGCTATACTGCTGTGCTGATGAGGAAAAAAAACCCAGACTGACTGGAAAACATCTCCCAGCAAAACAGCAGGCACTCCACTAACATCTGATCACTCTGAAAGACAGCACTGCTGGGAGGAAGAGGCTGGATGTCACTGCAGACTGGCCCATTAACTCTCATAAGCACAGAAGATGCTAGAAGTTTCAGGATAAGTCTCGGACACCCACAACACGCTCTCACATTGGCTGCATGAGAGCACAAACAACCCGGTCTGAAGAGTGGGGATCAGTAACAGCTGCCATTATTCAAGTACTGACATTCTCTGGAACAAAACATTGAAAGAATGAAGCAGACACCTAACGCTCTCACAAGGAAATTATCAAAGATGCTTCCCACGCATCTCTTCCTTCTTCCCCTTGCAGCCAGAAGTGCTGCGGCAATCAACACCTGCCCAGCTGCTGTGGCTGGCTGAGTAAAATAAAATGCCCACCCACTGCCTCCTTAGAAGAAAACAGGAAATTATAGAACCACACAAGTGCTGGCTGGAGGGGCTGCTCTGAAGGTCTCCAGTCCAGCCTCCTGCTCACAGCCAATACCCCATCAGCCAGCTGTGGCTTTGTCTAGCCAAGTCTTCTAAGGGTCCAAAGACAAACTGCACGCTGCACCTTTTTAACACGGGAGGGCTCATTTTAGACACACTGATGCAACTCAAGGAATGACAGAGAAATAGGCAAGCCTACCTCCTGAACAAGGCGCAGGATTGGGAATTCTTACCAGGGGAATATATTCAAACCAAAGTTATCTAAGTTTCTGATTGAAAACAGAGTTTACAGAAGACATTTTCCGGCAACAGAGCTCAAAAGTGGTTTATGAACTTAAAAAAAATTGATACACAAATTACCCATCAGAGCCCATCCTCCTATCAGCAAAGAGCAGAACCTCCAGCATGGCAAAATCAGCAATTTAGCAGCCCCACCAAAAAACATTTAGAGATAGGGAAAAAAATGTGGTCAATGGCACCAGCAAAAACAGCAAGATGGAATTTCACTCCTACCATCTAAATAATTGTGAGAGATATAAGTGGCTGAGACCTTGTGCTATGTACAGCTATTATCTGTTACACAGCAACAATGTGAAAAGTTATGCAAGGATAAGCTCAGCAAAGCTATCACAAATAAAAGTAGTATAGTCTTGACTCAGACAAGGAAATCATGCGTGTATGCTGCTGCCCAAGGCAGGGGTGGGAAAGCGAGGGGAAGCTGATACCCAGTGCACATTCAGAGCAGGGTCAGAAGGTTAGTCATATAGCCAGCATATTTTTGAGAACAGGCAAGGGCAAATCAGCCCAAAGAAAGCAGACTGGCAGGAACCACAGAAGCAAATAAAACACCTGATCAACTATTATGAGGCAACTTACAGAGCAAGCAGCAGAACACAGACCTGAATTAAAAAAAAAATCTGCATTAGACACAGGACACCAAGAGAATGTTTTTTTCTGATAGACAGCAACAGATTACCAGCAGAAACCAGCATTCAGCCAAGAACGTGGGAGAAGTGAAGACAACATGGAGGAGTTAAGAAGTACAAACATTAAAACCAGCTCCTGTATGAAAGAATTCAGAGACAGGTCACCCACACAGTCCTCTGATAGTCACAGATCAGTGGGCTGTACCATCAAATACCAGGTAAACCAGTTAAAATAGTATATGAATTTAAAGCCTCTAAATGAGTAAGACTGCATGGAATAGGGACAAGCCAGGACAGCGTCTGCACAGAAAAACCATAGCCTGTTTACTAGACTTACTGTCCATCACCCAGTGATTAAAGGGCTAAGAGGTTACCTGATGAAAAACTTTACTGATACCCCTCACGGGCCATTACTGAGAGAGGTAGGGGTGAAAAAAACCCTATCAAGCCTACAGCAGAACCTCCTGAGGCTCTCCACTTTCATCAGAGGCCACGGAACACAATAAAATGGGCAAGGACAAACCTACAAAACCCAGTACAACCAAAACAAAAAAGTGACAGCATGAAGAGGGAGTGAAAGCCCAACAAATGGGAAAAGCAGAGCAGGACAGGCAGAGATCTGTTCACATCAGTAAAGAGTGGACCCTGCCCACCCACAACCACAGTATGGGCTTTCATCAACACAGTAACATGGGAAAGAAATATTAAGACTTCCTGAAACAGGGAAGCTGCTGAAGATAGGATGAAAGTAAAGACAGGCATAAGGACACTGCCAGAGATAATGCAATTGATTGGGGAGGCTCACGGTGAAGCCTGGATTATGACTACATACGATAAGGGATGATAAAAGGACATTCCACAGATCTGGGTGTTCCCACTCATCTGACCACATGAAAACTAGCAAACTTTCCAGGAAGCTGAGACATCGCTTTCATCAGTGCATCATTAACTTTGGAATTCGTTGTCATGTGTAATGCAAAGGTTAAGACGTCAACAGAAACCAGAGAAACAGAAACAGACAGAGAATGGGAACACGAGCTCCTGTTTCTGGGGTCAGACAACATTTTAGCCTTTTCCAGGAAACCCTCTGCACCAGCTCAGCTACTGCTCTCATCAGGTCACGTCAACTGCTACGCTCATGAGCTGAAAGCATCACAGACTCACACAAACCAACACAGACAACTGCTTTGAGAGCAGCATGTTCCAAACCTGATTCCCTTCTTTGAAGCTAAGTCCAAAGTCAATGAGCTTAAAGCACTCCTCCTCTGCACTCCACAGGATGTTGCGTGGCTTGAGGTCTGCATGCACGTAGCCTTTGTGGTGCAGGAAAGCCAGGGCTTCGAGAACATCTCGGGCGCAGTGTTGGATCATCCACATGGAGCAGCCCTGGTTGCTGGAGTGCAGCAGCAGCTCAGACACGCTGATGTCCAGCAGCTCCAGCAGGAGACAGCGAGACGGGCCATTTGCAGAGTAGTGGTTGGTGAACACGCCATACAGTGTCACTATGGTGAGACACAGTGACAGGCATCAGTAACAAGCAATTACACTGTCATCATGTTCCACCACTCTCCACTACTGCCCAGAAGACCACAAAAGCTGCAGGAGGCAGCTCATCTGTTTTACAAGGTGTGATGTTCAGAGATGGAGAACCAGATACCACAGGCAAGCGGCAAGGGAAAACCAGCCATGTCACCCCTACGGGCTTTGGAGGACAGGCTGGTCTCACAGCACCCTGCCAGGCTCTGCGAAAGCGACAGGGATGGGTGCTCCCGCTCAGGACAATCTCTGGGACATGGATAAGCAGGTCCCAGTAGGTAAAACAGAGGTAATACCACCCTTCTTGGGATGTGTCAGTCTCCTCCTGTGACAGACCTAGCACAGTGGGAACCTGAACTCTGTCTGGGTGTCTAGGTATTAAAAAGCATTAAAAACCCTGTCGCACCGACAAAGAAACCCAAAGAGAAGCAGGTGAACCTGGGGGCTTCCAGCAGCCGCCTCTGACACACAGGCTTCCTCCCCCCACAGGCTCATTCCCACCCACACGGCAGACCAGGGGCTCCTGCCACAGTTGGGGGGCTAGCAGGGGGGCTAGCAGGGGGGCTAGCAGGTAGCACAGCTCTTGCTGGGGCAGCTCAGCCAGCCATGCCCAAAAAGGGACTTTGGGGTGCCCTGCCTGTGGCCACCTACTCTGCCAGCCCAAAGGGTGACACCATCTCCTGCTCCTGCCCACCCCAGGGACGTCACCTACAGGCCCCCAGCCCAGGGAAGGGGTGGGGGATACCCAGGAGCCTGCCCCGGGGCAGGGGGTACCAGGAAGCACCCACTGCAGGGACACTGCTTCGGCGTGTCTGGGCACAGGGCCATCAAACCTGCCCACCTAGGGGTGCCAAGCTTGGGAGGTGCACCGGGCTGGGGGTCCCTGGGGGGGACATGAGGATGGACACCGGGCTGGGGGTCCGTGGGGGGGGACAGACACCGGGCTGGGGGGCTGGGGAGGGGGAATGCACTGGGCCGAGGGTCCTGGGAGGGTGGGTGGGGGTAGTGCACCGGGCTGGGGGGCCGTGGGGGGGCCGGACACCGGGCTGGGGGGCCGGGGAGGGAGGGGGGGCGCACCGGGCTGGGGATCC
This sequence comes from Falco rusticolus, assembly GCF_015220075.1. Lineage (NCBI taxonomy): Eukaryota > Metazoa > Chordata > Aves > Falconiformes > Falconidae > Falco > Falco rusticolus. The sequence goes on from NC_051197.1 coordinate 25,788,833, forward strand.
GGGGAGGGCGGGGAGGGGCGCACCGGGCTGCGGACCGAGCCCTGCCAGCGGGGCTCTGCCTGGGGGCGAGGGAACGCGCATTCCCAAAGGGTCTGGGGGCTCCCCTCCCTGCTGGGGGGTGGGGGCGCCGCCTGGCCCTGGGGGGACCCCGCGGCGGCCGCGGTGCCGTTACCGATGTTGCGGTGCCCGCGGAGGTGCTCGAGCGCGGCGCGCTCCTTGCGGAAGCCGTACTCCGCGCAGTCGGCGGCGGGCGGGCGGGCCCCGGGGCGGCGAGCCGGGCCGGGCCGCGGCGGGGGCGGCACGAACTCCTTGACGGCACCGGGGGGGGCCCGCGGGTCCCCGCAGCAGCGCACCCGGTAGACGGAGGCCGAGGAGCCGCTGCCCAGCGGCGCCTGTACCTCCCACAGCCGGCCCAGCGCCTCCAGCAGCGGCGCCGCGCCCCACACGCACCCCGACATGGCGCCGCCCCGCCTCACATCGCCCCCCCGCCGCTCCCGCTGCCCCGCCGCTGCCGCGCCACCGCCGCCCGCCCCGGCGCCGGCCTCCGCCGCGCTCCGGCCGCCATGACACCGGAAACGGGGCGGGGCGGTGGCGGCAGCTCCCGGCGGGACCTCCCCTCCCGCGGGGCGGGGCCGACAGCGGGGCGGGGCCGACAGCGGGGCGGGCCTTGCCCGCGGGCCCGCGGCCCCTCAGCACCCGCGGCCCGGCCTCTCCTCAGGCCCGCAGCGGAAGGGCTGGGGTCCCCTCAGCCCCGGCGGTTCATCCCGTCAGCCCCGGGGCCAGTCCTCCCCTCCGCCTCGGAGCGGGCGGGCCTGTCACCTCAACCCCGAGGCCTGTCCTCCCCTCAAGCCCCGGAGCGGGTGGGCTGCGGTCCCCTCACCCCCGCGGCCAGTCTTCCCCTCAGCATAGGAGCAGACAGGCTTCGGTGCCCTCAGCGCCGGGGTTCTGTCCTCCCCTCAGCCCCGAAGCGGGCGGGCTTCAGTCCCTCAGCAGCTGTGGGGGTCCTACCCCCTCAGCCCAGCCACTGACTGGGGGTCCCATCCCCTCAGCACCAAGCTCAACCAGGCAGCCATGCCACGCTCAGCCTGGGCACTGCCAGACTCGCCTGATGAGTGCCTGGCTGTGCCACCGGGCCTGGCTTCCAGGACTGGGGTGCCCTTTGTAGGTGTCAGGCCTCTGGTGGTGCTTTGCGGGGATACTTCCCTTAAACCCATGGCTTAACACAGCAGACCCTGTCGTCCTATGCGATCAGTCCAGCAGTATGGAACTGGATGGCAGCTTTCTCCAGCTCCCCTCACCTCCATGGGGCTGGGCTGCCAGGGCCACTGCCTCACTCCTCGGCTGTGCAGCCCCCCCTGCATGAGCACCTGGCAGGTACCTGGCCTTGCTCAGGGGCTTCAGGGCTATACTGAGCTGGGGTTGGCAGTCCCCTTCCATCAAGGGACAGCTACGTGTCGGTGAGTAAAAAAGAAAAAAAAAATATTTATTGTGCAATCTGCATATTTTGTCCCAAACTACATACACACCCTAGACAACATAAATAGAGGGACTGGACCAGCAGTGAGGTTCTTTTGTGATTGGCAGGGTTGGAAGATGCTGGTTCCTCAAAAAGTGGCTACAAGCCCTTCTTTCCATGAACATATACAATGCAGTGTAGGTCTAGGCAGCATACACATATACATACTCATGTAGATTTCTGTTTGTGGGGTGGCATCAGCCATGCACAACATAATCACATTATACACAGGGTGTGTTATACCTCAGCACCGACCACAGGCTCTGTGCGTCTCTGGCATCTCCTTCGCTCTTGAGTGAGGCCTTCCCAGTGGCTGAGCACTGCAGAGCCCCAGCGCCACCACGAAAGCCACCACGCCACCAGGCAAGGAGGCACAGCGGCTACTCCCAGGGCAAAGGCAGCCATGCTCACAACCTCCTTCCTTCAGCAGGACCACAACGTGGCTTTGGGTGGTGGAAGACATTGCTTCAGCCCAGCCACCCTGTGTCGCCCAGGAGAAGCTGCGAGCAGAGGTACCCCATCCATGACTCCCTAGCTTCCTCCAGACAGAATCTGGTCTTTGGAGCTTTTTTTTCTCAAAAGCACTTTTGCAGTGAGGACGCATGTAAAAGTTCCGAGCAAAAAGTGCCATCTCACAGCTGCTTCCTTGCACCAGCCCAAGGGTCCACAGGCTGCCTAACCTCTCCTGTAATTCATGGCGAAACAATCATAGAGCAGTATCAGAGGACCGCATGGCTTCCTGCATCCCAGTCTCGCAAAGACATCACTGCCCCAGGAAAGGAAGGAGAGGGGTGGTGGGCTTCCTGCTTGGGTGGTGGCTGGGGCAAGACCAAGAAACAAGCGGGAGCTGGAGAGGGTTCTCCTGGGGAGCTCCACTCCCCACCAGAGCCAATGGCCAGCAGCCATGCGGCCCCAGGCATCCAGCCCCGCTCCCCACAAAGCCTGCACTGCAAGCGCATCTCCGAGGCTGGGGCTTCACTGCAAAGAGATGGCACTTGGGAGGAATAACGCTGAGGGGTCAGTACCTGGAGGCGGTCTGGGGCACATCTGCCGTCTGGCTCCCTGGCATCAGGCACTAGGGCTGGGTGAGCCTGCTGGCACCCCGGGACGGGGTATCTCAGCAAGCACACAACATAGGCTGGGAAATCCTCCGGACAGGGGCAGTCATCGCAGATGTGGGGAACAGTGTGGGACACTCACCCCGGCAAAGCCAACAGGGCTGGGGGCAGGCTGGCATTTCTGCTCCCACGCACAAGGACCCAGGCTGCTGGGCGAGCCCACCCTTGGTCCCCAGCTCAGCATGGCCCCTGGCTGCGGACAGGATGGTGGCGCCGTGGCAGGACGGGAGCTTTGCACTGACTGGGATGGGGCTGCAGAAACCATAGCAGGATGGGCCGTGCCCCCATGGGTGTTTGGGGAGAAGTGGGGTGTCATGGCTCCCCACACCCCACGCTGGGGCAGCAATGGCTCCTGCCACCCCAGCGCTCCCCCCACTCTCCAAAATAATGACCCCAAAACCAGCAAGTAGCAGCGAGAGACATGTTTGGGAGAGCCAGCCCCCACGGTGCCCTTGTCACAGCTCCCCCGCCGCTACTCGAAGGACAGTAGGTCGGGATGGGGCCCTTCCACCTCCCAGCTGGGGGTATGTGGCTCCGTCTGCCCCGTGCTCCCCGGTGGCTCATGCTCCAGCAGCCCCTGTCTCCGCGAGGGCTTCTCTGTGCAGGGTGAGGTCTCAGCAGCCCTCTCGCCCACTCGCCTCTGGCTATCCAGGCTGCCCTTATGGATGAGGTCGGGCACGGGGAGGGCACCGGTGGGCTGGTCCCCGCTGGACTCTGGGGTGCCCATCATGCTGGCAACCCCAGGGCATTCTGGAGGGGACGGGTCCCTCATCCCCGACTGCTCCTCTGCAGGGTCAGGGTGGGCTGTGGGCGGTTCAGGGGGCTCTTCCGTGCTGCTCCTTGGGCTGGTCCCTGCCGGCTGTGGTGCGATGAGCATGTCCTGTGGGGTCTTCAGGGCACGCGGCATCCGCTTCTTGGTGACAGGGGGCGGGGGTTCCAGCCGGGGAAAGGCATCCAGCCCCACAGCCCTGCAAGCACAGAGAAGTCACATACAGCCCCGTGCTGAGGCCCCTCCAGCCTGTCCCAATGGCCCCGCCGTGGGGTGTACGCCATGGAGGTGCTCACCCATCCTCACTAGCCGGCTGTCCCGTGTCCAGCATGGCCCCAGCGCTGGCGTTCACCTCCATCACTCCCACGACAGGGAGGCCGGCTGGCTCCTTGCGGCGCAGGAGGTCATTCACCTTGGCCCCCATGGCCTTGCCCAGGTTGCGGAGGTGCTGGCTGCTGGCGGGGCGGGAAGGCTGCAACGGGGTGCCCGCCGTGGCAGGGATGTGCTGTGGCCGGGGGGTAGGTGCCGTGCTGGCGCTGGCGTTCTCAAACATGCTCTGGTCCACTGGAGTGGGAAAGAGAACAGAGAGGGGGTGTGAGCCAGGCTGGAGGGGGGACCCTGGCAGGGATGGCATGTCCCAGAGCTGCCTGCCAGTTCCCAACCCAGCAGCATGGGAACACAATCTGGGGGCTGGGGAGGCTGCTCCTGCGGCCCCGCAGAGGCTGTGGGCAGCCAGGCCATGCCAGGGCTGCACAGGGCAGTGCATGCACTGGGGATAGCATAGGGTGAGTTGGGGTAGCGGCAAGCCCAAGGCTCCACACTGGCACTGCCATCACACTGAGAGCATCTCTTACCTGACACCGAGTGACTTGGGAAGCAGGTTGTGGAAAGAAAGAGAGAGAGAGAGGATTTACCAAGGGAATGGCAAGGGGACAGCAGGCAAGTCCCTTCCGCGCTGCTGGGCAAGACGTGCTGCCGACCCCCTGCCCAGACCTGTCGTGCTGCCTGCAGAGACATCTCGTGTGGTGCCAGCCAGGCACCCACAAAGCAGCAGGGGCTCTCTGGGGGCACACACAGCCTGGGCTCTGCACTGCCCACCCCCACAAGGCTCCCTCTCCAGCCCAAGCTGGCTCTCCCCTTGCGCTGGCCAAGCTCCCCAGAGGTCCTGGGGGCTGAGCACACTGCCCAGAGTATCCTGCTATGTACTGCACACACGTGTGACATCATGCCTTTTATGACATCAGCCAAATAACAGCATGGGTACCGTGGCACAGGAGCCACACAGCGGCTACGCGAGGGTGATGGAGAGCTTTGTGGAGCCCACCGTTTCTATCAGGGCCATGCCCTGTGGCACCAGGACAAGAAGCCTGGAGGCCCCATGCCCCTGGGGCACTGCCAGCCTTCCCGGTGAGCCTGCCATGGGGAGGGCTCCCCCAGGCACAGCCCTGGCACTGCTCAGCTTCCCGCAGCACAGCGAGGGCTGGTGGGCAGGTGGCCACCGAGGGGTTTTGCTGGGCACATCCTCCTGCATGGGTGGGGAAAAGGGGACCAGGTGGGTCTGTGGCAGCGGGTGCTTTCTGGGAACCTGGTGGGCTCATGCAGTCACACTCCACCTCTGAGCTACACTGGTTTCTCCCCTGTGTCTTCCCAGTAGGAATCCTCAAAGTTGTGGGTGCTGCCCCTAGGAGTGCCAGCTCAGTCCCCACCTTGCTGCCCCTGTGCCAGCCAGCGCAGCCCTCTGCGAGACGGCTCCAGCCGGCTGCTGGGTGAGCCCGGTGCTGTGCTGGTGCCTCAGCGCCCACCACCACCCTGCGCCCATCTCTACCCATGCCCCATGAGGGGAGGGATGCTACCCTCCATGCCGGGGGGACATACTGGGATAGAACCAGCCACCTCTGCATCCCATGGAGACACAGAGGAAGGGTCTCCAGCACAGCTCCCAACCCTGCAGGGGCCAGGTTCTTACGGGGACCCGTGAGTCACTGCAGACCCTTTCCTCCGCAGCCAGCAGCCCCGCAACCCCATCGGTCAGTGAGCCCCCTGCCAGTACCTGCACCATCTACCGGCCCTGGTGCTCGCCCTACAGCTACTTTGTGTGCACCGAAGGAGCCACCCAGCAGCACTGGGGCTGCCTCTCCTGCGGCTCAGCCACCAGCACCCAGGAGGACGAGGAGCCTGATGACCTCTCAGAGATTGTCTGCTCCTCCTCTGGCTCCTCAGACGAGCCCCAGCCCCCCGAGTGGGACAGGCTGGCCAGCAGCAGAGCCAGCATCATGGTCGGGGACATCCTTGCTGCTTCCCAGGGGCAGCCAGTGACCCGGCACGGCTACCAGTGCATGTCGTGCTGCCGCCTCTTCCCCACACTGTGGATGGTCAAGACCCACATCCAGCACAGCTCCCAGGAGGGCTACAGCTGCAAGGTGTACTACCGCAAGCTCAAGGCCCTGCAAGGCGCAGGAGGCTGCAGCTCCCAAGGCAGCGGTGCAGCCCAGCCAGCGGTGCAGCCGCCGCGGGAGGGCACTGCTCCATTGCTCCTGCCGGCGCCGGAATAAATCGTTTTAGGAGCAGCCAGCCCCGTCTGCCTGCTGCTCTTGCCTGCACAACATTTCCGCCATCCTTTAAGAGGCTCTTCCTGACTTCTCCTTCCCCAGCGGCCAAAAATCGCACGAGCCCCTGAAAGCGCCGCTTAGCATCTCTGCAGGGAGCTCTGCTGATGCTGGGGGTGCCCCGGCACCCATGAGCTGTGGGGTCAGCCCTGAGACGAGCCTGGGCTGTGCAGTGGCGGAAGGGGAAGGCTGAACCCCCCGCTACTCCCAGCAATGTTCAGGCACCTCGCTCTGGTGGGCACAAACGAGGGTCCCACTGGGGAGGGTGCTTAGGTTGGAGGGGTCTGTGCAAGGGATGCCACAGCCGGTGCTGACTCCCAGCGTGGAGGGGGAGAGAAGTACAGAAAGAGAGTCAGTGAGAAGGAAGAGACAACAGAAAGCCTTGAGAAATAGAAAGATTTATTTAGCAAAAGCCAGTCGACTAATGACAACACCCAAGGGTTAAGTGCACTTACATTGACAGATTGGTTTCCCAGATAAGATTGAGTCAACAGTTAGTAACACAACAGTTGTAGGAAAAGAAAGGACAAAAAAATATAGCTATAAATCCCCAGTCAAGGCCCATAACAAAAGTGAGAGGCTAGAGAGGCATCTTGGAGGCAGCGCTGACTGAGGAGAAGGATCATTTACACATGTACACTTGTGGTGCAGCGGGACGCTGGCAGGGTCCCATCCAGCTCCAGCAGCACCCTCAGCCTGTGGGGCACCCACCACCGTCCCCTGCGCGCAGAGCGCTGGGCAGCAGCCTGAGCCCGCGGCTGGTCCCGACAGCTCCTTGTGGGGCACAGCCTGGGCTGGGCATGTGTGGCAGGGACGGGCAGGAGCAGTGGTGTGGGGAGATGGCTCAGCCCTAGCTGCTTTCTGAGACAGCACAGCCTGGAAGAGAGCTCTTGCCTGCTGCTGCTCCTCCCAGGCTTTCCCTTCATCTGCCCTGTGCATAGGGCCAAGCTCCTGCAGTCCCCTCTCCTGCGCGATCTGTCTGCCCACATGGAAGTCGCGCTCTGAGCTCACCCACACATCCCTACGCTGCCTGCACCACGTCCTGTGCATGCTGTCATCCCCGCCTCTTCCCTCTGGGGAGACCAGCTTCCCACCCCATGCTTTCACCTCCAACCACTGTGAGCTGGCAGTGGGGTGTCGGGGTCCCCAGCAGAGGGGCTGGCACACAGCAGGGTGGGACAGGACATATGGAGGTATTGGTGGCCAGAGGACAGGAGCACCCGTGTCCCAAACAGCACCCACTCCCACTCTGCCTCCTCCATGGCCAGTGCAGGGGGCTCCCCTGGACACCAGGCCACTGCTAGGGACACCGAAACACATCCATCCCTCCCACTAGGACTCTACTCCTCACAGCACCCAGCCTCCTGCGGCAGAGGGTGCATAGCACAGCCCGTACCGACCCCGAGGGTCTCACCCACACCTCACTCCTCAGCAGCTCTCAGTTCCAAAGGGCAGAAAGAAGTGATGGACCTTCCTCAGCAGCTGGGCTAAGCCCTGGAGGAGAGCAAGAGTTCATGTCTGGGAGATCCTCAGCTAGGGGTTAGTTGCAGGCAGATCTAGCAGAGACAGAGCTGGCAAAGGCAAGAGCAGCAGGGAAGCAACAAAGCAAAGCAGAAGCAGGATAGAAGGGTGTATGGGGAGGAAGGTAACGGTGCCAATTCCCACCTCATCCATCGAGTGTTTCCACAGGGAGCAGGGGGGACATTAGGACTGGTTCACACCCCTTCAGCTGTGGCCTCTTACAGGCTGCAGCAACAGGCAGCTAATAAATGTGTTTGTAGAAAAGAAACAAGCTCTGGATCCCTTGGAGGTTGGGATGATCTCCAGGCGGCTCTCAGCCATGGTTACCTTGGGTTCTGGTGGGGGATTCTGAGGTCTTGGATTCACTTTTCTGGAGGGTACAAACCAGAGGCAGGAAGGAGCCCCACTGCAGAAGAAGCAGTTTGCTCCCCATCAAGGGGTGGCAAATGTGCCCATCCCTGCACAAGGTCGACACCAGCACTGCATCCCCCAGCCCTGGTCTGGGAGCAAACAAGTGCTGGGAAATGGGAGGGGTTTCTACAAAGCAAAGCAGGGAGCCTGTGGTGATGGGGGGTGCAGGGAAGTGCTTGAAAACATGACTTGAGAGCACCAGAAAGGCTTTGAAACCTCGCAGCCATACCAAGGAGCCCAAGGACTGGACAATGAGGGAAAGGACACTCCACAGCCCCGTGCTGTCTGCCCTGGCTCCCTGCTCCGCACCAAGCCATGCCTTCCTCTCTGCTCCGCAGCCTGGGAGAGAAGTGGGCAGTGCCTGTGTGACCTCCCTCTGCCTTAGGCTGGGACAAACCCTGTCCTGGAAGCGCCACAGACACCATCACCTTGCCAGGAGCTGCTTGTGCCCGGCCACCCTGCACAACCTCACCTCATCCCATCCTTCCAGCTCCTTCCCAGGCTCATCTCCCGCTGCTTCACCTCTCACACGCCCTCGCTGACAGCGCACCATCACCAACCCCAACCACCCCGCTAGCATGGCCCTGGCCTCGTCCCCCACCCTCTCCGCCACGCAGAGAGCCAGACCACCCACCAGCAGCTCTGTCCCTGCCCACTGCCCTGACGCTGCCTCCTTGGTCCCTCTTGTCCCTGCTCACTGCCCCATGCCTGCTCTCTCATTCTCCCAGCGAAAACCTCCACCTGCTTTACTGCTGCCCCACCAGCAGCAGTGGCTAATCCAGCAGGGAGCCCCTTGTTTCTGCCCAACCTCAAAAGGCATCTTGTGGACCTCAGGGACCAAGGGGTAGCACAAGCGGCTGTCAGCTCACTGTCTGATGCGAAGCGGGGACACTCCAGCTCAGCACACAAGCCCATGCACGCCAGAGCGCAGCACACCCAGCGCACCCCCTCGGCACGGCTGCATCCTCACCTCCGCACACCTCCCGGCCGCGGGCTGGAAGAATCGCGCTCCCTTCTCTGCCCTCTCTCCCTCTGGGCTGTCCCATCCCTGCCAGGGCCAGGGGGCTACGGCCAGGGTCCACCCCAGCTCCGGCAGGGCCCGGCTGCTCTGCACCACCTCCTGCTGACCCCTACACCGCGATCTCATCCTCCAGGCTGTCACCCAGGTCCTGCCTGGGCTGGACATGGAGCAGGTGCGGCGGTTCCTCCTGGGACCAGGAGTCGCGCTCCTCGCTCTCGTCCGTGTTGGACTCATACTCGGAGGCGATGCCCGACTCGCGGAACTTGATGAGCTCCAGGCTGCCCAGTGCTGGCTCCGGGGCGGGTGGCCCCGAGCCTGGCAGAAAGCGGTAGCACTCCAGCTTCACCAGACAGTCGTTCCTACCTATGGGGCTGCCCAGGGTGCTGGGGAAGCCTGAGCCAGAGCCCAGCGGTGGCGGGTGGGTGTCCTCGGGCTGCGGGGTGGTCGGGTCGCAGAGGACGGGGAGGACGTTGGAGCGGAAGGTGATCTCCAGCAGACTGTCCTGGGAGCCCGCTGCAAGAGAAGGGCACAGCTGAGAGACAGGCAGTGCCACCCCGGCTCGCCTGGGCATCCCCCGGCCACCACGGCTGGCTGCAGACTGGCCAGCGGAGGACGGTCTGGGGCCGTTTCGGTGTCAGTCTCCCCACTGCCACCATTTGGAGGGGCTCATTTGGTGACACTGGTGCCTGGAGCTGCTGCTGGCCAACGAAGAGCCAGTTTTGCAGGACAAAAAGTTGTCTGTCTCCCACCCCAGCTCCTGCAGGGAGCTGAGGGCCACATCTGCTGGAGAAGAAGGTCAAGGAGGGGCTCTTGGGCAGGTAAGGAGCTGGCCTAGAGCACACAGCCACTGGGGAAAGCAGACGTACAGCTGATAGCCGTATGTGACTGCCTGTCCATACAGCCCTCCCCATGCCCCTTCCCACGCTGCATGCAGGCACCCTGCCGCACATGCACAAGCCAGGCCAGAAGGGCACTAATACTTCCCTACACAAAACCACTGGAAGTGCACAAAAACCCCAAGAGAAACAGGCACATGCATGTCCTCCACAGACCCAGCTAGCTGTGAGAGAAGAAGAAAGGGCAGGAGCGCTTACTGGTGGTGTTCCCCGCCAGCTTCAGCTCCAGCTCCTGCACCTGTTTGACCAGGAGCGAGATGTGCTGCAGCAAGTCCTTGTTCTGGAGCAGGAGCTGGTGCACACGAGCCTGGGCCTCCAGCCGCGCTGCTGCTTCCGCAGCCAGCTGGTCCTTCAGCAAGTGGACCTGTGTGATGGGAAAGTAGGGGTGAGCATGTGGGAGATGCTGCTTGAAGGCTGAGAGCTTCAACTCCGGCCACCCCTGCTCATCTACCGGGGCTCACCAGTATCCCACCAAGCTTTGATGAAGAAGCGCAGGTATCCGCAGGTACCCGCAGATGTGATGGGGAGCGGGAGCAAGCAGCAGTGTTGCACCAGGGCACAGAAAATCTAGCGCATGGTCCCCTGGCCTCTCTGATGGAAAAGCCCAAGGCAAAGGGAGGTGGCACTGACTGGAACTCTTGGCCAGGCACATGTGCCATGAATGCACAAGGAAAGGGCAGCCCAGAAGGAAGCCAGATGGATGCAGAAGAGAAGACAGGCTTGACCAACTGGATGGTGCTGGGGGTGCAAGCCAGCCCTGGCCGAGCTGCCTTTCTGGGCAGGTTTCCCAGAGACAGGGTCCTGCCAGCGGCGCCTGTCGCTAGCAGGGGCTGGAGCATCAGAGCTGCCCTGGAGCTGCAGGCAGCTCCGGCTGCAACAGGCACGACACGCCTGGAGCAACACAGATGGCAGTGCTGCTGGGACACGGTGGCTCTGGGGATGCGACCTGGCTGCTCGCTCTGGCCCCGGAAAGAAATGCCTTAATGTTAGTCCAGGGGAAGTCCATGGGCAAGAAGATGGTTAATTTCAGCACAACTACGCGTATGCAAGCATCTGTACCACCAGCACCACGCCCCAGGGAAGGTGGGATGCTGCTGGGTGAGGCCAGCCAGGAGCCCCTGCCAGGGGCAGCTTGGGCAGCTCTCTGGTCTGAGCTCAAGCAAGGAGAGCCCCAGGAGCGTACTCTGGACACGGGAGAGCAGCGCGGAGCCACCCGGAGCCCACACCAGCTCAGCACCCCTTCCCTGCCACCCACCCACAGCTCCTACAAATGCCTGCAAGGACTGCACCAGCCACAACTCATGGGCAACTGGGAGAGCACAGATTAAACATCAAACAAAAAAACCTCAAAACACAAAAGCCCCACCAACAAACACGAAGAGTTTTACCTTGGCCTGGAAGGTGACCTTGGGGAAGAGGAGGGCTGCTAAGGGTGAGGTGCTGCTGCGGCTACAGGGCCCCAAAAGCAGCCCAGCTGGGGACCACCTGCCCCCCTGGATGGGTACCAGGAGGCAGTGCCGGTGCTGCCTGCTTTGTCCTGAGCTGCCCAAACGCAGCCAGCGAGGCAGCGGGGCAGTGCCCTTGGCAGAGCAGTGCTGAAGCGCAGTGAGCTCGAGGCCAGGCCAGGGGCTGGGACTTGCAACTGCCCATGAAGTCAGACCAAGGGCAAAGGGGTGCAATACTTTGTACTCTGAGCAGGCAGCACAGAGAGAGCCCTTTTGGTTTGCCTGTGGGCCATCAGCCAGGTGAGACACTCGACACCATTGCAGCAGGAGCAACAGTCACCTCCTCCTCCTGCCGCCACTGGTAGGGCAGGGCGGGCACGGCAGCATGGTGGGAAAGGGACTCTCTGCCCAAATACTGGTGGGTGAAGCAGAGACCCCAAGCCGAGCTGGCAGGGATGGAATCACATTTAAATGTTAAGCGGGTGCCAAAGCTTGGTGCTGGCAGCGTCAGCCTGGAAATCACCCTTCCTTGCAGCCCGTAGCTGTCTCCACCACAGGTGCCTGCAGCAGGGGCCAGGTGATGCTCATGTGATGCCAAGAGAAGATGCAAGCACAGCCCAAACATCGTATCTTGCATATCTGGGACAAGACCCATGAAGGACTCCTGGCCTTAATTCAAGACAACGAACTCTCACAGGTATCTGGAAACGTCTTGCAAAAGCAAGTGTCTGGTCAGTGAGGGAACTAAATGGCGTCTCATCCTCACCCAAGTAATTACAAGCCAACATAATTACAGGATGGTCCCCGTAGCAATAGACTAAGCACAGGCCCTGGTCAGCACAGTGGATCTCCCAACTTTGTTAGTGAAGAATTAAGCCTGTGCTCACCACCACATGTTCAAAGAAAAATTGACTCGATACTTTTTGAGAGAAGATGACAAATGCCATTGACAGAGGTGTTGATGTAATGCATGCAGTCATCTGAAAGGCATCTGACATGATAGGACCCAGCTTTCTCATTAATAAATTACAATACAAAATCACCACAGTGCGCACTGAAGAGACTGGGGAGCAGCTCAGTGACAAGAACCACCCTGGGGGTGGCCAGGGGTCCAGAGCAGGGCATCAGCTCTTAAGAGAGAGGGGGGTGAGGCCACTGGCTGCCATCCCAGGAGCCAGCCAAGAAATGGCATTAGGCTATTCCATAAGAAGAAAAAGAAATTGCCACCACAAGGCTCTGCAGCTACACAAAGACTGGGAATTACTGAAGGTGAGTAGTCCCTACCGCAGAAGCACTGCTTGCCTGGCAAGCTTTGCCTGTAGCAACACCATACTTGAGCAGACATCAAGGATTCCCCGAGGATGCAGGTCCCTCTTCCAGAAGGGAAAGCAGCTTCCCAAGACCATGACCCCAGCAGCCACATGGGCTCTTGGGGCAGCAGCTTGGCCAGAAGGACCAATACTGACTTTCTGATGCTGGAGCTGATTGCTCAGGCCAGAAAGAAGGTCGAGCAATTGCAGAGAGCACCGAGATGGGTCAGGGAACAACTAAAGCTAAGGTAATCAGTTGGATGAAGCAGCTAGAGTTGCTTAAATGAGAAATACCGGCACGGAGAACGAGCTGTCAGCTGCACAGCCCAGGCAGCACTTGGCCGGGGCAAACGCTGAGGCCAGGTGCTGGCAAGCAGACAGGAGCCAAAGGACCAAGAAACCTGGTGGCACGCAGACCTAAGCACCTCATCTTTTGTGCAGGGGCCAGGGCAAATGGCCACTCCTCTCCCCTTGCTGCAGAGCCCAGGAGGCAGCCCCTCCCCATCCCCTGTGCCCCAGCTTCCCCCACAGCCACCACCTCAGCATCTGGGCCTGGAGGCAGCCTGCCCTCCCCAGGGAGCTGCCCGCCTTCAACACCGCCTCGGGCAGGAAGCCTGCTGCTTCCCCTGGGCAGAGAGCGGAGGGGAGAACCTGTGCCACGGCTACTTGTGTCTGCTGCTGCTGCTGCTGCAGGAGCTGCTGGAGGAGCTGCATTTGGTGGTGGGCAGAGAGGGGTGTTCCCAGGTCAGGCAGCTGGGCGGACGAGGGCAGCAGCATTTTGGGCGACGCCGTCAAGATATCTTCAGGGTGGAGGCAGCTCTGCAAAACACCAACATCAAAAAGTGTGATCTTGTGCCCCTCGCCACAGAGAGCCACCAGGCACACACGGGCTGCGGCACAGAGAAGCCCCCAAAATACCCAGGAAAGAAGCTGCTGCATTCAAAGCAAATGCTCGCTTTGCTGGGGGTGCTGAAAAACTTCAAAGACAGTATTTTTTCAGTATTAAACACAGCCCAAATACTTCTGTAGAAAACTCCCGAAAGTGCTGATGCTTCTCATGAAATTTCCAGTGTATCAAAACAGTCTTTTTTTTTTTTTTTGCGTGCGTGAAAAAATCCCTATCAGCTCTGCCCCAGACGCTTTCCGTGTGGCTGCACACAGCTGAGGCTCAGCACAGTGCTCTCCGGAGCGCCCTGGGCCCGGAGCCAAAGGGCTGCCCTGCGGCGGCAGATGGCTTTGACCGAGGAGCTGGGGAATGCTGCACAATCCCTCCGGATCCTGGGGCCCCTGGGATGCACATCAGAGCCGCCGGGGCTGGGGCCGTACCATGCCCTGAGAGCGGAGGGCAGGGACCCACGCACCTTGGCGTCGGCATAGGTGGTCGCCTCCTTGCCCACAGCGTCGAGGTCGGTCACGCCGCGGCTGAAGTCGAGGATGTCGGCTCCAGGCAGCGGCAGCTCCACGGCATCAATGTCCGTCTCCTCTGCTGAGGCGGCTGCCCTCTCCACGCTGGTGAGGCGGCAGGCTGTGGGAGCAGCGTCAGAGCAGAACACAGCCCGTGTGGAGTGGGAGCTTGCTACGCTGCGCCCACGGCATGGTGGGCGATGCCCACCGGTCGGTCCCCACCGCCCCCATGCCACCCACCCTCCGGCTCTGGTACGGAGGTATACAGCTGTGCTTCCTGGTGCTGCTTTGAATGAGGCTTGTGGCCAAAAACACAGCCAGCCCCAGCACACCAAACCTGGGGAACAGCTGCCAAAACCCCTGATGTGAGACAAGTGGGCCACCAAGAGCAGGAGACACAGAGACAGCTAAAGAAAGGTAAACAAGAGATTACAGTGGAAAAAAACCCACTAAAAACAGATGCTCAGAAATCCCCAGGGAGCTGTGTATCACGGCCAGGACATTGTGTGGAGGAAAACCAAACAATGACCAGTCCAGGACAGCCCAATGATTAGGTCATCACAACAGCACTGGTTGCAAAGGCAAGCAGGAAACGGCGGCACAGCCCAGGCTGCTCCTGTTGGGATGGGGGGGATCCAGCACCTGGCCGGGCAGGGGCACCCACCAGCATCCCAACGGGCACTGGAGGCGTTTGACCAACCTCTTGCAAAACATCTGCCACCCCTCCACGGCAGGCACCAGCACCAAGGAGCACAGCAGCTTCCCGGGGCCCGGCAGAGCCTGGGGTGATGAGGCTGCACCAGCAGCCCCCCAGCCAGCAGCACGCCTCCCTGCACCCTCTGCCCATGGAGCTGATAAGGGGGCAGGGGGTCCGCAGGCTGCCTGCAGCTCTGGGAGCTTGATGCAAGACCCCAAGTGCAGCTTCACACATGCAGGGAATCGCAGAGCGCCAGTCCCGGCCCCGGGAGCACCTCGGGACATGAGGAAGGGCTGAGCTTAGGGCTTCTGTGGAAGCAGCAAGGAAATGTTTGCAGTGTGTGCAGCCGAGCACGCAGAGTACTTCGGCGCCCAGCAGAGTCCCTGGTGCTGCTAATGGGCTCCCAGCAAGGGGGATGTCTGCGAGGATGATGGCTAACACCTAGCGAAGGCTCCTTGCTGGGCAAGATCCCAGCTTGAGCCCGAGGTGCCGCAGGCCAGATTGCTGTGCAAATCCATTCCCTGCAGGTGTCAGCCAGCAAGGAGTGGCAGGGGAAGATGCTGACCCTGCAAACCACATCTGCCAGGCTCCAGGACCCGCATGCCACCCCTGCCTTTGCCCTCGCAGAATACCTGGGACATCCAGATCATCCCCATTCCTCTCACTGTCTCCGTCCTCCTGCCCATCTGCATTTTGCTGGGTGTGCTGCAGGCTCAGCTTGTGGCAGACCTCAAATGCCTGTCCCACCGTCCGGACGATGCGCATGGCTTGGCTCTGCAGCAGGCAAGGAAAGGAGAGAAGGAACATAACCTCAGCTGGGTTGCCCCTGCCCAGTGACCTCCCCAGCCTGGCACAGCTCTCGGGTCTTGGTGTGCTGCCACAGGGACTGAGGCACCAGAGTTCAGATCCCCAGGGTGCTCTGGGCCACCAGCTGCAGCACAATGCCATGGGGTCCTGCCCCAGCCATCCCACCGAGACCCTGCGATGGTTGAATGCACATCCCAGCATCTTTACCTTCTTCTTGGATTTGAAGACATTGCACCTGAAGACATTGCTAGACCCATCCCTGGCAATGTAGCTGAAGATCTTTAGGTCCTGGGAGTCATGAGACACATAGAATATCCTGCAAAGACAGAAAGGAAGGGAAGATATCAACATACATATTACCCACAGGCCCAGGAGACTGCCGAGGCCACAGCCAGTGCTTCCCAGGGCATGGGGTGCTGGCAGATGCCCAGCCTCTGCAGCACATCCCTGCTAAAGCCCATTAGAAAATTTTTTGGCAGTGGTTTTGCCTTGGCTGGAAAATTAGCCTGCTGACTTGGCAGCAGCAAGCATTCTGCAAAGGCAGCATGGGGCTTTCTCCGCTCCGCCCCCAGGTACAGGAGTCCCAGAGCCCTCCAGGGACAGAGAAGAGCAAACCTCACCCCTCTGCTTTGCCTGCTCAGAGAGCTGGCCTCCTTACTGGGGTGCCTGCTGCTCCCTCCCTGGCATGGCTGGGGCCCTTTCTTGCTCCCATCAGCTTCCCCAGGACACGGACACCTCATGCTCTTAGCTTTTGCCAGCAAGATGGAAGAAGAGCGATGGGCAGTTTTGGAAAGCACAGCACGTGAGGGGAGCTGCCCTCTGTGGCGACAGCAGCAGCTCCGCACAGTCGGTCCCCAGTGTGGTGCTGGTGTGGCATGGGGTAAGTGGCACGGTGGAGCCACACGAGCCTCTGTCCCCTCACCAAGCAGGCTCACCTGTAGATGGGATCGTGCATGACGAGCATTTTGTTCTCATCCCAGGCCCATTCTTTTTTCTGCAATGAAAGAAGCTGAAAATGAGTACGTCAGATGCTGCCCCTGAGATCAAGGACAGGGCAGACCATCCAGGGACAGACCCGGGAAGCTCTTGTCACAGCTCTGCTGCTTTTCCCCTGCAACCCTTTGCCAAGGGACAGGTCTTGATGGGGACCAGCCATGTCCCACATCACCTCCCATGTGGGCCCCTGAGCCTCTTCTACACCTGCATCAGGACTGGCTCAGCCACCCTGAGAGTACTGGCCCATCCGAGGCTGATTCCAGCCCCTCCCTCCTTCTCTCAGTGCACCAGTACCCCAGAAATTCAAGGATGCTGCAGGTCCCTGCACCGTGAGGGGAGGGCTCCTGCTGCTGAGGCACGGCTGCCTACCTTCTTCTTCTTCTTCAGAATGACCTTCACGCCGTCCACCGACACAATGAGACTCACTTTCTTCTTCTTGATATTCTTGGCTTTAAACTCATACTGCGGGAGATGGAAGAAAAACCTGAATTAGCCTCCCGGCACCAGGAAAGCCCCAGGGAGGACTGAAAAGGCTCTGCTGGGAAGGGGCGAGAGGGACAGGGAAAGGTTTCCCTGATCCCAGATGACTCCCTGAGCACATGCCTCCATCAGCCTGCGCACCCACACTAGGACAGCACAGGGGGGGCCCTGCAGTGTCCCCATGCCCAGCAGCTGGAGGAGCACACCCCAAGGCAGGCTGGCTCCTGGATGTGGATAATGCTTTGCTCAGCTCAGGATGCTGCTGCAAACATGAACTGGTGTTTTCCACTTGCTCTGGCCCTCCAAAGGGCTGTACTTCCCTGGAAAGAGACTGCCACCTCCCCGGCACTGCCAGCCCCCAGGGCCGGCCGGTCTGCCCTGCTGGCTTGTGGCCATTGCTGAGCTCTGGTAAAGGAAACGGCATTTCGAGTGGGGGTTATTTTTGGGCTCAGTATAGAACTGAAGGTGATTACTGAGGACTCTTTGAACCTCCCTCTCCAGGGGAGATGGGATAATGCAATTACCCACTTGAATTAGAAGTCGCTGGACAGGAAAAAAACCCAACAGGAACTTTCAAGGATCAGTGACTAAACACAAAGCTCTGGTCCAGCTCAGGGAGAGAACTAGAGCCCCCAAAATTCAGCCACTTTAGCATTTAGATTCTTACAGGCAGGGAGGGGGCTGGCAGGGGAATAGGCTAGATGAGCCATTTAGGCTGAGCAACCTCCTGCGGTGGGACTTTTGGGGAGTCCCATAACCAGTCTGCCACGGGTGCACCCACATCAGGTACCCGGTGTGCTGGTCCCACACGCAGGGTGCTGTGCACAGCCATAGGGACAGACCCTCTGTGCCTGCCCAGCAGCAGGAAAGCCCAGCAGCGGGAAAGCCCCGCATCCTGCACATCGCACACCCGAGGAAGAAGAATTTAATTTATCCTCTCATTATTTTGCCAGTTTCTCTGCAGAGGGAGCACAAGGCAGGCGCCCCGATGCAAAGCTCTGCCTCCAGTCCGTGCCGAGCCTCGAGCCTTGGTGTGACATTTCCAGCACTGCATGATGTATTAACTTTGGCAGCCAGAACCAGCAGGCAGGAAAAGCTGCTGGCCCTGACCTGTGATCGAATGATAAAAGAGCTGAAAGTATAATTCCTCAAAGCCATTTTAAAGTCCACTGATGGGGATGGGAGATACAGATGACTCAGAAAACAGCAGGGGGGGTGGGGACGGGACACAGCTCTGCCCCCCTCAGTGCACAGACCAGGTGAGTTGTACAAGCCCACCCACTATGGGGCTGAAGCCGTGGTGATGGGCTCGAGAAAAAGCAGAGCTCAGGCTCCCATCATGGCTACAGCCAGCCTCAAAATCCCCAGCACATACCTGTATGCTGCTTGCAGGGCTCATTCTGCAGGGAGAAGGGTCTCACCAAAAAGCCCATCAGGGTCCCTCTTGTATTCCCCTTCTCTCATAGTCCCCTTCCCCATCGTTACAAGCAGAGGTGAAACCGCATCCAAGAACTCCCTCTCTGAGCCTTGCTAAGACACCAATCCAATAGCGAGGTCACAGCAGTGTCTGGTACCTAACACTAAAGAAATGTCTTGACTTAGCTCTGTAAAGGTGAGCTCCAGCCCAGCTACCTTGCATTAATTAACCCAGCAGCACCTTCTAAAGCTCTGCATGCCGTTGTTTCAGGAGCCGTGGCTGAGCTGGATGCTCTCTGCAGCACCCACAGTGATGCATGGCACCTTGTGGAGCTGCAGCCTGATGTTATTGGTCCTAACCATCATTGATTATAAACAGCAAGTTGCATTTCCACGTGCCTGGAGCGTGGGGTTTTCTAGTTCTGGGCCATCCCAAGTGCTAATTAATGATGGGCTTGGGAAGAAACAACAACCCTGAAGAAATATCTCAGGGGTAAGAGACTGATTTTTAGCCTGGTTTGGGGGTGAGTAACAGCCCCAGGACAGCAATGCAGACAGGCCAGGATGTTTCCACAAAGATGCGACCTCAGGCTCTGGCACTTGTTTTCAGGACAGAATGCAGATGCAAAGCTCCTTGGAGAAGCGTCCACAATCCCTGGCTGCAAGGCAAGGCAATTCTGCCCGGGCTCGCCCCGAGCCTGGCATAGCGGAGTGCCATGGAGAAAGCTGTTTTGCCTCTGCCACGCTGAAGCCCAGTCCCTTTGTGTTGACAGCTCACGGCAAAACTCCAATGAGACTGACTGGATCAAAGAAGTCAAATTCTCAGACAGGTCGACCAGACCAGAGTTGTTAAGCCCTTGCATAAATCCAGGCCCTTATCCTGATGCCGAGGCAAAAGCAAAGCTCCTTTGCAAGTCCGAGCCATGCGCTTAGAGAGCTACGGCACATCCCGCCCCAACCAGAGCTCACAGGCGCAATCGCTCCGACGAGTTCAGATGCTCTTTGGGACACATTTCCCATTCATGAAGCGCAGCTCTAGCCAACTAAAAATCTTAATGAACTCATGCCCACTGGGGCTTTAATGAAACACTAACCATAATTTAATAACAAATTAGCACGGAAGAGGATTCAATAAAACAGCAATTCCACTGAGCCGCCACACACATCCCTGGGCTGCGCAGGGCAGCATGCCGAGTCCCACCGGCCAGGAGATGCATCGCTGGTTTTGAGGGGCTTTCAAATTTGAGTTTGGGTGAATAGGTGCAAGAAAGCGAGGAAAAAGGACCCAGGAGAGAGGAGCAGCAGACCAAAACCAAGAGGAAGCTCTGCAGAGCCTGGCACACCGTTCTTAGGCTGCCACCCCACTTCTTACAGCCACAGTGTGCAATTTGCTCTTTGTTCACAAAGCTAATTCAGCAAATCAGCGGGATTTAACCCCAAGCAGTACCTGTGGCTAGAGTCCAAGGGGGCATCAGGCTTATGTAGTTCCTCTATGTGAGATTTGAGCCACAGAGACTGTAAGGGATGAACCCCAAACTGCGCAGGGCAGAACCTGTGCTCAGACCTGCCGGCTCATGGCGCAGCAGTTCATGTTGGCAGTGACAGCAGCTGCCACAGCCAGCCCCGCTCAGTGCCCTGCCATGCCAGGGTACTGCTTGCTGGTTACGGCAGGAGAAAGGCACGTCTCACCACAAGTCCTTGCACACCCCAGCAAGCCCCCGCAGCTCCCGGGAAGGCAGTGGCTGATGGTCACAGTCAGCCGGAGGCACTAGGCGAGTGCCAGGAGCAGTGCTTGGGGCTGGGCTGGCTGCCCTGCGTGCACCCTGGCATTCCCCAGCCCGGGAGGGGTGGCTGGCCCTCTGCTATCTCCTTGGACTTCTCCGAAGCAATGGCAAATCCTTCCCATTAGCAGACTACAGGTGCCGGTATGGGCTTTTTGTTCCTGCTGGACATCTCAGATGGTCTCACTGACGTGGTGCACATCGACAGGACCTGCCCTTGCTAACACCTGCCCTGCAAGCCTCTTTACTTAATGGGGCCACAGAAAACATCTCTCTGTACAACTGATCAGGACCTCCCTGGCTTGGAGTTATTGTTGACCACAGCCTGTCTGCCCTGGGCACAGAGTTCTGCTGGGTCTGCCCACATCTGTCAACATCCCTCCTTCTGCTGGGGAACAGAGAGGGATGCAAAGCATTAAGATTTTAGCTTTCCCTATTGCTGGGAGGAGAGCAGAGGTGATGGCAAGGTTTGGAAATGCCACCGAAGGGACTTTGAGATGGTCTGCACAGCCTCAGCAGCTGCTGCTGAATCCAAACCCAACAGGCACTAGCTGACCCAGGGGAGAGGAAAACCTGCACATTTCCAGGGGCACCGGACCAATGCCATACACCCTTGCTGGGAACACGCCTGCATCCCCAAAGATGCACTAAAATCCACACCATGGCTGCTAACGAGCTTCTCACTGAGCCCACAAGCAAAGCAAAAGGGGGGTTTCTCAAAGCACACCAGCCCGGAGCCTGCCCTGCTGCTGGGAGAGGAGGGGGATGCTCAGGGGGAGCTTGCTGTGCATTGTGACAGGAGCAACAGGAGCGCCTCTGCAACTAGGTGCAGGGAGCTGGGTGACAGCAATTCACTCCGTGCTCTCTGGTACCCGCATTTCTGATTTTAAGTGACTACTTCAGGACAAAGACCCCCCACATTTCCCTCCACTGAGGGAACCAGGATGGTATCTCAGCTACCGATGCTCCAGCTCCAGCCTACTGTTAATAAAGAAAATTATATAGAATAATTATCCAGCGTCGATCAAGGAAAGAATGAAGATTTGTGCAACTTCCCCAGGATCCCTTTTTAGTTTCACACCACGCAGCATTTCACTGCCAAATGGTGTAACAGTCAGAGGGAGCTTTCTTGGCCTTCAACCCAGGTAGTTTGCCCATCTTGGGGTATGATTCGGATCTTTAAATGTCTGTAATAATACCGCAAGTTCGGTTAATTCTTGGCTACAGCAATGTGGCAATCCTAGAAGATAGATGGGAAATAATTTCAGGGAAATACACAGAAAATGGAAAGAGCGGAAGAGACACCAGTCTGTTCCTGGACTTGCACAGCTCCACAGTCAGTCTCCAGCTGAAGCTCTAAGCACTCTACTAAAATTTTTAAGCACGCATTGAAAATGAACCTATGAGAGAGATATATATAAAAATAATCAAGAAAAAAAGTACAGGTGGTCACACTAATAAAAAAGATCACTCATAACCCAAGCAGCTAAGAGGTGAATACAGATTATCCATTAATTTTACACTGCCCACAAAGAAGAGGTTCATCTTCCCAATTAGAAAAGAAACGTCCATTTAATCAGATCATGAGCACCTTACCATTCACCTGAGGTTAGTAGTAGTCTATTTTCAACATTTGCCTTTTATGCAGAGTTCACTATTTAAATAACTTTAGATGGAAAATAACGGCAGCTGGGGTATGCATCATTGTGCAACATATTCCTACTGGTGGAGTATTAAAATTGCCCTTTCTGGAGAACAGAGTAACATATGTTGCTTAATAGAGAGCGCATGTAACCTTGTCAGCTTAGAGTAAAATTGTGTATGAATCCAAGTATTACGGGTATGTGTGAAAAGCACAGAAAACTCAGCATCCTTAGAAATGTGTTATCCATCCCTGTCACGCTGTTTCTACACAGTAAAAGTGTAAGAAAACTTGTAACCACGCACTGCACACTAGGTTAGGCAGATCAGACACTAAAGAGGAGAGATGATGTCTTTCTAGATTCATCATATTCCCCCACCCCACCCCCCCACATTCTCAAGCACCTGAAAAAAGTTAACTTGAATAAAACTGGCCCCATTTTATTCCAGCCCATCTAAACTGCGGCGGGTACAGATTTAAGTCTGCCCACTAGCACTCTCCATCACGAAGGGAAGGTACCAGGAATATGGTACCAGGAATATGGTCAGGTTGTGCTAGCAGAACACAAATAAACAGAAAATTTTTTAATGAAGTTCCCCTAAATGCATCGAGCTGTCCCTGTCCCCTTCCATCCTCTATCCTCTTCCTCCTCTTCCTCATATTAAAAAAAAAAAATTACAAGCTTGTGCTGGGGAAAGAGCAGTGGTTTGAGAATTAACAAAATTCGGTGCTACTCTGCTAGCTTGGGAGGCAGGAGAAAAAAGATCTGCTGTAAGAAATAGCAGAGAAAGGGGGGTATTTTTCTGCCAGAAAACTGTATTTCTTTGTGTTTACATGAAAGGACACAAACCTGAGCAAAGTGGCATCTGGCAGAGCCCCTTAGCTGAGGGCGAAGGGCTGGCTGGCCAGGACCCTCCGACCTGTGCCTGCTGTGATGTCCCCGCAGCTCTCCCATGGCTCCTGCCACCCTTTGTCATGGGGACCCAACGGCAAGCACAGGGCTGGCGCTGGCCGGGGAGCGGGGCAGGGTGCTGGGAGCCGGTGCCCACTCCCTTGGCTCCTCCTCGCAGCTGCCTGGCACGGCAGCTAATAAAATACCTTCAGAGTTAGACTTTAACCCAAGGTCAGCTCAGGCTAACGAAAGACGTGGCAGACCAGTGAAAGCACTTTGGGGGGAGGAGTGGTTACTGGTTCTCTTGATGAAGAATTAACTTATTGCAAAATGACAGCTGAGGCACAGGCTCCACAGCTCCAAGTATTAATGACCGTGGGGGGAAACCACATACCTTGAAACTTCTGCTGCTGAAAACACAGAGAATGAAAGTAAATCTCAGAAAGGTACAGGAGATCAGGCACACCCCGCAGGAGGGAAGCCTGAGAAACCCTGCTAGGATCCTAACAGCAGTAATTGGGAGGAACGGCTAACGGCGGCACTGTGCAGGGGACAAGGACTTCGCTTTACTGAACACACAAGGAAATGGCACCAACACTGGTGCCCTTGGATGACTCACAGGTGCCCGCAGGCTGTGCAGGAAAGGGAACCTGGGAGGGACACAGGCCCCCTTCCTGGCCAGGGGTGCTGAGCTGCCCAGCCGATGGGCTTGGAAAGCAGAAGGAGCAGGTAGGCAGCACCTGCTGCCCGCTAGCCCTTTGTGGGGTAAACAACATGCAGAACTCAGTGCCAGGGTCCTGCCGAAGCACTGGCAGCACACCGCAGCCAGGAACATCTCATTGCTTCTTTTTTTTCCTTCTGGTGCTTTGCTAACTGGAGGAGAAGCGGGGCTTCCAGTGATGGAGGGGCTGCACCACCTCGAGGCAGGCAGCGCAGCGAGCACAGGACGGTGACGTGCCTGTGGGTCCTGTGAACCAACAGCTTCCTGGGCCCAAAGGCTGGCAAAGCCCACGCGTCGGCAAGGCACACGCTGCGCCCAGCTTGCCAGGTGCAGACACGCTGTGCGCTGGGACTGGCGCCACACATACAGGACGCATCAAATGCAACCCTGCCCGATAAGGATGCGCTGCAATGCCACTGTGCAGGATGAGTACTCATTAGAATCACACGGTACAAGCCCAGACAGGCTTATGTGGGCAAGAAAGCAGCACAGAGAAAGGTTTCCTGATGAGTTTCAGCCGGGAGCACTGGCCATCCAAGAGAAGTGTAAGCATTTCTGCTAAATGGGAGAACACGACCAGTATCTCTAAACGCAGTGGCAGAAAGATAAGAGCACTGGAGAGAAAGAGAATAATTTAAAATACAGCTTTGGCACAGCAGCAGACAGATGCAGCCTGGCCAGGAGTAGCCTCGCAGATCAGAAGAGAGTCCCTGACCCACACGGGTCTGGGAATATCAGAGTGGCGTGTGGCAGGCAGCTGGGCACAGCCTGCCACGGGGCAGGGAGCGCAGGCAGCACTGCCTCTCCCGAGAGCACGGCTGTCAGGCGGGCAGGGCAGCGGAGAGCCGGGGGTCCTGCCCTGCCCGCGGGGTCCCCAGGCGTGCAGCATCACTCCCTCCCGCTGCGGGCTGCTGCTCCCACTAGCACAAAGGCACATGCCAGCCCGCCCCTGCCCACCTCTCCTTCGTGCATCGCCCCAGCTCTACCGTGGCAGCAGCAGATGTCAGGGGATAAAGCAGCTGGAAAGTGTGATACCTCCCAGGAACGCGGTCAGCTTCATCCAAGAGGCGTTTCTGAACAAGGCTTCAAAACCTGACAGTCTGCTTTTCCAGGCTGCACTTTAAACCCACAGGGACTCAGGCTTGCGGGAGGGGAGCAGGCTGGAATACCTGCTTAGTCTACTAATCTGATCAGCAATAAATGGACTGAAACCCATTTTTAGAAGACTGCCTTAAGCTGCCCTACCAAAGTGCTGTGCTGCTGCCTGTGCCTGTCGAGGACTCCCCTGACCCTTTGCCAGGGGCATGGCAATCCATTGCAGCTCTGGTGAAGACATGTTACCACCTCAATTCCCACATGCAGCTGTAAAGTACATGCTGGCCATGGCCGTGGTCACGCCTGTGCACCACGCACCAGCAGGGGCTCACCCGTGGGATGCCAGCAGCACCTCCCTGCTCTCTCTTGGGGCTGGGAGACAGACAAGGACAGCAGGGAGATTTGGGGATCTCCTTGGTGTGGCCACTTTGCTTGTGCTCCCCTCTCCTGCCACCAAAACCTGGGACAAAACCAGCCTGCAGCACTCGCACTTGCGGTGGGGATGGCTCCCACTGCGGGGCATGAAATCACAGAGATGTTTCGGGGCAGGACCAAGATTCCTGCTGGCTCCATCAGCAAACAACTGCCAGCACGGCATGGGCAAACAAGCTGGATGCCTCTGCCATCCTACCAGCTCAGATTTGAGCTGCTCCTCAGGCTTACATTTCCCCCAACACACTGTCTACACCCCGGTGCTGGTGGTTTTGCCAGTAGCTAGACTTTAATCAAAGGGCATGGTAATTTGGAAGTGGGGGAGGAGTAATGAAGTATTGGATGCTTGTTCTTGGGCTTAACGATGCTTTTTAAAACTCTTCCATGGTTCCACAGAGTTTGCATTTGCACATATGGGAAAATGCAACTCCGAGGTGCATGTGTTTGTCTGAAATAAGATGATTTTGGTTCGTACTGACAAGGTCAATGCCTATTTTCCCATCCAACTTCAGGTTTAATTTTGGTATCCGTCTGTGACGGTTGCGAGTACTGATGGGTATAAATGGGAATCAGTCTAAAAATACCCATGTTGTGAGAGCAGCAGAGTTAAAGTTGCTTCTTTGAAACAATCCCTGGATCACAGCATACCCATTTATCACAGAAAAAATATTTTCCAATAACACTGAATACTTCACAATAAATTCTTTCTGCTTGGCTTGCTATTTCCTACCAGATAGCTGCCTTGATCTGCTTCCGCCAGCCTCCCCTCACCACCTGCATGCTTCACGGGTCGAGGTGGCAAACTGGGTCACATACAAAAGCCATCTTCCATCCGAGCAGTTTCACAGGAATCTCAGAGAAATCAGAACTGGTACCAATTAAATCAATATCAATCATAGGGTTAAACGGAGACGGTTCCTCTAGGAAGCACCTATTCTCACCCCCTCTTTTGCAGACTTCCATTTACAAGATTATTTACCTCCCTTACAGGAAATCCTTAGGGGTTCCATACCTCCTTGTCCCAGTCTTACAGTGTTGTGGTGGTTTGTTTTTTTTTTTTAAATTACATCAAATCAGAGATTCAAAGGAGACCTGAGACACACCAGCATATCCCCCCTCCCAAGGCAGCTTGCAGCCACTCTGTGTGCTGTGGAAGCCCAGCGCTGTGCAGAGGGGTGCAGCAGCACAATGCACATGAGGGATGGAGCCGGTAGTGCAGGAGCACGCTCCCCAGCAACACCCCTCAGCTCCACCCAGCAGCTCATCAAAGCCACCAACAGGTCCCTGCGCACGTGTTATTGTTCACTTCATTGGGGCTTAAGTAATACCAAGCTTATAAAAGAAAGCTGAGAGACCCCATCCCAGCACAACCATAATCGCACACACAGCGATGGCTCCGAGCGGCAGCAACTGCTCATGGGCTGGGAAAAGCAGTGCCTCTCAGCCAGGCCTGAAGGCCAGTGGAGACCGTCCCACAGGCTACCCCCTGCCTTGAAATTTTCTCTAGACTCCTTTCAGAAATCCAAGGAAGTGATAACAGCAGGGACCGGACCTGTGTGGGAGACAGCAGGCTCCCACCTGCCTTCACACGCTGCCATCTCCAATGACCAAGCACAGCGCACACAGATTAACTGGTGCATGGGTGCCTATGGGATACTGGTTGAACTGGTTGCAAAAATAACTAGGCTTTGAGCTGCTCCCTTCGGTTAACAAAAAGAAGGAGCAGGCTCTGTGTGCATCTGCAGGCACTGCTTTCGCACTGCTTTTCACAGCCCTGGAGACAGAAGACAAGAGATGAGCTGTACACATTTTAATATTTACCACCTGTTGCTAAAAGAAGCAGAAGCACATTCCTTGGGAACTCCACATCTGACTGGAATTTGTGGCATTTTTAATTAGATAAGCATTGGTTTGACCTATGCAGGCAAAGGCAGTGGCTGCACTAGCTGTTTGGTGACGGTTCCTCACAATCGCCCTTTGAAGGTAAGAAGCTACAATAGCCTTGAAATGGCCTCTACTCACTCAGCCTACAGCGGTTTCGAACCCATGTGCTAGAATGAGCTCAGCTTAACGAAAAGCATTGCCATTTGCAGAAGTTTAGTCATGCCTGTTTACAGTAATCCCTAATTAAACTCCTGCTTCCTTCTGGCGCGGCAAGAACCGATGCCCTGGGGGACCCCGGGAGCACGCGGTGCCAAGCAGTGCAGGCAGTGCCCAGCTGGGCATCTTCCACCGCCTCAGCAGGAAAACAACATTTCTGTGTTCAAGATTAGCTTTCTTCCCCAAATGCTTTCTTTCTAAGAGGGACCCTGCCTCAAGGCAGCTGAGATCATCGCCACCCCCACGCAGGGGGCTGGAGACCGGGCTGACACTGCAGGAGAGCGCGGAGTCGCCCCAAGTAGGTGAGAAAGAGAGGGGCACCAGAAGAACATGCCCACGCAGTGCTTCAGAAAGGTTTCAGCTCAGCAAAGCGAGCCAAATCAGAACACGGCGAGATTTACACCCTAAGTTGTGAAATACAGGATTTATTTTGGTATTTTTCTACTGTTCACCAAAGAGCTGCTCTCCCACAGTTGCATAAAAAGCTTGAGTAAGACCAGCTGAGAAGGCAGATGAGAACAGCCAGGTGGAATTACAGAATCATAGGATGGTTTGGTTTAGAAGGGACTTTAAAGATCATCTCTTTCCAACCAAGTTACTCCAAGTCCTGTCCAACCTGGTCTTGAGCACTTCCAGGGATGGGGCATCCACAGCTGCTCTGGGCAGCCTGCATCAGTGCCTCAACACCCTCGCAGTAAAGAATTTCTCCCCAATATCTAATCTAAATGTACCCTCCTTGAGTTTAAAATCATTACCCCTCATCCTATGGCTACAGGCCCTACTAAATACAGTGATGAACGGAAGGAAGGCAAGCTGGTAACAGTGTAACTAAATCAGCAATTATGAAATTCAGACAATTAATAAAGAATGAATGAGCAGCAGCATTAAATGCTCGGCACAGCAGAAACAAGCCAGCCCTGTGGGGCTCATTAGATGCTGGCAGTGCTCAACGATGTTTCTGGGTTGTAACTGGAGAAAAGAGGTAATGATTCGTATCACACTTGTTTCACGGTTCCTATTTCAGCAATAACTAATGCAGGTATTAAAAATCATTCACTACATTCTAC
The DNA here is from genome assembly GCF_015220075.1 of Falco rusticolus. Classification (NCBI taxonomy): domain Eukaryota; kingdom Metazoa; phylum Chordata; class Aves; order Falconiformes; family Falconidae; genus Falco; species Falco rusticolus. Next base: position 25,816,976 of record NC_051197.1, read on the forward strand.
ACGTTAGTCAACAAGTCAGAAGAACGTCCTTTAGAGAGATCTAGAAAGACTTACAGAAAAATTTCCAAGCTAATAAAAGCTCCAAGACTTTAGGCAGAGTTAGAAAACAGCCAGCACAGGACTTCATATCTAGCAAAAGGATTGCAGTACAACTTGGCACAGCATGAGTTCTATGCAAGTTGAAACCCTGAACTATCTCATTGAAATTAAGTGTGTACTTCACAAACCCATCAGTCTGGCTGAGAAACTGAAGAGAATACATGGCCGTTTCCCCCTTTGCGTGCGTTTTGACAAAAAACTTTATCTAAAGTGACCACACAGCCCAGATTAAGGGGCTAAAATCCACCTCACTGGTGGAGCCCCAAATGAAGCAATGACAGACAGGTGACAAAATGGTGCTGTGCTTCCAGGAAACCCCATGGCGAGGGGAGCACAGCAATGCTCACTTTTATGCAGGTCTGGAAGAAAAAAAGAGTATTTGCTCTCCATGTCAAGTGTACAGGAATTCAGCATCCACTCATTTCAGGTTGATTTTACATGGCACTGGCCAAGCAGCCTCCCAAAGGAAAAAGGAACAGAAGCTGCATCCACATGATGCAGAAATGCATCCTAAAAAACCCCTGGAGACATTGATAGGAGTCACCCAGTGGAAAGGACACTGAAGAGCGTGTGGTCCTGGGCACATGAGCAGGGCAACATGTAGCAAAACAGCAAGGTGATACTATCTCAAAACATGCCACTGCTGGAATCACTACTAATACCCATCCTGACATAAAACGTTCTGCTTTATCATACACTTGAAGCAACAGAAAAGAGTTTAGAAAAAAGCAACAGGAACATGAGGCAGGTTTCTCAGACTCTGAAGTGCCAGAGGTTAAAACAAACTCCTTCCACTCAGCTTATCTAAAGAGTAGGCTGGGGGGGACTTGTCCACAGCTGAGACCTGGGACTCGGGGAGAGCTTCGGCACATCGAAGGGTCTTTGACTTTAGGCAAATGGAGAAGATTGACTAACTGGGAGTTGAAGTCGGACCCGTTCAAACCACAGAAAGATGCGTCTGTCTTCCCAGAAAGCTCAACAGGACCTGCACCCTGAATCACACTCACCACCAGCTTTGGGCCAATTACTCCAGATTGCTCTTTTTTAGATACTAAGGATTCCTTAGCATGCATGTAGAGGTCAGCAGAGACGTGCTCTTTGTGTTTCCAGTACTGGAGAGATACGCACGCATCCCCGAAATTCCTTGGGATCAGGGAGTGTTTGAAGGAGTCCAGCACAGTCCCATCCATCATGTTAAGAGGGAGTAACAAAATGTCATTGGAGCAAAATGCCAAAACAAAACTGGAGGCCTTGGAGGGGAAAAAGGCCTTGGCTCTTTATAATGCATATCACTATTGCAATCCAAGAACAACACTGTAAACATCACAGTTTTACTGTGAGCGGGGCTGTTCTCAGTTGAAGAGTTAAGATGAAATTTAACCTTCTTTGCTGCAGTTTCCTGCAATGAATACCTGCTTCAGGCCGATTTTTACAGTTTCCACTGAAAGGGATCTGCAGTTTCCATAGGCAAGCATATGGCAAGGAGAACTGATTTGGCTGGGCCTTTTCTCACCATGTTAAACTCAGGCTGGTGAAAACCAAGTGACAGATTAAGAACCACTAGGATCCTCATTCTCCATTGGGGAAGACTGACCTGAGAAGGTTTTCTTCTCCGAAAATTCATTCAAATTTGGCTACATTCTTCATGTAGCATCTTTGCCCAGGGTAGACTTCACTCCAGCCTGGGAAAGTCCAATCCCTCCAAAAATCCCAGTTGAAGCACGTTGCTTCACCCACCGACTATCGTCTACGGGGGCAGCGGGGCAGCCGGGGACCTGGCCTGTGGCTGCAGTGCCGTGCCGAGAAGCAGCAGCAGCCCCTGCACGGCCGTGACGGCCTCCCCGCAGGGTGAGAGGTGCAGGCAGAAGGCGGCAGGGGACCTCCAGGGCTTTCATCACGCTTTGCAGGCTACAGCCCTTCTCCGCTAGGACTGGGAGAGGACTCGACTCCTTTATCTTGTTCTCAGCTGTGCTTGTTCTGCTGTCCTACAATAGACACATCCTTTCCACCAGCTCTATAATTAAACAAGATCCATTCCACAGACCAGCGCACACAATAGTTTTTGCAGCCTCTCCACTTAAAACAGATGCGATCCTTTCCTCTGCTCCCGCACACCGCAGGAACACACCGTTACGCACCCGCCCTTACAGCTCTCACAGCCACAAACCCCCGTGCCAAAATCCTTCGCACCTTGCTGCAGGCTGCAAGGCAGGCTCTGACACTGCTCTTCCCCCCGACTGTTTGGTGTACAGCATCCCCTGGAACATCTTCCTGCCGCAACAAGCCAAAACCACCAAAAATTTATTTTAACAGTGAAGAAACTGGGGCACGTGGCATTTTTTTGCATGGCTGTAAATCTGCGTTTTGCCTCTCTTCTAAGGTGATGCAGCAGAGAACAGTTCAACAAATTAAATAAAGAGGTCCCTGGCCCTCCAGGACTGGCAGGGAAGCACGAGAGCAGAAAGAATCACACACAAGAGTAGCATGTAAAGTGTTGGCTTCAGCTTGGTTTGATTTTAATTCAGTCCGGTTCCCTGCGCAGAGATGCCTCCCTCGGAAGGAGTCTGGCAGGTCACTTAGTCTCCCCATGCCTCAGTTTCTCATCCATAAGACAGATACTAAATACTGTTTGACCTGTGACCCCCTGCTTATTAGTGGTTTTTTTACTCTTTGCTCTCCTTTTCCTAAGCTATTTCTCCCCCTAATCACAGAGCAAGAGCCAGGTGTCATCTCTGGACACACTCATGCCTGGCTGGAAGAGGCAGCTGCCCAGGATATGGCTGCCCATGTCTCTCCTGCTCAGGTCCGTAAACTCCAGTGTTCAGCACAAGGCAGCACTTGGACCCCGCTCCATCCCAAGAGTAAAATGCTGCCATTGTGGCAGCAAACCGATGAAAGCCCTGATATATTAAAAAACACAGGAAAATTCCATGTTGTGGTAGAAGAAAAAACCTCCAAATAAAAGCAATGCCATGGGTGTGAAGAGACACACCCTCAAAGGAACTGGAAAAGAGGGATGGGTCCAGCTCTCTTCTCCGGCCAAGTACAAAAGTCAGCGGTTCCCCATCTCAGCCCAGAAAGCAGGTAGCCCAACTTTTGTGGTGCTTTTCATCAGGCTACCGGGGCAGTGTGAGAACTACCAACAGAATTCCTTTCTGGCACCTTCTGTGCTGCTCAGGGAAGTGCTGGGAGATGCTAGGATGAGTTGCAGACCCTGAAATCAGCCATACCTCAGCGTACCCCTCTCAAACCCATTTCTCCTCCTCTCAACCACCTCTCAGGTCTGCCAGGAGCTCCCTCTTACATGCAGTTTGGAATTTACTCTAAAATGCAAAGGTAAGTGGAGATGTTATCTTTGCTAGCAAGTTTCTAGCAGTAGAAGAGACTGTCACCTCTTCGTGACAGTGGTGGGGCTGGAGAGCACTGAGCTGGGTGCATTACGGCTGGTGACACTGAACACAGTCCCTTCCCTCAGTAATAATACTTTCTGCAGAGGTTTATGCAGGTTAGAGGGTCAGGCAATCAAAGGCAGCTCTGTCACCTTGCAGAAGGAGCAGAGAGCTATCAAAGGACAATGGTTTCTGTAAGCACTCTTCAAACCCTCACAAACAGCAATTACTAGTGCCCTCGTGACCCCAAAGCTCCCAGAGCAAGCTGCAGACCTCCCCCTTGACAGCCAGGCTAAATCCGTTCATGCCCGTGAGCCAGAGCATGTAACACATCACTCCTTTCTTGGCAGGAGGAAAAGCCAGAGCAGGCACACAGGGAGCAGGAGGGCGACCTGGGCACCGCTGGCAGCTTCCACAGCATTTGCAGAAGGTTCTGTGCATCAGTGCTCCAGCTACGCCACGTTCCCGCAGAAAGCAAGGTTTGCAGCACCAGACTGCCCTGCTTCCAGTGCAGCTGAGCCCTGGCACTGAACTGGGCCTGCTGTGCTACCAAAACCGCGTGTGCAATATGGGAGCCTCAAAGGAAGGAGCCACGGAAAGCCGGGGGCACCTCTCCAGCACACAGTGACACCCCTGCACGTGCTCTGCTGAGCCCAACAGGTAACGAAACCCATCAGTGCAATACTTACAGCCTGCCTGAAGTAACGTTTCCAAGGAAGAACACGCATGAAGCAGGAGTGAGAGGAGGGAGCACAAGGGCACACAAGGGGACAGACATTTGTGAAATGACTTTAGGTGTTGGCCATGAATTTAGAGGGGGGGTGGGAGCTGGCAGAGTAGCACCTGGCTGAGAAGGAGCAATGCGAAGGTCTGCCCTCCCCCCCATGCTCAGGGAGCCTGGCAGATGTTATTCCCCGTCCTCTCCCTTCAGCTCCCAGCAGACACTTGCCAATGGCTCAGGCATCGGCAAGCTGGTAACTTGACTCACGGCGAGTGCCGGTGGGGAAAGCCCCCAGCCTGGGAGTGAGATGAGTCACAGGGAGCCACTGCCGGCTTTCAGAGAAGGAAGCCCAGCCGAGGAAAGGCCAACCCAAGCAAACACAGGGCAAGGATGTGTGACAGAGATGCAGAGGACACAAAGCACTGCTGCCTCCCAGCTTTCTGCCAGCAGCTCCAGTCCCACCCCAGGCTCAGTGCCTACTTGGCTCCAGCCCTCTCAAAGGCATTTGACTGGCTACAGGCCAGCATCGCCCACCAGGGCATCACTGCTTGCACTGGCATGCCCAGTGTCAGCTGATGTGTTCCTGCCAGAGCACTGCCTGCCCCTGGGACACTCGCCCAGATCAGAAGTGCTGAGCTCCTCAGAGAGACAGGAGGTATGGGGAAGACCACGTGCCAGCATGCACCTCCTGGCTCACTAGCTTTCCCAAAGCACTCTCCCCCACCTGGGTTACAGTTTCCTTCATCCTCACTGGTTCCACAACTGAGCTCTCCGTCTGGCTGGGAACCCCCTGCTCTTTCCCAGGCTGGACCCCCTGCCACCAAGCTCCCCTCCCCACCATGGTTTGGAGACTGGCCACAAGGGACGTGCTGCTGCCCCAACCCTAGCAGAGGATTCTTAGCTAAGGTACTGCTGAAAGCCAACAGACAATGAGCTTATCATGACTTATTTATGAGGCCAGCTACTGGGGGAAGAGGAACGTGCCTGTTCCTCGTCTCCTCGGGACCCATCATGTTGCACATCTGGCTGAGCCCAGTCATTCCTGCCACTGCGTGACCCAGCAAGCCTGGCAGACAGCTGGCACAGGCAATACTTGCTCACATCTGCCCGGGAGTGCCTTTCCGAAGTCCCTCTGGCAAGCAGTGCCCAAAGCCTCATCCCCACCTGGCTTCCCCAGGGGCTCAGACCTTGCTTTCCATCGTTAATGTCTCACACCACACCTTCTTACCAGTTCAGATGCCTGCCCTCTGCCACATGGAATCATTCACCTCCTTCAACTTCTAATTTTACTACACATGCATTACAACAGAGCCTATGTACAACTCACACTACTTAACACTGCCAGTAACCTTCAAAGCATCACTGGAAAGCACCTGCCGCACCCTGGCCATGGTATTAAAACAGAGAGCAAAGCCAGGGCCACCACGCTTTGGCCAGCTCTCCTGGAAACCATCCTTCCCCTATAGGTAGTCTTGGTTAAAAGGCTGCTCCAGTGAATCTGGGTACTAATTTAATCAGTTTATTCATTAAATACTAACCACAGGATGAGATCCTGACCTATTTCATGCAATCAAGTAGGCAGCACGTTGGTAGCAAGAGCAGACTAGCCGTTATTTCATTAAGAAGTTAAGTGGCGTTGGTGGTGCCGGGAGAAATACAATGAACTTGCCCGGAAGCCTTCAGTCTTTTTACTGCGATTGTCAGAGCACTGAAAGAGCAATTGAAATTATTACAGATATCCCTTCGATTCCTCCCAGATCTAATACAACGTAATCTTGTTCATCTGGGATAATCACATCAAGTCATTAGCCCGGCGATAATTCACCTTGCGCGGAGTGCCTTGGCAAAGAGCAGGCTGAGCTTTTCGGGAGGCCAAAGCTTGAGCATCTCCTGGCCAGCCTGCTGCCTGCCTGCAGGTCCCCCACGGGCAGCCAGGGGTGGGCTGCCCCCAGGCAGGGCTCTTGCACGCAGGGCCAGCTCACTTTCAAATCCTGCTCTGCTTTACAGCAGGGACATCCATGCTGCTCGTTGCATGATGAAAGAAAAAAAACCAAAAAAAAGGAAAAAAAGGAAGGCATCATTGTAAATGACCCAACGCTTTTAAAAACTCGCCATGGCAGAACAGGGATATCTCAGAAATATTTTAATTAAATGAGCTCAAACTACACCAGGTGCTCTACACAAATAACTGCCCGCATGCACTAATTTTCACACCAGTCCGACTGTGCATGTGGCTTAGCAGAGGATGCAAAATCTAGCTTTAAACAAGCTTGTTGAAATTCAGCAATTTTGCCAATTTGCTAAATCAGAGCTCAGCTATGCAAAGCAGCATAAGTTCCACAAGATCAGATGTACCTGACAGAGTAGGAGGCGTAGAGGAGCTAGATTTTAAAATACTTTAAATGTCTCCTTGTTCTGAGCCTGCAAAACTCAGCTGGACGCTTCCCAGAAACAGGCTTGCAGAAGACTTCCACAGAAGCAGCTTTTAAGAAGTGCCTATATAGGACTTCATCCTTTCTGGCACCAAAGAAAACCTGGATTAAAGCTGCACTAAGCAATCCAAGCAGCAAAAAAAGGATCATTCCAAATTCTCTAGAACGACCGCACCAAGCCCCAGCCAGGTAGCACTGGCGACATGCCAGGAGCACAAAGAGGAAAGCATTTGCATATATTTACATCACGACAACATGAAAAATATACAGTTATCCTTGTCATTTAGGGCCCCATGTGCTTAGCCATTCTGGAAAGAAAAGAAAACAAGAAAGGATGTCTTGCAGCTAGCTCAGGCACTTTAAACTGCCCATAGTCCTCATGGTTGGGAAGATGCATCAATTGGGCTCTTGCTCTCCCGTACCATAACACCCTCTTTGGCAACTGATAGGTGTACGACCTGTCCCAGACCACTCTCATGAGCTCCCATGTGAGTTTCTCAAGCCTTGCCCGTGACCGGCGCAGAGCAGAAGAGCACTGTGACCTCTGGGCTGCTGCTTCCCAGGAGAGCCTGGGCAAGGAAGATCCCCCGGGCACACCCCAACAGGACAGGCTGGCTGCAGCTTTAACAACCATTTAATTACTGTTGAGCTTAGGATTTTTTGATGTTCAGGTGCCCAACAGGTAACTATCTGGACTTACGGATTGGTTTCTCACACCTTGCATCCTGAGGAGCCAAAGAGCACTCTGAAGGCCAACCTACCCCAGCAGTGCAGGGCATGAAGCAACACAGACCGGGTCACCCTGTTTTGGGATGATGAGGAGAAGGGATTCAGTTGTACAGACACAAGCCCAGCCACTTGCCAGGAAAACAAGTCCTTGCCTGTTGTATTTATGAGTACTGACATGGCAATCAGTGATCTGCAGGAAAGCCAGAAGACATAGCTTTGATGGAAAGCTGCAGCAAACAGCCAGAAGATGTAGGCTTTGGAGGAAAGCTGCAGCTTGCAAAACTGCTGTCCAAGTGCATCCTTGGCACGGCTAATGTCCCATTCCACCGAGTCCTTTCAGGGCTAGGGATTTGCACCAAGACACAGAGCAGGATGGGGCTGTGTCTCTAACAACCCCAGCTGATATCCCAGGAAAGCCCAGCGACAAATAAACAGACATTAAAAGTCTCTCTGGCAGATCTGAGCTGCAAAGCCATGGCCTTTCAATGACTTGCATCTCCCTTGTCTTACTCTATATCAGGGAAGCCCGAGCACGCATTTCAAGCAGGAAAAGCAGGAAGGCAGAGGCAGCTGGCTGAGCACCTCCCCTTCCCTCCTCTCTCCCCTGAGCTGTAAGAATCCCGGGAATTCTCCAACATCCTCCTGCTTCTGGACAGAAACTCTCCCTGCAGCTAGTGCAGTCACCATGGCCATGCCACTGCCAGCCCTTCAGCTGGGGGTAGGAAGGGGATGGCACCCCTGCTTTGCAACACTGATGCCCTGTATGAAACCCCTCTCAATCCAACCCACGAAAGGGACCAGATTTGGGCTTTAGATATATATATAAAAATATATTGCTCTGGTGGAGCCGTTCTGCCCACAGCCGTTGCTCTGCTTTGCTCTAGGGAGAGTGGCAGCAGGGCCCTGCCGGAGCAGGAATTCCAGCAATGCTGGCTATGCTGTGTTCTCCTCTTTGCCCCCAAAGGGTCAGGTCTCCACCTAACCAGGACGCTGGGATCAGCCAGGCCTGAGGCACTTGCCCTGCAGTCCCAGCTGCCAGGGAGGAGAGGGCAGGCAGCACTGCAGGAGCTGCTGCTGCTCATGGCCCCATCCCTCCCTGCTCCCAGCCCAGCACAGGGGTCTTCCAGGGCGCTCTCCCCCTCGGGACCCTCACAGCCAGGCAGCATGCTTCCTCACTTCTTGACAGGATCATTTTTTTTTATCATTTAGTAAACAGAGGCAAAGCCCAGCGAGCGGCTAGGGCGAAGGCAGCACTGAGAAAGGGGAGCTGCAGCAGCAGGGCAGCCAGCGAGGGTCCCCCTCCTTCACCAGCAGCCACTAACTCAGAACATACTGGGACACAGCACTTTCTTCCTAAACCAAGGACTGCATTAAAATCCATACAAACCTCAGGGACAGCAGCTGCTTCACACACCACATGCAGAACCACTGCAGCTTGCACCTGACCATCTCCCATTGCTTGCTTTCTGTGCCTAAATAAAATTTTTCTTCCTCTGGTTTCCCCATATCAATATTTTGGGATTACTTTATTCCTTGAAGAACATAACTACCCTTCTGCTTTAAGAACATGCATTCCTTGACCTCCAGCCAAACTGAAACCAGCTTCCAGCACCCAGCTCAGCCAACAAATGCCCTTGCTATGCTGCAGTAACATCTTGCTGCTGGGTGCAAGGCCAGCACAAAACATGGGAAACCAGGGAAGGGCTACAGGACTAAATTTCCATAAAACAAACCATCTTGGCATCCTCTTCACAAACAGCACACCATAACAAATAAACAGGCATTAAAAGTCTCCCTGGCAGATCTGATCTGCAAAATCACGGTTTTTCAATGACTTGCATCTCTCTTGCCTTACACTAGGTCAGGGAAGCCTGAGCACACGTTTCAAGCACATCATTCACCATGAGAAATCATTATTTTACCCTAATTTGTGTCCTTCCCCTGCCCATTCAGAGCTTTACCTATGGATTTTCTCGACTATGGTTAAGTTTATTTATATTTGTCAACAAGGATGCTTTGGTGTTTGGGGTTTTTTTTCTACCTAGGGTTTATTTAAGCCCCCAAAGTTGTGCCCATTCTCCCATACAGCTGTGGAGTTACATGATTTTTGGGGGTGGAGCTGCATTCTTTCAAAAGTCTTATTTTGAAAGGCAGGGAAGGAAACAGCTGTTTATAACAGCTCTTGACACCGTAACAGTTGTTCTGCCCCAAACCTCATCTGGAACCAAGGTGAGCAAACCTAATGCCAGAAAGGACTTCCCAGCTTGTGCAGTGGCCACAACGTTCACCACCAAGAGGACAGGGCAAGGGGTAGGAAAGCTGTTGAGAAAAGCCCACAAAGTATTTACACCCTGAAAATTTGAAACAGATGAGTCTTGCAATCTGTGTCCTTGCGATACAATACTTCTCTTCTTGGGATATGATACTCCTCTCTTCCACTGGTGATGAGAAAAGGGAAAACGAGATTATAGCCTGAGTCCACAGAAGGGGCTGAGAGAGGAGCAGGGTGACAGCAGAGCCCTGGTAGGGCTGCTCAGCTGCACGAGCAGGTCCGGTGCTTAGAGGATCCCATGAGGCCACCAGAAAGACAGCTCATCCATTACTCAACATCCCTGCAAGCATCCTCAGTTCCTTCCAGTTAAGAATGTTATTCCAAGGAGAGAGCCACCCCTGGAAGACAGGGGAGACCCCTTGCTGTGACCCACGGAGCAGACCAAATTCCCTGTGCCTATGGCCATACCACCATGTATGCCAGACCAAGGTCCAACCAAAGGGCTGTCTCATACCTCAAAAAGCAGTCAGGCTTGTGCTGTTTTAACCCTGGGGGCAGCAAGCTCCCCGGGTGTGTGGTTTGCTCACCACCCAGTCTGCCCCTGAACACCTTCCAGTTTGCAGGCGAGAGGCCAGGGAGCACAAGAAAAGCTCCTCTCCTGGCTATCAGCCAAGTGTTACATGGCAAGAGCACCCCGCACCCTGGCTATAAGTATTTTGGGAAGCCAGATGACTTCATTACCAGATGACATCCCCTGACCTACTTGCTGTTAAACAAGCTCGCTGCTGGCTGGCCCCAGCAGCTCATTACTCAGCACTTTAATTTGCACACTGCCATTTACCAGGCACTAACCTGCTGGCATATCCAGGCAGTGCCCAAATTCTCATGCAGCTGAAGCATTGACACAAGCAGTAAAACACAAACAGACCTCTTCCACAAGTAGTTTGCTATTATTTTTTAATTGGGACTGATGCATGAGGAAATCCTCCAAATTGCAGACATGCTACCACGGCACACGGGATGCCCAGGTACCACAGGGGACAGCCAGCGCTAGGGATGCTCCAAACTGACGGTGTGGCACATAAAGCTTGCAGGCATCGTGCTGGATTACATGGAGATCTCAATGGACAGAAGGACGGTGAAAAATACAGAGTTATGAATAACCTGGAGAACAGGATTTATGCAAGTAAAGGCTGTAAGCAGAGAGGGCGGATCGGTGCACCCACCACCCCAACGCAGAAGTGGAACGAGCATCCTCACCACACTCACCCTGATCCGCCGCATGGCCGTCACAATCTCCACCCGGCTGTTTGGCCGCGGCACATCCAGGCTCCCGATGTACTGGGGGGAAAGAAACAGCAGATTAGTTGAGTTTCCATGGCACTGGAAACCTCATAGTCCCACCACGGCCTCGATGGCATGCCTGGAAGGAACCCAGGGACACTTCTGGGGAACAGGTGGTGTTTTGCCCACTGCACCTGAAGCCTTACACGCCTCCCACCATGAAGCTGTTCCCTCACTGCTATGTTTCAAGAATTCAGCAGCCCTTATTCTAAAAGGAAAATAACTTCAGTGATCAGGCCAGCAGGACTCATTCATCTATGCCGCAACCAAAGTACATAGGTATAAGCCAATATCCCCTCGGCTGCACCGAGTCATCTATTAGAGACTTGGATATTGGAATATCCCTAAAATAGCTGGGGCAACCTGTCCTGTGACAGGCCCTTCAGTATTTAATTACAGCACTGTCAAACCCTTGGCTGTTTCTGCAGCAATGCTGAGCCTCCAGGCCAAGCCTCCAGAATAAAGGAACCGCTTTGCTATTCAAAGGGGACCAAAGGCAGCACCACTGTGACCCAGCACAGAGAGATGCCGAACAAAAACCTTTTTAAAAATAAAATAGAAGAGGGCAGATTCAGAAGAAGGATCAGAAAACAGACAAGCGATGAAGAGTCAAAGCTGAGCGCTAAAAACGTGTAGTTAGAAGAAAAGTGGTTTGAGTCTATTTACTAGCCCCCTGTGCTCCCACGCCTCATCTCGACATGAGCGCTGACGTAACCCTCGGCAGCGCAGCACAGGCACTAAAGCTGGCAGGGCTGTATGTTCCTGTGAATACGGCCGTAACCTTCACTGGCACCGTGAAAACCCAGGTCACTGGTTTCAAGCACCAGTAGTTAACATGGTTGAACATGTGCTGGGGTCACCGCACAGGAAGGGGCTGTGGAGAGGGGTTATTTCTCACCCAGCATTGCCACGGGAGTGCCAGCATCTCTCCGCTGGGACGCTGCTGCCATCTCTATTGAGGGCACAGTGTGGGGGCTGTGTGACCCTGCCTGGGCTTAGTGTGTGCATGCTGTCCCAGAGAGCCCTCCTTGCTCACCCTCACGTCTGCACCACAAACTCGACAAGCCCAACCACCCAGCATGGCCAGCCCCAGCTGCCTGGGGTGGAGACAGAGGCAGGCATCCAGCGGCCGGCACCGGGCAGTCAGTGCTGAGAGTAGATGTGAAGACAGAGGATATAAAAATAAACACCAAACAGCTGGCATGTTTGTCACGTGCTGAGCAGGCTGCCACGGTGCAGGGCAGCTTTATGTAAGCAGGAATTAAAGCCCACGATGCACACCACCGGCAACGGCAACATTAACTGCCCAGACCCCAACCACACGACTGCAAAAGCACAGGTTTTGATAAATTTTCAGTCACATCCCCTAAGCAGAGCCTTCCCACCTCTTCAAAGGTTCAGGCCATATTAAGAGAGGCATCTCTGACATCAGTCGATTCTCTTTTCTTACATAAAGTCTGGAAATCATCAATAAAAAGTAGGAGGTGAGGAGGGCTGAGGCAGCCAGAGCCCTGGGCACACGATGACAGTGCAGCACGTAAGGAAGGACCTTCCCCCACCATCCCCTGCCAGGTGAACATCTCAGCTGCTCAGCACCTCTCCCACCCGGCCTCCCCACGCTGCTCTCTGGGTGGGACTGCCCGGCACTGCTTCCCATGCACCTGCAAGGCAGACTATAGCTTAGACGAGGAGAGGGAGAGCCATTTGCAGCCAGAGGATATCTGCCTCCTTCCAACTATTCCCGACAGCACGAGGTCACTGCCACCAGAGGGGTAATCGTTTTTCTTTTCCCTGCATTTTCCTTCCCCAGGCGGGCGCAGAATACAGCCACGTGCAAGGACAGGGCAAGCATCGGCAGCTATCAGCAGGGCAGGAGACGGCCTCATCCACCACTGGCTCCCACAGCCACACGAATTCGAGCAATGCCAACCTCCTGGCTGACAACCACAACCTTGGCCAGCAGCCACACTCAGTCATGCCCATAATTGTATGGGGGACCCCAGCAGGGCTGGGTCGCCTCATAAGCAAGTGATGGAGCAGAAGCCAGACACCACCTTGAACCAGGCAGCACCTCCTTGGATGGCCCTCCTGGGAAACAGCACCAACAGTAGGAATGTCTTGATGCTGTCCTATCTACACCCCTTTATTCAGCTATTCCCCTCCAGCGCACGTTCACGTGTACCCAAACCAAGGGGCGCGGGACATAAACCATGCAGGATTCACCTTTTCTCCTAAGCCTGGGCTCCAGGGCATCCTGTTGCATCCCACATTCTGCGGGAGTGTGCCCCTGCCAGAGCCCATGGCAGCTCCAGCCCCAGTGTGGGTTCGCTCCACACAATTACTGTCCTCACAGCTCCAAACACACCCACCTCTCCCTCCGGTTCCAGGTATTTTTCGCACATTTCACAAAACTCAACAGAAGGATAAAGTCCCCCCAGATTATTTTTGCTTTCAGGGCAGAAATCCCACATGGGAACTGCACGGCAGAGGAGTAACCCTTCCCAATGTGGTGAGCATCCCCCCAAAAACGTGGACTCGGAGGTCAGCCTGTCAGCTAAGCTACCGTTGCCCAGGCGAGGAGCAGGGATGGCCTGAGAAACCGCCCCTATTTACCAGTGATCTGCAGGCGATAAGCGCACCGAGGGCCGCTCCTGCTCCACTCCCCTCCAGCCCTCCTACTCACAGCACCGACTTCCATTTCGGAAAGAGGTGTGGGATAAAGCAGGCAAGGCGGAGGCAAGGATCAGCAAAGCAGCCGGAGCCTCCGGGGTGTGGGACTTCCCCCCTATCCCACCCCAACGCTGAGACCCAGGTCCCCTCTCCCAGGGCAGCAGCCCCAGGGACCCCTGAGCACTGGGGCTCCCAGACCCCAGGCATAGGCTTTTGCCTGCCTTTAAAACTTATGTGCCCCAGGCAGGGTGCCAGGCATGGTGGTGGTCCTGGTCCCCGCAGGGGCTGGCGTCCTGGCTCCCAGGGCTCGAGCTGGCATCCATGCCAGCATCCGTACCAGCAGGTCGACCCTGCGGGAAAGGGAGGCAGCAGGGCTGGGGCTGAGCCCGGGGAGGAGAAAGGAAGGCGCCCGAGACAAAAGGAGGGAAAATAAAGCTGTGTGAAAGAGAGCTGACAAAGAAAATAAACCCATGAAAGAGCCCACCCTCCCCACGCTGCCAGGAACTGAGGAGGAAACCATATGTACATATGCAGGACGTGGCTTTTCCAAATAATCACCTCCAGATCCATGGCCCCACCACACTGCCGGGGATGGGGGGCAGAGGTGGGGGCCCCCCACGTGCACCCAAGAGCCAGGCAGGATCAGGGGGTCACTGATCCCCATGTTCTGAAAGCAGGGGGCACGGCTGGCTCAGTGGGGAGGGCAATCCCAGGCAGCCCCCTCCTCCCCGGTCCAATTAGGAGAAGAAAGGCCACCCTCTCAGAGTGCTGGTGAATGGGCAGCTGAGGGGGTCCCTTCTGTAACGAGGCGCTCTGGCAGCCCGACAAAGGCAGCCCTCGCATTGCAAACGGTCAGAGCTGCTCGGGGCCACGTCACGCCCGGTGGCACGGGCAGGGAGGCACAAAGCACCTCTTTTGCAGGGTGCTTCTGGTCCCCTGTGTGCTCCACTGCTCCTCATCCTCCTGCGTGGGATCCAGCCTTCCATCGGTCAGGGCCTCTAGAAAGGGCAGCCCCTCTCTCTGCTGTTGCACAGGCTTGGTGGCTGTCACCCACCGGGCTTCTCAGCACCTGAGGGGACCTTGCTTGCTGCCCCCCTCCCCTGCAAACAGGTTCCTCTGTCTGTCCCAGACACAGCCCACACCACGCACCCTCCTCCTACGGCTTACGAAAGACCTGTCCAGTTCAGGGAAATACTGGTCCTTCCCTGGCCAGAGGGAAAAAAATATAACACAAGAAAACAAAGGAGATCACTTTGCCAAACCACTGTTTGCACAAGTCACTTAGTTTCTCTTTTTTCCTTGACGTTGTTTAATATTGCTTTTTTTCTGCTCTGTCAGAAATTCATTTTCTTGAGAAGGTGCTTTTTCTGTGACAGCAGGTGGCAGATATTTTCAGAAACCTGAAGGCCGATTGCATCGCTGCCAGGGGGACACCTTCCAAGGGGTGTTGATGAGATCCCTTGCGGGTGGTGGGCAGTGGTGGGCAGTGAAAGCCTTCCCAAAGAGGAGCTGCCGCCTTCCCGAGGGAGGCACACTGCTGCTCTGCCAGCCCCACACTGCATGCAAAGGTCAGCGCTGAATCATACCCAACTTACAGGGGAGCCTAGATTGGCTGGCTGCCGGGCTTCCAGCTTCAAAAGCCACCCTGAGTCAGAGAGCTTGCCACGCATGGGGAGCCACTGCTTCTGCAAAGGAGCTGCAGGCAGGTGGGCAACGGGGCAGCGCAGGCAGAGGAGACACACTGGCATCAGGCCCAGGCTGGGGCATCGCACCACGGTGTACACAGCCATCCCCTGGGCCATGGAGCCTCGTCCAAGCAGGGGGTCCTGCTTCAACCCCAGCTTGGCTGGAAGGAGTTGCCAGATGTACCGGCAGCTGGGTGGCAGACATCAGATACGGGGTGCAAGTGTCCCATGATTTCTGAAGAGTCCAGGGCCGTGTGAGGCTGTACCTGGTACTGGGACACTGGCACCATGACACACGGCTGTGCCACAAAGCGAGGGCCAAAGTGCTCAGGCACCAGTCCCCAGCCAGGTGCCCCAAGAAACCTCTTTATTTCACCAGCGCCCAGGGAAACACGCAGCCTGTCTGCAGCCTGGCTGGTAAGAACTTCTCCCCCAGGGCTGCTGCCATCAGGGAAAGCAAGGAGAAATCCAGTTCCTGCGACTTTCGCTGTCCTGGTGCTCCCGCTTGCCGGTTGCCCACACACGGCCTCTGCCCGAGGAGCCACGGGGCTGGGCTGGCACGGCCCCAGCTCTGCCTGCGCCCCAGGAACACCCAGCCTCGCTGGAAGGAAATGGGGGGAAGTTTATTCAGGCTGTGGTGGTGCAGGCTCAGAGGCCAAAAGGGATGGAAAAGTCAGCATGCCAGCTGACTTCAGTGGAAAAAAGCCCTGGCTTTCCAGCCTGAGCCTGGCAGGCAGGTGCAGCAGCCTCTGCTGAGCTGGAGGGCTCTAGCCCTGCCCGGTCCTCCCTTAATGGGGCTCTGCACCCCGAGAAACCAGGGTGCACCTAGCTGTGGCAGCCAGGCAGTTTAATGCAGCATATCAGATCCATGCAGAGCTACGCAACCAGACAGACAGCGGGCATTAGCACTGGGACACCTCACACCAGGCAGCACTGGTCAAATTGATGCCTTAAGGATATTTAGTGCTTATCTGCCTGCTGATACTAGAATCATTTGCACTGCCTATGAGCTGCACTGGGGCTCGAGTACCATAAACAGAGCTCTGAGGGTCCCAAGACCCCAGCACCCACCAGAGCCATGTGTACCTCACCCACGCTCCCCTCTCGCCAGCCAAAACAGGGCTCATGTGGTAACAGCAGACACCTTTGCAGCAGGAAGCGGCCCTGCAGCGGGAACACCAGGACCCAGAGCGAGCAGGTGCAGCAGGAAAGCTGAAGTTTTTCCATATCAAAAGAGTAGGGCTGTACGCTCGTCCCCGTTTCCATACCCACCCAGCCCTGCCGCCCACAGCTGCCCCCACGCAGGGGCCAAGCTTCCTGCACTTACACCCAGCTACGGGACTTAACAAGCCTTCAGGTATGGGATGTGCAAGCCCAGCACTGTAGCGGCCAGACAGCAGGGCTGGGAGCATCCCACACCCATCGCTCCCTCCTCGGGACCTTCTGGCATCCGCCAAGCCCACGCGCTGCCAGGCCGGGACCCGTGGTCTGGGCATGCACAGCCCTGCCAAATCCCAGCAGAGATGGGCGGTTTTGGTTTGGGGTTTTTTTGTTGGTTTTTTTTTTTTTTTTGCTAAGAGCTTCACTAAGCAGCCTGTGAACTGACTTAACAAGTATGGCAGAAATATGCCACTGTTTCAAGATGAGAACTTTTGTGGCACTTGGGAAGGTTATTTATAGCCTTGAGCAAGCAATCCCTGGCTAAATCACACAGCAGCTTTGCTCTGGGCTGAGCAGCCCTGACAGAGCACACCATACCCCAGAGCTGCCAGTACAAACAGCCCCCAAATAAAGCTGCCAAGTCTCTCCCAGCCAGCTAAAGAAGTGCAGAGCTTCACATAACCTGTCTCCAGCTTCCCAGCCCTTGAGGAAAGGGAACCTCGCTGGGAAGGGAGCCTGAAGCAGAGGATGGGAACTAAAACCCTGATCGGAGCTGCCTGCAATTCAACTCACTTCAAAACCCTTTCATGTATAGCCCCTATGTACATGAAAATACACACAGGAATGGAAACACGCATCCGCTGCATAGTGTTCACCTGAGGCTATAATCCTTTTTCCTGATAAATGATTTATCTTTGCAGCAATTGGCAGGCACTGCCAGCGCTTGCAGCCTCGGAAGGATGGCGGGCAGGTGAGCTGCAGGGTTCATAGGAAAGGGCATAACTGAATCAGAATAAAGTCTCCTTCATGTCCCGTCTCCAAACATAGACAGCAGCAGATGCTTGGTTCGACTTCAGTTTCCCACGCACAAAAGAGGAGAAAAGTACTGACAAACGAGAGAAAATGCCTGGTTGCCAAGATCCCTTAAGGGGAAAAAAAGAAGAAACCGAACCACCACTCATATGCAAAAAACCCACCTGCTGCCCAGAAGAACAGCAATCCTCCCAAACCTCCAGCCCCACATCTACCTGCAAACAGGCCTGGGATTGGGAACACCAGCACGTGTCTCGTCCCAGCTCTTGGCAGTCCTGGACGACAGGTGGTGGGTCTCTCCAAGGACCAGGGTTTGCTTGGACAGCCCCTTCTACTGCTGATGGGGGAGCAGCAGAGAGGGTCCTTGCACCCACCTGCCCCTTCATTGGGAACCATGTACATTAGAGCACTGTGACTGGATTAATGAGTCTCAGGACTGAAGGACTGACAGCTGTTTCCAAATAATGGGTACTCGGTAGGTGGGACCTCACTGTGGGCCACGAGATCTCCACGGCAGGAGGAGAGCCCAGCCCAGCGAAACTGCCGAGAGCAGATTTAACAGGGGCCAGTAACACCTTGCCTGTGCGAACCCAGCAGCACCCAGAACCCCTGCACTCAAACAGACAGGGGGTCTGGCACTCCAGACAGGCTCCAACACCCCACTTAATACCCTCTACACACTGATCTCTCTGGAGGCGTTGGAGTAGCCTGAGTCATGATTTCTGAATGTGCGGAATTGCTGGTGTTGCACAAGATGGCCCTTGGGTTTTGTCCCGCAGCACCAAGGCCTTGGGAAGATAAGGAGTAAGCTTGCATCCCCCTCCTCTTCACCCGGACTGGAGGAGCCGTGCTGCGTAGAGAGGTGGAGGAGGACACGAGCTGTCTTTACTCTCTACATAGCCAGTTATTTAATCAAAAAAACATTGCACAAGTGGGAATTTCTGTCTGCTCCCCTGTGCCATGCTGCAGCTCCCAGCTCCTTCTTCTGAACGCTTCAGCTAAACCAAGAGGCCAGGCTTTTGATTTTACTCAACAATTCAGACCACAAGGCGCAGAAGAAAATGAACTTCTGGCCTCCCCTTGGAGCCAGCTCCTCCGACTCCCAGCAGCCTGGCCGAGGCGGCTCCAGGACACACAGGGGTCTGATGTCAAGAGAGGTGGCCAATGAAAACAGATCCAAAAGTGTGAAATGTATTACTATTCCTAAGAAGATGGAGTGGGATTTTCCAACTATTGGATTTATGTCCAGAAAATGGATTAACATAATCCTTAGAGGACACTTCGCTCAGACGCAGTGTCCCTGTGCCAGAGCATATGGCTGCAAATGGCTTCAGCGGGGACAAGCAACAAAGTCTCCTGATGGCATCACGTGTGACAGTACCTCTTGCTTCAGAGTGAGTCCATTGCTCTGTGCTTGAAAATGGCCAAATCCTAACTGCCTGCAGCCACTCACCCCTGGGATGCCAGGACTCCCTTGGGAGAAAGGCAAAGGGGACAACAGCATGGATGTCAGCAACTACTGATGAACCAAAACACACACTACATCCACTACACGTGCCATTTAAAGACAGCAACAGACAGCGTAGGTCTGAGTTTACAAATAATATTAAAAATTAAAACAATAAATCAGCACATACTGACCCAAGCCCACATTACCCCCCTGCAGTGAGCCCCAAGCAAGCTCGTCAGGAATCCCAGGCGGCAGAGCAAAGAGCACTGATCCAGCTGCTGAGGGCTGTTAACACCAGGATCCCCACTGCCTGCACTATCAGTGATCCCAGGAGGCTTTTAGGAGACAGGCACACAAGTCCCAGCACCCCACATGAGTATTTTTCTTCTTCAATCTTCCCCCAAAGTTCTGCTCTAAATCAGAGTTCCTCATTTTTGTGACTCGCACTGGGTGCCTGGCAGAAACAAGAGCCGCGCTGGTTTAAGTGCTCCGGATTCTTGGGGATAAAAGGAACTAAAGGAGTGTAAGCATTTAATTAATCTCCAGCAATCTAATAAAAGGATGGAGTAATTGCCTAAGCCATCTGCATTCTGCATCTGGCATTAGGGGATGCTGGAGAAACCCACAAATTCGGAAGATGGGTTTTGTACGGACTGTGCTTGGCATCAACGCGTGCCACAGGATACCAAATAAGAGAAAGAGGAGCTAACAAAGACTAATACGCACTACCCTATTAATGCAGCCAAACCCAGCAGCACGGAAAAAAAGATGAGCCACAAGCAGACTGAGGGGCAACTGAAGCCCCATCCCACTCCTCACCCCCCAAGCCAGGCATGGAAGAGGCACACGGGGTTTAGAAGGCGAGATGCTTTGCAGCCTCCCCACAGGTGAGGGGTGAGCAGGTACTAGCAACAAAATGGCAATTGGCTCCAATAACCCAGGAGCAAAAGGCTGAAAAGCTGAATTTGAACAGTTTTTCCCAGGAAACAGCTGCAAAGCAGGTTTAAGTTTGCTCCGTAAACAACTCTGCTGCTTTATACTCTGCAGCAGGGTGCCTGCCATCGGGTGGGTGATGGTGTCTGCAGAGGAACCCTCCTAGCCCTGAGAAAAGGGGCAAAGCAACACTTCAACACCCTCCCATGAGCCACAGCCTTGACCCCAGGGCACTGTGCACAATTAGATGCCATATCTGTGTCCCCTACCAGTACATGTGCTCCGAGGAAAACAGTGGGTGACAGATGCCTGCTTCCCTGCCACTCAAAACTATTTCACACCAGGTGTTTTTCCAAGTCGACCTCACTTGCGTATCTCAACAGTGTGATAACTGTATCCCCCAGGAACAGCAAACAGGGAAGGATTTTGTTTTCCCTTTTCAAATTCCATGGTCAGCGACTTCCCGGTGTACTGCCAGCCAGCGTTACCGACCCACGGACAGGTAGCTCAGCTTTTTCTCAGCCCGCCCCGAGACTGCAAGCTTTCAGCCAGCGGGAAGCCACGGTCTAAGTGGAGTAAGAGACTGAGAGGTCCCAACAGAAAAAAAGAAAAAGAAAGAGCGCTTCCTGCCAAACCCACTAGCGAGAATGGTAAGGAAAAATAGCAAGATTTTTTTTCAGGCGGGCGGCCCTGACCTCTTGCACTGCACCGCAAGTGGCATGCGGTTCCTCCGGCTGCGCACACGATGGGTTTATCCCATGAGCGGAGCACCAGGGTACAAAGCATCCTGCAGGCACCCACCGCCCACCCGCCAGCCACCACTCCAGCACTACCCACGGCGGTGGGAACGCAGGGCAAAGCCCGAGCCCGCGACCCTTTCCCGGGAAGGTGCACACAGCCCCCGGCTCCCTGGGGCCAACGGCCCCAAGCAGCGCAAGGCAGAGACGTGGAGGGATGCAGGGCCACGGAGGGATGCTGGGGTGAAGCAGCAGGGTGGCCCCGCTCCCGCTTGACTCGGCTAGCCAGCTTCCACATCCTTACGGGATGGGTGGAAAGCCTCACCCAACTCTTTGCAGCTGAGTTTGGGGAAGAGGAGGCAACACCAACGGGAAGGGCTCCCGGGGAAAGCGGAGAAAACCCAAGAAGGGAGAGCTGGAAAACGGGGAATCGCGGGGGGTGAGGGTGCGAGCGCTGGGCAGGGGCCCCCGCGGACCTCTCCCGCCGCTGCCCACCTTGGCCTCGAAGCAGATGCCGTGCTGGAAGGCGTCCTCGTTGTGCAGGGGGATGCGGAGGTCATGCCGGTCGTCCACCAGGTTGTACTTGGACTTGGCGGGCATGGCGGCCCCGCGGCGGCCGGGCTGCCCCTGCAGCGCGCCCGGCGCCGCCGCCGCGGAACCTCCGCCCCTCGCCACCGGCCGGCCCCGGGGCGGGGACGCGCCGCCGCGCAGCGCGGAGGAAGGGCGGGGAGGGGGCTGCCAGCGCGGGTCTCCGCACCCCCCCGCGGGGGAGCCGGCGAAAAACCAGCACCCGAGAGGGGCGCCGGGGAAGGCACCGCTGACACCTAGTGCGCGGTGCCGGGTATGCACCCCGGCCCCGCCGAAGTTGTTGGTTTTTTTAAACCCCAAATATAATAAATAAAGGAACATTAAAAAGCCTGGCACGTGGTTGCGGGATGGGGGGGCCAGGCGAGCCCGGGGCGCGCAGAGCAGTGGCGGAGCACCGTGTCACCTTCCCGGGGGCTGGCAGCGGGGCCGGGAGACCCTGGCTGGGAGATCCCGGGCTGCTACAGCCACGCGGGCCGATGGACTCTATGTCCAGGTCTCGGTATCGGCACCCGACGCGACGGCAATCAAGCCGAAATCACCACCCTGTGCTTAACGACGGTCATGAGCAGACACTATTGTGCCCTACTTTAGAGAAGCCCCGAAAGCTGTACAGTGCCCCCCCCACCCACGGAAAGCACCCCACCGCTGCTTTCCAGACGCACAGAGACCCACTCACCCAGCTCTGCCTGCAAGCGCAGGCTGTGTCACCCCTTCCCCCCAGCACACGTCATGCATCCGCAGGTCAGGCTCTATCCCTCTGGGGTTTGGTACCCACAGACACAGCCGTGGAGCTCATCTCACTGCAGTATGGCTTGAGAACTCATGCTGGCCTTATGCTTGGAACAAGATGCACCCTCCCGCTCCACAGGAGACCCCCCCATTCCCAAAGCCCTTGCATTGCTCTGCTTGCATGTTTCTACACACCAGCACACGTTTCCCTCGTGTGCCTTGGGTTTCTAAATGACTGCAGTGCCCACAGTGGTGCTAACTGTTGATCCTTCCTGGGTGGAATAGATTCAGGGCCATTGATTTTTCAGACTCGTGCATTTGTAACATAGTTACAGAGCCAGCCACATCTGAAAAATTATTGTTCCCTTCAAAGCAAAGCAAGTTTTCCAGCATCCCTAGAGGCTGAGAAATCCCTGTGTTCCATCATGCCCAGGAGATGTGCATGGGAATGGCTGCTGTGCCGCTCAGGGTGGGATCACACGGAGCTGTCAGCATTTGGACTAGTGAATCAAGGGCTGATTTCCCACTGAAGGCAAGATGCCAGCAAGCCCTGGGCTCTTGAAAGCCTTTACTCCTTGTTTTGGAAGGGGGCAGGGGATCAGCGCTGTGTGTTGCAGCTGCAGCAGCTTGGTGACTGCGCTTGCAGAGATCCCTGGGCGAAAAGGGTGCAGAGCACTGAACACCCACAAGGCACTCGAGCTCACTTAAGTCTGGAGAAGGCAGATTGGTGGGACAGTCTTGAGGCAGGATCTGCTCCATGGTGTTTGATGCTCTGGCTTCTTGCTGAAGGTTTCTGTTTACCTCTAGCAAAGTTTTAGCTGACAGCACTGAAGTCCCAGTGCTGGGAATGATACAGCCACTGGAGAAGTCCCCTGGAGGTCTCTAGTCCAACGCCTGCACCGAGGAGGGCAAGCTTCAAGATGAGAGCAGCAGCTCAGGGCTGTGTCTAGGTAGGCTCCAAGTATCCCCAGGGACAGAGATCCCACAGCTTCTCTGGAGCCCTGCTCCTGTACTAAATTTGATTAAAGACATACAGTCTTGCCAGCTGCTGGCTTTCCACAGCTAGCAAAGCCCTGTAGATTTGGTGAAGAACTGAATTCCTATGTGGGAAGGCTTGTGAGCATCTCTTCAGTGAACGGTGCCTTTCAGGAGGTTTTTCCCCAGGCGCAGACATTGGTGTTTGATGGAAAGACTTCAGAGCCTGGCAAGCAAACCAGTCCCTCCCAGGCAGTCTTGGTGGGTTTGCCTGGCAGCGCTGGGGCTGCTGGCAGCCCCTGGTAGGTGGTGGATGCCCTGGGCAGTCCATAGCCAGCTCCTCTGGACCCTTTCATGGTCACAGTGGCTGTTTTCACCAACTGCTGTGGTGCCTGGAGCCTCCTCTGAAAATACCAGGGTTGAACCAAAGGACGAGTCTCACTCCACAGTTGCTTCTGGATCAGCTTGTGGGCCCCCACATCAGCAGCTCAGTACTGCTGTGGTGTGTGAAACAGCAGCTCGTGTGTGTGTGTGTGTGTGTGTGTGTGTGTAACTCTTCCTGCAACTTGTTTATCCCCAAAGCCCCCACCTGCTGCCCCGAGTGTGGTTTGGGTAGTACTTGCTGCATCAGGAGGTGCTCCAGACACAGGTGCTGCAGGCGGTTTGGGATACTTCTGGCGTTTCACATGATTCCACCTTCCTGTTATAAAAACAAACACTGTCTTTTTTTCCAAGATCAGTGACCAGCTCTCCCTGCCTTTGCCCTATGCCTGCCAAGCCACCACCTTGTCCTGGGAGACCCTTTCTGGGCTTTTGATCCCAGGATTGAGCCTAGTCCACTACCAGAAAGTACAGATCTCCAAAGAAAGGGAGAGGATTAATTTCTCACACTCTTGTTTGTCCTGCAGGTCCGGAACCTGTTTCCTCGCTCTCAGAATCAATAATTAGAAGCCCTGGAAGCACACGTTGGAGTTGTGTAACCGGTTTGCTTGTTATTGCAGCCCCATGCACTTCCACCCTGCGCGGCTCGCCCGCCTTCACGCAACAGCCGGGGACAAAGGTCCCGTGTGCCACCCCAGCAGGGGGGGGACCCCAAAGCCAGGGACACCTATGATCGGGGACATGGCCCCCGAGTGAACCACAAAGACATTTTGAAGGGCTCATCTATTAACAAGAGGTTTCAGCAGGCCCCAAGGGCTCCTCCATGAGGCAGGGAACTGCGAGCAGGCGCCGAGGGCCCCTCCAGGAGGGAGCATAGGGCCCCGAGGGCCCCTCTATGGGCCTGGGAGCTGCGGGCAGGGCCCCTCGGGCCTCTCCATGAAGGAGGGCAGGGCCCCCAGGGTCCCTCCGTGTGCCAGGGAGCCGCGGGCAGGGCCCCTCGGGCCCCTCTGTGTGCCAGGGGGGCGTGGGCAGGGCCACCAGGGCCCCTCCATGAAGGAGGGCAGGGCCCCTCGGGTCCCTCCATGGGCCAGGGGGGCACGGGTAGGGTTCCCAGGGTCCCTCCATGAAGGGGGGCAGGGCCACCAGGGCCCCTCCATGGGCCAGGGGGTCACAGGCAGGGCCCTACGGGCCCCTCCATAAAGGAGAGCAGGGCCCCCGGGCTCCGCCACTGGCCAACACAGGGCCCCGCGGGCCCCTCCACGGGCGACCGGCGGTCCCCGAGGGCCCCTCCGTGGGCCAGCACAGGGCCCCGCGGGGCGGGCGGCCGTGCCGGGGGTAGGCGGCTGCGGCCCCGCTCCGCCCCCGGCGCTCGGGGGCCCTGCCCAGGCCTCTCCCGGCGCCGGCCGCCCGCCGCGGCGTGTGGCTCTGTGAGGCTGGGCTGCCATCTCCTGGGCAGGCCGGGGAGTGCAGCACAGGCAGCCCGGGCCCGGCGGCCACGGCTGGCGCCGGCCTGGTCCCAGCCCCCTGCGCGGCAGCCCGGAGCTTCGAAACCGGGCCGGCCCCGGCCTGCTCCCCGCCGCCCGCCATCCCCCGTCCGTTGAGGATGTTCTTGCAGCCAGGCATGCGAAAGCCGGACAAAAATATACCAAGGATGTCACTGCGTGCCCGCAGCGGCGAGCCCTCCAGGCAGGCCCAGCAGCCCCGCTCCAGGCCGCGGGTGCTGGGGTGCCATTGGGCACGCTTTGGTCCGCACTGGACACGTACCCAAAAGCCTGGAAGAGTGGGTCAGGAGGGTTTCAGGTTTGCCTGTGGCAGTTTTCAAAGCATCACAAAGCTTTGGTAGGGTTTGGGACTAGAGAAGAGCTGATAATCGTGCTAGTATTTAATAAAGGTAGTCAGGCCTGCAAGTGCCAGCATCCATTGTCTGGTCTCACCCTTAAAAAAACCTGCGTGCATATCTATATCTATCTATCTATGTATACAAACACACTCTCTATATATACACGCTGCAGTAATTCCAGCAGAAAGGTACATTTGTTACTGAAATATCCACAGCCTCTAACAGAATCCACCTGCAATCCTTAACCTAGCCTGGAAGACATGGGAAACGCAATGTTTGCAGAGCACTTGGCACCTCAAAACACTGTTTGCACCAGCATGGCAACACTGCAGCCTTCCCCCCAGCCCCTGTGCCACACGGCTGCGGGAGGAGAGGACAGCCATCTGTGAAGCAGCCGGTGGCAAGCACTCCCCACAGCCCCAGGAGGCCGGGACCCCCTTCCCTGGCTGCCAGTGCTCCCAGAGCCAGCAATTCCATGCACACACAGCTGATTACTCCACAGCCACCATCGCACTTGTTGCTCCCCCAGGAACAGCGCAGCATGGTGGTTTCGGGGAAAACACACTGCGTGCTGTTGGCGCCTGGGAGGCCCCTCCTCCAGACAACGATAATAAAAGAGCTTTTGGCCAGGTATGCAAATATTTTTTTTATTGTGCTGGATGTGGGTGGGAATGGGAAACATCGCAGAGCGTGGCTATGAGTGGTAATGAGCAGATGGCAGATTTTGCAGCTCTAAGCAATAAATTATAAAACAAATTGGCCCTTAGGCAGGCATTCAAATGGGAAAGGTAGGATCCAGCTCATAGCTGGGTGCTCTAGATCCACAAAATCCTATAGCAGTAAATTATTTTAAGGTCATGGTCCTGCAGTTGAAGAGTGCACTAGAGCACACACCTGTGTGACAGTAGAGCATCCCAATGCTCACTGCCTGTGAGCTTATGATGGGCTTGGGCAGGGAGTCACCTTGTCCCTCCAGTCACATGCACAGTCCCAGGTGGAAGAAGTGCTAAGCAAGGCATGTGGGTCAGCACAGCAAGCAGATTCGTTTTCTGCCTAATAAAACCTGGTGATTAACATCTAAATAGCAAGGGCTAGGAAGGAAGCAAAAAACTTCAGAAAGGGGAGGAAGGCAAGCCGCTGAATTAAGGTCAGGAACTTGCTGGCATTTGCTGACATTTTATTCTGATGAGCTGGCAGAGCTCATTCTCATCAGGCAAACACTTATGTATTTATTTATTTTAGAGGTGGGACTGGGAACAATTCCAGAGCTGTTTTTAAAAACACAGGCACATCTTTGATATCTGCTGGGGTGCAGACAGACTGTTAATGGAACAACCTGAAAACTCAGATTTTGTCTTTGTAGGCATTATGATTCTTTGCACTATGATTTCTATTCAATTTGCAATTAGCCCAGGTTTTTGGAAGCTCTCCACAAACCTCAAGTCTTGAAACATTTTTGTTTCAGAAAGACAAACACATGGTGCTTCTGAAATAAACACACTCCGGGGAGTGAAGCAGGTGCTGGCTAAAATTAATGTTCCTCCCCGACAGCTTACAGTCTGCAACTAAGCTAGGAGAGCCTGGAAGGTATGGAGCACCCAGGGTCCCAGTGCCATGGCAGGGAGCTAGTGGCAGTGAGAGCCCACCCCTGGGAGCCTCCTACGGGGCTCCACATGTAGGAGCTACCCAGGACCAGGAGTACTCCCACAGCGGGCTGGAGCAACACCCATATCCACTGACCACTTCCCAGCCACGCAGAAGCCATACTGTACAATATTCGTCTTGTTCTAATCTCACTGGCCCATTAATGATAAACATGCCTACAAGGCATAATAAGAAACACACACTGCATAAACATCATTCTTAACGATCCTCAGCATGATCAGTTACAATAGTTGTCAGTAAACTTATCAATAAATGTATTAACAGCTGCTCACTGTAAGAACCAGAACTTACCTTCTTGATGTACAGTGTTAGCCATCCCCACAGCAAGCACAGCATACAGCACCAGGGCTCAGCTCCTTCCCCAGTTCCCAGAACTTTTAGGTTGTATCTAGATGGAGCCAGAAAACATCTGCAGCAAGCTGCTGAGGGCTGCCCACCCAAGATATCATGCCAGACCACCTCACTGCAAGGTAAATCATATCCTCTTAAATCATCACTCCTCCACATACTCCCAATGAATGAAACAAGCTGCCCCACGCTACCTGTCAGACCATGGAGGTGAAAAAGAAAATGCAAAAGTGGAAGAAGCCAACAAATGGGCTTGTTCATGGCTGGCTGGCAGGTTCCCCTGCCCACACAAGGTTTGAGCTGTACACAGCAATGAGGATGGGAATTGCAGAGGGCAGATGCCCAAGAGGAGGGCGAGGACCTGAAGAGAGAGGGAGCCCTGCTGGCGATCCCGCAGCAGGGTGGTAGGGTGGGCTGCGGCAGCAAGCAGATGCCCTGGGGGTGTGACACCGCAAGGTGCTGGCTCGGAGAGCTGCTGGTCTGAAATTCATTCACGGTTTATCAGGATGCTGTTCCCAAGGTTGAATCACTGTGGAAGGAAAGGTCTTGAGGCTGGTTTTGTCTGAATGTAAGGGAATTTATACAGCAAGACTTCCCTCACGGCAGCAAGAGCCCAGGACGCCTGGGACTCCAAGCTAGCCTTGTCCCTATCATCCCCGTCCAGAGGGCAGGATTTTGGCCATAGCTTTTATGTTGCACCAGAGATGAGAAAGAAGGAATATGGCTTTTCTCAGCTTCTATACCAAGGCACAAGGAAGAAGAGCATCTTCCTTATTTGTGTGACAAGCAAGTAGCCATATTCAAATGATATGTTAATTGCCGCATCTAGTTGTCAAGCTTCTTGTAGCAATGCCTCACTTGTGGCTGATAAATAAATACAATACTTAGCATTCTTCATTTGGGAATGCAGCTTTTGATCTTCAGACATGTTATTGCTGGGTTCCCGAGTGTAAGACACCAAAATGAGGAGGAGCTGTTATCCTGGGTGCTCTCCCCCGTGAATCACTGCAGCTAATTGGAACTACCTTTGATATGTTTGTAATTTGCCAAGGCTTATTTGCTGTATAATCAGACACATGGCCCCTTCCTTTAATTGCCTTGTAAACTGCCAGAATGATTAATTCTGACACACGCCTGTGTTCATCTGGGGATTGACATGCAGTGACTTACGAGAGTGGTGAGGCAGGGGCTGGGACACCTCCGTGCAGCCCACCAGGCTGGGGGAGCTCCTCTCCGGCTAGGTACGAGTGGTCGGTCTTCACCCTTGCTGAAAGTGAGAGTGTGCACACCTTTCCCCGTGCAAGGGGATGTGAAAATCCCATGGGTGCTCAGACCACAGCTGTACCTGTGCCATAGCTGTGCCCTCGGGCCAGTGCCTGCAGATGGGTGCAGCGTTCCCAGAAACACTCCCTGCACCCAGCCCTGCCAGGGCAAAGCTCATGGCAAATGTCTCTCTCAGCACTTACGTACAACTTTGGGGACACACACTGGTCCCTACCCTCACCTAGAAAACCTCCCCTGGCTCTGCTCCTCACCCGCAGCTCTCTTCCCACAGCCTGTCGATAGGCAATGGCCTGCGAAGGCAATATTTCACTCTCACTCCCACGTATTGTACATGCTAACGCCATAACTCTGATATATTCTCCTAAGGGACCTCTCATATCTGGGCAATGAACATTTCTGTGTTTGTTGCTCAACTTTCTTGCCTGGAGATGTATTCACATGAAAAAATAATATATATCAGCCCCCAAAACCCAGTGACTGCAAATGCTGGGGGAGAATTAAAGCAGCACAGTTAACAGCCCTGGTTTCCATCATTACAGAATTCACGTAATTTCACTGTGGCTGGACACTCGCGAGAGAAGGGATGAACAGCTTAGGTGGGTGCTTGCTGCTGCTGGGATGGGTGGACAGATGGATGGAAGGAGGTGTGGGGACCACCGTGCTGAGTCCAAGCCAGCTCCTTGGTGGGACATTGGGAAGCGGGGTAAGGGATGCTCAGAGCCCCCTGTGCCCAGCAGCTGCCTGCCAGAGCCAGAGCATGGCTGGTCCTCAGCATCACCAGTGCCACCAGAGGGAGGTGGCAAGCCACACCGGGTGGGGTGGTGTCCCTCAGCACTGGGGAACCGGGGCTGTGGGAGATGTGGAGATGTGCTGGGCATGCCAGCAGGGTGACAGTGAATGGGCAAGAAGGGGACATGGGGATGTAGCTGCAGGCTGCATGATGGGGCTAGCGGGGGTGACCAAGCCCCGCAGGAGGAGCTGGGAGTTGGGATCCAGAGGGAACCATTTCCACAGCCTCAGCTGAAGTTGGCACCCAGGGAAGGGTCATCTGTCCAAAAATCTGTGGCACAGGGTTTGTCCTGGGCTGAGAGCGAGTGCCTGGACTGTCAGAGGATCAGGCATGGGGGAACATGCCTGCATCTCCTGGGCACCCCGGGTCTGCTTCCCTGCAGGAGGTTTTGGTGCTGGTGGAAGCACAGAGAGGTCAGTGGGAAGGGAAGCGTGCCAGCGGGAGTGTGCAGCCGGAAGAAAGCTCTTGAGATTGTCCCTCTCTTGCCTCTTCTCTGTTTCAAGGACCGGGTTATTTCAGAAACATGCTGTAAGTGGCAAAATGCCCACAAAGGAAAGAAGGCAAGGTGGGTAAGAGGGCAGGTGTGGGTGCTCGGTGGGAAAGCAGCAGCTACACACCAGAGCCCTTGGGTCCCCATTTTATTTTCCCTTTCTGCTCCTTTTGGGGCCTGATTAGGCATCAGCTGAACCCTGCTGCAGCCAGTTTAGCCCCCTCCCAGAGCCAAGGGAGAAATTAAAGAGGACTTTGTTTCCAAACAATTGCAAACGCATAGTTTGAGAATCCGTAATTTAAACTCAAATCTTCCTTCCGCTAACAGTGATGGATGGCTTTTTCCTACTGCTTTGAGAGCCCTTGGATCCTGCACGGCAGATGCCTTCCTGATTTATGGCTTGCCTCTTCATGCAATGGGAAACAAACAGCCCAATTCTAATTACCACACTCCTGTTAGGATAGTTTCTTATATTGCTTCCATCTTATTACCGGGGCTCCCCACTCCACCTTTGTGTGGCTGATTTGTGTTTTATGGGTAACCTTGGTATGGATTCAAATAATCTCTGTTGCACTCATTTCACGGGCAAATAAGTTTATCCGCACGATAGATGGACAACATGCTAGAAATTGTGAGGTTTTCCTGCTAGAAATTGTGTTTTTTCCCCGAGTGGCTCAATCAGTGAAAGGGGGTCATAATGTGGGGTTGGGGATGAGGGGGAGGAAGGAGAAAAGCCAATGCCAGCGGTATTTGCCTGCCTCCGACAGGCGCTGGCAGAAAAGAGGGAGGGGTGGATGGGGCCACACAAGGCGCTAAAAATAAATGTTCTTCTTCCTAAAGAGAATCTTGCTGGTTCAACTCTTTCCCATTCTTTTCTGTGTGAGAGTGGTTAATTCTCCTTGGGAGCCCATTCACTCAGCAGATGTTGCTTTTCTTTGTGTGATTAGCCTGAAATCAACAGAAAATAATCCTGTCCTTTAACAAATATTGGAGCACGCGATTCCAGTGCTACAAGGTGCTTCAGCAGCCTGAACAGATGCTGAGATTACTGTCTGTAAGAAAAGCGCACATGGACATATTTTTGCTTTTAAAATAGCACCACCCAAGTTCATGTGATGATGGAGGAAAAATGCAGCTGCAGAGCTGGGGCTGGCTTGGGCTCCCCAGCACAAGGACAGTGACATCCCGAAGCGAGGCCGGTGAGGCCACTGTGGTGGCCAGCATGGGAGCACAGGCTCTAAGGACAGAAGCTGAGAGCTAAATTAGCTCAGCCTAGGGAAGGGGAGCTGTTTGAGAAGCCCCTACCCCTGTCTCCCCGTTTGGCACAGACTGCAAAGCTCAGCCTTTTGTGTTCACCCTCGTGGCCGCTTGGCTCACCCTGGCCAAGCAGCAAACACTTCCAGCAGCTACCGGCAGAAATGCCAAATCCTGACCTGCACAGACCCCAGTGATGCCTACCGGCTCCGGGTTTCTGGCTCATACCGACTTCTTAAAACAAGCTTGTCAGCTGTGTTTTAACTCACCTAATGTGTCTTTTCCTGATAACTTTTAAAGTCAAACTGTTGCACTGTCCAGATTCAAATGCCAGGAAAGCCCAAGTATTTCATGCCTGTGCCATTACCTTTACCAGCCAAAGCTGTAGCCTCACCAAAGAGCAAAATCAGAATTATCTGATGAGCACAGAGTCCTCGTAAAAGCCAGAGAAGGGGCATGAATTTTCTTCTTATCACTCACTCTAAAATCACTGAATCCCAGTAAACTTGCCCTTTATTTGCTGCTGTGAAGTTACGAGGGATGCTATCCCCATCACGGCTCCAGTCCATCCTTCTGCCAGCTCCTTCACAGCCTGTCAGTCAACATGCCTAGCTGGAGCATGCTCTGGTGCCCACTTCTTCCCTCCTCCCTCTCATGCAGTGTGGGAAAAGACCCTTATTTCTGATCCCCCCACTGCTGCTTGGCTCAGCAGCATGGGGCAATCCCCCAGCACGGGGCGGCTGTGTCACTGCTCTGCGTGGAGCCCAGTCCTCACGCCACCACTAGTCACATCCTCCTGCTTGTTCAGGTGATAATTTTCCCCACCCTTTGAGTCGCATAACGAGTACTTTTATTACAACTGCTTTGCCGTCAACGCCGTTTCATATTTCAAAGTCACTTCTTGTGTGCTGAGGAGAGAGGAGGGACTAGCCCGTGAGAGCTTTTTTGAAGGTGGTGTCTCTGATCTTCCTCTCAGACGTATGAAAATGCAAACCCTTTCCAAACGGCATTAGATCATTGAATTCAGTAATATATTTGTATGGGCAATTTGTTGTCTGTCCCTGAAATCACTGCCCTGCCTCAGTGCAGCTCTGGAGTGTTCTCTGCCGTGATGGCTCCAAATCAGCATCTCCCTGCTGGGCACGGGGAGGAGGCTCACCGGAGCAGTTGGGCTGACCCTGCCTGGAATCAGGATGCTGACACCAGCCCAGAAAAACTTCTTCTTTCCCTTGCCCAGATCCCAAGATTGTTTCAAGGAGTAATGAGCTCCACCAGGCTCCGTCGCACTGCGAGCCAGCAACAAGCTGACTGTGGGCTAGCCCACCGTCCGCTCCCTTCGGCTCTGGGGGGAGCTGGGGACAGCCCCCACAAATGGGGAGACATGAAACCCATTAATCATCTCCCCGGTGCTGTTCCATTGCATGAAATTGGATTTAGCACCATTAGCTGAGTGGCTTCTGAGCAGCTCCTTGACTCCTGCTGAAACCACTCTCCCATTGCAAAGCTGATTAACGGAGTGCATCCACAGTATTTAATTAACCTAATGAACCCTGATGATAAAATTAGAGTCCACTTAATTCCTCATCCCCCACTGTGGTATGCAGGTGAAACAGCTCACGATGCCACAACCACCTGCAACTGCTTTGCAGTGGGTGCGAGGGACCGGGTGCTGGGGCTAGGGGCTCCCGGGCAGCGGGGAGCGCATCAGTCTCTGCCTACTGCACTTGCAAGACTCTTCACAGCCCCAAAAGGAGGGTCTGGAGGTAACAGATCAACAGCTCGTGTTGGAGCAATCAACTGGTCCTCACACCCCAGGGGCTGGAGTCCCTGTGGCTTCTGTGAAGGGCCCCAGGTCCCACTTCTAGGCGTTTCTCCTCATAGGAAAGGAAAGGGTAATAACTGAGAGGCTCAGGGGCTCTGGCAGGGTCTGTGATGTCCAGTCGTGCTGCCCTGGATGTTACAGATGCTGACACCCATGGGGAGAAGGGAGGTGATGGATGGTGCAGGGATGGGTACCCTGGCTGGGCTCTCCGGAACTGGCACAGCCCTGGCCGATGTGCGCCCCTGCCGTAGATGGCAGCAGCCGGCTGGATTGGTGCCGCCAGCCCAGCCTCGGCTCGTCCTTCCTCTGCAATTGCTCCAGACATTAGGAAGGAAACGGTCGAAGCAGAGAGGGTTGGCTTTTTTTCTGCTATAAACAGAGCTCTGTCTTAATGAGAGCGAGCCGGGAGCTGGCTGCAGGGCGCGTGGGCTGCCCCCCTGCTGCTGTCAGGGTGGCTGGGGAGGAGAACTGCCAAGCACCCTGCACAGGTACAGGGCACCCACAGGTGATGTAAATTCTCCAGCATTTGATGCTTTCTAGTTATGAATGGGTTTCTGTCTGTGTAAAGATGGATTGTCACTTGGCCAGAAATGCTGGGCTTGAGGGAGGAATCATCAGGCGAGCTTCTCTGGCTGCGGCTCTGCAGATAATAGTCCCTTCTGGCCCTAAAGCCTCTGAATCTATAAGCCAGATAATTACTAAAATAGCTATGCCATTTCCCTGTGACATAACAATCATTTAGAATATATTTTAATATACAGGATGTAAAAAAGAAATTTCCCAGGGAAACAGAAATGTCAAAGAGCGTGGATTCTGTCACTTGCAGCAAACCAAGTGGCTTTTTTGTGATAGAAGTGTTGTTTTTAGGAAGGTGAGAAAAGCTCCTCTCCTGCTTCGGGTTCCCAGGAGCCTCGTTCCCTGACCTGAATTACATCCACCTGCCCCCTAAGCCCCACACCTTGCAACCAGCTCAGTAGCCAGGTGTGTGGTGAGAAGTGCCAGTACAAGCAGGGGTGTAGCATCAGGTAACAGTCTAAGGGAAAGCTAAATTTCCTCCCTGAAACTCAGTTTTTCCCTTTGTGCCCAATTTGTGGAGTCCAAATGACTTTTAGCCTTCCTGGGTGCAACAACTCAGTGGAGGAGTTTAAGGGACCAATTTAAAGGCAGGTTCAATGACTGGGGAGCCTCATCTTACACTTGCTTTGTGCTTGGTCACCCTCAGGCTGCTCCGTTCAAAGAAACAGATCCAAAACACGTGGGAGAAAAACCCTTCTGAGCCTGGAATGAAGAAGAAATACAATACACTTGTTCCTGGAGAGCCACAGAAACATGACCTGAGCATAAGAATTTGTGGGAGCCATCTCTTTTCTGGATTTCAGTATGCCTTTGAAGTCTCAGGGTCTGGGACTGAGGAACTGGGGAGAAACAGTAGTTCAGCTGCCCAAGCTGTTTACAATTGCAAGGTGATAGGCATGGGGAAAAAGGTGAAAAAATAAAGTAAATGAGAGACTGAGTAAGATTTTTGTTTAATTTTTAACTTGTCATAATCTATACTGGTGCTTGTCCTGAAGAAAAGCAAATGACGGATACTCCAAATCCACCCAGATGGAGTTATTTAGTATGCCTTCAACACGGAGAGAAATGGAAATGAAGCCTAATAAGGCTTCCGAACTCTTTCTTTATTACCCTCAGAGACAACCAAAAGGCACTGAATTTTCTGCAGCCCAAGAGCATAAACTGCACTCAGACACTTTATAAAACCCATCAGGCATCTTTCTGAAAGATTAAATAAGTAGGACAACATTTTCAAGAAGCTGAATTGGAGCTGCATGAGCAAACTGCCTGGCCAGAGCTGCGCTGTGCCTCTGATTTCTGCCCTTCTGCACGGCTCTTCTCTCACTGTCAGTGAAGCAGAAATGAGCCTTTGATGGCATCAGCCACCCCCCAAGCAGCGGCAGTGCCCCATGCCTGCCTGTCCCTGGCAGCAGAGGTGCAGGGCTTGTTTTGCCACCTCCACATCCCCTTTTAGAAGGTCAGAGCTCCTGAGCATCACTCCTGCTGCATGGCACAGAGGACAAGGTGCAGAGATTGCTGCCCTTCAGTGAGGGGAGATGTTGAGGTCTGGTCCCTTTCCCAGGGCTGCTCAGTAAAATGGGGAAAGTTTGAGGGGTCTGTCTGTCAGAGCATCCCCCGCAGCTAATGGGTGCTGTGCACCCAGCCGTGGGTGCTGAGCACTGTGTGCAGGGCGAGGGACCAGCAGCCCTCCGTCGGAGACACTGCTGCTTTCACAGCTGCACAGCTCTTGCAATGCACAGGAAGCCTGGCGAGCCACTGCCCAGGGCAAGGTTATATTTAGGATGGGTTTTGTTTAAGCAGAGGGAAGATGGTCCGATTTGCAAGCGCGCTGGCTTCCCCATGGGAGTGGTGTCAGATTTGAGCGGGGGATGGAAAAGTGCTGCAGACTGTATGGCGTGGGGAGGGGGCTCAGCTGACCTGCAGCATGGGGAAACCGCAGCACTTAGGGTAAGAACAAGCAAGAATTAAGAATAATAAGCTCTTATTTAGCTGCACAGAGTTGTGCAGCATGAGGGGGGCACCCCCTTCTGCGTTATCCTCCTCTCCTGCCGGATTAGGGTAATTCAGTGAAGCTGAGCAGGCCAGGGAACTTTCGATTCCCCCATCCGGGTGAGAAATAGGGATCTCTTGGCTGGCCCCGCACCCAAGGAAGCAAGCCTCAGAAGAATTCCAGGTGCTCTTCTCTTGCAGGCAAGAGCCACGCCACCTGGGCAGCTCTGCTTCTTTGCCATACACCTTAATCTTGCAGCAAAGGAATTCAGGGAGCAAAGCACCTGTGTGCAAGGGAGAGCCCAGTTAAAGGAAGAGCTCCCAGTGCCTTTGGGAAAGAGCTGTGGGTAAGGGAAGGGCATGGTGTGACTGCGCGCTGTTGGCTTGGGCATCCCCTCTCGGGTCTGCACTCTTCAAACTCTTTGTCGTGGGCAATAAAACCTCAAAAGTACAGGAAAGATTCCCAGGTGTACCGGTTCCTGTCCTGCACGCTGGGGCGTGGGGACAGTGTGTTCGGGGAGCATTGCAGGGGGAAGGGGCCGGATCCTGTGTAAGGATGGACAGCTCCTTTCTGCACAGGAGGCAGAATTTCTGTATCAGACACGGAAGCTGGAAAGAGCCCAAAAACTGCAGCTGTGTTGAGCAAATTGGATCGTTATATTAAAAACTGAACAGGAGGAATCTGTGAGCAAGAGCAGCTTGATGCTAGCTATTTTTCATCTGAAGAGGGATTCAACAAGGCGAACCCACTTCCCACCGTTACCTTGGCCACAAGATGACGGAGATGACAGTTTGATATTCATTCCCATCATATCTCCTGCTATCAATGCAAATAGCCCGTCAGGCTTCTTCCACCCCTGCCTGCTTCTCTGACTGACACGGTCCTGCTGGGAGCACGCAGAACACCCAAGCCCCAGGAGTCTGCAGAGCAAAAGGGCTGAAACACAAATCAAGGCAAGACATGTTGGTGACAGGAGCTCTCCACAGCCTCATGAAAACCTGAAAATCCCTGCACTGGGGCCAGGGGGAAGGGTGGCTGCAGAGCACGGGCAACTACAGCTGGGCGTCCTGGCAGGCAAGTGCCGGCTTTGGTGCTGCTGGAAGGAGGATGTCACAGACCGACCTGGTTTTGGGTCACAGGACCCCTCCTTGGGTGCTCACTGTGCTCTCTGCATGTACTGGTGAGGACTGGAGCAGGGAGCAAAAGGGCATGAGCTATCCTAGCTGTGGGGCTGGGCTCTTGACCTTGCCCCATGGTTTTATTTAAAAGAGAAGTAGCCTGCACCCCCACAGGGGACTCAGTTACTGGCACAGTGAGCTGTGAGTCCGCTTCCAGCCCCTGTGCTAGGGGAAAACCCAGCCCCTTGCTTTGCTGGCAGCATGAAATGGGAGAGAGGGCTCTTCTGCAGGATGCACATGGTTGTGCCTGGTTAAAAGCCCCAGCCAGCCAGCAGCATCCAGGGCAACATCCAAGACTGAGCAAGGACTGCAGCTCACAAGGAAGGTTCAACCAGGAGTTGTGCTGCCCGTGGTCATTAGCTCCTGGGGATGGCAGCGCTCCCAGCCTTGAGCATCAGCTGCAGAGGTGAGCCCACCTGCAAAGGGGCCAGGGGCTCTGCTCGCCTTGGCTGGCACAAGCCTGCCCGGAGCAGTGTGTTGAAGCACACTTGGCTAGGGGAGTTTAAGTGAGATGTCAGTTGTGATTTGACATTTTATCTCTAAGTGGGGGTGAGTGACCTTTCTGGCTACAGTCAGCACGTATTCCCAGCCCCACAGAGGCAGGCACAGGTGGCTGCGGGAGGATGCACCGGTCACGCACTGATTTTAGCAGGAACAACATTCATTCTTTGCTGTTTACTGTTTCTTTGCTGCCCTTGAGTCGTCATTAAATTTGTCAAGAGTGATTTACAACTGTGTCAACAAGTGGAATCCAAGCTGCTGGTCCACACGGAGGGGAGGAAGAGGGGGAATAGCTCCTGAGATGCAATACAAACTGGAAGGCTCAAAGAGAAAAGTGCAGCTACTCTCCTAAGCCTCAGGTTTGCCTTGTTGGGTATTGCTGTAATTGCTCTGTATGTCCCAGGGTCTGACATTGCCCCTGGACATTTCTCTTACCATTTGAACATGGCTGAGTCTGTTTGGCAAGGCTGCAATTCAGACTATGGTTCACAAGGGTTCAGCGTCTTCATCTTGTTGCTGCAGCGTACCAAGAAGCGGCATGCTTGTCTCCCCAAAGACGTCACGGTCCTTCCCTTGCAGGGAAGACCTTGCATGTCAAACCCCAGAATCGCTGAAGTTTGCTGTCTGGCCCCTAATCCAGCCCGTCTGGCTCAGAGCAGGACTATCACCAGTGCTAGATCTGGCCCTGACCACCTTAGCCTTTGGTTTCTCCCCAAAGCCTCTTCTGAGCTGGGGGTGGGACCCAAAGTGGGCACTACTTCAGGCGCAGCCTTGCCAGCACTGAGCAGAACGATGTCATAACTCCCCTGCATCACCTGTCCTTCCTCATCCCAAAGTAGCCCAGGATGTGGTTGCCTTGTCCTGCGGTGTCTCTGCAGACTGGCATGCCTGGGGGCCTGTTTCTGAGGAGGGGGTCACAAATCCACCCCTCCCTGAGATGACAGGCAGCTGGCCACCAACCACAGGGTCACCCACCACTGGAGCAAATTCTCTGGCTTGCAGTGGATGGAGCCGGATCAATGCATGAAGGAGATGACTGAGCTTCCGCGTCGCCCTGCTCAAATCAAACACCCTCTCCTTTGCAAAGTGCTGAAGGGTTCAGAAAGCCAAGCCAAGGAAAGACACGATTCACTTCTATTTAACATCACATGTCAGTGCCTGCAGAGCCCTTCTGCTCCATTGGAAATGCTGCAGAGCCCTTCAACTGGCACCAGGAAACATCTTCTCATGGCATCAGGCCCTGATCCTTGGGTACTTTTCTGCCTGCTGCATCCGACTCCGAGCAGAAGGCTGTGGCAGTTCCTGCTCACAAATCCCCGCCATAACACTTGTCTGATGTCGGGTGGGGAAGGACACGTTGTTGCTCCCTGGAGACCTGTGGAAGTGGTACTGGGGATGCATGACAGTTTCTGCTTTATCGCTGGAGCAATCCGGACAGACAACAGTTGTCTGTTGGAGCTAAATACTGCTGCCGCCATGTAGTTGCATGTAGCTGATGTTTATTTCCCAATGAAGAGACTTGTAACCACTGACAAACTAATCGCCGATAAAAATCAGCAATGGAAGCAAACGCATACTGGAGCAGTGCATCCCATTGTCATGAAATTCATCCATGAAAACAGCCATTCTCCCTCCTTTACCTTCAGTAGATAAAGAAAATTGCCATGCATTTGTACTGTGAGGTCCCAGGTGCAGTTAGGTCATCTTACCACCAAAATGGCATGGGGGATGTGTTATGCCAGGTCCAGGGCGATGGAAAAATCCCTTCTCCGTTTCCCTGTAAAATTTCCATGGGAGGAGTAGGTTCTGCTCCTCACTGGGGGCTATTCACATGTGAATCAGCTGTGGTTGAGCTGATTTAAATGTATCATCCTGACAAAAAAACCTGCTGGTAAAAAAATTACCGTAATGAGAAATCCTTGGAAGGGTTGGAGTGATCATCCTCGCAGCTCTGCAGAAGAAACTCTTATAGCAGAGCATGGTTTGCTAGGCAAAGGAAGATGTTCGCTTGTGCTGGGGGCTGTTGCACCAGGGAGGGTCTTGAAGGTGCAGGGAGAGCCTGCTTGCAGAGGAGGAGTCCTGCTGCCATGTCCTGCTCTGACATGTGAAAGGGCTTATAAATAATCTGATTCCTATGGCTTGACAAATAACATGCGCTGGGGCTGCTCTGCAAAGGGCTCCATGTACACAGGAATTCCCTGTTCATCTCCCTTCCTTCAGCATTTTACTCCTCCTGCTGCAAACACAGCCTATTGCTCTTATTATTGTTATTGCTGTTATTATTATTACATATCACTCTTTAATTGCCTGGTAAATTTGCAATAGTTTGGAAAAAAACAAAGGGGGTTGTGCAATTTGAAATGCTAAAGAGAACAAGAGTGAAGACGGGGAAAATGCAGTGCATCTAGTAGGATTATTGAAGAGGTGATGAGGACATTCTTAACCTTAATTATTTCAAATCAACTCATTTTGTAGAGTGTGTAGGTTTATGAATCAGATGAAACGTAAATTGATTCATAATTTCCTTTAATTTTCTGCTCTTTGGAGAATTTAGATCTATATTAACATAACCTGTACCAGCCAGTTACTAAGAGACCGTAGAAAATTAGTATGGGCGAAGCTGGAAGACTGGCATTTGAATATGCTCGAGCCCACCTGCTGCGTGGAGTTGGTGATTGGGGCTCATCAGCATGGGGCTGCTCCCGGCCCCCCTGAGCCCCGGCTGCCACTGCCTCCCGTGGGGCTCCCAGCATGGGAAACGGAGAGCTCGGGGATGGATGAGGTGGGCACGGTCCAAGGGCATGGTCCGAGCTTGTTCCTGCATCTCCACGATAATAAAAGCAACTCAAAAACTAGTAGAAAACAATATTATCCATCACAGAGATGGAGATCCGCTGCCCAGTCCCGTTCAGGCAGCCTCAACTTGCTTTATGCAAGTATTTTTCCTTCCAGTGCATTTCATTTTTGTGATGTTCTCCTCATCATTTGCTCTCTTGAAATTATCCTTCTGGTGCCTGTTTTCTGCTACCCAAAATTGCACATTAAGAAATCTGAGTCAATTGTGTTGTGCAGTGCTGGAAAAAAGCAGGTTTTGCTGTAAGTCCTGGTACATAAAGACTGCACAGAAATTTTAAAAGCTTCTCGCTCTCTGCGACTGGACATCCTGAGCCAGTCGGTGATGCAAAGCGACACCACGTCCCCCAGGTACCTGCTCTCTGCCATAGCAGGTGGCGCAGAGATGTGCAAGCCTCTGAAGCACCGTATGAATGAAACACCGGTGTTTGTCATTTCTGCTTTCGAAGAGAAAGCTTTCCTTTAGGAAATAAGCAAATACAAGAATTACCAGCTACAGAAAAAAATAATCAGTTTTTCTGGACTGCAAGAATAAGGGTGTCTATAAGCAAAATCACTTTCTTGCTTATTTTATTTGTAGCAAGCCTGCACTGTAGCTGTTTCCTTCTCTGTGCACTCGGGGGCTGCAGGGGGACATGGACCGGGGTTTGGGGACAGTATGCTCAAGCCCTTCTTCAGCACAAGGCACCGGCAAGCTGTGCTGCAGCGGTCCGGGCTGACCTTGCTCACGAGTCCTTTTGGGCAGTGACAAATGCCTGCCTTTGGAGACTGCTCTTATTTCAGGTTGGACGGCAACCAAATGTAAAAAGCACATGAGACAGCTGGCCGCGTGGGAAGCTGGCTCTGAGCGCTCTCACTCTGCGACGGGGAACGCTTCATTACCATTTTCCCTTGTCCTGCACGTTGTCCTCCTTGAGTCAGCTGTGCTAGTGTGGGCTGGGCAGCTCAGGCACCACCGCCACTGCCAGCACTAGAGATGGTTGGTGCACGGAGCTCAGCAGGGATGCATGCAGCCACCCGAACAAGCCACGTCAAAGCCCCCTGCTCGGCCACTGAGCTGGATCCTGCAGCCAGTGGTGGTCACGGGGCAAGATGGGGAGGCAGCAGTAAAGTTGCTCCCAGCCTCAGGCAGTTGTTGGCAGAGCAAAACACAATCCAACCAGAAACATTTTGAGGTGGCCTTTACTGTTTGCACTTCCAGCTGCAGTCTCGCTGCTGTTCCCAGCGGGCAGGGATTATTATTCCCTTGCAGGAGTGCCAAGACCGGGGAGCTGCAAGTGCTCCATGCAGGAGATGCAGTTTGTGGTGAAAGAGCTGCATGGGTGCGTTCCTGCTGGTATATTAAACTCACCAAGTAAAACAGCAGGTCATGGTAATATTAATCCAATAAAGCAAAATCAATAGTGGAATTCACTTCAGGAGGGAGGGATTTCACGGCTGCCTCTTGCAAATGCAAACACACATTATGTCATCAGCAGAGTGGTAAATCAGCATTTCTGAGACCAGCTGCCCAATTACCAAGGCAGTTAGATGATGGGAACTGTAAATTGGATGTATGCAAATACATAGCATGAGACAGTAAACACCTCCAAGAATTACTGAGAAATCTCTGGACCAAGCCACCGGCCAGGCAGCTAACCAGGTGTTCAGGCTCACGGGGCAGGGAGCAGAAAATGTGTCTGGATGCTTTTGGTGCTCACCACCATCCCCAGGGCCACATCAGGCCAGCTCAGAGATTTGCAAGCTCTCTGTGACCTGCAAGACCCTGTGGCTACAGCTGGCAGTAGCACGGAGTGCATGGCGTGGCTTTGGCTGTCTCACAAAATGCATCTTCTCCATACGCTGCTTTACATCTCCCTCAGGATCCTTTGGTGGCACGGACCTCTAGGTTTCTACAAAGCTAGGAGCTAGGAGCTGCAAGATATGGCCAGCTCCAAGCTAGTGGTCCTGAAGGTGAGGTAGTCATCATGTATTTCCATGTCCTTGCTCTGAACAGTGACTTTCCTGAGAGCATACTGTGCTAAGAAATTATGTCAGTTTTGTCTTTTCAACAATTTAACAAAAAATGAACATTTTTAATTGCTTTCCTCTGTGTACAATTCCTTCCCTCTATTGTACTTGCAGAGATAAAGTAAAGCTTTGATTCAGAGGGAAGCTGAAGAATTTGGAGCAACAATGATGGGAGAACTCAAAGAGTATGTTTGTGCCCACGGAGGTGATGAGGAAAAGCAATTAGTTCCGTGTACTTGCAAGGAATACACCTGCGCCAGAGCACACTGTGAAAGCTTGTCTGGAGGTTTAAAGGACTTCCACTCAACTTCTTTCTCTAGTTTTGGTTCCCTTATATCTATTCTCTTCACTCCCAGGTTTCCCTGCTGCTCCATGTACTGCTTGCTTTCTCCAAGGGGCTGTCCATCCACCACCCTCTGCTCGGGACAGCCCTTCTCGGATATTGCTGTGCACTGGCAGCTGGAAGCATTCATGTAAGTTTTCTCCAAGTGGCGCTGAGCCCATCACATGTCTCAGTAATCTCCTAGACAGCCAACTGCTCCTACAAGCAAAGTGCTCATCATGTTTTCAGCTTGAAATTTGCTGAGTTTTCAGTGCTGGACATTGTGGTGTCTTCATCATCTACTGCAAAGACCTATTCAATATCATACATCATCTCCACAGACAGGTGCTTAAAGGCTGTGGTCAGGTTTCTTCTTTACCCAGCTCTTTAATAAGCTAAACAGATCGAGCTCCTTAAATCACTCTTTGGTGTGAAGACAGTTAAAGAGCTAATTACCTGGGGGCAGGGCTCAGGACCCGGAGAAGTGTAGGCACAGCTTGTCTCACATTGCGCCAAGGAAAAGAAGTGACTTTTAACCTGGCTTCCTAAGGGAAAGGGCACTCATGCACCTGGGCTGTTTGCCTCTTGCTTGTCTGTCTGTCTGTCCCACCCTGTTCTGTTCTCCTCCTCCTCATCTCAACCTGCTGCAACCCTGTTTCTCAGAGGGATGTAGTGCCACAGAGATGCATGCTGGAAACCTCCTGGGTGCAGGTACCTGGCAGCCATAACCCTCCCGGTTGTAACCTGGGGGTGGGGGTGGGGTGGGTGTTGTGCCCCAATTGCTGCAGTTAGCCGCAGGTTTATTGTGTGCTGCTCACCGTACCGACAAACCAAGGGCACCCTGCCGAGGGAGGTATCGATCGTGAATTAATAGCAGCGAGCCGGAGATGAGCACATCGCGGAGCGTGACGGGCTGCTGGCCCTGGCTACAGAGAGCTCCCTAGCACAAGGATGAAGCCTCCTCAGATTACCCCAGGGGCTCCCCAAGCTGAAGCCAGCACAGCAGAGGTAGAAGTCTGCAGCGGTGAGCAGAGAGTGCCTCTGGGATGAACCCCCTCCCCATCCCACCTCATTGCACCCACCAGGGTCTCAGTCCCACCAGAAGGACCCTTGATTTCACTGCTGCCTTGGCCAGAGACCAGGGTTAGGTTCTCCAGCAGCACCCACAGCAGACGGCAGGGAGGAGATGCTTCCCTCACTCCGGAGCACCAAGGACCCCCATGGTCTGGTTGTAGCAGTGCAACATCATCTCCATTTGGTCTCTGGCCTTGTATCAGGGTGAGGAAAGCATCAGGGAGGAACCTCCTTGCTGCTTTCCCTTTGCACTGCCCAAGCTGCACTAGCTGAGGCAGCAGGGAGAAGCAGCCTGGCTCAGACCTGCTGCTTGCCCGGAGGGATGCTGCCTGGTGTACGCCTGTCACATAGTACATGTGTGGCTGCAGCCAGCGAGAGCCTCTGCCATTTATCTGGTCCTCCAGCAGTCCCCACAGGATGTTTCCAAGCTTAGCCTGGCATTGTGGCACTGCAAAAATCTCCTGCCAAAGCCAGAGCCTGCCAGAGAGGAGAGCAGGTTAAAAATAACCCTGCATCTGGTGGACTGAGACTGGAAACTGCTCCCGGGCAAAACATGGTCATGCTCCTGAGTGATGGAGCAGGGGAGTGTGTGTGCCAGTGGCAGGCAAGGTTTTGGAAGGGTCTTTTGAATTTACCATCATCCATCTCTGGGGTCAAGATTTCATCCCATGACCCGGCGCTGGCAGGCTCTGCTCCTGCCACAGGACGTGCATGCTCATCCAGCGGGTGGAGCAGGTCTGGCTCCCTGGG
This sequence comes from Falco rusticolus, assembly GCF_015220075.1. Classification (NCBI taxonomy): domain Eukaryota; kingdom Metazoa; phylum Chordata; class Aves; order Falconiformes; family Falconidae; genus Falco; species Falco rusticolus. The sequence goes on from NC_051197.1 coordinate 25,861,050, forward strand.
TGGCATGTGCAAACAGACCCAGCATAAGTGTCAAGGGCAAGCCACTGCTGCTGCTCCCCCAGCCTGGCCTCCGTTGTAATTTGCATTTGGTTTCATTTTAACTATCCAAAGCTATTTTAATTGGTGGCCTGCCCAAGCTGCTGGGGATGTGGGTGTGCTGCAGGAGAAGGCAATGGGCCCCATGGTGCCGGGGGAAAGGGTGCTTGTTACAGCCCTGCATCAGCAGGGCAAACGACTGCGCTTCCATCCCATTGCTGGAAATTTAAATAGTTGATTATGCATTTATTATAATTTAGTCTCAAGCCAGCCAAGTGCGTAATGAGTTGTCTCAGCACTGGCATGGGGTAATGCAGCTCCTGCCTGTCACTGGCTGCTCACCCACCTCACGCGTCCTTGGGTGATGACACTGCCCTTGACAGGGACACCTTGCTGCCCAGTGACCTCTCTAAGGACAGGGCCATTGGCTAGCAGGCCTGGTGCTAGCAGGGCTAGCACAAGAATGCATGAGAACTGCTGGCTGTCCCCAGGGGATGGCCATGGTGGATGAACAGGCAGAGACAGGAGCTCTGGGGTGGGGCGTAGGATCTTACCACCCTTCCAGGCAGGAGGCAAGCAATGGGACCAGCAAAGCTACAGACCAGACACTCAAAAGCCATGCTGCAGTGCCTGGGGGATGCACCCTGGGGGGTTCGCTGCCCTCCCCTTTCAAATCTGAACCCCAGAGCCGTCGGGGTGCTGATGGACCCTTGGGCCTCTTATGTGCCCTGTCAAATGCTGGAGGGTGCTGAGAGCCTCTGGACAGGGTCTTATGGGTATCCCAAGGGCAAAACCAGTGTTTTGGAGCAGGCTGCTGCTATCCTAAGGCAATGGCATGCTCCAGAAGCATCTTCACAGCCCAGTTCTGGGAAGCCGGCAATGTACAGGGAGAGGGAGGTGACAGCCTGGGCCTTGCCGCAAGACCAGTGCTCTCCCTGTGCCAGTACATCACTCCCTGAGGTTGCTCTGAATGCTGTCTGGAAGATATCTACTTATCCTGTCTCCTCACCGTGGGAAAGAAGCATTGGGAGTGGGGGATGGTATCTCCTGTAGGGATGCTGCTCTTTAGGCTGGGCTGCCCCGGAGCACGGCTTCTGTCTCTGCCCCTCCAGTGCCAGGCTGCCAGGTCTTCCCCACCATCATTTCATGGAGTGGCAGAGCCGGAGCTGCTGCCTGGCTAGTCCTGGTGTGCAGGTGTGGGGTGACACTCCCCACACCACGCTGCCCCTGACATTCGGACCACCCCCACAAATCTGGTTTGGGGGCTGTTCTGCTTTCATGCTTGGCCTAAAGGCTTGGATTATTTTAACCCAGGCTTGGTAATGCCATTAATTCTGATCTCTGGTTCATGATGTCTACTTTCTGAACCATAAGTGCTTTAATATTTCATTTTCTGTTGCTCTCAGGGTTGCATAGTTTATTCCACAAACAAGAGGTTGGGACAGTCATTAGCGTGTGAAATCAGAAATGCATGCATCAGTAACTATGGCAACTCTGGAGAGAACACCAGTGTCTAGTAAAATCAAGAATTAAGCTTACATGAAAATGCCAAACTAGGAGAGATCCTATCTGCTGAGGGCTTAGTGTATATTTAAAAGAGAAAAGCATGGTCTGAAACACTCAAGTAAACTGAGCTCACCCAAACCCAGGAGTGCAGCTGATCTTGTGACCCAGCTGTGCTGGTGCATCCCCACACAAGAGTAAGCCTGCTCACATCCGAAAAATAAATGCATGTAACAGCCAGCCTCATCCAAAGACCTCTTTTGCTGCCCCTGCATCCCTCCATCTGCTCATGGGGGTTTCTCTTTCCCAAAAGCAAGCTAATGCTGTCGTGCAGCTCACAGAGCAGTGACGCTTCAAGCAGAGGGTATCTGGCAGTGGGTGCTCAGAGCCGCATCCATAATTAATGCCGTAAAAACAATGCTGCCAGTTTGGGCCCTCTCATGATGTGAGGTGTCAGGTGCTGGTGCAGCTGCTTTCCATCCAGTTGGTAGATACAGCGGTTTGCTGTACTGTGTGAAGGCATCACAGCTCCCCCTCAATAATTCATGCTATCTTTTGACAACTTCAGTACGTAAGGACTTTGCCTTTACGAATAAAGTCTTTGCTTTGTGCTCCTGAAATTTTATTGCCTCCACAATATTTCCCTTACCCATTATATACTTGAGAAAACATAAACAAAATAACAGCACTGGGGAGAAATTCTTTGGCGCTGTTCCCTCTGCAGAGTGGAGAGGGCTGAGTCCTGCTTATCAGGGCCAGAGAGATGACATGTGTGACAGGTTGCTATTAATCTGTGAGCAATCAGGTACCAAGTCCGGGTGCTGCTCCGTGGCCAGCATCTGCTTGCACCAAGCAGGGATTTTAATACCGTGCCAAACAAGGTGCTATAAATACCTCCACAGCCCACTAAAAGGCAGGAATTAAAAGAAATGAAGTTTTTTGGAAGAAGCTGCTTTTTCAGAGCCCCATTTAGTGATGCTAATACTGCTACCTGTGATTATATTTTCCCCTATTCCTAGTTGCTTTTCCACTGTAATCAGCCTCAAAGCGTTCAAATGGAAATAGTTCCTGCTGCTTTCCACTTCACACTCATTTGGGAGCATGAGAGGGGAGGAAACAGCCGCTGGTTGGTGGGGCCATGGGGAAATCAGGGATGTTTTTTTGGAGGGTGGGAGCTGAGTGGTGGAGGATGCAAGGCGAGCAGCATGTGTGGGGACCAGCCTGTGTGCCCTTGCCTGCAGCTAGATGCCCTCCTTACCCTGCTTTACACAGTAGTTCTACTATCAGGATACTGTAGGAACTCCTGCTTACGTTCTCCTTAAACACATCTATATATGAACCAGACAGTAGTTAAGAAGTGACCCTGCATGTTACTGTTGCATTACAGCAGACATAACACAGATAGTTCCTGGCTGCAGTGGTGGACTTGTCTCTCTGAGCCAGAAGACACCAGCTCTGCAGCCAAGGGACCTTCTGCCAGCCCAAGCTTGTTGAGGACCACATGCTATTGTGTCCTCAGCTATCCATGTGCAGGATGGGGTTAGTAATGGATGACCAAGCTGGCCCATTAAGCTCCTAGCACACAGAGCAGCCTCCAGCTGTCTGAGCACCAAGGTGGACATGGTCAGACTGCATGGCCTCCATCTTCTAAAGCACCTGGAGCATCTGAGCTACCTTTTCAGTAAATGCCCTGCCTATTATTATCCCCAGATGTGTCTTCAGCTGTGAGCCCATGGATGCCCAGGCATAATTTGCATGGTGAAAATTCAGAAAGAAGCCACAACGCTTATCAGAATGGCCTTGGCCTCCAAGAGATCATGCTTTTACAAGGAACCTGCATATTTCAGCTGAAAAAATTATCAGGAAATGTTTTGATGTTGAAAAATGAAAATTCACAGAATGAGAGCATGGTCAGGGTTTGAGTCCAGCCCCTTGCTAAAGCAGAGTCTCCTCCAGCAAGGCTGCACAGAGTCCTTTCCAGGCAGGTTTGAGTGTCTCCAGAGAAGGAGACCCCCATGGGCTCTCTGGGCAGCCAGTGCCAGGGCTCCATCACCCTCAAGGTGAAAAAGTTATCCTCTTATTCAGGTGGAACTCCCTGTGTTGCATTGGTGCCCACTGCCCCTTGCCCTGTCACTGGGCACCACAGAGAATAGCCTGGCCCTGTGCTCTCGGAACTGGCCTTTCGGATATTTGTAGACATTGATAAGATCCTCGCTCAGCCTCCTCTTCTCCAGGCTAAACAGGCCCAGCTCCCCCAGCCTTTCCTCCTAAGGCAGATGCTCCAGTCCCTTCCTGAGATTCGTAGCTCTCCGCTGGACCCTCTCCAGTAGGGAGGCTGCCCACCCTGTCCCCCCCCCGTCTCTCTAGAACTGGGGAGCCCAGCACTGCACACAGCGCTCCAGGCGCGGCCTCAGCAGGGCAGAGCAGAGCGGGAGGATCATCTCCATCAACCTGCTGGCCACGCTCCTCCTCACGCACCCCAGGATCCCACAGGCCTGCTGGCCCACACAGGCACACTGCTGGCCCATGGGCAACTTGCTGCCCACCAGCACTCCCAGGCCCTTCCCCGCAGAGCTGCCTTCCAGCAGGCCAGCCCCCAGAACGTACCAGTGCATGGGGCTGCTCCCCGCCAGGCGCGGGGCCTCACACTCGCCTTGGCTGAACTTCTCTGGGTCCCTCTGCGCCCAGCTCTCCACCCTGCCCTGGTCTCGCTGAATGGCAGCGCAGCCACCTGGGGCTCCAGATGTCTGCCCAGCGCCTGCCTTACCCAGAGGTGGGCAGTGTAGGAGCCCACAGGAAAATGCCTCGCTGTTCGTGCGACCCACGCACGCCTTCTGTTGACCTGGAGCGTGCAAGAGAAGGGAGGTGGCAGGGTGCTCCTGGCAGGAGGTTGGCTGCGTTTGCCCGCCAGCACTGCTGCATGTGGGTGCTCGTATCCCCTTGAGAGTGAGGAGTGCAAATAATCTAGAATAATTCCTGGAGGGACGTGACCCTCAGGGCCTTGGGCGCGCAGCGGCCACTGCCGCCTTGCTGGGACATGGGCACCCACCAGGCATCTCACTGGTATGTGGGGCACCCACCAGGCATCTCACTGGGAGGTGGGCACCCTGCCGGGATGCGGGGCCCTCCTCCTGGAGCACGGGTGCCTGCGGGGCGCCTCACAGCCATGGGTGCCCGTTCTCTCCCAGCCCAGCTCTCCCGCTTCTCCTGGAGCGCACGCTCTGCAAGCCCTCACAGAGCAGCCTGGCTCGCACCACTGCATTTCCTCTTCCCGCTTCCCCGGCGCCCCTCGGTACCCAAACGACACGTGCTCCAGGAGAAATACACTTTATAGATCTGAACAGCGCCCGAAGACTGAGAAAGCAGGCTGCTCCCAGCAGGAGTTTAGCCGAGTTTCCCGGGCGTCTGCTGCACAGGCATGCTCTGGCTGTCCGCTTCGAGGAGACGGAGATGAGCCCTGGCCTTTGGGATGCCGGTGGGCCCTGGCAGCACCTTGGGGAGGGTGTCGAAGGGGCCCTGCGCAGAGGTCCTCGCCGAATGCCCGTTGGCTGTTGTGCAGGGCAGGCACAGGCGGCCCACCGATGGCGTGGTCACCCGTGGGCCATGGCCATGGCCACCTTGCGGGAAGATGGTCACCGGGGCCCAGGTAATGGCCTCCAGCCAGCGGAGGAGGCTGAGGTCTGTGGAGGGGCCCTCATCCCAGGAGCCTTTGGTGGGCTGAGGCATGGCCTGAGGCAGCAGCCGGCGGTCACCCTGAAGAGAAGTCACTGTTAGCTGGGTGAAAATGCCACGGGCGGAACTGTTATCCACCGGGTCCCTAACACCTGACCCTCTGCCTAGTGGGATGCTTGCCCTTGCACCAACCTTGGAGGTCCTAAGGAACCCAGTGGGTCGCGGGGAGGCACTGGCCATGGCCACCTTTCTGGGACATGGGGAGCAACCCCCACACCCCTCACTGAGACAAGGGCACGCACCAGGCACCTCAGTGGGACACGCGCACCCACCGGGAAGCTCACGGGGACACGGGCACCCTGCCGGGATGCGGGGCCCTCCTCCTGGGACGCAGGCACCCATGCGGCACCTCACAGTACACTCTTGTAGTACTGGTGCCGGAGCTCTTTCAGGCAGAGGCGGTAAACAGTCCTCAGGAGCCTGAGCAGGCAGGTGTTTTGGGCGTCCAGCCGGCAGAGCAGTTTGTGTCTGGAGAAGGTGCCCTTTTCCCGGCTGCCTGTCCGCACGGAAGATGAGGCCGTCCATCCCCTTCCCTGGGAAGGACAGGGCCGGGAGCACGATGAGACAGACGGGGACTTGGGGGGCCAAGAAGTGTCCTGCTGGACTTGGCTTCCTCCAGAAGAGCTCGCGCCTTGCCAGTCTGCTCTGGGCAGCACGCTGGGCTGAGGAAAGCTCTGGCAGGCCCTGTGTCATGCTGGGGGCTGGGGAGGGTTTCAGCCCTGCGGCCTGGTGTGTCCCTGGGGAAGAGGCAGAGGACCTGTCGGGGCCTTGCTGAGGCTTTCTTGCCCGTGCTGGGGTTTGTTTTCTCATTGCAAGCCTTCTGGGCCAAGGCTGTTGTGGTTCCCTGCTCCCCAAAACCCAATCCCTTCCTGCGCGACTGGTCTCGATCGCTCACCTGTTCCCGGCGTCTCCTGTTACTGGCGTCTGCTCCATTGTCTCCAGAGGTTAAGTTCAATCCAAGCCATGATGAGCGGCCACACGATTTGCCCGGATTTGCAAAGCAGCCAGGTCATGTCCACCTGGGCAAGGCAGTTCCAAAGCCAGACCAGAGTGTGGGGCAGGTCAGAGGCCGTGCTCTCTGCGCCGACGGGTGGTTGCTTCAGGCCCTCGGGATAGACACCCATCCTGACCCTCACCCTGCTGCGGGGGTTGCGAAGGCCAATGGTGCTCGTCCATTCGGCGGCCATGCTCTCTACGTCGAAGGGTGCTTGCTTCAGACCCTTGGGAAAGATGCCCAGCCTGGACCTGACCCAGCTGCGGGGGATGCGAAGGTGACTGCAGCTTGTGCATTCAGCGCCCATGCTCTCTGCGACAATCGGCAGTTCCTTCAGGACATCATGAAGGATGTTGATCTTGGTTGTGATCCAGCTGTAGTAGCTAGAAAGGTCAAGGCCACCAATAATTGGAACTGCCACGCAGAGAGCTGTGGTCAGGGAGGCAACGAGGCAGAGCCACTTCATTTTCTCTCCTGAGAGAAAAAATCTGGATGCACAAGCTGGCTTGGGCTGTCGCCCTGAGCAGACTTCAGGGACTGACCACCAGGTGCGAGGGGCTGCCCTGACTGTCTGCGCTTGCAAGGGTTGCCGGTGAGACAAGCCATGGGCTGATGTCACGCCAGGTTCTGTGATGTCACAATGCCCTTCTTTGCCCACCCAGGCGGAGCTGGGCAGACCTGTGTAGGCGGGTTTGGAAATGTGCTGCTCACACTTGCTGCGCCGCCGGCAGCCGCTGAGCCCAGCAGGGGAGCGGGACTGTGTCCCCGGGCATTTGGGCAGTGCCCTGAACTGCTCAGCGAGAAGGAGCTGTGCCCAGAGCTCCAGCCAAGCTGCGTTCAGCGCTGTGCCGCAGCTGGGCAGGCGTGACGCGGTTCTGCTCCAAACCCTCTTGGGGACCCTGCTGGGGGCTAAGTGGCAGCCCACGTTAGGAGGAGAGCCGAAAAGTCACACGCTTTGACAAAAATCTTAACTCTACCTGAGCAGGGGGCTGGACAAACTGACTGCCAGAGGTGCCTTCCAACCTCCGCCGTTCCGTGAATTTTCAAGTATTTTCAGCACTGAGAAAGCCAAAGGCTTCCCTGCTGTCCATCTCCTTAGCCACAAGCGTGACACTTGCACGCCCACACGGGGCTCCTGGAAGGCCTTGGTCTCTGGTGCTGGTGGGCCACTGTGCTCCAGGTTCAGCTGGCAGCTGAGCTGGTGCCAGCTTCATCCCTTCTCCTGTGTCCCCGAGCTTGGCTATGACATGTGTCCCTGTCCCTCCTCATGGGGACTTCCAGCACAGCTGCCCGCAAAGGTGCCTCTGCCCCTTCCTCCAGGTCGTTGACGGATAAGTTCAACAGGACAGGACCCAGTGCTGACCCTGGGAACACCGCTGGCTGCAGGCCTCCAGCTAGGCTCTGCGCCACTGGTCACAGCCCCCTGAGCTCCGCCGTTCAGCCCGTTCACAGCCATCTCACCCATCCTTCCTGAGGTTACCTATGAGGGTGTTATGGGAGAGACTGTCAAAAGCCTTGCTGATGTCAAGGTAGACAACACTAACTGCTCTACCCTCATCTACCCAGCCAGTCATTCCATCCTAGAAGGCTATCTAGTTCGTCAGGATTTCCTTTGAACCCTTGTGATACAGATGTTCATGAGCCGTTCATTGTGCTCACCAGAAATATGGCACTGAGTGCCTGCAGTGAGATTTGCAATGGCATCTAGCATTAGAACAAAATCCTGACCCAAATACAAACTAAATACTTCTCTGGCAATAGAGGTTTATTTTAGATGGGTTTTTACCCTTACCGAGAGTACCTTGTCCTGTGCAAATTATCTGCAGGACTTCCAGCCTGTACCTTTATTATACAAATAATGAAAGGAGCTTTTCCAAATGGCAAGGAGATTCCTTTCTTATTTTCTGCTCTTAGACAGACACGATGCATTTCATTTCCACCTTTTGTGAGCCTAAGCTGGTATACTTGAACATTCACAAATGAAAAGGGTCATAAATACTGAAAAGGCAAAGCAGCCAGCTTCATTTTCAATAATATTGCAGATGCATTCATTTTAGTCACCCTATTTGATGAGGGTGAAGGTCCCCTGAGGCAGGTCAGCTCAAGAGCATCTTGACTTCTGGCTTGGATTTTTTAGTCTCATCCGAGTTTTTTCCCAAGTAGTTTTTTTTGACAAATGAAATATGTATGGCAGAGGGAGACAACATCTCAGAAGCAGCCCATAAATGTAAGCAAATGCTGGACAGGTGCAGACCTGGCACTCAAGCCAGGGCTGCAGGATGAGGAGCAGCAGCAGGATATTAGTATCAGAAGCAATGAAGCTGGCTGTCAGGAGTAATCCCCAGGGGGAAATGCTGTGGTCAGAAGCACCTCCTGATGGGACCGGTGGAAATCTTGCCACCGCCTCCACTTCAAAAGGGCTGGTGATGCACTAGGCAGCTGCTGCAGGGGGCATCCCACCATGGGCAGGAGCCTCCTGCTCCCTGCGCACAGTTGAAGTGGGCAGAAGCAACCCCAACTGCCCCACGCCTGCGCTCTCCAGCATGTGGGAAGCTCAGAGGTGCCTTGTTTTTATGGGTTTGAACACCTCATGTGTCCTTGGTCCTGGGAGACATGTCTTGTCCTCCTGCTTTGCTTGCTCAGGTGGTGGCAGGGGTTGCCCCCACTTGTTTCATGCCTTAGGCAGGGAGAGCCCAGTGCAATGGGTGGGATTTTCCCCTTTCAGGAGAAAATGATTAAAGATAAATTCTCTTTGGCCTCATGGCCAGCTGCCTTTGAAGGCTCCTTTCTCCTCTGCTGTTGTCTCCTTTGATGCGGTTGCTTTGATTTGCACCACAGAGGCTGTATCAGAGCCCTCCAGGCTGGAAAGACAGGGGGGTTAGGGGAAGGGCAGTGTCCCACAGCATGGCCCAACCTGCTCACTATCCTGCTGCAGCATCCCATGAAGCAATGGATGCTGCTGGTGGCTGCTCTGGGGGGAATAAGCATGGAGCTTCAAGGAGCAGCTCCCACCCCTGCCTGTTTATTATGTAAAATCATGTTCCTGCTCACTTTGAACAATCTCAATAAAATGATACAACAGAAGACTGGTATCTGTGGGGTGCCACCAGAATTAGCACCACTGAGTGATGCTTTTCCATTTCCAGGTACTCTCAGATCTATCTATGAGACAATTTTCAGTCTATAAACTGCACACATCTGTACCTCCCATGTGTATGAATCAGGCTGATGGGTGATACCATGGCAGGTACCTATGTGTAATGTCAACACATTTACTTTTATCAATCAAGCTTGTAACTACAGGGGAGGGGAAAAAAACCAACATGCAGGGTTTGACAGGATTCATTTTCCATTAAAGTGTACAGACTGGAAGTGATTTTCCATTAAAATGTATGGACTAGTGGCCGGGATGCTCTCACATGCTTTGCAAGCCTCTCTGCCCATCACTGGTATTTGTCTTGCCATGGCTACTTACTCCTTCCCAGCCTGTCATCCTCGGCTCCTGGGGACATCGCTGCGAAAGCTGATTTTACAGAGAAATGATCTAATTCTTCAGGCCTGTCAGGTGGAGAGGCTGTCACAGAGCTGCTCTGCATGACGGCAGCAGAAGGAACCTTTATCCCAGATGTCTTCCTTCATCATCCCCAGCTATGGGAAATAATCTGAAAAGTGACTGACACCTCTTCAGCAGCGCTGGAAAGAAAACCCATTTGGAGATAATTTGGCTTCTGCTTCATGAGTTTGCTTAATTTTCCTGCATCCTGGAGGTGCGTGTTAACATGGAGACAGAGCATTTGCTTGAAACAGCTCATCAGCTCCAATTATTGACTGTGCTCCTCATGTCAGCCACCAACAGGAGGACGCGGCAGCAGGGAGCAGCCCCGCTCATGGCCCATGTCTCATAGGCAGAACTGCCACTGGGCTCCAGGGGAAGGAACTGGCAGGGACAGAGGTGAAATAATTCGCAGAGTTTGTAACCTGCTCACTGGCATGACTCTGGATCTGAGCACGTCCCCAGAAAGTATCAGGGTGAAGCTAGCAGGGGCAGCTTGCAGAAGCAGAGGGCTTACAGAAAGCATCCTACCTACTAATTGCAGCCTGTCTGAGCTGTGACTTGCTGCCAGTCCAGCCAGCCCCGCAGAGATGGTTTGCTTGGGAGGCAACGTGGCTGTGTTCGGGTTTCTGCTTCACAGGCAGGAGAGCAGCAGCGTGATGCTGAAAGCCCAGAGCAGCAGTGCGATGCTGAAAGCCCAGGAAGGGGGTGTTTTGTGGAGGAAATAAATGACTGCCTTTGGAAGCTGGAAGATGAAATCCAGTGATGGCCACAAATGAAATGGAAAGATGGCCCTGGATCTCAATGTATACATGGATTAGATGGAATGTTAAATTAAGAAGTGTAATTCAACACAGAGGTTATTTGTTTAAGGGGAGAAGTACCAGCCCAGGTAGCGGGGAGGGTTCCCATGCCAGTGTCCCCATGCCAAGGGCTGTGCAGTGCTCCTGGGAGCTGGTCCCCAAGCTCCCTGGCAGAGAACAAACCAGAGGCTGTCAGTAGCATCTTTCCAACAGGGAGTTGCACATAGTCGGGCCATGAATTTCAGTTAAAGCATGCAAGATTAAGATTTAGCGCCTAGGTAAGAGGCACTTCGTGAAGCCTGGAGGCTGAGCACCCGGACTTGCAGCTGGACTTCTGACAAGCAGACCCCGCATGCATCAGGGAGACGTTGGCACTCACAAGGAGAGGTGAGAGCCTGCAATGAGCACAGCTAATGTGGTGTGAGAACAGACAACTTGGCAGCCTCTCTGAGAACACCAGTGTGCTGGAGGCTGCCTGCAGAATAAAGCAGCTGAAATTTCACAGCTCTATTATCACGCTCTGAAAGGCAAGCAGGTCTCTCCTTTCTGAATGAGGATAGTGGCCAGCCCTGCATGCTTTGATGGCCCAGAAAATCTCACCTTAAGTATAGGTGCTGCAGGAGCAGCCAGGCAACAATGCCACGAGATGCTGGTGATCACCTTGAAGGACAGACAGCAGGATGCTGCACTCCAGGGGAAAGCCCTGCTCAGAGAAAAGCCCCTGCCACAAGGCAGCCTGGGAGTGAGCAAGGAAGATCTTGTGCCCAGTATGTAGGGGCTGTGGCCTGCATGGGTCCCTGCACAGGGTGGATATTAGATGAGGGTTTTTGCTTTTTCCCCACAGAGTGAGCACCCCTTTCCTGTGCAACCCTGAGCCTAAGCCCTGGTAAGCTGCCCCTCTGCCCATGCTCTGTCCAGCATCCTGCACAGCTTGCTCCTTGGAGAGTGCTCCAGTTAACAAGTCTTTCAGGAAAGCAACAGCTCATATCCCTTTGACCTGGCAAAGCTCTCGCAAACCCTCTGGGGCAGGTTGGGAAAGCAGCTTGTGCTCCTGGCTGCAGCCGGGCCAGGGGGATTTTCTGGTCAGCTGGCAGGTAGGAGCAAGGAGAGGAGCTCCTTGCTGGTGCTACAGCATCACGAGATCCCCAAGAGATCCTCCAGCTTGGTAGTTCTTTCAGTGCCTTTGCTCAGGGACAGAGTACACATCTTTCAAAAGCACCTAAATAGTTCAGGAGCCTGCATGCCCTTGGCAGTCCTCGTGATGCCCACAGTTGTGCAAACACCCCACGGTGCTGGTGATGGGCCTAGGGATCTGGGCAGGCTCCAGAGCCCACCGTTCCTTCTTCCTCTTGGGAGGAAGACAAGGCAGCGGCCACTGCGGCTGAACCAGCTCCATTGGGCTATAAGATGCCAGGGACCTGTCTACATTTTCTTCATCAGCATGACCTATATCCTCCAAATGCTCTCCAACACCTCTCCAGCTCTGACAATTAGGTGCTTGTGAAAGAAGCAATGCTCCTGCTCAGGATGACTTTCTTAGTAGGGAAGCTGGCTTGCTCCATGCTGGCAAAGCTTTGCAGAGCCCTGCGGTGAAACACAGATCATAATTTGCCCAACTGAGGTGGGCTCCAGAATGCTCCTGGGTGTGTTTGAGCTCCTTGCCACTTCCAAGAGGACATGGGAAGAGACCCACCACAGCCTGCGGGAGTGGGAGACTATTTCCCAGCCCACAGGTGGATGTGGTATCAGAACATCACAGCCCTGCTGCAGCCCGTCAGCCTGCACCTGCATGGCTCAGGGAGCAAACGCAGCATCCAGACAGCTCCAGCGGGTGAGAGCTGCCTCAGGAATACAGCTGCCCAGGCCGAAAATAGGATGTGGTCAGCTCTTACTCCTTTGTGTCCACAGCTGCTCCCTTTCCTCTTCTAATTCAGGGGCATGTGGGGGAATTTTGGCTGTAGGTGAAAAAGCAGCATTTTGCTTTCCACAAAAAATGAGTTTGCCAAGAAGGCATGTATCTCTGAGGAATCCCTACCCTCTCCTGTGCCTTCCACCTGAACCCTTCTAACAAGGGCTCTTGAGCCAGCCCTGTGCTGTCCCTGCTTCCCTGTGCTTGCAATGAGAAAGAGGAGAAGGATTTGGACTGGATTTTCTGTTTCCACTGCATGCTTTCCCCTGCCTTTGCAGGAACACAAGTCCCCGAAAAACCCAGGAGATAGACCAGCATAATTAAGGAAAAAAGGAGCTTCAGATGACACTGGCTCTGGAGAACGATGCTTTCCCCTCCCTCTCGGTGCTTTCTCATTGCATCAGTCTCTTGCTAGGGGCATGAGTCACATTGGTTCTGGTGATGGATGAAATTAGCTCCAATGTGAAACAGGAAATAAAAAGCCATTCACCAACAAGACAGCTGCGCAGGCACAGAGCTCAGGGCAACGATACTCTCTGCCTTTTTCTGCTCTTGTGCTTTTCACACGCAGCTCCCTTTTAATTAGATGGGACGCAGTTCTAAGTCAACTATAAATGATATTATCAAACTAATAGAGTGTGATCATATCCTGGCTTTTATTGGTCTGGGAGCTGCTGCTGGCTGCCATGGGAACTGTGGATTTCACAGAGCTCCTCAGCTCCGGTTTGTAGGCATCAAAAGGGAAGAGGTGATGAACCCCCCAAACGTCCTTGCTTGGCAAAGAACTGATGAGGTTTTCTCCCTAGAAATCGATCCGTTGGGACTTTTTCATCCCCTCTTTGTTGGCCAAGGCTGCTCTTTAGCATTGCACTTCATCTCCTGGCAGGCTGCTGCCCCCCACCTTCCTGCCCAGCTCCTCACAGACCCCCTCGCTTCGGCTGGGCTGAGGGAAACCAGGACTGGCAGAGAAGGGAAGAAGAGAGAAAAGGGAGGACTCTCTGGCTGAGCGCAGAGCTGGGGTGTGAGGGCTGAGTGGGGTGGTGTTTGCCCCACACTGGGGCTGTCCCCAGGAACAAGCCCCCTCTGTCCCCGGCCACACAGGGAGCCACCCCACAGCAACGCACCTCTGCAGGCTATGAAAAGCAGAGGCTTCCTGAAAATTATCCCAGGGGAGGGAGAGAAGTAGGACAGGGGAAGCACTCCCTGGGTTCCACAGTCATCACAGTCCCAAAATGCCAGGTGGTGAGGCAAGCAGGAGAAGGGAAATGGGGGCTACAGCCTGCCCACCCTCCCAGCCTGCCTGTGTGCAGCAGCGAGGGTGTAGTGTAGGATGTATTTGCAAATGCAATCAAATGCAAAGGAAGAAGGGATGGAAAGAGAGAAAAATGACTTGGTCCTGGCTGCAGTTAGTGCTTCAAGCTTGGCAGGAGATTGCAGGCTCCAGGTATGCCTGTGCTGCGGCACATCTCAGCTGGGTCCCTGCCCTGGGCTGGAGCACACCTCAGCTGGGTCCAGCCAGCCAGCTGGCTGGTTGGCTGCAGCTCAGAAAGCTGCTGTTAAACTAAACCCAGGTCAGCTACAGCCTGACCACCCATACCCTCTATGCCACAGGGAGCAGTAATTAGCCTCCCCTGTGCCTCATCAGACATGCCCCAGCTTATCAGCACTTCTTAAGGTCAGAACACGGCATGGTGGGTGTGCATCTACTGGGTTGGGCATGGGGGGCTCCTGCAGGGACAGGGGCTTCTGCAGGGATCAGATGGCACCTGGGTGAAAGGAAAGCTTCTCTGCCAAGTGTGGTACTGTCTTTCTGTGCCAAGAGACCCAAGTCCAGCCTCAAAGCAGGGGTTGTGATGATGCATGGCTGTGGGTAACCAAGGGGACAAGGAGCAGCCTCGGCTGCTTCCCATCGGCTCCTCGACGGAGTCTTGCCTGCACCCCTGCTCCTGCTGCCCCGTAATGCTGCCGCTCTGGCTGCTGGCATGACTTTGCCTTGTGTGGCTAGCTGCTCTCCTCTTCTTCTAGGATCTGGGTTCCTCTAAAGAAAAAACACCTTGAGCAGGAAAGGTTCATTATAACTGTTAGGCTGAAAGGCTTCTTCCCTGCCTGCCTGACCCAGCGCCGTGATGTCCCTTTGAAAAGATCTGCCCATGCTAAGCAAAGGCATTGAGCGTGAAATCCCAGGCCCTAGTCGAGATCTTCTCAAACCACCCCCTGCTGCATTGATTTTTTTGCATGGGACTAATTTTTTAATCAGAGTGATGTAGAACATGATCAGAAGCAATTAAAGGCTGGCAGACTAATTAATGTCAATCAGCATGGTTTATCGTATTGGCCTTGTCAATCAAATTTGATATTGTGTGTAGGGTGAGATTGCTTTCAGTTCTCAAAGCCAATGCTCCACAGAGAGCTTTTCTTTCCTGAGATGTTTATTAAAATAGTACAAGTCCTTCAGGAACCAGTTAAAGGACATGTTTAAAAGTCCTTCAGGCCTGACAATTACAGGTAGATCCTTTGCTAAATCCCACTTGGTGCTGCAGCAGATTAAATGCCAAGCTTGCTATTGTGCTCCTGAGAACCATGCTAGGTGCATCTCACCCTTCCTGGGGCCAGCATGCTGCTGGGAACGTGCTCTGCAAAGGCTCAGGCTGAAGGAGGTGGGTATGGCAAGGTGCTCAGCCCAGGAAAGGAGTGATTAAATGGGCACTGTGGCAAGGCTTAAGCAGGTTAGGGGCAGGATTTCTTCCAGGGACGGTCTGGAAGTCTGATACAGTTTGCAGTGGGGTGTTCTGGGGAAAAAAAAGAAAAAGAAGCGGAAACCTATTGTAAGCTTGATCCTGACAAAAGCAAATGCCCAGGGTGCTTTGGAAAGGCTGGGTTTGTAAGCAAGGAGATCTGCTGCAGCTGAGTCATTCCCGGCACCACCGCTGATCTCTCCGCAAGGCCCCAGATATTAGTTGACTACAGGCGTTGGTAACCTTTCCTGCATCCCACATGAACCTGTGGAAGAAGAACAGAACCAGCTATCAAAGCACATCCCTTCCCTTACAAGTCCATGTGCCCTGAACCTGGCACTGCTCTTGTTAAAACAAAAATCAAAGAGCATTTACAGTGCCTGGGTGAGGATGGCAGAGGCACAGTTGCTATGAGCACTCGCCGCCTTTTAAATCCTGAACCCCGCAGTACTCATGTTCTTTGCACATAATAGTATGGATGTAATTTTCTTCTTTTAAGAAAAATGAATAAAGGAAGAACTCCATCAGGCGGAGCCCCTGGAAAGTGCCTGGCAGAGGTGTGAGGCAGTGGTGACAGATCTTGCGGGGCAAAGCCAGTCATGGGAAGCGATGCTCAGGTGTCCCAACAGCCCGAAGCAGGGGTGGCACAGGCTGCAGAGTACCAGTGGGCTGGTGGCATCACGTCCCCCGCAGAAAATACTTGGCCAATTGCCAGCGTTGGGCTTGGCAGGTGTAACTCATGGCCGTTCACGCTTCATGGGCAGCGCAGTGCCAGCTCCTTCCTACACAGAGCTGGAGAGGGCCAAAACACTGGTCTCCAGACCCCTCTGGGTCTGAGAAAGCCTCGTTCATTATTCAGCAGCCTTGTCAAATATCACAGTTCAGCCAGCAGGTCTCTGAGTGGTCACCGTTAAATTTATCTGTGTGATTGCTGGGGCTCATATTATTACATTTTGGAGCTGTATAAAATTTTATCCCTTCTGAATGGCTTACGGTCCTCTGCCACAGCCTGTCAGCTGAAGGTGTCTGAAGGAACACAGCAGGCTGAGCTTGGCTTTTATTACCAGCAAGCTGGGAAGTTGAGCCATGCAATGCTTCACAGCCCCAGTAGCCCCAGCACAGAGCGAGCCGCTGCGACTTGCTGGGAACAGGGAGAGAGGGTAGCCATCACATGGGAGAAGTGGGATTTTTATGACACATTTATTTCCATGGTACAAAATCATATATTGACATTATGGTGGAAGATCTTTTGCCTGATTATCGCTTGAAGACATACATTTTATCTAAGCAAATGCTTAATTGCTCCTCGTTGGATACTGGTCACGGGACATTAGACATCAATAAGAGACGATTCTTAAAATAGAAGCTGAATACTCTTTCCAGTGCAGCGTGGTGGTTATGGCCACAGAACAGATTTGCTTCACAGCATTTTTATTTTTTTCATTTGTTCCCCATTTGGGCAAGGTGGTTGATATCTCTGCCATAACCACATCCCTGCTTCCCAGCCCCAGCCTCTGCCCCGCAGCTTGTGATGCAAGATGCTCTGTCTCTGAGAGAGCCGCTGCGGATGGAGTCACACGTTTTAATTCCTAGCTGACGTGGGAAGAGCACGGCCCTGAGCATGGCCCTGAGACAGAAGATGAGGCTGCATGATGCTCAGCAAGAGAGATGCCAGTTGCTCTGAGGACACAGATGCTGGAGGGAAGCATTAATATTCTGGGCCACCGCGTCTCCCTGCCATCTGTTGCACTGAAGCAGAGAACAGCAAAATAAACTTCAGAATCCCCTGCAAGCGAGAAAACTCTGGATGCTATTTCTACAGCAAGCTGTTCCAGGTTTGCTCGAATCATCTTTCTCCTTTCCAAACATAGCGTTTCTCAGAGATGTCCTGCCTGGGGGAGATGGGTTTGGTAGCTGTGAGGCTTGTAGGAGTGTGATCATACATGCTGGAGGTACACAGTGTGCTGCAGCACAGCCAGCCCGGCTTGTTGCTGTGGTTAAGGACAAGGCAGAAAGCGTGTGCTCTCCAGAGCAGGTAGTCGGGATGAGGCAGGGAGCTGCAAGCTGGCAGTCCTTGTGTTTGCTCCTGAGCAGGCAGCACCAGGGAAAGCTTTTGGACATTTCCTGAAATGTCTGATGGAAGGGAGGGGAGGTTCCCCCCAAAGTACCTGCAGACTGTTCAAGGCCCTTGTGCTGCCTTTCCTCCTGCTAAAAGCCCTTCCACCAAGGATCCACCTCCTGCAAGTGCTGATGTCCTCTTCCCAGGAGGAGATGAGGAGGAAAATTTTATGAGGATTTATTCTTTATTTGGCATTTGGGACTCTCCCAGTATAACACGCTTTCTGCCTATGGCCCATTCCCCTGTCTCCTACTATGTGCAGGTAAAGATTTATACTATTCCAGGTGCCAGCCTCACCGGAGAGATTAATGAGAGATAATTTCTTACAAAGAGGTTTATTGAGTTCTCCGAGTTCATTCACCAGCTGTGAAGTGAAGCATCCGAAAACACTTTTTGAATACTAAGTTCTCCCTGGCACTAGTGCAAATAAAGGGAAACAGTGCCTTTTTCTGCTCGAGGTATTTATTCTGCTGGGCAGAGCAGGCTTTATGTGTAAAGCCCTGGGAGCTGAGACACTGGGTTATTAGATGCCTGCCGGTGTGGCCCACCCAGGGTGGGGGAGGATGTGCCTGGCATGCTCAAGGCACCGTGCTCTGCTTCTCAGCATCCTCAGCTCCGTGAGCTCCTGCGAGCAACGGGTTATTATTTCACGGCAGATTTGAAGAAGTCAGGGAGCCATGGACATCAAGGCAAGGGTAATCACTCAGCTATGGCAATGTAAAGGAAAAGGGTTTGTGGCTACTGCACCCTGCAGACCTCACGTCTGCTGGCCTTATGGCCTGAAATGTTGACTTGGTGTCATAGCAATATCTCTTCTGCCACATTGTGCTGTAAGGGTGGGGAAGGAAAGTCCTTCCTTGGACCTCTCTCTGCACCAGTCCTCTCATTGCATGTGTCTTGTTGTGACCTACTTCTTGGGACACACTCCTTCCCTTTTCCCTACCCAAAAGCCAAGCAGGAGCCCAACGCTGGCTCCTGCACCCACACACTGGGCTGGTGCAGAGGGCAGAGCCCATGCCAGCATCACCTGGCAAAATCATGCATGGCCATACAGTTAGAGATGCTGCTGTTTTACTGCAGCTGGTTTTCCTCCTTGGTGCATGGCTCCTTTGAACAGAAGTCACGTTTGCTTGGGTTGGAGGAAACTGGTTGCAATTAGTAAACTGCCTTTAAAAAAAGATCCTCCCATTAGTAGTAGGGCAGGTGGCTGCCCAGGGCCTGCTGGGATGTATCTTTGTAAGCAAATACTGGCCACGAGGTGCTAATTATGCTCCTCTCCCAAGTATGTTCCTACCCCTGCCAATGGGTCATTCTACTAATTTTTACCTCTGTTGCAGTTAGTGTACCATGCCCGTAATGCGTTTGCATTTTCACACAGACTTGAGGGGTACATTAGCTGGGAAGAGCCGATGGGGAAACCCACAGCTGTAGGGACAGGTTTGGGAAGATGATCTACCATTTCCCTCAACGTGTTGCAGCAAGTCCCCAGCGAGCTGTGGTCAGCCGTGGGATTTTCCTCTGGGATACACCAGTGGGGAGAATCTGGGCATCTTCTTCACTTATTTATTTATTTATGCTTTGATGCTTTTTCCTTGGAGGTGACTTTTCTGTTATCTGCAGCATTATTCCTTCAAAATCCCCCTCCTGACAGCATCCCAAATGAAGGACTTGTACAGATATTTTTGCAAATGCCTTTTGCACACATAAAATGCTGTAACATCAGGGAAGCTCACATAAAACCAAAATACAGTACTTGCTCTTCCCTATGACTGGTCTTTGTCTTCAAACAACTGTGAAAGAGGGCAATCAATATACCTTGCCGGGGTCTTTTTAATGCTTCCTGAGCTATTATGGTCATAATGCTTCTTCAGGCTGCCGTGTCAATACATTTGAGACACTGAACATGTCAAAAACACATAAAATCTTTATTAAGGTGAAATTAAATGAGCAAACCCGAACAAGTAACTTAAATGGATATTACCCTTCAAGGATGCCAGACCTAAAAACCAGACACAGCTGAAAAATCCAGGGTGTTCAAAGTCAGGATTAAATTAATGAGAAGCTCAAACTTTTGCCACAGAGCCTGGGCAGGAGGAATTTAGGAGGACGGGAATTGCTGTTATGGTGCTCTGGACACCTGTCCTTTGTTTTTTATTGCAGCCTTGGCCTGAGCTTAAAAAGTGCAGTGAATCTGGGGCAGGCAGGAGGAAAACAGTTATTGGCATGAATGCTCAGTCTCCCTCTGCTCAACAAATTAACCCAGACTGAACAAAAGAAAAGAAAATAAAGAAAGTCTTTGCATACGTGCCAAGGTGGCAGTGCATGGGGCTACACTGGGTGGCACCAGAATGCATGGGACCCCACAGGCAGCGCTATGGGTTTTGCCAAGGAGGGAATGGAGAACCTTTTTACCCTGCCCAGTTAGATACAACCTGACAGCCTCACTCGCTCCCCGCCGTACGGCTTGGTGGCTGCTCAGCAGGGCTGTGCACGCAAGCACATGGTGTGCTTGAGGAGGACATCGGAGCGGTACATGTTAGGAGGCAAAGCATCCCACTGCTCTCCTGCCTGCAGGACAGCACCTCCCTGCACCCTGCCTTGGCTTCCCCGCAGCCCAGGCAGCTTCTGCCCCCTGCACCTTCCCGGGGTTCCTTTAGGAGGTGATGCTCTCAGGCACCCCAAAGCAGCAGTGGGTGTTTGTCTGTGGCTGGCTGTGAGGGAGCCTGTTCACTGGGAAGTACTCGGGTGGGAGCAGTAATTAAACCTCAGGAAAAAGGAACAGATGCTGGGCTGGGAGGGCAACCTGTCCCCAGGCACCCTGCTCTTGGCGTGTGGTTTGCAAAGTCTCACGCTGCCGAGAGCCAGCCTGGCTGCAGGGCCATTCTTGTGCTGCATTGTCTGTCTTCTCCTCAATCCTCCCAAGCACTTTCAGACCCTGAAAAGACACCAGTGCCATGCTCATGCAGAGAATCTGGCTGCAGGACCGCAGGGTGTGGTGCCTGATACCAGCCTTACACGTGGGGTGCAGCATCAGATATTTTCACCTGCCAACATCAAATCATCAGAGGACAAGCAGGACACATGAGAGCAGCTGTAGCTGGGAAAGAAAAGCTACAGCTCGCACCCCACTTGCCTTCCCAGTGCCCTTGACTGTGGGATACATGGGTCAGTGCAGCAAGGTGGTTGTGCTGCTGCATGCGGGATGCGAGCCCCCAGGAGGATAAAATATCTGGTGATTCAGCCCAAGGCAGCAAGAAGGGTGGAGGTCCTGCAGGTACCTCCAGGCTGTGGGGACACAAGAGCTAGATCCAGGCTCTTCTCACAGGCGGCGCTGGGCATGCAGCAGCACCAGCCTGTTGCTGCCTCTTCATCAGATGGATTTGCCCGAGTATGATGCTTTGCTCCCCTTACTTGTCAGCTCCTTTTGCAGTTCTGCAATGCTCAGGAGGTAGATGGGTTCTGTCCAGCCCATCCCCACTGCCCAGGGAGTGAGCACAGATTACCTGTGGCTGCACAGGACTGGAACAAGCTGCTGCCCTTCAGGACCAGCCTGACAGGAAGGCTCAGAGAAGCTTGGGGTTTTGCATCTCGAGAGGTACCATCACCCTGGCATCTCCTACAAGCTACAGGCTGAAGCTGGCTCCTCCAGGAGCTGTCTCTTGGTTTGGAAGGAGACATTCACCTCAGCACTGCCCAGCAGGTCGGCAACCGGTAGGGAAGCACCACTTGGGCCCCCAAAAGCACCACCAGCCTCTCCCCGCCAAGGGCAGGAGCTCCCTCATGCCCGTGGCCTGTTTCTGAATGGCAGCAAGGGATGCTGCTCTGTGGGTTTTCCACTGGAGGGCTGGGAATTTGCACCCCTTCTGCATTATTGCTGTGCTGCCTTCACTTCAGCAGGTGGGAGTCTACAGCTTGCCGGGAGGATTTAGCATTTCACAAAGGAGCTCTTTTGCCAATACACCTTCTCAGTGGAAAGCTGAAAAATTGCTCAGTTCCAGCCTATTTAGTTTTAATTGTTTCCTTTAGTTCTTATGGCCCGCAGCAAAATATCACCTTCCCGTAGCAAACAGCCAGGCTGGGAGCCACTCACCCTGCACGGCCACCATCACTGTGCCATCCCTCCTGCCGGTCCCAAGGCTCCTGGAGCTCTTGAACCTGCCGGGCAGGGCTGGATTTTGTGGCGGTGGCAGTTTGCATTGCATTGCCCTCAGCAAGCACTGGGCAAGGAGCAGTTGCAGTGCTCCCATTGCGACACTGTCTCCATGTCTCCCAGCTCTTTGCTGGCTGCTCTGGCTCTCCTTTCTGCTCGCAGCCACCAGCCACACCACCCCTCCCAGCCAGCTCTCCTCTCCCCTCACTTCCCAGCCTTCCTCTGGCAGCTGCTGTGGAGGGGCTGGCTCGTAGGACTTGCTTCCAAGATGGTTTTGAAAAGGAAGGGTTGTGTTGCTGAGTAAGAAACATGATGCACACAGAGCCCCCAGGGGATGTTGAACAGCAGAAGGTGAGAAAAGCCTCTCCTCCCTCCCTTCACCACAGAGCAGGCTTCCAGCACCAGTGTGCTCAAGCGCCTTTACAGGAATGATGCAGTGCACTGCATCCCAGGTGAGCATCGCCTCCAGGACCTCTCCTCCCACTGCTGCTCCTAATGCAGGGGCTCAGGGCAGCCCTTCCCCAAGGACACCCCTCTCCACCAAGACGACAACTCTCTGTCAGCAGTGGAAAACAGTGTCTTGCAACCTCAGGGAAAAGGTGGTGGGGACTCCTAAGCCTGCTCAGAGGTTATGGCACCAGGAGGATAAAGCACTATTCCCTTCCCATCCCGGCTCCACCCAGGGAGCACAGCTAGACATCCCCCCAAGCAACCTTAGCAACAGACCAGGCTCAAGGCAATATTAATTCATTCCAATATAAGGCATGGCTGCAGAGCTAGCTACCAGGCTTGAGACAGAACAAAAATACACACAACAACCTGTCAGAGTAACCCCTGGGTAATTTATTTTATCCCCAGGATAAAACACCTGCTGCAGGTGCAGCCCGATGCTGGGCGCTGCCTGAGCTGGTGCCAGCCCCAGCCGCTCAGCACCGCGCTGCAGCCAGCAGCACCGCACTTCCAGCACCGGCAGGTTTTCCTCCGCTCAGTGCAAGGGAAGAGCTGTAAAACAAAAGCTCATAAATTAATTACCTAAAAGAGTGGCAGAATGATATTAGATACTTGGGAGTTAATTGTACTGATGTTAATCGCATGTATTTTAATGGCACCGGTAGAGATGTAATATGTAATTCCATAGGTATTCCATAATAATTTAGCAATTTAATTAATTTCTGCTAATACCTTTTAAATCACTTGCCCTCTTCCTTTCATGTTCTCTGAGGGAAAGGAGGAAGAAACTTTTCCGGCTGGCTAAATCTACTGCAAACTCACTTCTGCTGGCAAAGGTGTCATTTTATTTCTCAGCGGATTTATTCCCAGTAGAGAACTCCCCCCTTCAAAGTCATCCTTGGGTGACAGAGCAGCTGAGCAGGGCTGTGATTGCCTGGTCCTAAATTTGGAAGGCTGGACCAGGGCTGGGCAAAACGGTCTGGACAGATCATGATGGGCCGAAAAGATAGAGACTACAATGATTTGTGGATTTATGTCAAATTTGGTGAGCAGAGCCCAGAGAAAATGTGGAAGAGAATGTAAACAGCATCAGGCATTTTATTCGTCTCCTCAAAATGAAATGTTTGGTTTAGAAAAAGCAAAAATATCCCATTTCAGCGTGTTTGAGATACAGCTTTTCTGCTTGTCTCCTTGCGCCTCCCCCCAGGTGCAGGCAGCTGAGAGGTGCCCAGCCCCTGGGGCAACATTTAATCTGGAAAAATTATTTATTTGCTTTCTGTGCCCACTGCTTGCTGAGTGCAGGGCACAGCACCTCGGCAGGGCACTTGGGGGGTCCAGGGGAGACAGATATAGGACCCAAGTGATTTGGACTGTACAGGAGCTGCCCCCCGAGTTGCCCCCCTCCCTCCCTCCACACACTGGCAGAAAAGAGACCACCAGAAGCCATTGCTCTCACGGGGCTTTTATTGTCTGGCTGGCCCTCGCCTCTCGCCATGCTGCCCGTGGCCAGCTGAGCCCCCGTCACAGCAGCATGGCAGAGACCCGTGCCCCCCCCACCCGAACCTAGCCGCCTGCCCGGGGCAGCACGTCCTTCCCAGCTCTTTTGGGGGTTTTGTGGTTTGGGGTTTTTTTGGAAATATTTAATTTTAAAAATATAGTAGCTGTGGAAAGCAGCCCTCTTTATAAACGCTCGATGCTGGGGTGAAAGGCATCGTCGCTGTCCTTATTACTAAGCCCTCCTGGGTGCCTGCGCCTGCAGGCAGGCTGCACGGCTGCTGCAGGCAGGGAGGCTCACAATGGCGGTGGGGGGGAGATAGACCCTTCTAAAAATAGAAATATTGTGCTGAGTTGTTTGGATTGAATGAAATACATAAAACACCAGCATTAGATTAGCTTTAGCTTGTCAAATATTGCTCCCAGCAGAGTCGGCACAGTGTGCTGGTGGAGGCGCAGTCCCCCCCATCCCAGGGCTGGGGAGCCACGCTGGCCCGCTGCCCTGCTCCCCAACGCAGGGCTTGCTGCTCTTGCCCAGCACCCACCGCAAGGACACCGGCCCCCTGGGGCAGCCCGGGAGCCCCTGGGAGCCGTTATAAATAGGAAACTGTAAACACAACCATTGGAGATAAGAGACATCTACGATCACAGGGTTTACTGGTTCAAACGTCCCACCCTCCCCCCCAGCCCAAACACCCATGCCCCTGTCCCCACTCCATAAAAAGGTCTCCGGTAACAAAACCTTCATTCCAGGCTTGGAGTAAAGGTGAGGTGCTTGAGGAGTAAAAAGGGACATTGCAACCTTAGTGGTCTTTGCTCAGGAGGGGAGATGGTGGCAGGAGGGAGAGAGAGGGTTAGCTGGTTCAGGTCCTTTGCAAGTTCATTTGGTTTGTCTGGAGGACTCCTAGGGTTATACCTGAGATGAAGACGTCTAGGGGACACTCCATAGCTCAATTAAAACATGGTTGGTGTTTTGTGCCTAGAAGAGCCCTCACTGCTGGGATTTGTCCGTTGCGCTCGCCCCGTGGCAGCAAGAGAGCAGCATCCCTCCTCCACTCGGCATGGGGCTGTCTGAACCAAGGCTCGTCTGCAGGCCATCCCTCATGTGTCAAGGATCTCACTGGTGGGCGATGGCTCATGGGGGATGCCCTGTGTGCTGTGGATGGTCTGGTTGTGGGAGAGGGAGTTCTGCTGGAGCTCCAGGGCGATGGCATTCTGGGGGAACTCCTTCACCTGCCGCTTGTACTCGAGGAAGGTGCATGCCTTGGTAGCGATGGCGATGATGTTCTTGCCTATAAAGATGGTGGAGACCCTGCTGTCCTGGAACAAGACCATGTTGATGGCCCGGATGAAGATAGTGACGATGTTAATGGTGACCAGGCTGAGGACAGGGTAGAGCATCATTTTTTGCGGGGCAATGTGCTCCCCTTGCATGCTGATCTCACTGAGGGACACGCAAGGCAGGATCAGGAGGAGTATGTAGCAGTAGAAGAACATGAGCCCCTCTGCCCAGATGGGCAGGCCGGTCCTGTGCGGCTCCCACAGGTTAGCCTGGATGTCCAAGATATCCAGCAGGTCAAGAGCCACCCAGAAGAGGCGTCCCCGCAAGTCCTCTTTCTTCCGAAAGGTCCGTATGTACTCCATGCTGTCCAAGGCCACCAGCACCAGGTAGAGCCCCGGAACACAGATGGAAAGGAGCAGGGTCAGGGCTTTCCTGGCCACCGTCTCCAGGTTCTTCTTGTCAGCTTTGTAATTCTGAAAGATGAAATACAGTTTGATCTCCAGCACGAAGATGTAGAGGAACCACAGGATCATGGCATAGCCCCGCTTGGCCGTCTTCACCTCTGCCCCCACCCACACTGCCACGTAGCGCAGCACGATGAGGAAGCAGATGTCCCCCACCAGCACAATGATGCAGACGCCAATCTTGCGGGGGCCTTGGTTCTGCTCCACCAGGTAGGCGTCCATGAAGGCCATGCTGGTCATGATGACGATGGTGGTCAGACAGACGTGACGCTTGTCAGGCGGCGGCAGCACCATGGTGAGATGAGCAGCTGTCCCTCCAAGCTGGCACTAGGGGAGCAGCCCTGCCAGCGGGGCACAAGGGGACATCTGCAGTGAGCCCAGCAACCAAGGGCTGCTCCGTCCCCCAGCTCCAGGAGAAGGTTCCTGGAGGAGCAGCGGCTCAGCAGGCAGCCCTGCTCTCCCGGGGCTCCAGGCTGCCCCTGCAGACCCTACCCCAGCTCCTGGCCCTTTGCTGGCTGTGCTCCGTAAGTGCCACAGCTCTGGCCCCAGCCCCAGGGCTGGCCGAACACCCTCTGCCACCTGCAGCCAGGGCTCACAGGTGTGTGGGGCCTCCTGGAGGGATGTCCCTCTCCTGTGGCAGGTCCCCCATTGTTGTCAGGCTCTCCAGCGATCTGACAGCGCTAATGCACCTCCAGGCTCTGAGCCCCAGATCCTGGTACAGCTCCCTGGGAATGCACTAGGCGATTGGGCAGCAGGCAGACCTGGCCGGCTGGGCAGGATGGGCAGCTCCCCTCGCCCCAGTGAGACCCCACACTCCTCCAGGGTCTGGGAGGGTCTCGCCGTGTCCTCACAGGGAACCACCTTCACATCTATCCCTGTGGGGCTGTGCCATGCTCCTGCTGCTCCCAGCTGCGCACACATCCCTCCATCCCTGGAAAAGATAGCAGAGAAGGAGCGTTAGGGTCCCTCCACGTGCTGGCCAGGGGACAGCGAGGACAACAGCCCCCCTCAGCTCCCACCACACCATGGCATGAACTGGGCTCCCACCAGGTACCGTCCCACTGTCAGGGCCCCCACTGCCATGCCCTGCACCTCGCTTAATGCAGAATAACTTTTTATTGAGGATGAACACAGCAGGGGAAGGGGTAGCCAAGCTGTCCCCAGGGTGGCATGAGGTCCCAGCAGCTTTCTGAACTGCCTCAGCTGCTCACGGTCACAGCTCTGTCTCGCCATGCTGCGCTTGCATGATTCACTTGTTAATCTTTTCCATGCAGGGACCGCACTCCTGGGAAGTGATAGGTCCCAGTGCACTCAAGAGTACTATCAAACTGCTTACACAGAGTGGAAGACATAAATAACGATCACAGTCAGATACGCCCACCCCACACCGTGTGACAGCTAGCCCTTCGTGCATGGCAGCTGCCTGGGAGGAAAGTGCTTGATGCCACAGACCATCACCCCCTCGCATCCTATGGAGCCTGGCCACCACGGTTGCGTCTGGCCGCAGAGCCTTGTCTCACGCAACCTGCGCTTCACCAGCCTTTGGCACTGCTTGGTGGGAATGACGGCCCTGGAGATGACACCTCCCAGGTGACGCAGCCAGGCTGCTGGGTCTGAGAGTGCTCCTTACCCAGCCCAGTGGGGCTGGGCTGAGCCTGGACCTGGATTTGGAGGGCTGTGAAGGTGCTGAGCTGAACCCCACACACGCATGTAGCTTGGCTGCCCACCCCTTGGCGCCGGGGGGCATCCCTGCTTGCAGGAGGGGGGCCACAACCCAGGGAGAGCCCCAGGAGGTGTCAGAGGGACTCGGTGGCACTGCTCCTGCTCCCCGCTGGCTGGCATAATGAGGACACACACAAACCTGGGCTCTTCATCTTTTAGGGAGAGAGGCAGAGGCGGAGGTTGAAGGGAAGAAGCCCAGCCCAAGGAATTGTAAGCCATTAAAGACCTGCCCTACTTTGCACGGGGAAGTGTACTGCAGCTGCTTATGTTTATGTGGCCTCATTTAAACAAAAGCTAGATCCTCTCCTGCTTCAGGGAGAGGAGAAGAAAAAAGAAGAAAAAGTGGGAAGCCAGAGGAGTTAGAACCAGCCTCAACGTGTGTGAGAGTAGGTGGACACCAGCTCTGTGTGTACCTGTGCCCTGGTTCCTGAAGGATGAGGCAAGCGAGGATGTGGTGCTCAGCAAACATTAGCAGTGGACTTAAGAACTGCTGCCCCAGCTGGGACTCCCACGCTGAGTGTGCTGCCAGACTTGTGCACAGCAGGGAAAACTGCTGCGTTACAGTAACTTCTCAAGCTGGAATTGCTCAGAAAGAAACCAAAAAGCTGGGGGTGGGTTCATGAGTACCCCGAAACAATGCTTTCCAGGCAAGGCACCCTCCACAGCCCCACTCTCACCAGCGCAGCTCTCTGCGCCGTCTTGTAGCTGCTGTTTAGGGCTTCAATTTGTTCTTTCTCGAGGTTTCAGATAAAAATATACAGTCGTTGCTGTAACTGCTTTTAAACTCATGCCAAGTTTTACAGGGGATTTATAGCCAAGGATGGATAATTCCAGATAAATTAGGTCTTTCAGGAGGAAATGGTGGGGTTTTTTTCTTCCCCCTGAAGTATTTATGCATCCAAAAGACAGCAGTTATTTAAAGGGCAGTGGGTGCATCACAGCACGTTAAGGTTAGGAAGCAGCTTGCTTGTAAATCATGCCCCTCTGCCCCCTGTGAGTTACACATGTGGCCTGGGAAGCCGGGGAAGGCACACGCTCCCAGCCCAAGCTATCCTCACGCCTACATGAAAGCGCACAGAAAAAACCCTGCCCTGCCTCTCGGTGAATACCCAGGGCACCCGACAATATTAATTCCTGGTGTTTATAACAGCAGCAAACAAGTCTTTCACCATCAGTGCTGAGCAGATTGTTTTCAGCAAAATATATGCTCGAACAGTGGATTGTTCCCTCCTGTCTGCTCCTGAGTGATTCACAGCAGCTCGGGATGGGTTTGATAAATATGTTCATTTGTTACGATGACCTTTCAGAGTGGAGGAAGGGGATCGTGGGGCTGAGCTGAATCACAGGGCTCAGGCCCTGCTTTCTCTTGGGTTAAATCCTGTATTACCCAGAGCAAGCAACTCTCTTGCCTTTGCAAGTAGTTTCCAAGCACTTGCTGTGGCACAAGCTCTTCTTTTTACTTTCCAGCTGTGCAACAGCTGATCTTTTCCCCACCTCTTGCAGCCCTGGTGCTATATGGAAATATGGAAGTCTCTGCCTATCCATGGAGCAGAGCTTGCCTGTTTGAGTGATGTGTGACCATCCTACCAGGGAGGGGGCGTGTAAAACTCTCCTCAGAGGACTATTAAAAAAACCAGGTAGCTTTTAAATAACCATTATTCTGGGAAATCCAGATTCATAATTTTTGAATGACTGCATTTGACATTACATTCAGAAACCACTTGAGAAACATGCTGGATAGACAAGAAAATGAGCATGTCAGATAGCCACAAGAGCATACTGAGGCAAATATTTATTTAGACAAGCATTCACAAAATTTACTTCCTGCAGGAATTCTTGTAAATAAAAGGCAGCTCACCTGTACGCAACAAGCTCGGAGTGTTACAGATGTTGGCAAGCCAGGCTGGCAGCTTCCTACGGGAAGGGAACTAGCAGCCTTTGCATGCCACTTGGTGCCAGGGCTCCCACGAGCAGGTATTGCAGTGCTCCTTCAGTCTTGGCAGCTACGGGCCTCCTCACTGGGACAAAATTCAGTTCATATCTGTGTATTCTCCTCTACCACTACCCTCTGCAAACAGCCCCGCTGCTTGCACTTGAGTGAGAAAATGTACTCGCTAACACTGACTGCAGCTTGTGATCAGCTGGCGAGATGCAGCCCACGGGCAGTGTCCAGCCACACCAGTGAAGGCTGGCGGCACAGCACGGGGATAGGCAGCAGCAGCGTGCCCCCTCCCCATCTCCGCGGCTTCCTTGGGGACACCCCATTTCCCAGCCCAGCCTTCCCAGTGTCCCTGCAGGGTAGGAGAGGCTGTGGTGGGAATGGGGGGGGCAGGGGGGGGTAGGCTGTGATTTCCTGGAGAGATTCGGTGGTCCTGCAGGTGGGTCCAAACACAGGTGAAGTGCAGGGTTTGCACTGCCATCTCTGCCCTGCTTCCTCTGGCACGGAGGGTGACTGAGCAGCAGAGGTGCAGCCAGCCCCTGCCCTTATTACTCTGGTGCATCTGCTCTGGCTGGCGACATTATTTCTTGGTCCTTTACCCATCTTTCCCAGCCCTGCTGACTGTCATAAAGGACCTGTGGTTACCCAGGGATGTGTGGTCACAGTCTTGCTTGACCACCAGCCTAGGCAGTTGGGAAGAAAAATAAACTGTACTTTCCACTGTGATGCCAGTGACTCATTGCAGTGTGATTAATTACCACTGGCTCTGCCATTACCAGCATCTGCAACCCGTGGCCAGCCATCACCGGTGCCTTCCTGCATCCTCTCCCACCTCCGTGCACTGCCCATGCCCAGCATCACCCGGCATCACTGAGAGCCGTGCCAGTGCAAGCAGCCGCAGGCATCCCTGCGCAGCCAGACAAGCCCCATCTCCCAGGTCTAGGGAGCAAGTGGCTGCAGAAAAGCCTGGAAGGCTTGTGGAGCCACTGTCAAAACACAGCTTCATTAATGCCAGCAGGCGCTTCCCAAACCCTGGCCATACCTGGCAAATTAGTTTAAATTATTTAAGTGATTTGAATTCTGTCTATAAATACAGGAGGGAGGGAGCAAGGCAAAAGTATACACAACGTGCTTCCCAGGTAGTTAGGATGCCACATTGCTTAAAGCTTCATTTGCACTTTAATTGGTTTGATTTATTCCAGCTTTCCTGAGTGTAAATCTGAAGCTCCCCTTCACTTAGTCCTTCAGCCCTCTGAAGAGCTGCTGCTCCACAGAGCCCTTTCCCCGGCTGGCAGCGCCTGCCCTGCCCTGCCCCATGTCATGGCACTGTCCCCAGTGTGGGGCAGGATGAGGCAATGGCCATGGCCACCATCTGCGGGGACCAAAAGCTGGGCATTCCCCATCAGCAGCCCGCTGTGCTTCAGGGAGCAACCAAGTAACAGCCAAGTGACCTGCTCTTGGCAGAGGTCGGGGCTGGGAAGCGGCTCTTAATCGCTTTACGCTTTTTGTGACTCACTGAATTATTTGCAAGCTCCGTGCACCACGTAAGGATGGGGTTTAACAGGGACAGCGAATTCTCCTCTGAGTCAGAAACTATAAATCATGTCGTCCCCATGCCATTGCATTTTCCTGCCTCGCCTTGCTAAAAATCGGTGCCTGGGGGTGCCTCACTCAGCCTCACTGACCTGCAGGCTGGGATTTCACCTGCCCCCCAAGGGCAGCCCCTGGGGACTGATGGAGGGGGGGATGCTTGTACCCTGTGGAGCAGGGAAGCTGGCTTGGCAGCGGCTGCGCCCTGCCTCCTCCAAGGCAGTACTGGCATCTCAAGCGCATCCTGTGAAGGAAATGAGATTGAGGAAGTTTTTTCCGGACCCTGCCCACTAATCGTGTCTGAAAGAGGAAACAGCCCACTTGCTAATGATTACAGATAATTTACTGTAGGCACATCCGACAAACAGGGAAAGAGCTGCAAACCGCTCCCAGAACCTGCCCAAAATAAACAGTGCAGCCGGGCTGTCAGGTGGAACCAGCTCCAGCTTTTGGCGGTGAGTGCATCCACTGGTCTCTCATGCTGCAACCCCCCATCACTTCCCTCGGGGGGGGTTATTTCACCTGAAACCCAGTCAGAAAGTATCAGACCTGTTGCCTGAGTAGGAAAAAAATAAAACCACCCTCTCAATCACATCATTTTGTGACAGGGTGGGGAACTGCTGCTTGCCCAAAGCAGAGCCCTGTGACGATGGATGGCCTTTTGTGTTGGCAGTCCTGTCCCCCGTGGCTGTCCTGGCCAGGGCTCTCCCACCAACACAGGCAGCTGGAGCTGCTGGGAACATCTCCCTGTTCACAAACATGCTGAGTTTGATGATATTTGACAGACGTGTCAAAAAATTTAAAAAGGCTTTTCAGATATCTTGGGTGTTTAAACATAGTGTTTAGAGAAGGTAAATGACTCATTTTGACTTGTACATAAAACATTAAATTATACTACTATGTCTTGACACTACCAAAACAATTTACCATTCTCCTAGCTAAATGCATTGTTTCTGTAAAGGAATTGCTAGGTGTTTCCAAGTCAGGTAGATTTTCAAGATTTCGTTCTGATCTGGACCAAACCCCAGATTTAAAAGCATCAAAATCCCCCGTGATTTGTCAGTTTGGGCACACAAAACTGGGCACGTTTGGCAAACATCTGGTTGTGTGTGCGTTTGCCATGGTGGGGCGATGCACATGGAGCTCAGTGCCCATGGCATGCAGGTCCCAGTCGCAGAGGTGTCCCCGTCCTCTGCTCCCTGCGCTCTTTGCTCACCCTTCAGCAGAGCTTTCCCCACCGGTTCTGGGGCTTTTCCTCATTCTGCTACCTCGGGAGTCCTCCCATAGGGACTCGCTCCTCCTCTGCCGAAGTCCATCAGAGCCTTACGCGTGCCCCTGCCCTCCCAAGCCGCCCTCCTGCCCCAGTGCTCCTGCAGACGTTGTGCCCACCACTGGCTCTCACAGTGGTGTCATGACTTGCCCCTTCCCAAGGAATTTGACCCAACAACACTGGTGGATTTTTTTCTGGTTTTCAGATTATTTCTCCACTTTTTCAAGATGCTATTGGATTTTAAGTGTTCCCTCCAGCATGCTCCCAGCCCACCTCACAGTGTGTGCTCAGCATCCTCACTGGTCCCCTAGCCAGGCCACCTGTGACAGTGCCAGCTCCCCAAGCAGGACTTGTCCCCTGCCTGGGAAACCCTTCTGCTTTTGGCTGATGGAGCTGCACCATCTTTGTGCTGGGGCAAAACGCATCATGCAGGTGACAAAGCAGTAGCTGCACAGGAGCCCTCCTCCCCCAGGCACCACAGGGCTGACAGCACACCTGCAACTTGCATTCGCACAAGTCACAACTAAAATACAGCGATACACCACCGCCTTTGGCCTCTGCTGGTACCTTCCTGGACAGATAGGCCTAACCCAACTGGTCACCAAGTTTCACCCGCAAGCAAAGCCCAGAGCTTTGATTTTCTCTGTGCTACAAATAGGCATAAATGCAAACACCAGGCCAGAAGCATAAAACTTGGATCCAATTTCAGTAGCTTGAGGCTGTACTTTTGTGTGTGAATCACTGCCAGCCCCTCAAATAACCTCACATTGTCAGTATTAGGGGAAAGGAAACTACAGAGCCGGTGCAGAATCCTCGTGCAGACACTTTCCCCTACTGCCTGTTGGAAATCCATGTGGATGGAGGATGGAAAAGCTCCCTGGTCTGGCTCATCCTTGTTCTCACTCTCCTGGGTGCTGGCAGGGAGGCATGAATTTTCTTGAGAGCACTGCTCCCAGCACCCTTACCCAACGCACTGGAGTGCTCTCAGCACTGCTCTGGCAGCATCAGGTGCCTGAGAGCCAAGAAGCTCTGGCGGCCCCTCGTCTCATCTAGGCATGACTGAGAGGGAGTCAGCTAATTAAAAAAAAAAAAGGAAGCTGGTGTGTGAAGCTATAAATAGGGATGTGCTGGGAGTTCCCTGGTGCTAAAAGCATGCTTGCAGGGGAGGGGGCTGTTGGGAGCTCTGGGGCAGCACTCCAGAATGTCCCAGGGAAGATGCAGCTGAGATCCACAGGCACCTCCTACCTACGTGAGAAAGTGTTTAGACAGGGATGATTCTACAGTAGATGGCTGAAGGGATGAGGGGCTGGCTTGCAGGCTTTCTTCTAGAGACCTGGGCAGAGACGCACCTGCTGGTTTCTCTGACCTGGGACCAGGCTGGATGTCAGACTAAAGGCAGTAGGTGAGGGACCTGTCCTCTTACCTCCCCCCTCACCCACAGAATGCCAGGAAAGGTCATGGGCAGCAAGTTGCTGATGCATATAAACCAGGGCAAGCTCACAAGGGAGATTAGAGGGGCCTGACTCCCAAACTGCAATCCTGGAGACCTCCTGCTACTTGATGCTGAAGCTATGGAGCGCTTTCTCTGCTCCATGGCTTTTGGGAGGTGCTGCACCAGATCCCAGAAGCAGCTCTGTGCTAGGGCACAAGGACAGCAAGAATGACTGTGTGTCCTGCTGCCATGGGAAAGCTCCCCCACCTTGTCTCCCCATGTGAGCAGAGGACCTGGGTGCTTGAGGGGTTACCATTGCCTAGGTGAGGAGGCACCTCTGGAGGCCAACCAGCTCACCCACCAGCCCTGAAAACAGCTACACAAAGCAAGGGGGCATCTCTGCC
This sequence comes from Falco rusticolus, assembly GCF_015220075.1. Taxonomy (NCBI): domain Eukaryota; kingdom Metazoa; phylum Chordata; class Aves; order Falconiformes; family Falconidae; genus Falco; species Falco rusticolus. Next base: position 25,894,631 of record NC_051197.1, read on the forward strand.
CTCCCTGGGAGCTGCCCCAGGCTCGTCCCTGCTGCCAGGCCCTGGTGGCATGTTGCAGTTGGAGAGAAACAATTATGTCCTTGTTATTTCCTCTCTGCCCTGAGCATAGGGCTAGTAGAGGTGGGATGCACTGGGCAGCATGTAGAGATTGAGCTGGGCAGTCTGCTGCTGCTGCCATCAGTCTGGCCTTTGATTAAGAGTGATTGTTCTGCTCTTAATTAATGCAATCAGCTGCTGGCCACTGTGGTGGAATGGAGGAGCAGAGCCCAGTCACTATGATAAAAGGAGATTGTGTCTGCTGGCTCCTGTGGAGCTTGGCAAGGCTACCTTCTCCCACCAGCCATGCACCCAGGCTGCGTGCAATGTCACCTCCAAACCTCGCCGGGAAACCTGAACCTAGAGGGGGGAACGCTCCCCCACTGGCAATGCCAGGATTCTGCTGCTGTGCACCCAGCAGCAGAGATGGGGGGGTGCAGTTAATCCCTGGGGTAATCTTGCTGCTCTCTGTTCTCCCAAGCCCACCTGAGATGGTACTGCTGGTGATGCCTGGCTGGCTCCCACAGCGTCTAGTCCCCTGCCTACTCCTCAGGGACCTTCCTGAGACAGAGGCTCTCCTGTGACAACAGGTCTCATCCTCCAGTGACACCTGGCATGCTGCTGCTCACCCAGGTCTAAGGCAGCCATCTGCCCTGTCCTGCACGGGCGCCGGGCTCCCCCGAGAACAGGCGTGGAGCTGCTCAGCCTCTTGCATCTGAGCCAGCTCCCCGTGAGATGAGAAGGCATCTCGGCTATTTTTGCTTCCCTGGTGAAGTGGCTCATGAGCAGGCAGCAGGCGTGAGTGTAGCCCAGTAAAATCTTCACTAAGAACATCGTGTCTTTTTTTCTGACTTCGAGTGCCGCAAAGCTCCCCTTGGTAATGCAGGGACAGCAAGCGAGAAAGAACCGGTGGGTAGCTTGCAAAATCAAGGGACCTTTGCTTGCTACGCACTTGGCGAATTTATTTTGGCAAGGCTGGTCCAATGTTAATTATTGATGGCAATAGCTCACCACCAGTCATCACAAAATCTAGCAGGATAAGAACTGCTGGTGGTGCATCCTCCAGGAGACAACTATTGACTTGTCTGGTCTTAAAACACGGCTGAGTCATGGTAGGGGGCTGGTGGTGCCACAGAGCTGGAGACGGGCATCAGCGGATTCTGCTTTACATTTGCTCTCCATCTTTCATGTCCACGCCACTGCCAGACCCTTCTGGACCAGGCGCTCTGCCAAGTGGTGTGCCGGTGAGTCGCGATGCTTGTTAGGCTCAGGAGGACAGCAGGCAGATCGGTTGGCCCTCCACATAGGCACCAAGCTCAGGGTCACCCTGCCCATCCTGTGTGTGCTGCAGCCTCTGGGGTGGGGGCAATGCTGGCATCTGCTGCTCTGGCATCACTTGGGAGATAAACATTGCACCTGCTTTGATGTAGTGCAAGAAAAAAAATGCCAGCCTGGAGGTCACCAGGGAGCCATTTCTCTTCCTCTGTTTTCCAGCCTTCCCTCTACCAGCCATCTAATAAATCCAATAAAATCTGTCTTGCTGGTGTCTAATCCAATTCCAGCACCCAGAGACCAGACTTTTTGTATCACTTGCAGACCTAACCAGCTACATCCTTGGTGTACGAGCCAGACGAAGGGGCTGCTGCAGGCTACTCCAGAAGAGAGCAATTACCTGGGATCAGAACATCCCCCCCCCCCCCATCAGTTACATTTATATAGGTTTTCCTTGGGTCACACCTAATTGAATTCTTCAGATGCTTGAACATCATAGTCAGAGGCAGCTGATGACTTCTAAACTGAAGTCCGGGCACTAAATGAGGTGCCTTATGTTTCACCTCGAGGACAACTCTCCACAGCGTTTTCTGTTTATACCCTCACGCATCACTCCACAGCAGGTTCAGCCGAATGCCACCTCCAGCGAGCACCCAGGCTTTGACTCCCACTCTAAAGGCAAAGGAATTTCAAGGTCACATGGAGAGTCGTGACCAAGCCTAGTTCCTCAAATTTGTTCCAGCACCTGGAAGCACAGGGGCAGGATGGTGGCTCTGTTCCACGGAGCATCTTCTGGTCCCTGGCCCCCGTGGGTGCAGGGTCACAGTTCAGCAGAGTCTGGAGGCTCACAGAATGAGCTGCAAATGCCCTGATCTGAGCTTCCAGGAGTGTGTCTGATGAAGGCTTCTGGTCTCATCATCTTCACAAGGAGCATCACCCATGCTGTGTCACATGCTGCTAACGCGCTACTGCACAGCTCCCAGTGGGAGGGATTTGTGTTTCCACAGTGCTGCCCTCCCAAAGGTCCTCCGCTTGCCTCCCAGGCAGTGACACAGTGATGCTCCAAGCCACCCAGGAGCCAGACCTGAGAGGTGCTGGGACCTGCCCCGCGCGTGGGCACCAGCTGGCATGCAGCCAGGAAGGTGCTGAGGCACCCAGGGCGAGCATGTGCCAGGGTATTTGAAATAACAGCCTGCGTATCTCGGTCAGTATCTCTGGTACTCCCTCCTTTGCATCCATCCTGAGGTGTCAGCCACTTGGGGACACTTCCATACGCCTCGTGCAGCTCAGACCACCAGCGGCCCAGCCCAAGCACCTGTGTGGTGCCCCTGCAAGGGTCTGAGCTGCTGGTTAGGCAGCACCCCATCATGCAGGAGGTGTATGCTGCTTGTTTGGCCTGGGGCCTGTTTGGATTGAGTTGTTTGTTTGCCTGAGCTGTTGTTTTTTCAGGCTTTCCTTTGCTAATGAAATTCTCTCCCTCCTAAAAAAATAAATAAATAAAGTAAATATCTAAGTCATCCATCCTTGTTGAGGATCTGTGCTTGGAAGGACCTGCGTGCCACAGTGGCCCGTGGAGCGGTGTGAGCTGAGGAGGGTGAGCGGGCAGGAGCCCTGTCCCCCGCGGTGGGGAAGTTCCAGGGCTCCTTGCTGCCAGGTCACAGGTGAGGAGGATGCTCGGCGTGGAGGCTGCACAGAAATCGGGAGATACTGCAGCTTCTCCATCTGACAGTGTGAGCCAGTGTCCTCTCCCCCAGGAGGATGTGACAATTTGCTGTGCTGGAGCTCATTGCCAAGGAGATAAAATATTTATGGCTGCTCTCTCTTGCTTCCCGTTTTAAGCCATGGTGACTTATTTGTTACAAATTTACATGCATGTTTAAAGACATATTCTAAGTATAAAAGGTTTATTTCTCCATGTAGCGTTTTGCCAGCCAGAATCAGCCATCCCATCTACTCTGTGCTTGCATTTGTCCCCAGCTTCAGTGCACATTTTCCTCTTGGTAATGATTATCATTATACTAAGAAAAATGGGTCATTTAGAGCAGTTTTTCCCCAAATGAAAGGCTGTGGGATACAGGATATCATTAAAATTCTAAACCTGACTTCCAACCTCAAAAGCAGGCTCTTGCTGTTTGGGTATCTCTGCGAGGGGGGGAGGAAGGGAGGGAGGGAGGGCACGCAGTGAATGCACTTTGGCCACAAAATGACTGTCTGAGTCCGTATGGCCTGTACCGCTGACATCTGCGCTGGCATTAACCACCCGCGGGCTGGGGCTGTCACCTGCGCTGCTGACACACGGACCCCCTGCCCGGTGGTGCAGGGCAGAGGCTGTCTCCTGGCCTCCCAAGGCTGCCTCCCGGCCAGCACATCCACCGGGCTCCCACTGCACCCGCTTCCCAGCCGCGCTGTGCATGGGACGGTGCAATCAGAGCAGGCGACGGGAGCTCATTTCTACTTTCAAAGGAGCAATTTATCTCCTGCCAGGAGGGCTGTGGCCAGGTCAGGTCCCCTGCAGAAGGGGAGGCTGGCAGGCTTTAAAAGCCTGTGCTTGCACAAGGGAAGAAAGCAGGCTGAAGTGCTCAGACGCAGCATCCCTGGAGGCAGCACCTGACTTGCCCTTGCGCATTGCTAGGGCTTCAGTGAGTGTTGGCGCTGTCCCACAGGCCAGCTGGCTGCGGGCTGGGACCTGCCACGGGTCCCTCTGAAACCCCTGTCCCCACGACTGCAGGTGCCCAGGGACAGAGCAGATGCTTGCCCAAGGTCCCTCCTCACCTCCCCAGCCCCAGATCTGGGCTCCTAGCACCAGGGTCGCTGCCAGGCTCCAGCCTGACTCCTTGCACCCTCACTTCAGATGACAGGAAAGCATGCCCTGCCCAAGTTCAGTGCTAGCTTTGTCCGTGACAGCAGAACCCCCATCTGCCCGGTGTTCTCCGCTCCCCCATCTCCAGTGTGCTGCTGCTCAGGAGTCTCGTTTCTATCTCCTGGTATCCCCAGAAGGGGCTTCATGGGGAATGTTTTGCTTAGAAAGGCTATGCAACTTCAGTGCAAGCCTGAAATTGTGTGCAGAGCTGTAAGGCAAAGCTAATCCGTTTTGCAGCTTAGCCAGCTGCTGAAAGATGCTATTTAGGAGTGGGGAACTGCTAACTGTTTTCCACCCCCCTGTGAAATGGGAGGGACAAGGGATGTTCAGAGGATGAGAGACGGAGACTGACCCAAAATGGCTAATTTAGAAACATCTTTGAAGGGAGACTTGCCCCAAATTGTCAACTTTTGAAGTTGTTTCTTTCTAACTGTGCTCAGAACAGGCTAATTTTCCATTCCATTTTTTCACATTTTAAATTAAAATGCATATGGAAAGCTCTCTTGCTACTGATCACAGCCAAGCAACCGCACCATGGCTAACACCACAGCTCGCATGTGGGATGCAGGAACAACTGCATCAGCCGTTGCTGCAACTACATTAAGCAGCATCGTAACATTGACCTGGCACGGTCACAGCCACAGAGTCAGTAGCATGCATCACTTCCAGGCTTGCCGTGCCTGAATGTGCGTCTCTCCCCATGCTCCATAGCCTCCAGGCACCCAAAAATTGTGGCAGTTGCAGGGGAGGATGGAGGCTGGGGAGTGTGGGTGGGATGTGGGACATCCCTGGGGCAGGGCAGGGACAGCAGCTCTCCTCCCGAGGGCCACATCTCTGTTAGGGGGGTGTCTGAATGACAGGTTAGATTCGGTCTAGCAGACAGGCTGAAAATCCACTATAAATTATTTCTGTTTGGCTGCCATTTAATTATTTTCACTTGAGTTTTTGAGCAAAATAAAAAACTGTGGAGAATGGTTAGGAGTCAGCCTGAGATGCTTTGTTCAGCCTCAGAAAGACGTCCTTTTTCTCTCTGGGGTTGTTTTACTCTTCTCCTCCTCCTCCCCTGCCCTCTGCTGCTAACTTTACATTGACTTTAAAATAGCAAACTGTTTGGACTTCTTGGGAACAATAAAGAAGATAAACACCAGGTTGTGCAGTAGGCTAGAAAACATGCTTCCAGGGGAAAAGGATTCAAACCTCATTCCCAAGTAAGGTCAGACAAAGGAAAGAGCAATAAAACCTTTTTCTATCCACTAATGGCCACAGAGCCATCATGCAGCTTTGTCCCTTCTTCCCTGGTGGGAGGGGAGCTCATCCCTGGGGAAGCGGCAATAAAGTGAGGAACAGATCAGACATTTCCCAGTTTTTCAGAGAAAACGTGAAATGTGGTAAATGTCTTTCTGGCAGGTATTTCTCACTGAACTTTCAACTGCAAGAGACACGGGAAAATCAGCGCTTGCAGAGCAACAGGCATCCCTCCTGCACGGAACGGGCAATGATAAAACCCTGTTAAGCCAGCAGCGAGACTGGGGGTCTGGGGGGTTGCTGCCCCAGGTCCCTGCTGAGCTGCAGAAAGCCCTGCAGAAAGCTGCAGGGGCACAGTGGGTGCACTTGCAATCAGCTTTTATTTTCATTTGTATTCTGAAACCTGCTCCTGGAGGCCCTCCTGACCTCCCTAAGCATTAAGTGAACACTCTGCCTTGATTTTCGCACCACCGTTTTCCATCTCCCACCCTTACCCTTTGCCACTCACACCCCACCACCCTCCCACAGGGTCCCCCGTGGCCACAGCCCCTACTCCTGCCTGATTTGCCTCGTTAGGCAGCCGTTTCTCATTAGGATTCCTGACAGCCCACCTCCCAGCATAGGGGGACCTAGGGGACCCTCTGCCACCACAGCTCCAAGGGTGCTTTTCTGCTCTGTGGCCCCATGCATTACAACAGTTCCCTGTGTTTACATATTTGCAGGAAACAAGCTGTCTTCTGCTCTGGGTAGTTAATTCCTGTGTAATCAGGTGGCCAACACCTGCCGCAGCAGCACCGTGCAGCCTGTGCCTCGTAGCTGCCACCACGCTCTGCTCCTGCCCACAGTGACATCCCCACGACCCACGCAGCTGCTGCTCTCTGGGCACAAGCAGCCAAGAGGGATTGGGGCTTAGCACAGAGGCCAAATGCAGGACAAAGTCTTGAATTTCTGTTGTCTGAGGGATGCAGTAGGAACGTGCAATTGAGAGGGGGGTCCTCGCATCCCCCGGTTCCTTGCCCAGAGCCTGGCTGGCCCCTCTTTGAGCAGGCTTTGAGGCAGGGTGCAAGAGTGCAGGAACCAGGCACAGGCTTAGCTCACCACAAAACCAGCTGCCAAGCGTTCCCACCCTCAAAACGAGAGGCACTAAGGGCCTGGGTCTGTACAGCTGGGGAGTGGCTTTCAAACAGAAAAGCCACTGCAGCTGAGCTGTTACAGGGAAACTGTGGTGGCTTCCCACTCTTCCCAGGTGTGGAGCATCTCTAGTGCCCTGGGGGCTTGGCTTGATGTGATTTCTGCTATTTCAGGCTTTGATGAACCAAGTGAGTATAAAATGCAAACGCTGCTGCAAGCAGCCAGGCCTGGGCTGTCTTTATTCCTGCTGTGCACTGGGAGGGTGTACTGGTCTGGGTGAGATGGTGCTGGGGGCAGCCACCTTCCCAGCTGGGGCTTGGGTGCACTGCTAAGGGCAGCTGGGCTTTCAGGATGGAGCTGTACAGCTCCCCAGCCAAGCAGCATGTTGTTGCAAGACACAAGGACGGTAGGAGCCTCCTTTCACCTTCTGCCATGTCCTGTAGAGCCCTTGACCTCCTCCTGGTAAGAGTGCGGCTCCAGCCGTTCATCACTTAGCTCAGCTCTGCTTACTCGGCTGTGGGCTCCTGCCAAAGGAGGGACTGGCATGTGCTTGGCTGACACTGCAGCACTCGTGCTCCCTTGCTGGGGACAGCCACTAGTGCCATTAGCTCTGTCCCACTGCTGCTCTCCACGATGAGTGCTCGCCCAGGGAGCAGATGCTGCTCAGTGAAGCTCTTGGCCAGTGGGGATGTATCCCTGCTTCTGTGAGATGTTCTTTGGGCTCTTTCCCCCAGCATTTTGCTTCAGCTCCATTTTTGGGGGTTTCCTCCCACCTTGGGAGCCCAACAGCCTTTCCCAGACCTCCCTTCCTTCCAATCCACTCTTTCCCAGCACCCTTTGTGTGTCGCAGCATCCCCCTTCTCCTGTGGGATGTGCTGGGGCTGGCGGCTGGCCATCCTGCCCAGAGGGACAGGCAGGAGTTTCTAACTGTGGAGCTAAACCCTGATGGGGTTTAGCTTCAGGAATGGAGTGAGCTGGCCCAGACAGGACGTGCTCCCCACCTCCTGTACTTCTTTGCCTCCCAGAAATAAGGGCAGCTCCAGCTTGCAGTGTGAGCTGGGGGGTGTGTGTGTGTGTACAGCCCCCACGGGGCACTCAGCCCTGCTTCCTGGCTGGGGTGGCAGGTCCTCTGGCCCTCCAAGCCTCCCCTCATCCTCAGACAGAGCCAGATGAGGAGCACGCTGATTTGAGTGTTCTTACATGAATAATGAGCCACCTATGCTTTTTGGGTGCGTCTTTGTGTTCCTTTCCCATTGAAAGCCGATTTCTTTGTGCTGTACTTCAAAACAGCTCAAGTGTATTTGTAGGAGAGACTGGAGAGCTGGCTTTTCTTTCCTCTGAGCTGAAATACAAGAGCCGTTCTGCATGATGTTTGTGTCAGCTATATCCTACAGACACCCTAAAAGCCCCTGGCCCTGAGTGACAGCAGGACTGGGAGAGCACAGCGAGATTCAGGCTTGTGCTAATTTGGCCTCAGGTCAGTTTTAAACTGACGAGGGCACATCCAATGCAGATCTTGAATTAGTCCAGTTTATAAATACAGAACAACTCTGCACAGCTTTCCATTGAATGAATTACATGGCCATAAATATACCCGTTCCATAAACTTAAACAAGGTCTTGAAACACAACTAACCATTTGTCGCCATACAAATCAGCCGCTGTCAGACTGTGGCTAATGCTGGGAACCCACTCTCTGCTGAGCAACGAGACATCCCTCCAGTTCACACCTGGTTTGGCCTACAGCAGTCATCTGAACATCTTTGGTAAGAAAACAATGCAGATAAGAGGTTCCTTCTTTCCTTCCTCCTTACAATAAGCACAGGGCACATCTGCCCCCTTTCTGCTAGCTGATAGACGTGCTATGCTGAACACCAGCTCCTAGGACGTCATCACTTATCCCCACGTCTTGCTAGACAGCATCTGCTGCAGGCGAGATTATAGATGGACTGTTAGAAGTGATAGTAGATGCTAAGATCCCATTACAGGTGTCATTTCTTCTGTCAACACATGGGGAGTTTCTATCGGCAACTTCTGTTCGGTGATGGTGAGCTCCCAGAGACAAGCAGGTTCCTCAGTGTCAAGTGATACATGTTTCGGTGGGCTGGAGACAACCCACAGCGGCAGTTAAGTGTTTTGGGACTCTGCAGTGAGAAACAGCGTTAACTCGTTTTGGGCAGTGCTCACCACGGAATGCCTCCATTCTTTGGTATAAATGCTATATATCAGGAACGTGGAAAAGATTCATGAAGTCTAAGCTGAGCAAGTCAACTCCACCTTCCCTTCCCCTGCTGTACTGGCAGTAGTAGAAAACAGATTTGGTGTGGGTTTTTTTTCCATTATCCACCTGGAAACTCATCTAGTTGGGGGGAAAAAAACCCAAACACAATCCATGCTAGTCATCTTCAGATGTGAGCCTGAGCCTCACACTCCATCCCCAATTTAACCAGGATCAGCTCATTGCCTGAGAGTGCCCAGCAGCCGATGGGGTTTTGCTGGCAGCTGCTGCCTTTGGCTCTCTCTACCCTGCATACTAATACGAAGGAAAATGGAATGGGTAATTTAATCCTACCCTGCTAGAAGCAAAGCAACACACAAGCCTGCTCATCCTCTCTAAGTTTAGCCCAACAGTGTATTAAAGAGCTGCTACTGGATTCTCGCCAGCCCCTACTTAGCTGAACTACCTGACTCTGCAAAATAGCAGCAAATTCTCCATTCTGTGTCATTTCTGGTCCTTGGGAGAACAACCCACCTCCGTGAGGAAACTTGACCCCCCTGGGCCTGCAGGAAGGCAGCGTAATTTGGGAGAATGGGTGGAGCGATGAAGGGTTTCTTGTGATATTGGGCATGCTCCCCATGGACGCGCTGCTGCCTGGAGCTGGGCTGCTGGAGCTTCAGGGCTCCCTCGGCTCCTCCGCTGTAAGCGCGTGAACAGTAATGAATAAATCTGTCCCTGCTCACTTATAAATAGTTTATAAAAGGTTCATAAATGATTTCTAGATGTTTTAATGAATAGTTAATCAATTGTTGCAGGGCCCAACAGGTCAGCAGATTGCTTATAGCCATCAATTATAGTGTCTGCTGATAAGCTTATAAGCATCGCTAGGACTCCACTGATGTCTCCAATGGGCTTGTAGCGCCTATAAAGCGTTAATAAATAGTTAATAAATGATGTAAATGGTTTTAATCCAAAGCTGTAGAAGGCCATCAAAAAATGTGTTCTTGGAAAGCTATGGGCAACGCAGCAAGCAAACATCTGTACCGAGGTCTGAATCCCTGCCTGCCTCCGAGGAGCAAAGCTGGCAGAGAGGTGCCAGCGCAACCCGGCTGCCCGGAGAGCAGCAAATTGCTTTCGTTCAAGGCAGTCTGGCAGATTCAAGAGAAACTCTGTGCCTGCTGTGGGACAGAGCAAGGCCCGCTCCTGATCCCCTCCTGCAGCCCGGCAGCCGAATGCAGCAGTGCCTGCACCGGGGAGCTCTACCACCTCGTCCCCAGCTGCTGCAGCAGCATCCTCCATGTGCTGGCTGCCGTGGGGCAGGTGCCGGGAAATGTGGGTGCTAGGGAAACCAAGAAAATTTCTCAGCTTTGTGGGGCTCTGCCCTGCACCTCTGGACATCACAACACTCTTCCCTCCTGGCCAAAGGGTGATTTGGGGTGAGCTGCTACTCCCCTGGCCTCAGCATCCCCCTCTGCCACAGCAGAAGGATGACACACAGACATGCAGTGCCGAGGAGCTGTGCACTACAGCACCACGAGGCAATAATGTATATGGTGTTTGGCCTCCTTAGCAGAAGTGCTTTATTATCATTAAACGCTGAATATTTCTGGATGATAAAAGCAATTAAGTGTAAAAAAATGTAATGATCCATTCCATATTGCGTCCAAAAGATATGAAAATCCCTCATAAAATTATCACCCTAGCACAGAATTGGATCTAAATATCTTTATAATGTAAGACAGAGAACTTTGCTTACAGTCGGAACATTTATAAGGCATTCAATTAGCCACCAGAGGGTTTCTTAGTATTCCCCAATTCTTCGCGAGCACAGAGGCAATTATAGGAGATTCTAGCTTTTTAAATTAAAGACAAAAGACAGGAGAATTTGGATAAAACCTGTTCCCAGGTTCATCCCTGAACGTACATGCAGAGGAAATTTCATGCAGATGAGGCTTAATTTACTGCACAGTTTAGTTCAGAGCCAGAGCAAGCTTCTGCCCGCATGTTTGCTGGAAGAGCCTCCTGTGCGGGAAGGGGACCGGTACGTGATGTACTGCTCTGTGAGCATGTCCTGAGGATGCTCCCATGAGGGGCTGGGTGCTGTCCCTTGTCCCACTCCTGCTCCCTCCGCAGACCAAGCACTCCCGCAATGTCCCCGAGCCTGGGTGGGGGTCCCGTTCCCCTTGTGGAGCCACTCTGGGGGTGTTCTTCATGGGGACTCCCACCCCCCTCGCTGCTGGCCGTGGGTGCTGGCAGCGGCCGCACAGGCATGGCAGTGGGTGTCCATGCCCGCAGCCTGTGCTGCCCCGCTGCCGACCGGCCCCTGCATGCTCCTCCATGCATCACTGTCTGGTGCAGCCAGGCCCAGGGACTAATTTAGGTTGGAAATAAGGTGTGTATTTGTAAAGGGCAGTTAATGGTGAGGGTAATTAATCACAGCAGCAGGTTAGCGAGGGACATGATGGATTTCCTGTTTCTGACATCTTTAAATCACAATCGGTTTCTCCTTCCAGAACTGCTCGGGCTGAGCCAGAAGCGATGGGCTCAGCAATCCATCGCCCAGTCAAACCTCCCCACAAGCTGGCGCCGCGGTGGGAGCCCCTGTGTGCATCCACCCTGCTGCGGGGTACCGGGGGGGGGGAGAGCCCAGCAGAGGGGAGGAGAACCTCTCCCCATGCCCCCGGCTTTGATCACTTCCTCCTGATGTATATTTTGAGAGCATTTCAATGGATCAAAATGTCAGATCTGTAGCGCTGCCAGGAAACACCATTTTCCTTTAATAAGCAGAGACCAGCAGGTCGTTTCATCTCCTGTACCTGCTCTGCTCCTCCGGTGGAAAGGTAGGGCTGCACCTTCCCAGGGTGGCAGCACCTCCCTGTTTCTTTCAGGGTGGCTCTGGCAGACCTTTCCCTTTCCCCAGAGAGAAGTACCCCCACACAGCCCTTCCCCACCGTCTCTGGGGATCCACACACCCCTACACATTTGCACGAGCGTTTGCTTCTTCAGAGCTGCTCCACACCATGATGTGGCCTCACCCAGCACCGGCAGCCGGTCCCGAGCACTTGGGCCTCCCACCAAGATTTTCCATGAGTGGCTTCACAGTCATGGCACTACTTTAAAAAGGAATCTTGAAGCCATGCCTTTCGCTTCACTTTCTGGCTCCTGAGCCTGCAAGACTCACTTGGCTCATGCAGAGCCTTGTTCTCCAGCCACCAGCGCCAGACACTTCCAGTCACAAGCCAAAAACCTCCTGCAGCCGCACGAGAGGCTGCCGCCTTCGTGGGTAGCAAGGACTGCAAGGTGCTTAATGCAACCATCGGGGCCACCAGCCCCACTCCCAGCCTCATGATGCTGCGTGGGGCCCTGAGGGACCCGGGCAGGCAGAAGCATCATAGGGAGCCGCTGTGCAAGCCCTAGCATGGTTCTGGTCTGTGGAGTGCCCAGAGGGACCCCCTCTGGACCCTCATGGTTGGGGAGGAATGAGATGGGCTTTTCCTGACCGCCTCCCACCGCTGCACATCCAAACCTTTCCTACAAAACCAGCCCTGTTGAAGGAGGCTGAGCTGTGCATAGGGAAAAGTGTGCAGGGGAAGGAAACACCATGGAAAGGTGAATTCAAAGTTAATATAGCTGCATAAACGAACTCAGACACTCAGCACAGGGAGGATGCAGGAAAGCGTAATGCTGAAAAGTACTTTTTTTTGCTGAAAAGCAAAGCCTCTGCTACTTTTTCCAGAGAACTTCAAAACCTGAGCACATCCTGACTCCCTCGGGGCATTCCCTCGAAACCTCTGGCATTCCCCAAATGACCTCCATGGGTATCAAACAAAGGGCATGCAAAACATTTCATCCCACGCTACAGCGCATCTGAATGCTGCATCTTGACACTGCCACTGTGCCAGAGCTGAGATCACTACAGCAGGGGCAGATGCGGCCAGCGAGGGAGGCAGGGCTGCAGGCAGCATCCCCTGCCAGCAACCCCAGGGCCTGATGCCCATCAGCCTTTCATTTTACTCAGGGCAGCACGTCAATCCCAGCGATGCTGGAAGTCAGCGTTAAAGCCATGCTTTGGCATTTCCCAGCTGCTGCTGCCCAAAGAAACAGCGCTAACTGCATGTTAACGTGGCAGGGCTGGGTGCCCGCGCTGCCTTCCCCGTGCCCGGGCGAGGAAGAGGACTGCTAGCGTGCAGAGAGATTCCCTGCTGACACAGCAAGTGCTGGCTCTTGGGGCACTTGCATTCAAAAAAAAAAATGGGGAAAAAATAGAGTGTGTTTACAAATACATATCTATTTACAAAGATATATATATGCTTATCTATATTTATGTCATTATGCAAAGTCATATGGTGAGACAAAGGAGACTGGCTACAGTTTTGAGGTTCTAAAATTAGGTTTTAGGTAAAATAAGTATTTGCTTCGTGTAAGGCAGTTGGTTTCAAGATTTATTTTCACCCTGACTTGTATTACTACTCAGTATGATTGGGTAAAGCCCAGGGCACACGCATATCTTTGCACTCGTAACATATATGTGGATTCATGACCTAGCTAGCAAGCTGAATTGCCTTGCAATCTTTTTTCCGCTGCAGAAAGCTTAATAAGCATATAAGTCTTAGAGCAAAAAGAGACCCTATGTATTTGCTCTCCAAGCAGAGCTCTTGAATGGAGTTGTAGGAGCCAGAAAAAGCATTGCGGCAAGTGCCTAACATCCATTACCCATGTGAGCTCATTTCTGTGACCAGGACCCACAGTGTTTGTGGGACCAACACTAGGTGCCAGGGCAGTAAGTGTTAGTAGGGCAGTTCTATCAGCTCCAGGACAGCCCGCGACTTGCCTTTCCCCAGAAAAAAATCCCCAGCGTGTTTATTTACTTCAACTCTTTAACCAAATGCCTTCGGCAAAAGCACTTTACTGTTATTAAGAAAGCATAAACTGAATGCTTACAAACGTATACCTGTGAACCCCCGTGCTCCTGCAGGAATACAGGTATGGTTACCATCAACAGGCAGAAACAGTGATTTTAATAATGACTTCTCTGTCCCCTGGGGCTTTCCTGACATGGTGAGGAAGGTGTCCTTGCTGCAGCTCAGGTGCAGGGCTGGGAGCAGTGACCTGAGCCCATGGGTGGCTGCTGGGGAGACATGGCATTTATTTCATGGCAACAAAAGGTGCATCGCCCACGGGAGCCCGGGAACTAAGGCTGCCCACAGCGAGCAAAGAGAAAAGACATGACCAGGAAAGGAAGAAGCACCTGCTTGTCCCTAGGTGAGGGGAAAACAGGCACGGTTTGGTTTCTGCTGCAGAGAAGCAAGGATAACGGGAAAGGCACTGCGTGCACCAGGGGCACCCCTGAGAAACAGCCCTCTCCAAGAGGGCAAGTCCTTAGGGAAAAAACTCCTGACAAAAGATGGGAAAGCCACAGCTAGCAAAGGAAAAGAAAGATTTGGGTTTATAAAAAGCTTTTCTCACTGGGAGAGAGAGATCCATGAAGGACTGGCTTAAAAGTCCTGGGTTTCTAGGGTCAAGGCTGAGCTGTGACACCCTGAGGGAAAGAAACCACCTGAGGCAAGTAAGAAGATGGAGATGAGAGAGATAGAGCCTGACCAGGTATACGGAGGAATTAGGACGACTGGCACCAGCTGAGAGACCAGGTCATTTTGAAATAAAAGGAGCATGTTGAGGGTTTGCTATACATCTCCCTGGAAGGCATTTTGGAGCAATGCTGCTGGGACTGACAGCATTCTGCACGAGGCTGCTTTCCAGGCAGAGACTGAGGTGTGGATGCTCAAACCAATTCCACCTGGATGTGGCTGGAGCAGGCTTTTTATCTGCCAGTTACAGAACTGACATGAGGAGCTGCTGCTTTTGTTTGCTTTTTAAGTAGAAAGAGCATTATTAAAAAGCCAGCTGTAGAAGGTAAGCTCGGCGTGAGCAATCACCACTGGCTTCAGAATAATTAAACGGAAAAGTATGAAAAACAAGCTGGTAAATGAGGGCTTCATCCCGAAGAGGAGAAACTAGATGAAGGGGTCTCCAGCCTCCTGCATGTGGGTACTTTTGGGCCCTTTTGCCTTAACTTCAGCAGGGGCTGTTGGCAGCCCCCGCCAGCCCAGGACTGCACCTGGCTGGGGTTGCTGAGCCGCTGTGCCATGCCGTACCACACTGTGTCACGCCACACTTCATGGGCTGCAGCCCCTGCACGAACCCTGCTCAGCAGCCCAGCAAGGCAGGATCAGTACTGCCAAACGCAGCAGGGCTGTAAGCACCAGCGAGGGAGCAGAGCTATTTAAGTCAAAGGACAGTGCTGTCACAAGAACAGATGAGGATAAACTGGCAATGAATAAACTCAGGCTGGAAGAAGGATGGATGGCGCTTTGGGCCAGTCCGGGCACAGAGGACACAGAAAAGGGGAGTCAGGTTTTGTTCCCAACTTTTCCAAAGAGATAGCAGGATGCAGCACCTGGGGCACAGGGCTGTGGGCTTTATGGCCCCAGAAGCCCTCAGCCCACAAAGCCACTATGGCCTGCCATGTCCCCTTCCCCACCTGTCCCACCGGCGTGGGGCTGGGGGCTCCCTGCCCAACACCACACGCTTGCCTCCCAGCTCCACCGGGACGCATAAGCCTCACTTTATTTCATACACATGGCTCTTTTAAAACATACGTGGCATTACCTTACAACTGTCAGTATCGACCTTCATAGCTGCCATGGTGATGAGCACCACAGAGAAGCCTATAAATAACATGAATGTGCCACATGCTGGCCCTTTTATGGGCCCCACTCTTTTTGATTTACTTATATGCAAGATATTTTACAGGACAACCCAATTAAGCTTGACAGCTGGCTGACAATGAATGCCAGCTCAGCGACGGCTTGCAGACACTTTATATTAAACAAGATAACGTGATGCAGAAGACCAGTAGAAGCTACTGGTGGGATTTGTCCAGGAAAAATTTTTTTGCAAGGGATCGGGCAAGCATTTGGTTACAGGGTCCCATCGAGTTTCTGGGATGCCACGAGAACACTGTACGCCTGCTTGCACGCATTTTGGCTACAACTCGATCTGAACAGGTCGCTCTGCTGTGGATGTAATGCAAAAGTGTGGTCAGCCACCCCGCACTGCAGAGGCTAGGAATTCCGGTAGGAGGCCACTGTGGAACGGCAAGTCCTCGGCTGGGGTGCCTTGGTGGCATCAGCACCCGCCACTGATCTGAACTCGGTCACTTTGCCTGCAGCCAGCTGCTCACCCAGGCTTCCAGCGCATCCTCCAGGACAGGCACTCCTCACACAGCATCACCCTAAGTGACATCTCGCTTGGCAGTTTCTATCCCATAGCTCTCTCAGGAACTCCTATATTCCAGACAGGCAAGGCAGAAATAAAGCAGCAGACCCAGGGCTTGCATGGCCTGTCTCTCTCAGCCCCGATATGCTGTAGCTATTCTGGGAAAGCCTCTTTCACTCTCCAGACCCGCTTCCACTTTTTCTGCCAACCAAATAAATGGCCATGATGGACAACGCTCATCCCGGAGCTGCTTGAGCCAGCTGTCCTTCCCAGCAGTATCTTTCTTACTCTCTCCCTGCACATTCCTGTACTGCCGAGCTGGGAGAGAGCATCCCCAGCCAGTAGAGACAGCTGGAAAACCAGGGTCTTTCCTGTGGAAGTAATCCAAGTTGCTTTCTGTGTTGCTCTCCGGGCAAGGCAGTGCCTGGATCCCGCCCCACCTTCTTGGGGGAGGCAGGGGGAAGAAAATCCCCACAGCACATGGGGAAAAATAAAGAGACTCCTCACTTACAAATAAATGCAACAGCATTTTCTCAGCTCTTTTTGGCTGCAGCCTAGTACTGGATTTCAGGCCCAAATATCCATTTTCAGATTTTTGATCTTGAATGATTTACAATATTGAGGAAGGCAGGTGCCTCATAAAATCACATTCAGTCACTTGAAAACCCAATTTTCCAGCAATTTTTCAAACAGAGTAAGTTTTGATCAGCTGCGGTTTGATGTTGAGCTGACACCTGAACCTGGGTGGTTGGGAGGTTAATGAAGAGCAACGAGTCCCAGTGAAGTGACCTAAACTACCTGAGCTCTACAATTATTTCACTTCAGGTGCATAAATTCCTCCCAAATTCACATTAAGGGTGCCAGTTCTCCCCTCTCTTTCAGCATTTTTCCTTTGATGTCTGTTACATTTTCCTCTGCTCTTTCTTCCCTCTTCCCTGGGTGGTTTTATTTTGCCTTTGGCAAGGAAATAAAGTGCCGCACAACTTTGCAAAGTTCTTCTGCAACTGCAAATTTCCTATACTCGCCCTGCTAGGCTTGGGTATGAGAGGGAAATCAAAACAATGCTCTCCTCTCCCCATGAATCCCCAGGCACGATCGAGGATTAACTGCCAAAGCCTGGTTACACAGGAGGACAGAATAGCCCTGGCTATTAGGTTGGACAAAGTTGTGTAGCTGCAGTAAAGGTGGGAAGATCAGAAAAGCTAAGAAATCAAAGCAGAAACCGAAGAAAACACGGGATTGATTTTGATCAGGGAAATACAAACCAAACGAGCCAGTGACTGTATTTCTGCAACCATGGAAGGGATGGGGAGGAGTGGAAGGAAGAGCCCTAAGTGGCTCGCTGCTGTGCTGCCCACTGAAAACCAGCCATCATGTTCACCCAAATTTAAGACACACCAGGGGAATTCAAACCAGAGCAAACCAGAGCAAAGGGATTAAAAGCAAGTTTTAAAATAGGAGCCAATGGCTACACAGGTAAATGGAAGTTGCCTAGGAAAAGGATGCGCAGCAGCAACGAAAGCTTCGGTACCACACAACACAGTGTGAGGTACCAGTGGGCTGGGATGCCGAAGTGCAGCCTGCGTGGGGCATGGGGAGGTGCTGATCAGCAGAACCACTATGCAGCAGGTTCTCCTGGAAATGCAGAAAACCAGAGAAGCTGTTGCCAGCCAGGATCTTGCTCGCAGCAGTAAACTTAAAGCTTAAAATCCAGCTCTGGAAGAGAATCACAAGGTTACAGTCCGCAGCAGGGAGCAGCTGCTTGGATGCAGAACTTGCCCAGCCTTAGCACGAGGAAATCACTCACACGCTGCCAGCAGGGCCACAGGAATTTCTTGTGCTTTTTAAATGCAGGCAAGCAAGTCCACAGTCAACCCAGGCTGTCCTAACTTAATTAATGCAAGAACTCAGGATCTTTAATAATAAAGTTTCTATCAGACTACACATTAACCTCACAGTGTAAATGACATGCAGGGGCAGGGGGTGGCTATAGAAAAGCTAACCTACAGCGCCCAGCTCTGCCGCTGTTGCAGAAATGAACTTGCAAGGAACAGACAAGCCGCCCCAGGGCAGCAGCAGCCTGAGCTGTCAGCTATCAGTGCACACAAGCATCTTAAGGGTGGGTGCCAAGGGGACGGGGCCAGGCCCTGTTCAGTGGTGCCCAGCGACAGGACAAGGGGCAGCGGGCACAACCTGCAACACAGGTGGTTCCATCTGAACGTGAGGAAGAACTTTACCTTGAGGGTGATGGAGCCCTTGCACTGGCTGCCCAGAGAGGCCATGGAGTCTCCTCTGGAGACGCTCAAACCTGCCTGGACGTGACTGTGCAACCTGCCGGAGGAGACCCTGCTTTAGCGGGGGGTTGACTAGATGTTCTCCAGACGTCCCCTCCAGCCCGAACCATTCTGTGATTTGCTAATTTAAGGACAACCAGGGACCTGCAATTTGCTGTCTCACTCGGGCGAGTGTGTGAAAAGGGTGAGGGCACACTTGCACACTGCATGGTTTGCAAACAGCACGGGGCAGGGGGGAAGTTCACCTGAAATGCTTGGGTGGAGAAAAAGCAGCCACATACAGCGATTAAAACAGCAGCTTTCTTCTTAACTGGAGTTAACAGCAAGACCCCAGAGATGTGCTTGCCTAAGCAGGTGGTGCTATGAGCTGTTTAACGGGGCTAGCCCAAACGCAGCTACCCAGAGCTCAGTAACACGCAGGGTAGTGCAGCAGCGTCCCCCTACCCACCTGAGCCAGCCAAAGTGCCTTCAGGCATCACAGCCCCTACGCCCAGCGATTCTAACAGGCAAGAGTTACATGCCAGGGGTGCAGCACGGCCTGCAAATGCACATGTCCCCATCTACTTGTGCAACAGCTGTTGCAGCGGTAGGAAAAGGACTTACTTCGTTTTCGGGGCCACAGGGCTTCTCTGACCCTCCCAGCCCTGAGGCAGGGGGAGGTTTGAAGAGAAAGTGTTCCCAAGGTGCTTGAGTTTTCTCCCTCCAGCCTTGCAACCTGAGGAAGAACCACTTGGCCCCAGGGGAACCAAGGACTTGTCCCCTCTATGGGTGCAGGGACCTGGACCCACTTCCACGTGCTTCCTCTGGGAGAAGCGAAAGCTGTGATGGGCTCCTGGGAAGGGATGAAGATTTCCTTGTGTATCCCAAGCATCAAAGCCACATTCAAAGCAGTCTCTCTGTGGATGCTCTGCACAGCTGGGCTCTCACATGGGTTTATCTGCAGAGCTGTCACAGTCCGAGCCTCTGCTTTGCAGCCAGATTTTTATATTCTGTGCTGATTTCCCAAGGGTCTTCATTTGGGCTCATCATCCCCACAGGGATCAATAGGACTGCAGCTGCTGTCCTAGCATCTGCAGCCAGCTCTGCTGAGCAGCAGTGTGGTCTGCTGGATAAAGAAGGGGCTGGGAGCCAGGAGCATTGAAAGACAGCCCAGCTCCTGCCAGGAGCCTCCACCGAGGGCGCTCGGTCAGGCTGATCAGTGTCTTCAGAGACATTCAAGGCATGTCCCAGCTGGACATTAACACCAGTGCCCTCGTGTTCGCCTGATGCTCAGGGAAAGCGCAGGGAAACCCTGTGGCTCCCGCTAGCAGAGAGGGCCAAGCGGTGGTCCACTCCCACCACATCCCACCCCAGCCCTTCCCTTAGCAGATGGTGAAGCCGATCGCTGAAAGGCTACAGCGTCCACGGCTGGGACCAAGTGAGAGGAACGTAATTAAAATAGCCAGCACAGTCCTACATCGCAGGGGTGGTGAGGGGCTGGAGACATCTCCTCTGCCTCAGCCCTATGCTTGGGGCAGCGCCGGGGAGCAGCCCTTCTGCGGAGAAAGAAGTCTGGTGCGCACAGCTGGCTGCAGAGCCGAGCACGGCTCGCTAGCAGAGCCCTTCCAATCTTCCTGAGTGCTTCTGGCCCTTGCCAACCTCTTCTTTCTAAAAACCCTGTGGAATTACAGGTCCAACAGCAGGCTGTAACAGACATAGCAGAGACCAGTAGCCACCTAAAGCTGTGCGGAAAATACACCCATAACTGTGGGCTAAAACCTTGTATCGGATCAGCTGCATTCCCTTTCGAGGGGATCCTGTGACCTGCAGCTGATACACGCTTTGTGTTTTGACATCACCTCCCAAATACCTGTATTAATGCCATGTATAATCTACCTTCCTTCACTCTTTGCTCCGCGGTCACTGTGCTGGGATGTGCACAGCACAGGGATTCAAGCCTGATTAGCAGCAGCAAAAGCTCTATATGGCCACATAATATAACCATATAGTAGTGATGCCATCGCAGCACCTCTGATCTGGAGGAGCTAGATTCTCACAGAAACACGCTTGTTCCCTTGGTCACTGCATAGAGCTGCGTGGTCAACAGCATTGCCTCTGGCTGCTGCCAGAGCCGGGCCTGACCCACCAGCACGTTTCCCTGCTACATGCTCCTTTAGATGTAATAAAGCCCCGGGGAAAAATTAAGGCTACAGTTTGTCAGGTGTCTTTGTACGCAGCAATGGATTCTGCATCTAGTTATTAACCTCTTGCAAAAGCTCAGTGTTATCTTGTATGGAAGTAATATTAGGTTAAACAGCTGTTGATAACTTATCTCCCATTATCAGCAGCTTCATTCAAGGCCAATATTTACTCACATCCAAGAAGCGTCACTGTATTCCCAACAGCATTCTTTATGGAGTCAAATGAGTGCAGCTTTTAATAAATCTGAGCTACTTAGGAGGTCCGTATTACCGAAGCACGTCCTAATCTTGAATGCATGCACGGTAAAACTCCCGGGGGGTACAAGTCCTGGACATGGCACACGGTCTGGGGAAGAAATTTAACCTGGAGGAGGAAACCTAATGTGGGGAAGGAAACCTAACTTGGGAAACATTTTCTGCAGACACAAAGGTACAGACCCAACCTTCCCACCTGCTGCCTCCCGCACCAACCGCTTGCACTGCTGCTCCTTCCCATCCCTCATCCCTCAGAAGGCAAGTTAGCCATGGGCTAGCAGGTCCCAATGGGTCCCAACCATCAGTGGTAAGCCTTTCCCCCCACCTTTTTCATCCTCTAATGACAGCACTTCAACCAAGGGCTCAGAAGAGACATCCCCTGCCACTCCACTCCATCAATCAGACCCAGCATAGGTAGGTGTCTCTTAGCTGAAAAAATAAGTCTTTGTGTTCTTGATGTGGCCACTGTCAAGAGTGTGTCAGCGGTTTGCTTCATGGTATTTTTTCCAGGGACTCCATCCTCTTCTTTATTACTTTTGCTGATGTTATAACAGTATTGCAAAGCCTTAGGCAGAGACCGAGACCCCGCTGTGCTAGACATGGTAGAAGCAAAGATCAGAGAAAAGAATTTGCATCCAAAAAAAAAAATCAGATCCCTTCAGTCTAACTTCTGCCACCAGTATTTACAGGGCAGGATCTTGCACGTCAGGGCTAGGATGGGGACTGGGAGTTCTGGGTTCAGATCTCAGGCGTGTCCCACCCGCAGTGAAGCCCCCTGCCCACCGCCACGCAGACAGGCAGGGCACTGCTCGGAGCGGTCAGCGGTGGCACAGGCTGCCCACGCACACAGCACAGCCCCTGCTCTCCCTGCCTGAAATCAGCAGGCGCGAAGGCAGAGTTTCCCAGTGAGCTGCACAGCCCGGGCTCCGCTCACAGCATCACCTCTCCTCCACACACCGCCGGTCCACACCGCAACGAGAAATTACACCTTGGTGATTACTGGGCTGTTTTATTACACCATTGCAGTTGGTGGAGTCAGTTGAACTGAACCCATGATCTGTAAGCTAGCGGCAGCCCCAGGAATGGCCAAGGGCTGGCAAGAGACCATAGTTAATGCTTAGTCTAAGCTGCAAGTGGCAGGTACATTGTAAGTGTGTCCCCTGACTCAGTACCCAACTGTGGTGAGTTTATAGCCTTTGATATCGTTACATTAATCATAAGGAATCTCCCAGTTCCTTGGATATACAGCAACAAGCTCTCCAGGGCTGGTTTCAGTAGTTTTATTCCTAGGTAATAGCCCTCTCCCTCATTTATAGCTATGTCTAGACACAAAGTGAGGAAGGTGCTATAAACACTTGATGTAAAAACCCTGTCTACCTCCTAATTCCTGCATTTCACATCCTGACCGTGCACAGAGCGCATGGGTACAAAGTCTGTGCTCACACACCTTCCTGTGCCACCAGCCCTGCACAACTGCAGCCTGCTGTCCCCAGCACCAGAGTGTGACGGGTCCCCAGGGGCAGCCCGGAGGGTCCCCAGCAGTGGGAGGCTGTTTGCCCGAGTCCTACAGTCCACCTCAAGAAAACGGCCAGGCGGGAAGGGAAGAGGCAAGGCGTGCTGCAAATCTTCCCCAGAAGATGCAGCAGCAGCAGCTGTGCTCCTGACAGCGTTTCTCAGCACTGCCTTTGCAGGCACCCTCTGACCACACAGGGCATGGCGAAGAGAAAGAAACCAAACCCACCCGAAAACAAGAGGAAAGAGAGAGCTATTTAATCCTTTTTTGGGGGTTGCTAATTTGTTACTGATCAAAACCAACAAAATTCACATCATGGGATGAAATCCTAAAATGTTCAAGGCCTCTGTGGATGTCAGAAAAGCATTTTCTAGGTCGAGGTATTGTGTTTAATGCACCCATAGCTCCAGTGACACCATCCTGGTTATACCTTGTACAGAGGGAGCCTCTCTACCTATTTGAAGTCTCCCCAGGGCACCTGAAATAACTAGGGCCCCTGAGGCAGAGGAGGGTAAGGGTGGTCGGGGAGGATATATGCTGAAGCTTGGGGACAACCCAGCGTCACCGAAGCCAGGCACATCACAGGGATGGAGGATTAAATCCCAACGCTATGGGAGATGCTGGTGATGCTGCCTAGGACCCAGCACACGAGGGAAGGAGCTTGGGAAGGGGCTGACTAGCACCATCACACCTCGGCCACGCTGGGCCAGCTCAGGACCACATGTTCCCACCTAAGTGTCACACAAATGCGGCATCTAAAACTTTGGCTTGGGATCTTGCAGAATAGCTTGGCTGAGCCAGCTCACAACTCTGGTAACAAATCCAGCCAAGCAGAGAGGCAGTCAGGGACTGATGGCAAACAAGCCGGTGACGTGCCTGTGGTGACTCTGCTGCCAGCCAAGGTGGTGACTTCATCTCATGATGCTGGTTGTTGTCAATTATTTTCCAGCCTTTGTGTGTATTCATGGGCTGCACAGCACTTTGGAGCCTTCAAGATGAAAGGTACTTTAACCAGCACTTTGGTGGCTTCTTTCCTATTATAGGTCTGGATTTGACACTCCCCCACCCTCTTACCTAACTTTCTCTACAAAGCTCTTCTCACTTTTTCATCTTTCTTCTGTGGTCCCTCAGCAGGGGGTGGGGGTAGGGGGGACAACCCCCAAAAAACATTTATTTCCTTTTGGGAAAGCCTGAGATTAATCAGACACAGTGCTCTGGGGATAGTGGACTTTCACAAAGGTGATTCTTTAACAAAGAAGCCTGCATACTTTTCTGTAAACTCCTCTCTTCAAAATGGCTTGGTGCTTAAGGAAAAAAAGGCCTTTGTTTTTTGGTGGGTTTTTTTTCTTTTTTGCTTTTAACGAGCCTAGTGGATGTTTTAATTAAGTTGGATAGGAATTTTCAGAGTTACTTGATGTGAAAATGTGAGCCTACAAGAGCTGCCTTTGATGCTTGAGTTATGTTTTAAACACTTGAGGAGTCCTGCGGAGCTGTTAATCCTTTTAGCATAGCTAATAGCTATTGCTAGAGTGCTCGTGAAATCTTGTTTTGTTTGTATTTTTGCTGAGCTGGAGCCTTCCTCCCAAATAGCAGCAGTCCACCCTGGAGCTGTTTGCAGCCCCCAGGCTCAGCAGCCCCCTGCACCACTGGGGATGGGGAGAAGAGGATGTCTGGGGACCTCAGAGCTGTTAGATAGAAGCCACAGGGGTCTCCCAGCACATCTTGCAGAAGCAGGTCCTGGTGGCATCCTGGAGTTGTGCTAGGGTGAGGTCAGAGGCATGCGTGAGCCCCCCCCATCCCCATCCCTGTCCCCCTCCTGGATGGGTCACCTGCTTGTGGTAGCCTGGTAGGAGCCCAGGAATGGTCCCCAGCCCTGTGGTCAACAGCGGGGCACACCGCAGTCTGTGTGTGCAATCCACTGCCATGTCCAGAGTTGCTACCTTAAAATAAGAGCTTTCCTTTTCAAATATTTTGAGTTCACGTCTCTCCAGATCTGGAGAGCCACCCCTCACCTTGTAAAAGGCTTTCCTCTGCTCTGTAGCTGTGGATTTGCTTGAGGGACAGGCAGGGAGGAACTGACTTTGGGGAAATGCAAATGCCTTCCACAAAGGATGCTGCAGGGAGAGATGAAAGCCAACTCCATTTGCATTAGTTCCGTAACTCTGGATGTTTTCCCTCTCCCATTTAGACTGGAGTTCACACAAACACACACACGCACACACACACACAAACGTTTTTTGCCACAGAGCTATTCCGTTGCCAGCTGCTCCCCTCCCAGGAGTTTTGAAGAAATCCCCATTTACACATGAAGCTACTTGTCGGAGCACCAGCAGCATCCTGCGAAGGCAGAGGGAGCACCCAGGTAGCTGTGATTCAGCAGAGCCCTGCCGTGGCACCCTGAGCCCAGGGCAGGACCTGCACCTCCCTCCTGCCACTGTCCCCGGCCAGCCTCATGGTCTGGGTAGCTACAAGAAAACGAGCAAGATGATGAGTTCCAGAACAGTGCACGGGCTGTGCTTTTAGTTGGCCCATAGCAAAACAGCAGCAGCGATCTATCAATTCGTTAAAGCAGAAAAGCAGGCATAGGAAAACGCTCTCTCTGGATCTACGTGCTAAATAACTGAATCAGTGGGGCTGTCTCCCGGGCCGGTACGGGTACACGGCACTCCTGGGGGACAGCCTGCTGCGGCTGCTGCCTTTTCACAGCAAGGCGGCAGAGAAGCTAGGGCCCAGATCCTCCACCACGCTCCCCAGAGCACCTGCAGCACACAGCAGGGCGCCCAGAGCTGGATGGGGACTCGGGGACACGGCAGTGGGGACTCAGCTCCAGGCACGAGCTCCAACTGCGACGCTGTGCCAAGACACGCTCGCTTCCTCGGCTCACCGCTCCAAAACCCTCCTCCAGCATTTGCACAGTGTTTTGTATTTCCCCTACTAGTTTCTAAAGGGAGCAGGGGGATACCCCTCCGGCAGCAGCCCTGGCTCTACCAGGTCCAGGGGAGTTTAAGGCTTCAGGAAGCCTTTGGAACCACAGAGGTGAACGGGACAGGGCTAGAGATCCGACTACCGCTAGTGTCTTAACCACAGGCAGTTTTCTGTAAAACTGGCTTAAACAGACAGCCAAACATCTGTTTTCATGCTGACGGCAAAAGCTTTGCATCAGGAAATGGAGAAAAACCCATTTTATATTCAGCCCAGTCTATGCTGGTTGCAGCAAAACCTGTCGAGAGCCCTAAAACTGCAGGATCTGTGCTTATTTCATCTTACATCGGTGGCGCTCAGGAGAAGGGGATTTCTGGAGGAGGATTTTGCACGCAAGCGATCAGACTCTTGCACTCGTATCTGATCCCACAGATGAACCCAGGGCACCCTCCGCACCCAACAGGCACCCAGGGGAAAAGGCAGGTGCCAGCTGTTACGCACAGCGCCAGGGTGGACAGCCCACAGCCTGAATGCAGGCCAGCACAGCATCAGCACTGGCAGATGAAGGAGCTGCCCAGGACCCGTGGAGCTCAGCAAGCCCGGGAGATGTGGAGGGGATGGTACCAGGACTGGGCATTACGGTGGGCCCAGGTGAAAGCAGCTCACAACTAAAGAGGCATCCAGATTCCTGGCATAAACTACCATGGGACACCTAAACCCACGTGCTAGCCGCCCTGCTGCCCCACAAAAAGTATGACAGTGGCATGTGAGGTGACAGTGAGGACTCTGGATCTGACTCCCCTCCAGCTCGGGAGCATCGGATCAGGCTCGCCAGGTGATGCACCGGGCTGAGCACAACTTCCACCTGTGCTCTGGCAGAGCTCGGATCAACACCCCACACCCATGGGAAGTCACGGCTCAGCAGCACTGCCTGTCTGCCCGACGGACGGTGACAGCCTGCCACCGTGCAGGAAAAAGGGGGGAAAGGCTCTGGATGGGGATTCTCCAGGCACTGGAAAGGCCCCAAATAAAATCCACACCCGACAGTGCCAGTGGGGCAGGACCCCCAGCATCACCCACGTCCTCCTGTGCACATCAGCTCTGTGGGTGGGCAGTGCCTCTGCCAGCAGGGTGGGAGATGGGGGCACATTCAGCATCCTCAGGGGAGGGCCAACCCCCTCCCGGTGCCTCAGGGTGTATGGTGACCACTGGGCTGTGCCACCTCTCCCACGGGCTGTGCCATCTCTCCCATGAGCTATGCCACTTCTCCTACACTTGCCTTCTGAGGTCGACTGCAAAGGGTCCAGGTTCCCAACAGGGAAACCAGGAGCACCCCGTGCCCACAAGGTGAGCCTCCCGGCACCCAGCCCTGCTACGAGGAGGGCTGGGGAGAGTTCCCAATCCTGGTGGAGGACAGATCCAACACGGCTCCTGCATCCTCCAGCTGAGGCCTAGCTGGAGAGCATCCCCAACACTGGGACAGCCACTCCACCCAGGCGAGGCACCCAGTGCCCCGAGCGGCGGGATGCTCTGGGCATGCCCTTGGTGCACACCCCCGCGGCAGGGGTCCCACCCCGGGGCTCCCGGGCTGAGTGCAGGTTCCCCGCAGCCAAGTTTGGTCCAAAAGCAAGAAGCATCTCCCGCAGCAGCCCCCGCAGCCGGCTCTGCTCTCCCCCCGCCTCCTGCCCACCGACCCTCCTCCGGGGGGGGCGCGTTGGCCGCAGCCCCCCCAGCACCCCGCTGCTGCCCCTGCGGGACCCCGGCCCACGCTGCGACCCCGCCGGAGGGAGTCGGGGGCACAGCGGGGAGGGGAGCGGAGCGGAGCAGAGGGCGAGCGGCCGCCGGGGCTGCCCCATCCCTGCAGCACCCGATGGCGGAGTGGCGCGGGGGGGGACGACACTGCCCGGTGGGACCGCAACGGGGGAAACTTCTGCCGCGTCCGCTGAGCAATGCGGAGGGCGGGGGGGGGGGGGGGGGGGGGGGGCGATGCTTGGAGCGGCGCCGCGGGGGCGGCGGGACCCCCCGCCGGTGCTGCCGGTCGTGCCTTACCTGCGGGGGCCGCTCCGGGGCTGCAGTCCGCGCCGTAAATCCGTGTGTACCGGGTGCGCTGCCGGGTGCGGTGCCGGGTGCGGTGCCGGGCGGGGCGGGCGGGTGCCCCCGGGGGCCGCGGAGCCCCGGCCGCCCGCCGCTCAGCCCCGCGGCGCCCGCCGCCCCCGCCGCGCTGCCCGCCGCCCCGCCTCGCCGCCCGCCGCCCCGCCTCGCCGCATCGCCGCCGCTGCCGTCGGGGGCTGCGGGCCGCCCCGCCGCCGCTCGCCGCCCCCCGGCCCCGCGCCGCGCTCCGCCGTCCGCGGGAGGCGCGCTGGGGGCGGGCGGCGGGGCGGTGCGCGGGGAGGGGGGACCGTGCCCACCGCCCCTCCGCCCCGCGCCGCCGCGGGGGGGCACCGGGACCAGCCCCCTCCCCGCAGCCCGCCGCTCTGCCCGCAGGACGCGGGCGGGCCCCGGTTCCCGGGAGCGGGGGCGGGGGGGGGGCGCTCCGTCGGCGTCCTGCGGCCGGGGAGCCCCGTTGCTGGCACCCGAGAGCAAGCTGCGCCCCGCCACCCCGCCCCCGGGTCGCTGGAGGGTGGGCGCAGACCTCGGGACCCCGGTCGCCGTCCCTGCCGCCTAAGAGCAACATCACAGCCTCCGCGCCCCCGCCGCCACCCCACCTCCCCCACCGCCACCCCATCTCCCCCACCGCCACCCCATCGCCCCCACCGCCACCCCATCTCCATCCCTGTCCTAGAGCCCAGGACCCCCGTCACCATCCCGGGGAGCTGTGGCCAGTCCCAGAGCCCGGGACACTGACCTCAAGCCCTTCTCCTGGCTGTGCCCCGGGGCTGGCTCAGCTGCCTTGCTGGAAAATGGAGAGGGGCTGCCCCGTCTTTTCCCCCACCCCATAGCCTGCCCCCCCATAGCGGAGCTCCCACACCATCCCATGGGCAGCCCAGGCTAGGCACATGTCCTATCCCAGTATCAATTTTCCACCTCCCTCCTGCCCCCCCATGCCTTCCTCCCGCTCCAGGCCCTGCCCAGGCATGGGTAAGATGCTTCACCGGGGCATTGGTGTGGCAGCCCTGACCCCCACAGCACCCAAGGTACCCTGCCGTAGGTGGGCTTGGCATGTGGGTAACAGGGATGGGAACTGATGCCCCTAGAAATCTCTTAACTCCACAGACTTTGCCTGTTGACAGCAGCGGCTGAAGCGTGGGGAGCTCTGTCCTAGATACCCAGCTTCAGTTGGGATGTTTCCCGGGGCACAGGACCAGTGATCCCGGAGCAGCAGCTCCTTGGTTAGCTGCCTTCTTCACCAAGGATGTGCAGCACTGAAAGGTGAAGGGTGGAGGGAGGCCAGCCAGCAGCCCTGCTCTCACCCCTCCTACCCACAGGCTTACAGCACTTTGCAAAGAGGGAGCCATTGCACTCTTTGCAGAGGAAAGCACTGTCGCTTCGTGGTGTGAATGGGGCACCCTCCCGGGATGCAGAATCGGCTGGCTCAGAGTCTCCCACTGCATCTCAAGCAGCAGTTACCCCTGGCGCAGCCGACTGGCTCAGCCCCCCGATGTGGCTACAGTTCCTCTGCACTGGGATGCCAACTATGGGAAAACTGTCAAACTGGAGCCAACAGCTTCCCCAGCTAAAGGCTGGAGGCTGCTCTGCACTAGGTTGCCACGCTGGGCTGGGCATGTGTCCTGGGGGAGCCTGTGAGCACCAGCAGAGTAGGTGCCTTCACAGCCTCTTGCCTGTAGTCAAAGTTGCTCCAAATGAACAAACCCTCTGCACTTATGGATGGGACTGTGTGAGGAGGGGGCCCTCTCAGGCAAGCTGCATGAAAGCAGGTTAAGGCAGCAAGTGTGTTTATATGAATATGAGTTTAATCCACTAACCAGATCAATCAAAGCTGCAAGTGATGCTTTTACCCTGGCGTGCCTTGCTATTCCTGTGCCTGTTCCTACATCGCTGCAGGAAAAGAAGCTTTGCCTGGCATGTACAGCAGCTGCTCTCCTACATCTCAACCCGCTTTATCTACACAGGGCAGCCACAACCCTAATTTCCAACCACATTAACAAGCAATACTGCAGATTGCCATAAGGGACCTGTGGCCATGCCAGGTATAGCAGGAAGGCCTCACTTCAGCTGGAGCACCAGCACAGTCGGGATGTGAAGCCTTGCAAAGCAGGGCAATTTAGAGATCTCTCCGTGCAGCCCTGGTCACTTATCACACTTGCACTGAATTATGCTTCACTTACACAGCCTCTAAGGTTGCTACTCCAGTGAGGCAAAGCCAGCTCTTATGCTAATTTGGCTATTTGTTAGTCTAATAACTCTTACTTGCATTTACTGTGCAGCGTAACATTGTCAACACTCCTTAATTTTGGTGTGAGAGTGCTTTTACAGTGAATTATAACAGTAGAGGTTAATTTGCAGAAATGCAACTTTCCAGCAGGCCCATACCTGAGGCGATTATAGGGGAGAGTTCTGCCTGTGCTCACCCGACCTCATGCGCACAGCAGGCTGCTTCTGCTTACCCAGTTACTTCTGCACCAGGTCTTGTATCTGACTTGGCCGTATCTACCAGTTTCTTCATCGTGGAGCACGCCTGTGTTTCCACATCACTTGTGCACCCTGCCAAACCTCCCGAGAGTGTGCCTCTCCATCCCCGTGCCCACAGGTCCACGCTGCCTCCTCTCCCTGGTGGGGGACATTATGGAGCAGGCAGCACGCACGACATGAGCTTGGAGACTTTAACTGTGAGCCAAAGCACTGGGTCATTTGAGCCAGTTCAGAACAAGGTTTAAGGGCTTTAAGAGTCCCTGTTTTGAAATATAAGTTAGTTCGTTGTCTGTGTCGTAAATCTCCCCATTTACCCCACTGGAGCTGGATGAATAATTGAAGAGAGGTTTGTGGCTAATTGATTTGCTGATCAGTGGAAAGGAATCATGAATAATTTATCTGATGAATATTATTCAACCATCCGTAAAGCTGGTCAGTTACTGAAAATAATTAGTTGCAAAAACTCCATTTTTCAGCCGTTGGCTTTGTCCGTTTGCAAACACACTCACACTTCTTGCCCTCCAGCGTGGGTCCCAGCGGATTTCTCCCGGGCTGGGTGCAGGTGCTGCTCTTCAAAACAGCCTGAGCGCTTCACTGTGGCTCTTCTGCTCCAGCCACTACTTCATCAGCCACTAGCAGGAGCTCTTCTCTGCTTCATCCTCGCATTGCAAAGCTTCCTTTTCCTCCCCATGTCTTCGCAAGTACGGGCCCCCTGGGTTGCACCGAACTCACTAAGTAGGATGCAGCTAACATCCTCCACGCGGGATGAAGGCACTTAGCAGCTCTGCCAGCGGAAAGGGAAAGTGCAAGCGCCTCCATGCGTGACACCATCTGCTCCTGGCTCTTTCCGAGTGGCGCCTTTGCCGCACGGGTGCAATCCCACGGAAGGTGCCTGTGCAGCCAGCCTTCAGGGCAGAGGTGCTGCCTCTCTGCCAAGGGATGGAGCAGGAGGCTGGGGCAAATACACCATAGGAGGGATGTCCTACACCAGCTTTCAGCCATACCAGGGCGGAACCAGGCTCTAATTCCAATTTTAAGCTTAAACCTTTAAGGCAGCCACACACATAAGCCTGTCATTTTTCCTGCATCTGTGTGAGCGCTGGCCCTGCCTTCGCAGGCACCCCTTGCAGCACCTGGCACAGTGAGCAGGGACGACCTGTGCAGCTGCCTTTTCTGAGTTAAAAAAAAAAAAAAAAAAAAAAAAAAAAAAAGAGGAGAAAAGAAACTTTGTGGTTTCTCTAAAATTGCTGTTTATTTGCCAATTCTTGCATGTTAAGATTTCTGAGAAAACAATCAATCTCCAGAGGCCAGTTGATGTTATTTGCCTTCTAGCAGAAATCCTATCCAATTCTCCTGTGGTTCCCAGATCTGGCGGGGGCAGCTCCCTTCCCTCCTCCTTTTCCACCCCCGGAGCAACAGACACCCTCCCCATTGAGTCAACATCATCTTTCCCTGCAGCATCCTCTCCGAGTGACTTCCTGGGCTCACAACAGTGGCAAATTTGTTCTCTCCATGGCTGGGGATACCAAACAGCAGGATTTGGGAGCTGCTGGAATGTGCATGTTCCTGTGCCAGGCTGCTCTCATTTGGGGATGAGAAACTCCTCTTCCAGTTGAATCTGGGGTGATTCAGAAAGCCCTACAGAAGTCCTGCTATGTTCAAGTTTAATGGAAATAGGACACTCGGCTGAGCACACGAGCTTGCTGTCCCTGTTCAGGTGCAGAGAGCTCCTTCCTTGGGGGAATGCCACAAGTCTGTGCCAGCATCCACAAGCCTTGTGCGGCTTGGGAGATTCTGTGGAGAGCTCAGAAGATGCCCAGCCTTCAGCAGGGCCAGTGGATGTGAGCTGGCGCCGCTGTCGTAGCCCTGGAGGGTGGCTGCTGCCGTCTGCACCCACGTGCTCTGCAGGAAGTTCACCGCCTGGGACCGGGGGGCTAATTTCATTATGCAATGTTTGTAGCCAGAGTCAGGAGTTTAATTATGTCTTTCCTTTTCTTGCTGGCTCTTAGCAAAGCCACGTCAGCTCTGCTCTGTGTGATGCTCAGCCATGCCTGTGAGAAAGTGGGCTTGTTACACAGCAGGGAGCTGGGGGATGGAGGCTGCAGACTGCGGTTGAAGTCCTTGCTTTGGGTGTGCACCTTTGGCTGCTGCTTGCTGATGCCAAGCTGAGAATTTGCATGTGGTCCTTATGGCCCTGAGAGAGGGAATGTGCACAGTCCTCTGGGCTCAGGACCCCAGCTCCCCCAGTGCCTTGGAGCATCCCCACACACTGGGACATCACTGTGTGCAGCCCACGAGGGTCAGGATGCAGCCCAGGATGGCAGCTCTTCCAGCGTATTCATAGCTGATGCTGAGGGACCAGCCAACACCCCTTCTCTCCCTCTCTTGGGGCTGTCCTCCCACGGGACTCTGCACGGATGGCTAACCCTGGCTGCTGGGGAGCCAGGGCTGCTCCACCACCTGAATTTACAGTTCTTTAATGTATTCCTCCCTTCCCCTTGCAGCAGATGCTCTGTGTAAATCAGTGCCGCAGATAAGCCGTGCTGCTCTACACCAGCTGGGACTTCTGGGCCCTGGAAGACTTTGTTGTGGCGTCCAATAAATATACCAAAGCATTAACGCAGGCTGAGCAGGGTGGGTAGCAGCTGCCTGCTAGCCCACCCCATGCACCCAGAGAGGCTCCTGCAGCCTGTGCTGGGGTCAGCTGAGCCGGGATGTCCTGAGAGTAATGGAGAGGAGATGCCTCGGGTGTGCGCATCCTTTCAAGGTGGGGAAAGGGCTGTGGGATGGGTGTCCCGGGTACCCACCCTACCTTGATGTCTTTATCTTTGCAGCCTGCTTTGGAGACGGCCTGCCTAGAAGCAACCGGTATTTTTCACCTTCAGATTAGCTGTTGAACATGTTTAGGTGGAGGATGGGCTTAATGGTCCAGGCTTAGCAGAAAGAAAGGGGAAAGTTTGCTCAAGACAATCTAATTGATCTTAATGAGACAGGAAGGGCTTTGTGCTGCAAACACCAGTGTTTGTTTTGTGGGTTTAACGCGATTTCTGGCTGGGTTTGATTACTCTGGGGAAGTCCTCTGGCCTAATAAACAGAGCCATAGGGAATTAGCGCTGATAATGTCAGATGCTGCTCTCAGCAAAAGAGTGCAGCCTTCCAGGGTGGAAACAGAACCTTGGTGGGGGGCTGGAAAGGTAATTGCAAATGGATTCAATTAGCTCCCAATTTCCAGGCAGGTGGCTGGGCAGCAGCCAGGGCTGGGTGCCCAGGGAGGGGGCACACCAGCTGGTGTCCCTGAGTGGGGTGACAGTGAGTGCACTTGGGCACCCAATAGGGGCTGATGCTCCTAAAGAGCCGGGAAATTGTCTGTGGAAAGCCCGGTGGTTTTTTTCCCCCAGCTGATAATGATGGAAGTGGTTGTCTTCAGGAGGGAAATCCTTTTTCAAAGCCTGGGCATTTGGTTTGTGACTTTCCTAGAAAGTAGTGTAATTCCCGCTTTCCTCTAAACTGAAAAATGGAACCACAGTGCGGTTTTGTGCTTGGTTTTTTTATTGGTATCTCCTTAAATGGAAAGGGGAAAAATGACTTTGCATCTCACAGCTGCTGCTGAAATAGTGGTTCTCTGGAGGGCAATGTTTCCGCTGAGAGGTTTCTTCATGCCTGTTAACAGCTGCCTGTCCCCGTGGGTTCTCTGGGGTGCATCTGTGTCCAAATCTGCCCCAAGCGAAGGCTGGGGCAAGGAGGTGGCCGAGTTCATGCCAGCAATGCACCTTGCTCCTGCAGCCATGGCCACAGCCATAGCTAAAAAATGCCCCCAACATGCCAAGACCTGGCACACCTTGGGAAAACAAGGGTGAGGATGTTGCCCAGCTCCTGCTGCTCTTCCTGGCACTGCTCGCTGCACCCTCGCTGGGCATCTCCCTGCTCTTCCCCCTCAGGCACCCCGTGGTGAGGTGCCTCCTGCTGCTGGTGGTGCCAGGGGACAGCAAGCACTCCCTGCAGAGGGACATCAGCCATCTGAGCCGAGGGATGCCTTCTTATGGCAAGGGGAGGTGTTGGTGAAAACACAGCAGTTTCTTAGCACTTTCCTTCTAGACAAGCAAAACGTGAAGACAAATCACTGCAAACTCTCCTTGCTTAGTAGGAGGGAAAAGAAAATACTCATTTGTCTCCCCCCCCCTGCTTGCTTGCTTT
Source organism: Falco rusticolus (assembly GCF_015220075.1). Taxonomy (NCBI): domain Eukaryota; kingdom Metazoa; phylum Chordata; class Aves; order Falconiformes; family Falconidae; genus Falco; species Falco rusticolus. The sequence goes on from NC_051197.1 coordinate 25,928,618, forward strand.
CTTCTCTTTTCCCCTTTTGCAAACAAAACTCACTCAAGAGTCTCCCTCCATGAAATTCCTTCCCCCACCTTCAAATCTGTCCCTGCGGATACGGCCCATGACCGGTACATGGCTCTGTACAGCTGTGGAGACAGCGCAAAGCCACCTCTCTGCCATCCCCAGCCTGTCCTCGCTGCTCAGCCACCTGCCAGTGACACGGCAGCACCCCAGGGACAGGCAGAGGCGCGGTGGCAGGGGCTGAGCAGCGCCGAGCGGCTGAGTCACAGGGAAGCCATGCCTCTGCATCCCAGGGAACGTCATGGGAAGAGCGGAGAGGGAGATAAAGATTATTTATAGCTGCAAGAGCAATTATATGGAGCCGGTGTAGAGGAGCTGGCAGGCTGCCGGCTGTGCAGGAACGGTCAGCCCTGGGAGGCAGTGGGATGGGGGTCCGGGAGCTCGGGGGGGGCTGGGGGGGCAAGGCTGCTCCTGCCAGGGCTGGGGCATGCCTCAGCGGCTGGCTGGCTGCACTCCATAGGAAAACTAGGAAGAGTGACTGCCTTTTCCACATCAGTATAGCACTGGGTTATGATCCCCAGCTCCCCATCGCTCGGCTTCCTTCAGAGCTCAAAACTTCCCCTTTGCTGTTGGCTTGCCCCCTTGGACCAGGGATTTGTTCTGCCCCATTGCTTTTGCTTCCCAGATCAATTTGCTGTGTTTCCCATTGATTGCTGTCTATTTTCCCACTCTGGCTGTTGGTGGATTTTGCTTTTTATTGCTAATTACTAGTCTTGCTCCTCTGCTGGGGGAAATACTTCCCAGGTCGTTTTTAACTGATGTTAAGGATGTTAAACAATACTTACTAGAGAGAAATATTTTTACATCAGGGGGTCTGGGCAGGCTGCCGGTGGCTGCTTTGGCTGGCAGCTCTTGCCAGAGGCTCGTGATACCCTGAAACACTCTCTTGTACCCAGACTCATCAGGGATGAGACAAGGCCACGGTCTCACTGTGCAATTTATGGTGGGAGACCAAATGACTGTAGAGGGAATGCACAGCTGGAGTCTGTGCGGGTGAGACAGCAGCTCCCTGCAGAAGCCCAGGCAGCTGCGAAGTTGGGTTATATTTAATTTCAAATGCATGAAAGGTTCCTGTTTGACTTCTGGGAGGATTTCAGACCGAGAGCTAGTCAGGGTACAGTTGAGGTACATCTAAGGCTTTTTGGAAGCAGTGTACGGGCACTCGCTGCACTTTTCAGGAGAAGCCAGGATGGTGCTGGTTCCTTTGCTCGGTGAGAAGAGGAGGTCCTGGGTGGGAGGAATGCCAGGGAAGGAGGGGCTGCACAGCCTGCACCGACTCCAGCACCATGCCCATGAGGGGTAGGACGGTGGGCAGGCAGGCTTCAGCCGCGGCACAGACAGCCGCCCAGAAATGGCTTTGGAGGCAACTGATGGCCTTTCAACACATTTTAGAAAGAGACAAATGATTCAGGCCCAGAGTTGCAGAGGAGCAATTTGGATAACAAGAACTTCTGTCTGATGAGATTGATCTGTCAGCTGAGGTTTATTAATCCAAAACTCTGGCTGAAGCTGTCAAGTCAATCCAGGAGCAGATCTGCTGGCCTTGCTCCTCACCCTTCGAGGCAGCTGGCTTGGCCAGGTGGAGGCACAGCGAGGCTCTGCGCATCATCACTCCCCTCCCTTGGGTTTGTTTTTTTTTTAAAACGATTGGAAAACTAAAAAAAAAACCAACCAAAAAAACAAAAAACCAGGTTGGGCAATCTCGCCAAAGTCTCCCTTAAAAGGCTGCAAGCACAAGCTTCAGAAATCAGACAAGGGTAGTTTTATGGTAGTCGGTTTGACCTTCATTCTGCCCCCATTTACATTACGATGCAGTGTTTAGTTAAACGATCATTTACTCCTTTCTCCTGGGGCTTTTCTCTCATTCCAGTGCATGTGGAGCAAAATTAAAGTTGCGCAGGAACCACAAATCTGGCCTTTCCCAACATTTGAGTGTTTAACTCGCTGCCTGAGCAATGTTTTTTTAGCAGAGCTTTTTGTTCATAGCATCTTAAGTAATTTAGTATCAGTTCCATTCCCATGGAATTCATCAGATAATTAGCTCTTGGCTATAAGTGGGCAGCATAGAGCATCGTTACCTTGCCTCCCCCTAACACGAGGCTTTGCATGTTGCCACAGTATGGTTTTTCTATTAAAGCAGACTGGTTGGTAAATGCCCCAAGAGGCTCTCTCGATTCACGAGCTGCAGACCAGGCTTCTATATTAAAAACCCATTTAAAGTTCCCCAGCAAAATGTGTGACTTAGGAAAGTTAAATTGTATTAATTCTTTCTTGAATGTCCCAAGGATAAGCAAGGCCAGGATGCTGCTCTCTGTTGCCATATACTGCTCCGTGCTAACGCACGCTAATTTTCCTGGGGAGCTGGAGTTATCGCTGTCGTGTGGTGCTCTTACAAATAGGTTACTGGAGCTTTGTGTAGGGAAAATGGACTTATTTTCTGCAAAGAGGATGGTGAATTTGCATCTCAATTAATACTTTTTCCTTGAAGGAATTTTCCATTGTAGGAGTCAAATTCTTCTTGTGGGTAAACTGCTCCAACCATATCACCTGCGGGATGTGCATCTCCAGCCCTCGCAGCCTCATCACAAAGGTGCTGGCAGGGAACCCCTGGGCTGGCCACAAGGTGTTATTAAAAGGCGAGGAGTGAAGACAAGCCACCTGTGCTCTGCGGGCTGGCTGCATCGCACAAGTAGCCAGGCTGGAGATGACCACTATGATGGGCAAATCTGCCTGAAGTCTACCTGAGGCTGAAAATGCCACAGCAGCTGGAGCCGAGGAGGGGCGATGGGGAGGAGATGCCATGAATTGTAGCTACATGGGAAGACGCAGCTCTGGAAAGGAGAAGAAAATCGTGGTGGTGATGAACTACATGAATCATTTAGAGGGATGTAATCCTGCGCCATATGTTATGTGTCAGTTCGCGGAGAACATGTCACATCCATTAGGATAATAATTGGACAGTTCATCTTCTTTTTTTGGCAAAAAAACCCCCGAAACCAAAAAAAAAACCACAAAAAAACCCAAACATGCTCTAGACTCATCAGCAGTCGCAGGGCAGAGCACGTCTGCCAGCCACACAGTGCTCCTGCGCCAGAGAGGCTGGTACCAAGGGCAGGCTCTCAGGGAAGCATCAGGCTGTATCAGAGGAGAGGAGAGGGAAGCAGCTGGGTGGGAAGGGAGGTGAGAGGAAGGAAATGCTGCTTCAGCTGGCCAGGGGGGCTAAATAAAACATGAGCTTCTCTGTGAGCATCTGCAAGAAGGTTAGGATGGATGCCAGGCCCTGGGTGTAGGAAAGCCAAAGGGTTTTGCACACTCATGTATTCCTCATTTCCAGCCTCTGAATTTTGTTAAGCCTGTTCTGTGGGATGAAAAGCCCCCCTGCTGCTAGAGATGCCCTCCTTGCTAGGGCTCTGCAGCCACCATCGGTGCCCCTGCCCTCCTGCAGCTCCCAGGGGTGCTGTGCTGGAGAGCCTTGCGGAGCGGGATGGGTGGCACGGGTACGGGGTGAGCGGCTGCCAACCTTGGAGGACCCCCACACAAGGTGGGGCAGCATGGGGGCCAGCAGCCGTGCGGGCAGCAGGCATCCCACCGGGTGCCACGGCTCTGGGCAGGAATTAGTTTTCATTAGCAGTTTTCCAGGCTTTTAGGCAGCCAAGCAGCCATGCCTGAAAGACTCTGGGGTGAGCTGTCATTATTGCACAAAGGTAGCTAAGCTCCCAAATCCTATTAGTGGAAAGGGAAGAGATGCTGTGAATGCCCTGAGGCAAGACAGCATCCAGCTGTGTCAGCCAGGAAGGGCACACCTCACCTTAGCCCACACCTCGCTTTTCCCCACCCCTTATCTTACCCCCACTGGCAAGGCTTTTCTCTCCCAGGCCAGCCATCCCAGCGCAGCCCGCATCCTTCCCAAACAAGCCGACCTCTGTGGTACCCACCATCCCTGCCAGGGACTGCCCATATCACCCACCTCCTACCGCCTCAGACTCCTCTGCCTGTTCTTCCTTCTGTGAGTACCTTTATACATGGAGGAGCTAACATCCAGCCGCCCACATCCCGGCTGAGCAAAGCTGTGGCTCTCCTGCTGACTTACATTCGCTTGGCAGGTGAAGGCTACTGTGCAAATTAACTATATTTAGCCTTCCAGGTTTTTGTAAGTCACTTGATTCAAGCATTACGTGACATTTCAATTTTAAAAAATAGCGCTGCCTAACATCAATAAAGCGTAAATCAAGAGGCAGAAAATTGGCCAGGCTAGAAATTGCCATCAGCAGGGAGCCATCACCCAGGGCTGCCACCGCCGACCCGGGGAGCCTTTGGGGCTGTCCCACGCCATGGGCAGGGGGTGATGCTCTGCAGTGAGCAAAGCCCCGGGGCAGTGCTGCAGGCATGCACAGGTCCTCACACAGATGGGTGCTCAGGGGGACAGGGCCACATTTCCACTTCTGTCCTGTGCTGCCTGTCCCACCACAGAACCCTCCTGCTCATCTTTGTGCAAGCCCTGCTAACAGCGCTCACCCAGGTGCTTCCAATTTCACGGCTCTAATTCATTTCCCCTGCTGCTGCTGCTCCTCCTCTCCAGCGGTGTAAGCCGATAAAGCTTTTTAAAAGGGCAGCAGCACCAAGACGCCATCGAAGAGCCTCATCTCCTGCAGTGAGCAGGCACGGGTGCCCCTTCTTCCCAAAAATCATGGCAGTGAGAGATGCTGAATCCCTTGCAAAACAAGACGCCCTGTGGGGCAGAGCTGAGCATGGGTGCTGCTAGCTGTTCTTGGGGAGTGGGATGGGGGCAGGCGCCTGCAGCCCTGGAGGTGGCCACTGCCTCCCCAACACGAGGCAGAGCCAGCATCTCCCCAGGCTGCAGGTGCCTCCGCTCTGCTCACACGCCATCGCCTTCCGCACTCCAGCATTGATTTTTAGGTCCAAAGGGCTGAAAATAATCACACAAGGGAACAGTAGGCTGACTTCTCTTTCCAAGCAATTTTTATCCTTCTCTGATTGCCCAGAGCATGCCTTGGTCATTCTAGTGATAAACTGCCAAAAAAAAAGCTAGTGGTGCTTGCCATTTCTGTAACCTTAATAGCAGAGCATGGCAAAGGGCTTAACAAGCCACCCTACGTGATGTGGGGGAACAGTGGCTGTCCTGCATTTCCAGCTCCCAAACTGGGGGAGATTGGGAACTTTTTCATTCACTAGAAATTCCAGCTGAATTTTTAAGAAGCAAATGCCATCACACAGGAAGGACCATGGCTGTGGCTGGAGCTGTAGGGCAAGGACCAGCTGGGACTTTACCAATGCACACTCACCGGAGACATGTGGGGCTCCTTTTTGGGTCCAGCAGCCAGAGAAGGATTTTGGGGAGCAGATACCAACTTCACATCACCCAGAGCCCTTTTACTTTGCATTTCCCACCCTGATGGTGTGGTCGGGGCTGGGAGCAAGGGAGGACAAGAGCACAGCCAGCTCCAGCAAGCTTTCTGAGGCTTTCCACATGTTATACTCTCCATCAAGTAATTCTCACCCCCCAGCAAGTTCAAGGAAGCGTGGTGTGCGGCGAAGAATTACAATAAAATTGAATTATTCTGGCGCAAGAAATTTTTCTCCTCGCCATTTGTCAAGCTTTCTGCATCTCGTTCCAAAGCAAAGAAAAATCACCCCGTGATCCATCAGAAAGGGGAAAAACCATAAAACCTCCATAGCAGGTATGTTGGATGGCACAGCATCTGAGCAGCCCCTGGGGTGCTCAGACTGTCTGCTGGGCTGCTGGACCCCCCATCCCATCCCCCTGGTGTCATGTCCCTCTGTCCCCAGTGCCAGGGCATTTCTGACAAAATAACCTGCAGCAAAATAGCTGGTGTATAACAGCAGGCAGGACAGTCCCGGCTCAGGCTGTTTCCAGGGGCAGGTTCCCTTTGCCCCCGTGGGGATTGGAAGTGGGATGGCATTGCAGAGGCTGTGCTCTCCCCAGACCCCTGCTCTGTACCACCTGCCAGGGAGGACTCACCTGCAAAAAAGAATTTTGTATTGATTTCCACAGCTAGATGCCCAATCTACTGCAATTCTTTATTAGGGAGCTGAGCAGCACGTGGCAATGGGAAACTGCAAGCAGGGCTTGAAGAGTTTTCTGAAAATCCAGGAGAAACTCATTTTGGCACAGATCTGATAGAAATAATATGGGTTTTGTTAGGAATATAGGGAATTGAAGCAAATTGCTGCCCTTCCTCCCTCCTCTGCCCAAAAAAGTAATTTTTAATTGGTCAAACTGTGAAACTGGAATGAAAGGGAATTTAGCTTGCATCTTTTTTCTTTTTTTTTCCCCCAGAAAAGTCTTGGGGGGGAAAAAGATGAGTCAAAGATTTGTCAAAGTACAGTGGGATTTATTTCATCAGAAAGCAGAAATCTAAATTTTTATTCTAATTAGGTATTTGACCACCCAATGCCATCCCCAGACCTGCTCTATCAAAGGGAAGCAGGTGGCATTCAACAGAAAGACACCTCTGAACGCCATCCATCCCTCCTTCTGCCTTTGCCGTCCATGCTGCTGGGCCATGTCCCACCTACATTCAGTCCCTGAAACCCCTATTTTAACCTTAGGGAAGTTCAGATCCCACTGCGCATCCTCCCTCCGTGCCGTAACACCCAAAAATGAAGGAGACTGGGATGCTCCTGGTGACTCGCTCCTGCTCAGGAAATCTGGGGACAGTGGCGAGCCAGTGGCATACGGCAGGGGCATGCTTGGGACCCCAGAGCCTGGTCTCTGCCTGAGCCGTCTCTGGATTCTCCTGCCCTGCTTCATCCTGCTCATTTGCAGGTCTTCATCAGGCCAGCACCCCGTGCACGTGCCAGGCAGCAGGGCAGCCTCTCCTCCTGCCACCCCGCACAACACGAGGGCTCTTCGCCTGCTCGTGCTGGGGTTTGCTAACGTATAGTGGGAAAGGCACCAAGAAGAGGGAAAATGCTCTGCTCTAGAAGGGACAAATGGGGAGATGGGGAGCTTTGCAAGGTACATGTTGCTTCTTTCTTCTGAAGTGAGGTTATACCCAAATTCACATCATCCTCCAGAAGATTTTGATGAAATTGCATTTTTTGGATGATATGACTGTGTCAAAAGGTGTCCAGCAAACTCTATTCTGCTTTACCACATCTGTTTTATCTGTGAACACAGCTTCTCTCAATAGACCAGGGACTTTCTTTCTAGTATTTTTTTTTTTTTTTTTGGCCTAGAAAAGGTCAAACTCATAGAGTTTGTTTGAACTTCGTAGAAGAAGCTGTTTTGGACTTGGCATATGTCACCGGGGTGGAGGGAGCAGCGAGCCGTGGCTGAGCGGCTGGATGGGCGCAGGGCTGGGGAACAGGGCGATTCAGCCCCCAAGGCAGCTCAGACCAGAGCCCCACGTGGGAACTGAGGTGACGCCAGCAGCACTGGGTCCCCTCACCATCCCCTCCTGCCATGCAGCCCAGTCACGATCTCTGGCCCCCTCCACTCGTTAGATGCGCTCGTTAGTGCTGCTGGAACTGATTGCAGCCACTGGCCCCGGCGGTGTGTTTGTAGGGGCGGGTGAGGAGCCATATGCTCGCTCAAGCCCATCAGTTGCAGTTCTCAGTGGCTTTTGCAAATACTGGGACAAGCCACAGGCGTTTGCCCGGGGTCTGTGGGAGGTGAGGTGCTGCTCTCTGGCTAAGGAGACATTGAGCCCCACAGACCTCCCACCCACTAGCCCCCTGTGCCCCTAGCCCCCTGCCCTCGGGGCTGTTCATGGTGCATGGCAGGGGCTCCTGTTGCAGACGTAGCACCCCACCAGTTAGCTAAGGGCAGCCCCCTAAAACATGGGCAGAAGGAGCCGGATATCAGCAACACCAGAAACCTTAATCCTTGCCTTGCAGAAGGTTGACTTTGTGTCTTAAGGGTTTATTCCCTGCCCATCAAGCTCCCGGTACTCCCGGCGGTACGGTTCATCTCTCTTTGAGCCGAGGCTGCCTGCACGGTGCCAGCTGGCAAGTGTTCCATTTGACATCCTGAATCTGTCAGCAGCCAAATACCTTGAACTCTGGAAGGTATCACCGTAGATATTTAAGAAAAATAAAGGGGCTGTCCTTTCAAAGAATTTTTCTTCTTAAAAAGAAAGCCACAAGGCTTTTTTCCTGTTTAAAAAAAAAAACAAAAACAAAACAAAAAAACCCCAACAGTGTAGAAGTCAGTGCTTTTTGCTTTGTTCTGTGTAATGTGTTCTCAAAAACTGCTTTTCAGAGAGGTGCTTTGCCCCCACCCAGGGATGGCACACAGGGCCAGGCCACCACCCTAGTTTTTCTGAGTGCAGAGCTGGACAAGTCAACAAATCTCTGCTCTTTTGCTCCTGTGACAATTCTGAAGAGTAGGAATGACCTGTCATGGTTATTTTGTGTCAGTGTCAACACAACATAGCACTTCTTCAGACTTTTTGGTGGCTCGGAAATACCAAATAAATTAATAATGTCATTTATCATTATGCAAGAAAGCATTTCCTTGAATCTCATATGAGAGAGACTTTCAGTTGTGGATGGTTCATTACTAGACTTTACATTTTTCTTTGAATGGAACCAATACTTCTGTTGTTTCAAATTATAAAAGAAGAAGAATGTAATACGTGGAGGGGGGCCAGGATTTTCAACTGAACACTTTACCATTTTTTTTCTTTTTTTGGGGGGTGAGGAGGCAAATCCAACTTTCCAAATTATCCTCTAAGACATTGGGGTGAAGGTTTCCCCTGGCCCTGGGCAATGATGTTACGGAACCCCTGGCTGGGAATGTGATTCTGGGAGCTTTACAGCTGCCTTCCCGGACTGTCAGTGCTGCCTCTCCAGCCCCTCCAGCCCCTCCATAGCCTCTCCCAGCCAGCCCTGGGGAAACACTGCTGCTTCTTGGAGGCTGCAGGAAGGCACACATGCTGGAGGAACCTCCATGCCTACCGAACCTGCTCTCAGATAAGCAAGAAATACACATTAATCTAATAACCAGTGTCCTGTAAAAGCAAATATTTAGCTGGTGAAATCAAGGCAAGGAAAAAAGAGCTTGTTTAAAATAGAGCCAGGTAGGCTTTATACAAATGACATCCTTCCCAAAGCCAATGCTATTCTCTGAGCTCATGCAGCTGTCGTGTCCCCAGGATGGCACCTCTGCCTGGCCATGGACCCCAGCCAGCTGGAGACCAAGCACAAGGGACTTTGACACAACTTTAAGCCCCAAACCCAGCGATCACCTGCTTTCACAGCAGAAAGGCGGTTTGCATCACCTCCCTCCACAGCCACCACTGTCCCGGCAGAGCCAGCCCTGAGGACACACGGACCCCCTGCCCAGCTGTAGGGCAGCCTCAGGTCTGGCTAATGAGGGTGCTCTGGCTCTGGCAGCCTTGGAAAGGCTTGTGCTTCCCAAACCTCACCTCTGGCACGTGGCTCTGCTTGGTCCTACTCTGTGAGCACAAACAGTAAAGCAAAAGCTGTGTGCTGATAAAAACTGCAACGTTTCATCTGGATAACTGGGGGTTTCTGACTACAGACCTCACATCTGCTTCACAATAAAGGTGTCCCAACCGGTTCTCACCAGTAACACTCACAAGGGTCCCACAGAGGAGCAGCATGTACCCATGGAGAGGGACAAACGAGCCCTGGGGATGAAGGGCGGTGAGGGACATGGGTAGGAGCCCACGCAAGGAGAGTGCTGGTGAGGAGCCATCTGAGCCATGGCTGGGGGGACTGGAGCAGGAGTTCTGGGCACTGCTGGGAGCCCAGCCAGAATGCGCCAGCTCCAGGCAGGGACAGAACAGGATCTGTCCTGGTGCTCAGCCCCCATGCATCACCCAGAGGCACAAGCATCTCCCCTGGTTTCATTGCTATGGGCTGTACTGGCTGGACTCATTAAGCTTGATGTTTTCCCTGTGCACTTCAGATCTCTCTGGAGCCCCAAATCACACATTTCTGAAGGTTAAAAGAGCCATGACTCTGCCACATTCCCTGCAGGACCAGCTCCCTGCATCCCTTACAGCCCCTAGGCAACACATGCGAGGGGCTGTCCATCGGGAAAGCGAAAGCAGAGCCTTTCCTACAGAACTGGCCTTAACTACACACTAAATTTGGGTTAATTATGAACACATGCTGCAAGATAAAACTTGAAGGAAGAGCTGAGCATCAAAAACACAATGAATCTAATTAACAGGAACACAGCTAATTAGATTTGAATCTGCTCACAATATTCCATGTGTGCTTGAAACTGCTGGCTTTATGGGAGTAATTAAAAAAATGTTAAGTAGGGTTGGATTCACAAATTAAGCAGCCCCAATGATTTCCTTTTAAGCATGTGGTCTTTCCATATATTGTTGTTCTATTTGATTTCTTGAAGAAACTGTTAGTTGTGGATCATTTATTCCCCCAGAAGCTGACAGATTTGAGTTCCCAGAGCTGCTGCTGCTCTTGCACAGGGAGATGGGGATTTGCAGGAAGAGCCACTGGGCACAACCCTTTAGGGAGAAAAATGCCTCCTGCCTGGGAGACCAACCTGCAGAGCAGCAGGGGCGGGAGCCCACGCGGTTGCTTGGCCAGCTACACTGGGTTGGTCAGATCCAAACTTCTCCCAAAGGCCCCTGGGGACTTCCCGTGGTTGGGAGCGATGGAGCTGGAGGCAGATCTTGCCCGTGAAGGCTGGCCTCCTGTCCCTGATCCTACCCCACTCCTGGGGCTGGACCACAGCTGCTGAGCACACCTGGGCGGCACTGGGTGGCCCTGGGTAGGGAGCTTGCCAGGTGATGGGAATCAGCCTGGGGCAGGGCTGCTGGGGGATAAAAGGCAGCTCCAGGCTCCTGCAAAGTTTTTGGGGGTTGGAGAAGGGCTGGGGATATAGCACAGGCTCTTGAGAAGAATTGGGAGCTGCTGCAAGGTCTCTGCACTGGTTCTGGGATGCTATCAGGGGAGAAGATGGTGGTTTGCTTCTTCCTATGATATCTAGCAATGGTGAGTACCTGTGGGTTCAGCAGCCTGCTGGGTCCCTGTGAGGGAGCAGCCAGGGATGGAGCTGCTTGCTGTGTTAGGGTGAGCCTGGATGTGGGGAGGCTCCCAGAGAAGGGCTGTGTGGGACAGCCAGCAAATTCTGCTAGTGCCCCCAAAACACAGCATGGCTCCTGGGGTCCCTTGCAACCTGCTGTCTGGTGATGGAGGGGGCCTCTGTATGCAGTGGAAGTACATACATTAAATAAGATGTATCATGCATGTTAGAAGGATTTAGCCCCTAATGAAATCAGACTACCCTGACCCCTTAAAGTGGTTGCTTTGGCAATTTACTTTATTTTTCTTCATCAGTTGTAAAGGAGAAGGGAATTATGCTCTTGGCCTGTGTTTCATGCTTCTAACTCCTGCGGCTTCTCGCTGTCGCATAAAGATGTGGTCTGGTTTAGGCTCCTGACAACCTCTTTAAAGCTGGAAATCCACTGCAGCTGAAGCTGTTGGTTAAAGGTTGCCCTTGTGTTCCCATCCTCCGGTCAGTGGGATGGGGGATCCAGCCTGGACCAGAGTTCTGCCTGCACTCCACGGCGCGCACAGTGCTTGATGTACATTTTGTGCCCCGCTCCTGCTGCCTTGGGGAGCCTTCTGCCTGGTTTGGAGGCCTAGGTTTGTTGTGCTGTACCTGGGGAAAAAAAGGGCTTCTTGTTCAAACTAACTGTTTACAAAGCAGAGGAAACAAACTCCAGAGGGGGGACATGAAATGGCAACTTGCCTGGGAATTTCATATGCTAGTGCATCCATCAGAGGCAATTGGCTTTACTTAATTAAAATGGTCATTGTGCTGAAGTACCTAACTAGATTCAGGCACCTGTAGCCAGACAGCCATGGTACTGCGCATTAGCTACTGTGGCAGAGATGCCACTGCTGTGCTCAACAGCTCTTGCCTGGCTCCGTGTCAGATGGCTGCCCCGGTTCACTGGGCTTCCTCGTGCTGTGCCCCCTTCTCAGGGCTAGGCTCCTGTCCCCGCCTGTGGGTCCCTCCGGGAGAGGCAGAGCGAAGCGTTGCATCCCTTGGCCACGGTGCAGGGCACTGCTACATGCTCCCACAGCCGAGATGTGTGTCGCCTCTGCCTGCTCCATTGTGTTAGGCTCTGCTCCCGGTGCTCCCCTTGCCCCAGCAGCCTCTGCCCTTCAAGCAAACCAATTCTCAGGCTGAAACTTGTCACACATTATGTCACTTCCCAGGGCACGTGCCTACTGCAGCCCTTGGTACACCAGGTCCAGGTGGCATGCCCTGCAGAGCAGTTTTGCAGCATGAGAAAAACCAAAACCAAATGAACTTGACCTTTTTCAGGCACTTTTCCTTCAGCCAAAGTGCCTGAAGGTTTAGCTGATCAGGAAACATTTTCTGTCGCCATCCTGGTAGCAAACACTCAATGGCACCGAAACAGGCCATAGCAGCAACCATGGATTTGGGGAAAATTGTGTTTTTAAAACTCCTAGCCCCAAGACCAGAGGCTGGAAAAGTTGGATCCATGGAAATCCATGCATCCAGCATACCTTGCTGGAAATGCTTGGCTCATACAAACATCTCCAGGGCTGCAAGGAGCTGGAGTGGGCAGCAGCGTACATACTGGGCCACAGTCACACATGCTGCATGCATGGTCCTGGGGGCAGGGGGTGGTCTCAGCCTGTGCTGCAATGGCCACGGCAGGTGGCTCCTTGGTGTCTCTGCCTGCTGGTACAGTGCAGGGTCTCCTGGCAGCACGTCCCAGGACCTGCCACCTGCAAGCTGCAGTGGTGGCTGCTTGTCCGATGCTGGCATGGCACACAGACCCTCGCTGTACCCCACACAGCCCCTCCTAAGCTGGGAGGAGGGTCTCCAGGGCATGGCTTGAGTGGCTGAGCTCAGCCAGCTCTGTCAGGCCATCTGTGTGGGAGCTTAAGGGGGCTGAGGCCAGGAGAGTGCCAAGGGCTGATGTGCAGCTTTACTGTGTGATTGATCTGATGACGGAGGGTGCTGGGAGTTAATGAAGCCAGCTGTGGAGTTAGACAGGTGAGGATTGCTTGCATTCCCTTAATGGGGATGAATCACCAGCAACGCCTTCCCATTCCTTACTGTCAGAGCGAGATGGATGGGCTCCCCTGCAGCCCCCAGCCCTGCGCAGGAGGTGCTGTAGGAGCAGGGTGCAGCAGAGTGCCTGGCCCAGAAGCTGCAAAAGGGACAATACCTCCTGGGGAGGTGGGATGCAGCACAGGGAGCAGCAGGCAGGCCACAATTTTGGGTGCTGGGAGGGAAACTGAACCCCTTGAGCTGCTGGAGCAATTTCATGAGTCACAGAGTCCCAAATTTCACTCCAGCCCACCCATCTGTCATGACTTGGCTGCAAGACAGAGCCATGAATGAGTGATCTTCCCACACGGAGCACAAGCAGACTGGAATACGCCCTGTATTTTTAAAGTGGAGGTTTTGATTACCATGGAGCACAATAACTGACAAGCGCCTTGCAGAGTAGTTATTGTTGTGAAAGTAAAACCACCACCCCTTGCTGTTGAATGTGCTGCAAAGCACTGCTTTGGCAGCACAAGATGCAGCACCAAAAAGAGATGTCTACTTGCAGCGTGTCAATGAATGCGTCTGGGGAGGAGGAACATGGGGTCTGATGGGGAGAGGGAAATGTGGCCACAGAGCGTTGAAGCCTTTGCCTCTGCAGGGCGCACAAGCTCCGCCGGGAACCCAGCCAGGAGGTGGCAAGACTCCAGCAAAAGATCCTGTAGATCATTGTAATGTGACTATGTCTTACAACCGTACCGTGCATGCAAGAAAGGGATGTTGAGATCAGCTGAGCTTTGTCCTTTTAGAAATTGTGAGCTGATCTATGTCCCTGTTTGAAGACCTCTGACAGCTCAGTGATGCTCGCAAGCCTCTGCCAGCAGTGGTGGATGGGGAGGCTGGACGAGATGGGGGTGTGGCTGGCTTCTTGTGCTGAGCCCTTTCTCTCCCATCAGCTGTGCAAATTGGAGTTATTGCCACAGCTTTTCCCAGTCTTCTCGGATCCAAAAGCACAGCAGTACTTATTTTAATTTACGCTCAGTATCCTGCAAGGAGCGTCTTACAGTTCTATCCCCTGAAATACGCTCAGAGGAAAAGGTCAGCTCTTCAGGGCCCAGCACTTTTTATAAAGCCCATAGCAAGGGGGTATAATATTGCAGCTAGAGTAGAATTGGTTTCTCTGTTACTGAAACCCCCTCGGGCCACTGGCTTGTTTGCTAGGCTCTGAGTAATTCATTACTCTCTATTTCAGGCATTTCCCAGGGCACTTCCCGGGGGGTGCTCAGCCTGCAGCTGTGGGGTGCAGAAAGCCTTGCTATTGGGAGGACTGTCAAACCTGGCAGTAGGATACAGAATTGTAGAATCATCCAGGCTGGAAAAGACCTTTAAAATCATCAAGTCCAACTGTTAACCCAACACTGCCAACCCCACCACTAAACCATGCCCCTGAGCACCACATCCACATGACTTTTGAATACCTTTGACCCTCCTTGCTCACAGAGTCTTTGCTAGTGGCAAAGTGGTATTTCTGTGGTGAAAAAAACCCTCTTTGTTGCTTGGTGAACAGCTCGCTTGTTCAGCTTTTACTGCTTGGGTAGTACCAGGCAATTTTGGAGCCAGACCCTGTCCAAAGTCCATTTCATTTCAGAGTAAATCAAACTCCGGTTGGTTTTTTCCAATTGTGTTTCTGGCTTGTGAGGAGCTGAGGCCGTTCCAAACAATGTTCTTGTTCTTGAATGCTAATGAATACCGGGGTTTACGGAGCTATCGGAGATATTGGAGGTATCCGAGATCTTCCCAGCAGACTCAATGTACTGGGTTTTCTTAAAGGGGAGGTGGGGGAAAATTGTTTTCCTCCCCGAGCTTTGGTATCCTTTTCCTCCCCCGCCATGCTTCTGCACAGTGTTGAGACTCCCAAGGACATGTTGCCTTTCCCAGGGGAAAGAAGCCGGTCCATCCTCCCGTGAGCCCTGTGACTTCCAAACAGGGGAGGGATGTATAGGGAAGCTGATGTGAACTTGTGTGGTTGCGGGGAAAACCTGGATGTCAGGCTGGGTTCTGCCCTGCAAGAGGGTAGGTAAGTAAAGCCTTGAACTCTTATTTGGGGAAGCATCCAAACGTGTACGTGTTATCAGCCAAGTTGCTTCCCTGAACTCATTTGCAGAGATGCATTTCAAGCAGCAGTCTGCAAAAAACATTATTTTTCTTACTGGTTCAATGACCAGAGTTGTTTGGCTTCTTAAAAAAAAAAAACACCCAACTTATTTCACATTGAATGAAGCACTCAGTTCAACTCAAAAGAAAACACTTTGGTTTTGTTCTGCAGTACTTACCATTCTTATTTAAATTTAGTTTGATTTCTAAATGAAACATTTCTAATGGATCACTGGAGCCTTTCAGGATTGTTTCTATTTAACATTATGACTTGGAGACCATAATATTTTGGGGAAGGAAAAACACTTTGCTAAATATAGTCATTTAGGTGAGTCTGAAACGGTGAACAGCCTCTAAACAGCTAACTGTGTTTCCTGAGATTTGTTTGGGGTCCGGTGATGCGGAGATGGCCAGGCTGAGCTGGGGTCTTGGGTGTTTCTTCCAGGCATGGAGAAGCCCCAGGTCTTTCTCTTTGTCCATGTGAGCATGTGAGGCTGGGCACTGTTTTGGCAAAATGTGCAGGCAGGGGACCAGGGATGATAGGCATCCTGCTGGGAGGAGGTGGCCAGTTTTGATGAGGGGGCACCCCCAGCCCCACACTGGCTCTTTGGGTGCCAGGCTCCCTGCCCCAAGTCGTGGGCTGGGTGGGGGGCTTCTAAGCCTCTTCCCCATTCCTCTCCCTGCCTCCCACACCCCTAAATTATTTACTTCATTGCAGAGATCTCATGAATTATTGATCCCAAGTTTGGTGTCTCCTAGCAACGTGTTTACTTATTCCATCGCCATCCCTGTCCAGTCTCTTGGATGCATGAGTTGTCTCTGGCCCCTCTCCCCCCTGCCCAGAGCCAGGTGTCTCAGCATGGCCAAGCCCTTACCTCTAGCTCTGCTGGGGGAGATAGGAAGGGTTTGCCTGGAGCTCTGGAATGAAACTCTAACAGCAAAACCTGTAGGCTTGGTGCAGTCTTGGGAACAGTCAGTGCTAACCTGTGGATGCTCCTGTCTACCCTGGGCTGGATCAGCTGCTGCCAGAGCCCCGATGTGCTGTGTGCCAATCTGCGAGTCACCTCTCTGAGACCTCTGGGATCTTTCCTGCCTCTGCAAAAGCAAGGCAAGGAGGATTAAGGAAAGCGAGTCTGCAGGGATGCGCTTCTCCAAATAGTGTAGCTAAGAGGGGGGAAAAATACCCCTAAATTACCTCTGCCTTGTTCTAGCAAACTCATTTGTTTGGTCATTTCCCTGGGAGAGCAGATGAGCAAGAGCTTTGCAAGCACCTCCCAGCTGTGGTCTCCCCCTGTACCTCCACCCCTGCCCCATCCCTGCAGCCTGCTTGGCAGCTACCGGAGCCCACCCTGCTGCTGGATGGCTGTGTGGGTGGGCAGCAGCTGGAGCCACCTCTGACAGCTGCTGGGAGCTGCCCCCTCCATCCAGCTGTGCAGGCACCCTGAGCAGGGGGTCCCAGGGGGGCCAGGGTGAGTGCTGGTGGATGGAGCTGGGCTGCCCTGCGCCGTGCTGCTTCATGCAGCGCCTCGCTAAGCTGCTCCTTGGCAGTTTTCTGCCTGGAGGCACCATGCTCAGTGGCATCCCAGTGCTGTGTTTTTTGGAACTACCCCTACACTGCGTGGGGCTGGTGGCAAGGGCACTTGAGCACTTGGGTCCCAATGATCCTTTATAGCTCCCTGCCAACCTTTTTGGTGCTTTAAATCGAGCTTGCAGCTGGCTTTGGGGCTGGCATGGCTTTGGAGGGTGGGCTTGCTGAAAATCTTTCCTTCCAGCCCCTGCCAGTGCAGTCCCGTGTTCTGTGCAGGCACCTGATTGAGTCCCCAAGTGTCCCTGTTAAGAAGGGGCTGATGCAGCCCCATGCTACAATTTCCTATAAAAGGCCACCTTCTTTCCCTATGTTTCATGCATAATTCCAGAGGCTCCTCTAAAAATAAAGTTCCCCCAGCAGACTCTGAAGCCTGAGTAATTTGCCTCCAGGATCACAGGAGAGCTGAGGAGCTCCATTTTTCCCTTGGCGCCGCTCGTTAGGGCTGGCCAAGGTCCCAGCGGGCTCTCCGGGAGCGGGAACCCGCTGGCACAGCGAGGTCCATGGTCTCTGCCCTGCGAGGGAGCCTAGCCTGGGCTCTGCCTTTCTCTTATTAAGGGGCCAGCCAGTGAAAACACTCCACTGTTTTTTATTTTTTTCTTTCCCCTTGTTGTGCTGTCTTAGCGGTGACCTGCAGTGACAGTGTAACGCCGTGGGGGTTCTGGAGAACCATGTCATCCAGAGCCAGAGTGGCATAGGTTGGTTGTTAACAAGATAATAGCGATGAGATGACTATATTTAGCTGTTCCATGTTGACTTACATGAGTATACACAAACGTCTGCTACCAAATAGAGAGCTCTGTAAGGGAAAATACAATAAAATACAATACACCTGCCATCTGCCTATGGGAATGTGTTTTGAGTATGCTATATCACCCCCAACCCAAAGTTTAATACGCCCCTGGTCAGAATAAAAAAAAAGGGGGGGGGGCGGAGCAGGGAGCAAAATCTCAGCCTTCCCTTCAATGTCCCCTGCTCTTCTGGGACACCTTGATGTTCTTCTCCTTTATTGAGCCCAGGTTTTATGCACCTAGGTGCTACTATCCAGCCGGTGCTCATCTTTATCTGTAAGGGCAAAGTTGGAAAAGTCAGTTCCTTCCTGTTTTCAGCATGCTGGTAACCCACAGATTATATCTGCTAGGAATCATTTTCTGATCAATGGGCTGATAAACCAAAGACCGACCTTATGCTATTAATCATGCCGATTAATTATATCTCCCTCTGCCTAGAGAAAGATCCCTGCTGGTTTGTTTGCCTGCAAATCTGCAATGACGGCAGGCATTTCCATGGGTGCGAGTGACAGGTGGGCAGCAGAGCAGATCCCAATGCTTCCTTTGGTTAATAGCCTTGGTAGCAAATCCCAGGAAAAGCAGAGCATGATCAGCCCAACCCTGGGTGTTTCCAAGGCTTGTGCCGAAAGCCACCCTAAGCAGCCAGAAGAGCGGATGGTTTGGTCAGGAATAAGAATATGATGGGCAGCAGATGAGTCCCTTGGCATTTTCTGCTGGTCCATTAGTCCTCTCCTGATTTCCCAAGATCACAACCAAAAGAAATAGTTGCTTTGTACTGGTACGACAACAACAAACGGTTCAGGAGTGGCTCTGTGTCCTGCCTGTACTTACAGGATGGACCTCAGTGTCACAGAGTGCAGTGAGTGCTAAGCATCTGCATGGCTTTGAAAAGTCCCTAGGCAATTAATTGAAAATAAACCTGTCACAGACAGTCATACGTAGCAGTGGGGCTGGCTTTGCTCTCAGGTGGCTGTGCTCTGTGGTGCTCCATGCCTTGCCCCTGACTCTGCTGTGGTGGTGGTCACTGGCTGGAGGAGCATCTCTGTGCCAGTTTGGCTGCTGCCCTGCAGCGAGCTGCCCATGCACAGGCCTGGGGCTTGCACAGGTACCCCTGCAAAGGAGACTTCTCCGAAGGGATGGTATTTGCAGTGTTTCCAGACCTCTGTGACAGGCAGGTGTGTGGTGATGCTTCTGTTACAGGCAGAAAGAAGAGAACAGTAGATAAGAAAGCAGCTGGGGACTGTGCTAGGCAATGGCTCTTAATTTAAAATGTTTCCAGACTGTTGTCTGTTAGTATGAGACTTCTGGTTCTGATGCTTCTGAAACAGACCTCATCCCATTTGTTCCTGTTTGACTTGGTCCTAAGCTCTCTGGAAGGTGATGGGGTGGTTCCAGGTCTTGCTGACAGTCAAGGCTCTCCTTGCCTGTGCCAGCCAGAGCACGGGGCTCCAGCCCCACAGCTGTGACTTCAGCAAGGCTGGGAAATGGCTGAGATGTATCTTATTGGACAGGAAATCAATATCTAGTTTTAAGATACTTTTCTATTGCTGTTGATTGCTTTATATTATATTAAGAGGCAGTATATTCGCTTGGCTTGCTACTGCATTATTTTAGAGCTTTGGAGTTCATGGCAATGTTGAATATATTTTTTTTTTTTGCTCTTCCATCAAAGATGGGAATTCTTCGCTATCCCCTGGCCTCCTGTTAGCAAAAATAAAGCTTCTTGCTTTGCAACTAATGGTTTCAGAATGGAAAATATGTGTAATTGAATTGGAGACAGGTGCTAGGGTTTGCAGAGTGCCTGAAAAGGTAACTGCAAGATACAAACCACTGTGTGCATTCCACTGTGCTCCTACTCAGTGCAGGAGGCATTTTCATTGTGTGCTTATCAGCGTGTCCAAGGAAGAAAAGATCAGATAGTAGAGCTGTAATACAGGAAAACAAGGGAGGGAGAAGATGGAGAAGTGCAAATTCAGTTGTGCCATCTGGTAGCAGCTCTTGAAGGAATATCCCTAGGTCCCTTAGTGTTGCAGGGGCCTTCAGCGCTCAAAGTTTCTCCTTCCCTGGGGTCCAAAGTTTCTCCTCCCCCTTGTTGGGGTCCCACATGGATTGAAGTGGCTGGAAATCAGAAGTTCCCAGTCACCCTGGGGGCAGTGAGCTAGGCAAACCCCTTGGATGCAGAGGAAGACACTGTTGCTTCTGCACCCAGAAGCTGCTGTCCCTGGAGCAACTGGGACATGAGGCAGATGGATATTTTTTCTTTTTAATTTAAGCAAAGCAGGGACCTGGAGGGGATGGTGGAGCATGAGTGCCTTCCTCAGATGCCAGGGAGGTTGTGCAAACGGAAAGTCTAAGGGAACCTTGAGGAACCCTTCATCCCATTACCCCATCCATGGAAAAAGGGGAATCCTGCTGTTCCCATATTGCTCCCACCTAATCACAGAGCGCTGCTGGCCGAAGCTCTGGTGGCAGCATTGGCAGCTCTCTGAGATGAGAGCAGCGTGGCTCTCGCAGACAGCGTGGGGACACACAGATCTCTTTGCTCTTTTGAACGGATGGGCAGCAAGGGCTAAACGTGGGAGCACCGCTGAGCTGACATGCAAGGGATGGAACCGCTGGGAGCAGAGGGCAAGGGTGGCTCACGCAGGCTCGGGGCTGGGTCTCTGCTCTCCTGCTGGTGAGATGCACCACGGGCCAGGCCAGCATCAGCCTCTGACACTGCTTCAAAAGTTTTCTTTCCCATGGCCAGCTAAGAAAAATGCTACAGAATAGATGAGGAAGAAAATGAAAATTTGGGAACACTGACAGCCCCTCCTCATGTCTGTGTTTGGTGAAAACAATGTCATTTCTGCAAGCCCAGTTCCCTGCAAAATGTTTCCACCAGAGTTGATAAGAAGCTCTCATTTTTGCTAGGACACTCCTTTGGGCCTTTTTCGAGATGCAGACAAAGACATCGCCTGTCTCGGAGAGCATCTCTCAGCTACAGCAGGAACGTGCAGCGCATCGGAACAACCCACCCCCTGCCACCACACACCTGCTGCCGTGTCCTTGCAAGACAAGCACCAAACCCACGGTGCCCTCCCTGTGCTGCCTCAGCCCTGGCCATGCTTATCAACCCAGCATTGGGTAGGTGGCACTTGCACTCCTGGAGGTGCTATGTTGGGCACACCAGGTGACTGGTAACTAAATGGGCTCATTTGGCCACCACCTTCCCACCTGGAGAAGTGATGCCCTGCTTGGGGCAGCTCTGAGGACAGGCTGTTTCTCTTCCTCTGCTCTTTTGGCTGCTTTGCCTGGCAGAGGGTCCCACAGGCTGGTGCCAACTGGGTGCACCCTCTGTAGCTGGCTTAACCCTGAAGTGCCACGGGAACCTGCCCACATTGCTGCAAGGGCCACAGATTAAGGGTCTGGAAACAGTCTGGGGCAGGTGACGGGGCATCAGGGCTGAACCTGCCCTGCAACCCAGCTGCCCTCTGGCCGGCAGTGGGAGGCAGCTGCCTGCTGCTTGTGTGGGTTTCTGCCCAGGAAAATCAGATGCTTGGCCCTCTGCACCTAGCAGGGTAATGTATTCTGAGGGCTAAGCACAGCTTTCTGCTCCCTAATCCTGCGGTGTCGAGGGCAGGCACTTTGTGCAGGTTACAGTCCTGGGTTTCCAGCCCTGGGGGAAGGCTCTGCAGCCCTGCTTTCCATCCTGCCCACAGGCGGCTCAGCCCCTGCCCTCCCACTTGCTCCCCACCTGCCCAGGCCAAGCGCAGCCCCCTAAATCCCACATCTGCTTCTGCCATTCGGTGCTGTCAGACCCCTCCAACCTGCCCCCTGGGTTGCAGCAAGCGGCCGTAACCATCCTGTCCCTTGCCAGTGCGCTTGTCAGCTTTGCACGGGAATTCCTATTTTTGCACATAAGAAGCCTCAGCCACGCAGTGGCACCTGAGCAATGCCGTGGCTGCCAGCTTGCGAGAGGCTCTGGATGCCGCAGCATTCAGATAACTGTCCCTTTACAGTACTTCATACATTTAGGTTGGGAATATTTGTTTTAACGGCATGACCCATTTAGCATGTTCGAATGTCTCCTGTTGAAGTGACAGTTTTAACATTTCCCTTTAACCAGTACAGATTGTGCCACCCCTGGGTAATGTATTAGCAAATCACATTGTTAGTGCTGTGCAATAAACCACTTTTATCTTTTGCTTGGAGAAGCTGCAGAGGCCTCGCTGAGGTGGTGCTTGCTTCAGGAGCTGGGTTTGGAGCCAGGTGATGTTGGCTGGCCAGCACCATGCACAGAGGCTGAGCCTCCAGGAGAGAGGTGATGCTCAGCCTGAAATGTGGGGTCCTGACCCCCCTGGGATGCTGTGCACCCCTGCAGAAATGATCTCAGCATTACCTGAGGGTGGAACAAGTGGCAGAAGCTAAACTGTCCTCTCGCCTCCCATTGCTTGCTCCGAAGGTGTGCCCTGGGACAAGGAGAGGGCAGCAACAGTGAACACCGGTTCCTTCAGCGGTGGCAGCCCTGCCAGCCCCATGCTGCATCCTTGTGTGCTGAAGACATCCTAATTTGCAGTTCTCGAGCAGAATAAAAGTTGTCATTTGATGTTCCTTTCAAATCCTGGAGGTGAGAAAATGGGATAAGGTGCCTCAATATCGCAGCACCTCAATATCGCAGCAGAGAGCCTGTCACGGGTCCCTGTGACAGAGGACACCAAAGGCAGCGTGGCATGGTATACTTATTGTTCCCATGAAACTGAATTCTTCAATTTTTTTTGTCAGACGGCTCCTTTGATACAGACCCCTTTATTTACTGAAGTGCCCGGGTTTACGTAAATTCAAATGTCGGGGAAAGCAGTGTTGGAGTGCTGGAGAGCACCAAGTTACTTAGGACTTCAGAGGGACCCTTAAAGTTCACCTACAGAAGGACCTGCTGCCTCCTCCTGCTGCGCCCTCGCACCCAGTGCTATACCAAGAGGAAGCTGCAGGATGGGGCTGGATTTCCTTGGCTGATGAAGGTGGGGGTTTACTCTGCTGAGCAGTAATTCAAAAGCCAAAGGTCCTTCAAAGGTGGCAACCTGCTTTCTCCAGAAAAGCCTGTGGACCCAATGGTAACTGCCACATCAAGCCAGTGGAAGAGCAGCAGCATCTCAGAAGGATGCACGTGCCTTCATCCAGAAGAACCACAATCAAATACGGATGGAGACACGTGCAGCCCGTGATGCACCCCCATGCTGTGCATAGCCCTCTGGAAAATTCCTTCCCAGCTGATGGGCTCCACCCTAAGCCTGGCACTTCCCAGGGCATGTGGGCACCTTGCAGCCACCTCCTACCCACACCTGCTCCTGCTGCTGTGGGCATCCCAGCCTCTGCCCTGCGCCCCCTTCCTGCCCTCAGGGGATCAGGGATGACCCCCAGCAGCACGGTGCTCGCTGAAGACGTGTCTGGAACCAGCATGCGGGCTCCGTGACCCACAGCACCTCTTCAGCTGGATCTGAGCTACAGGTGAAAGTGATGCTTCTTGCATTTCCGTGTGCTGGCCTGGCACCATAAATTGTGTCTAACAGCTGTCACCCGCAGAAAGGAAAAAATAAATCTCTTTGGCCAAGCATGCCATGTAGGGCAGCTTGCTGTAGAAATTCAGAGCCATTCTGGCAGCTTTGCAGGTCAGAGGTTCCTGTGTCTTGCGATGGGGAGGAGAGGGCAGCACTGGCCAGCGCTCTGCAAGAGCTCTTAAATCCTGCAGCAGCACTAGTGCCATGCATATCAATTTGCACTCACCCTAAAAGCCATGGGATGAATTTGCTGCTTAAGATGAGTTTTTTAATGTACTTTGCATGCTTTAGCATCGTTAATGGCTTAATGAATTAGGCTAATAATGACTTTTGCGTTGCATACAGGCCTACATACAAATGCATAGCCTGCTCCATGGGACTGAAAAGATAATTTCTTTTTTCTTTCAGGCCATTAGATAGGCTGGCAAGAGAGGGAGATGCGCAGATGCTAAAAGGAATTGGAGATAAGATACTGTGTCAGGCTGGTGAGTACCTGCTCACCTGACCAAGAGAGCTCTGCAGGTGATGGACCCCAGTAAGGCAGCTGAGGTTGAGAAAAGGAACCAGGGAAACACAATAGGAAGGTGTTACCTGCCCTTTGGGAGGGAGATGGAGAAAGAAATGGGTGTAGGGGATCAGCAAGAGAATAAATGCAGGGAACAGAGCCTGGGACAGGGTAGCTGGGGAGAGGACCTGCGGTGGACTTCAGTTCCTGCTGAAACACTTGCGATAAAGCTATGTGCTTTGCACCAAGACTGTTTCAGGAGCATTTAACCCAGGCTGCTCGCTGGCATCCTTGTGCGGCCAGCCATGGTGGCTGGGTGGCCAGCCAGGGAGCCTGGTCCAGGCAGGTCAGTGACCTAGCAGCCTGTGTGTCTGTACGGCTGCTGTCCTGTCCCCACCGCGGTCCTGCTGGGGAGACTCTGTAAACCCTGCCCCTGCAGAGCCTTGAGGTCCTTGGGTTGGCCGTCTGCCCTGGGATGCTCAGGGCTGTTTCTCATCCTGCAAAGGACTTAGCTGATGTCTCTGCGTAAAAGTACATCATACGCCGCTTCCAGATCTGCTGCCAGTGCGATTTTTTTCTTCACTAAGTAAAAGAGAGGAGGAACTGGTGCACTGTAATGATTTTCCTCTCCTTAAGCTTGGCTGATTATTGATATTGGCTCAATCACAAGGAGGCACAACAATATCTAAGGAGCAGCAGTGGCAGGCAGGCTCTCAGGAAAGCCTTTCATCTCTAAACCAGGCCTGGCCGCAGTGCTGCAGAGCTCAGAGAGGAGCAAAACGCCTGTTTCTACCCTGGGCATGCAAGAAAAACAAGCAGTGCAAGAAAGCTATGGATATGCCAGGGTGAGGCCAGTGGAGGCCACCAAGAAGCTGAGGTGGACAGAGCCCACGACAGGCAAGGAGAGGCCAAAAGCACCAGGTCTACACAGAAATGCAGGCTTGGGGCGTGAGACTGCTGTCTGCAGCTGCCACGCAGGGGACAGATGGATGCAACACAGAAATTCAGAGTAAAGCTTCCCGAGGAACAGACCCGAAGGAAATGCAATGCTTCCCACCATCCCCACACCACTGTGCTCCCTCTCTCCCACCCCTCCCGAGCTGGCAGAGTGCCTCACACAGGTTTTTCCTGGTACACCTCCATTGGTTTTCCCCCGGTGCAATCTCTTCCTCTTTAAGTAGCGCTCCCAGCAGCCAGAAGATGGAAAGATGAGTTATGTCTGGCTTATGAAGTTGCCAGCTGGAGTTACAATGAACTGTACTTATGTCATAGATCATGCGCCTGACCCCTTTTCCAGCCGTGGCTCTCTGCTACAACTTCTCTAATGCAAAAAACACTCAAAGGGTAGAAGCAACACTTTGTCCTGGTCAGGAATAAGAAGCTCATGGCTTCCAGCTGGTGCTTGGGTGAGCTTAGGTTAGCCCCAAAACCTCTCTTGGAGGCTTATCCTTCTAAAAATATCTCACTCGTGATTCAATGGGGCATTGATCATGCAGGCTTTTATTAATGATCGAGGGCCACAATGATCAGCTAGGTAGCAAATACAGTGTAATTTTTCCAAAGTGCTGTGCAGTTGTGGATGAAGACACTGTCAGGAGGCAGAGGAATTATGAGTGCTCATGGGGAGTTTAATGCTGTGCACAAATGGACTGATGAGATCCTTGGACGAATAAAAAAGAAAAAAGCAAAGCAGAGATATGGGCTAGTATTGGCACTTACTGATTTGCCTACACATCTAAAAGCACATGTAGGAAAACCGAGAGAGCTCAGAGAAGGGTCATCTCTAAAAGCCACTTTACAGGGAGAAACCTAATGGTCTCAATCCATTTAGTTTGTCAGAAGATTGAGATGGTTTGAACACAATTTTGTAAGAATCTATGTGAGGAGATTATGCTTCCAGTTCTATTTATTTACAGGGCTTGTTTATATACAGGGCTCTTAAATCCAGCAGGCAAAGCCATAAAAAAGATTAAGGACAGGATGCCCTAATGTTTTTATGCAGGGAACGTAATTGACCCTCAGATGCTCCACCACAACTCCAGGCAAGCTGTTCCATCATCAGGCATTTCAAAGCCAGATTTCAACGACTCTTTAAAGAGCCAGTGTGTAGCTACAGGTAAAACCTCTTGCTAAGCTGGCTGGAAGGAGCAAATGATGCTGTGGGGGGATCTAAGCAGTGCCCAGTGCTGGGTGTCTTGGAGCAGGTGCCCTTCCACAGAGCAAGGAGCATCCCCAGGTGGCTGGCGACTGTCCCCACGCCTTGCCAAGGAGCGGGCTCGTTGCAAAGCAGCCTCTGATCAAAGCGCTGAGGAGCAGGACGGTGGCCAGCCAAGCAGGTGGCTGATGGCCCCGGAGGTGCAGCAGCTCCGGCCTCTGCGCGCAGAGCCCACCAAGGACATCGGGGAGAACACGGGCCCTGCTCCTCTCCCCCAGCGCCTCCCATTCCCTTTATTTTTCCCTGCCTTGTTGCTGGGTAGCTCTGCCCAGCGTGGAAGGGCTCTGTTTTCAGAAGAACTCAAAATTAAAGCATTTCTTCTTCAAACATAAGAAATGATTAATCAGAAACTTGCTTGCTTTTTTGGTTTAGATTTTCTACAAAAGTGCAGCCAGTATGGAAAAAAAAGGGGGGGGGGGGGAGTGCGGGGTGCGGGAACAGGCCTATAAACTTTTGACTACAAGCAGGAACAGATCTTTCTGCTGCTCTTGACTAACCTCACCTTAAAATGACATCTGACTTCGAGGTGTCAAGGCTGCCGTCAGTGTGCTAGTGCTTAAGACAAGCAGAGAGCAAGCTGTTGATGTGACGTGGCAGGGGAGAATCCTTTTCCTGGCCAGGCAGAGCCCTTGCCCTGTTTTGATGCACGGGCTGATGTTCCTCTCCAGGACAACCCTCTTCTGCTGCTCCTTCTGCTGTGTTTGCAAGTGCCCAGAGGTTTCCCTGTTAGTATCAAGCCCTCTGCAAAGCCAGGGAAAGCTTTGCTCTCTCTCTTCTTTCATGGCACAGAGCCTGCTCGTGGGGCTTATTGCAGGGCTTAAAGACAGCTTGAAATATGGCCATCAAGACCTCCCAGCACTTTCTTTTGAGAACAGGTCACCTCTCTGCAAGGATGGTTACTAGAGCCAGCAGTGCCTCTGCCTTGTATGCTGCCTTCAGGGACCTGGACTTTCCCTGGGAGATTTTTCCTTCTCAAGTGCAGATCAGATTAAACTGTTATCTCAATCTAAAATGCAATGGATTTCTCTTCTGGCTGCTGCAGCCCATGTCAGAACCAGATATTATAGCACAACACAGCTTGTGAAACGCTAATCAGACACCTAACGGGAAATGCTTAGAATAATGAGCTGAAGAAAAGCTCTGAAATTCATTCCCTGTGGCAAAGGGGAAGCTGGAGGGAAGGCGGTTTGCTGTTGTCCAGGAAAGTGCTGTATTTCACAAAAAGAGAGATGTGAAGCAGTCCCAAGCCTATCTTCTGAAATTATTTAGCACACACTAAATCACTTAAAATGGGCATGATGGGATTTTTCATAAAGCAGTGGGTCACTGCCTAGCTTTTATTTGTGTGTATAAATAAGAGCGTGTAGGGAAGAGTGGGTAAATGAGAGCAAAACATTCAGAAGTCGCAGGGATGCAGCTCTGCACCTTAACCCAGGGAACCATCACCACGTCCAGGCTGTGATGAACTCACAGCAGTGACTGCCTAGAGCTTTGGGGTCGATCCTCCTCCTCCTCCTCCTCCTCCTCCTCTCCCTCTGCTCCTTCTGCCTTTGGGCTGTGCCTTGCCGTGACCCGCGCTCTCAGTACCAGCCATTGCCATTGCACTCGGGCTTCACCACGGCGTTCATCAAAGAGCAGGCTGTCGATGGAGGCAACCTCATTGATCTCATGCAAACTCTGGTGAGAGATACATAATACATGATCCTGGATTTAGACACAGCGAGCTGAACCGCTGCTGCTTCCCCAGGACATTTGAAAGCCTCTTTTCAGCTGTAGGGGATCTTGGGTCGGATCAGGCATGGCTGGATTTGCTGGCTTACACCAGCTGCAGGTAAGTGTTTTCTTTGATGTCCATAGGAGTACCTGCATTTTCCCACTCGTGTGATGTTCAGGCTTTGTCTTCTGCCTCCAAGGCCAGGCAGCACGGGACTGCACTCAGAAAATGCATGTGATTTATTGCACCTCCCTGCAGGGAGAGAAGCACCAAAGGGAAACAGGACCAATGCCAACGTACACCATAACTTGCCAAATCATTCCATCGCGGTGCTGACACTAGCCGCTCGCTGGTGGCAAGCTCTGCTCAGAGGCTCACCGTGGGGTGACTCCTCCTGCATAAGCCAAGTCTGGTCTGCAACCAGCTTCACCAAATGGCTAAAAAATGGGTTGAATGAAAGGCAGCCTTTTTCTCAACACCTGATGCTAAAAGATGCTGGGTTAATCAGCCCCCACCAGCGGGGGAAGGATGGAGGCTGGGGGAGCCGGCGTTCCCCCCTTCACCCACCCCGCTCCCCGAGCTGGGCAGGATCAGGGGATGCACCGGCCAGCGCTGGGCAGCACGGCTCGGTCCTCCCTTGGGATTTGCTCCTCCAAGCAGCTGTCCTGGCTTTTTGCTGCTGCACAATCACGCTTGGTTAGTTCCCGGAAATACGGAGCGATATTTCCATTGCAATTTATTACAGTCACTGAGACGTAAATTCGGGAGGAAGGGAACAACAGGATGCTGCAAGAAAAGGCTTTCAGCAGGCGCGGGCGGGGGGGGGGGCGGGAGCAGAAATGAAAACCCTTTCCATTTTGTAGCTTAGGAAAGCTTATTGTAATGTAACACTGTCGAGGAGCCATGAGAGAGTCATTCGCAAGGACGCTGCTGGGAGGGAGTCCTGAAGAAAACAAACTGGATGGCAGAGCAGGAATCAGAGGGCAGGACAGGCCCGGCACAGCAGCGAGTGCTGAGGGGGCTGGCAGAAGCAGAGGAGCTAACTGCGCTTGGAGTGGATTTAGCCGCTGTCTTTGGTCTCGTGGGATGCATCACCCTTTGCACTCCCTCAGAGAGAGATCGAGGGATGTGCTTTTGAATACCGAAAATCAATGTTTCTGTTGGTATTTAGAGAATTACTGCCAGGTGCCTTGTATCAGGATTTTGCATTGGGTAAGGGAGCAAAATATGGCAAGGGTTGAGGTTTTGTGCTGTGGCACCAGGGTGCCCACCTGGGACCACGCGGCTCCCCCGGCAGCAGCATCCCGCCTGGGCAGCGATGTGCGGCTCACTGCACAGACGCCTGCTGGAGCAGCAAGAGCAGTCCCTCAGGAGGAGGAGGAGGCACTTCGCTGGCACTTGGTTAAATTCGAACCGAAACCAGCCTGTGGGTGGTTGCTTGAATCCTTGCCAGTGGGAAAGAAGTGGGGAGGGAGAAATTATTTCTTTAGAAATGACCTTTTTCTCTTGGGTTTATCTGGATTCTCAGTGTTGTTCTTGATCAGCCAAAGAAGGCAAAATGAAAGGAAAATTCCATTTAATGAAAACATATTGGTCAGAAATAATTATATCCTAGTGTAAATGTCCAACGCAACTCACTTTGCAAGGCCAGGAAGTGAATGGTCCGCCTGCAATCCCTGTAAAAGCACCAAAAATGGAGAGACACCTGAAGGAGGGAACACCAGGAACTGATTGAGCTGATTTTGGTGTGCTGTATGGGTGAGTCACGCCTGTGTGAGAGACAGAAGCTGCTCAGGACATCATGGGGACTTCACAGCCATGCGTTTCCAGCAGACATACGCTGTGCCGTGCTGGCCATCCCACTGCGGGCCAGAAGAGCATTTCCATGCTCCAAACTCATCTTCTCCATGGGGTCCAGCCAGGCAGAGCAAGGGCTGAAGTGTGTTGATTGCTTCGTGCCAACAGCCTTATGCAATGAAAAACTGTGGGGGTTTTGTTCAGTAACATGCATGCACGGGGAAAAAAAAGCAAAAAAAAAAAAAAAGCTATGAATTTAAAGTTATTTGTGATTGAAGCGTTGAGCTCCTTCTGTCAGCCTGGATCTTCAGGCGTGTGGTGGACACGCTCCCTCGCTACTTCAGCAGCAGTAAAGATGCTCCAGGGATGAGGAGTGTCCTGCAGAATGGATGTGCCTGAGAGCAACTCCCAAAACTTCAGCGCAGTCAGTCCACGGTACTTCAGATTTAAGCACAGGGCTGTTTGCTGAAAAACCCACAGTCCGATAATGCACGTAGGGGGAGAGGGATGTGAGGGTGGAAACTGCTCCAGCCACCCAGAACACCTCTGCGGAGCTGTGGCCAGGCCTGGAGGCGCTGGGTTAACGCCTGTGGCTGGAGACACAGAGGTTTCCTCAGAGGGCTGAGGATGAGCCGTGTGGGAGCCAAGCGGCTCAAGGCACGTGCAAGTAGCATGCGGTCCTGGCACGTCGTCCTTGCCTCGCCACGGAGAGCAGCGGGGAGAAATGACCGTGGGGCCAGGGCCAAGGAAAAGGGAGAGGGAAGAAGCCAGCAAGCCCTGTAAACGTCCCCCCAAAGCTACATCTGTGCTCGGTAGGGAGGTGTGACTCTCCAGCTAGCTGAGCAGCCATTAGAGGCGAAGCAGGGAACACGATGAGGATGGTGACACCGATGGAGCAAAACCCACGCTTGGGTGGACATGGATGCCTGTCAGTATCTTGCCTTTGATGTCTCAGTGGCTCGAACCCATCCCAAGGTGCCAAGAGCCTGAACTGGAGGTTTAGCCTGCACGGAAAGGCTGTGCCCCTGGTGTAAAGGGAAAAAAGCACATGGGGTGAGGGACACCTGCCTTGTGCTGCAAGAGATGCTGGAGCTGGCCATGCAAAGCAGCAATTGCCCGGAGCCTGCAGCATGCCAGGGCTCAGGGTTTCTGGTGGAGGGAAAATCTTTTGAGCCAACTGTCTAATCAGTGCGGGGAGTGGATGTGGTCAGCCAGCCCCTGCCGCAAATAGGTCTGGTGTTGCTGAGTCGGTAATTGGGGATGATTTTAATGGTGTTACTCAAGCTCCCCAGGAGAAGCTGCTTGGCATCAGAGAAGATGAGCCTTGACGCAGGTTTCTAACCAGGCCAGGCAAAACACCGCAGGGAGCAAGGCAGAGACGGTCCTACTAGTGCCAGCATCTCACCGGGAAGCCAGCATCAAAAGGAATAGGACCGAGAGGCTTAGAAAGCCCAGGTCATGCTCGGTAGAGCCTGGGGCAGCTGGCAGGGCTGGGCAGGAGGGTGGGCATGCCCAGGCTGTGGGCAGGGAGAGGGGCGGCATCAGCAGGCAGCACCCGCCAGTCCCGAGGACCACGTTTCCCCTGGGGTTTGGGCTTGGCAGGACAGACGCTCTTGGCTACAGCCACAGCTCGTTTATTCTGAGCGCTGAGCTCCAACTCTCGGTGAGTATAACCCAGCCTGCAGATAACGTCTCGCGCCGCTGCAAAGGGCCGGGGCTGATTTACTAGCTTCCTTGTAAATTTAGTAACTTGGAGTTAACCGGAGCAAATGGAGGCTCAAACCATAAACAAGGGTATACGGATGACGGGGCTCTCCTCCCTCTGCAGAAGCAGAAGTGTCTTGTAGCTGCAATGTTGCCTGAAATGAGATTTTCTGTGTTTTAAAGGATTTGCATTTGGGGATGCACTTGGGGAACTCTAGAAGCAGCCCAGAGCTCCGCGGTGCTGCCCCTCTGGCCCTCGGGGGGCTGGCAGGGAGCAGGGACCAGTGCCAGAAGCAGCCGGAGCATGTCCCGAGAGGGTGCCGGGGGTGTTCTCTGCTAAATAACACATCAGCCCTGAAGTTAAGCACACACTGAATAATTCATAAGAAGCAATGAATTATTAAATAACTTCTTGTTATTGCCATTCTAATTACATACCTAATTTCATACCTAAAAGGTGCTGTAATATTCTTGCTGAATCATATCTTGCTGGCCTCAGATTTGAGGGTTTCAATGCACCAGTGGTGTTGGAAGATAAAATCAAAGCTGGGAGGGAGCCAAGGCAAGCACCTCAGGGGCAACTTCACCATTTGCCTTGCAGCAAAATAAATAATTCTTAAAATCCCCTTTCCCCAAACCCTGGGCAATATCCAATCCCCCAGATGCCTGTACCTTTTTCCTCTTACTGTATACAACTCAAACACATTTTAACAGGAGAGGTAGTTTGGCAGCCAGAGGATCATTCTGTAGGACAAAGATCTGTTTGTAGGAGACCAAACCTTGTCCAAAGGCTCTCCCAGCGGAGCAGAGAGACTGCCCACGATGCTTTGCCAGGCCTGGGGAGCTGCATTTGCCGGGACAGCCACCACGCTGGGACCTCTCCAGGTGGCTCCCCGCGGTGGGCTGTGTGCTTTGGCAGCCTTCCCAGCATCACTGGGGGTCTGGGAAGTGCTGCTAATGCGCTCCACGCAGGTCCCTGTCACAGAGAGAAGAAAGGATCATTCCGGGGAAACGGCAGTTTTGCCTGATTTGTGTGAGTTTCCTTGCACTTTTATGGCAGCCCATAAAATGGATCATCTGTCTTAAAAGGCGTGGGCAGGTAATTGCAAGCTCGGCGGAGGGCTGCCTTGCACACTGGGGCGTGCGGGGGGACCCGGGGGGAGGCTCCAAGCCATCAGCCCCATCCAGAGCGCATCACTGCTGCATTTTCACCAGCAGACTGAGCTATGTGGAGACTTTTTGGAAAAAGTGCCTAGGCGGGGGTGATGCTCTATTCTCCTTAGGAGAGCAGGAGACAGCCACAACTCTATTTCCAGCTGGGGTTTCCAAGGCACTTGTTTACCAGCACTGCCAACGAAAGCTGTTATCGCATCAGCACTGCTGACAGCTCTGTCTGGAGCTGACTTTTCAGGAAAAGCACCTCAAGAGCACTGGAGGTAGTGCCTGGGCTTTGTAGGAAAGATACAGCAACCGCAGGCACTCACCCAGCCCTGAAACCTGTTAATCAGCACCTGAGACCAGGGACCCCACTCTCCAATCCCTTGCTGGGATGAAACCAGTCCCTGCTGACTGGTGTCAGGGGGTTGGTGTGTCCCTTTGGGGTGCTGCCTGCTCTGGGAGTGGGACCTGGGCTGTCCCTGCTGGAGAGCAGTCCCTGGCAGCTGGATCCTTACCAGCCCTTGGCAGGCTTACATGTCTAGGGGTGGCTGCTGCCACGCTGATGCCAGCATCCCCACTCAGCGTTGCCCTCTGAGCCTGCCTCATCGGCCAGGTCCAAATCTGCTGCATTCATACCTGATCTTCTCACCTCACCTGGGTTGTGCAAGGACTCGGAAGAGGCTCTCCTGGAGACCCTGGTGGTGTATCTGCTGTGCTCCTCTCAGCTGGTCATTAGGTAATTGCCTGGAAAGTCAATTGCATTTGCCTGCATGAATCCTTTGCACACCCACGCTGCTGATTTCTCTCAGGCCCACAATCCATGAAAAGCTTCTCCCAAGCCAGGATGCAAGTGGCCAGCATCCTCAGGAGCTGCATCAGGAGACACTGAGCTGCTCTGGTGGAGCAGAGAGCAGCACCAGGATGAGCACAGCCGTCCTCCCTGTGCCAATTTGCAGGGTAGCATCTGTGCAGGGGTCTTATCCTGTGCTCCAGCTGCTGCTGTTACTGCCAGGACCCCCATCCTGTGCACCCCAACCACCTGCTGCCACATTAAGGCCAGCTTGGGTGTGCTGCCTCCCTGCCAGCAGCCTGGAGCATCCAGCCCTGGTCCAGCTGGGGTCTCCATCCCACAGGGCTGCCACAGACACCCAGGGGAGCGAGGGGACGCCTCTCCCCATGGACAGGGAGATGTGCTGGGGGGGCTGCGAGGTCCCATCCACTCCCATTTCAACAGCCCTTGGAGCATGGTGGGGTAGGCAATTTGGGGAGCATCGTGTGAAGTTTCCAGCCTCACGTCAGTCTCTCATCAATTTCCTGAAGTAATGAAGAGGTAATTAAATTTTGCAGGGGAAGGGAAGCTTCACCGATGGCAAGAGCATATTGAAGCTCTCAATGTCATCAGGGGAAATGCTAGGCTCCAAATTAAATGCGTTTACTGTTTCATGTACCTTCGCTTACAATCGTTGTAATGAATCTGGGAATTAATTGTTTGCCCATTTAAAACAAGTCCCCTCTTGCACTGTGCCATGCTCCCCTCCTCCCAGCCCTCCGTAATTTGATATTCTGGTTAGAAAACAAATTGGCATTCATTGGAAAATCAATCTTTTCATTGTTTAACTCTCATTTCTCTGGGGAACATGTGGGAATGGAATTACATTCTCTGATATGAACCCTCTCTGAATGCCTAATTGCAGCTGGGGAGCAGAGGGGCTGCCTGCATCCCAGGAGCTGCTGGGACCCCGCGCCAGCAGCATCCGTGGTGCTGCCTAAGGAGGAGCACGGTGATACACCGGCGAGTATCAGCCAGTCGCCTCGGTAATGAGCCCAGTAATAGAGTCTGTCATCTATTAGCGGGGATAAAATGGAAAGTGCTTGTTACGGTGGAGGAGATGACAACAGCATGAAGGAAAGCCTGAAGACACACCGTATTGTGTTTATTCAGGGTGAGGAGGGGAAAAACAAACAAAACCTGTCCATTTGCACCAGTTTTAGAAAAGCTCAGCTCCTGCACTCCGCATCCTGACATGCCGCTGCTCCTGCAGCGCTGGGCCTCAGGCCAGCAGGGTCCCCAGGGATGGGGGCTGGCGGGTCCCCAGGGTGCTCTTAAGCCTATGCCAGCCATCCCCTTTGCACAAGGACAGAGCAGTACCCACTCAGGACTTTGCTTTTTCCTTGTAAGAAGTCACTTTCTAAGTATGCCAGCCAGCTGGCCTGGCAACGATGCTTTTGCTTTCCACGGAGACACTGGCTGCTGAAATAAACTGCTATTTGTATCGGTAATATTGGTAATCTTTTAAACTTACTGCAGGAAAATGAATAGCCACTTTTATGCAAAAAGGTTTTACTGCGATATCAGAAGGCACTAATGAATATACAGAACCAAATTATATGGTACCCCATGAGTCAAAACTCCTGGACAGAGATTTACAGCAAAATGAGTAGCAGGCAAAGATAAAAGCTTGCAACCTAAGCAGGTCATATAATTAGAGACAATAAATTCCTGAAAAATTGAGCTGTCAGTCCCTTCCATCCAGACGCCCAGCTCCATTTCAAAGCTAAGTAACTTTGTAGTCGCAAAGAGTTAATGCAGCAGAGACAGCACCACAGCAAAAGCAGCTTCTGCACTTGCAAGGGAAGAGGTTTTCTCCGACCCGCCCCACACCTGCCAGGATGTGCTGGGTGGACGCTCTGGTGCATGGGACCCCCCAGGGCATGGACAGTGGAGGGGCTGGAGCCAACCTACCAGAGGCGCAAGCCTCTGCCAGCAGCTTTCCCCCCTGCCAAAATGAAAGGTCCCATCACTTGGAACCCAGGGCACACGTCCATCCCCCGGCTGGGTTGGTGCTCCCTCGCTCGCTTTTCCTTTTCCCCTCCCTCTCTCCATTCACAAATTAGCAACAAACACGTTCCAGGTTGTACTAATTAGTTGTTTGGAAGATTTCAAGGGACCATTTGGGCGAGCATATGCCACCGCCAGGAGCTGGCTCTGGCAGGCTGCCTCCCCACCGCCGCCTGCCAGCCACCCCACAGCCACCCAGGGCACCCACTGCCCACCCGTGTCCCCCTGCCAGGAGGGAACCTTCAGAGTCCCCAGAGCTGGCTGTACAAGGTGTAGTCACACTGCCAGCATCCTTTGGCATGGGGGGTGGGTCCGGCTCCACATAGCCAGCCCCTCGCCCACGTCAGCCCCAGGGTGGGTCTGGCACGGGGGGGCATCAGCAGCAGTGCCATGAAAGATGGTATGTCGTTCCGTGCAGCACGGTAATCACATTCCCTTCCTTTTCTCGTGGTCTCACTTAGCAACACTCCATGAGCATCTTTGTCAGGCACATATTAGGAACCATTCTTCATAAAAAATTAAGGGCTATGGAAATAAAGTGACCTCTCTGAGGGCTTCAATTACACTGTAAGGTAATTGTGTCTTCCCCAGGCCTCCATCACGGTGTTTGGGAGTCTTCAGCAACAATTTATGTATTTATTACAATTTAAGTATCCTTAGCCCTCAGCTCTTTCCAGTAATGAAAATATATAGCGCAAAACCCGGCAGATACAGACTGAGCCATGCGTAAAATATGACAGCAATCCTCCCGGCCATCACGCCGCAGAGAGAAGCGGCAGCAACCCCCCGACACCCTCGCAGGGCTGTGAAGCCGCTCCCGTGTGCCCTCCCTGGGGCACATGCAGGCAGCAGGACAAGGGGAACCGTGGCAAAGGGTTGGGACTAAAACCCTCCGGACCAGGACTGGTACCAGGGCAAGGCATAAAGCCTTTCCTGGGGAGAAAAATACAGATTTAGTATTGTTCTTAAAACTAAAGGTTGCTTCGAATTGGGACAGAAAGGCAAAGCAGACACTTTTTTATTTTATTTTTCTTCCTGCAAAGTCTTTTTTTTGTGTGCAAACCTACCTTTTTTTTGCAGGGAAGGGCTGCAGAGGCTGGAGCCAGGCTCAGCTCGTTACACCCCAGGGCAGCGTCCCTGGGGCCAGCTGAGGCTCTTCCCAGCTATAAAGGCAGCAGGGCTGGGGCTGCCTCTGCCTGGGGGGTTGCCCAGAGCAGAGCTGGGGCAGCCCTTGGGGTGCTGTGGGTGGGATGCAGGCGAGCCCCAGCAGCCATGCCCCGACACCGTGGGGTGTTTCCACATGAGCTGGTGGATCCAGCCAGACCAGCCACTGTGAAAGGAGATGCTGTAAAAAACAAGGTGATTTGGGTCCTTCCCCTGCCATCTCCAGCCTTGAAAGGGTCTGAGAATGGTGGCAGGGAGAAGTAGTCTGAAGGGACCAGGCTTTTTCCCCCCCAGCTCTGAGGAGCTGGTCTTCCTGGGCTGCTCAGTGCAGCAGAAGTCTGTGCTGAAGGATCAACAGGGAAAAAAGAAAAAAAAAGGAAAAAGAAAAAAAGCCTTGTAAGATGATACTGGAAAAAAGAAAGACAAAAAGCAGATATTTTTTTTCTTGTCAGAAAGACACCAAGTCCTGCACCTCGGGTGAGAAAGAGATGATTTAACAAGCAAAAGATGTCACTAAATCCCTGAACTATAAATCATTCTTCTTGCAGCGAAAATACTTAACAGCCGTTCTGTGCCATATCAGTGCCGGAGCCTGGGCTGGGGACTGCAGCTGATGTAGGGTAAATGGGCAAATGGGGCCCAGCCACTTGTCTTGTCAGAGTTGCAGGAGGAATATGGAGCAGCTAGGAAATATTCCTTGCTCCTGCTGTGTTCCAAGCTAATGTCATGAAGATGATGCAAATGGCATGAGGTGGTGCCTGAAAGCCTCAAGGACTACGTGCTGGGGGCACCCTGAGGGACGGGTGTTGTAATAACCTTTTGATCATTCATTCATGTGTCATCATCAGGCAATTTAGGATATTATTTTTTTCCAAACAAAAAGAAAAGAGGGGGTGGGGAATGTCTGTTGAGTTAAAGTAGAGATGGGTGCCAGGTCCCAGCAACCTCTCTCCTGTGGGGTCCGGGTGGTGATGCTGTGGGGAAACCTCCACTGGGAATTTGTGGGTGACCGGGGTGAGTGTCAGGAGAGTTTCCCAAGGATTCAGATGGACATTTCCTGATACCGAAACTGTTAAGCCAGATGCAAGAGGATGCTGCGTTGCTGCAATGATTTAATTGCTAAAGAAGTGGTAATTGCTTAGGGAGTAGTAACCGCCATCTGATTATAGTCAGTAGGAGCAAACAGAGGGCAGCCCCAGCCAGTAACGCAGCTACTAGGCGCTCCAGAAGGGCTGCGATAAATCAGGGGGAATTACCAGCAAAACTGACTGGGTGGAAAAAACCAGGAATTAAATGACTGCGAATGGCAAGTTAAAGAGCTCTTTAAGAAGTGTTTAAGAAACAGTAAAGGAAACAAGTTTGTCAGAAGTTTAGCCTGACAGTTGTTAAAAATAAGTAAACAATAGCTGGAAAAGAAGGAAGGGAAAGGTGTCTGTGAAGAAGATGCTATGAGAAACAAAGTAATAGGGAAATTTTCAATGTTGGTATAGATGCCACTGTTCCAAGGAGGAGAATTTACCCAGTTAGAAAAGAGAAAGCAGCTCCTTCTGTGGGCAGGAAAGGCTTGCAGTTTGGAAGGAACAGGCAAGTGTGATTGAAAGAAGGAGGGCATGCATTTATACCGGCTGAAGATGATGGATGCTCTCTCTTCTGTTTGCACTAAGGAGGCATATTTTAAACTCGGCTGACCTACCTCTCTGCCTCTCCGGAGCCGGCAGCACTGCCTGGGTGAGCCCTGCCCCGCTTCGCAGCTGAACCAGAGTAGAGCCACCTTTCCCTGGCTGGAGCGTGTGAAAAGGGAGGGAAACCAGGGGCGTGCGAGCACCATCCAGGGATGGATGGCGATGGGGATTGTGCCCAAGCCATGGTGGTGCCACTGCCCTCCCGCTCCCCGTGATTTACAGGGCTGATGCCCCATGCTAGTGATGAGAGCAGCTGTGTGCCCACTGATCCCAGTGCCCACTGCTCCCAGTGCCTGCTGATGGGGTGAGAAGGGGCCAAAAGCTGTGTGTCCACCTGGGAGCTGAGAAGACCCCACCAGGCTCGGCGTGCCGATTCTTAGGCACCTGGTATGGCCTTGATTATTGACTTACTGGATCCGAGTTCAACTTCAAGGGTAACTGGAGAAGGCTTTTGGGTCTATTGCAGCCTGGTAATGCTGGGTGCAATGGGCCATGTCTCCCTGAAGAAAGGCCAGGCGGTTCAGCCAAGCAGCAGCATCCCTGTCTGGGGAGGCAGGACCTGCTGCCGATGGGCTGTCTGGGAGCAGCGCTGCTCGCCCACCCTTCTCCAGGCAGTTTTGCTCACCTGAGGGAAGCCGCTGTTCTAGTAAGTGCCCACTCAGTATCTCACTGCCCTTTCCCCCATGGAAGCTTTCTGGAAGAAAGCACCACAGACACCCTCTGCCCTGATTTTCACGTTCATCTAAGCATCGAAAAGCAGATGTGCCGCCTAGCCAGCCAAAGCACAGCGTGGAGAGCTGCTGGCACTCCAGGGGCATCACCTCCTAATTGCAGAGCAGAGTCACCTCTTGGGCTGCCTGCTCTGCCCTCGGACCAGAACAACTCGATCACGTGTTACTTTTGGTTTAGATCTTCCCGTTCTGATCCCAGTGAGAGCAGCCAGGAGTTAACTGCCATTTCTTTTCCTGAACCCTGCCAGTGCCACAGCAGTGAAGGTGTAATTATTGAGAGACGGACATTAACCTATATATGAGCCCTGTCCTGCTGCTTTTCATTCCTTTGTTTAATTGATTCTTTTTTTCCTTTTTTTTCACTTTATTCTTCTTCCTTTTAAAGATTCCTAAATTTATGGCCAGCTCAAAGGGAGTGCTGCTGTGGTAATGAAAAAATATAGTGGTTTGGTGCGATAACATTCTGGCGGTTTTCTTGGGCCCTTGTTACGTTTGATTTCATCTGAACACCATTTCTGTATAACAGTTGCAAACAATATTGTATTAGCCTTAATTTTGACCTTGCCGCGATTTCTACCAGAAAATTGTTTCGGCTTAGAAATGGCCAGACTGACTCTTGAAGCCAATGAAAATAAGTCTGCAAGGTTGAAAAGAAGATGTCAGAAGCAGGCACTAAAGATCACTTTAAATGATAACAGTTGTACTTGAAGCAAAAATAATACACAAAGCTTTCATCTAGCAATTTTCCTTCTTGGACAGCAAAGTGCTTTACAACTGAGTTCCCTGTCAGCGGCCCTGTTTTTAGAAGTGAGCAGAAATATGGCTTTCCCTTTCTTTGCTGTGTTTCTCTACCCCAAACCGGCTTGTTAATCAGACTTGCCGTCTCTCCTGCTCCTCGAGGATGTGCCTGTGCCCACCTGGCTGAGCAAAGATATTTGCAGCCACTGCCCTCCTCTTTTTTTGTTTTCTTTTTCTTTTTTCTTTTTTGTCTTCCCATTGAATGTAGAGTTGGCTTTAGTCTGAGGGGGCGGGTAATGCAGCCGTTTGGCTTTTGTGCCCTGTTGGCTCAACCTGGTGCTGCAGAGGTGGCTGGAGCCAAGGTCTTGCTACCCTGCTGCAACATGTCCTGTATCCCTGTCGTGCCCGGGGGATTGAGCATCACGGCATCATCTGAGCCAAACCTTAGCCCAGGCCAGGGCAAACCCAGGAGGTGGTGCAAACACATCCCGAATGGCCTCAAACCCATCAGAGCAGCTCTATGCGCCAAGAAGATGCATCCTACAACAGGAAGAAGCAGGACCAGCCTGGACACCTGAGTCTGGTGTCACCCCCGAGCTGGGCATCCCTCAGCTGCCATCATGTCTGAAGGCAAAACGCTTCTCTTTGCATTGAACAGGGCAGCACCAGCCTGCCAAGGGGGGCTGAGTCAAAATGGCAACGTCCTGCTCATGAGGACTTCGTTTGTCTGGCTGTGGGGCAATGTGGGGCCTTGCTGCAGCTCCCCCTGCAACACCCCAGAGAGTTACATCTCTGTGGGCGAATGTGGTTTGTTAAATAAACCTTGGTGTCTCACATTAGTAGTTCTGGACAGCCTATTTCTTGTCTCTGTGTCCCTGGGGATGAGGACTGATTGGGATGAAACACTCACTGCACAGGCTGCGTTAAAGGAGCCGCTGCTGGGAGGTCTCTGTTGCCCCAGGAGTGGCTGCTCTTCATCCCGGACTGCACAATGCGGGTGCCTTTGAAGGTCTGATGCTTGGGGAAATGCAGGCAGGGCACAGCCCTGTGATGCTGCCCAGCCAGGGGACTCTCCTTACCCCATGGCTCAGCTTAGGCAGCCACACAGGCTGTGTGGCGCCTGTAAAGCACCAACCCCGAATGCCTGGCTGCCTGCTGGGGAGGCCAAGCTTGCTGTCTGCTGCCTGTCCTGCGCCTCTTGGGCACCTTCTCCCCGTTTCCGAGCTGAACTGTGTCCTCATTTTGCTCAAGTGGCTTTTCTAAGCGCTGCTGAAAGTGGGTGGATTTATTCCCGAGCCGAGTGCTGCCTGATGGCACCTTGCCACCTGCCCGCTGGTCTTTCTCACCCCTGCCTTACACCCTTTCTGCAAAGTACCCGAGTTAAGCCCTGAGACGCAGCAGAAACGCCCGCTGAAATAGCTGCACAGGGGCGCGGATCAATCCTGTCCGCTGGCCGAGAGGCTGCACCCCCGGCCGGGCTGGCGCTGGGCTTTGCCTTTGCACCTCCTTACTGCTCTGGGAACGCTGGCACCGCAGAGTTTGCTGCCAGGTAAAGCTCAGCGAGTAAATCATTACTGCAGAAAGTTTAATTGCAGCCATTAAGCCTTTAATCTAACAATGGTTTGTACCTCTAAATGGCGATGCTGTCCCTGAAATACAGGCACGCGTCCACATACCTGCTCACTGCTTGTTCAGTGTTGTGTTTATGGCTATTTTTAGTGAACCAGAAGCAGGTAGTTATACACTTATATGGCGATAAAATTAATTTAAGAAAAAAAAAAAAAAACCAAATAAAAACCCCCAAGCAAACCTATGCATCCTTGAAAAATAACCCCCTGGCTCACGGTCCCACTGACTGCGAGAGCCGTTTGCGGCTGGCTGCCTCCGCCTGGTTTTCTGCTGTTGAGGCCCCACGTCCTGAGCCCACACGGGACACAGAGGACCCCCAGCCCCCCAGCTCAGACCCCTCCCTGCCTCTGCAGCCAAGTCCCGGCCCCAGCCCGGGGCCACAGCCACCCTGCAGGGTGTACAGGGGTGCACAGGCAGGAGGGAAAAGCCCGTCAGTGTACGGAGCTCTGCTCCCTCTCATAAGCGCAGAGCAGCCTAGCTCGGCCAAACCGCTCCCCTTCCTGCGCTTGTGACGGTGACTTTGCCCAGCTGTCCCGTCACGCTGTGTGCGGGCCCTGCAACATGCCCACGGGTGCTCACAGCAACGATCAGTCCCAGCGCTTGGGTTGAACACATGCTCCAGACCATAATAGTAATGGGATGCACTGCATGGTGATAAAACTGCAGGACCGGCGTGGCTTCCCTGGTGGGGCTGGGGAAGATGATGATGGTGACCAGCACGGGCTCGTTCACCAGCGGAGGCAGCTGGCATGGCTGTGCTGCAGGTGTCTGCCCCTGGCTCCCCGCCGGCTTCCTCAGCAGGGAAAAGCCCAGGAGCTCCCAGCAGATCCTGCTGGAGCTGTGTGACAGGCACGAAGCCTCCCCACGGGGACGGGTGGCTGCCAGAGACCCACCAGCTTCCCAGCCCACCTGACGGGGTTCGGCTGTAAAGCAGAAAGAGTATTTATATTTGTCCAGCCAAGTTTAAACGAGCAGTCCTGTGAGAAAACAGATGCTTAAAAGTTCCAGACAAACACGGACAAAGTGGGATACCCCCCAAAAGGCTGCTTTAAATAGAGACTTCATTTCATCCCGATGTCTTATTCCAGTAAAATCTTATCTGCAAGTTTCAGGGCTGCCTGGGAAACCTTGCTGCCTCACCAGGGAAAAGGATATTTAAGAAGGATTAAATCTGACAGTCTTATACTGAAACTGGATTTTTAAGACATAAGCAAAGATTCAGGAGGAAAAGGTTAGTGGGCTGTTGAAAACACAAATGCATTTAGGTTAATAAAGCTTAATTTCTAGTTAGATATTAACAGGCTGAATGTGATGAGCCA
The DNA here is from genome assembly GCF_015220075.1 of Falco rusticolus. NCBI lineage: Eukaryota > Metazoa > Chordata > Aves > Falconiformes > Falconidae > Falco > Falco rusticolus. Next base: position 25,970,955 of record NC_051197.1, read on the forward strand.
GGCTGACTGCCGGGCTTGGGTACGAGTGAAGGCAGTGGCGATGGGAGGGGAGCCAGACCCCCCCTTTCAGCACAGCCCCCCACCGCCCCCCCAGACGCTGCTGGGGGTGAACAACAAGCACACCACAGGGCGAACAGCAGGCGCATGAAAGCAGATGCAAAGGAGGGGTTGGTTGGTTGGTATATTTAGACCCCAGAGGCAAGAAAAGTTTTGACCTAAATTTAAAGTATATTAGACACCAAAGAGCCCACTTCTCTTTCTGCATGCGAGGTCTCACTCCCCTGGCCCACAGGAAAAGTTGTGCATCGATTAGGGCTCAGCTTACCCTTCTGCTGTGGAGGAATTCCACTCAGCCAAACACCTCGGCTCCTTGGCCATGCAGGCTTGCCCCAGTTAGCTTCAGCTTTAAAACAGAGCAAGGAAGATGTAAATTCTCCTGTAAGATATAAAAGCTCCCATCTATATTTCTCCCCAAATAGTGAAATGACATTTCTCCCCACTGAAAACAGGACCTTGGAAAAGACTCTCTGGATAGTTCATTTGCTGGAAAAAGAATTGACAGCCCAATTAATCTTGCAGCCTGGGACTTTTAAACCAGGGCTGTCAGTGTAGGCGCTCTGGGACGAGAGCAAAAGAGGCTGGATAAGTATCACACAATGCTGGTGTCCCAGGGACACCAACCCTCTCCCCGACGCCTTGCACCGTGCCTGGCCTGCCCACCAGCCCCGAGGGTGCCATAACTGCCCCGGCACCCAGGGGCTGCCCTGCGCTCAGCTCTGTCTCCGCATCCCCTTGTGCGCAGCTGGCACAGACATGGCTGATGGGTCGGGGACACTTGACACAAATCAGCTCCGAACTCACCCGGCACGGTGCATCCACCACACTGGGGGAAACACGGGCCGTGAGCTGTGCCGTGCCACGCTGCAGAGGCACCGGCACCGCCATGCAAAGCTGCTGCCCCATGCAGCGCACCCACAGCCCGCAGCCAGCACAGAAAAGGTCCCCAAAAATAAACCACTTTGCTTCCCATTTTCCTTTCCAGCTGATGAGCTCGCTGTGCAATCACCTTCCTCCTTCACAGCTGATGCTCTCCAGACATTCACCTGTCACTCTCACCACGGAGAAGCCCGTGGCGGGGTGACTTGTGCACAATAAGCTCTTTACTCTGCCAGCTGCAAACACAAAGCCCCTTGCAAAATAATTCTGTGCACTTGTGAAAGGGCAGCCACCGCCGTGCGGCTCAGCCCTGCCGAACAAGCCCACCAAGGCACTGGCCAAGCTGCAGCTCGCCAAGGCCGAGTCTCCATCACGTTTACCACCCCTCAAATACAGATTTAGGGGCACAGCTCACACCACTGCGCCTGGCACCATGTCGGCTGTGCTTTAGGGGGAGGTGGGGGGAGGCAGTGATGGCTTTGCAGGCAGCTGGACGTGTCCACAACCTTACTGGGCAGAAACCATCCCCGCAAGGGATAGAATCAGCCTTGCAGTCCATTTTAGATCATTAATTTCCCTGTTCCTCACTTTTAAAATGTCATATTATGATTTTTATTATTGTATTATATCATTATTGTATTATTATTCTAATTGTTATTATTAATACTCTCTTCTCTACAGGTACAGAAAAACCTTGGGCTATCAGGCGCTGTTGTGGCAACATCTTAAATCCTCCCCAACTCCTGCGCATCGTCTTTGCCGTGCAAAGGCCTCGGCTGGGTATCAGCTCCCTTGGCCCCATCGCTAAGGGACAGAAGAAATGGCAGCGCTTTCACGCTGTTTTGTTCTTGCCGCTATCTCCTCATCTGCAGCTTGAATATATCACGCAGCTTGAATATATCACGCTGTCTTCTCCTAGCCTTGATACCGAGGCCAGATTAATGGGATTAACTAGCAGCTTTCCTCACAACCCTTCCGCCAAAAGCTGACCTAAATGACATGCAGTGATGTCCCTCAGCACCCCGTGCTGCGCCCCCATGGGCACCAGTGTCCCCTTGCATCGAGACCCTGGCAATCACTGGGAGCTGCCCGCTGTCCCCCCTTCCTGCCCGCAGCTTGTTCCTAAATTCACCGGGAAACGGAGCAGCTTGTTCCAATGCAGACCGAAAATTCCCACCACGGCCCTCGCCACAAACGAGTTAGACCTCTGCGCTGCCCCTAACACACAGCAAAATTGCTTTTCAACTCTGTGCTAACAAAAAGCAGCCGTGCATCACTTACCAATATCGAGCCCGTTTATAAAAACATGGTTTTGCTCCGCTCTAATTGCTTCAAATGAAGCAATTGCATTACGCACCCCCCCTTCATCGTACCTTGCCGACAGACGCTCTCCACCAGCTCACTAAGTTTGCCCTCAACATGAATTAGATCTCAATGTTCAGGCGGTGGAAAAGTGGCCACCCTGCCTGTCATACCTTGCTGGGATGCAAACAGGCTCTCACAGGGTTCCCAAAGCCCTAACACTGGCAGGCTGGCAGGGGGGGATCAGGACCTGGCCAGGCTGGGCAGGGAGCCCCTTCAGCTGCACCAAGGAGAGGGGGTAGGAAAGACGGAGAGACTGGGCAGAACTGCTAGCAAAGCAGGGATGGAGCACGCTCCTTTGCGCACTCTTGGCTCCTAAGCGGGGCTTTTGGTGCTGTTTCTGCCTGGTGAGGCTCAGCCTGGCTCTGCTCCCATCCCGGCAGGTTTTCAGGTACCCAGAGGATGCCTGGAGTCTTGCAAGCTGCGGACAACAAGCTGTGGCTTCGGTGCTAACCTAGCCCTTCGGGTGAAGAGCAGAATAAATAGTCTTATAAAGCTGGCAGACTTAAATATGACACAAGTTAGGCCATAACTCACCTGACCTTGTATTTCACATCATTTCTAATGACATTTGTCATTAATAAGCAGCTTGTCGCCTCCCTCTGCTCTCGGGCTGCTGCAGCAGAGCACAGGACATCCCTCCCGCAGGAATTTACACCTGGGAGATGCTCCCCTTCCGTGGGCAATGTCACTGCTCTGGGTTTATTCCCTCTCCTCCCATAATTTTCCCATGCAACATTTAGCAGCCAGCAAGGGACACAGGACCAAACGGACTGGGACTCTTCTGCTTTGAGATGGCCCTGTTCTCCAGGGACAGCACCACCAGGGATGGAGTAGGAACACTGGTGCTAAGCCCCCCTGCGCTTTGCTGCGGAGGAGCCGGGCAAAGGGGAGCCTGAGGGCTGCAGCACTGGCAGGGTCTGGGCTGCTCGGAAGGCTCCGGGCTCTGGCCTGGGGCTGGTTGTGCTCCCCATGCCATAGCTCCTGTGCACACACACATGCGTGTTCACACACACACATGCACGCTTCCTGCCGGCCTCGGGAATCTGCCCATTGCCATGGAAACAGCGGTGACATCAGGCACGGCTAACCAATGACTAATTGCAGTATGAGCGGTGAGCCCAATTACTGAAACAATTCCCAGGCCCCAGAGATCCATACCTAACATCCCAGGCAGATGCCAAAAAGTCTCCTTCACCTGCAGGGATGCCAGGCAGGGCTGGAAGAGGACAGCTGGGGACCCTCACCCAGGGCTTGGATGTGGGGCACAGAGGGGCTGTTTGGGCTCCGGGTCACTTCTACTTTGAATCCTAATTTTCTGAGGCTCCTCAAGAGCCATTTTGTACCTGTTTAAGCTGCCTGGGTAGTGCCTCCAGGGCTGCTCTCGCTGGCACCTCACTGCAGCAGGGCTGGTGGCACCGTCGCTGCCTGGTGTGCAGGGGAAGATGCTGCACAGCTGGGGTGGCAGCCCAGGCACCCAGAGGGGGTGACCACGGACTGGTGGCAGTCACCTCTGCCAAAGCAGAGCCAGGCTTCTTTATTTGGCTCCCAACACTGTTAAATTTAGAGATTTCCCCAAAACTTTTAAGGGCAGCCTGGGCACCTTCCACCCTGTTTCTGCAGTAGGGAGGAGCATGGTACCCAGAGCCATCCTGCAGCATGTGGGTGTCCGGGCCGGGGGATGGTGGTTATCCCCTCGGTAAGTAGTTTCAGAGACTTCATCAGACTTCAGAACAAGGAAAAACTCTGGGGGGGAAGGCACTTTGCCACAACAGCTGATGTGAAAGGCAGTCAGGGGGTTAGCTATTCAACTATTCTGCTTTTAAACGACAAATACCATAAAAAAAGGTCCCAGCCAGAGGCAACTCATTGGACAGGACGATGAAACTCTGGCACTCAGCAGCCGGCAGGCGTGTGCAGGGCTGACTGCTCCCCGACTCCTTTTCTCAGTAATCTGCTGGATCCTGGGGACATCTGAAACAAAAACAGGCTAGCTCTGTTTGTTTATTCATTTATATATTTTAAATCCCTTACTTAAGATAACGTGATGGCTTATTGCATCAGCAGTTTATAACCCCTGGCTCTCTACAGCATCCTAGCTGTTTACGGCGCTGTATTATTTACTGCCTGACACTGAAATAAGAAACGTTATGAAAATATGTTAAGGAATTACTGGGGTGCCCTGGCTGCAGCCTGAAAGGCACCGGTGTTCACATCCCTCTAACACATTTAACCCTCCATCTGCCGACCTGCAGGCAGGACAGTAGCGGTCCCTCCCTCCCTCTCCGCAGCCCCCATCCTCCTCCAGGCCCTGGAGGACAGCAGGAGCAGGCGCTGACTGTGCATAATCATCTTCATTAGCGGAAGGCACCGATTTCACCCTTGCGCTGCTCTAGGAAGCATTAATTACAGCAGAAGGCACCAGTAACGCAGAGGCATTTCTCCCCATGCCCAGACGCTGGGCAGGATGGGTGCAGTGCCAGTATTTAGGAATTACCACGGTACGTTCTCACCAGGCTCCACGAACACTTCTAGCACAGCAGCTCTACTCGTAAATCCCCATCCACCCCAAAAGGTTAGCCCCTCCAAGTGATGTCCTTTAAGGACAGACCAGTCATTTTTTTCCACCAACAAATTAAAACCAATATTATTTCTCCTTTTTTTTCCTTTCCCCCCAGCCTTTTCTGCACAGAAGAGCACTTCCCCACACTGGACAGACACACGGTGGGCAGCCCGGGGCTCAGGCTGCAGCCCGGGCGAGGGGGTGGCGGGGAGCCTGCATCAGCTTTTTCCCATTAATGGGCTCATTTAGGCAGCCGCACCCCGCAGCGCCCATTAACACACATGAGAGAGCGCCCGGAGGTGAGAGCTTCAGTAATCAAATGTGCTATTAAGATCCTAATCCATTTCATTAGCCCATTTCATTTGACACTTGGTGAGGCTCAGAGATGCTCTGTGTAACAGGGATGAAGGTGCATGGCCTGTCCTGCAGAAAAATAATCCTTTTCATTAGACCAGTAATTCCCTTTTATCATTTATTAGTTTATTTTGAAAGCCAAAGGGCACTGGGGGTGTGCAGCTCTGGCAGAGATGCTGTGGATTTTCCCTTTGTCTGTGTGTCACCACGCAAAGTGCAAACTGGGAGGGATGCACAGACAGCAGCAATATTGGGGTGGGGGGTGGGGAAGAAACCCTGAAAAAACAGGTCACCCCACCCAATTACTTGATTACATATTACTGGACCGTATTTTGGGGATGTTATCTAGAAGACCCTCCAGAGAATATTTTGGAGACTGAAATGATTAAATACCTCATCTGTATACTCATTACATACCCATCTGCAATAATTTCTGATTTCTTTCATCCTTTGATTAGGAGCCATGTGAGATGGTCTCAAAGGTCAGCAGGGAGGCGGGAAGCGGAATTAAACACAGATTGTTCAGGAGGCTGATAAACCAGCGAGCTGAACTGGCACCGCATTAGGCAGGCAGGCTGACACCACTTAATTTTCAGTACAGATTCTGTATCACCTCTTCAAAACAAATGAACATGACGCTGTGTGACTGCCTGGGAACGGCACACGGCCACGGGGATTTTGTGCACGGGGAAAGGTCTTAGGTTATCAGATAAGCATGCCTTAAGTTATCAAATAAGCATTCCTAAATATGTGGATACCCTGCACAGAAACACCCTTGAAACTACATTAAACCTTCCTAGCAGTAAAGAAATATTTTATGAATTAATAATTTTGTGAATATAATATTAATTTCAAGGACTAGGTCACAGCCGTTCCTCAGGAATAGCTGGGGGAAATATCCACATCTTGCTGAAAGGCTTCCACTGAGCTAAGCTGAAATGTTTCAACCCCAGGTTTAGCAAGCCCCTACCTGAAAGCAAACTTCTCCCTGGGTGTCTGAGGGCGATTTGGGAGCAGCCCAACGTGCCAGCAAGACTCCCAGGCCGTGTGCTGGCCCCGAAACCCCCCCAAGCTCACCCCAAGGGTCGCTGCTGGCTGCTGCCCAGCGGGAGGGCGGATGGGCTGGCCACAGCTGGGCTGGCCAGCAGCTCCGTCCTCACTGGGTCGGGCTGGTCCAGCATGGAACAGGTAGATGCAGCCCTGGAGCATCCTGTGCCATCCTCCCCTGGACACCCAGCCCCACTGGCAGGGCCCCCAGGTCTGCCCAGCTTCACCTTGCTCAAGACCACAGCATCGCCCGTGGTCCGGGACAGCAGCACACACCCTGGTTTTCATCCCCAAGCAACATGTGAAAGGTGAGGAGCGACAGACGGGGGGGGCTCCTCCTTGCTTTTTCTCACCTGGGTTGCTATCGAGACAGGGAAACGGTGAGAGACCCCATCCCCACAGCCACAAGTGGAGGGGATGAGGGCAGACAGAGCATCTCGTAGAGCAGGACTTTTAGCAGGACTTGGGCCCTTCTGAAAATTTATTAGCATACAGTCTCTGTAGCCAAAACAGCAAAACCCCTGTTGTTTCCTCTGTTCCAACCCATTTCTTTTGAGACAATTTCTGAGCAATTGATGCAAAAACATATTTTGAAAAAGCATCTTTGCCCTTAGAAATTCAATCCCCTCTGCTCCCTCAGCATTGCCGGGGCCATTTGCCTCCCCCAAGAAGCTGGCAGAGGAAAGCTGGCTCCCACCCGCACCGCCAGGACCCCCAGGCTGCTGCTTCAAAGTGCCCTGGGATGTGGGGGCGGGGAAGGTCCCCAGGAAAGCGGCTCCCCCACAGGCACCATGGTGCTCCGTAGGATCCCTGCCGGAAAAACAGCGCTCAAAGCCAAGTGCCGCACGGTTGCACTTGGGACAATGGTGCCAAGAAAGAAGCAACGTGTGGCACTGCTGGGGGGTTGGGTTTAGCTCCAGATCCACCCTTGGCAATGCAGCCCGGGGCCAAGTGCACATCTAGCCAGGGCTTGCGTTGGAGAGCAGCAGCAATGCTGGGCTGTAGCTGGAACAGGAGGGAATATCCCCACCAGCCCCTCGGTGCTGGCTCGGCGCGCCCCACATGAACTGCTCACGGCACAACTGTGGTAAGCACTGCCTGGACAGCACTGGGAAACTTCAGCCCCAGGTTATCACTTCAAGCGTAGGAGAGAGAGTTTGTTGTTTCTTTTTTTTCAAATGCACCATCATCTGCAAAAAATCCCTGCTGAGCAGTGAGGCTATAAATCACTCCCTTTCCTATCCCTGCCGGCTGCAGAGGCTGGAGCGTGGCCATGGCCGGTGGGCAGAGGTGTGCTCTGGCAGAAAGCATGCTCTCCCGTCCCCTGGACTCTGCAATTTTCTCCCTGGGAAGTTTCACAGCCCTGTGAGCTCATCCGCGTTCCCACTGCAGCTCCCAGGGGAGCGGCATTGCTGTGCACCCCTGCGGCTGGGCTGGCCACAGCAGCACCCTCACAGAGGTGGCAGCTCAGGGGGATGCCGTCCGTCCCTCCCCGCTGCAGTCCTGCCCTTCCCACCCTGCAGCCCCCTCCCTTCCCACAGCACTTACAGCCCAAATCACGGCTGGCTGACTTTCCATGGCAATGCAGGTTTGTGCCCCTCCTGTGCCGTGAGCCACCATCCCCCTGCCCAGCCACGACTGCGCCACGGAGGTGCAGACCCCAAGCACGTCAATGAAAAGCTCTTGACTTTGTGATATGAATTACAGCATGATATAGAGGCCTATTAAAGGCTGCTTTCTAGAACAAATGCTGCCCCCGTGGCTAATCAGCAGAATATTTCCTACATTGAGAGACAAAATTAATATTGTTGTTTGGCAGATGCAGCGATGCCAAGTAAATAACTTGCAATCAAGCTTTATTGTTATGATGCCTTTTGTTGCTGGTCTTAGCCTCGAGAGGGTAGCAATGAAAAAGGGAGAATACAAATGGAAACCTGTAAGAGCCTGAAATAAATGCGTGCCCTGAAACTGTGGGGAGCTGGGAATTAATGGGGGACGTCAGCATTCCTGGCGCAGCCTGGCCACGCTGTCCTGTCCCCCGCCGTGGCACCCAGCCGGCAGGGGGATGGGCACGCAGCCTTGGCCAGGACATCTCCCCCAGCCCCACAGGCAGCCCGCACCCTCGGCTGGGGCCTTTACAGCATTATTTTCATTTTTCAAAGGAGTTAGCAAAGAGAGAAGGCGTTATGTCAGCGCCATGAAAGCTGGCATTAATCAAGGGTGACAGCGCGGTCTCCTCGTGGGTGGTTAGCATTATAAAACACATATTAGCATTTTTAATATTAATCAGCATAAGCAAGAAAAATCCTTTAAAAAAGCTAATTAGAAAGCTCATTTACTTAGAGGGTAAGAATGAATTAATATCACATCTCAGGGCCATGAAGCATTCGCACAGAGTTGAACTTCTCCAGGCTCATGGCTCGTCGGCACCTCACACATCCAGGTTCTTCCCACACCTGATCCAGACACCCTCCCCTCCCAGCTCGGATTGGGGGCTAATCCCGTTCCAGGAGTCACAAACCGTCCGGTGCCAGACACAGGATGAACTGCACTTCAGAGCTCACCATCAGCCTAAGGCTTCTCACAGCTCCCTGCCGAGCCCGCGGCAGGAGCGGTGCAACCTGTACCTGGAGCAGCCGAGTCATCACGGGGGCCTGACGCTGCCGAGTGATGGGGCTGGGCCAGCGCAAGAGGCAGCGATTTCTGTGCTTACAGAAAAAGCACAAGGTTTTACCTGCCTTTCATCCCTCCCCGGCAAGGGATGCAAGGGGGTTGCGGCAGCAGGAGAACAGGGGGCTGGGGGACCCACCGGCTCCCGCCGGCTATGCTCCATGACCAACCTGGTGCAACAGGGACACTTCATGTAAATGCATCCTGAAAAAAACTCTGCCTGCTCCCTTTCCATAGCCAGACCCCTCATGGCACCTGGCTGCCAGCGCAGCCCTGGCACCCATCAGCACACAGCCCAGGGAACCCGCAAATCCCACACGGAAGGCGAGCCAGGCATGATTAAGCAAAATCCTTTACTTGCCCCGCCAAAAGCTGGGGAAGATTTTGCCAGCTGAGCAGTCAGAATAGCAACAAACACCCATTTTTTTTACCTCAGATTTGTATTTATAGCATAAAGGTGGCTCCTGCAAGACAAGAGCAAGGGCAGGCACGGTCCTGCCGTACTGGCTCACCCCTCACATCCCGCTCCCTCCTGGTGCTCCGGTCGTGCTTCACTGAGCCATTCAGTCCTTCCAGAGGTTTCGCAGCTCCGCACCCTCCAGAGCGGCCGTGGGCTGCTGCGAGGCAAAGGAGGCATTTCGCCAAACAACCAGGCTGCGTTAATAAGGTCAGATGGGAGAAGGAGAGCATTAGCAGGGGCCGAGAGCCTGCTTTGACAACTGCCCTGGCAAATTCCTGACTTGCTTGTCTTTGAGGCAGTCAGCCACGCTAGAAAGCCAACACTCAAAACATTTCTTAGCTGTACTTAATGCTAAATCAAAGCTTGTGTCACCAAGAGAGCACGGCTCCCTCCCAGCCCCGGCTGCCCACCCGGCTGCCTCTGCCCTGGCTCCCTGCAGCCCCTCAGACCCCAGAGCGGCTGGGGGTTGCTCTCCCCAGCTGCTGGCGGCTGCCCAAGGCACAGGCATCTACTGGGGTCCTGCAGGACCGAAGAGAGGTGAGCCCTCTGCCTCTCACTTTAAAAGGGTGAAACAAATGAGAGCCAAGGGGCAAGGAAATGTTCAAACTCGGGGTAACTCCTTATTTCCAGGCTTGCAAGGCACTCGCGCTCCCTTTATTTATGTTCAGTGTCTAGATGGACCTGTACAAGGAGTATTTCTTGGTGGCTAATGGGCTCTCCAGCCCTGCAGAAGGAAGCAAACCAGAAGGGTTGGTTGCAGACCCTAAGATCCATGCTGGGAAATAAGGCACGCCATTAACAGTGAGGGTACCTGACTGCTGCAGCCCCTTGGCTCAGCGGGGCACAGCTGCCTTGTCGCTGGGGGATGCTGCTGCAAGACTGGTGGAGTTGTTCGTGTACACAAAGCCCATCAGACCCAGAAGCCAGGGCTGGGACCCGGGCCAGGAGCTTGCACTACACGAGGCTGGATGCTCGCACAGTCCCCATGGGCTATACACCTCCGTTTTCCTCCTCACCCATCTCAGAGCATCCCGTAGGGCTAGCGATCTGGCCATGGCGCAGCAGCTGGCACACAGGGCAGGCACAGTGGGGCTGGGAGGATGAGAAGCGCCCAGCCTAGAGGCCACAGGACACCAGGGCTGGGCTGTCAGTCGAGAAGCAGCGGTACTGGCAGACTGCTCCCAAGGAGCAGCTACCGGCAGACTGCTCCCCGCAAGCCATCGGCTCCAGGAGGCAAAGGGTGAGGGTGAAAGATGCGAAACTCTTGCTGCAAGAGGCCGAGGGTCAGAGGAGAGGGAACTCAATCATCAGGCATGTGTTAACTCCCACCGAGTGTGCACCACGCTGCTACACACACATGCTCACACCAACTGCTACCAGCTCATCCTCCTGCAGGAGGTGGCGGAGGAATCCCACAGGGAACCCAACACTCTCCAGGCTGGAAATCACTACTCCCAGCAGCTCTTATTTTTAAACATAGGTTGCAGCCCTTATTTACCAGCAGGCGCAATGTTGTCAGGAGCAGTGACTGCAGATGCCTTGCTTGCCTTTTGTGAAGTAAACCTCCTGTTTTGACTGCAAGCTGATTGATGCTCAGTTATTTGGGGAGGGATATTTCTGGTTACACGGCACAAAAGCCAGACTTACCAGCCAATTAAGTATTTATGGCCAATTCCATTTCCCTAGCAAAGTGTTCGGAAAGCAAGTATGGGTTACATCAGAGAAACGGGCTAAACTGTGCTCTTCTGCATCACCTCCATGCTGGCCTGCCAGGAGCTACACCCATATAAGTCCTGTAAAAGCTTCTCTTAAGGCTGCACTTGAAAGCAATCCATCACCAGAGAGCGTGGCTTAAACACTGCAGCTGTAACTCAGCCTGTCTTCAGCAAAGCATTACCAGAGCATGAAGCAAAAGGCCACACACTCCCAGCACCGTGAGGAGGATTAGCTGCTGGGGGGGCTTCCTGCGGACAGGCTTTGCTGTCAGCTGTCCCCAGGTGAACCTCTGGGACAGCTCTTTACTGCCTGACCCTGCCCAGGTGTACCCCACGACCGCGTGCAGTACCTCTGGCAGGTATTGATATAACCCTGGCTTCCTGCTTTTCCAGCACAGGCTGTTGCCTCCAGCATGCTCCTCTCCTCCAGAGATCATTTAGAAAGCCTGGATCCAAACCCAGCCTAAACTCCCTCCCTTCGGGATGCACCACAGGGAGAACTTCTGCTGTAGCCTCTTCAAAAAACAAACCAAAACCTGCTGCTTCTTCTAGGTGTTAGGACAGCATCACCACCAGCCTTCCCCCACCGCTAGAGTTTAGCAACCAGTTGCACACAGCGCGTGACTCACTCTCCACCAGCTTCTCCAGCCGATACCCACTCTTCTCTGTTCAACTCCAGCAACTGTAGGGCAGGTCCCTGCTTTCACAAGGAAAAGGACAACCAGCGTGGCGATACTGCAAAGGACAAACCCTGTAACAGCTTGTACCTTTGCTTTTCAGCCTGTAGTGGGTTGTTTACAACACTCTCCAATTTCTGTGAAGTAATACTTAACATTTATTGAGCATGCTTCAGCCCATGGATGAAACATACCGCTTGAGTCATCTTCCGCCTGGCGCAGCATCTGCCAGAGACCAGCCAGTCATTAGGTTGCTGGTTGCCACACATCTCCCGGGACAGCCATTCCCCCTTCTACAGCATCTTCAACTGCTGACATGGGGCCAAGCCCCAATGACAGACAAGGTCACTGCAGCCTTCAAAACCAGTGGGCTACGACGGTGGGTGAGAGAAGTCAGCCTAAACAAGGAAATGAAAACACTTCAAATGCCACAGTTACGGTATGAGGTGACATCTATTTGTTCCTAGGTTATATCCTGTGAAGTGTGACTGTGATCACCCAGTTCACTTTCCTGCCCTCACTGCAGCTGGTGTTAATCCAAGAATGATTCTCTTAGGCTTTTAAGTGGTGTTTATCCTACAGCACCTCCCAGCAGCACTGGAGAGACAGCTGACAGCTCGCCAAGCTCACAAGGACTGGAAAGCATCTGTATTTCAGACACATCAATATGTCTCAAAAGCAATCAGAAATTGTGACCAGTCACCAAGGCTTGACCACAGCTTGGTCCCTTTGTGCCCAACTCCTGTGGAGGCGCTGCGATTTTTAAAATGCAGCCTTCACAGGAAAACCACCCTCCAAAATTTGGTCATGACAGCCAAGCCCTTAAAGCATCTTCTGTTTTGTACTGAGAAGGGCAAAGGAAAGAGGGGGCTGCAGGTATTGGTTTTAAAACCGCTGCCAGCTCAAAACGCCCCACTGACCTTCAGTGGGGACCGTGGAATATCTGCTCTGGTTTAAACTGCTAATTGGTACCTGAAACAAAAGGCAGTAGGAAATCAGTGCCAGAAAATAAAAACTGTACTTGCCTATGCTCTTCGCAGGAGGTGTGTGAAGTGCTCGACGCCAGCGCAGCACCACGGGGGGCAAGGCCATCTTTTCAGCTGCTTTCAGCTCCTCTCAACCTGCATGCCGGGACAAGCGGCTCCGGCTCCAACTCGCCAGTTCTCCTGACGGCTTCCCACACGGCCACCTCGGTACAGTGATTCGTGCCACATGGCAAAGAGTTCACTGTAGGCACTTTTATACATCACACACGCATATATACAGACATACTGAGCACCATCATTTTTTTACATTCCACCAGAGAGAAAAATAATTCTTCAGGGTCAAGCAGGGGAAAGGCGCTGCCAGTTGTGGTCTCCGCCGAAGCGAAGATCCTTGGATGAGTACTGAAGCATGCCGCACTAAGTGCTGTGCAGTGACAAATATTTGATACTAGGAAGTAAGTAATCCCACGAGTGACTACTGTCAGTTTAAGTGGACAGCAGCGTAATGCATCGTGGCATTCACCATTAAGCCAACCCTGAGAAGCCACAGCAAGGCATGAGCTAGACCTGCACTCGAATCTGAGTGCTCTCACCATGATCAAGAATATTTGCCCGCTCTCCTCTGCTGAAAATTCCAGAAGAACAAAGGATTTTTTGAGGGCAATGTTTTAAACCTAAATGTGATGCAGTACGAAAATCCCTTTGTGTAAAAGCTGAAGGAGGATATAAAATGCTCCAAGAGAGAGACTGGTGCTGCCACTCTTGTTAGTTCTAGGATATACTGTTTCTTTCCCAATCATGAATAATTTTCTGCGAAACCTGTGTCAGAGTAAGTCCTCTTGCACACCGAATGCCAGCAGCCCTGGAGCCAACACCCCCCCACCCCCCCAAAACTGTAGCAGCTTGAAACAGTTCAGCACTTGGTACCCTGCACCTACAGAGCATTTTGAAAATCAGAGCAGTGTGGATTGGCTTTTTAAGGCCAGGGTTATTCTTCCAGGAACAGCAGCCTGAGGCCACCTTCCCCAGAGATGGATCTCACCAGCCCACTAGGCTTGTGTGTCCCAGGATGATGTTTGTCACCCTGGGTGCCAGCTGACAGCAGGCACGCTGGTTATGCCTGACAGCCTCCGGTCAGTGAGTGCACACAAACAGCCCACTCCCAGGGGCTGTCCCGTCTGCGTAGGGCTGACTGGAGTTGAGGTCTCTACCTGGGAATCGCACTTCGCACCAGCCTTACTCAAGCCTGTTCCTTGCACCAGCCACCAGGTCCACGCAGAGGAAAGGCTGCCTGAAATGTGGCCCATATTAAACTGAGCTTGTATACTCCCGGCTGCTAGCAGTGCTGCATTCAGCTGGGTGAAACCAGGGCAAACTAGCCCTCCCTGCATGGCTCTGCACTGGCGCTTGCACTGCCCGTCCCTTCTACAAAACCTGTATGAGAACCAATATAAGCGGTACAGATGAGCAGCGTCTGGAAGCAGCCAAATTGTACTTGGTGCAGCAGAAACCAGGAGACCTGAGCCGTGTCCACCCACTCCTACCCGCAGTCTCCCTGCAGAGCAGCAGTCGTACTGATGCCTGGAAAGAGTTCCTTAAAGGTTCCTCACATTTGGCTGCTGAGCAAGCCAAGAACGGCTGGTAATTAGCAACACCACTGAGCTAGGGTAGTAGACAGAAATCCAGATGGAGGAAAGCCCACTGCTCATAGCAATTCACAAATGAGAAGAAAGCTGGTTTTTTAGAATTTATTTATTCCTGAAAGTGTACAACCAGAATATAAAAAAATTCCTTGGTGAAAGCAAAACAGAAAAGGGTAGGAAATGGAGTGTAAAGTGTAAAACATTCACATGTTCCAGGGGAAGAAGCCTCCAGAGACAGAAGTTGGAGACTCCTCAAGCTTGTAAGTTAAGGTCATATTTCTATTTTACAGAAACTTCCTATAGTGGATCCATAAGTTATCTCATTGTGACTCATAACTCGAAGGAATGGGTTTCTAGATTGTTCTCTTCAAGAACCCAATTACTTCAAGTGCATCACACCAGTAAATGAAATCAGTGTGCTGCTTTTTTTATTATTAGGCATTTGTTTTTCCTTATGGTGACTGCATTATAGCTGCCACAAATATGCAAACCAGCTGAATTAAACCAGCACACTTTCTCGAACACTTCCAATCTCTCTAAGCCTTGGTACTTTGCATGTTCTCCAATACCTGGATTTTTCTGACTAACGAACTCTTCCATTTGCTGGAAAATACTGAATGCAATTAGTACTTCAGTGCTGTGCCTAGCAGCTGAGCACTGTAAAACTGCCTGGTGCCTGGCAGAAGAACTAGAAAACTGAAAGATAAAAGGGAGATTTACACACACTCCCACCAAGGCCTGCTGCAGAATTTAATTGGCAAGGTTAGCAATAAAGGGGCTGCAGAAAGAACCACCAAGGTTATGGCCCCAGTGCAAGTCACAAAGCCGTAACAAGTTATGATTCCCAGGCTTAAAAATTGGAAATTATATTTGGTTCCTCACCTCGTACTCCCCCATGCCAAGCTGCACAATGTGCTCTGATCAAGTCAGTCTATTCCTTTGCTCTTCTCAGTCCAGCTTTTATCTCTTCAAGGGGAGATACAAATCACTCCATCCAACCCTTCTGCAATTTCATCCAGCCTCTGTCTGCACTCTTCCTGCAGCTGTTTCAGCTCTCTCTCCAGGCTGGCCTCTCTCATCTGCAGGTCTCTGATCACCTCTGTAGCACTGACAGCTGAAACAGGCTCCTTAGATACAGACCTACTGAAGCCCGTTTTGCTGGCAGGATGTTTGCTTCTGAACACCAGTCTGCACAAACCATGCATCTTATTTTTTGTTGGAGCACAAAGGCATGTAAGATCTAGCAGTTTTAGTTCAGCACTCTCCTGTATCTTTTTAGCAGCAGTAGAGAACCCCTCCTTCTGTAGTTCTTCTCTTGTTTTCACCTGCAGAGAGAAGAGAGAAAAAAAAAGGGAGGGAGGGAAGAGTATGGTAGATTTCTGTGAAAAAATCCTCCTGCCAGGAAACAAAACAAAATGTCATGTTTGGGCTAGCATGTACCAAAGAAAAGAGAGCCAACTGCTAGTATAAACCTAAGTGCGTGGCAGTGAAAACTGAATTAAGCTAACATGTGCTTTCTATCAGGTACCAGCCTTAGCGACCAAAAAGCTGCCTGTAGCCATTTGTTTGCAGATTCACAGTCTACCAGCCCCTCTCCACTGATGACTAATACAGGGCTCTGCACACTTCCCTTACCGAGGAGTGGGTGGTTTGACTTCAAAGCAAAACACATGGAACAAAAAGGGAGATCCAGCAGAGTGACCTTCATCACCGTTGTGCTTTAAGCCACCATGCTGTCATAACAGATTAATTGCCTCATGATTAACAGTATTACTTCAGTTTGCAAATGCTTTCGGTACTTGGCAATGCTAAAAAGTAGGGATGACAACTGTAAGCTAGAAATTCCTTAATTCTCAATTCTCATTATGGGGTTACAAAATAGAGAAAGGAAAATAATGGAGCAGAGACAAAGAACTAGAGGCTAAGACCAAAATGAGTACCAGGCAGCACACTTTCACTGAAGATAGGGCCCAATAAAACAAAGCTTCTCTTGTGACAGAATCACAGTCTGAGTGATAAAAGCCATTGTGTACACTGGGATTTCTCCAAAGCATTTGATTTCATATTCTCTAACAATTTGATTTGAAGAACTTGCAAGATGGTAATTGCCTTGCCAATTTTACTAGTGGATTAAACATGAATTAAGTGACTCATCTAAAACTATAGTTGTCGGTGAGGAAACATCCATAAGGAGAGTTGCCCTGCTAAGTCCTTCAGGGAAACTGTTCTTGGTTCAATGGCATTTTCCATTTCTGCTACGGCAACAAGCTGCCAAACCAGCTCAGCCAAAAAGCAGCAGTTTCAAAAAAGCGATGCCGCCTCTGCAACCTGCACAAATCCCAGAGCTCTCCTGGAACTTGTGCACAGTTCTGGAGTTTGTGCTTCAAAAAAACACAGGGAAACAGAGAACAGGATTCAAAGGCAGGTCACCCAATGACTCACAGCCCAGAAAACAAGCCTTATAGTATGAAACATCAAGAGCTCGAACTAATCCATTCATGGAGACACATATATAATTTGTTTTAGATCCTAAAAGAAAGTGGTGAGAGACCAAACTCTGCCCACAAAGCCGTAAGAAGATCAAATGGATGAAAATCTGAGTGAGATACTCAGCTTCAGAATAAGACATTGTTTCCTACTGTGAGGATAATGAACCGTGAAATGCTTCATTGCAGCTCCAGGGATGAATCCTTTGGCCAAAGCTCAGCTCAGGTCAAGCTCAGTGCTAATGACACCCCCCTTCCAGCCTTGAAACTGCTCTGCAACCCTCCCCTCCCTGGCTGTGGGTGAAGCTGAACAACTCCTTGGGGCTTAAATCTGCATTGAGATATTGGTGTCTCACATATTAGGGCTTTGACAAGTTTGCTGTAAAGTCAGGGATACGTTAGCATCTCTCTGAAGCACCAGAGATCAATCAGAGCTCAAAGCAGCACCAGCTGCAAGGACAAGAGTCCTAAGGTAGCAAAGCCCCCCCGCCTTTGCCACTGTAGAGCAACAACTGCTCAGGGTCAAACCAGCTGCCGTATCTGGAGAAAAAAGGATTTCCCCTCCCCCCCCAGATCAGTAGGGAGGGTTTCACTACTGAAACAAATTCAGATGCTTATGACATACAGGGGACCAAACTTATGTTCTCTTACGGTGCGAAACACGCAGGCATGGGGGCTGCAGTCACAGTTAAATTTCCCCACTGACACCAACTCCACCAGGGCTTCACTCATCCCACATCTTTTTGCAGAGTATCTTCGTGAGTTTTGCAGCCAAGCAATTAATCCTCTCAACAGTCTTCTGATGCGTTATTCTTCCCCCCACCCCCACTCAAAAAAGATTAAGAAAATCAATCAAATCAGAAAAGGAGTAAATTTCTCTGAATTTTCCCTAACACATTAAAGGCTTTATCGATGCAGAACCATCTGTTAAAGGAGACCTCTGTTGATTAAGGCATGTGAATAGAGAGTTGAAGCCAACAGAAGTCTATCTTTGCCCTTGTCCAAGAACCAAGGGTCCCTCTTTATCATAATCCCCAAGGAACCCCAGGACATCCCTCTCTGGCTGCTGGCTACAAGAATATCTGAGGCCAAATTCTCCAACACCACTTTTGAAGAAACAAAGCTGAAAAAATAAATAGATTCAATGTTATCTGGTCTCCCCACTCCCAGTGAATAAATGGAAAATTATGTTTGCACAAAGTGGATTTAACAGTGGAATCCAGGAGGGGGGAAAAAAAAAAAAAAAAAAAAAAAAAAATCACTCAGCAAACAGAGCCCACAATGGTTTTTATTTTTTGCATTACACTCAGGCAGAATACTAGTAGGGCCTAATGAAACATAGGTTTTCATACTCTCCAACAGCCAAAATTGGAGAATTTTATTATCCATTGTGCAGGACACATAATGGAAGAGCATGCTCCTCTCAGGACTAAGTGCACTGAGTTCTAACTCATAGCAATAGCAGGAACAGGAATTACTACGCTGAAGCAGGAGCAGCTGTAAGAACAAGCACAACAGCTTTGCAGTTCAGCACTCGGGGAAGCAGAAATACAACAAATTCTGACATCCGAGTATCAGAAGGGCACTGCACACGCTATCTTCTGTAAAGAGAACTAATATTTCCTGGGACAACATTAAACAAATTTAACAGGGGAAATTTTCAGAGTAATGAATATGAAATAAGAGAACAAGTTTACCAAAGCGCTCTTTATTTCGTATCAGCACAATCTGGAGCTGGAAAGCTAGCTCCAGGTTCCTTTTTCCAGTGTTCCTCCTGGTAAGCTCTGCAACTTATGTCTGTCCACAGATACTCTGGTTGTGGTTTGTAGATTTCAATAGCTAAAAATCTCTGAGGGATACCCTCAAGTAATATTCTTTATTCTTCACATCCTGAACACTTGTGAAAATACTCAATAACCTCTTCCTGTACGGTTAATTGATGCTCTTTAACAGCTTGCTGTCTCCCATTAGTCAGCACACAATGATTATTCTACACTGCAAAACAATCTCAGCAGACCACTTTGTATCAAACAAACATATTGTAATTAGGAACCTCAGCATTTTGTGCCTGCCCAATCTCCATCCCACAGCTCTACCTTTCAGTCTCAATCTAGCAGCTGGAAGGTGAATTCCCAATTAGGTGCATAGTGCCGTCTGACAGCCACTGCACATCCTCTCTGAATCAGTACAACATCATCATTTCCACTTCCACAGAACCAACCTCATCCCAAAAGGATCCCATGCATTTTGTGAAAAACCACACCAAACGTTGACAGAATAAACTGATGAGGAATCAACATCTTCAAACTGAAACATACCCTGCTCTGCAGCGAGTGCTGATCTGGTTAGCTGTTCACAACAGCGCAACGGAGCAGTCACTCACAGGCACTGTAACTGAGTTCATGGAAGCACGCTGTCCCTCTACACTCTCCAGGGTCAGTGTACCCTACCAGGTTTCACACTCTCAAGACTGATAAGCTAACAAGAACCTCCCATGGCACACAAGTGTCCTCATCAGCCTTATGAGGGCTGCAGATGGACAGATGCCATGAGTGTACACCGAGGCAAACACTCCTACTGGGTTCCTTGTAGCTCTTCACCTCACCATGTCACCAACCACTGTCTGGGACAGGACAGTGGCCAAACTGCCCCAAGTGCTCCTAGATAGTTTCCATCAAAATAACTCAAGTCTACCAAAAGACCACCCTAGGTTTTCAAAAGGTAATTAAAACTAAAAGCTAAAGGGCAAACTAGAATAATTTTCATGTGCTAAGCAGAAGCCAATGAGCTAGTGTAGTTGCAGACTGGAGTACAGCATCTTAAATCACAGACTGAAAAGGGACCAAAGTGACAGATAGCCTGTGCTGCCCTTCCCAAACGTGGCACAGTGCGAAGGGCTGCAGTGTGCACAGACGCTGGTGGCAGATTCACACGCAGGAATATGCCAACTACTAAGCGCTAGAATAAAACAGATCTCTTCAACGTCGGCTGGAGGGTGGGCAGAGGAGACAGGTGTCCTCCAGTTCCTGACATGGCGGAATTAAGCCAGGCAAGACATCCCTGAAGTGTGGAAAGGATTTCCCACCTCCCCAGAGACAGTGCCAACACCGATGCTGCATTTCCAAAAATGTTCAGGCTGAAAACGGCCCAGCCAAAACAGAAAAGAGTTGGAAAGGGGCAATGAGGTGAGGCATATCCGAAAAACAGGCTGAGCAGGTACCTTGGCTCCGTCCCCTCCATGGAGGATTAACTTATGCACTGATGCACAAGAGAGACTTCAAACCAGCAAATGCCTACATACATGATTAACTTCTCCAGCACTTCCTCATCCCCACCTTCTCTGAAATGTCTTCTAACTGAAGATACCACTGGCTGTTCTTTTCATCCAGACAGCTATCTCAGCTGTTTTCAGTCACGGGAACCTTCTGGTGCTAAACAAATTTTATACCAATGAGTTCAATGGGCAAATCATGGAAAAGGTAATGTGTCACACATTTTAAACAAGCTGCCTTCCAGTTTCTTTGCATGTTTCACAGTTTGGAGGCCAGAACAGTATTACGCAAATTCACCTCCTCTAGGCATGTGCTAATTCTGTCGCATCGACAGTCCCAGTCTTTCAGTTGCCCATCATGGGGAGGTCTACTTCTATCAACTGCTTATATGACCTACACATGTAGCTCATTTGATCTCTCCTCAAAGAGGAGACCTTCATAATTACCACTGTGGTTTCCTCAGCTCCCTCACATTTGCCTGCACCTTGCTGGCAACAAGCTTCCCAGAGCCTTATGTCTCATTCTGTATGGCTCAAACATCCCCAAGAGGCTAATCTGACTCAGAATTTTAACAGCTCACTAATGAAAAGTGCAGTAAAAATATTCACAAAACTGTTCTTTTTCTGTTAAGAAGCAAGCTGGATGCAAACATATTTGGAAAGAATTTTACCAACATGCAAGACATGCCAAGGAGGTGCTACGAGGTCTAGATAACCACATCACGTTATTTAAATCATTCCCAGCAATGACCTAACAAAAGTGACAATCTTCCAAATACTGGAAGTCAACATTCAGCTTGTTAAAACTTCACACGTCAACCTGAAAGCCTCGGAAAACAAATGAATGCTCTGCCTCTCAGTTACATACTTGAAGGAAGCCACTAGAAAATACAGCAGGAGCATTTCCATTTTATGATCGCGTTGTTGCCAGCTTCGAGTAAGGAGCAGCAAACCAAATTGTTGGAGTTCCTTTTGAAGTGGATGATAAAGACCAGAATCATGTCATTATATTTAAATCACAGTCTCTTCAACTTCTTCTAGGAGTTTTGTAGAAATGGCTGTAATGACAGTATTGTTCAGAAAAACAAACTACACAAGCCTAGAAATGGCACATTTTCTGCCTCCAGTCCTATCTGTCCACTCATTCTCTTTTGTATTTCTCTTACGAATAGGGACAGGCCCCCATATGCATACAGCATGAAATACAAATTATTCTTGCCATTCTGTACAGATGCTACAAACTGCAATGCCTGCCTTTGCTGGAAAACACAGTGCAGCCTGCTCCTTTGTTCTCTGAGTCACAAGGAACAAACAGAAAAATCTCAGATCTTGTCTTTTTGGATTCGGGAATGAAAGGAAATTAGGTAATATAAATGGATGCAATATGCAAGCCACCAAGTCATACTGCCTTTGCTATCATGGCATAATCACCCAACACCTTTCATAAACTCATCTGGTTCCTCTGAAAATGCCAAACAGCATTTGACTTGCAGAATTCTTTTATTCCTAAGCTCATTTCCAAGCTTTATTTTAAAGCTACCACATCTAAGATGGCCCTCTGTACCTAGGGAGTTGAAAAGGGTGCAGTGAAATATTACATGCTTGGAAATGTATGATGAATGAGGGGCCAGACTGCAGAAATAGAAAAGACCTGCCAGGTCAGCTGGTGCACTCACCTGCCTGGCTCCAAATGGCTCTCCAGCACATCGCAATATCCCAAGCACGAGCCCTGAGAGATGTTCTCCAGGCTAGAGGAGCTGCCCAGAGCTCTCAGTCTCCATGTATAATGAGCAGACTCCCAATCAACAGACAAGCACGAATTATAGATAAAGATCTATAAGTAAAAAATGAAAGCAGGATAAGCACAGAGATACTGGCATCGCTCGGAGACTGCCAGCATGGATGCTACGCAGAAATCCTGACAGCTGAGTGCTGGAAACCAGGCGTGGCAAATTAAGGCTAGTTTAGGAATTTTAAGTTTCCAGACTGGATTCCAGATCAGTCCAGGGGCTGAACCTTGCAAACGCTTGTCTTTAATCAGTACAAGCCTGAATAACACTTCATAAATGATTGTTATTTATACCTTTTTCTGTCTTAGTTTATATCTAGGGTTTATCCCACCACCGCCACCTCCCACCCCCTGAGAAAAACCTTACAGAACTGCAATTCCAGCTGACAGTCTATCTGGGATACAGAAAACAGGACAGAGAAGGATTTGCAGTCTACTTTTAAGAAAGCTCTCCTTGTCAGCACCAAGTACACAAGGGAAGAGAGCAAAATAAAATAATAAGCAAAATGTATCAATAACACAGAAGGGGGAAAAGCAGAGTCCACTATAAGCATAGCATAGCATAAAGATCTGCAAGCATTAAATAGAAGTGGAATAAAATAAAAATAGCCACAGGGATAGGGATCCCACAATTCCCACCCACAACCTCTTTGTGCTCCTATACAACAATTTCCTGGCTATACAATATGCATTCTGTACCTTGCTGCACACAGAGCAGCACTGAAAAACACGCACCATGGCCTGTTTGTGAAAGAAGATCCCCAAGCAGAGTTTGTTTCAAACATCATTAGAGGTAGCAAGAACTGAACAAGCCAACACTGTTGCTGTCCATGTTTGTCACTGTTTTCTGTATAGAACTGAACAGTTATGAATAACCCAAGTGTTTTGTGTGCTTGTGTGTCCCCAAAGGCATAAAAATAAACCCTTTTTCACACATAAGTATGGCAAGGGCTTTACACTTCTGTAACAATAAACAAGTAATAGTTTGGCTAGGGGGCCAGTTTCTTTTAACAAAAGTGTTTGCCGTTTTTTTTTTTGAACAATCATGGTTACGTGTATGACAGATGTTTTCCTTCCATAGCTATAGACAGTGACCCATTCAACCTCAGAGAAGCAGAGAAAGGCACCATTTCAAGGGATGCTGTGAATGCCTAAGTGATGGAAAACTCGGATCCTGCAGCTCCTACTTCTGGGAATAATTAGTGAGCAGGGGGGAACAGGACCCTGCAGAGCCTACGAAGAACAGTGACTTCCAAGAAAAGCAGACCCCCAACCTTCAGAAAAACACCTAAAGGCATTTACTGCTTATAAAAAAAAAAACCAAACCACAAATTAAAGCAAAAGCAATATCTGCAATCAGCTGTTCTGCAAACAATACAACACTGAGTAAGCAGGTGTTTTACTATAAAAAAAACCCCGACTCTAATTTCAAATTCATGTCTTATACTAACTTGCCCAAATGCAATTTCAAACCTCCAAGAAAGTTATAGAGTTAGTACTGCAGCTCTATAAAACTTGTCTCATTGAATCAAGCTTCTTTGCTGTAAGCTTTCAAGGTTTTTAATTTTCTGCAGCAATTTCTACACACTGAAGAGTAACCAGTTAAAAACGCTGGAAACCATCATTTTCTATTTTAATAGCTGAACACTTCCCACACTGTCCTGCCTAAATGAGGTCTCTTTCTTCTTGTGAGATCCTTGATTGTACACAAAGAGACTTGATGTTCTTCTGAAAAAGCCCATTTAATAGCAATGCTCATGCATTTATGGATTTAAAGTCATAAACTGTTTGATTAGCCTAACCTAACCACAAAGCACAGGCTACAGTATCTCACCTAGTAATTTCTGCGGAGTTCTACTACATTTTAGCGAGTTACAGGGTCTCTTTTAGAAACATACAATTTTGGTATTTTAAACACAGGATCTAGCAGTTTAAGATATTACGCTTACCACTGTGTTATCTCAGCAGTGAAATGTATTTATGGTTAAAAATATGCCCCTTTTCAGTGAGTCCCACCTCAGCCACTGGGTCTTCTTATACTATCTTTCACCTAAAGTCTTACACCCTCAGAACTCCTCTTCTGTCTCAGAACTTGCGGAACGTGATCCAGTTATAACATTCCCTTGGTTAAATTATGCTTTTCTGACCTCTCAAGAAGCCAGATCAAGTAATTCCTTTATTACCCCTCCTTTAATCCTTTCCAACCTCTCAACCATTTTCCAGTTGCAATGGTGGTGTAAGTGGGGCCGACACATTTAATTAAGCTCTGAACTGTGATCTGTATCTTATCTGTATTTTTATGACCAGTAGCAGACAGCAACACCTAGCTGCCAATAACCTAACAACTTTTCCATGACCCATTACCATTACCTTCTATTTCATAAGAACATGAAATGGAAAGGTTTGCACATACCCAAAATCTGATGCTGTAGGCAGATCAAACCGGTTTGAGGTACATGCATGGGGGTTTCTTATTAAACCCAAACCCCAGCAATAGTAAGAAACTTAAATAATTTCTTTTGGCTTAACAATTATAGCAGCTAGAGAAAAATGTCACCTTAAATAATAATTTCTAACATTCATTATTATAGTTCAACAAGAGGAAAAATCTTAGGCCTTTGCCATTGGTGGTGAATAAACGAAAGGGGTGATCCCAAAGTAATATTAATAAAGGGCATTATTTGTACCATAAACTATGAAGACATTTTAGAAGGGTTGTAAAGCTGAGCTACAGCAACTGACAGAAGATGTAATTATACAAGCAGCTGCATTCCAAACTTCGCTGGGATTCGCAATTTCCTGCAATTAGAGAGGAATGTATGCATCTCCATCTTATGCATTTTAAAGACTTTCACTATTCAAAATGCTAGCTCCTGGGCCCACCCATTGTCATTCCAAAACAAACTGACAGGGAAGCCACAGAGAGGCAACTACCTATTTTATCTAGGAATAGAAAGTCATCTTTTAACTGGGGGAGGAGTCCTCTGAGGAAAAACTCTAGTTTTAATACCAGGAACGCACATAGGTGCATCCAACGAGAACGGCTACCACGGTCTGGCAGGGCACTGCTGCTCTGTGCTTCCTTTTATCACGCATTGAATACTGCGCTTTGTAAGCCTCCAGAACAACATCCACGCTGTCCTCCAATGGAAAGCTTTTAGATGGTGAGGAAGCATAGTAATTGAAAGTTAGAAGTTAATTAAAGCATTAGAATGAGATAATTTCATAAAAAAGACTGACCTGATCTTGACTGAATGGATAACATATCTGTTGGCTTTGTTTGGTTTGGGGGTTGTGTTGGGGGTTTTTTTTGTTTGTTTTTGGGTTGTTTTTTTTAAAAGATAATTGAATGGATCTGTATTTAGACTCCTGTATCTAAATACCACATTGATAGGAGTCAGAAAAATCAGTTTAGCTTAAGATAAAGGAAAAAGGATATAGGTTTAAGAAACAGGAAAAGAACAACATAAAAGATTTTTCAGGGTCTTTACCAGGAAAACACAAAATATACCTCCAAATATTAACACAAAGCACAAAAGCACATGACTGATAAAACCACTGCCTGTTTGCTGAGCCTACAAATATATCTATCACACAGGCAAAGCAAAAGAGAAATTAATCCTCTTAGGCCTAAAAGCAACTGAACTCTGTGACTGCTGTGCTATGAGCCCGTGTGAGCAGACCTGCTTACAGCGAGGGCTTCACCCGGCTCTCCTCGTGTGACAGAACTACGCTGGATCCTGACATTGAAGAGATGCACAGAGAGGCAGCTGCTTCAAGGACAGCCTTTGGGTTGGATTGCTGAAGGACATATCCGAGGCAAACAGCCCAGAACGAAGGCAGCTAGGCTGAAAGCACCAGGAGATACATCCCTTTTCCACAAAGCTACAAAAAAAGTTTCTTGTCATATGGATATTTTCTGAACTCTCTGTTCCTGAGGTTTTGGCATGAGTAATTTGCTTTTCCAGTGGTTAAAGCTCAAATTAAAAAAAAACAAACCCAAAACAGGTGGGAGTCAGAAATATAATGTGATTATTGTATTGCAGCAACTCTGTGGGAAGAACCAGCCAGGGACAAGTCTTAAAATAATAAATGGTCTTCAAAGAAATCAGTAATTTCTGCATTACTTCTATTCAGGTAAAAAGGATGTCAGTGATGCCAGTACAAAAAGAGCAGACGTGAAGCAACAGCAACAGCATACAACAAGATGGCCAGAATCACCGTGCTCTGGAGCCAGGAGCTTATCTAAACCTCTTCAGCCACTTCCCAAGAAGATATGCAATCTGGCCACCCAGTATGGTCCTGCTGCTCTCAGGAGGGTGGGATAACTCCAGGCAGGAGCATCACACTTGCAGATAATTTACCATTGACTATAAGGAGACACAGTTCAGACTTGTGAAGGTCCAAATGCTACACAATTCCCAATGCACACCACAGGGAATAAGAGATAATACCTATCTCCTCCTCTAAATTATAAGTCTTCAGCATTCTACAGTAATAAAAAAAAATACCATTCCAACAGCCCAGCCTTTTATAATGCATTTCTTTTTAACTGCAGTTTTATCTCTATAGACTTTTCAAAATCTTTGAATTAGAAGATCACACAAATTAATGCACTAATAGGCACATACTGAAAATACACGATATGAAAACCAGGGTATGTCAGTGTAAGTAATTTAGACACTTGCAAAAAGGCTGCAGTGCTACTTTGAAAAAGACCCTGACAACTACAAATTACAAAGGAAGGCAACAGACATGTATTGCTTCATATAATAAATTGCTCACTTATTTTTCAATTTGTTCTTCCAAACTTTTATCTTGGGCAGCAGAGACAAACACTGATGATGTATCATCTCAGATCTAAGTGACTTGCAGAGGCTTGGAGGGTCCCACTTTGTGTTCAGCAGAGCTTTATCACTGTGCAACATGAAAGCAGCCACTTTCACTAGGAACAGAGTGCTGCTTGTGACTTGCACTTCTCTGTATTGCCCTGCTCTAGGAGAACAGGATTGAAACAAATTCAAACAAGGTAGTTCCTGTATACACAGCCAAACAATGGAACGTTTATACAAACACTCCTAGAACACACAGATGAGAGAAAGGTATTACTACCTAGTCATACAAATTTTCAGGAAAAGGTCTTTCTTAAGCAAAAATTACTAGGAAAATGAAAACAAAAATGAAAAACTCATAACCACAACTTTTAGGGAATTTCTTCACCCCAAAACTGGTTTAGTTTTCAGTTAGAAAACACTCCCTTGTCCCCTCCAGGGGCTTTGCATGACTCCTGCAGAACCTCCACCAGCACCCAGCCCTGCAGCTCTTCTCCCTGCTTTTGGGGGAGGCAGGAATGGTGCACCCAGAGCAGCAAAGGTCACTCCAGCAACCCAGCCTATCCACAACTATGGCATGAGGAGGCAAAGGAAGTTTTAACTTTCAGCTGGAGAACAGTCTACATAAAACATTTTCAGAGTTTCAGTGAAAAAGCAGACCTTAGCAAAGGAAGTTTTAACTTTCAGCTGGAGAACAGTCTACATAAAACATTTTCAGAGTTTCAGTGAAAAAGCAGACCTTATCTAATGCCACTACTCTTAAAATACATTCAGCAGTTTATTAGCTCACAGTTTTGACAGTGAGTAGCAGCTGTAGGTGGATGTGGAACTGCCTGAATGGTCACTGTGACTCTTGCAGCAAAGGCTGGGTCCTATGGCTAGCCTGCAAAGCCGGGTGGGCGGGGCGGGGGGGCGGGGCCGGGAACAAACAGCTCTCAGGGCTTTGAGAGAGCTGACGAAATGAAGAATTAAAAGTCGAAATTCTGAGCTCAGTAGTGTACTAAAGCTTCATTTAGATGCATTTCTGGCTGGGAAGAAGATATGCGACAATACTAAATTACAGATACACTTTTATGTCAGCTCTTCTACAAGTACAAGGGACAAAGACACAGAAATGAGTTGGATGCTTTTTTTCTCTTACGATCAAGTACACTCAATTTCAGGGCAGACAACTGAGAGAACAAGGCCAAGGTTCTAAGGAAAAAAAAAAGCCGTTTCAGGTTAAGCTTTGAATGCATGAATGCAAACAGTCCTTCTAAAAGCACCTCTATCAACTTACCTAAAAATCAGGTAGTACTGCAAAGTATGCAATGCTTCTAATTCCTACTGTCAGAGGAGGAACCTGTCCCAACAGTCTGCCTGGAGCTGTAAAGCAAGTCAGATACCTCCTGGAAATTAAGTGTCCCCAAAACCCTCTCTGAAAGGTTCTGTAAAACACAGTAACAGTGTTTCAGGTAGAGCTGCTCTGAAAAACAGCCACTGGCTATGGTGTTTAATATGGCTTCTGTCAGCCAGAATTAGCTATGTTCCCAAAATACTGCCCTTGTGGAGGACAACATTTGTTGCAGTGGCTCACCCCTTGCAAGAGTCTCCTAATCCAGCAACCTTGTGGTCACCTCAAATCCCACCCATCAGCCTCCAAGCTTTTCCCATTCAAAAAGACAGAGGCAATGCTGGGACCTGCAATCTTATATACCTTGTACATCTGAGCCCCACAGGCATTCCTCATCTTCATCCCTGTTTTACTGTGCATTTTAACTGTGAGAACCTAAGTACTATACTTATTTCTTTAAAATGCACTAAAACATTTACAGTGGCTACAAAACACGTTCTCTCATTGGAATAGGGTTTTTTACAGTTTATTGTTAAATAAAGCTCATCTAAAATTTTACTATAATTCTTCAGCTGCATTTACTACATGTTTCATTGCCTTGGTCAGTATCCAACATCTTGGCAAATAATGTGAGTAAAATATTAAAACGAGTTATTGATTATACTTGAACTGATCCTGTCACCTGAGCAAACATTCTGTATCTCGACAAAGGAAGGGAAAACCGCATCTTTTGGAAAGCAAGAAAAACTTTCACCCACGCTTACTTCAAATCCCAGAGTTCTGCATACAAAACAGGAGACGGCACGCAAGTTTTTAATGTTTCTCTCTTCCCTAAGGAGCCTGGAGTCTTTTAGAATACATAAGCCCCACAAAAAATGTCAGGCTAGGTAATTTATTTTCAGTTACAGTTTTTGTGTGTTTGAAATCAGTTTGCTGATGTAGCAACTGGTACACAGAGTCTCTCCATCTCTCACACAGTTCAGCACTCATTCAGCAATCTCACAGCAAGTTGCATCTGCAAATGCAGAATAAATACTTATCTTTTTCATCTCCCTGTACGCTGCAAGCTTAACTGACTATTCAAGTCTGACCAACCTGCACAGAGTTCTCAGAAGCAAGATTCTCTCAAAAGTCTCCCGGCTCTGCTTACCTGCAGTAATTTTCCACATGCATGCCAGTTTTAAACCAGAGTAACTAGGGGCTTCAGGTCTAACACAAATGCAAGATCCTGCTGTTCAGAGAACCAATGCATGAAGGTGGTTTCTTTCCTCCTTCCAGCACAAGAGAGAGCACACTGCCCTCCAGGAACAATCACTTGCATCTCCACAAGCACTTACCAAAAGTAAGCAGCCTCAGATCTCCTGCTAGGGATATTGACGAGTGACAAAAACCAATGTAAGAAAATACAGGGGCAAAAAGCGAAAAGAAGCATTAGGATCTTACTTCCTACTGTTTACAGCAGATGCATGCTTTCCAATAACCTAAATCTGCTAATACCATGGCAATTCCATCAGCAACAAATTTAATCCTACATTTAACTAAATAAGAACTACACATAAAAGGCATTAGCCTTGTCTGTCCTTGCCATCCTTGTGCCCATGTCCTCCATTGCTCCTTTTGATGGATGTTTCTGTTGATCTCTCTGGGTCTGCGCCCCTTACCCCAGGCATCCGGGTCCAGCCAACCATGCATTTCCAAAAGCTACTTCTCTGGCCTTGCTAGTTCTTCAATTTCTTTTTGCATGAAAAGCTCTACTGACAGCTGCTCAGTGCTCCAGATGGAGGTTTGCAAACACAAAGTGGAACACAGACACACTCTGGGACTGGGGAAGGGGCAGCGGAAGGGAACGTGCTGACTGAGGAAAGAGATCAGCACAGAACTGTTCCCTACCACTCCTCCGCTTC
This sequence comes from Falco rusticolus, assembly GCF_015220075.1. Taxonomy (NCBI): domain Eukaryota; kingdom Metazoa; phylum Chordata; class Aves; order Falconiformes; family Falconidae; genus Falco; species Falco rusticolus. The sequence continues at coordinate 26,000,983 of NC_051197.1, forward strand.
CTGCACCCCAGACAGCCTGGATAATTAACTACTCGCTACACTAACATCTTCATATTAGCAGAAAGCCCAAAGAACTAGAATGAACAGCAGAAATAGCAAAAATGCAACGTGAACAGTCTGCTTAAAAAAGTGAGCTACCGACAAGCCTTCAGAGAGCTCTTCGGTGAGAGCTCAGCTGTCCCTTTGCCACAATTCCTGGGTTTAAGGCAGCAGAAACACAACCCAGCCCTGCACCGGTGCAGGGAGGAACACAGCACACCAGGAGCCAGTCCAGCCCCCACCAGTGCTCCTCAGCATTCACACAGTGCAGAAAACAATGAGCCTTACTTCCCTCACCCACATGCATACACTGCACCAAGTTTTTATTTTCATGCAGGTTAGTCACATGGCATGGCCACCAAGCACTAGCAGTGGCTACTAGGGTACCCACAGCTCCTCCTGCTCCCCTCCAGTTCCTTATGAGGCATATAGAAAAAAACTGTGGAAGTGTACTTGTTTGGGTAGATAAAATTCAACTCAACCTCAGTAAGAAAAACGAAAAAAAAACCAACCCAAACCAGAAGGATGTAGGACTATGTTTCAGCATCAGCCTCTGGAGCTGCTTCCCTACTTCAAATAGTAAAGCCTTACACCAAAGTGCATCAAAAACGATTCAGTCTTTTATAAATGTAAGATCCTTACCATAAAAAAAAATAATCCCCTTTTATTAGACTCTACAAGGTTTCCAGCAGTGTGCTGTGATGAGCTGGTAGTAGCAAAAAGTCTGAGTGAAGCACAGGACTCTTGGGATGGAATGAAAGCCTCTCTACATTTCAGTCCCCACCATCCACACTTGATGGGGTGTCCCAGACCATTCCTGCCACCACCACTGACCACCTCTGCACCTACCCTCTCCCTAACAAGAGAAAACAAAACATCCTTGTCCCATACAGCCCCTTCCCAACACCTTAGAATTCCAAAGGGCATTTATTTTGAAACGGGCAACCTTGCATCCCCTCAGCCCTACCAAGGACTCAGGTGCAATGGTTTGGGAAGGTTAGAGGTTACTGAACAGAAGGGGAGGTGACTGATCAGGAGAAAAACACAGAAATAAAGACAAAATGCAGGTTTCAGCATGCTCTCCCACCGTCATTAAATTAGTCTGATATTGGCCAGGGATTACAACCTCTTGAAGTGTCGGCTCTGGGTACTCCAGGCATAACATGAGCCAAGCACGCAAGCACAGCCACCACTATTTCTAGAGAGGACTGTGGTGTGGAAAGCGCATATTTAAGCTCAGATTAATGGCTCTAAACCTTTCTGGGCCATGCTTAACAGGGGCATGCATGAGCAAACTCCATCCCATCATACTGCCATCTCAGAGGCATCTGGCTTGCTTTCAAATGCTAGTCAACACAGAGGATCACAAAATACAATACCCCAAATTTAACAAAAGCCCAGTATGGTGTGAGCATTTATGTGATGAAAACTGAAGTGATCACCATTTGAAGTCAAATACTCTGCATTCCAGCTTGTGGATGCCAAATGTTTAAACAGACTGAAATCAAATCCCCCTTTCAAATAGAGAGGTAAATAACAGGGAATATTCAGAAAGGAAAAAAGCAAACAAGCAAACAAGTTCTCTTCTGGAATTAGGAGATTTCATCTTTTACAGTTAAGTTTGTTTCTAAGAGGAGAAACATTTTTAAAGCTTAACTATTTCACTCAACTTTTTGATCATTTACAAATCCCCGAAGTGTCAAAGAAATGGTAATTATTTGCCCAGTACTGCATGGAAAAGAACAAAGCTAACAATAAGAAAGCCACATATTCAGATCACACCTCTGTCATATGCCTTTTCTCCTCCAAGATACTGAACACATTGCTGCCTAGAGATGGATATCAGTTAAAATGTCGCATTAATCAGGGTTTCACAAATCACCCAAATCCCATGGCAACATTCAGATGTCTTCTAGTGAATGTCCCTGAAAGCGGAAATGGTTTCAGGGTCATTCTAAGCACATAACCAAAGAAAGAGCAGAGGCAGGCAGAAACAAACAAAAAAAAATAAGGAAAGAAAGAAAGAAGCAAAAGAAAAGGAGCAAAATAAGTTGCTGAATTTTAAAAAACTTTGATAATTTTAACTACTAGAATCACAGTGTGCAAATGATCAAGCTTGCAACAAATAGACACATAAACTCTAACCCCACATCCTGAATAACAAGCAGCTGTGTACAGTGGTACAAACCAGGCACTGTGGCACAGCAATGACTGTAACACACCTGAAATATTTCTATCCAAAATAAATCAATCCATCGCAGGCTTGCATAAGTGAGAGACTTCAACAGATTTTCAAGCCCAAGCCACAGTCTTAGACCACAACCAACTCTTCTTCAGCCATCCCTGACAGATGTTTGCATGATCTGTTTTATGCAGGGTCTGCACACAAAAAAAAAAAGTATGATTTTTTTCCTTAGTATCTAATTTAAATGTCTGTGTTGCAGTTTACATCCAGTCTTGTCCCATTCATTGAGGACATGGGGAAAAAAATAAAAATCTTTCCCCCAGAGAAAACTTCTTCATATCCAAAGAACCATATACCTCACCTCAGTCTTTCCATTTTTAACATAAAGACGTTATGTTCCAGACTTATGATGACTTTCATTTTTCTCTTCTGGACTCTCCCCAGTTTCTCTTCTGAATTATGATGCTCAAAACTGGATGTAAAGGAAGAGCAACTGTACCTTGTTATATCAAGGTTCACTCTAACCCAGCAGTATGTCTGACAGTCTTCAATAGCAAACAGCTAGGGAATAAGTTTAGGACCAGACAAACATGGAACAGTACCTCACTAGAAGACACAACTTCCTGAACTCCAGTAGTTTGCGACTGAAGGACTTTCCTGACCAGAGAATACTTTCCGTATTTCTTGCTTAACAATGATTTCATTCTTCATTAATTTGCCCAGTAATTCCCTCAAGGTTCACCCATCATGAAAAGGAGCATCAGAAGCGTGATGCCCCTCTTCATTCTCTCCTCTTTTACCTAGGCAGGGGCTCCTTGTAGTAGATTTCCTCACAGAGAAACCCTTTCACAGCTTGGGTCACCATTGCTTCCCATCCCTGTGCCTTTTCAGCTCAACTTTTTTTTTTTTTTTTTTTTTTTTTTTTAAAGTTATGCTGGGACCAGAACAGCACACAGCATTCCAGGAACAGATGGGAATATTTTGTTTTGCTTTCTTCTGCTTTCCTAACAATTCTTAGGATTCAGTTCACTGTTTCTGACCACTGACATTTCCACAGAACCACTGTTATAACCCCAAGAGCTCATTCACATGCTATAACAGTCATACCAAACATGTAAAATTATGATTCTCCCTTCAGATGCATTTTGCCAGATTTATCTCCACGCAATATTATCTGACATTCTACCACTTCACTACTCAGTACAAAGACCCTCAACAATCTTTTGCTGTTGTCCTTCACGTGCTCTCAGGCATTTAGTCTCATCTTAAAACTTGGGCATCTTGCTATGCACCTCCTTTCCCAGAGCAGTTACACACATGCTGTGCAGCACAGGCCCCCAAGGCTCCAGGGGTGACCACCTCCCCAAACCAACGACAGCCACTGCCTCTCCGCTTCCTGCTCTGCTGTGTGCTTGAGGGTAAGAGAAAGACAGACAGGTGGGCAGTTTATCTTTGTGGAGAATTTTTACGGACTTTATCAAACACCATTTATAAATGCAATTAAATAACGTCAATCCAACCTCCCTTGCCCACACACTCACCAGTCCCTTCAAAAAGCTCCAACCGATTTTATATTCATGATTCCTCTCTGCAAAACTCGTACTGTCTCTTCCCCAATATATCGCATTTCATCACGTGCCCTCCATTCTGTTCTTCAGAACAGTTTCTACTCGGTTGCCTGGCACAAACATCAGGCCTACTGGTAACAACAGACATAATTACTCTGTGGATTATCACATTTGTTGTGAAGTACAAGGTAGTAGGCACAAGAGCTGTAATAAACTGTACTGTCCCTCAGCCGGGCACAATTGTGAGAGCCAAGATAATTTCCAGATGTCTCAGTATCACAAGAGTTAGAGATAATGACCACTTTAGCTACTGCTGGATCTTTTCTCTTTGTTTGACTAAAAAAAATATATAGAAGGAAAGATTTGATAAGCTTATTTCTCCAGGGGAAAGACAGAAGGGGGCAGAAACATACAATTGATAGAGGAGCCTGCATTCAGCAAGCATCCTGACTGGGGAGAAAAGACGGACTGCAGGCAGAAAGCATCACATAAGCAGCAACACTGCTCAAAGCAAAGGCTGATATAAAGAGGATTGATGGAGAGTCATCTGACCCCCAGCATTCCAAAAGCTGTCATGTAGCGTTACAAAACAATTCTGTTCCAGGGCACATAGAAGAGGAGGCACTTGTGATAAACCATCCTTTTAAGAGCACACTTAAGATGCACTGCATTTGTTACCCACAGTCATAAACTCGCATGACATTCAGTGAATCTCAGAACACTGGAATTTGACTGACCATCATTCAAATCCAATCACAGCATCTATTTCAAAGTACAATGAAGAATTCATCAGTTAATATTTTTGGACTTCATGTCCAAATTTAAGCATAAAACAACCTTCAGTGTGATTGTTATATAATATTTAACAGCATATATGTTGATACATATAAGAGGAGTCAGAGTATATCTTGCTTTGGAAATCATGCATTGGAAATTTTATTTTTGGAATTCAATGTCTGATTTGTCCTGCAACAGTCATGCCCATTTTGCCATAAAAGCGACCAAATCTGATGATGCTAGAGACCTGCCTAGTCCAGCACCCCACCACTGACAGTGACCGACAACAAGTGCCCAGAGAAGACTGTGTAAGACGAAAGCAAATACACAGAGGTACTTCCTCGGAATATTCCCCCAACCTGCAATGATTTGTACTCGTGCAGTTACTTAAGTTTGTAATTTGTATCTGTATATTTGATAATCTTTGCTGGATTTCATCTTCCAAGAATGTGTCCAACAGATTTCAAATCCATGTACACTGGTTATATCCACAGTGTCCTGTCGGAAGAAGTTCTGTACCCTGTGTGAAGCAGCACGGCAGCTCCTTGTGCCTGTCCCTATCCAACTGATCCCAATTAGTTTCTTATCCTTACAGTGGAAGAGAACAATTAGCTCTCACACACTTTTCCCATGCCAGATCCTTTTGAACTCTTGGGCAAAGAGCTGATCTGACTTGTCAGATCTCTTGATCTGACAACCTGCCACTTTTCATTTTGTCAAATGATCTATAATCCTATCTAAAATAACCCAACAAACCAAAAGAAACAAAAAAACAAATCAAAAAATGCCTCTCCTTAGTTAATACAGGCGTAAAATTGCAATACAGCATTTTTGTTACTGCTTTACCTGCCCCACCTGTTCCTTTCACTTTTTCTGCATCCACAGGTTTCATAGATTCCCTGGTACCCTTCTTTTCTCTTGATGCCTGAAAAAATCACTAGCTTCCATGCCTTCATCTTCATCGTATTTTCTTTTGGCAGTATGTTAATATTCACATTCACCTTTTACATCTACATCAACAGCTCCTCTATTTATGCCCCAACCGCCCCCTCTGGGTGCTTCCCAGTGTCTCCCCATCCCTATGCCAGTGAACACCATGTACGCTTCCTTCGTATCACCTGTTTTCCTCTGCAGCCAGCCTCCCACAGCCAGTCTGTTCTTCCACCAGATCTTCTGCTTAGTCCCTTCTCTCACTTCACAAGCTTGAAATCCTTCTTTTTCCTCCCCCCATCAGACATTTCAAAGACTACTAACTCAGTGAAAGATGACAAGCTCTGGCCTCTCCCACCCTCCCGTCCCTGCAAATGTCTATCTATATTTTTCTCACTATAACCATTACTGATGCTTTCAACCTGCTGCCTCTGTCCCCTCCGGGGGCTGCCATGATTTCCTTTTTCTCTCCTCTCCTCCCCTATCCTTTGATGACTTCCCTTCCAAAAGAACACTTGCTTTGTTTCAGCATGCTGCCTCTCTGGGAGAGATGCCTACTTTGTGTTTGAAAGAGTACCTGGGATGCTGTGGGCATAAACAGACAAGTAACTGCAGATCTGTCATCAAGATTTCAGCAAGGTTGACACAGCAGCAACAGGGAAGCTGCCCTAGGATGGGCCATAGTGATAACACTAAAAAATACAGGAACTTAAAAGTCAGTAATGATCCAAGAATGCCACCCAAAGCCTTACCTTCTCACACCATGCAGCCTTTCGACGAGTTACAAGCTTATGCAGTTGGTCACGGAAAGTCATTAGATCTCTGGATAATCTGTCAATTTGCCCAGTCAGACTGTCAGCCCAGGGACAGCACAAGGTCGCCTTTGGCAGCCTGCTTTTCTCTACATGAGCATCCCGGGACTCACACTTATTTCCCTCTTCAGCCATATTATCTAACACAGTTTCCTAAAGGAAAACAACAATGGAAGTTACTTTTCAGCAGAAGCTAAAGTGCTTCCCCCCACACACACATCTTCCTGGTAGTTCATAACTAGGAATTCACTGCTGCCATATCTCAGTGTACAGTTGCTCTACAATTTCAGTTATTTTAAGATATAACCCCCTCAGTTCACTAACATATTTCTAAGTTAACAGAAAACTTATGCTGCTAACCTAGCTTATTTTAGAAAGGACTGCATACTGTCAGCTACTCTCCACTGCACTAAAGGATAATAAAGTAGCACTCACGGTACAGAGATCATCAGTACTGCAGAAGCTCCAGATATGCCCTTTCCCCTCAAACTCTGAGGCTGAATGCACTTCTATGATCTTTTGCAACAAAGTGATGTCCAGGAAGGAGGCACATGCTTGCATTGTTCAGAAGAGCCTCATGTGCTACATAGCACAGTAAGCTGCAACACCCACAGGCTCTCCCATGTCCATCCTCTACAAGTTGAGGAACCCTAAGAGATCTCTGCGCCAGGCTGGTCAGGAGCTCTGTCAGCTCTCTTTGACCATGGCCACCTAGCTGGGTCTATAATTAATTCTGCAACTACCTTCAGAGATAGCAACAATTATCCAAAATACTAAAAAAAAATGCCAAATAACTTTGGGGTCCTTGAAACGCATGTACCTATAAACCATGGTGCACAGATTATGTAGAAACACAGTTTTCAAGCCAGGGTAGCAGAGCATAATTAAAGGACCCAGGCTTCCTCGCTCAAAGAATATTAAATATTTATTTCCATATTCTTATCAAGGCGACATTAAATAGGAGAGGTCATAATCTCTTTTAAGGACATAATTTGCATTCAGTATTATCTTTAGAAATTGGAGAAGTAATGTGAAAACAGTATGAGGGAATTCAGCAGTTGAGCAGCATGGTCTACACACAGGCAAGAAAAAACCAGATGCGTAATTACTGGCTCAGCAGCAACACTGCTGGAAGAGACGTCAGAAAACCAGAAGTCACCAACGTCACACTGTTAAAGTCAAGTACCATTTTAGAAAGTATAAATACAAATCTCTGTGATAGAAGAGTGCTGACTGTAGCACTGACATACAGGTGAGGCACCTGAAGTAAAACACAGACACATGGGAGAGAAAGTCCCATACGAGAGCAGCAGCAACCAGCAGAAGCTTGAATGAATGGCCTACAAGGAGACAGAGAGAACCAGCTTTGTTTAAGCTAGAAACACGGACTGGGAAGGCAGTGACATGCTAACAACCTTCACTTCTATAAAGATCATTATAAAGAGGATAGGAATGCCCCCCTCTTTCTCTCTCTTCTCTGCAGGTAGGTTAAAAACTCTGGCTTGATTCACAGCAAGAGATTTTTAGGCTTATACAATACACAGCTTTGTAAAACAGCAAAAGACACCCTTACAAAACCTCCTTCTCAGCAAGCATCAGCATTGCAAATTGGCACAAAACAGCGCGGAGGCCAGCAGCTCATGCTGACCAAAAGCCCAGCTCATGACAATGCAGACGTTTTTCTGGGCACCAACCGCCTAACAAACTGCATGGAAATAAAACAAAGCTGTTTTGGGAAGTTTTGTTTGTTTGTGGGGTTTTAGGGTTTTGCTCTGGTTTTATTTGAAATTCATTAAATGACAGAATTTTAAAGTAACATTACTGGAGTCACTCCAGTTGCTGTAGTTACGTCATGCTCTATCATGTTCCTGCCCATAACCATCAGGAAGACCCAGCAGCAGCTATGCAAGAATCAACCCGATCCATCAGATCAGCAATGCAAAGCATAGGCTAAAGGGAAAAAGAAAACTATTGTACCTCAAAGCACATCTCATTCCCATACATCTTACAGAATCCGGGAACAACCACCATCAGCAGCAAAACAAAAGAAAGGCAAATTTGCCATCCAGCCTACTGAACGATTTAAAAAGACGTGCTCCTCAGTTTTTTTGCAAGTATTTCTTTAGGACTTAACTCCAGGAAGCACACTAATACTTACAACAGTCCCCACACTGTTCAACACGTCAGAGGGAAATGGTGGTGGATACCCTGAAATGCCGTAACACTTGCATTTACATTTTGCCTGTTTGGAGCCAGGTTTATGCTCGTGTTGATGTTTTCCGAATAACCAGAAGATGATAGACATGAAGAGCAAAACCCACTATAAAATTAGTGACAATCTGAATGGCTTTGCATTGGAAGCACTCTTCAAGACAGGTAATTTTACTCCTTTGCCTTGCTTTTAGTGCAGAACAAGGCATATGGATAATTAACAGTCAGCTCACTGATTCTCAAAATTTCGTAAACTCATATGGCTAATGTGGTGCTCTAAAAAATTATTTTCAGCAACTGTGAACGGGCAAAAGTTGTAGAGAGAAGTGAGATGGATGGTACCGTTTACACTCACTTGAGAAATCGTAAGATGCACAGAGAAAGGCTTATTGATTTTCTTATGATCATTCAACACAGTTCAAGGGGAAATTGGCAATTTCAACACACTATTTGATTGGGAAAAATGAAGATGTTTTCAGTATCAGCTGCTCACAAATTTAGTTGTTCTCAAGTCTGCAATAAAGCTTAGAGGCCCTATTCTGAAAAGCCATTTAATTTTAAGAAAACGTACAATTGCTATGTTTAAAAAACATTTAAGAGATGAAGATCAGACATTTTCATTTGTGTTAACTATATGAAATTCTGCCACTCTGCGCTGCAATTCCTCAGCTTAGCTGGGTGAGCCTGACTGAAGAAAACAGAGAGATGAAGAACTAAGAAAACATTCCTTACTTTACTAAAGGCTTTTTTCCTTTTTCTCGGGTGCTGTTAAACAGCTGGTTTGCAGCGTTTACTTTTGTGGGAAGGGGCCTTTGGAAGTGATCAGCTATGTTAGAGTCAAAAAGCTGCACCCTTCAAAATCAGTTTGATGCATTACCATCCACTGCCAATACACTGGTTCCAGTCGCTTCCACTCCAGAAAGGCTTCTAGTTGCATGGTTTCAGACTCCAGAAGCTGTAAGAGCTAGAGGAAAGGAGACAAAGGAAAGAAAATCAGGTAACATTGCTCACCTGTGACCTAAATGAAAACATGTTTGGTCTGAAGTATAAAAAGAACGTCAGTGGTACACAGGGTAACACAGGGTTACTTTACAAGAATACTGTAAAAGCAGCTGTGGAAGTGTGATGTGAAACACCTTCCCCAGGATCACCAACTTACTCCTCACCTCACATGTACAAAGACCATCAGCTTTTATATACATAAATGAGTTTCCATACTGTTTTGAGGAATCAAAGAGCCATAATTCTGATATATTAAGGCCTAGATGCATGACCACCTTCAAATCTTCTATGCTTCTTGACTACAACAATAAGCTATGTTTCTCCAAGAGTATTTTTTTCCTTCTATACATTCACTCATATTTATCAAGGCTGTAAGGTCTAAACACCTTCTCTTCCAGGTCATAGACAGCCTTCTCTCAGGTAAAACTTACACAGTTGGGCTTTGACTGGGTCTCCTCATATTCAACAGTAATGACCCCAACTGCGATATACAGGTACCTCTACTACTCCAACATATCTCCTTCTCATGCTGCTCCCACACCTGTAAAAACTCAGAACTCCAGTATCTCCAGTCCTCTCTACCTCCTCCCCCAAAACCTTTCATCCCTTCTTCAGATCACTCAAACTGAGATGGTCTCTGATGCTCCAAAACAGCATGGAAGTCGTCCCTCTAAGAAGCGTTATATATTTTATAAATTGTCTGATCTGCTGCATGAGGAATCCCTCCCTCTGAGAGCACATGAAGGATAAAGGTTATGTTCTAGCTAAAGGAATTGTAAATTTTTCATGAATATATACGTAACATATATGCACACATGTATATGGAGAAAGAGACGTTCCAAGACTAAATATTTATAAATCAGTAAAACAAAAGTTCTTGGAAAGAATGATAGATGAGCAAACTAGGTATAAATCAGAGCTTACCAGCTTTAACAATTTCAGTACTGGCCATGTACTGCCATAATGAACAATTTTAACACCAACTGATGCCAAAGGCAACTTTTTAAGATGACACACAAATAGTGTATGATCTCAAAGAGAATGAGAAGGACCAGATCAGTACCAGTTAAACCCACCTTATACAGAAAAATATCTTCTGCTAACTTTGTTGGGTTTAGTTACTTACTACATAAAATATAATTTAAGTAACTGTGAAGCATGAGTTGACTTTGCAATTTTATTCTACAGATATAACTTGAAGATAAAGAAATCAAATAAAGGAAGGCATTTTGCAAGAGTAACTGCTGGAAATTATAAGCAGTTTGCTCTAAAACACTGCTGGATCCAAAATACAATTATTACACGTTTGTTCGCACAACTGACATTTGGCATTATGCTTAATGACTCTGCTAGTTTCAAGCTCAGCTGGTATATATAAAAGGTGGAAGAATGGGTTTGTCTCCTTTTTTCTTCTCTTCTTTTTTTCATAGGTATATCTACAGCACAAACTGCTTACGTTATGAGATCTGGTGCTGCCAATAAAACCCAGCCAAGAAGTTGATTAAATATTCAGGCAACAGTGAAGTTACTTGATTTTAAAGTAGCTTTGTAATGTGGTCATGAGGTGTGTGTGATTGCAGTATGAACATGTCTTGTGACAGCTAAAGAGAGATGAAGGTTGAAATGGGGAGCTTTTCATTCTAAGCCTAAAAAAAAAAATCTTAGTAAAAACCATAGTCACCATCTTTACTTTTAGTCTCACTAGAGGAGCTCCCAAACGTTAAAAGCGCCATATGCCACTTGCTTTCACACCACAACTGAAAGGATATGGTTCTGAAACTTCACAAACCTGTAAATAATCTGCTGGAGTTAACTGACCTTAACAGCAATCAAAGTTTTCTGAGCAGTCTCCTAACCTCGAGCCTTCCAGGGTCTTTGGTATTTTAGGGTTTTTTTTGTTGCCTTTTTTTTTACAAAAAAAAAAAAGCCTGCTCCATTAGTTATACAAAACATGAGCAGCTCAGTTGAAAGCATTCATCTGACTCACGTACTTATCGCATCCTCACCTTTTACTAAAGCATTACCACGCTTGGAAATACCCACAACTGTGTGCTAGATTGTTTCCGTCATATATCAGCAATAGGCTGACTACACCGCTCATCCTAGGAGGACAGTTTTCAACTTTGCTGGAACGCGCGATGACAGCCTTAGGCAGCCTGCAATAGCCAACATTGGAGTTTCTGCCCTGAGGGACTCTTAAGACACTGCTCCTGGACACCAACATTCTCTGCCATCCAATATATGGACCTTGCAAGACTCTTGATGTTATTGCAGCATGGAGAATAAAGCAGAACACAATAAAAACTAATGTACTACAAATATCCTTGAGATACCTTAGCAAAAACCATAAAAGCAAATAAACGTTCAAGGCAAGGACGGGACAAGAGATTGCATGTCTGCATGCCATGAATTTGGTCACAAGGACAGTCTCCATATGACCCAGGGGTGACAGGCTTTCACTCAGGCATACCTGTACTTAGCGAATGAACAGCTATTTGTATCAGCCAGCTTCCTTCTCCCAACCTCATCTTTTACTCAAGCTTCTCACAAGCATCTATTGTTCTTTAACCAAAATACACATTTTGTGACTTGGAGGTCGATGGTGTACACCTTCTCAGGTCACTCATTGCAGTCACACCTCAGCTGGTACTACAGCTGTAACTGCAATTGTGGAAACCAAAGCCCAAATTGTACCTCTGCATTTTCCCCAAATACAGTACCTTTTCTAACTTACTAATAACAACAGTTCACACAGAGATCCCTTTATATGTGATGAGCAGTACCACTTCCACTGATATATAAACCTCTCAAAATGCAAAAGAAATTCACAAGTTGCAACTAAAGCTGCCTGCTCATTTTCAGTGACCCAAGGACCCAGATGTTGCCATGCCTTTGAAGTTTAAAGACTAACATCTGCAGAAGAGCATAAATTTTGTCTGATGAACAAAGTGAAGCAGCAAGTCAAAAATGTGCCCCATGTGAATATCTAAGTGATACTTAGGGATAACGCATGAAAACTGTCTTTCCCTCCACACAAAATTAAAAAGGAAATCCATTTCCTTCATTCTTCTGGAGGAAGTTATTGCTCTAAATACTTAACACTGTGCAGAAAAGTAATGACAAATTCAAATTGCTAATCTCTGTGGAGAAGTAATCCCATAATGAATGCCGAGAGCAAACACTTTGCAGTAACAACTTCTGTAAACCGTTATGAAGAAACCATCACTGGTGCAAATGACTTGCAAGCAACAGCTTTGTTATAGTGGCTAAACTGTGCTTAACTGAGCTGTCTCAGAGTAGGATGCCAGGAAACCTCAGAGTGATGCAGAAGAATGCAAACTCTGTAAAGAATGTGCCTTGCTCCCTCTGACATGTGGCTGTGACCTCCAAAGCCAAACATCCAGCTTCAAACACGGCTCACACACCTCAGGAAGCTCTTCTGGGAACTTCAGCTGCAAAAGTCCAAGGTGACATTATCATCTTCGTGGTTTTAGATAACCAAGAAGAGGCCAAAGTTGAGTCCTCTGTTATCCACAAATCTAACTTGCATCAAAATCATTATTTAAACATCTTTGTAATTACTTTTTCTGTTGAGATATTAATCTTTTTCATATTATTTACTAGCATATTGCTAAGTTCATTGATGCCTGTAGACTGTTACAGAAATCAATATTTAATAATTTGCAGCATAATGCATCCTTTTCATAGGCTCAGTTCCAGAGAGTTCACTGCAACAAGTATTTAAACTCTGGTGCCCACAGATCATAATTCAACTACCGCATCACTGGCAAAGTATTTTTAATCAAAAACTGCTCTGCCTAAATATTCAGAAAATCAGCCTATTGTCAAGACAAAAAATGGTCTTTCAGCAATTAATTATGTTTCTTGGCTCGGAGACAAAATACTGCCGATTCATCACCTATTCACATATGACTGTAGATAGAAAACTTGCACTGGACTCCAGATCACTGCAAATCTCACTCCAAATGCAAATATCTCTGAAGTACGACTAAACGCTTGAGACAGGGTTGGCTTAGTGTGAAAGCTTGTATGACAAAACTATCAAGAGACTATTTCATATTTTTATTCAATCGGAAATTGCTTTATTCAACTTGAATTTTGGTAATATGAATACTAGTTATGAATATCTAACAATCACAGGAGAGAAATGGAGAAGTTCCTTCCAAAAAATGCAAAGAAAGGAGTAAACACTCATGAAAAAGTTACACAATTTACATTATCTGTACTAAACCATAACTGGGATTAAGGCTTTAGAGACCTAACCAAGCATCCGATGAAATAAATTACAACACAACCTCATCTCTGCTACCAGTACAAAAGTCCCTTACCAAAAAAACCCAAGCAAACCTTGATAACTGAGAGCCTTGCAGCAGGCAGGCTGCTAGGCAGATGACATTTGGTTTAAAAGAGCACATACTGCCAAAATTGCACTTTCATAGGACCAAGTTTTGAGACCCCTTCATCAAAAGACAGATAAAAATCTTGATATCATAAACATCTCAGGCTGGACAAACACACAATGGTGTAGGTGGACATACTCAGTGCTCCAAAATTCAGTTCCACACTGATTTCTTCCGAGGCAGAGCTGGCTATCCCCTGAAGGCTGAAGCAAAAATAGAGTCCTGAAAACTAGGAAGTCATGCTGGAGTTGTGTGAAGTACAAGCAGCTAAACAGCAAAACCCAACAGACCAATAAGCAGCTCCTAGCCTCAAGGCAAAGAAAGATCTACTCATGTCATTTCTTCATTTCACTGCCTGTGAAATACTGCTGTGGGTTGAGACAGAGCAAGAGAAACACCACAGCTCAACCATCACAAAGTGGGTGGGGATCAGAAAGGCTCCTGGATGACGAAAGTGGATGAGAACTTCTCCCAGTACCAGCTACAAACCCCACAGCAACCTTGACCAAAACACCAGCAGAGATGGGGAATGTCCCTCTGTAGCTCCAGAAGCAGGTATTTCTGTGCCTGCTGAGCATCATCTCTTTCGGAATTGTAATGGTATTTTTCTTGTCATGCAGACTATAAGGGAAAACAGGACTTGGATCTTTTGCAGAAGGTAAAATACATAAAATACAAAACACAGCAGTTTTGGGTGGAGGAGAGCAATTCCAGATGCCTGGATGTGTGCAAAACCTTCAACTCCTGAAACAAAATATGTGAGTTTTCAACTCACTGACACCAGTTTGATACCACCATGGCTTGAACTTCCATTGAGCTATCTCAGTTTTACACTGCTGAGAACAGGGAATCAAACCACTAGTTAAAAACTTAAGTGACAAAGATCATCATTATAAAACTTAATTGCTATTTGTGGAGGGATTTAGAAAACAGCTGTTTAAAATGAAACTGAAAGAAAACAGAATGTAAAGCAAACAAAGTGAGGCATTTGGCATGTAAAAATTGTACCACAGCTTTCACATTGATAGGCAATGAACTGGGATGCACTAACAACGACATTCATTTGCAGACGAACAGGTCAATGAATGGACCACTTTGAATTTTTCCCTGTGGAAATGGCACATGTTAGAACAGGGAAAAAAGATCAGGAAGATGACTACTGAAGTGTGAGTTTTATACTCTAACAGCCAAGATCAAGACATATAAGAACAGAGAAGGTACATGTTTTCTTCCCAAAAGGTACCACTGATTTTGGGTGCCTAACTTGGCATACCTGAAGAGCCAAATTTTCAGGCAGTACTAAGTACCTTTTGCTGAATATATGCTCAGTTAAAGCACATGCAGTAAGCACCAAAAATCACAATTTACTTTAGACATATCTCTCCTGCCAGATGATTTCAAAAGAAAGCACCAAATTGTATCACAGTACTGCCCAACAGCTGTTCATATTGTACTGCCAACCAGAACCCTCATGTAGCTGATGTCAAAAAAGACCATTATTCATCTGCTTTTATTCAGACTGTTTCTGTACACAGAATAAAGCATTATCCATACTCAGGTTTGGGGTTCCCCCCCCCCATATACTTGCCCATTTTCCTGTATTTTTAACAGACCACAAAAATGCACGCAGGTCAACATGAACAAGCAATTTCTAATTTGTGTGTGTGTTAGGACTACTGACTTCAGCAGGGGAACTAACCGTTTAGGTTTTACCCTCTCCCCTTTATCATTCCATCCATCCTTCCCACCAGCTTATTATATCCACTTACTGTGTCCTTCCTTGACATCTTTATCCTGCATTTGGCAGTGAACAAACAAAAACACTACCCTTACACAAAAGCAAAGGAATGCTTTTTTTTAAAAAAAAATAAATTCAGCCTATATCGCAAACACTTACTAAGCCAAGGGCTTGGCTTTTTATTTTTTCCTCCCCTTGAACTTTAGTACTTTCCCTTCAAAATAAAGGGCTATGTTGCACAAGCTGTGCACAAGTGATGCCTTAAACTCCTGTGGGGAATTCCGTATTCTCAACTGCATACACCACAGGCTGCCAGTCCCAAAGGCCACGTAAGGCTCCCCGGCCTCCTTCTCCTGCTCCCTGCGAGAAGAGGGACCCAGAGGCACAAGGGAGGTGCCTTCCTGATGCAGACCTTCCCACAGGTGCCTGCCAGTTCAGGTCCCTGCCACCTTCTTTGCCTACTGGCCCGTAAGGACCAGGTGGTCCCTAACCTAGGACTGGATGAACAGTGACATCCAGGGCTTCCCCAGTTTCTGCTCATCAGAGACAGAGCTGCATGGCTTCACCTGCACTCCCAGGGTACCAGCAGATGTACGTCATGACTAGGACTGGCTTCTACAGCATCCACAGCAACGGAAACCCAACCTCTAAGCACTAACAAATATAAATGTTAAACAAAATTTAGCTCTCACCCAAAGACAGGAAAAACAAACACAAAGAAGGATAGCTTCCACCACTGCAGACAAACAGCACAGAGAATTATCACAAATGTTCATGTTAGTTAAAAAATGAATTTAAAAAGTCATTTGCTATGTGGATTAATCTTAGCTTGCCAACTTGATATGAATACAGTTCCTCCCAGCCTAGCTCTTCTTTGACAAGCCATCAAAGCCTATCATGCATGCAGGTATTTTCACACATTTAAAAAAAACGCATTATTGACTAGAGAAACTACTAATTTGAAGTCTGCTACAGTCTCCCTTATGTCAATTCATTCCTCTTGCTAGTCTCTTAACACACTCCTTTAAATTAAGCGACAAACATTTAAAAAGAACCACAAATACTGAAACCACTTGCAAAGCATGAGTAACAGCTGATTTTATAACTCTATTTCCTTGGCTATTTAAAAAAACAAAAATACCTGCCAGGAGAGCTGAGTTAACATTATGGGCCAGTTGCACAGAAAGTTTAATTTTACAAGGCTATAAAAAAAGCTCTGCCAGTCTCCTCCCAATCTGAGCTGCATTCTCACCTCTAAAAAGCAGAGTTCATCTCAGTTCAGCTTTCCAGCAACAGTTCAGTTGTGACCAAAGCCATTGCAATATATGAATTTAACTAGTTTTCTTCTTTAATTAGCATGAGGCTAGAGAATGCAGTGGTCCCATTTTGCTTGACCTTCTAGACAGGTTAAGTGTCTTTTTGATGCAGTGGTGGATGCAGAACAACAGAGGTCCCAACGAGGGATCACAAGATCATCATAGCTCTGGGGCACTTCAGGATCAGCCTTCACCAGAAGCCATAATTTGGGGACAAGAGAAGAGTGACATGCCTGAAGTCCATTTTGTGTTAGAAGCTAATAACCGATAACTTTTAGATGAAAACAACAGTAAAGACTCCACAAGCAAAGATGCTCTGCACTCTCTAGTGGCTACTGTTGGCTTCAAGGCACAATTCAAGAAATTGGTTATGAGTTTTAAAGCTCCTCACCTTAAAGTTTTTTTCCTGAGATTTAATTTGTTCCTTCAGCACCCAATACCTCGGTTAAGATCCACTGGGCTGGACTGATGAGACCCTTTCAGAGTCCAACACCAAAGAATGGCAGCAAGTAAGCAACTCTCTCTTTGAAGCCTCCTACCAAGGAAAGTTAAGAGGCAGCATGACCAGGTTATTTTGATATGACTATGGAGACAAGACAGACTTCACACCACGCGTGCCCCTGCACATCAGCCTCAGCTGACAAATGTGAATTTCATTATTCAGCTTACAGACAACAGATATGAAGTTGGCACCACCTTTTCCGTAGCACCATATGGGACCACAGAGCCTGCCTGGCCTCCCTGTGCTGGCCCCAAAGCATCACCTGAGCTGGGGCAGCTTCCTCCCGCCGCTGGATTTCTTAGCACTTCCACCAAAAACAAAAATCCAATGCCAACTGATGACAAAGCACCTCAGACTTATCTCTCCAGCTTATTAATTCCAGCTGCATTGTCTCAGGTGAAATTATATTATAGTATATCACTGTCATTGTCACTGTCACAGCATTCAAATTATGTGAAGTACAGCATAAAACAAGCAAAAGCACAAGAGCAGCAGTGAAACTCAGTATCATCTTATCAGTTTTCCTGTCACTGGCAATCACAACCAAGTGTTCGTATCAGTCAATCCACATAATGCAGTTCCTACTTCAGTGCAGTATGCATCTACCATGGTTTAGATTTCTTCCTTTCTTAGGGTGTAGGAGACTAAGATGTTGCTGCTACATAGTCCAACAATTTACGGGGGTCCGTGATGAACCACTGCATCATTTTTCAAGGACCAAGAACTCTACATGCTTGGTCAATAAAATGTACAAAGTAATAACTCATCCGCAAAAAATGGTGATGGCACCTCTAGAACTGCAGCAATATTAACTCCTCTTTTTTTTTTATGGATAAATTTAGCTGAAGGTAATATTAGTGACAAATTGCAGCCTGGGGAAATTTTCAGATCAAGGTAATAATGCCATGAGGTAGAATGATTTGCTTTAGCATTGCTATATAATGCTGTCAGTTCTTCCAATGGGACACTAATTGCAGCCAGAGGCCACCTTGCTTAAAAAAATACCTGAAGAAATATTTTAGCACTAAAACTGTCTGGAGTAATAAAAAAATAAAGCATCCTTCCCAAGAAGGGGCACTGGGAAAGTAAAATTGGGTACAGAGTTCAACAACTAAATGATTCATGGCTGGGTGACAAGCTAGCGCTTGTCAGCTGAAGAAGCTGGTCTCGTGCTAACACCGTCAGCTGCCCAGCAGACTCACAAGGATGGGAAGGGACCTCTGGAGGTCCCTAATCCAACCTCCTGCTGAAAGCAAGGTGCTCAGGGATCTGTCCAGCAAGTCCTGAACAACAACAACAGCGATGCCACCCCTTCTCCAGATCTGTTTCCAGAGCTTGACCACCCTTCATGGCCATTTTTTCCCCTTATATTTGGCCAGAATTACTCACGTTCCAACTTGTGTCTGTTGCCCCTTCTCCTGTTGTAGTACACCTCTGAAGAGAGCCTGCTCCATGCTCCAGCTCTGACCACTTCAATGGCCTTACTGGACTTGCTCCTGTATGCCATTGTCCTTGTGGTGGGGAGCCCACACCAGGCACCTAGCACTCGGTCCCACGAGCGCTGAGCAGAGGAACAGGATCCCTCCCTTTGCCCCACCAGCTTTACTCCTGCTAACACAGCCCAGGATGCAGTCAGCCTTTGCTGCCTGGGCACACTGCTGGCTCCTGGGCAACCTGTTGCCCACCTGGACCCCCAAGGTATTGGGTTCAGGGCAGGTTTTGGTTTTGTTTGTTAGGATTTTTTGCAAAGCTGCTTATTAAGCAGTCAGCTCCCAGCCTGTTCCATCCCAAGGGGTTATTCCATCCCAGATGCAGGCCTTTGCACCAGCCTTTACTGAGCTTCCTGAGGCTTCTCTTGGCTCATTTCTGCAGCCTCAGTCCCCCTGAACAGCAGCACTACCCTCCACTGTTATGCCCAATGTGGTACTGTCCACGCACTTGCTGGTGGTGTGCTCCACCCCATCATTTAAGCCATGAATAAGACTTTAAGCAGTACTGCCCCAAAAGCTGATCCCAGAGAGCTACAACAACAACCAGGCACCAATTCGAGTTCAGTGGCCCAAAACATTTTCCTCTGGCACTGCCACCCACTTACCCAGCCCACCTCTAACCAACTTGGCTACAAGGATATTCCTTTAGTGATACAAATGCAGGCACATTCTCTGACCCTGTGTGCCTTTCTCAAAGCTCTTTAATTACACATTTCTGGCTCCTTCTGGGATGGGATACTCCACACTACTTTGAAAGGGAATGACCAGCAGGATCCGAGGGGACTGCGGAGGTGGAAAGTGCCTGACCCAGAGCAGGCAGAACTAAACCAGCCAGTAACAGCAGCCATCAGATGAGCAGAAAACAGCTTGACACTGCAGTTGCAGGGAAGGAGAAACAGAGGAGACTGTTTTATCATATTCATTGATATTTAAAGCAGTTTAGCTCCTGCAGAAGCTTCTTTCTTTCTGTCTACAGCATGAGGAAGAGTCACTCCATGCATTTCTACCCTCTCCAGTCTTCCTAAATTAACTCCCGCACAGGTACCCACATTCATCCCTTCTCCTGCCATCGACCCCAAACTTCCCCCCTGACCTCCAGCTGCTTCTTGGCTCTGGATAGTCCTTGTCAATCTTCCAGATAGGATCTGGAAGATCTGCTGCTTCCAAAAGGGGGTAAAACCTCCAGCAGCAGCACAGTAGGCATGACTAGGGAAGTTAGGAGAGGAGTTCCTCACCCAAGGCAACTGGTCCACTGTCTGCCCCAACAGGAGATCACACAAAGCATCCAAAGGCAAGTAATTATTTTTTTTTCCTCCAAAGACATCCTTTCTAAAATTGACTCAAATCTGCCTTAGAAATACTAATATACATTATCTTGCACAATTTGATTGCTCTTGCTTCTACAGTGCACAGCTGGCTGGAGCCTTTCACTTTCTCCGTAAAGATAAGGAACTCTGCTACAAGTAGAGACAGTCTAAAAGTAGCTTTGAAGCCATCTGACCTCTGTAATACTTCCTGATTTTACACTGGTAACAAGGGTTGCATCTGCTCTGCCTCATTTTTGCAAATGAGTACCTGATCCAATGTTTCCAACAGGTTTTAATAACTACTATAGCAAACCATGTTTTACATGATAAATGTCAGCAAATGAAGTGAAAACCAATCGCCTAAGGTATTTCAGAAGGAAAACGACATGGCAGCCTACCTCTCCTTTTGTAGAGCAAATCATTAAAAAAAAGCAGGAATCAAATCTTTTGTTCCTGCCACACAGCACAGGGTGGGCAGCACATGCTGTCACTGACAGTTTCTTTGTTTTCTTAGTGCTTATTCTTTCCTTGCAATGAAATGTGAAAAGGAAAAATGATATCTGAATCACAGGGTTTTTTTATCTCATTTTTAAATTCTTTGCTCAGTAACCACTCTCCTACTCTACAGGAAAAGCATAGCAACCACCAAATCACCACCAAATCAAATTGTACAAAGACAGTACAATTACTGGACCAGTAGTGGGTAACGAGGGGTTCCCACGTACACAGCCAGAAGAAACAAAATCAACAGCTTTTTCCAATTTCAGTAACCTTAAAACCAACAGAGCCTTCTCCCAGAAAAACAACAAGTGGGAAGTATTCTGCATGTTAAAGGTGATCTAGGCAGTCCTGCTAAGAGGACCAAAACACTTTAACGTATCATGCTGAACATCCTCACATACAAGGAAAATGTGGGTTTCCCAGTACAGCTCATCATCCCTGCAGGCTCTGAAACTCTACCCACCCCAGTACAGCAGATTTCACTGCGCACAGCACTGCAGCAGGCACTCTGCTCCTGACACTACACCACCAAAAGACCAAAGTAGAGATTTCTACAGAGAAAGAATGAATCTTTTAAGCAACATAACCCATGGGGATTTAAGGCCAGTTCTTGCTCCGCTGTTCTGCTTACTGATACCTGGGCACCAAGGGGAAAGCAGGAGTCTCGGACAGGGTCAGGAAACCAGCTCAGACCAGCCAAATATCACTGACATGCTCTTGACCCTGCTCATCATACAGCAACACCAAGACTGTATTTTGTTTGAGCCTGCAGACAACCTTCATATTAAATCCTTTTAGCCTCCACTCTTTCTTATTTGAACGACCACCATCAAAAATAGATTACTCAGGATCATTCAGCTCCCTCGAGCTTTGTGTGAGCCTCCAGGCCTCCTGCATTTAGGTGCTGGAGCTCCATATATAATTCAGTATGTTATCAGATCTGTTCTCTTCTGCAATATTAATGTCAGCTCCCATGTTAGTTCTCACCAATCTGACTACCATGCATGTAAAATGTCTTAAGTAACTGGCTGGAACAATAACACAAAACATTAAGTAATTTAACAGGGGCTGGGGGGGGAAGCATTTGACTGTCAGTGTTATTCAGAGCTCATAGCAGTAAGTATGTTTTACACTTCTAATGCACAATCCAGCAAGATAAGTGCTAAGGTTGGAAACTGAAGTATTTGACGTTTAAAAGTGACTGAATTCAAGCTGCCTAAACAACACTAATTTGACCATCCCAAGTGTATAAACTAGAATTATGTGACCAAAATATTTCCCTTCATAATCTGCCTCACCAAGGACACAGAATGACTGTGCTCAGTCCAGAAGCTATTCCTTTTCCTTTTAAATTGCATATTATTCTGTCTGTTCTTCAGAGGGAAGCCATGGACTTATTTGCCATACATCATTCAAATCTCATTTTGAAGACAGAATTTTTATCTTCCACATAAACAAGTTATCTTTCCTAATGACCCATGTGAGATGAGATGATAGTATTATTGTCATTTTACAAATGGGAAATGAAAGCAAAGAGATTAAAGTAAAATGTTTCCATTTCTTTTGGATGCCTTACCTGAATCTTCTGAGACTGGATTTTTCAGATCATGGATACCCAGTGCAACGCAACAACTTGCAGAGATGCTTGAGGTAGTTTTCACCAAGTTAGTTCCTGAGCCAACATAGCCATGGCACACCGCCTCAGCTCATCAGCTCTAGCAGAAGAAACTAGGCAGATGGCCTAGGCTGCATTAACACGCACCACTCTACTGACTAGGATCCAGCCTAATACTTCAGCAGAGCAGTCAGTGTGCTGCAAGGACCTACTACACCATCTGGGGTTATAGCTAGCATTACTAGGTGATGCTGTCTGCACTGCTGAAACTCTTGAGGGGCTCCAAGCAGAGGTCCCACCAAGTTCAGTAGCAGCTAGGAACACTCATCATGTCCAGAAATCAGATCTCTGAGCATCAAATTTGACACATAAAAAATGTGATCAGCAGTCCACCATGCAGTCTAGTTTAAGTAACTTGCCACAGTGAACGTGAGAACCCAAAGGCACAGAAGTATTGCAGCTCTCCAGGACAAAGATCTGCTGCCTCAGCACTTAGGGCTTCCTTCCTCTTCCAATGATTCTCCCACTCTTACTACTACTTCTTCACCTTCATGAATCACTTTCTTCACCACAGCTCTGACTCAAGAAACAAGGCACTCTGCTCTCTGAACAACGCAACAGCTCTGGGATAAAATATCCTAATAAACATACATTACACCACAACATCACACTCCAATTTAGACTTAATATCTTTGATGTTGCAGGAGGAATATTACCTTTCTGAAAAGATACACAATGGATATCTCTGATGTACATCTGCAAGATCATAACTTCTAGAGATACTAGACACGCTTCAGACTCTTGGGTCAATAAACTAAATAGCAGCAACAGTAGGTTGTCCACTCAGACCATCACTGGAGGGGTATGACATTTGCCTGCAAGTAGAGAATTTCTCAGAGCAAGGAGCAAAATAGTGATTTGAGTCCTTAGACAGACTCATCTTCCCTGTTCAGAGCTCCACCCTAACTCTCCTCCCCAGTCCTGCCTCCCATATTCAGCCCTTCCTGCCACAGCCATTCTTCAGTGCCTCAGTCTCTTTTCACCCAGACAGTCTGAATTTTCACACCAGAGACACCTTGCCTCCCCAATGTCCTCATGCAGGCCTCTTGTCCAGGGGTTTCTTCCAGCTCCTGCCTTCACTGAACAACAGCCAGAGCAAAGAGGCTCTTCACTGTCCATCCTATGCCCTTCCTCTGCCTGTCCAGAACCCTACTTCTGCTCCCAGCCTAACACAGTCAGTCCATGTTCCCTGTGTTCTTCAACGAATAATGTTAGAATGGCTTAGTAAAAGGAAATTAAACCTGGGAAGAGAGGAAAACCTGAATACTTTAAAAGGGCAAAGCATTTGCAATTTTCATTCAAAGTGCTGTGGCAAGCATAATTATGCAAATTCAAAAAACTTGTCATAATTGACCTTTTCAAAACATGTGTGTCCACGAACATACAATTCATTGTTGAACCCTGAAATTTATTAAAGGTCAGTAGTTCTAGAACTTCTTCTCATTTCATCATTAAAGAACTTCAGATGCACCCAGTAGCAACCAATGAAAACCAAACTTGCTTAAAAACAGGTAAAAATTTTGATGCATTGGGTTAGAAAAATCTGTTCCTTTAAAAAGTTCTGTAAAAGGAAAAGAAAAATACAGAATCGATCAGTTTACTTGCTGTTCTGAAAATTCAGCAATGCCAGAATCCAAGGACTCTGGTCATCTGATGCCCTGTGAGCAGATTTAGTAAATGGTCAGGAGTCACTACTGACTCAAACTGAGTATATTCTGGCAGTGTGAAGTCTCAAATCTCATTGTGTTTAGATCCTTTGGAGCTGGCCACTTCTTCTGCCCCATTGCTCCAAAAACTGTGTCACAGACCTCTGTATTACTTTAGGGAAGATCGTTCTTCAACTCTCCAATCTCCTTCACAGCAACACAGTCTTCTTTTCACCTTGAAAATTGGTTCATGCTACAATCCTTCAGTGAAGAGATCACACAAAGCCTGGCATAACACCTAGTAAAATGAAAATTTCTGTGGAGTCAAGACTGGCCAAGGAGGGATTTCAGATGGAACATGCACAGGAAAAAATACCCAACCAAACCCCCCCACATTTTCACCAATATTCACAAGCTCTGAGGCAATTACTCTTGAACTTTATGATGTATCATTTCTTATGCAAGGTCCACTTGAGAAATTTTTTTCCTTTCAAGAAACTGAAACACGATGACAAATAGGCAAAGCTGTCCTTAATAAGAACAGTAGTTACAACATGAAATACTGATCCTGTTCCATCACAGAAATGACAGAACTATGGCTTTTACCAAGGGAATGAAGTAACAAATGTATAAAAATTGAGGGCCAGCTCAAACAGAATTAGTTGTCAGAACATCACAGAAGATAATGAATCTATGACAACTTATACCATTGAAGGCAGCTTGTCCTTGAAGCTCAAGGTCATTTTTTTAGAAAAGAACAGATCTTTTTTCTGGTATTTGCATGCAGCACAAGCCTTCGCTTCCTGAATTAATCTTCTACACAGCAGCATCACAGACTATAGCATAAATGAGATTTTTTTTCCATTGGTATCTACACTGAGAAATGTGTTGGTTCAACTGCTTCTTGCACAGCAGATGGAAGGACATCAGAAAATATCAGATGGTCCCCTAGCAGGCTCTTTGAAACTCAAATAAGGTTACATACCCTTCACCCCACCATACAAGACCATAACAGGGTTGATTACAGAAATACAAAATACTAGCACAGGTCTGTGTCAAATCAGTAACGTGACACAGTGTCGGGCTTAGCAGCAGGGTTTTAACTGTTTATTTTCATTTAGCATCTGCCTGCAGCATCTGTCACCCCCGGGAACGTTCCATGAAGTCCCAAACAACCAGCACAAGGGCACCAAATATAGCCTGGCAACAGCTGGAATTATCCGGCCATAGTTAAACCACTTTCATCCAAGACAGTCAGCAACTTCGGCTCCATTTCTGGAGATAATATAATACCATAGGAATTATTCAGTAACCAGCTGAATAACTTGTATTAAGACTTCATTTTTGTTTGACGTATGTTCCAGGAAGCGGTGCTGTCACTTGGACTGAAATGGACCAAAAAAACTCTTCACATTTTTGGTGTTTGTGCACTGAACATACTGGTTGATATTACCATTTTAGCATGCCTACGCAGATAAAATACTTGCAGATCAGGAGGGCTTTACACAAGTGCGCAAGCCCACATGAGCATGCACATGACGCAAAGTGAAGACTGAAATTTCATGCAAAGTAACTAGTAAATGCACATTTAACATATTTGAAAATTCAAATCCTATCAGTTCCTAATGCTTCCAATCTGAATATACTTGTTCTGAAAAGAACAGAAGCTTTTTAGTGCTTTGCATGAATTCAAACCACGGGCTATTACTCATAGAGAATAAACCTGTTGTGTCACCCATCTGTAACGGCCATCTGGGACAGATGTTTTAAATGGAAACTCATGAGATATAGGGTCCACAATCAACTTATCTTACAACTTGATCATTTACCCCTTGAATGTCCCAGTAAGAAGTTATGGAGTCCTGACTGACTGAAGGAAGCAATACACAGACTGTACACTGGCTCTTCCCTCCCTGATAAATGAACAGTCCAGAAAGCGGATCAATGCTATGCCCATACCATCCTATCCCATCCCACACAATCCCTGCTGCTTGGAGAGCTAAAGCTCACCTGAAGATTTTATGGACATGGAATTGATCATACATTATGTACGCTAGGTCAGACAGACTATTTGTTTGCTTCTATTTGCTTGCTGTCAAGGACCTCAGTTCCTTAAGCCCCTTTAAAATGTGTTAATGATCAACAAGTATAAATATTTTTCACAAAATTCCGAAACAATGTTATTAGCTATTCACATCCAAATTCCACAGATTTTTTTCCACATCCATCTGGCAGACAGCTGCATTATTTATTTGCTGTAACACTCAGTAAATTGATCTACTGGCATTTAAAGGTGTCATCTTTACTCATTACAATTTCAATGATCTCTCCAGCACTGCCAGCCACCATTATACCAATGACCCGAGTTCTGACTACAACTTTTAATCTCTGCTAATCACAAAACCTGCAAGACTGAATTACACATATGAAGTAGTATATGAAGACGCAGAAGAAACCGAATGACTAGGCTGTTTTGCTTCAAAAGTTCATTGATCTCTATATGGTAACAATTTGATGAGAAAGATAATTTAGTGACTTTTAAGTGCAACATACATTTTTTTCAAGCTCAAGGTAAAACATTAGAACCAATGACGCTGCAATGTAGAATTAAGGTAAATGGATTTCACAGACAAGCATGGGATTATATTCTATTATACTCACAATAATGAAAAACTACCTAGTTGGTCATATGTCAAAACCACTGCCCTCACAGTCAAAGGAGGAATGTGACCACATCTTCAGAGACAGACCGTACTGCTCTGGAAAGTTTGGGGCAGGCGCTGCTTACCCTCAGCCACATCTTCTGCACATTCTCTCCAATACACCTCAAAACTATTCTAGCCAGAGTGCCAGATTCCAGAACTCCATCTCTGCCCTGAAGTATTTCAGACTGGCAAGTAACAGCAGCCCGCCAGACCAATTGACTAGGGGAACCATTTAAAAATGAGCAGCCCCGAAAACAGCTTGGAAAACGTACCACAACGCAAGACATTCAAGACACTCTAGACTATGTTCTAGCACACTGATACATGCAAGAGGTTTTCAAGAAAAGACACAATGAACATCCAAACTCCCGAGCAATGCACAGGCTGTTGCACACTGTCGCGCTGTAATCATCCCCAATTTACAGGCTCTAGCATGGCCTTGCAGTCAAATGGCAACACCTGACTGACGTGTTTCTGCTGAGAAAATGACCATCAGTGTATTTCTCATGCAACACACTGCAAGCCAGGGAGTACTCAAAAACACATGACAGCATCTTGGGAAAGAAAGGACATACATGTAGATGTCAAGAGCTAACACGAGCATGCACATGTACTTCAACTGGAAACTGAACACCAGCTGAAATGTCACCACCTATTCACTGACACCCTGGGCGGCACAGGAACTAAACACGATGGTGACCTGCAGCTCACAGCCACACACATTATATATAACCACAGCCAAGCCAACCACAGGAAAAGTTGGAATTTTGATCATGCCTCACTAGAGAAAAATATAATTAAAACTATTACGCTTGGAAAACTTCCAGCTCTATGAATCTGACAAAGACGTTTATGATGATAAAAGAATAATAATGTCCAGTAAAATCCCTGTACATAAAAGCAATAAAAGATTTTTATAGTCAGAAAATCAAGGGAAGAACATTTTAAAGAAGTTAACGTGCAACTTCTAGAGAAAAGGAGTAGCATAACTTTTCCATTTCATAAACTGAAGTTTAACTTCACAGCTATCTGTATCCTATCACACTTCTCCCATCAGACTAAACATCTCGTTTTATTACGGATCACAGCAACTTATCTTGTTGGATATTTTTTGATGAAAATGAACTCTAAGCTTCAATAAAAACAGCCCAAAGTCCTCTCTGTGAGAGCTAATTTTTGACACTTCAATCCACTTCACATTTCTATCCTTTGAAGGGTGCCTAACATGAGAAGGAATTCCTAAAACCATCCAATAACAGGGGTGCATTACAGTAAAACATACTGACAAGCTTGCTCTTTCTATTGATCCATGTAGCAGGTTGTTATCTGAGGGAACATTAACAGAAATGTCACATTACTTAAAGAGAAAAAAATTATTTCACAGTTTTTGGAAAAAACATTTGGCAGAGTGCTGCCATCTGCACCAATATTTGAAAACCAAGCTATTCAAATATGCATAATTTACTTAATCTTATCAAGATATTTGAAAATTAGATGCTTTTTATTACATTTTCCAAAGAAGCATCACTTTGCATATTGAGTATTATATCCATCTGGAAAACTGACACTTGAAACAGCCTTGCCTTTTCAAGTCCATACCACCTTGTTGTATAAGGCTTTTCATACACACTGAGTGTATGACTTCTGGAAGCTGCTTTTGGGAAATAAGGGTAAAGGGAGACAGAAACTACAAAGATTGCTCAAATGATGGCAATAAGAATTTTAAATCTTTCAAAAATATGTATATTGAAGTGTTGTGATGATTTCCTGCAATTTTTCCCTGTTTATTTTAGAATCGGGCACAAGAGAGCAGCTTAGAGGAACCCCTTTTCTTGAACAGGTTTGAGAACTTCAAGAACTTCACAGCTGATTATGCTGCCAAACAATTCCAATTCTGGACCAGTCCAAGCAGTTAAGTGACCTGAGAAAAGAATTTCAAACACACATACACTGCAGTTTGTTTGGGGTTGTACCTGTTAGAGCCCAGAAACCAGAGATGGTGACTGTGGCCACTCATTTATTTGCGGAAAACATCTTCTGCCACCCTGCCTCCGTCCCTCTCAGTGATCACCCTTGAAGAGGTGCCCTTTGTTTCATGCATTTGCTGTTTAAGCCTGGGAAAGGTGGAATGAAGACACCACAGATTTTAACTAAGCCACACAGCTGCCCACTAAACCTTCTAGACGATAGTGCTTTTACCTAACCACAATGTTCAAAATACAAAAAGATTCTTTCCATTTTATCTTGAGCCTCCACTGAAAAGCACACACCTGAAGCAGACATCCAGCAAAGGGAGCAGCATGCAAGAAACAAAACTCCTGGAACGATTCATTAACAGCAGACTCAAAACCAAACCGACTTCAAGAGTATTGTTTTGCTTTACTGTAACAGACCAGTGTCATACTCAGGGTAAGGCTTTGGAAAAAGGTGGTTGCAGAGTCCTTCTACACAGCCTAGCAGTTTCTAGTACCAGCCCATCAGACCTTTCTAGACATTTGCTAAGCTCTGGAAGACTCTCAAGTACAGGCTTCAGAGGTCTGTGCTGCTGTGTGCTCTGAGCTGCTGAGCAAACCATAGGAGGGGGACTGTGAAGCAGAAATGGAAAAGAAATCTCAAGCTGACTTAGCCATTTACTCTAGAAAAAACGTAATTTCCCAAGAAAACGTTCTAAACAGCTGAACGTGAACCATTCATCCAAGGAATACTCAGTAATGAAAGATTAACATCCGCTTTACTTTAGGGAGTTTGAACATAAGACTGTCTCCCACCTTGAAATCTACTTTTCTGAATTTCTTTGTGCATGGTATTTACAATGGCCAGTTCTGTTAAGGCGGCAGCAGAAAGAATATCTTTGAGTAAACAGATTTGGACAGATAGCAGAAATTTGCCAAATACCAATTTGGTTAGGGACGAGCTTAAAACCTCAATTTTGTTTCATTTTCACATAGAACGAACTTTGTTACAAAGTGATAGGTAAAACAAATGTATTACATTGTAT
This sequence comes from Falco rusticolus, assembly GCF_015220075.1. NCBI lineage: Eukaryota > Metazoa > Chordata > Aves > Falconiformes > Falconidae > Falco > Falco rusticolus. Next base: position 26,030,806 of record NC_051197.1, read on the forward strand.
TAAAACAAGTGAATTGTACTACTTCAAGTAATAAACTGAAACATTATAATGGGTATTTGAGAGCAGCAGGAATATATACCTAAGGGTAACAGACTACACTAGGAAAAATGATTCTGTCCTAGAAGGTTCTGTCTGAACACACAGAGAAATACTTTTTTACTGTGAGGATGACTGAGCATGGAGCAGGTCACCCAGAGAAGCTGTGGAGTCTCCATCCTTGAAAATATTCAAAAGCCATCTAGACATGGGCATGGGCAGCCTGTTCTGGGTAGATCCCTGCCCACTTCAACCATTCTGTGCCTCTAAAATATTTCCAAAACAAAGCCCCTTACTACCATCCAAGAAGGCAGTCAACTCAGGAATCATCAGGTGTGCTTTGGCTCTCCAGGAGAGATAAACCAGATCTCTCCATGTTCTCACTGGCAGTCCACTCAGGCAAGGTCACAGGCAGATACTCTGCCTGACTGGCCCAGATGCGGTTACTGGTAGTATAAAAGAGCAGTCAGCCAGATGATCTAGAATGTTTTATTCTGCGAGTCTTTTCCTCAGTGGCAGTTTCAGTTAGGTCTCTTCCGACTCCCTCTCTACCAGTTTTTACACAACTTAGCCTAATACCTTTGGGCCTGTGTTACATCGAACTAGAAGAAACCATTTGGTGAATACAAGTTATAAGAGAGGAAACTGGCAATCCAATATATAAGCCCTTCTGTTTGGAAACCAAGTTTAAAACACGTTACAAGGAGTGCAGTCTTTTGCTGAACAGTGTTTGTGTAAAGCATTATAAGCACATCCAAGAATTACAGGAGAAGCATTACCTGCTTGTAGTTCTCCGGTTGCCTAACAAGATCCGTTTCTGTGACAGAAAGATGTCCAAGGATCTGGTCTGTATGGGAGCCACTGGTGAATAAATGGATCTGGAATAGATTAATTTAAAAGATATTTGTCAGTACAAGGCCCAGATCATTAGCAACATCATTAACTACCATTTAATGGCTGCATGGATTGGAACAGTGATGTGAACCAGTGGTTACAAGCCCATTCCCAATGGACAAGTTCAAACGTAACTACTACCACCAACACAACAATAGACCTTTTCAAAACAGCCTGCAGCAAATTATGATCATGCACCTCAATCATCTCACAAAATGGTCCATCTGGTATTGTTACCAGAAACACATGCAAGAATTGCTACTGCTGCTGCCACAGTAAAATGGAAAGACTTCTCTCTTCATCCTGCCTTGAAGTCTTTTTCCTTACACTACACATGCTCTTGTGCATAGCATGAAAGGAGAAACCATTTACACAGATAGCAAGTGTCTTAACAGAGGTGAAGGATACTCTCAAAATAATTTTTTATTTCTTCCTCTAAAGCAGAAAATACTACCTAGTTACAGTAAGTTTCTCTTTTCGTGCTATATATTGTCGGCTTTTGCTTACTGGGACCTTGTCCCAGCTGCACTAGTGACGGTATCATCAATTATTTGACGAAAAAGCTTCCCAAGTTAGTCAAGGGAACAATAAAAAGCAATTCCTCCTATTCAGAGCTGATCCCTTTGTTACTGTAATAACTGCAGCTGCCAAACAAGATAGCAGTGCACATTTGTCAGACAATCACTCATATTTCATTAATATTTCTGCCAGAAGACAGAGAGTGTTTCCTGCTTTTCTTCCTTTATTCTAATATGAACTTTATCATACACTTGGGTATTGACAACTATTTTAAAGTTGACAGGCACTGGGTAATTATCAACCCGTCCCTGAAACTTCAGAATATTTTAGCGTTCCTTTGCCAAAACTCATTTCTGGTGACAACCATCTGTCACATGTGCAGAGCTATGTGAGTTTAAAAATAAAAGAGCACCTCCCGACACAATGTTCTTCCTTTCTACTTGCCACTCCTCTCCCTGCTGCACTCTTGTGTAACTCTGTCTGCCAAATCTTTGGGCCTCCAGCACAAGGACTGAATTTCAGCCCTTCTTCAAAAGTATGTGGCAGCAGCATCACTGGCTAAAGCCCAAAACAAATACTCTAAAGCTGTAACAACAGAGCAATAAAATGTTCCCCTGAGACCAGACTAGATGAACACTGGAATAATCCAGTATTTGTATTTTTACAATCTGTTAGTGATAACCACAACATACTGAAGATGAAGCTAGACTTAGAGAGAGAAACAGTATCAAGGTAAAAGAAGCAGGTGAGAGGGTGAGACAGAGCGGGTGTATATGCTTCACCGCACTGGAACGGTCTGAGGTGGAGGCAGGTCTGATTAACCTTACACTAACCTTTGCATGAGAGTACAAGCACAGCCCCCCACCGAGCGCCCCTTCTGGGGAGTTTCCCATACCAATTCCTAAATGCCCTTGAGCTTAGACACCCCGCAGAGAGATCAGCTTGTTTAATTCACCTAAGAGAAGATGAAAAGGGGGCTTTGTTCATACATCACACACACACTTGCACAGTGAGGAGAAACCACTGTATTACAAAATGCACTATTGAGATCTAATGGCAAGTGCACTTTAGGAAAACCCAAAGATTTTCAAACCAAATATCTCAAGATATAATTAACCAATGCAGTAATTTACAGAATAACATGGTAGATTCTTCACACCAAGATACAGATGCGCCTAACAATTATGGTTAATTCACCCAAATTACTGACAACAAGGTAATTGCTCTGCACCAGCCTCTGCCCACTGTTACTCAGAGATCAAGACTTTGTCCCTTTACTCTTTTACTTCAGCATCAGATATATAGATACAACCCGTCCAATCCATTGTAACACATTTTATTTTATATAGTTTACCTTCAGAGGCACAAGAAACCACTTTGTTCATAGGAGGTATTTCCCAGTGCTGCTCTGCATTCTTACTGACAGAACACGACTCTTGCTCTTACAGTTTCCAAGCATATTACAAACATTATTGTCATTTTACCATGATCTGATAATGCCAATTATGTTAAACTCCTTTACCTTCAAGAGCTTCATTTAATACCATTTCATTCCTACAAATCTATACACATAGTCCACAATCAGATGTTCACCTGCATAACAAAGTTTACCTTTGAACCTGATCTAAATCCCCCATTTCAGGTACAATTTCTGTCCTAGACTTAGAGTGGATGGAGGATAAGTGAATATACCCATAGGAAATCCATTGGTTTTGCTTACTTTTTCTTTCCACTTGCTGACTGTGGCACAGTGCATTTAACAGACCCAAAAGACAATGCCAGTTTTAAACTATTCAGGGGTCTCTACCTGTTTTTCTGAAACTATGCAAGGCTTCTCATTCAGACTTTTTAAGGCAAAGCAGTAATTCAAAGCCTAACTATAAACAGCTGCTCTCCCCTATGAATTCACGAGGGATCAAAAACCAGGCAGACAGATATTCCTCTGGCACTTGACAAAAAGAGGAAGAAATAGAACACAAAGAACCAAGAGGCATGCCTTAACACAGTACTTTATACTTCATGCTTCCATATATTTGAAGGTATATCAGGTAAATATGTACCACTGAGAATTTTGAGAGAATTATGATGGTATTACTATATCAGACTTTCAAAGCAGGCCAACCTGTCCACATTGAGAAGCCACTATAATGTTATTCAACAGCTCATAGCCTCAGGCTGCAAAATTCCTTAGCAACAGAGAGGTTAAGATTTCCCTGAGGAAGTAGTCTTCCTACAGCAGGTCATGTGTGACTGTAAGCTTCAACGTGCCTTCTGGGAGCTGAAGTCACTGAAAAGCAGCTCATCAGAAGAGCTAGCAAAGAGGAACAGCCAGTCAGACCACCTAACAAGCAATTCCCAACACATGACTGGCTGTAGCTCCAGGGAGGCTTCCTTCTTTAGCAACCTGCAATGGTTACTGCAGAACTTCATACCATCAACCTTAGGTGGCTGCGGGCAGGACAGAGTAGTTGAAAGCCCCAGCAATCAGTTTCAGTTATCATTTATGTACTTTAGAGAAAGAACAGCCATTTCTTTTTGCCTGTTTCCCCCTCATATCTCCCTCCTACTGCTCCCTTACCCTTTCTTCAGGCAGTACAGTACTATTTCATTAAGACACGAGTCACCACTTCCAAACTGAAAGTACATGTCCCTGATCACCCAAGCGATTCAGAATTGTTTCACAAAATCACAGAAACGGAAAAGACCTTTGGAGGTGTTCAGTCCTACCTCCTGCTCTGACAAGGCCTACTGCCAACATCAGTTTGTGGCTTCGTGTGTGTGAGCCTTGGAAGCCTCCAAGGGTGAAGACCATTCAGGATCTCTGGTGACCAACTCCACCACTGTCCATCATCGCAAAGCAGCTTCTTTAATATGCTTGAACCTGCCAAGCTATAATCAGTGGCCCTTTCCCCTTGTCTTCTGGTACTGTTAAGACGACCATGGATACATCTTTGTAACTACCATCCTCATAAACTACCCAAATAGCTGAAGGCAGGTAATTAGATGACCTCCCTCTCCCTCAGCCTCCTCTCCACCAGAGCAAGCAAGCCCAACTCCCTCAACCTCTTCTTGGAGGTCATACCAACTTAGCTAGTCTTTGACTATCTTGGTAGCCTCTTACTGGATCCTCTATGTACAATTCTTTCTTCCTGTAGCAATATCCATACTGGAAAAAAAAACCCGAAAAACATACAGAGTGGAAAAGCAGTCATCTTCTGAATGAGAACATATTTTCCAAGTGTGATGTGTTTTTCTCAGAAAGCCCCAAATAGAGAATATGGTATTTTAAAGCCTGTGTGAGTCACAGAATGAAATCTGTGGAAGTGTCGCCACTACTTGGCAAAAATTACAGCTCGTGATCACCAGTAAATAAGACTGTTCCACAGTTGAGATACATAACCCGTTAAGTTATTAAACAGAGCAAGCAAAAGCCATAATTATAATTTTGTGGAGAAAGCCCTCCATAAACCTGCCAGGATAATTAAAAAAACACAACACTTATTAGCCTTTTGCATATTGTGTTCGTGGTTTATATGAGAAAAGCAGCACTTCATATAGAGGTCATATTGGGTCAGCTCAGTCTTCTAATAGACTAGTTTCAAAGTTTTAAATTAATGCAGTAGCACAGAAAGTTTCTCTATAAAGAGTCAGGAAATATCAATTATTGTTTATGCAGCTGTTAAATTGTAGAAGCATGTTATATTTTGTGTTACTATAAACGTTAACATTACTGTGGCACTGTAATGAAGTCCCTTCCAAAGTCACTTTTACCTTTCAATTTTCCTGCTTTTAATTCTGACTGAAATATAAATCAGAGCACTGCACTTTATTACAGCTCTGAACAGAACTCCCACAGCTGCACATACATATTTGAGCATGCATAATATCAGTGTGCAAACACACATGGAGGAGGTGGGCTCCAATCTATTCTCTTATGTATACGTCCATGATGGCAGCCCTCTACATACACTGCAGAACTTAGTCTGATCACAAGAATCATCACCAGCACTGCTTACACTTTCAATTTAGTCCAGTGATGACTGCTGGGAAAGGCAATAACGGCAGCTTTGGGAAACTGGATGAACAGAGAAACATTCTCCCTCCTGCTTATTTTTCCAGATTCCGGAAATTGTGGTCCAGGGAGTCACAGCATAACTAACCTGCCTCATATTGATCTGACTGTAACAGTCCTAATTAGCAAACATTTTTCCTTGGACAACCACAGGGAGGAAAAAGGTCCAAGTTCATTTCAAAGTACAATCTCCGTAGGAGGCCGCCATATCTCCTGTCATCCAGTTTAGCATGCTGCCCAGTCAGCACATCCCTTCATCATTTCCATGCCTGACCTGGACCATTGAGAGTATCTATGTCTGTACTGGAGGCCCCAGGTTCAACCTGCTCTTAATTCTTCCTTGGTCTCATTAACTGTAAGCTGAGGTACTGAAGCTACCTAATGATTTGTTACTGCAAGTACTACATAAATCAGAGCACTGATGATGAGTTACAGAGGTATTTGCCTCACCTACTATAAAAATCAGCATACCTTAAATAGAGGTAGCTTATCAAGGGGAGAAGATGCCAATCATTTCATTTGAGTTTTGTATCACTAAGCCACCTCTCCCAACAGCATCACTGTCTGTAATCTCACTGCAAAAGACAAGGACTGCACCTGCACTTACGGTGAATTGCTATCTTCATTCCCAGATCAGGAAAGCACATTCACAGTGGGCAATGAGAAGCAAAAGGTTATTTTAGATGCTGCACACACAGCACCTGATCTTTCCCTAGGGCTGTCGATCAGACATCTTCCCTAGCAATCAATTCATGTAAAGAACAAAATGTAACCTCATTAGTTTTCAGCATTGCTCTGTCAGACACAGGATTAAAACCAAGAAGGCATCTTCATTCAAAACTCTCTTGTTCCAATTCTGGCAGCTTTCTGACAAATGTTGTTCTTTTGAGGTGAAATTTCTCAGAACTGTTCTTAGCCTCAAAAAGGTTTTCTGTGGAGGTTCTGGGTACAATACCAAGTGGCTCCATATAAGTTATCTGAAGAGATATGGATGGAGAAAGGAGGTCTAGGGGAAAACATTACTGAGTAATTTTTAGGACTATCTATAGAATCGTTTTTTTAAATTTGTCTCTGCAGTCACCATCACTGTCAACTTTAGGACTGCAGGCTGTTTCCATCCTAAGTAGACATAATGCTCCCAGATGCCTGTGGTTTTCAGACAGGTATATAAACATCATTCATAAATGGGAACAGAACTGCAATCTTAGCAATGTAGAGACCACTACTGATTCCCAATTTAAAAGCAGGTCGATTTTGGGTTCTGTTCAGACGTTCCCCAAGGAACTGGGAAACTGCATTTTATTTGCTGCTATTACTTTCAACATCTGTGCTCAATATTTTTAATCTACATTTCCTATTAACTTAATAGTTCTGAATCACTACTTCCTGTCTGTGGGACCAGAACGCTCTGTCTTGCTTCTACCAGGCATTTTCTCAGAGAAATGAAAAGACAGCCTATGGTTGCAGAAGGGACAAATGTGCCAACCTGCAAGAGACTTTCACTCAACAATTATAACCTTACAAACACTGAAGTTACTTCATTTTCTTATGGCTCTGCCCCACTGGGGAAAGATGGGGGTATTTAGAGTAATTCACTCTTATCTACAGAAAATGCAGAACTAGCAAACAAGAATAATTTGCACATTTAGCACTAGCTCAAGGCTTTTAAATAATAAACAATGCCATAGTGAGTTAGAAGAATCATTTACCTTGTGCAAAAGTTTGCATTGCTCTTGGTGCTGAGCAAGCAAACTCCGCCACTGGAACTTCAGTCTCCCGTTTAACCACTGTAGGTATCGAACATCTACTCTGTCTTCTGGCCCATATTCAAGTGCTATTTCAGCTGTACCCTTCTGGCTGCTAGGCAGATCATCTTCACACTAAAAGCAGAAGAGAATACCAAAAGGTTTTAAGTTTGCTTCAATATTTTCAAATCATTCAGTAGTGAAGAACATAGAAGGCAAATAGGTCAAAGATTTTAAAAAAAAAACAAGGAAGCAAGTTCCAGCAGTAGAGAGAAATTGTAACCTTTCAGAATAGAGGACTGGGAACAGCCTAAACAAGTACTGAAGTCTGGAACAAATACCAGCTTCTCAGCTATGATATAGTGAGCTGTCTCCTCTCCTGTCTTTCATTTTCCATACCCAGGAAGACACAGTGTTCCTGAGACAGCAAAAGCATGTTCTTTACCCAGATGGGAAAAAAAAAAAAAAATAAAAAAAAAATCACATTTTGACTAGATTCTAATAAGTCAAAGAACATAAACAGATTTAGCTCCTCCAGTGTCTTCCTGAAAGTGCTGCAGGCTATATTTGGTGACCCTATTTTGTAAATCAATGACTTATATAGGCACAAAATTGCGGGCCTGTGCTTACCCAGCTCCTTTCTTTTCTCCATCCAGCATTTCCCTTCTTGCAGGCTAGAGAAAAAAAAGCAATCATCCAGCTGACATTGACCAGGAGTCCACAGAGGCACTCCCAGCTACAGTTGTACCATCTGTCTTGCCTTGTTTTGTATTTCTCTAGAGTAATTTGGAAGGAAGAAGGGAGAAGCAGAGTTACCTTTTGTTCATCTTGTCCCACTTTCCTTCAGCTGCAGGGGAAAAAAAAAAAAACACAACCAAAAAACCCAACCAAAACCAAACAACCACCTTCATCTTCTGGACGAAATTTCTGCTTGGCCAAAAGCATAAAAGCAAGCAAGACATTTCTGTTGTATCTTTCTTAAGGAACATGGGGGGAATTCCACCTCCCACAGCCTCTTGCACAAAGAGATCATTCATACTTACAAACAGATCTCTCTCCATTTTCAGCTAAGACTCCTGCAGATTGCAAATCAAAAGGGGAGGAAGACATGGGTTGTTTTGCTTCTGATGCCAGTAACACCACTGAAAGTAAGGCTGAGCTGTCAACTTCATCTAGTCTATAGAAAGTATATACAATAAACATAATCCACAATTCCAGATTTTTTACTACAGCATATCATAAGTAGAAATAATACAGAACTGCAAAAGTCTGGTTATTCAGAACAGGTGTTTGCCAGCTCAGAAACTGTGTCCCAGTTGTTGGGCTTTCAAGACATTTCTTTAAAGCAGAAATTTAAAAAGCCTACTCGAAACGTGACTGTTTTCAAGAAAACATTTAAGCAGCTATTTGGACCCATAGACCTTGATAGTATTTAAACACATGTGTTTCCCTGCTTCACAGACTTCCATGTTCAATATAATCTCATAAAGATTCTATTGGCAGGCAAAGCTTAAATGTAATTCCAGTTCGGATCCTAAACTAAAAATGAAAACTGTAAAGTGAAGAGAGTTTAATCTTGCCTTAAATGCATATTTCAGCAGCAGCATATCTATAATCATGATCAAATAACCCCCTAATGCTTGTTTTAACCTAACCATCACCTCAGTTGACAGGGCCTCTAATACAATAAGTGTTCCTATTATTTATAAGCACAAAAATGCTGTTCTGGTCACATAAAATGTATCAAGATTACAAGTTTTTTCCCTTTGCTCTGTGGCTCAAATAAACTCATGCTATAAATCACAGGGGCAAAGGGTTGGTAAAGGGCTTTTCTGTTTAAAGACACAGATTCATCTTAAAAAAAAAAAAAACACACACACAAACCACAGTATCCCCTTTGTGCCAACTGCAATGTCACTTTTTCCTCAGATGCCTTCAGCCTCATGCCCCTAAATCAAAAGGCACTGTGCCCTAGGGCACTGCAGTCCTAGCTAAGTACCTTCATGGTTCTGATTGTCTTGCCCCTACCAGGAGAGGTTTCTGGACTATGAAACCATACAGATATGATTACCAGGTTGCCCATAAACATGATGAGGTAAGCAATTGGATATTAGTCACTACAGCAGAGAAAATGCATGCGTAAACAACATTAAACATTTCACATAAGCAGCCAGAAAGCTGCAAGGCCAAAGACAGACCTGGGACTCCCAGATTAAAATCTGCATTTTCTATAATTTACAGTTCAACTCCAACTTCCCTGGTTAGAGGTTTCTGAACGCCACAAACACTGCTCTCCTGGGAATTCATTTCAGGAAGGAATGGCATTAGATTAGATTGCTTTGCCAGTACGGTGACAAACACCATGCACAGCTAATTTTATTGTAGCAACCTGCCTTATTAATATTAAAATAAGGAAGCCAGCCGATGCATTTTTTAGCAAGATCTCTCTATTATTTATTTCAAACACTGAACAAAAAATTTACTTTTACTATGAAATACTTAGCCTGGCATAAAGTAAACAAGGTAAAAGAAAAAAGGTCTTGCATATTACACCATGACCTCAATTTCTAGTCCCATCTTTACAATCTAAGACTATTTACTGCTCTCCCAGTGGGAGAAAAATGACTAAAATACCAGCCCAAGCTAGAGCCTTTGCTTCAAATATCACTGTGAATTTATCTAATCTATGCAGCAATATGGGTACACACCTACATTCACTTCTGAGACACAGAAGTGCACATTTTTTAGTCAAAAGAGAGCAGCCAAAGCAACAACCCAGGGCTCTCAATGGCCTCTCCACATTTGGAACGCTCCACACCAGCTCTGGAAAAGATCATTTCATAGCCACTTACCAGAAAAGCTTTTTGCTTGTAAACTGTTTGCTGCAATTATTGTTTCTCTTTGATTTTGTTCTGAAGGCGCATGGACTCCAGCTACAGAATGGTGCCACAGGCTTGTAGTACAAAAGCCACATCAACAGTATTGATACCCTCATTACAGTGTCGAAGTCTTTACCCATTACACTGGTGGTATCAGAGTTAGCCAGGTCAAACTGGATGACGTGGACTCACCAGAGCACCTGTGATTAGTGTAACTTAAACAGAAGCTAGAACAAAACCCCTCAATTCCACTCCCACTGTAACTCACCCCAAACAAGCCTTTCTGTTCTAAAAGCTCAAAGTACTGCTGTTAGAAAGCCTCAATATCAATTTATTGGCAAGACTAAGAAAAGCAACAAAGACAGATAAAGCGACACACATATATTTACATGAACTCTCTTCAAGCTAATGCCTGAGCTATCACCCTGCCTGCACTTAGGTGGAACTTAAACCCAGCTCTCCTGTGGTAAAAGATCCAGGCAAATAACCAGCTAAGCCCCATAATAAATACATGTTCCAGGACACAATGCATCACCATCCCAACTAAGGTAGCTCACAAACTACAAAACCTACCCCAAGCTCATAAATGCATCTCTAGCTTAGTTAGAGCTAAACAGGGTTTATGTCCTAAAAGCATGTTTTTAAAATCTTTGCAAGGCAGCATAGAATTCAGCCTCCAACATCACACCAGTTTTGCCCCAAACATTCCTCCCTAGGCTATTTCAGGTCCAATTGTTATGAAAAAAGATGCCGGATCATTCTCAAAACATGTGAATCTACTTGTGGTTAGACAATGCAGCAAGGGCAAAAAAAAAAAAAGCCAACACAGTTCTCATGGCAGAAGTGCTCTGAACAGACAAGTCAGGTTCAGGAAGCACTGAACTGAAAAAAAGCCACCAGATATAAAAGTACTTAAGAGGAAAAGAATAAGGGGTGGGAGAAAGGGTGTGAAAAAAGACATGGCAATATATCAACTTTCATTTACGTTGCATACATCTAGGCAAACAACTTGCATCTAACATGGTTAGAGAGGAATTAAAGATTTAACAAGTTTCAACTTTTGTAGCAGAAATAAAACTCTTTTTGGTTTGAAATATAAAGCAATCCCACATTACTGGAAACTGGAAGAGCAGTTCTACTAACAGTGGATGAAGATAAATTAAACAAGTACTTCATCATATAAACTGGTTATCAAAGAAAAACATAAGCATCAGTGTGTTTGCAGACATGTGAGAAGGAAACATTTTTTGCATTAGTTGGTCCACTTGAGGATTTTAGTGACCTGGTATGAGAATGACCTTGCTCTATTCATACACCTTGAATTAAACTCTAAAAATTGTTTTAAAGCAAAATTCCTTGTAGATTCAGCGATGATCTCAAAATATGTCACAAGCAATACTGCAAAGAAAACCCTTTGTTTTGCAACTTTACCACATCTCTACACATTCTGTACTTTTCCAATTCATATAGGTATCTTAATGCTTATAAATTCTTAACTTAATAAATTTACTGTGTCCTGTACACATGATGGACATGAAGAGGCCTATGCTGCCTGCATTGCTGCAAAAACAATGCAATCTTAGGGCTAGTTCCCTGAAAGATGCGCTTTTCTGACTAGGAGCTGCCATCTGTCGGTAAAAGGACAGACCCTGCTGCTGCCGGCTCAGCCCCTGCGAGCTGCGCCTTTTCCCGGACATCTTCTAAATCCCTCCAAGGATTCTCTGCTTCCGTATTTGGACGGCCAGCAAACAGCTTGCTGATCTTCCCATGGAAAAGCAACCCTACCAGAACACGGTTAACACGTTTAACCCATGGATGTATGCATTGTCAACTCCCTGACATTAATCCTTGAGCAGTGCAAAATAAAACAACTGCCTGCTGAAACCTCTAACACACACTCCCAGCCCACTCCTCCCGTGCACCTGAGTTAATCTGGGTCTAGAGAGAAACTATTTACTCCCAGGTACTACTCAAATCTTAACTACACTAAGCACACAGCCTGGTATCACGAAGGTGGGAAGATGCATATCTAGATCCCTTGCTGCAGGACTCAGGAAAGGCAAAGCAATCACATAAATCAAGCCAATAAAGCGCTTCTGCAGCTTTTACTGAGCGCTCATTCTGAACCACTCATAATTCAGACAATGGTTTTGATGTGACATAACATATGTTAAGCTGTGTAATTACAAATCTTTAAACTGAGCATAATTTTTTTGTAAAATTAAACACCATAGCCAGAAATAACAGTATCAGACATGCTCTCTTAATTAATACAGCCATATATCTATCTGCAGGAGGGGAAAATGTGAAAAGGAACAATCTGAACAGATGAATGTGAAAGGGACAACGCTATTTTCATTAACAGCACTATCAACAACACTAATTGGATTTCCTTCTAGACAAGTTAGGATCCAGATTAGATATATGCACAGAAAGATGGTGTAAGAACCCACTCCCACACGATGCACATACCAATTAAATATCCAGGTATTTGCACAGAAGAATATGTTTTCTACAAACCTATGTGCTCACAACATAGAGGTTATGCTCCTAGCATATTCAGCAATTAAAAAAAGAAAAATCCTGTGTTTCCACAAGGCCTTTTAGCTTTTCAATTTCAGTGCCTTTTGTAAAAAGTACTACTCACAACAGCACTCCCAAGAGCTCACTCTGAGCAAAGAGTGAAAAAGAGAAGGTGCTGAGGGAAGACAGAAGACATGAACACAGCTCCTACCCATTTGTGCCTTGTTCAAACAAGCCTGTCTGGCAGTAGCCACAGGCCTGAGGCACTAGAGCAAATCAGTCCCTTATCCCATCCCTCCTCACTCATTCAGGAGGTTACTTAAGAGCTCTGCAATAGAGTGAAAGCACTATGCCTTTAAAAGAGCACAGCAGCATTGCCTAATCTTTGGACCTGCATGGTTTCAAAATAACATTTAAATCCCAAAGCTCGCTGCATCACATATTCAGACAAAACACAGAAACCAATATACTAAAACAAACACATGGCAGGATAGACCTTAACTCAGAGCACTGCATTTTGCAGGGTTCAAGAAATGCAATATGGGTAATTCCTTGCACTGCATTTCCTCTGCCTGCAGCTCTGCTTGTCCACGTCCATTATGCTCCACTGTGGAGCTGGACAGGACCAGCAGAGCAAAGACAGACGCAGCAAGTTACATCAGCAGCAAATCTGCAGCAAGAGGCCACAGGCAAAGAAACAGTAACTGCCCTCCAAGAAGAGGAGAGGCAGAGGCCTGCCATATGTAGGAGGCCTGCCATGCCCCTTCTTCGCATGCTCCTTTTGTCCTCCTGAGGAAGAAGTGCATTCTTTCAAATGGTCTGCCGATGAGAGTTAAACCCTGATCACTTAAAGTGAGACACCAAAAGCAGAGGATGTTCTCAATCAAATCAAAAGGCCACAGTGAAGATAATCAGAAAGTACCAAAGGTACTGGCTGCTGCCTGACGCTGGAGGGCAGGAGAGGCACTAAACAGCTTAGTCACTCGGCTTCCCCAACAGACAAGGAGCTCCCCACACAGAATTTCAGCAGGGTACCACCAGTATGACCATCACCACACCTCATCTTCCTCTCCTCATGTGGAAGCTCAAGTGACTCCACTGCCTGTTGGCTGAACACCATCCAGAACACATCAGCTGTAACATCAGGTTCAAGAATTTTGCGTTTATTTGAAATTCAGACATTACCAGAGCAACAGCAGATTCAAATAATTATAAGCCTTTCTGATAGTTTCAGACTTGCCTTTTTAGAGCATTTTACCTTGACATGCTGTCAAAAAAAAACAACCAAAAAAACCCACTCTTTAAAGGGTATTCACTGTGTCAGGCAAAAATAGATGTTGTTAACCCCATGTTTTCCAGTGCAGTGCAGCACAGGAAATTGTTTTGCATTTGGAAAAAGGTTCCACAACAAGTCCAAAGCATGGAATTAAAAACACAAAAAAGATCAGAAGGAATAGCATGTACATCCCCACACGCAGAACAACACAGAGACAATTCCAGCTAAGACAATTTCAGCTATCACCTGTAACTTGTGCTTTAACACAAAAAAAAAAAAAAAGGCATTTTTAAGAGTCCAAACTGAAATGTGCTCCAGTTCTTGTATGGCAAAAACATATTCTGAATTTAACCACATCTGACCACTAAGTATGTTTAAGCCTACAGGCAGTATCAGTAAGTAAACACAAAAACAAAACCACAAAAATTAACACTTGAGCAAACACCAAACGCATCACGCTGCCACAGGCAAAGCAGCGCTGCTCAAAATGGTGTAAGGGAAATTTTGCAGAAGAAACTTTAGGTTTCTTCTCTGCTTAGGTTTCGGGGACAGCTTTTAAAAAAACCTTCCTTAGCAGATACTGAAGAGAGCAACAACTGTAGAAAAAAAAAGGGCAAAAGATAAATGGTGAGAGTTACTAGGAAGATAGGAGGACAAAGAGAAAAGAAGTGTAAGCACAGGGAATAAGGGAGAGAAATCAAGAAATGAAAGCTGACAGACTAATACAGCCTATAAAGATCTGGAAAGTAATTATGCTTTCTGAGTCACAATCAATAGGTTAATAAAATTCCCTCCTCCACTCCCACTGGAATAGGTGAAGAGGGGAAAAAAACCACAGAAAATTTATATTTACTGACACTAGTGACAAAGGTTTCCTGGTTTTCTGCTGTGGTAAACATCAAGCTTGGCCGTTACATTAACACTTTCCTCTAATAACATGGTTTATGGAACAGCAGTGACAGTCAAGATTTTGATAAGAGAAGGCATTTCAACAAGATTAGAGCAACCACAAGCCTTGCGCTGTAATGTAAGTAGCCAGTGAGCCAAACCAGACCGTGACAAACAAAAGATTAATCAAATTGCAAACCTAAGAGTCAGAAAGCATGTTTAATTTCATTTTTCCCCACCACAAGTAATTAAACTGAGTTCACTTTGGCATGAGAGAGACATGCATGAATTCCAACTATAATAGCCATAATAGCTCTATTTGTTGATTAATATACATTCACAAAAGGAGGGGGGTGCCTAATTTTACTCAGAGGGCAAGAAGCAGGCAGAGGGAATTAGTGGAACCAAGAACCAGTGTTTGTATGACATTCTGGTGATAATGAGGGATATAACATCACTACCCCCATCTAAAAATTCAACAGCCTCCACACATAATTAAATTACAGGACACAGATTAATTTCAGTTGTAGAAATAACACCAGTACAGGCAGTATTCCTCCCCGGGAACAGAAATAATACATGCTCCCAGCATATTGCTATTATCTCCACAAACCATCACAGATCTGGAGAAAGCTGTGATGATAACACTAAAATTTTAAAAGCAAGGGGGGAAAAAAAATTAGTCAAATACTGAATGTGCTAAAAAGGCAGGTTTACATCAAACAATTATCTGCTTCTCAGAAAGACAGAGAATATGAGAACTCCCCAGGTCTGCCTTACAGGTTCACTGAAGGACAGCATTTCACCTACAGGTTTTCAGATTTGTTTTGTACTCTGGGATTTTCATGTGTAAACAGGAATCAATGAATGGCACTTGAGAATAATCTGCCTGTACACAATCACCAAAGCAACAGAAGACGTTAAGACTGACATCATGGCAGTGCATATTTGAGATAGAAATCCACAAGGGGTATAAAAAGCCTTTGAGGACAATGTCCATCAATTAATTGCCCAGTGCTTTAAGGCAATAACAACAGGTGAGAATTCCCAAGTAGGCACTTCAGTAAATCAATGTGAACCTCCAATTCAGACTGTACTTAAGTCTTTATAGATCTAACAGAATGAAAGATTACTTTTTTTAAAGAATTGACCAATGCAAGGTTTGAACTTTCACTTACTGCCTCTGGAGTCACCAAGGTGCTGGCCAATCAGCACAGTAGATTCAGAGAACGGACCTGCACTATAGCAGCCAGATATTAAGAGTCAGACATGCACCCTGGCTCCCCTCTTCCCTTCTCCTGCTCAGCAACACGGGTTCCAGTTTGCTCTTTTAACTGTCTCGCCCGCTCAGTTTACAAACTTCACGTACTGGAAGAG
Source organism: Falco rusticolus (assembly GCF_015220075.1). Lineage (NCBI taxonomy): Eukaryota > Metazoa > Chordata > Aves > Falconiformes > Falconidae > Falco > Falco rusticolus. Next base: position 26,047,015 of record NC_051197.1, read on the forward strand.
CACTGTGGGTGGAAGGCTAGAGGGTGCGGTGGCTCCTTCAGTCCTGCTGACTGGAGCAAGTACTGCAGCAGGCACGCAGTACCCTGGCTCAGGAGAGACTGCAGCACTGCCCTTTCAAAAAAAAAACCAGCTGGAGGCCACATGAGTTGCCCTGAAGGATTTTCTTACCTAACACACAAAAACAGTCAACACGTATAATCATCCTAGGCTATTAACCATACTTGTCCTTACCAAACACCACCTCAAGATTATATTTTTATTTAGATTAGCCACATTAAGCACTACTTCCTACCACCTTAACCCTTTCGTCATGCTTTCACCACTGCTTGTTTTATAATTTTAGGAATCCCTTAACTTCTGATTCTGAAGACATAAGTGCACGTCAAAGTAAGCTTGTGGAAGCCTTCTCCAGCTCAGGATCTTATGATTATGAATTCTACACAGCAGCTGAGCTCCATGTCCATCATGTGTCATGAATACCCTTGTCCCTCTATAAATAACCAGCCTGAAATCCTTTAGAGCTGATGGAAGTGTTCAATTTGCAGGGGAAGAAAACTGTGTTGCTAAGGAACTGCAAAGAAAAAAAGGCCAGAGAGCAGTAATCTGAAATGAAAGGAATTAATTTAATTGGCCCTTGATATGTTGGGTATTTGGCATATTATCGGCAATTTAGCAGGCTGTAGGCTTTGTTTCAAACTTGGGCTGAGAGAATAGTCAGAACATGACTGCATCCTTAATTTAGGGATTAGCTGCATTCTGTCTTCTTCATGCAACAGACCCTGTCCACTTTTGTAGTTTCAGAGAAAATTTTAAAAGCAAACCACGTGAATACCAGTTTGAACTACAGCTATGCCTACAGTTCTTGAGACTCCATTTTTTTAGATTAAGATAAAGGGTAAGGATTTTATTCACATTTATTCTCACTAGTAGACCAACCCGTGCTTTGCCAGTAAGTACTGGCTTTCATGCTTTGCTTTGGCAGAGATCTCAGCAATGCACAGAACCAAAAGCTATTGCATGGATTTTTGTTTTGCAACATTTTCATTTCAGGAAAATATCTTCAATTTATTATAATGATATGAGGGGAAAAAAAGACTCCATGCAGTGGAACATTTTTCAAGCTCTTTCTCAGCTGAAAATTTCAGGTGTTTTAAAGAGCATTTGCTTTTCTTTCTTCCTTTTTGAGACAGAACTTTCTCTAGTGAAGCTTTTTTTCTTCTTTTACCTTTCTACTTTGATTTACTTAAATAGAAGAGAGTTACAACTGCAGAGACTACATCTCTGGCATAGGTAGCAATGCCTTTACAATCTGTTACACATCTTCCAACACTTCAGCTTAAGTATCGCAAATGCCTGATATTTAACATTCCCAGAGTCAACATTCCAGTACTTCAATTGTTCAAGTTGTACTTTAACTCACAAGATGTCAGGTATCAAACTGACAACCTCACCTTCTTCCTTTCTTACTATGATTTTAGGGGCTACACTGTTGAACACCGACTGATGAGTAGACTTTGCCACATGAAGGTAACCCATAAAATAACTATCAAATAACAATATACAAGAACCCTATCACACCTTTATGCAACAAACAACAGGCTTTCATGAGAGGTTTACAGGGAACTGACTTACTAACCAAAATGTGGGGGGTGACCCACCTGTCCTCTTCTTACCCATTACATCCTTATGTCCTTATCCATGCATTCCTAGATCTTCATTTGGTTGGGTCTTACTGGTTGAATTTAATTGTTTTTTAATTCCCAGTTAATCAAATAAAAGATAAGATCTCTCCCTCAAAATTCTGTTTTGTTTTAACTTTATGATATAGAATCACAAAACACACCAGTTACACTGCAACTACATTCTATCATATTTCTCCCTATGAACATTCATTTTTATTGGAGCACGAAAATTTGCTAGATGAACACCATGCAAGAAACGTTGCCATTAATACATTGAGCTTTACATAAACTAACTGCTAACTCCAATTCCCAGTGTATAAAATTTTCGCGTGGCCTATTGAAAAAAATTTTCCAGACCTGTAAACCTTTCCAAACACTGCTCCAGACAGTTACGAAGTTATTGGATAAAAACATGAAATATGTATTGCACACTTTTTGAGAAACACAGGTAGAGCAGGTTAGAATAGCAGTAAAAGGCGCAGCAATACATTTCTCAGCGTGCCTCTGTGTGGCCATAAGTGATAACACTGTATTACAATAGTTCTTTCATCTCTTTTTGGAAAATGTAAAACTTAAGACCTTCAGAGAAAATAACATAGGCACTGCCTCATTGCTTGAATTCCTGTCACTGCCACACTTCACTCATTACTCTTTTGTAATATAAATTAAGGACACAAAAAGTAATCTGCTACCACACATGAAAAAAAAGAAGTTTAAAGTAAAAAGTTCTCCAGAAGTGTCTTTTTCCTAAAGTCTCAAGGCAGCATTCACATCACTGGCAGGCACCACCACTAACACCTAGTGCACCAAACATCACCTCTTGTGCTCCCTCTTCTGCACAGCAAACAATTGTAGTCTAGCAAGAGTGGTCCGTTTTCTCAAAATACTGTTAATACTGTTGTTAAAGGTGACTTCCCTTTGAACTGCTTTCCACTTGTACAAATATTTTCCTTCTGAAACCACTATCTATATTGCAGCTCTCAAAACTCACTTTCCTGCTTTGGTGTCTCCTAAAGGTTCTAGAAAACCAGGTAGCCTACAGTCTAGGGGAACACGTGTATGTGATCATGAAGACCACAAGGTCTTTGATGTTAGGAGATTATCACAGGTAGGGTTTCGGACCTACAATGTCCTTTGCCAAAAAAATAAACAGTATTCTGTGAGCTGGTCATTTTGAATCAGTCTGACTAGACGAAGATGACTTAGAACAAACTCACAACCATCTAGACAGGCCTCGTCCACACTAACACACTGCACTGGTCAGTTTAAATTCAGCCTACATCATCCGTTGTATTAAGAGCAGGGACAGTTTACTCACAACAAACAAAGTATAAACAGAAAAAACATCAACTTCTCTCCTAAGCTTCTCACTCCATGCTCCAGAGCAATTGTCTATACAGTAACATGTGCACATGGCCTTAAATGCAAGGAATGGATTTTAAAAGCAGTGATACTAAACATTACTACACTGAGTTGGGGGGGGCGGCTTTTTTTTTTTTTATCATGCATATATACTGCAGCTAAAGCAGACACACAGCTATCCTTAGCTTATTTCAGAGCAGGCTTGCTATGTGCTAACATTTTTTTATTGATGGAAACAACAACATACCCCACTGTGCTCTCAAGAAGGCTACAGGGTCATTAGTTACCCCAAGAGCACTAGCTGCCATTTGAGATCTTGATGGTTTTAAAAAGTAGTTTGCCTTAGGAATATTTGCTCTACCCAATGCTAACATACCCAGCATTCACAGCTAACCTGTTTGCCTAGACTGCAGAACCACACATGCTACAGTCCAGAAGCACAAAACTCAGAAGCACAGAGATCAAAGACATTCACTTACTTGCATTCCTCCACACTGGTCTCACCTATACAGGAAATAAAAATCAGGGAATTCAGGCAGAGGTGGGAGTTTGAAGAAGAGAAGGAATCCAGATCACCTGCACACAAAAAGTTCAGAGAAGGGAAAGAAAACAGGTTCCAGATGCTGGCCCCTTCAAGTTTTTTTAAAGCTGGAGTAAGGCATAGATACCAAGATATCATGCATTACACACCAGTGATAACACAGCTGCTGTCACAAGATGTTACTCATGGTCAGATAAAATGGAAGGATACAAGCATGCTCACCGTGCACACAGAGGTTTCATCCCCAGTCTTTACTCTGTTCCGAGCCAAAAGCTGCTCCAAGAGGCTGTGTCTGTGCAGCAGCCAGGAAAACGCCAGCAGCAGCTCCCGACTACCCGCTGAGCCATCAGAGGGGAGCTGGTAGAGTTCTGGCCTGTCATAGCCATGGTACCATAGTGCCGATTTTACAAACCTAATTTGGTTATCTGAAAAGAAGAAAACAATTAAGAATAACACACTGCACTACTCAACGCATTTACCAGTTCAGTTCCAAAAACTGCTGCCTCCTCTGAGAGGAAGATTTTTAATGAAGCCTAAGATTAGTGGAGGGCAATGGGGACTACAGTCCTTATCAACAACTGATAAAGGTCAGGAGGTAAATGGTAGAAACCTTCCTTACGTTGCCCCATTCTGATCTTTAGGAACTACTGCTAAGGGAAAAGAAGAAATTCAAAGTTGAGATCAAGACTAGTAATGGCCTCTAGGAGATTAACAAAGACAAAAAGGATAAAAAGCCATCCCCACTATAACAGGACTCCAATTCACTTGTGTTTTATGAGCCACCAAGCATACTACAAATTAGTAAACACTCCAGGTCACTTTACTCCTGAATGAAACTGAAATATAGAGATAGGAGTTTCACAGCCTGCTGTAAAATCTCTGAGCACCAGTGAGCAGGCAGAGATAATGCAGCACACCACACAGACTATTTAATTCTCAGGAATGCTCTGATCCATATTCCTTCACACCAGCAAATGTTACCTGACACCTACAAGACAGGCACTACAGAACTGGAAAATACTGAACAAGACACAGAGAAAATTGTTATTAAAAAAAGGTTCTGACCAGTAAGCCTCAGCTCTGTATTAAGCCAAAACTATACTAAAGAACATAATTAGGGGGCACAATGATAAACAATACATACTGGGGAAGAACCAACAGTTGCTGTAAAAGGAAGTCCTGCTCAAAAGGCTACTGGAGTTCTCCAAAGGCAACAACAAGCGATTAAGGAAGACTCAACCAATGCAGGACATTTAGACTTCCCAGTGGGACTCAACTAGCACAAAGAAACTAAGGCACTGCGATTGAGAGAGAAGGCCCTTGCATCAATGATGAGTGCCTAGCTGGTAAGAACCAGAGGGTAGGAAGAAATGGTGGTTTCATGAGGGCTCTGTGCTACACAGTTGCTGTTCAACCAACTCAAAATGACACACAGACAACATGACAGTAACAGAAAATTTGGTGCCGATGTGATATTACTCAGTATAAGGAATTCAGGCAGATCATGAAGGATTGCAGAACCTAATGAGCCCAATCTTTAAAATGACATAATAAAATTCTTCTTAGAAAAAATGAAAAACTATGCACACAAGGGAAAAAACAATCCTAGCCTTACTGACACAGCAATGGGCTTGGAGCTGACCACTGGACTCAGAACACAATCTTGGATAATGAAGATCTTTTGTGACAGTATCACACTTGGTTCTCACAGGTATCCAAAGGCAAACTGAACGTAAGACATCTAGAAAGAAACTAAACTGAACATTATATTGTTTTGTATATCTACTGTGAGCCCACATCTCAAATTCAGTGTTGTTTTATTTCTTCCGTTCCAAAAAGGCTACAGAAAACTTGGGGAAAAAAACGAAGATAAAAGATCAGTATGATCACAAGTACAGAACAGCTTCATTGTAAGAACCGACAACATATGCCAACAAGATGACTGAGAATGGGTATGACAAAACTCTTTTAAAATCATGAGTGCTGTGGAATGGGTGAACAGGGAATAATTTGTTTGCACAACATTCGATACAAGAACTGCAAGCCACCAAATAAAGTTAGCAAGCACACAAGTCAAAACAAGTTAAATAAATGTTCTTCACACACAAAGTAAAGCTCTGAAATTTCTGGCCATGGGACACTGGGCACTGTTACACAGGCCCAAGGAGGAACTGGATTTACAGAACAGGAGTTCATGGAAGCTTATGAAATACAAAGATACGCTCTCCGGTTTGAGAAGTCTGAGAAGTAAATTACTAGAGGTTGAAAGAATACTCCCCTGAAAGTATCAGAGCATATTTGCTCTTTCCTTTCCCCTGGGCATCTACTTTTGACAGCTGCCCCAGCTGGATGGAGCTAGAGGAACCTTCAGTTTGATCCACTTTAGGCATTCCTACATACTAAGGAAGAAAGCTACTCCCCTTTTCCAGCATAATGCTTCAGTATCTCCATTGGGTTTCATAAAAAAGCTACACACTCACACACAAGTAACAGGAAGCACAAACCTCTCACAATCAGAGACTGTCACTGCTGTCCTTAATTAACGTAACAATCCATTACATTACATGCCCATTTGCCTGCTCCCTGCCACTTGTAGTAAAAACATCCCCTAGCACTGAAACATATCATAATCCTTCTTTGTCTGGTATCAATCACTGAAGCTCAAAAACCACATAATGACCAACTTCAAAATAAAATAAAAAAACCACAACCCAAGAAAAAAATCCTGTTGCTCTCAAAAGGATTTTGTTCATTACATGGGACTCTCACAGCGAAGAGTGGCTGATTTAACTTCATTTGCAAAAAGCTAAAGGAGTCTTACCCACCAAAAGTAATACAAAGCCAAGACACAGGGAGGAGCTACAAGCTCCTACTATGCTAGTAACCCTACAGGAGCAGTACACTGCTACAGCTCTGCCGAGGCTGGAAGGAGCTGGTAGTCACAACGGGCGACCAAGCCCTTTGCACCTTAACAGACCAAAGGAAGGTATATTGTCTGCACTGTCTGACCAGCTTCACGATTTAGGGAAACTAGTGCGGCTCCCTAAGGAGATGCCTACTTCCAGAGTGCTCCTCAGTCTAAATCCACAGCTGAAACTACTAAACAGATTACTAGACATCTTCAGCAGTAGAAGCAGGAATACACAGTTGGCCACATGAAAGCTACAAATGAATTCCTGGCAAAGGCATGAACCATGACTGAAGAACAAAAAACAAGATCAGGAGCACGATTAAGCAGGTGACAATAGTGCAGAGCTACTATTTTTTTGCAGGACTAGTGTTTTGCATAGCAGAGCTTCTGCAGAAACACATGACAGTTGGACAAATGGTTTTGAACCTAGCTTGTTTCTGCATTACAGAGAAAAAGGAAACTCAAACCCCTAAATCACTCTGCTCATTTTGCAGAACCTGTGAATGTAAAAACAAGCAGCTTCCCTTCACGACACTAGGGTGGCAGAAATGCCGATGGTTTGCTAAAAATCTTGCTGTAGATATGCACTCCATTCCCTCATGCACAGGGGGAGAACTCAGATATTAGAGATATTAATTTGATCGCTCTTGAACATTCTCGCACGAGCTAGGTTTTCATGTTGCCCTTTCTTTTTCTTTGTGCATTTGTCAAGAAATGAAGTAACATAACAGGTAAAGGCAGAAATACTCCAAAAGGAAAGGTCAGTACTTACTTTCCACCTATTTCAAAGCAAACAAGCATCACATGCTGCCACCTGCAGTTCAGGGAGCTCCCTAAGAAAACATCTCAAAGAGAAGGAATAGAGAGCAAGCCAGGTGGTTTTTCCCTTTATCACTGTTTCCCTGCTCTGACACACCACTCAGGACCAGATCCACCAAGGCCATTTGCCACCTGAAATTCTGTGTTGCTCTGGTCCTTTCTCTCACCCTATTTCATTTCTCCCGCTGCAACACACTGCCTTCACACAAGAGGGTATGATTGTGTGAGTATCAGGCAGGAATAATGGGTGAGCAGTCAAAGCATGGATCTAGAACTGGGGCTCAAAGAGCCTTTCCATGACCTTAGAGAAGTCAGTTTTCCTCATCTCTAAAGTGCTCTGCTTACAAGGAAACAGTGCTTGGATAAATGGCAGCAGATGCTACATAAGTACCCCAAGACCAAGATGGATTCCTTCATAACATGCAGCTCAGAGAGATGAAAAAACATCACTCGGCAGATTAACACCAGTCACTCAAACATCTCCTCTTTGACAACATCTTCTTATGGCATTTCATGAGGATTAGGCAATTTATAGAGAAAGACCTACACAGTCCTTCCAGCTAATCCCCTTCTGCATGCACATTATTTATAGAAGTATGTTTGGCAAGTAAGACCAAGCTGTGGATGAACCTCGGGTTTCAGCTCTCTTAAAACTATACTCAAGCTGTGCTCTTCCACTTTATGAATACTGCAGAACATTTTCAGTGAATTACAACATGATACACAAGTAAGGGTTATGCATCAGCCTGGCAGGCTAAGATGGAAAGGCACTAAATCAAGTACAAGAACAAGCACAGGTACTTCATGCACTCAGGCAAAAAACACCTGCATAGGTAGTGGTGTTATGGGAAACTACTGCTGCAGAAGAACGTTCTCTGCTTCATTTGTCAAACAAACAAAAATATATTACAGCTCCAGACTTCTTCCCCATACTATAAAACCTGAATTGCAACTCCAGAAAAGAAAGATTTCTGCCAACTATCTAAATGCATACTGCACTGCTACGTGCTGTGGCTGTTAGGTTGTTAACCGAGTCCGCCAGCTTTCAGCTTCTGTGAGGAAAGAGCAGCATCAAACCACTAATCATGACTTCATCAGTGTGGTTATGCCTGGAGTACTATTACACAGCTTACTTTGACTTGTGCTCCACTGACGAGAGACCCATTGTTCCAACATGTTTACAGGGCTGGAGTGTATTAACGCCTTCCCACTGGAGTTTACAGTGAGTGCTTTATGCTGCGTGAAGAAAAAAAATCTTCCAAAATGAGAAACCAAGAGCCATTTGCAGAATTTTATAACCACGGACCGGCAGGCTTCAGCGCGGTTTCCCATTTCTTTCTGCAAGAACACAATAGTTCTTACATTTTTGAAAACATCAAACTGGATTTTTTTCTATGTAATTTTTCAAATATTTTATTTTCTGCTAGCTAGGCAATAAAATACATCTACCATTCAAAAACATGGTGCAGAAAGTTTTTCTAAACAATGTCACATCACAAACATAACAAGGAAATGACTAGTAGCTGTTCTAATCAAAGCAAATTTTAATCTCCTCTATAAAATTCACTGACACAACAAGATCAGATCAAAAACTGACTAATGAAAACTACTAACTTGAAACAGAAATACACACTGGGTTGCAGCTTCAAAAGTCACTAGATAAACAGGACTTCCCAGACCAAGGAAAACTGTTCTGGAAAAATCTGACCTTTTCCATGGGCCAATCTGTAAAAGCATTCTATCCTTGCAATACACTGCTTTCTTCTAGCGCCTCACAACTGCAAATGGCCCAACATCTGGCAAGCAGTCCTTGAAACGTAGATCTCGTTCTACAGGGTGTTGAGAACCACTGTGACCCCAACACCACACACAGACTGCAGGTGAAAGTTCAATGTTTCGTTTGGAAAAATAAAAGGTACAAGGCCATTTGAGTATGGCTTTTTTCCAGAAAGCTGTTCATATGCACACAGTAACCTGTATTCCAAAGGAGTCTTCACAGCCTTCCTCTGGGATCTGGCAACTGCTGCCCTCGCCTTGTTTTAGCTAAGATAATTAAGAGGCTGCATAAACCAGCAAAGAAAGCCTGATCCATGGACTAAAGCACTAGACTTGGACTAGAGGAATCTGTTTCAATTCCTTGTTGTGCAACAGGATCCTGTACAAACCTGAGAAAATTATGCAGTCCCTATGCCCAAGGCCTCCACTTCATTTACATTATATAAATACCTGAAAGACCACAAGTGCTCCAGAGCAGGGACAGAGAAGGCAGTAAAATATTGATCGTGTTCACAGCAAACACCTCGTTCACTTGGCCAAGCAAAGGTGATTAGTGTAATTTGAAAAACAGTACAGCCCTCCAACCTGAATTTCAGCTTTAATCACCAAGTTGTTAATGAATAAGTTTCTTAAAAATCAGCTCAGCAGTTCTGAGCAGAACCACACATTCCTACTTCACAATCTACCAGCCAAGGCTGGGTGTGCTCTCTTCTAGAGCCAGCAACCTGCCACATGCACACAAAAATCCTGTCTCCAAATGCTACAAGCGACTAGTATGGGAACAGCCAGGATTCAATGAGGTTGCACTTGTGCAGGCCCACCTCCACAAAGCTGTATGAGGCAGTCAATAAATCGACTTGCCATACACAGCAGATTGTGGATGAGCAGAAAAGCAAAAACAACCAAATGAAAAATAGCAGTACTATGAGTAACACGGAAACATGCCGATTTCCTGCTGAGCTACCAGCAAAACTATGCAGTTTTGCTCCACACTGCACCATTCCTTTTTTAACTCTTGTTTACAGAGCCATCAGATTCCCAGCTCTCCGGGGGGTTAAACAATGTAATCTAGGTTCTTTTTGCTTTCAAGAGCAAAAGTGGATTTTAAGTGGTTTTGGTCCGAGGAGACCTTTATCCATCACAGACAATCCCATTCTCAAAACTTCCTCTGACAATGAAAGAGGTCAAGAGACATCTTTCAAGAGAGAAGTCTGGGGAGTAGTATCATACTTGGAATCATGTATACTTAAATAGTAATTAGTGTTCCATCATTGTGAGAAGCCAGCCGGCATTCAGCTTCCCTCTGGTGCAGCGGCCCTGTCCACAGAGATATTCATGGTCCCTCTACAATACACACACTTTTTGTTTTGTCTAGAACTTCAGAACACTGCCTTTATGGTTCATATACTGTAATTCACAGCCCTGATATAGGACTTGATAGAAAATTAACCACAGAATCACGTGTCATATACAGAATGGGAAAAGAAGGAATCAAAGGAAAAATAAATCTATTTCTGTAATTATCTCTGCAGATGATGAGAATGCCTAAGATCACTGCACAGATCTACCTGTGGTAAAACATCAAAAGAGAAGCAAGAGTCCCTGGCAGATGCAAGAATATCCCAGTTCCCTAGACAAAGCAAGCCAAAGAGGAGTAAACCTGCCTGCACAGCTGCTGTAAAACAGTAAGTTGGTGGCACAAGTATTCAAAATAGAGCATTCCTGACAGGGAGCAAGGGCCCAAAAGAAAAAGTGCTACAAGACCAGTCCCAGTACTTCCCTGGGACAGATGGGGATCGCAGTCACCCAGACTGACTAGGTTACCTATGGCATCAGACTCTGTCCACTTGCTTCCATGGATTTGTTTCAGAAGAGCATAGAGCAGCCTCCAGCAATCCAGGGTCTGCAAAAAAAGAGGGGTGGAGGGAGAACAGTAGGCAAAATATTTGTCATATATTTAGTCTTAACTAGACATTTAAACCCATATCTGACCATATATTTTTACATGGAAAAGCACACCAGTACCCTGCCAACACTGCAGAATCAGGCAAGTTCACCTATTAGCTGCGTTATGAATGTTACCTACAGTAAGGTGCACGCAGAAAGAGAAGGGCTACTAATGCTGGCTGCACAGCAAGACCCAGCACTTCCACTTTGAGGCACATGCGTCCAGGACCACAGCTTCTAAAATATCTGCTCTGATATAACCACATATGGCACAACTCACCCACAGTCAAACAAGCACTTGAAGACACCATAAAGATCTGACCATGATAGTATCAAAAACTCACAAACAAGAGGCAGCACACAGTGAGCTGGAACTGGAAATCATTTCTTGGCCACACAAGGACAGCATGCTGACAAACTGAGAGTGATTCTTACAGCTAGAATTTCAGCCAACACTCGTAAAATGCTTAAAATAGCTATCTGAGCAAGTGGAGCACCCTGCATGTGAGCTGAAGGCCTCGCACTCATCACCCTGTAAAGCCCTGAAACAGAAAGACCCAGGCAAGTGTACAGTCAAGGGAAGCACACCTCAGGCGGCACTAGAAAGGTGTTGCAGACCACGGTGCAGTATCATGCTTTGCGTTAAAACCGCAGTAAGAGGAAAGCCCTTCCCAGTGGAGCGAGCTCTCCAGGACTCACACAACACACGCCGGCTGGGGCCCACACCGCGGTCCCCCCACGCAGGACCTGGCTCCACACAGGTGCCCCTGTCCCAAGGCCAAGCCCCACCTAGGTGCCGCCGTCCCGTCCCCCCCCAGGACCCGACCCCACACGGGGAGGACCCCTGCCCGCCCACAGCGATGTCCCCCCAGCGGGGCCCGCTGCACCGCCCACCCACCCCGAAACCACGGAGGCTGCCAGGCGACAACCGGGGCCGCCAGCGAGGGGTGCCCCGGGGCGGCCCGCGCTCACCGCCTGCGGCCGGTCGAACCTGGCACGGCGCAGGGTGTCGGGGGCGGGCCGGGCGGGGGGCGGCAGGGCCCGGCACAAGGCGCCGACGGCGGCCGACAGCGCCCGGTCCCGCCGCTCCTGCCGCCGCCTCATCGCGCCCGCCGCCGCTTCCCGCCCTCCGCCGGCGCGCGGCGGGAGCATGCGCAGTCCGCCGCAACCTCGCTAGCCCGCCCCCTGCGGCGCCCCCTGGCGGCCGGGAGGGAGCACCGCCGCGCCAGTGCGCCTTGCCGCCATGCCCTCTCGTAGCGCGCTGATCTGCCCCTTGTTTGTTCTCCCCTGCAGGGCAGAGCTCGCTTCTTGCCTCCCCCAGCAAGTGACCCCCCGGGCGAGTGGGAAGCGCCCGGTGGACGGTCGCCCCCGCAAGGCACGCCTCCCCCACGGCCAGGCCGCACCGCCCGCCCGGCCGCAGGCCCTGAGGAGAGCCGGCCGCTTCCCCGCCCTTCCTGGCTGGAAACGGCAACAGCCCGCTTCGGCTTTCCGAAAAACGCCTCCGTGCTGCTGTCAGACCAAGAAATCCTTCCTCTGCTGCTGTCAGACCAAGAAATCCTTCCTCGGCCGATGGGAGCCGAGGCCTGTCCCCCGGCTCCCCGCCTTCCTCTCGGCGCCAGGGGCGGTGGCGCAGGCAGCCTGCCTCCCCCGCGGGTGAGCTCACCACTGGAGCGATCCCAGGGGTTAATCCGGCATGAGGAGGCGGCCCTTTGGGAGATAGCCTTGGTCACTGGGGTGGGAAGGCCACCTCTTGGCTGGGGTTTACTGGCAGAAGCCTGGCCCTGAGGTGGGCTCCAGCTGCGGGCCTTGCGGAGGGACCTGGCCTGCTCCACCCGCACAGCCGGGCCCCTGCCTGTGCCTGTACACCAAACCTGCTCAGAACCCCCGCTCACTGATGGTTTCTTGGCCAGTTACCCAGTTCACAACCCATTTAACACACTATGCATGAATCTAGTGTGATGCTTTTATCTACTGTGATACTTTTCTCCCCCTACCCCCACCCCCAATATCTGAACACCGTGAAACAACACATGAAATCCAGCTATGGAACAGCCCCTTGCAGCCTGAAACAACACATGGAATCCCTTCCAGCTATGGAACAACCTCTTGCAGCCAAATGGCTCCTCGCAATGAGGAGAGAAATTGCATTGGTCCAACGAGACCTTCAGCAAAGCCGGCTTGCTAACGTGAACTGCATTTGCACTCTTTCCCTCTATTTGCTGCCCCTCCTGCTTCCCACCCCTGTGCCGGGGAGAGCAGCCCTTCCCGACGCCAAGCTCTGCATCGCTGCTCTCCCAGTCCTGCAGATCCTGGCTGCTGCTCCAGCCGGCCCTGAAAGGACCCCTGGGTGTGAGTTACCCAGGCTTAAGGATTTTTAAAATATCTCCTCTAGCAGCTGTTGTCTCACATCCTCCTTCATTCCTAATGGCCTGGAAAGCATTTTCCTTATCCCTTGTCCAGCTCTAGCTCAGCAATCTCTATCTGCTTCCTTGCTCTCCTTCCTTACAGGTTTGGCATCTCCATACGGTTCCTTGTCTTTGGCTCCCAAAAGCCCAAAGTCCTTTTTTATTGCCCAGAGCCTTATCGGACCTGGATAATCCTCTGCTGTCTTTGGCATCCTTCGCGGCTTTCCGTACCTTGCCGCTATCAGGCGCTGTCTGGTGCCTCCGTGACACATCACTTGTCTATTTTCCCGTCCCTGCTGCAAACTCCGGGCAGGAGGACCCTCAGCTGCAGCCAATTTCCTTTGTTTTCTTGACCACTCCATAAACCCTGCTCAAAGCCATCCCTGTCCCCACACACATTCCTCTGTCTAGGCCTCTCCTCCCGGGGGCAGCTGCCTGCTTTGCCGCTGCAGAGACAAGGGCTCTCCTGCAGCACCCAGCGCACGCACCAGTGGGTGGTTCTGCCCATCATCCCCGCTCTGGGCTCCTGTCCCCCAGCCAACGCACCCCAGCCAGTGAGCATCACCACCTGGCACAGGAGCAGCAGCTGGGATGCACGCCATGCTGGCATGCCAAGAGCCTGTGTGCCACCTCTTCATCCCGCCGGCCAGGCCAGCCCCGCGGTGCCCCAGAGCCAAGCTGGCTGCCCTCCTGGCTGGTGTCCCCTGGTCCCCAGCCCCACGGCTCCCCCGGCACGCAGCCCCGTGGGCGCAGCTGACACAAGATGCCTGGCGCTGCGGAGGGTTGGCGCCTGGCCATGGGTGAGTCGGACGCCAGGCAGCTTATCCCAGCCTCTCTGGCGCGATGCGGCACAGCACAGCGCAGCGGGGGCTCAATCTCAGCACGCAAGGCCCCACTTATCTGCTCTGCCGGCTGCCGGGGCGGTTTTCCCAGGATGGGAGAAGCTGATGGGAAGGCAATGGTTTCCTGCTGCAGAGATGGACCTAGTGCTGCGGACAGATGAAGGAGGTGATGGTGTGACAGCCTCCGGCATGCTGTCCCAGCAGTGCTGGGGATGCCACCCCACTGACAGCACAGCCCCTGCATCCAAGGCACCCTCACCTCCCCTGTCCCCAGTCCCACAGGGACGGACAGATGCAAACAAGCAGTGACAGGCTGGTGTCACTCTGATGGCACTGTGTACACTTGAGAGGTCACGGGAGACTGGCGGGAGCCCCCAGGATCCCCTGTATGGCAGGGGGCAGCAGAACAGAGCTCTGGGCCCTACAGCTCTGCCCTGGCACCAAGGCAAGCTGCTGCCGCAGCGAGCACAGCGAGCGGGACCACAGTGGGAAGAGATGGTCTGGGCTTATATTGAGATGCCAGGGATGCTCCTCCTGGGGAGAGGTCACCGGGCTTCACCCTCGCTGGGTTCCAGGGGCTCGCACGATGCCGTGCAGCCACGCAGCCGACCATTTTCAGCACATGTGTCAGCTGGGGTCATTTCCGCCGCGGGTGACTCAGCCGGGCCCAGAGGCCTGTTTGCGCCTGCACCATGGCAACCCGCTGCCGCAGACAGCCCCACTGCTGGTGGCGTTGCCAGAGATGACAGCCACATCACATTGCCTCATGCAGATTGTATGCAATAACGGCGATCTCTGCTCGCTCCGGCAGCAGCACAGCTTCCTGATGCCACCACAGCCCAGCCCTGCCAAAGGGAAGGTGTGAGCTCTCCTTCTGGGAGAACAACCACTTTGTTCTTTTATTTTTATTACTTTTTTTTAATGCTTTTATCCCTGTGCAGGCGCAGGCAGGAGCCAGCCTGTCTCCCGGCCAGGTCCCCAGGCCGTGCACGGGTGCTTCCCAGGCTCCACCGGCAGCTCAGGGCAGCCGAAGTTCCTCGCTCCTCTCCTCTCCCCTTCTCCTCCCTGCAGCAGCAGCAGCTGAGCAGACACCGCAGCAGAGCGCAGCTGCTCTCCCTGCCCGCGCAAAGGAGGCTTTGGGTGGCCATAGCATGTCACTCCCGGAGCAGATCAGGCAGGCTGCACCATTTCCTATTGCAGATGTTTCCAGCTCCTTCCCAACACCCTCCCTGCTCTTTTATACATGCACTCTCTCCCTTCGCTGGGATGCCAGGTTAACCTGAGCAGGAAAAGGCACAGCCTGGCAGCAGGGCAAACAGCACACTGCCAGGAAGGAGCAGAGGAGCCCAAGGGCTGTGAATACCAGCTGCCTGCAGAGCAGGGTAGGCCTGCAGTGATGCTGGGCCCCACCCCGCCTGGGGAAGGGTCAGGGATCACAGCTCCCACCAGGCACAGAGCAGCCCCAGCATCTGATGATAATGATGATCTGTTGTGGGCTCATGTCTCCATCAGCCAAGCAGCCCTCCCTGGCTGGGGAGGGGATGGTTCCTTCTGGACCAGCCACCTGGCATCTCTGCTGCTGTAGTCCCGCTGTCAGCACGCTCAGAGCAGCCACATCAGGTTGCAGATAGGCACCTCCTGGCCCCAGAGCCATGAGCTGCCTCCTGGCATCATCCTCACCCATAGGCGCAGGGGGTGCTGATACTGCTGGCATGCAGGTTTCCTGGACGTGGTGAGTTTGCCTGCAATAGGCCTGTGTGTGAGCTGTAGTGCCAAAATTGAAGGTCAGCTCCCAGCAGTCTGATGCTTAAGATAGGCATTGGCATTTCAGGCCCTCTGATGGAAGGTCTGCACTTTCACTATGATAAGTGAATTGGGAAGGATTAGAAAAAAAAGATCTGAGACCTCACAATTCTCTGTTCTCAGGAGTTTCACCCTTTTCTTTTTACTCGGATAGCTGAGCTGATGTTCTTCTGCACTGAGGGAAACTCCCGAAGAGACAGCGGCTATGGTGGGAAGCTTTTGCACCCTTCTGCCTTGGAAACTCTCCTTATTTCCTTGAAAATAACACAAGAGATCTGAAAGTAAAATGCAGCTCTAGTGCCTGATGCCAACTTTTCGTGGGCTCCTGGATGAGGAGAGCCACTGAGGACCTGGCAAACCTCCACAGGGCTCTTTGCACCCAGCTCCTCTCCAACACTGGATCAGCAGCAGCAGGCATGGGGTGATGGTGGAACAGCCCATCCCCTCTCCATCTTGCTCCCTGATTAAACCTTAGTCTCCAGTACCATGATTCATGGTCTCGTCTGCTGCTTGTTATGCCCCTAGCCATCTCCCTTCTCCAGAGCCCCCCTGCCTTCAGTATCTTCAGCTGCTTCAGTATTTGCTGGGGATGTTGTTCTGCACCAGGAACAAGGTTTGACCCTCTGCCACCTCTGCAAAGCTGTTTCTGCTGGCGGGATGGGGCTTCCCCAACCTGCTGCCTTGCAGAGCTGGGCAGGGAAGTCCCAGCTCACTCTGCAAGCTTGCAGAGCTCCTGCAGCTCGACATCAGCTGCATGGTCCCCTTAACCATTGCCCAGATGAGACAGGCAGATTTCTGAGATGTTAAGAGATAGGCAGACACTTTCTTGACCTAAAAGATATCAGAGCACTTCAAGCTTAAGACAAATCAGCCTTAAAAATAACTGAAGCAGTGGTGAGCCAGATACCACCCAGCTGCAGGCTGGCTTTGTCCCCACGAGCCCTGTGCAGCAAAGAACAGAAACTCCTGCAGCCACAGCCCCCATGCCACACTCCCCCGGCCCTGGCTGCACCCTGCCTGTCCCTGAAAGGGACACAGCTTTATTGGCAGAAACACACCATCAGGGAAACAAACCGCTCACCACCTCACGGCAGGTGCCTGGCTGCATGTGTGCTGCAAGGGCCTCTGTGTCCCCAAGGTGCCGGAGCCTGCATGGCTGAGACACCAAGGCACTGCAAGGGAAGTGCCAGAGGTGTCACGTCAGTCCTGCCAGGGGAGGGTTGGTGGCCCTGCCAGCGTCTCAGCAAGGCAGTGTTGAGCCAGACCCCCCAGCTCCCCAGCACGTTAGCCCCATTGCGAGCTGCAGCCCACCGCCACAGTCAGGCTGGCAGGACACAGCCCTGTCCCTGGGCTGTGGCTGACGCTTTGGCTAAGGACAGCGCTGGGGAGCGATGCTGAGGGCAGCACCCTGCTGCAAGGCTTCCAGCCTAAGCCATTCCCCGTGCCAGCTGCAGGCTCAGGGACACATCTGTCCCCTCCTTCGGATTAAGGTCTGTTCCATCTGTGCTAGGAGAAAGACGCAGGGCCAGGGAGCCCACCCTGGCCCCTCCTGCCTGCACCCTGCCACCACTGGGGGCTGAAGCAACACCCATACTTCTTACAGACCAGCTGAAGGACACACACCCACCCCCCTTTCTGCCCCCTTTCTCCTTTTTTCTTCTGTACAGAAAACCACAGAGCTGGGGTGGGGAACAGCAGCAGTTTAGTATCTGAACCCGTCCTGTTTCCTGTCCTTTGCCAAAACCTCTTCTGCTTCCCTACCCAGGGCGCTGGGGCTCGCCCACACCCAGCTGCCCCAGAAACGGGGATGTTGTTTGTTTTTTTTTGTCACAGTGATGAAGTGTTTATAGCAACTATCACCCCACAATCCACAAACCTCACTGATCTCAGACCAAACTTCCGAAACAATGACAGAGAAAGCACAGCCCTTTCCTCCAGGGTCAGCAACCGTGGCGTTTCAGGTCACTGAAACAGCAGACCTTCGTGCTGGGCATCACCATGCTGGAGATCACCCGACACCTTTTGCTGTCCCAGATGGGCACCTCAAGGCTGTGGTCATGCCCTGACCCCCCCCGTGATGGCATCGATACCCCTGTGGCTGCTGACCAGGTGGGATGTAGGGGTGGGAGCATCTGGCAGGCCACACCGAGCTGGCATCCCTGGGCTGCTTCCCCAAGAAAGCTGGGATTTGCCCTGAGCATCCTGCTCTCACCATCATCCCTGTTGCAGGAGCAGCAGAGCCAGGGCATCGCCACACTGGGAAGGAAGGGATCGTCCCTGCCTTTCCCCAGCTCCTGCTGGGGGTCAGAGCTGAAAGCATCGCAGATGAGCTGCGCTGGAAGCCACGCTGCTGCCTGTCTGCACAGCTCGTGCTCCAGACCACAGAGATTTACTGTTCAGTGGAGAAAAGACTATGGCTGCTGACAGCCCACCTCCCCAGCCCACCGGCCGCTGCTGAGCCTCGCTGCGCATCCGAGGGGAGCGCCTGGCTTGGCTGTGGGTTTCCTATCCAAATGTGATACAGCTGTTTCTGCTTCCTCTCCAAAGACCAAAGCGAGTTTTAAGAAATCAATTTATTGTGTTATTTTCTTTGACTAAGGCTCCTTGCAGATGTGACCTGCGTCTGAACTGCCCAACCTCACTGCATCGAGGCTGGAGCAGGCAGAGAGCGTGACTTGTACAAGCACCGCGCTGGGAGAGGAGTAACCTGACAGCAAGTCCTGGGACTAAAGGCCATTTCTATGGGAGTGCCTGTGGCAGGGCAGGCGGAGAAACAGGATGCTCCGAAGGAACTTTTTGGGTACCAATACCCAAGGGCTTGTCCCCAGAGCTTGCTTGAGGGACCCCCAGTTTTTAACCCCACACACATTCGGCACAGAGTGAGGCAGCTGCCGTATCAAGTTTAGCTTCTTTGCAGATTTCCAGAGGCTGCACAGACCTCACACAGCTCAGTTCCTACATCCCACCACGCACCCAGGGCAGGGAGAGCCATCCCCAGCCACCACACCTACACCTGGTATGGGTGGCAGGGACCAAAGCAAAGGGCAGCCCTGTGCAGCACGCTGCTAACAGCAACATGCTAACTCCTGCCCGAGCTGTGGCTGCTGCCCACAGAACAAGGCTTTCAGCTAAAGGCTGGATTGCCCCAGCCTCTCCCTGGGTTCCATACCTCCCAGTGGTTCCCTGCTCCTCCCTGCTGGTTTGGCCCCTTGCACCTGGAATTAGCTGCTCCTGAAAAGTTTTGGTGCAGGGCCCTGATGGGAAAGACCTGCAGCCCAATTCATGGGTCCCTCTCCCAGCTGAACACACTTCTACAAATCCAGCAGAAGATCAAGCTTGTGTTTGCCACTATTTTTAATGCCCAAGGGTAAACTCTATCTCACTGGCATGCTTAAAGCTGCCGAGATTATATCACTAGTTTGCTTTGAAGCCAGCTTCACAGAGGAAAGCCAGGTCCCCGTGCCCCAGGGGCGGGCTGGGTGCCAGCAGCCATGCAGAGCAGGACTGTGGCATCTCACTGGCCGGGAGCCATGGGTGCTGGGATGCCTGGGAGGCTGCTGGCAAGGGCAGTAGTGGGAGTGGAAGAGCAGGGGGCCCTGCAAGCCCTGGCTGGCTGGGAGGTGTGGTGGTGGCCCACCAGCAATAGCTGGGGTTTGCCTTTGACACGGACGCCTGCGTTTGTTGTGCTAACTGGGTGGGAGGCCAGGCACCACCAGCTGCTCAAGTGTGTCCCACTGAAGTGTGCCTAGTGGGTGCAGAGACTTTTTGGCATCAAGCACATGGGAACGTTTTAAGATGCTTATCAGATCGGGCTGCTTCTGACACCAAAGATTTTTACATTGGACACATCCCTCTGACCCCTGAGGGTTTTGGACAAGTCCCAGGAAGGCTGGCGTGACAGTAAGATGCAGAGCAGTCTCTAAGGAAATGCATGCATAAACTGTAGACAAAAATATCCCAGTGTATGACAAAGTATTTCTGAATATGTAAATGGTGTGGTTCAGGTTAAAGAAAGACACGGTTAAGAAACCATTTTAGAAACATCCCTCAAGCTGACAGTTTTTGCATCTGTCAGTACTGTTCTTCCAGCAGGGCAAAGAGGCTGAAACATGAAAGAGCAAAATGCTTGCAAGGCAGCTCTCACCTTGTAATGCTGCACCTTTGCTTTCCCTACCGAGGGAGGCTGGCCCGGCCTCGCCAGTAGCCTCCTGCCCTATTTGGCCTTTTCACATGGCTACTCAGAGTGAAAGCAGCAGATACCAGCTTTGCCTGATGTGGCAGTCTGCTGCCGCCCATCCAGACACCTCTGTGCCCCAACTGGGGACTGCGAAGTGCCATCTCAGATCCAGGAGCACAGAACTGGGGGCTGCCCATGGGCACGGCTGTCCAGCAGGCACTGCCAGGGGCTGGGACATGGCCAGGAGGCCACTGAGTGCCACAGGGACCTCAGGTCAGCCATCTCCCTTGTCCAGCAGCACTGCACGCCTCTGCTTTAACCCCATGACAGCCACAAGCATCAAGAGGTGGCTCCACACTCTAGACTTCTGCAAACATCATGACACAGACCCAGTGAGGTTGTGGGTGGGGTAGGACCTTCCCCCCAAGCCCAGGGAGACCCTGACCCTGGACAAGCACCGGCACGACACCCACCGCTCTTTCCTTTGGGGCGCACTCAGCTCCGGTGCCCGCAGCACCCTGGGGCTGTTCTCACCCCCCAGAGCTCAAGCAGCCCCTGGGGTGGGCAGCCAAGGGCAGGACCCTGCGCACACCAGGAGCAAAAGCACGTGGAGCCATCCACACGGTGAGGGGCTTGATCCAGAAGCCACAGGAGTCCTTAAGCAAGCAGCAAACACTTTGCAAGCGAGCCCCACAGGACTCCGGTTACAGAGCACAGCAGCGACATGGGAGAAGCATCTTTCAGTTTATTAAAGACTGAGAATACAACTGTGAGCCCAGCCAGGAGAGCCGGGTGCCAGAAGCAGGGCTGGGTTTTGGCTGGAAGGGTGCGGTCTCCTCTCCAGGCAGCCTTCAGCAATACCAGCCAAGTTTCCTATCCGGCAAGGCGTCCCAACGCCCCCATCCCAGCAGTGCTCCACCTGGAGCGGAGCCCCTCTCCGCACCAGCCCCAGCCTCGGTTACTTATTGCTTTTCATGTGCTAGTCTAGTACAGAATGAATCAAAAACAAAACAAAAATGCATGTCTGTCGCGGTGTGTTTGTGCTCTCTTCAGGCTGTGCTGGGAACCCTGGCCGTCAGACCTGGAGAGGGATGAAAGAGAGGGGCAGATGAAGTCAGGCTGGGCTGGGAGCAGGGACATCCCAGGGACAAAGGCACTCCAGGACAGAGCCCGTCTTTGCTGACAGGCCACAAAGCAAAAGCCTTTGGTGTCCGCTGCCAGAGCTAAGGTGACAGTCACTTGGGGCTGGCAGAGAGGAGGAGCTGGCACCCAGCAGGTTGCTCCCAAGCACTGGCGTGAGGGCTGGGAGTCACAGCCAGCCCGGAGAGACGCCGTGGCACACCTGCCTTCCCCGCTTGTCCCGGGGAGGACAGCCCCAGCCAGCCCACGGAGCCAGAGGCGGGAGGGGAGCTCCAAGAGGAGGCACCAACCTGAGGTTTACTTGAACGTGTGGCTCTCGGCTCCTCCCCGGCCAAACCCTGGAAGAGAGACAGAGCGGGCTCAGCATCATTGCGGGACGGTGAGTGCACCAAGGGATGAGTGTCACTGAGAGACGGGAGCCCTGAGCCCCCTTCCCTCCCACAACCCCAGCCACAGTGGCCCTACCTTTGGGCCCGAACAAGGCAGCATAGCAGGGGTGGTTGCAGTATGGCTTGCCATCGTGCTGTGGGGAGAGAGAAAGAGCATCAGCCCCTACCGCCCTTCAGCTCCATCTCTGCCCATCCCACCCTTCCTGCAGCCCCTAGCTGCAGAGGACAGCGACCTGCTGGCAGCAAACTCACCTCTGCATGGCCTCCAGATGTCAGGGTCTTGTTACACTTCTCGCATCTCAAGCAGGGCCGGTGCCAGTCCTTCCCCAGAGAAGTCACCTTCTCAGCTGCCACGGAAAGGAGATGGGTTAGTTGAGGCCCTAACCAGGCACAACAAGTTAAGGTTTCGCGGGTTGGCCTCCCTGTCATCAACCCTAGGGAGGACTTTTCTGGGCTTTTCTTAAGTCTACCTGTCCAGGACAGAAAGCACCATGTTTCAAACCCAGGAGCTCACTGTAAACACACAGGTGCCTGGA
Organism: Falco rusticolus; assembly: GCF_015220075.1. Taxonomy (NCBI): domain Eukaryota; kingdom Metazoa; phylum Chordata; class Aves; order Falconiformes; family Falconidae; genus Falco; species Falco rusticolus. Next base: position 26,069,345 of record NC_051197.1, read on the forward strand.
TCTGAAACAGCAGTGCCATGCCCAGGATGAGCATCACTGCATCCATGCAGACAGGCTGATTTCTATCCATCTTCCAAAGATCTGAGGACCTTGCTCCTTCCCATGTCAGCCGGCAAGGGGATGACTTTCTTCCCAGCCAGCTGGAGACCCAACGATCACTAGAGCTGGCAGGGGCGAGGGGGGGATGCTGGTGAGAACCAGGGAGGCAAAGCCATCGCCACACCCTGCCAACACAAACGAGCCACCAGCACTCTGCCCACCGCTCCAATTCCACATGCACCACGGCAAACCAGAGCAGGGCTGAAGCTTGGCCGGGGTTCAGGCGGCTGTGGGGGAGACAACATGCTGTTTGCTGGAGCTGGGATGTGTTTATGGAGAGAGGGGGGAACACAGGGTGGCTTTTAATTGCAGCACGGTGGGGGAGGAGGGTATTTTCTGCAGACGTATGTGCTCTTCATATTGGCAGCTTCACTCCTGGGGATTTCTTAAGTGATAAAGCAGAGCTTTCCACAGGGCCCTGTCAGAGCCAGGTCTGAGCACGCTCCCCACGCCTGCAAAAAGAGGTTGAGCAGTGGCACTGAGCGGCTGCTGGCAGCGGGCGCCCCGGGGGGCCCTTGGCAGCCTGGAACACCTCTCCTTTGGAGTCCAAATATACCCACAACAGCTCAGGCAAAGAGCAAGCCAACGGCTGCAGAGGTGGCAGCGGGGGCAATGCCCAAATGTCACGAGGCAGCCCCGCTGCCATCTCCCAGCAGACAAAGAGTCTCCTGTGCTCATAACCCAGTGGGGGCTGCAGTGTCCTCCCCCCGAGCACCCTCAGGAGCCCGAGCCGGGCCCATGGTGGGACTCTCCTGTCACAGGGTTTCTGGAAGGCACTCGGCTTCCCCACCGCTCACATAAGCATTGCACCAACGTTCGGGCAGGGGCTCTGCCAAGGCTCGCTGCAGTGGGGCCCCAGCGGCTCTCAGCCATGCAGGCGAGATTCCCCTGGAAAGGTGGTGGTGGCCCTGCAAAACCCATCCCCGGTCCCCTTGGCATCCTCTCCTCCTCACCCCTGCTCTGTTACAGACACGATTTGGCCGAAAGCAGCCCGAGGCATACCCGAGCAGCACTGCCAGGCACCAGGAGCTCTGGGGTGCTCCAGAGCAAGGCTTGCTCTGCCTCCTCTGCCAGCGCTCCTTATCTGCAGGCACAGAAATCAGGCGGCAAGCTTGGTTCTCCAACAGCTTTTGAACCCTCCTCAGCCTCTGTATCAACAGGCGTTTCGTAATAGCAGCCTGATAAGCACAGGGCTAAAACCCCTCCTTGGTCAGACAGCCCCATACCAGCACTGCCACACCTGTGGGCATGGCAAACACAGCTCGCCCCAGTTGGGATCAAAGCAGATCCATAGAGAAAGGCAGACACTGACCAGCACCTTGGTAGCTGCTGGTATCAAGCCATGTGGGTAAATGAGGTGCCCCAAGACCCTTGGTTGCAGGAGGGAGACACAAACTGTATTGTGCCAACCCCCCACCTCAAAGCCTAGCTGAAGGGTGAGTTTAGACAAAGCGATGTTCGCCAGCCACAGGAGCCACGTCCCAAGCAGCACTGCAGGCAGCAGCACCCGCGCCAGCCCCAGCACACCTCCCCAGGGTGGGCATCACCAACAGCCACGGCTCCGCGGCCCAGAGAGCAGCCCCTGCGTTTGAGCCTCCAAGTCCTTTGCCAGAGCCCAAGTAGGAGTTGGGGCACACACACGCGCGGAGCAGGAATTGGCAGAGTGAGCAGAAGTCAGTGTGGGCACTCGGGTTCCCAGATCCCTCATCTCTACTAAATTAAAAAGCAGGGAGCACACATAAGCTGCTCCCAGCAAACCCCCTCAGGTGCAGCTAAACCAGGGATGTGGGGAGGTCTGGCAGCCAGAGCCTGCCTGTTCCAGCAGCTGCTGCTGGCAAGGTGAGAGGCTCAAAGCCCCCAGATACCCTCAGGCAGGACAGCCAGACCATGGCACCAGAAGGGGCAGGAGCCTGGAGCTTTGGGGCCCCAGTCTGGAAGGAGGACATCTGCCTGAAGCCCAGTGGCAGACAGCAGCCCGACAAGGCTCACCATTACCCTGCAAAGGTGGCTTAAAAATAACACCCCAGCGGTGTCATCTCACCATGCTAAACCACACAAGCCAAAATGTGGGCAACCCACGGACCCAGGAACGTGCCCGAGGGCAGGATTTGCCCTTGGGAAGGTGCTTACTCGCCTGCACCAGCTTTCAGAGCAGCAGGCTGCGCTGGCCAGGCCTTTGGGCTTCAAACTGGCATGGGGCTGTGGGCAATGGTGGGAAAGAACCAGGGCTGAGCCCCGTCTGCAAGACTGGGGGTACCCAACTGCAGCCCGCATCCCACTGCAAGGCACCTCCTTGGGTGGATTTATAAGGGCCACCCCCCCACACCCCCACGGCACCCCGGGGACCCACAGCGCAGAGATGCACAGCTTTGGGGCACCCCAAGAACGGGCAGTGATGGGGTGCCCAACACCAGGGCACGCCGGGGACCCACAGCGCAGGGATGCGCAGCTTTGGGGCACCCCAAGAACTGGCAGCGATAGGGCACAGAACACCAGGGCACCCAGGACCCGCAGCGCCGTGGTGCCCGGGGATCCCAAGCCCGGTGGGGTGCGGCATCGGCGCACCCCGGCTGAAGCAGCGCGACAGCCCCGCGGTCCCCGCGGCTTAGGGGCGGCCGGGGGGGCGCAGGGAACCCTTACCGAAGTAGACCTCCTTCTGGCAGCGGGGGCACTTGGGCATGGTGTCGGCTCGGCTCGGCTCGGCTCGGCGCCCCGGCTGTGGGATGCTGCGCGCGGCCCCGCCGGAGTCACTGGCCGGCCGCCCCGCCCCGCCCCGCCCAGATGTGCGGCCCCGCCCGCAGCTGGAGGCACCCGCCCGGAGCACAGCCTGCAGGGGCTCCCAGGGCGGGGCCCTGACCCCTAGCCCCTCCTTGCGTCCTGCACCCCCTGCCCCCTGCAATCCCTCCAGCTGCACCTCCTGCACCCTTTCCATCACCCTTTGCACCCCTGCGCCCTTTGCATCCTGCAGCCCCACGCCAGTTGCACCCCTTGCACCCCTACATCCACGGCACCCCACATCCCCTGCACGCCCCACACGCTGCAGCCCTGCCCCCTCTGCACCCCAGGCTGCTGCAGCCTGGCTCCCTGCCCATGCTTGTGCTGTGCCGGGCCGAGAGCCCCACTCGTAGTGGGGCTGGAGGTGTGATTGGCATCTGCCGGTGTGGGGCTGGAGGTGTGATTGGCATCTGCCGGTGTGGGGCTGGAGGTGTGATTGGCATCTGCCAATTAACCGTGCTCCCAGATAAAGAATCACGTGTGCTGACCACCAGGGCTCACCCCCTCCCAGCACAGATCTGTTTTCTCCCGAGAGGGTGTAAAAGCTGACCCTCGGACAGGGCGTCCCGCCCGTGGGGAAGGTTGGGGTACAAGGCGAAGCAGGAGGGAGCTGTGGGGCTGTAACCCCTCTCTTGCAGGACCTCAGGAATGGTGTGGGTGCAGGACGCGGCTGCGCTCACTGTGGAGAAGCAGCCCATCTGTGTCGCTAACTGTTGTCATTTTATTAGGAGCGAGGACTTGCTGTTCCTTTGCACTTGGCTGTGAAGGAAATGAAAAGCCTATCCAAAGGTCTGTTTTGTATGAAACAATCCTCCCCAGGGCATGTTGCCGTGCTGGAAAGGTCATGAGGGCTGGTGAAACCCAGCGCCAGGACGCCTAGTGTCTGCCTCCCGAAATGCAGGGCACCCCTCGCCTGCGCAAACAGGGCCCCCTCGGCACGGGAGCCCACCCGTGGGTGCAGGGGGACAGGCAGCAAGCTGTGCCCAGAAGCAAAGTTCACAGTTCGGCTGGGATTGCTTTTGACCCAGCCTGGCTCCAGCCTCCCTTCCCAGTGGGATCCCTCATCCTGCTGATGGTCCTCGCTGCTGCCGGTGGTCCTGGGCTCACCCTGCCAGCTGGCAGCCCCACCGCCGGCTGGGGAGCCCCTCCGGTGGGCTGCTGCAAGGAAGCCGCTGGGCTCGGCGGGGGGCTCGGCAGCCCTCTCTGGCAGCGGCATCGCTGGGAAGCCCACTCCCGGCTAAGGCACGAGTCACACTCAGTGTCTTACAGCATGGAAAGAGAGAGGTGTCCTGCAAGGACTGTCACCTCCACCCTGCCTCCTCGCAGTTCTTCCTCCGCCGAGGCACTCCACACGTGCCAGCGCTGTATTTGAGCCACACCACCTTCCCCTGCACCAAGCCGCAGCACCCCACAAGTGCCCGGCTGCATTACCCAGGCCAGGACCCCCTCCCCACCCCACGCAGGGTGCAGCTGGCACCCTGATGAAACACAGGGACAGGGCACGTCCTCTCCCCTCTCCGGTGGCCCTGCCTCCCCTCCCACATGGTGCCAAGCTGCTTTGAGGCCACTGCCCGGCTAGGACAGCCATCTCCAGCTGTGCTCCCTTTTAAGGCAGGTTTTATGCCAGCAGGCAGCTGAAAACTGGCCTCTCGCAGGTCTCCTCCAGCTGGCCCAGCCCTGTGGCCAGTCCCCGTGGACCCCTCAGCCCACCTCCTCCTGCAGCAGGAATGCTCCCACCCCGGCCGGGGCAGCCTGTGCCCCCGCATGGCACCATACACCGACTGACCCGGCTGCTGACGCACCGCCCAGCCACCCCCTCCCCTCGCTTCCCTCAGGCGCTTACTGGAAACCGTTCACAGGACAGAGCGGGCACAAAACCGGCGGCAGCTCTCACAAAGCAGGCGCCACCGAGCCATGCACCGCTCTTTGCCAGCCCTGCCCACGTGGGGCCATATGCCTGATGTCCGCCCCCACGGCCCGTGCTTTAGCCCTGCCAGCCCTGCCATGGGGATGCATACACCTTGGGCTACCCCAGCCCACTTCACCAAGGGGTGAGCCAAATTGTGGTGCTGGTGCACCGCGCAAAGCTATGGGGCATTACAGTGAGCCAATATCAGGGTGAAGGCTGCTGCAGGACAGCAGCCCCCATTTCTACACCGCACCAGAGCCATGCATGCATCCTGCCTATCACCGCTACCCCACTCTTGCCCCATTGATCAGCAGGCGCTCACAGCAGCAAGGCAGCGCAGCAAAGCAGAGGGCCCCCAGCAGAGAGAGAGGAAGGGCTGCAGGTGCTCCCGGATCACGGCAGCAGCTCGGGACCCCGCAGGATGCGGCCTCTTTCACCTTTTACGGGGAGTGAGTCCATAAACACTCTGGAAGCTGGTGTGTGAAACCCATCAAGATGCCGCAGCAGGGCAATAAACCAAGCCCCCGCCAGCCTGTGCTGGAGGGAGCTGGCTGGGAACACTGCGGCAGCCCGATGTTTGAGGTCACCACGCCTTCTGCCATCTGGGGTCCCCCCGGGAGCCAAAACCAAGCTGCAACTATCTGTGAGCCATTCCAGAGCAGCAGCAAGCTCACGCCTGTGCAGCGGGATGCTGCCCGTGGTGCCGTGCCTGTGGACACGAGGAGGGGCAGGGAGCAGGCAGCTCTGCTGTGGGCAGAGGCAGCTCCAGGGAGCAGCAGGAGAGGGGCAGGGGCGGTGTCTTCAGCAAAACTAGGTACCAACCCAAGCATGGCTTCAAAGGGAGGTTTTCATAGCCTGGAAACAACCTAGCTGACACCAACAGAGAACAGCCCCCTCTGCAAATCACAGCTTTATCTTATCTGGAGACCTTGTTCCAGCTAATTTGACCATTAAGGCAGAGCAGCCTCAGCTGTCTGTGCCCTCTGCTAGGAATCTGGGTGAGGCTCAGTCCCAGAGCATCAGGCGCCATGGCTCACCGATGGCATAGCAACAGCCCTCAGGAAAATCTGGGCTGTCCCATTTGTTTGTTTGGGTGGCGTTGTTATGGCCAGGGTCTCCTCCCCACTCCCTTGGCAAGAACCAGCACCAGCTCCCAGGTCCTTCTGTGGCAGATCTTATGCAAGGTCCAAGCAGCCCCCAAGGGCCCCCCAAGAGTTTCCCAAGCTCCTGGGCATGCTGCAGCTGTGGGCACACGCTGCCTGCCCAAATACCCCCCTTGAGCAACTTGGCCCTGGTGATTATCAGAGTAATGACTGGAAAAGTCACCGGCATTTGAGCGGGCAGGGCGGGTAACATAAGCCGATTTGGGTTTGTTTTGCTAACACAGCACGAGAAAACAGCTATTTCCGCGTAGGAAACCAGCCCATCTGCCAGAGCAGCAGCTCCCAGCTCCCCTCCTGCACCCCTCGCTGCAGTGGCATAGGGGCTCCCATGCTTCTCACAGCACAGCCAGCCTCCCAGTGCGCTTGCACAACAGGGAGACGATGCGCTGGTGAAGGCACGACCCAGGGGCTGGTGGCATCCTGGTCCAGCATTTTCCCAGCATTTACACAACTGTGAGTCCTGCAAAATCTCCCTCCCCAGCCAGCCTGCACTTCTGCAAGTCAAGGGTCTACTCAGCCAAGATGATTTGTTGTAAAGTATGCCCTACCCAGCTCAGCAGGGGACTCTAATTTGACAAGAAAATTATAGGGTGGCTTCAAACAAGCCCAGCAGAGGCTGGGGGGAGCTGCCAAGCGCGTGATCCCATCAAAAGGCCCGCGAGGTGCTGGTGCTGTGAAGCGGCACGGGGTACCCGCGGTGGGGGGCCGGCATGTCGTCCCCCCCCACTCGCCTTCCATCACCTCCGGATTTGCACGCGGCTAATCCCATTACCGGCTGGCCAGGAAAACAACAGCACGAAGGCGGCTGTCAGGGCAAATTACACCCCGAGGAAAAACTCTGGGGTACGTCTTCATAAAGCTGACAGGCGGCCGATGGCTGGGAGTAATTGGGAACAGGACGGCAGCGGGAAAGGCAGTGCGGGAGCGGGGGGCTTGGGGAAGGGGCTGGGAAGGGGCCCCCCTGGGGGCACGCTGCCGCTGGTGCTGCAAAGCCCTGAACAGTTTGAGCCTGCGAAGCACGCTCGCTGCCATGCCCAAACCTCCGCTCGCTGCCCTCCTGGATGCGGCGCAGAGGCTGTTCCGCCGGCAGCATGGGCAATCACACCGCCGTTTCTAGCAGAAACTGTAAAAACATATTCCAGGATGGTTAAAGCAGCTGGCTGCCCACAGCAGTCACTTGTCAGGTCAGCTCTCAAGAGCCAGGGTGTGAATTATTATCATCCAGTTAATATTACACTGCGTGAGCAGTAACAAACAGAGGAGCCCCAGGGCCAGCTCCCCAGGGCTCGGCGGGATGGGGGGAGCCCAGCTGCCAGGGAGGTGCGGGGCTGCCCGCGCAGGGCCATGCTGGGGATGCATCTGGGACTTCCATCCGTGGGACACGGCAGTGTGGTAGCCCTCGCCCGCCTCTCCAACCCCCCCAGGACCCAGTTACTTGGAAAATCTCCTCCAATTTCATCCGGGCACCGCTCCCCCAGTTTCCCTGAGTACAGTCTGGCCAAAGTCTCTGCTACCATCTGCTCTTTTCTGCAAGCTTTCCATTAGCGCCAGCCCAAGGAAACCTCTTGGCTAAATCCCGCTGGGGGAGGGTTTGGTGCATTTTCCTGGCACAGCCCCGGCTGTTTCTGTTGTGGCTCTCAAATCCAGCCAGGATAGTCGAGGAAGCAACGCCCGCTGCCTTGGGAAGCCACCCAACACCCATGAGGCATCGCCTCTGCCTGCTAGGGAGATGCACATGCGTGCTGGGGGCTGGCAGGGAGCGTGGGCACCGCTCAGGGGCTGCTCACAGGGGACCAGTGCCAGGGACCACCTCGCCAGCCCTGCCCTGGCATGGGGTGCTCACCCAGCAGTGCCGTTTGCCCTGGGCTGGGTCCAGGCTGTTGACACCACACCTATTCCTGGTTAAAAATTCACTGGAGGTGAGGCGAAGGGTTTGTAGAGGTATTTGCTTTCTCTGACAGCACACAGCCCGGCGTGGTCATGCTGTGGTGACAGCGCAGGGAGTAGGATATAGCTGCTCCACTCTGCCTTACCCAGCCAAGGCGGAGGGTCAGGACGGAGCCAGAGAGGGGAGAACACGAGGAGGAACTGTAGGTTTGTACAGCATTAGCAGCATGCACACCTCTGTCCCACCAGCACAGGTTTTCTTCCCCCAGCAAGCAGCCCCAGGGCACTCCAGGAGCCCCTCTGAGCCCCCAGGGTGGTCCCCCAGCTGCCCACCCCACCTGGAAACCCACTGGTGATCTGAAGGCTGCTACAGAACCCAGCTGACATCGGGAGGGGGGGGCGGGGAAATTCCCCTACAGATGCAACAAGCTGGGGAGCCGCTGAGGGATGAAGCCAGCACCAACCAGCACCAGCAGCTCTCCCTGTGTGCACTGGCAGGGGGATTTACAGCCCAAATCTTCCTCATCTTGCTTTTATGCCATTCCCCCTCCTTCATCCCTGCCTGCTCTCCTCCACCCTATCCAGTATTTATAACCAGTCCTTTAACCTCCCTCTGGGGCCAAGCCAAAGCCCGGCCAAGGCAGGGAGAGCCGCACCACTGACTTCAGGGAGTATCAGAGCCAGTCCTCGGCCCTTGCAGAAGCAAGCTGGGCTTACTGGGTCACTTTCAATATCCCATCTTAAATCACATCTTCCAGCACTTCATCCCTTTTGGCTTCTATTTAGTGACTTCCCAGCAAACGCTTTAAATTTGTCTTGCTTCGCTGCCCAGCTGTGCTGCTCTGGCCCCCAGCACATCAGAGCCGTGCTGCCAGCCACAGCCATGCTGTCCTGCTGTCTCCCTGCGTTTCAGGAGCCCCTCCACACTGCCATGGTTGCATCTCCCTTTCCGGCTCAGATGTTGCAGTACAGGGCTGCCCTCCTCATTCCTACCCCCACCAGGTCCCTCCCTGGTGTTTTCCACGTGTGTAGCCTGCTGTGCCCCGCCGGGACCAGCCTTTGACCACAGTCTCTTTCCTGGGTCACTAATGACAGTGCAAGCGATGTTGCCCTGTTTCTGGTGGTGCCAGCACCCTCAGTCTTCTGTTGAGAAACACCCCTAGGTGACAATCCTGCTCCTCCTGCAGCCTGGGGACACCCAGGCTGACACTCATTGGCCAGACTGCCCTTGAAACAGGTTGACCACCGGTGCATCGTGGCAGCTGGTGGGATCCCTGCCCTGCACCCAGCGAGGAGCTGCAAGTCACGGCTCCTTGCTGAGCTCCACTGGCTCCCAGGAAAACTGGGAGCCAGCGAGGGTAATTGCCCAGGACAAGTTCACAGGGCTTGGGGGCTTTCCAAGCAAAGCTGCATCCACTTTGTTCTCTATTTTTCCTCCGTACCCTGGAGAGCATGTCTGCAGTCATCAGAGCCCTCCAACTTTTTTATCCCACTAGCAAGTCCAAGCTGCAAAAAAATAAAATATTTGACAGCCCCAAGGGGAAGGATGTTTTCCAAGCCTCAAGTAAAGAAGCATTTTCAGCTCACATAGGTCTCCCAAAAATAAATCCAAAAATGCACCAAGGATTAGAGGCCAGAGCTGCCTTCTGTGCTTGAGCAAAGTGCCACTCAGCTGTGTCGGTGTCCCAGTCACCGACCCTGCAGCACAGGGGCAGCCCTGACCCCTCGGCACGCACAGGGATAGTCCCACATGGCATCCCAAAGCCCTGCTACATCCTTCAGCTTCCTGGTCTTAACACCTACCCTGTGGGTACCTGCCATACCTGGGGGCCACCTTCTGCTCTAAGGGGTGCCCAGACCCCCACCACATCAAGGGGGGAGGGGGGGGCAGTGAAGAGACATCACCCACCTGGAGCCTGAGCAGCCAGATCGTTCCTTTTGGGGTAGCAGGAAGCTGTGATAGAGGCAGGCTTCCCAGCACCCTGTTGCACAGCAGAGATGAATTTTGTCTATTTTTAATTTCACTGCATTCCCCCAATAAAACTCTCATAGGGAAAAGAAAATGTAAGCAAAAACAGAGAGAAAGAAAAAAAAAAAAGCCAGACCCAAACCAAAATAAAACCTTGCATTGGGTGGCTGCTGCCTGGGAGCAGACAGGATGCTGCACCTGCCCTGCCCTGTATCACACCCAGAACTAACCCAGGTACCAGCCATCGGGGCATCCCCTCCCATCCCTGCCACCCCAAGCTGCCTTCCTCCCTGTCTCAAGACCACTGACTTAACTAGCAGCCCTGCATCAGCTCCTTCCCACCCCTGCCGGGCCATGCGTTCGGTCTCAGGTGAGGCCCCATGTGTGCCGGGCTCCCGGCTCCAGCGAGCATCTGCCCAGAGGCGCTGGGGATGGAACCTGCTGCATGTCCCCCACCAAGGAGCAGGGCCAGTGCCCATGGTGAGGCTGGGTGCAAAGCGTGGGGCCAGGTGGGCGCTGGGGAGGGCAAACCCCTGCTGAGCTGCAAGTAGGGCGATGGGGAGCAAAATCAGCCTATGCAGCCTATTGGGGAAACTCCCTGCTGCGGGGGATTGCCACGGGCTAGCAAAAAGGCTGGCGAGTTGCAACAAGAGCTGAATTCACACCAAGTGCTTTGCTAACAGCTGTGCTGGGTCCTGGATGGGTAATGGGGACCCCCACCCCAGCACCGCAGCTGCTACATGGGGCAAATTTGGCCAAGTTTGGCTGCAAGGGCCCAGCTCCCTGCCGCCAGCCAAGGGAGGAGCTGGCAGAGCGACACCGCTCTGCTTTGTGCAGCAGCCTTGTCCCCTAAAGCATTAGGGGGGTCAAGGCTCTATGGAAACCCCGCCAAAACACAAATACACATAGCCCGGTCCCAACCCGGGAACTGCGCTGCCGAGACCTCCGTGCCTGGGAAAAGGCTGGGATTGCTGCCGGGAGAGGGAACACCAGCGGCTCCTGTGCCCGCTGCCCTGCCCACGGCCCGAGCCCCGGGGACGCCGCTGCGGCTGAACGCTCCCTGCAGGCACGATGCCCGATGCCCGCTGCGTGGTGCCCGCTGCATTGCCCAGCCGCGTCCAGGCGAGGAGCAAGGCCGCGGCCGTGGTCGGCACCCAGCCCCCTTCCTCTGCACAGCGATGGAGCAGCTCCAGGGCTGATGCTGCTACAAGGATGCAAGACATTGCAGGGGTGCCAGGTCCCCGTTTTCCCCAGCAAACGGGGCCAGTGAGGTTCCTGCATCCCTGGGGCTCTCAAACAACCTGCCAGAGGGGACGAGCTGGAGCAATGGTTCCCAGAGCTGGTGTTTGCCTTGGCAGCCCCAGCCTCCATGCCTTGCTTTCCAGACACCGGGCTCCTAGGGGGAATAGCTGCGTGTCTAAACCCAGGCCTGGCAGCCGGGCTGGTACCTGGCCAGGGACACGGCAGCTCCCAGGGGTTGGCCCGTGCCGCCACGCTGCATTCCTGCCTCGCTGCCGCCACGCTAGGCTTTCCCATTGGCAGCCCTGCTCAGGCACTGTGCCTGCTCAGCAAGACCTGGCTGGGGGGAGCAGCGTCACCTGTTACCTGACATTCCACCCTGCAAAACCAGGGAGGATCCCATCCCATCCCATCCCCTACAAACCCAGGGAGGGCAACAGCCTGTGCTGCACCAAGAGCAGCTCTGGCCTCAGCAGCTCAGGATCAGCTGGGGCTCAGGCTGCTCTGCCTTGCCACAGCAGCAGGGTCCTCACCTGTCCCAGGACCGGAGGGATGCTGTGCAGCACACAGAGCTTCCCCTGCTCTTCCCAAAGCTGAGCCACACAATGTATCTCTCAAAACTTTTATTGTCAGCAAATAACAAAAGTCAGCCCTGCGGTGGGTGCAGGGAGCCCGGAGAGAGCAGGGTGCTGGCACCCCAGGGCTCACTACCCCGGCGGGTCCCCTGCACCAGCACCCTCCCCGGCCTCCTGGGCAGCAGTGGGGCTGGGGGTGCACAGGGGGGACGGGCAAGACTGGAGGGCACGTGTCATTCTCCAAAGCAAGGGGCACATTTACAACTGCTTATAAATAAACAACAACAACGAGAAACCTCTGGCTCTGGGAAGCAGGCGGGCATCCTGCCGCCAAGCCACCAGCCCAATGTGCTCTGTCTTCCGAAGGCGGGGAGCAGCCCACTCCCCCAGGGCTGCAGCCACAAGGTGCCCCTCCCCACCCCCGGCACGGGCTCTGCTGCCAACCTGGATGGGGGGACACCACCAACTGAAACCAGCCAGCAGCTGGTGCACATACAGAGATGCCCGGGGAGTGCAGGGATGGGAATGTCAGGGGGTGCCAGACCCTAGAGTCTGAGTGGCAGCTGGCCCCAGGGAGAGCGAGGGCCAGGGCATGGAGCCCGGGAAGGGTCAGGAGAAGAGCAGCACTGCCAGACGGGCCAGAGCCCTCAGGGGACTTGCACGTCCCCAGCAGTTGGTGAGGAACAGGGCTGAGTGCCCTGACCAGCAGCCCCCATCCCCAAACACAGTGGGATGCCTGCCCAGCTCCATCACCCTCCATGTGGGGGGCAGCCGGGAGCACCCTCCCGTGGTGGGGCTCCTGCCACCACCTTCCCCTGACCCTCATCCCCTCAGCTGCCACTCGCTGTCCCCTGCACATGGTGACATCTCCACACCCACCCTGCTGCCTCCCACGCTTGAGGCAGGGGGGGCTGGGGGTGGGTGCTGGGGAGGGCAGAGCACATTGGGAATCACCAGAGACACCTTCTACCTTTGCCTTTAAACACTGAAGCTTATATTAAAGACTATGATATATAACCCGGGGGGCAGGGCCATCCTGCCCGGAGTAGAGACAGCAGAGAGAGCACAGCTCCATGGCCAGCCTGGCGGGGGGCTGCTCCGGCTGCGAGCAGGTTAGTATGGGGGCACAGAGCAGGCGGCGGGGCAGGGGGACACCATCTAGGGCTGGTTCTTCGCCTCGGGGTCTTTGTCATAGATGTAGCTTCCCACAGCTCCGGTGTTGACGCCTGCACGGAGGGAGACACAGGAAGGTGAGGACCCAGGTTGAGAGGTGGTGGGTTCCAGGGAGATGTCCCCTCTGGGTGGTGGCAGCGTCGAGAGCAGCAGCCCAGGTGGGGCGTGTGCCCCTGGAGCAGCTCCCCACCCCAAGCACTCACCTTTTGGCCCGAAAAGGATCCCATAGCAGGGCTTGTGGCAGTATGGCTGTCCATCATGCTGCACGGGGCAAAGAGAGAAGCACATCACACGGGGCAGGGGTCCGGGGAGAAGCCAGTCCCTAGGACAGATCCCCCTGGCTGGGCAGCTCTCCGGCTCACCCCCTGCAGACTCCCCAGCACCTCCAGTGCCCCCCCAGGCTGCAGCAGCTGCCTCCGCCAGCCTCGCCCTGCCCTCTTCCAAAGGCAAGGGCTGCCCAGCCAGCACGGCACGGCTCAACCATGCCCCGCTGGCACCCCCCACGTGTGCTACCCGGGGCTCCCAGGGCTGGGACATCCTCACCTCAGCGTGGCCCCCCGGGGTCAGTGTCTTGCTGCAGCGCTCACAGCGTAGGCAGGGACGGTGCCAGTCCTTCCCCAGCGAAGTCACCTTCTCGGCTAGAGCGGGGACAAGGAGTGAGGGTCACACCAGCCCCCCTGCACAGATGCCAAGGGGGAGCATGTCCCATGGGGCCATCACCTCTACAGACAAAATCCCAAGACAGCCCCGTGCATCCCAGGCTCCCGCATCTCTCCCACCACCTCCGCTGCCTCCCAGGTGACAGAGGTTGGCCGAGGACAGCTATTAAGCCCAGCCACCCACCTGGGAGGTGACAGCAGGGGACAAAATACAGATGAAGCCTTTTCCAAGAGCACCCATCGCTGCAGGCTCCTTGGGGACATCTCTCTGTGCCCCCAACCCCATCTCTGAGCCATCCCCCCCACTCCCCCACCTCCACGTGCCCCCAGGGGTCCTGCATGGAGCCCCAGCACCACAGGGCCGTGCCACCCCGGGGCAGGCACCCACTGCCTGCTGGTCACCTTACCGAAGTAGACTCTCTTGCCACAGCGTGGGCACATGTTGGGCTCCCCGGTGAAGGTGGTGACGCTGGAAGCTGGAAGGAGAGAGGGCAGGGGTGTGGGAAGTGGGGTGACACCTCAGCCAGGACACATGTGTGCAGAGGAACCCCCACTCGAACCCTGTACCCCACACCATCACCAAACACGGTGGTTCTGGCAGAGGGGGCCAGGCTGCCCGTCCAGCCCTGCCCCTCACCTTTGCTGGGTCCCTTGGGTGGCGCGGCATTCACCTTCCTCTCCTCTACCTTCACCGGGTGCTCGATGGGCCCCGGAGCAGTCTGCCCCTCGATCTGCGGCTTCTCATAGATGTAGGACCCGGCACCACCGATGTTCACCCCTGCAATGGGGCAGAGAGGGTCTGTGATAGCCTGGGAGCACTCAGGGTCTCCATCCTCTCCCCAGCCCCCCTGCCCCACTGCACCCAGCCCCACTGAGCCATGGGGCCACTGCGGGCACTGCTGCACCTCGGCCCTGGCTTGCGACGTCCTGACTCAGGCTTTCTCCAACCTCATCTGAGATAGGAGAGTGACTCCACCTTCTGTCTGAATGGGAATTTTGTATTAAATATTTAAAAAAAAAAAAAAAGAAAAAAAGAAAAAAGACAACTATTTGGAACGGATCCTTCCCTCCTCTCCCTCTGCACAAGGGGTGGCAGGGTTGGGATGGCAAAGTGCTGGCTGGATGCTCAGCCCATGCTAGGCTGGCTCCTGGGGTGCTTTCAGGGCCGTGGCTCCCTGCCAGCAGGGATGGGGAGACCTGACCCCTCCTGCAGCCCTGGGCATGGCTGCACAGGCACCGGGGGGCATGGACGTACCTTTGGGACCGAACAGTGTGGCATAGCAGGGCTTGTGGCAGAAGGGCTTCCCGTCGTGCTGGGGAGAGAGGGGATTGTTAGGATGCTGAGCAGCAACAACTGCTCCCTTGGGATCTCTTCCATCCCCGCTGGTGTTCAGACACCACCATGGCCATGCCTACACCGCAAAATGCACCCAGCCTGCAGGTCTGCCAGCGACAGCCTAACCCAACCCGAGCACTCAAGGATTTTACTGGCATCAGATGCTCCAGCTGTTCTGCACATGCCATACCATGGGACTGGAGCACTAGCACCTTCGGCAGTTCAGTCGAGAGGCATCCCCCAGTCCCAGCCAGGCAGTGGGCCACCGGGACCCAGTAAGGCATCGCTTTGCCCATCAAGCATCCCTGCGCGGTCAGGCCGTCAGGCGCACAGAGCACTGTGGCTTCCCCGAGCTGAGCCTCCCCCTTGCCTCGGCCTGAGATCAGAGGCCCCGTGTGGGCTCCGGTCCCAGCCCAGCCACTATCGGCCCCGCTATCGGCTGGGGGCAATTATCGCAGGAAGGCACGAAGCGGGCGATAAGCCCTGGAGGTCCCATAGCCATTTCTCACGGGCCAGTGGGAACAGAGTCCAGGAGACAAGAGCGAGCATTTGTGGCTGGGGCAGGGGGCCAGCGGGGCTGCCACACACACTGCCCTGTGTGGAAAACCCACCGAGACCCCACCTCAGGCACGAACCCACCCCATTGCCTGCTCGGCTCTGATCAGCATCTCAGCCCTGCTTCATGCCCCAAGCTCCCACTCTCCAACCCCTCTGCTGCAAGGCAAGGGCACCTTGCCCAAAACGGGCCGGGCAGGCGCTGGCAGAAGCGATGTCCCTTCCCTCGCCGCCCTGAGCGTTGCCGTGCCGAAGGCGAGGGCTGGGGGTCAAGGCTGGGGGAGCGGGCAGGCTCCGGGCGGGCAGCAGGCGGCTGCAGAACATCGCAAGGCATAAATGTCAGTATGCTCACAGCGTTACCATGCTGGAGGGGAGGGTAAACATTTAGTCGGTCTCCCCGCGACACCTTTCCAACCCAGCTGGACACGCTGGCTTTGAAAGGAGGGAGAAAATGCAGGGAAGGGCCAAATTCTGCTGTTGGCACAGTCGGTGGGGGCTTGGCTGCCGTCCCCCACGGGAGCAGAATCTGGCCTTATATGGAGAAGCAGCAAATCCCCCAGGCTTAACCCAGCCCGAAGCACAGATGCACCCGTGCAACCCCATCCCCGCCGGCAGGACAGGCCCCACTCCCCTCATGGGTTGGTGGCAACCAGCACGGCTGTCCCTGCCGCCGCCACCCGCTCCCCAGCTGTGCCGCCTGCTAACAGCGCGCTAAAGAGCTGGTGACACTCTGGCATGACAGGCACTGTGCAAAACCCAGGGCACCGGGTGTCACACTGGGGCACTGCACAAGAAAAACACAGTTGCTCTCCAGCCCAAGCACCTGCCACCACCACCGGCACAGCACCTTTGTGCTCCCAAGTGCTGGGCAGCCGTAGTGCCATCGCACTCCAGCGCAAGCCCCAGGGCACCGAAAGCACCGATGCTGAGACAGCACCACCACGGCAACCCGCTCATCCCGAGATTCTTGGTGGTTTTAACCACATTCCAGTACAGGCTCTTGGCACCTGCATGCCTTGAAAGCCAGCACGATGCCCAAACAAGCCTGCCTGGTGCACGAAGCTGCTTCAAGCGCTTGCCGTGCAGGCTGCCTGGGAGCTCGCACCAGGGTGGCATGGCTGGGGCACCACACGTGGTGCCAGCACCACTCTGTGGCTTGCCCAGGACTGTGCATGGGAGCTCTGGAGCAGCAGCATTTGAAGCCGCAGTGTATGCTCCTGGGCTTGTGTGCCCCAGGGACAGCCCATCCGCATGGCATCGGGTACCTGCCCCAGCCCAGTTCCTGGGATCCCCCGTCCCTGGGGTGTTGGAGAGCCCACCAGGCCACCCTGCCCAGCAGCAGGGCTCCCCGCCACCACCCGCCCCGGTGGCTCTTACCTCGGCGTGC
Organism: Falco rusticolus; assembly: GCF_015220075.1. Taxonomy (NCBI): domain Eukaryota; kingdom Metazoa; phylum Chordata; class Aves; order Falconiformes; family Falconidae; genus Falco; species Falco rusticolus. The sequence goes on from NC_051197.1 coordinate 26,086,071, forward strand.
CCACCCGGGGTCAGAGTCTTGTTGCAGCGCTCACACTTCAGGCAGAACTTGTGCCAGTCCTTGCCCAGGGAGGACACCTTCTCGGCTGCCGGGAACACAAGAGAGGGGTGAGCAACTGCCCAGCACCTGCTAAAGCCCCTGGGGAAGCCAAGCTCTGGGCACCACGGGGGGCTGCACTCATCGGCACGCTGGCAAATCAGCCACGCTGCGGGGACCACCCTGCTTGAAGCCCACGGGCTCCCCAGGGCCATTCTATGGGCGCAGCCCCCCCACCCTCTGCCCACCCTCAGCACCAGCCTTGCCACTGCAGACACCCTTTCCCACGCGCCACTCCAGCAACGGTAGCATTTTCCTTTCTACTCCCTGCATCTATTTTTTACCACCACGTTACCCAGCATGACCCTGCTCCCATTCAAATATTTGGCGTTACCATGCCCACCCCACCCGTTTAGTCATGCCTCCCACACGCACACCAGCCTCCTGGGCTCCCCGGGGAGCCTCGGCCGCTTCCAGCCCTCAGCTGGTGCTGCTCCCAGGGCACCCGCCTGCCTCCAGCCGGGAGGATGGGATGGCAGGCAGCCTCCGCTGTCACCAAGGATGGATGTTTGGAAAACACCTGTCTCTTGGCGTGCGGGTGCTCCCCCCTCGCCCCCAGCCCAGAAGCAGGCACGAGGTGCAGATGGGTACACAGGCACCAGCCTTGCATTGCCCTGGAGTGCCACAAACCTGCAGAGCAACTCGTTGCTGGCACAGAAAACAGTTTCAAAGCGCCAATGGGCAAATTCAAGGAAGGAAAATGCTTTAAGACCGGTTACATGAATGCGCCTCCTCCAGCTGGCCCCGAGCTGTTCTTCCCCAGGAGCACTCCAGGAGGTGGCACACGCTGCCAGTCCTCATCCTGCATCCCCAGCCTTGCTCCATCCCCCCTCCCTCCCAGCTTCTGGGGTGACGGGCGCTGCCCCGTGCCCCCCACCAATTCTCCTTCGCCCTCCCTCTTCTTGCACATGTGCGGAGACAGCTGGAAAACAGCACGATCCCGTTAAAGCCACCATAAAACTAAATCAGAAGAGCCAAATAAAATATTTAACAAGCAAATAAAAGCACAGCCGGAGCCTGGCCCTGCTCTACAAGACCTCCTCTGCAACGGCGGGGTTCCCAGCCCTTTGTCCCTCGAGGACCTCAGCAAATATCACCTGTTCCCATCAGGTCAAGATGGGGGTCAAGAGCTCCCCATGGGCTGCTCCTGGCTTCCAGAGCCGCCCTCCTCCCAAGGCAAACAGCTGCGTCAGGGGCACACCACAGGGCCAAGATAAGCCAGAACAACTGCCATCACCAGCCAAAAAAAATCAACCCTGGTGCAAAGCATGGTGGTCGGTGGCAGAGGAGGGCAGCGCGAGGGGGCAGAGCAGGAGCCATCACCTCGGGGTGGCAGGGGAGACCCCCGAGAGCATCCCCAGGCAGGCACATGGGAGATGGCCTTGGGGGACCAGCATCAGCTGGAAGCAGCTCTGAGTTGACCTCCCAGGGATGCCACACACAAGCCCAGGCTGCTGGACCAAACCCCAGGTGGGAGCAGGTGGCCGGGTGCCCCGCCACAGCCGAGGGTCTGTGCCTGCCTGCTCAAAGCTGCCAGGGCAAATCTCTGCCAGCCCCCAAGCCGGGGGGCTCGTGCTTCCCCGGCCCCCTGCAGCAGGCAGGGAAGGGCCCGGGGCTGGATCCTGCCTTCCCCTTCGTCTGCAGCCCTCAGCTGCCCCCGGGGGCAGAGGATCAGCCCCAGGGCACACAGCCCCCAGCCCTGCAAGCTGTCCCCAAAAGCGAGGGGGACACTGAGGTCCCAGCACCCCCCTGCCTTGGGGCTGTTGCAGGAGCCCTGCATCCTCGCGGCCCTCCCCGGCACCAACGGGTGCCTCCTTGGGTGACCAAGGAGGGAAACGGAGCGTGATGGGCTGAAAGCTGAGCCAGGGGCTCCGGGCCAAAGAGCCACTCGGCTTTGTCACAGCGGATGCGCAGCCAGGGCAGGCTGTGCTGTGGCCGCATCACCCCCAGCTCCTGCTGCTGTTGCAGCCCCGGGTACAGAGCAAGGAGGAAACTCCCGGCGGATGCTTTCCGGAGGCCATCGCAATTCCAGCCGGCCACAGCCCACACCAGCTCCTTCCCGCCCCCGCCAGACAAGATGCCTTCCCAGCGTCCCCCCCCCCGCCCCGTAATATTTCAGGCAGCTGTGAATCCCTGCTGCGCCCTGATGAATGCACACCCCCCTGCCAACGCACCCCCAGGCCACACAGAACAAGGGGGACCTCACTGGCACCCGCAGCCCCTGGCAGGGGACAGGGCAGGAGGAAGGAGGTGGCCCGGTGCCCAGTCCTGCTGCCAGGGCATGGGGACAGCCCGGGAACCGCGGGGGTTGCCCTTTGCCTGGGGTGGAAATGCTACGCAGAAGCTGGCCAGGCACCCTCTGGCTGCAAACAAGGGCACCTGGGGGACACGGCTAGAGCCGGCGCAGCCAGGACGGCTTTCCAGGCAGCATTGTTCTTCGTGCGGAGCGGAGGAAGCAGCCTGGAGCCACCCCAGCCTATTTCCAGGGCAGCGGCGTCCCGCACATGGTCGCACTGCCCCATAAATCACTGCGGAGGGAAAACAGCGGCGCCCAGATTTCCTGTCACCCGGCCACATCTGCACCACCCTTGCATCAGCTCTGGAGGAAAAGTCTCCGGCCATGCCCTCCCACCGCTGCGAAGACCCCCAGGCAGCTGCTGTGGGGAGCCCTGCTCCACACCCCCTGGCTCCACGGGGACGCCCCTCTATCAGCGCTGCAAAAGCAGCCTGGGGCCAGGCAGTGCCCGGGCTCCATCCAGCTCTGCGCAGGGAGCACGGGACGGCATGGGACTCCAGCGGGGCTTTGCTCAGCCAGGCATCACACTGCACCCAGCCTCCACCACCGACAGGGATGGGCAGCACCTGTGTCCTCTCAGCATCAACCCAAGCGCATACACGTCCTGCCCCGCTGCTGCATCCCGCACCTACACGCTCAGCCCTGTGGCACAACGTTCCCTCAAGCCCACTAAATTTAAACCAGCCGTGCAGCGCCCCTGGGAAGGGCAGGGTTGAGGGTACTCGCCTCCAGGAACTCTGCCAAAGGTGCATGCCTTGGGGTTTGCCGGCCCTGGGTCACCCACCTTGCCGCGGGTGGGCACCGGGTGCCCATCGATAATAAACCTCCCCCCTATGGCAAACAGCCCCGCGGAGGAGCACGGCTGGGTAGGGGGCCGGCTGCAGTACCTAGCCGTGGGGTAAATGTGCACCATGCAGAGGTGCAGCCCGCACCAGCCAAGGACACCACCACAGCTGGGGAAAATCAGAGGCCAGGAGCAGGCAAGCACCCGAGGGGGCTGCTGTGGCAGCCTGCTCCCTGCGGCAGCCCCACCCTGGAGACAATGAAGCTCATCCCTTAATTATCTGCCGTGCCTGGGCAAGGCAGCTGGAGCAGGCAGCAGGTGGGTGCATCTTTTTGGGGTGGGAAGGGAGCATCCCTCCGCCCAGCCTCAGTGCCGGGGGCCGCGACAAGCTGGCTCCAGGCCCTCACGCAGGTATTTCCACAGCCTGATGTCAGCGCTGCTTCCAGCCAGAGGCTTATTCAGCAAAAGCAACCGAAGCTGCAGCCGCGTCTCTGTAAAGGGCTGGGCTGTTGCCCCATCCACCCCACGGCAGCCCTGGGAGGACATGGGGAAGGGCTGACAAAGCCCAGTCTGGCAATAAAGATGCCAAATCCCCACGGGAATGCAGCAACCGGCATCCCTGGAGAAGAGGGATGCTGTCAGACCCACCGCAGATGCACTTCAAAGCAGTTACAGGCACAAAGGAACGAGGAAGAGAGATCAGCACAGGGAAAGGAGCCTGGTGAATGGCTGGAAACAAAGCTGCTAGCCCAGGTAGCCGGCAGCCTCCTCCTCTCCCCAGTCCCTCTCAGTGTGGTTGGGAGATGGAAAAGGCAGAGGGATGGCTTGAGGACCTCCTGCCATGCGGCCAGCCACTGCCCTGGTCCGCCAGGAAGGGTCTGCGCTGCCTTCCCACATCCCCCACCCCGTCCCCTCCTGCCTCCCCGAGCACAGCCAGGCAGCTCCTCTCCCCATCACACAGCCGCTGCCGACAGTTATGCCGCACCGTGATTTTGCGGCCAAGACGTGGATATCCAGCTCCCCCACAGCAAGGCGAGGCAAGCCCTCCGGCCCCGAATCGCTTGCTTCTGGGCTCCCTCCAAGTGTGCAACAAAGCCAGCTCGGTACGGACTCACCGGGGTGGGGGGGACAAGGAACACCCCAGGTGAGGGGTCCTGCTTCCAGCCAAGCAGAGAGGCGAGGTCTTACCCAGGACCCCAGCCGCCCCCCCCCCCTGAGCTGAGCCACTTGGGCGCCCCAGCGCGTGGCATGGCTCCTGCACACCCACCGCTCCCTGCCTCGCTGCCGACAAAACCTCACCTCCTGCAGGCACTCTCCTGGTCCTGAGCCTTCCACCTCCTGCTCTGGCTTACAGGGCCAGGGCAGCCTCCAGCAAGAGTCGCTCTCCATTTCCCACCCGCCTGCTGTACTCCATCAAGCAGCATCCGCACGGGATGCATCCCTCCAGCTCTGAGGCCAGGCAGCTCGACCGTGGCTCTGCTGGGAGAGGATCAGCAGTGGGTTTTGCCAGGCATTGCATTCAGCCAGGGCTGAGGCCAAGAAATCAGCTGCTCACTCGCGCGACGCAGACCCACATGTGAGGCGCTGCAGGCAGGAGCCCCAGCCAGCAGCAAGAATCCAAGCAGCCGGAGGTCCCCCTCGCCCCGCCGCACAGCGAGGGGCAGAGCAGCCAGCCAAGAGCCAGGGCACGGCTGGCACAGGCAAAACCCCTCCCTGCGGAATCGCTGGTCCCAAGCACGGTGTCCCTCCTGTGTGCTGAGATACCATCTCCGGTGGGCAGCGCCAGGAGGATGAGACAGTTTCCTGGCCCGTGTCAGTAACAGCCGGACTCAGAGACATGCCGGAGCAGCCAAGCCTGTCTAAAGTGCCCCTCCATCACCACAGCATCTCACACACCCCCCACACACCCCTGCTGGCTCCCCACAGCTGTGGGGCACAACCAGCTCCAGGCAGGGTTTGGCCCCAGGACTGTGGGCAGCACAGTGTGAACAGAGACAGCGGCGGGAGAGGATGCTCGGGACCTCCCTGGGGGCCACAGCACCAGCACACCCACCGGGAAGCACCTGGCAGGCTGGTGGGAGAGGTCTCCCCATCCCTGTGCCAGGACCTGCCCCCCACCGTCACCTCCCTGGGTGCTGCAGGGCCCCCCAGCCCACTGGCAGGAGTGATGGGCACCACTACCCTCCGCAGCCAAAAGCGGCACCATGGCACACGCTCCAAGCTCTGTATCTGATTGCAACATCACAGTGACAGATTTTTCCATTACCTCTCGCTCAGGCGTTCCTGCTCTGCCTTTCCTTTCCAGTCCCACCACCTCTCCCCATCCCTGTGCTCCTGCCAGGGACAGGGAGGGAGGACGGGAACACAAGGAGCTCTGCCCAAGACCTACCTGGCACCCAAGACGTGGGTGCAAAGCTCCATAAACCAGACGCCAAACTGAGTCACTCAGGACCAGCTGAGCTTACCGAGAGCTGCCCCAGCCCCAGGGCTCTGGCCCCAGCACCGCTTCCCGCAGGCTGCCAGCCCAGGGAGGGCAGGGCACTCAGGCTGGCCAGCACAAACCCCTGGCACAACCACTGCAGGCACATTCCTGCAGATCCCAGTGTCCCACAGCAGCTGAGCCCCAGCTCCCCACAAGGCAGGCCACCGCCCATGAACACGCACACAAGGTGCTGGCCCTGCACCGTGCCGGAGCCCCAGCAAGCTCCAGCAAAGCGTGCACTTCCCAGTGCGCAAAAGCAAGGGGACCGAGACATCACACCGTCCCGTCCTGCCCTCCCGCAGATCATTTTCTATAGCTCATGCTCTTTTCCTGAGGGAAAAGCTAATGCTAATCAGCCCGTCCTTCAACTTCCCACAGAGGCATCCCCGCCCCGGCAGGGCCCTGCGCGGGGAGCAGGGAACTAGTGCATCCTTAGTTACTGCTCTGCAAGGTGCACATGCTGCGCCAGCAGCTGCCCCGAGACATGGGAGCAGGCGGTTACCCCAGGAGCCCAGCCAGGCTCCGTGCTGCTGAGCCGACTGCTTCACCGGCTGGGCTTGAAGAGCCGCTTCCTTTGTTAGGGACGGCCATAAGCGAAATAAAGCTCCCCTGCCCCTCCTGCCTGGCCGCTGACAGGCCACTGTCCCCCCCAGCGCTGATGCGGTGCCTGAAGCCAAGGACAGCGGTTACTTATTAATTGAAGAGCCCTGCAGAGGGCATTTCCACAGGGCTGGCCCACCAGCGGGCAGAGCACCCCACACCTCGCTGCACCCCGTGTCTTGCTGCACCCCTCTCCTCCGGCAGTGTGACAGCGGGGCCAGGCACCTGTGCGGGCCCCTCTGAGCGCCCTGGGCTTGGATCCTCCTTGCTTCCGAGCTGGATGTGTCCATGTCCTTAGTCCCCCGCTGGCACTCCACCGGTGAACTGTCCCCACAGAGCAGCTCTGCACCACTGGGACAAGCCCTGGGGCTACTGGGTGACTCCCACGTGCTTTTAGGATGCCCCTTCCCAAACAAACAGCACAGCAGCCGGCCCCAAGACACCCCTGCAGGTGCAGAGAGCTCCCCAAAAGCCACCCGCTGGCAGACCCTGCTGCACGTGCGCTTGCTGCATCCCCAAGGCTTTCGCCCGCCTCGTGCTTGGGATGGGAAAACAGGAAACCCCCCACTGCCACGATCCCCCGCAGTTCCCTGGGAAGAGAGGACAGGAGGCGGAAAGGCTTGGCCAGGGCTCCCAAGGACCCTGCAAAACTCATTTAAGGCTAGGGGTGCAAAAGGGAGCTGGGGAAACGCGCGGCTGTTTGGCTTCAGGCGACTCTGGTCCCTCCGGTGCTTCCTGCCTAAAGAGACAGCCCAGCCCCAGCCCCCAGCCCCAGCCCCCAGCCACCTGCCAGCGCAGGATGGGAAGCAGCCCCGGCAGCTGCCGGCAGCACTGCTCCTCTGGTTAAACATTCACTCCATCCCTCCAGCCTCCCTGAAGCAGGGAAGTTAGCCCCAGCCACTCCTGGAAACAATGTCACAGACCTCAGCCTGATTTTTTTTTTTTTTTTTTTAAAAAAAAAAAAAAAAAAAGCCAGAAAACTATTTTTATATTTCCCTGTGCTTTTTAAAGGAAAAAAGCTCATTCTGTAGCTCAGGAAACACCCACATCCTCCTGACTGCGCAGGGAGGAGCCCGCTGGATTTTTCCAGGGAGCATGAAGCAACAGGCAGGCTGGAAATGAGTTTTCCATCGGTACCCACGATTGTTGGCGTTGGTCAGCCGCTCCGGCACTGTGCGGGGCCCGGAACGGGACGCGGTGGCATTTCTCACACATGACCCACAGCTGCAATCCCAGGCATTTGAGAAATTATAGTTGCCAGCGTCCATTCAGCACAAGCGAGGAGCACTCCCGAACAAGCGGGGCTTTATGAATCACCACCCGTTAAGCTTTGGGCCAGCAGAGGAATTCACAAACGTTACCGAACTCCAGGCACAGTGTTCCCATCGCCTTCCCACCAAACCACATGGTCCATCGGGAGGAAACCCCAGGAGCCATGTCCCGGAAAGAGGGCTCAGAGGTTGCATCCAGTTTCTATCCATTAAATAAACGGACCTGGGTTTATTCTGCCAGAGCCTGGGTGGTTCCTCAAGGAAAAAAAGCTCAAGGCTGGAGCGTGTCCTTGCTGATGCCTATCTCAGCTCCAAGCACAGAGAAGTTTCTGGCTTGGTCCCGTTCTGACTTATCCCCCCAGTCTCTCTCAGGGGCAGTGGGGGCCACAGGGACCCTGCGGGGATCATGTGATGGGGGCTGCTGCTCCCCGGCTGCCGGGCACCTGTCCCCTCCCTGCCTGCCAGGCAAGCATCCCCGGGGCAGACGGACGGGGAAGCCAAGGCGCAGCAGAGACCTGGTCACAGACATGGACACCTACAGAAACGTGCCTGGGGGGAGAGAGCTGGCACGCAGCTGGGGGAACCGGGTACAGCACTGCTCCCCCCAGGTGATATCCCCGAGAGACCCCTAAGTCCCCCAGCACATGGGGAGAAAGAAAGAGCATGGGCACTGCACTGGGGGCTGGCATGTCACCTCCTGGCATAGCCTGGCCCCTGCCAGCAGCGAGGAGGTGGTCCTGGAGCCCGGCCCCAGCCCCCTGCACAGGGCAGGCTTGTCCCTGAGCGAGAGAAGCAGCTTCCTGACCCCAGGCCAGTGCCCAGCCAGCTGGGCGGACACACTATTTTCTGCTTAAAAAGGAAAAGATTCACACAAGGAAAGACATCCGAGCCCTTCCCACCCCCGCACAAATAGGTTTATTTAAAGGAGGGAGACAGAAAAAATTCCTATTTCTCTGTGTTTACTTGGAGATGGCCAGAAAGGAATGAAAGCAACAATGCCTCAAACGCTCGGGCACCATCAAGACCCTTTGGTATTTCCCTGCCAAACAAACGTGCCGAGGCAGCCGGGGCTGGACCCTGGAGCCCTGGAGGGAGACGGGCAAGGAGGGGTGCAGGTGGGCAGCGCTGGGCCAGGCCAGCTGGACTCCATGGCCAGCAGATGCCAGGGGGCAGCTCGGGCTGGAGAGCTGGATCCATCCCTAGCGCCACGCCGAGCCTGCAGGGCAGCCCGGGGGATGCCCACCCCGGGGCCAGGGGGGGAAGCGAGCCGGGGTAGGCTCCCCGTGGAGCGGCGGCGAGGCATCAAGGCATCAGCCCTCGCTCCCACCTCCGCTCCCGGCATTTTCTGCCAGCCGGGCGGCAGCGCTCGGCCCGGGATGCCCGACGGGAGCCGCCCCAGCCCTGGTTCCCAGCGATCCTGACCAGCCACAGCCCCGAGCCGGGCCCTCGGAGACCTGCAGGGACTCGCTGCCGCCCGGGGCCGGCCCGGGCACGCCAGCCCGGCCCGCTGAGCCCGGCCGCGGCTGGGGAAGCCCCACGGAGAGCCCGGCCCGGCGCGGCGCCCCGGGCGCCCACCCGCGGCACGGCGGGAGCGGGGCCGGCAGGGAACGGCCGCGAACCCCGGGGGGAAGGTGCTGCCTGCACCTGCCCCCCCTGCTCCCCCCACAGGGACCCCCCCGCGCACGGGAGCCCCCTCGCCCATGCCGGAGAGGCCGGGCTCCCCCATGACCCAAGCCAGCAGGTACACGGGGACACGAGCCCCCCCCCCCAGCACCCAAGCAGCGGGCACACCCCCAACCCTCCTCGCCCCCCCCTTCACCTCCTCGGCTCGGGGGGCAGGGGAGGGTGCTCCCGACCCCCCCGCTACCCCCACCCCTGCCCCCCGACCCAGCGCCAGCCGGCAGCATCCCTCAGCACTGCCCGGGGGTGGGGGGCCGGGGGGGCAGCAAAGGGGCCGCGGCCGCTGCGAGGGGGGGGCCCGGGGGCAGAGCAGCGGCTGCCGGGCAGGTGTCTGGGTGCTGGCGGCGCCCCGGCACCGCGGAGGAGAAGAGGGCCCGGAGATGCAGCGGGGCCGGGATGGGGACCGGGAACAGGGCGGGGGGCCAGGGATGTACGCCGGCTCGGGGAGGGGGCACCCGGGGCAGGGCGGGGGTCCCAGGGATGCGCCCCGGCTCGGGGAGAGGGATGCGGGGCTGGACCCCGAGGATGCGCTCACCGAAGTACACGGTCTTGTCGCACTTGGGGCACTTGGATGCCATGGCAGGAGAGGAGAGCGGAGCGGAGCGGAACCGAGCCGAGCCGAGCTGTGCCGCGCCGAGCCGCGAGCCGCGCGTCCCGCTCCGCCCGGCCCCCGCCCACTGGCCCCGCCGCCGCCCGGGGGGGGCCGGGGCGGGGCCCGCGGAGCGTCTGCCTGGCTCGGCTCGGCTCGGCTCGGCTCGGCTCGGCTCGGACCCGGGCGCGGCAGGTGAACGGTCCGAGCCGGCAGAGTCCCCTCCCGCGCCAAACGTCCCTTCCCCTGTCCCCCATCTCCCAAAGTGTGCAAGTGCTCACGATTCCCCTTTCCTGGGGGGCAGAGGGGGGTAAATAATAATTAAAAAAAATATATTGAAAATTAACAAGGTTTCAACCAAGCAACATGACCTGTGGGATTGTACCAGCTCTGTGCCCCCCCCGCCTGTCCCGGTGAGCCCTGCAGCCCTGCAGGCCGGCACCCATTGCCACAGCCCCCCCCGAGCCCAGGCGAGAGATGGGGCGAGCACAGGAGCTGCTGCCCCCCCGTTTAGGGACACCCCAGGCACGCTTAGTCCCCTCCTCTAGGGACAGGGGTGCCCTTGGGGTGGGGGGTGGGTGGGGGGGATGCTTTCAAACTGCACAGACAGCTGGGCTGGCCACAGAGATGGTGTGTGTGGCTGCAGGGGGGTGCCCAGCTGGTGGCTGTGGCCTTTGGGGTGACAGGGTGGTGGCTGAGGAAGCCCAGTGCTGTCTGAGACACCCCCCCCCGCTGTGCCCTGTCAGCAGCCCCCCCCTCCCGAGCCTGGTCCCACACTTGCAGCCACCACCACACAGGGCTGGCGCGGTGGGACGGTGCCCAGGTGGGGTGGGGGGCGCAGGGGCGGGCAGCGGGCGCAGGGGGGGCAGCAGCCCCCCGCCCCGGGAAGCACCGTGCCTGTGCCGGGTATTCTTAGACACATTTTTTCCGGATGGGGTAACTGAGAAACCCAGATTAAGTAGCCGGGATGACAGGCCTGATACGGGAGACCCTGGGGGGGACGACGAGGGTGAGAGGCCCGGGGGGAGCAGGGAGCGGTGACGGCTGGCCGGGGACAGAGCAGGGCACGGCTCGCGGTGGCCCTGCTGGCACAGTGTGGCACACAGGGCATGGCACCACGGGCAGCGCTGCCCACCACAGGCACGCCGTGGCGAGTTGGGGGTGCCGGTCCCACGGCTGGCCCCAGCGGAGGGGCTCGGTCACCCCCATCCCAGCTGTGGGGTGAGCGGCCGTGCTCGCTGCCCCGGCACCCTCAGCCCTTCCCCGCTGTAACCCTGCTCCGGCCGCGCAGGCCGCCTCGCCAGGCCCAGCAGCACCGTTCCTGGCGCCATTTTGTTCCGTTTCCATGGAAACGCCCGTGTCAGGGATCCCTCCAGCTGCCGCCGCTGCCAGGGATGCTCAGGGAGCCACGAAGCCATGCTGAGGCGGGAGTGCTGGCTGCGTCCACCCTAAAGCGTACCGCATGGTGGGGTCCAGACCCCCCTACACCAGGGAAAGCCCCTCGGTGCTCCAGTGGCCAGATCCTGCACCACGGGGCTGCTGGGGACAGCAGGTGCCTGGGAGGAGGGTACTGGGGGGGGTGCGGCGGGGCCTGTGGCTGGGGTGCTATGGGGGCTGCACCCCTGCACCCCCACACTGCAGGCTTGACCCAGGTGTTGGTAAACACGAAATCTGCTGCTCCGGCGAGGCGAGCGAGGCCATTGCATTATTCATCAGCCAGCAGCCCGGCACTCCGCCGCCATTGTCATATAATTCCGCCTTTCTCTGCCGGCAGCTGGTGCGGCTGTGAGCGCCCAGCCGGCGCTTCCCTGGGAAGGGAACACAGGGCTGTGGGGTGGGACGGGGTGACCCCGGCCAGCGAGTGCCCGGGGCCGGATGGGATGGTGATGCTTCACAGCGGGTTCCTCCATCGGCTGCACACCCTGCCGTGTCGCAAGGACCCAGGCGTCGCCGTCACTCCACGCTCAGCTGCTGTCACAACAATGTGGGGCTTTGTGGCCTGCGAGGTCCCTGCGCAGTGCAGGTGGCAGCGGTGCCCCCCGGGTGCTCAAGCCCCCCACGGCCCCATGGAGGGGTGCTGAGCCCTGCATGCCCTGCCACGGAGCCAGTGTGCCCGGGCTGGGTCAGCAGCCACCCCCGGTGCTGGCAGCAACCAGGGCAAGGCAGGAGCTGGGATTTGTGGAGCTGTTACTGATTTCTGGGAGGCCAACTGCCCGCACAGCCCGGTGGGTGCTCAGGTGGCCCCTCTGCGGTGCCCGGTGTGCCGCTGCGCCGGAGTGCCCCAGCAGCAGCCCTGCACCTGCAGCGGCTCCTCTGCCACGCTGCGAGGGGCATCCCAGAAGGGGTCTGTGGTCCAAATCCTCTGGATCCATAGGAAATCTCGGCTGGGGCGGGGAGGCAGGAGGGGAAGGAAGGAGGTTGCATCCACCCGACAGCATGTGTGGGGCTGCCACGGGTGAAAGAAAGCCGAAGCTCAGCTGTGCTGCAGAGCCAGCACCCGGCCGCTCCTGCCAAAGGCTTTTCACACATAGAGGCTGGGGGCAATTAAGACAAATCACCTAAAGGTGTGAATCCCTGCCTGCAAATGCGCTAAATCCCAAGCGGATATGCTCGTTCGGGAGCAAAGTGGCTTTAGCTGGTCATGTCTTAATCTGCCCTGGCTTAGGCTTGGCATGGCCCTGCACCAAGGGAAGGGCTGTCCCAGGGCCACAGGGACAGCGGGACGGGTGCCTCAGGTGGCACTGGCCGGGCAAGCGGGGATGGCACAGCTTCTCTGGAGACAGCACACCCAGTGCCGGGCACAGGAACGCAACTGTGGGACCGCCTGCTGCCGGGGGGACACAGGGTGCAGGCAGCAGTGCGGTGGCACGTGGGGGACATCTCTGACCCTGCCGTGCCAAGTCCCCAGGCAGCTGCACTGATGCCCAGGGAGCAATTTTCACCGAATCATCCACTTAGGGCTCCCTGGTTCCTGGGGTTTCCCTGGTAGTGGGTAGCAAAGCCACCTTTCAGCAGCCAGGGGGGCGTTCTGGCATGGGGGATGCAGCCCGCAGAGACACCCAGGGGTGTCCCCATCGAGGGGACCAGCCTCCCAGCCCTCACCCCCATGGCGGCAAGTGACCCATTTTCCTCCAGCGCCACCCAGCCCAGCACACCCCGCGCCACAGGCCACTGATGCTTGACCCTCACTGATCTTGCTGTGCCTGTGCTTACCCACCCAGGGGCCGTGGGGGCACGGCGGGGCTTTCCTCCGTGGAGCGCCTGGCAGCCCGGCATCCCCCTCCCTGATAAAGCGGGGCTTTTAACTCAGCCCCTTCCCACAGGGATGCTGCACGGAGCAGAGCAGGAGCCGCATCCTGCAGCATCCCCTTCCCGGGTGGGACCGAGACTGAAGCAAGCCCAAACGCTAAAGCTGGTGCCGGCACGCATAGCCATCCCCTGCGCAGCAGCAACGGCCCCTGGCCCAAGGGGGGCTGCAAGATGTGGGGGGTGTTTTGCTGACCGTGCCGGGCTGGCCTTGGCCGTGAAGCAGCAATGACCTCCACCGGGAGCCTTCCAAAGGCGTGAGGCGGTTTGGGACCTCTGCCTAGGGCAGGTCAACCGGACAGCTTTGCAGGGAGCTTAAGGGAAAGTAAGGAATAAATAAGGAATAACTACCCCCAGGCTGCCTCTCCTTTGGCTCACCTCTCTCCCCTTCCCCGTGCTGACTCCCCTCAGCTCTTTCTTCTTTGTTCAGATGGAAATACCACAAAACTTCATGCACCCAGACAGGGCTGCTCACGCAGGGAGCTGGGGCTGCACAGTCTGCCTCTGCTCGCGTGTCTCGTTTTCTGGGCCCTAGGATCAGTTGGATTTGTTACAGGGCAAGAAGAAACTTGGGGGGCAGGGAATATCCAATAAAAAAGGTAAGGAAAAACCCCCACTGCTGGCTGGGTTTGCTCAGAGGACAGTCATCCACATGTGGCCCACAGACCCTCAGCTGGTGCATCACATGTTCAACCCCCCCCCAGCTTCGGTCACCCCAGGGTGACACACTGCAGCTTTCTGTCACCCCTAAAGCTCCCGCACCCCCAGACGCAGCCCGCAGCCAGGTGCTGCTGGTTACAAATGGCACGGCAGGCAGCTGCAGCCATGGGCCGTGGCCAGTGATGACCGTGGACCACCAGCTGCCCCGGTTCTGCCTGCCTGCTGCCTCGGTTCTCCCCATTTGGCAGGAGCTTGGCTCTCATCCGTGGCCCAGGAGTGGTTCCCAGTGGTTCCCAGGGACATGACGGAGAAGTCTTTCACAGAACCAGGCAAAACATTTGATTTTTATTTTATTTTTCCTGCACAGCCCTCCTGGATGTGCAGCACCTGCCGGCCCGGATCTGGTTATCCCGTGTCCCGAGGCTGGGCGGCATGGGAGGGCATGCAGCGCAGCACCCCCCTGCAGCCAGGGGAACCTGCTCCCCAGGACCAGGACCTTGGGGCTGTCTGGGACGGGGAGGCAGCCACACACAGTGGGGACACAGCCCACACGTGCCGGGTAGCCGGCCTCGCTGCTGAAGGGTGGCCACAGGATAAGCGCACGGCTCAGAAAGGGGAGCTCAGGGGCTTAGGAAGGATTAGTGAGACTGGAAGATGGAAGACCAGAGCAAGAGCGTGCCGAGGGGCTGGCAGGAGCTGGGTCTCATCAGGCAGCACATGCCACTGGCTGGGGCTTGGCACGTCACCCCTTGGCCTCGGCGCCCGCTATCTGGAGCTCCAACCACCCACTTGTCCCTTCTCTCCTTTAAAAGGCATCCCAGTACCCACTGTTATCGGGCAGGGCAGATAGCACTGTCACGCCTGCAATAAACAGGTTTACAGACGTTTCACTTGTCCTTGCAAGCAGGAATGGATGTCCTCATTGACCCCGAGTCCCCTTCCCAAGGAGGCTGGAGCTGCCAGCCCACCCAGGGCCAGCGAGCATCCCACAGGCTGCGTGCATGCTGAGGAGGCACGTCCTTGGTGTGGGGCACACGAACCTCCATCGAGCAGGCACGCTGCCTCTGTGAAGTGGGATGCAGGTGCCTGAAAAACGGTGCTTTCACCGAAAAAAAAAAAAAAAAAAAAGGCAGCAAGCAGCTGGGGAGCCCCAAGCGTGGCTTTCAAAGCCCCGGTGGAGCCGCGCACTGTGCCGGGGCTGGCTGCAGCCCCAGCTCCAGCAGGAGGCCATGCAGAGAGGGGCTGGGGCAGCTGGTTTTCCAGCTTTCCCAGGGGAAGGAAAGCGCATCCCAAGGGCCAGGCTGTGCCAAGAGCCAGGCTTTGGTGGCAAAGTTCAGGTCCCGGCCGTGTGAGGCATGGTGTGGCCCTTTGGCACTGAGCTTTCCCCATCCCGTGGCCCCTCCCGGACACCCTGTGGCCGGAGGTGGGGCTGGCCATGGTGCAATACGGTGTCCAGGGCTGGCATGGTGGCAGGACAAGTGTGCACAGCAGCTGCCCAGTTTTCACCGCCTGTGCTCCATGAGCACACCACCTCCAGGACACAGCTCTCGGTGAGCTCCTGGGGTAGGGACGGGGCTGGACACGCGTAACCCAGCGCCTCGTGGGTGCTGCAATATCCCTCTGGCACCATCTTGTCCTTCGGTAGCACAAGGGGCAACACCCACGCAAGAGGATGCATTTGTTCCCCGTCTCCAGCAGACGTTACGGGCATCTTCCCGGGATGCAGGGAAACAAGTGTGCACACACGCCCAGCTGGGCTCCGCGCCTGCCCGCTCCCCTCCCGTACGTCCTGCACGGCGGCAGCCAAGCTGAAGGCAGCGGGGAACAAACTCGCTCCCGCTCCGATGGAAAGTCGCTGATTGAGCACATCTTGGCTGAAACCCTCTGGTGAGGATCTGTAAATCTCCTCGCTGTGACGCTGCCAGCATCCCGTGGAGCACTGGATCCAGGTGGAAAGTCCCCCTTGCAGGCAGAAGGGGAGGAAGCCGTCTGCAAAAAGACGCTGAATTTATGTTACTCACACTTGCTCCAGGAACGTGGAGAATGAACTCACAAAGCCCACGGCAGGAATCAAGCGCAGCTTCAGCCCTTGACCTTGCCCGACTTTCTTCCAGGCTGAGGAGGACAAGCCCCCTGCCCCATGGTTTATCTAAATTCACAGTGTACCTTTTCTTGCAACAGCTTTCCCCCTCCCAGGAGCCTGCATGGTGGATGAAATGTGATCATCCGAGGCTGAGGCTTTCAGCAGGTCTCAGCAGGGCAAAAACTTTGTTTGGTCCCCAGGGAGGGCTGGGGGGACAGGGCAGCACCAGCCTCCCCTTGCAGGGAGGGCAGTGGAGACTGCACACGCTCAAGACGTGATCCTGAAGATGGGGATCGTGGCAGATCCTGTCACTGCTGGCTCTTGCAGGCTCTCCTAGAAAAGTATTAACCAAAAAGCACATTTACGGGAAAAAACCCCAAAACACACGCTTGCCAGCTAGGGAGGACTGTCATGCTGGGGCTGGCCTTTCTGCAGCGTTCCCTCCTTTCTCCCTCTAATACTGCTTCAGTTCTTATTTTATGTTAAAGGCATTTTCAAGCCTGTGTCCTCTTGATTCATTAAGGAAACCAGAAGAGAAACAGGGTCCAGTTTCTACAACTGCATCAAAATCCTTCCTCCTCCACCTCCTCTCAGTCAAAACCCACTAGATTTTATTCTTGGTCTTCCCAGAAATCCCCAGACTTGCACACCTATCTCAACACACTGCATACCATCACCTGGGCAGGTCAGCTGCCCCTTCCTCTTCCCTCGGCGGTGGAAAGCAGCTCCACCGCGATGGACACTGACCATCTGAAAGCAACTTGGCCTTCCCAAGGTCTGGCTTGTGTAACACTTGCACTGAGCGCCAGAGGCCACAGCAAAGCTGGCACGGGCTCCAGATTTCCATTTCAAAGGAAATTTTGGCATGTATTTTGCATTACAGCTCTCCAGTAGCGTCCCGGTTACGGCCCACCTCCCACAGCAGGAATGCCAGGTTTGGAATTGTTAGTTTGGGTCACACTTTCCTTTTCTTCACACTGTTTCAACAGTGCTGTTGCAGCCAGTTTGCTGCCATCACATTACAGCATCAGAGAGATCACAGGGGAGCTGCTACCGACAAGTTGTCAAAATGCAAAGTAAAAAAATCCAAAATTCCGAAGTTAACTAAAAAAAAATCTGTAACAAAACCGTTTTGTCATAAAGTATTGCAGGGATGCTTGGATTCTTGTTTTAAGACTTTCCTGACCAGCTCCCTGCTACTTTTAAGCCTGTAAAACCGTAAACATTGTAGTGAGCCTGGAGCTCAGCATGCCCCATCCACATGAGCGCGAAGCACGGCCACCTCCCAGGGCAGCTGAGCCTGGGACATGTCTGCTCCCGCATCTGCAAGGCAGAAAAGCAAGTGTAGCGTGGGGATGCCAGGGACACACAGGCTAAGGGAGAAATATCCAAATGCATATGGCAAAAACATGTGCGGTAGCAATGACCCGCGCCGGGGCAGGCAAGCACTTCCAAACGCCAGGCTCTGCGCTGTGGAGCTAACATGCCTGAACACCAGCTCATTTCACTGCAACCCCCATCAGAATTTGTCCCCTACAATCTCAAGGGCTCTTTAGGAGGTGGAAGGGACACTGAAAATGGGACTGCCCCAGCTGTATTTTTATGTATTTATTTATTTTTACAAGCACTAGAGCAGGAGGGTGAATAATGCAAGGTAATTCCTGCAACCACAGCACAGCAGCATATGAATGTGCACACTGACACAGGAGAGGCTTAGCGACAGCGTCTGGCTTAAGGGAGTGATGGCTCCGGCTCGGATAGGTCAGCGGTGGGACCTGCCACTCACTCTGCGCTTCCCAAGAGCCGGCAGTTTTATTGGATCGCTCAAGGTACCTTCCAAGCCCTCCTCCCAAGCTGGTACAAGCATAAGCCAGTGAAACACGAGGGACTGAAGTCTGCTACCGCCCGCCGAAATACGGCATCCATATTCAAGGACACGCAAGGGATCCTGCAAAGTCAGGGCAGCGCAGGATCCTCTCTCTGCTTGCCTGGCCTCATTCCCAGAGCAATCTCTGGAGCTGCTCCAAGGAAGCTGCGAGCGAGGGAAGCTGCAGGGCTGGCACCCCCCGGCGGCTGCTGCCAGCCCCTGTGCAGCTGCTCGCAGCTCTGGCCTCTAGTTCCTCTGCCTCGTCCGTGGAGGTGGGATTCCAGAGCTCCCCCAGCACCCAGGCAGAGCACAGCCCTCTGCTACTGCTACCGCCCAGGCATCGGCTCCAAACCCCGCTGCAGGGGGACCGAAGCCCTTTCGGACACAGATTTTTTTTTTCCACTGCGATCTCTTCACATTTCAATTCGCAACAGGAAGGAATTCCTGCAAGGCCTTTCCCACACAGAGAAAACTCAAAACCTTCCTGCAGTTGGTGGTATTTCTACTGCACGTAGGGTTAATGCTACAGACTGATGGAGACACAGCAAGACCGGCAATGGTCTCTGGTGCCATCCTGCACCGTTCCACGCAGCCTGGAAGCTTTCTACCCAGTAAGCTTGGTGTTTCTACCCAGTAAGCTCGGTGCCCTTCCTAGCATATCCTGCAGGGATGGCTGTCCCCTCCTGCTTTTAAGTTATGGAGAGGAAAACAAGAGCAGCAGTTTAAGATACACTTCCAACATCTGTCAAGTTGCACAGCTACTCACAGCCACGGAGTAAATCTTAACACTCCCAAGCAGCAAACTCAACCAAACACTGGGTCCGCTTTGCTTATCCCAGTAAGAAGCGAACGCAGAGATGAAGAAGTACTTGAATGTCAGTGGGTTTGGTTGCCAATCCCCAGGGATTTCACTCTGCCACATGCCAGAGCCATGCCCCCCATCAGCAAGACGCTCGAGCCACCATGGACAAAAGGCTCATTCAGAGCGCTGGCGTTGCATCTGCTGCTGCATTTAACAGGAGAAGGGAGGGAGTCACGGTCTGAAGCGCTAGAAATGTTTAAACTGCTGCTGATGGGAACCAAACTGTGACTGATTCTCGCCCTGTACAGCAGAACAAGAGGGATGCGCCACAGTCAGGCGAATGCTTGAGAGCAGAGCGCAGCTCTGGGATGTGAGGGAAGGAGCAGAGAGGCAGGCACACCAGGCAGATGGCACCCCAAGCGAGGGACTTGGCAGCTATTTCAGAAGAGACAAAAAGCAGATGTTTCACAAAAGCTCACTTTCCAGGTTTATTAAGTAAATTTAACTGAATTGTTTTCATTTTGTGGGGATTCCTTTCCATCTAACCCGGTGGGTTAGCAGAGTTGCACAGAATCACGGTTGGACTGTGATAACCCAAATACAACTTTGGCTCATCTCACCGCTGACACATATGGAATGACTTGGGGGTTATTACATGCTGTGTCTGCTTGAGGCAGGTACATGTACAGATCAGCACAAGTTGCAAATGATAGTTTACATCCTTTCAAAACAGAGCAGGGCATTCAGCAAATGCACTGCAATGAGAAGACATATGAAAAAGAAATCATACAGACTTGCAAATACATAAGAAGTTCAAGAGATGCAAGAAACCTCAAACACAAGAAATGTCAAGGGGGGAAAAAAAACACTTAAATTTCAGACAACAATGTGTTCAAATGAAAACCCAGCTGTAATTTAAATTCCCTTCAAAATGGGAAACATACAGGAACGCAATTAAAGAGAAACCAGGTCTCATCCTGGGAGAGATGTGTCCAAAAACACTGATGCACGAACAGGTTCAGAGTTCTAAGCAAAATGTCCCTGGGCATTGGTGTACTTGACTCTTGGAGCCAGAGCAAAGCAATTCATTACACTTGCTGGACTGCTGGGCCTACTGCTGGGTCTCGGTGGTATAACAGCACGTAGGATTCCAGATGTCAGAGAGAAGGCAGCACGCAAACTGCTGGTTACTGGGAGAAATGCCACGGGCCAGATCTCCCAGGGATTGACTAGAGTAAAGACACCTAATTCTGGTAGCCTGGCTTCCACTGCACACAACGTTAGTGTAATGTTCTGCAAGGTTCTTCAGTTCTTAGCTCACTCCTTTCTCAGCCTGAGTTGTTTCTGTCTTGTGCATAAGCACAACTGGCTGTGCAAAATGATCCAAAAAATATAAGGGACAGGACCAAAGAAAACTGGCTGAACCTGGGGCTGGCTTTCAGCTCCTATTTCCAAATATCAGTTAAAGGTTGGAAATTTATCTACAAAAGAAATAATATAAATGAAATAAAAAATGGCACCGTCCACAAAATTAACCAAAAAAAAAAAAGAAAAGAAAAGAAAAGAAAAATCTTACAACACAGCCTCGTAAAAATGGCTTTGCAACGAGAGCTCAGTCACAAAATGAAGGGTTCTAGCTCTTCGTACATCGGAAGAAGAAACAAAGCTAAAAAGTACTAGTCCACATTCTCTTAATAAGTTAAACTTACTTTCCCTCCCCCTGCCTACAAAAGGGGTAGAAGCAAAGGGGAAAAGAGGCTACTCAAAATAAAAAGAAAAAAAAAAAAAAAAGAAAAAGAAAAGAAAGGAGAGAGCGCGAGAGAGAGAAAGAAAGAGAGAGAGAGAGAGAGAGAGAGCAGTCTGTGGTCAGAGGCTCAGAGCAGGGCAGAGTTCCTTTTAAGGGTTTAAAAGATGCAAAACAGTTCCTCAGAAGTTCCCTCTCTTCAACAGTTAGTTCAATGCTGTAGCCATAGAAACTCAAGTATATATTGGAGGAGAGATTCTTGCAGGCAGATCCACCGCCATCCAGAGAGCTGCTCAGCAGGTGTTAATCCTCAATGATTATGGGTTCGTCATTCATGGGCTGGCGTAGCTGCACTGCCTGGATGGGCCGGAGGATAATAGGCTTGTAAGGGCGTCTGGCGGCTCGCTTGGCTTCGGAGGAGGAAAGCAGCTTGCGGATTTTCCTGCAGACAGTAAGGAAGAAAGGAAGCGATTACAGAGACCAGACACTAAGGCACTGTAGGTTTCTTGGTTTCTCCAAGTGAAACCAGGCCTGTCCACGCAGGGGCTGCCTCCTAATGGGGTGGGCCGATGCAGTTTATTTCAGCAATGTCCTCCCCAGGGAACTTTTGGTTTTGAATTTATAAACCCACCAATGAGGAGGAAATTGCATTCTCTGTTCCAGAATCCTTCTCCTGCAAAGCAAAAGGCATTCTGGTCCAGCCTCATAGGACCAGGGTCTACTGCTGTAAATACAAGTGGAACAGTTACGACAGCCAGTTTCCATACCACTAATCTATTTTGATGCACACGGACGCATCAGTCGGACATGCTGCAGCAGGCTTTGTGGGAATTTACAAAGCCAAGTTACAACCAAACCTCTTCTGGCAAGGCTGGTCACTTCCCCACCTGCTAATCCACCTCTCACAGAGCGCTCTGACATCCCCAGCCCCAAGCAGGTGTACACAGCTGCCTCTTCAAAAGAAACCCAGCCCAGCACAAGCCAGCAACATTTTGTCTCCCACGGAGCTCTGCCTCAAGGCCGAGGGGCTGCAGGGGAGCTCTGTGACGGCCACTAGCCAGCGAACAAACACTGGAGCCTCCCGCCCCCCCTCACTGGGAACACTAACGAGGTGTCTCCCCCTCCTACTTCTTCCACACTGCATGTGGCCAATGCAGAAACGAGTAATGTTCACATCTTGCATTTGTTAAGTTTCCCTATCTCTTACAAGACTAGCAACAAGTCTTATCAGATGCAGGAAGCAGTTTTCCATTTGGAGAGAAAATAAAAGAGTGAGAGAATGGACAGGGGACACACCAAGTTTTAAAATTAGCAAAATAAGGTAGAAAGAGACAATACGGAATGATTGCTTGTTTCTTCTTGTCAATACCAGGCTTAGAGCTAAAGGAAGTATCCTACAGAAGAAAACAAACCCAACAAACCAGCAACAAGGAAAAACGTACTATGTAGTTAAAATGTGGAATTCATTTCCAGAGGATGCTGTGGTGGTCGAAGCCGTATAGAGATTAGACAGGATAAATATTCACAAGAGCAGTCACCAGTACCCACTAGACACGGCCTTCATCAGGAACTGGGGCAACAAGGAGGGTCCGATAAGGAAGCACTGCCTCACTTTACACGTTCCTACTTTTAACAATTTTTTTACTTACTGTGAGAGACACGATGCTGTACTAGATATAGGAATGGCAACCACGTGGCTTTACAGCCCACAACTCAACTGTCCATCCCCCAAAGGCAATTTTTACTTTTTTGGTTAGTCAACACTGCAGGGACGAGGAAACGCCCACCCACCCCCTGCCCCTTTTTTGGGGGTGCGCCTGTGTGTTTTGGGGTATGGTTTGTTGTGTTTTTTTTTTTAAATGGAAAAGATACAGCCTTACTGAGCTGATGCCTATCACTGTGCTACGATTTCTGTTTGATATGTTGGCTGCTGAAGAAACTGATCAAAACACTTTTCCCCCCCTTAAAATTTACCCTTACCACCACCACCACGGACAAATAAACAACTTTAGCTGAAGACTTTGAATTGGCTCTGCTCAGATTCTGTCATCTCTCCACTTGCTTTTTTTGCCCACTGAGCAGAACAAGCCTGCTATATAGCACTTACACACACAGAGACATGTCTTTTGTTTAATCTGTGTCCCCATTTCTCCAGCGCCTTCTAATGTTGAAAGGCCACAGGGTGGGGAGAGAAGAGAACAGGGTGGAAGAGTGGTGGTGGGGAGAAAAAAAAATAAAATTGATGTAATGATTTTTCCAGGACTCATTTAGCTGAAGTTGATCTGCTTTTAGCCAGTGGACCTTCTTACTGTGTCTGTGTGTGCTCGGTTAGAGATGCTGCCACCAGCAACATGTCTCCCAGTAGTTCTAGATTCTGATCAGGTCACTCACTGCCTCCGCTTGCATAAATTATAAATGCTGAGTTCCTTACTGTGAGGCTTCAATTCAAAAACATTCCTTTCAATCGACCAACTTTTCAAACTGCTCCCTCAAAGCTATCCATTTTTCTAGCACCGTTCTCAATGGTGCTACACAAAAGGCAAGGGGGGGTTGGGGCACGTTGTAAAACTTTAGGAAAACCTGCTTTCTGTGGCTGAAAACACAGCCTGACCCTCAGCTGGAGGATGATATGCAGATATCGCTGCTAGATTGATTGCTACGGAGCCAACACAAAGCTCAAATTGTTTCAGAGCTCACAAACAAGCCTTACATTCTTGACACTGGAATGTAGCAGATGGTTCAGGGAAAAAGTTAGAGGTGAAATGCCCAACAGAAAACCCGTGCCGCTTACAATGCTACATCGCTCAGGCTTCCCTGCTTTTCAACAGGCTGCCAAACATCTCCTTTCAGCACTCATCAGTCAGCTAAGCAGCAAGGCTGACAGACAAAGCAGCCGCTCTTTTGGTTTTTTTTTTAATGGAAGAGATAAGGTCTTACTGAGCTGATGTCTATCACTGTGCTAAGATTTCTGGTCGCTGTGGGACTGATCTTTCCTGCCTTGGTCAGTGGTTCTGTATGAGCTGATGATTCTGTGCCTTTACAGCAAATTGCTCTCACAGCCAACATCACACATGATGAATATTCTCGCTGTTCAGTGCAGATCAAAGGCCAGGACTTTGTAGTAGTACTGAGAAATTACTATCACGGATCTGCAGTATTTCTTGTGGGTTGGATGATAAAGATGTCAAGAAGTGTTTTGTATACGCAGGATTACGAAATAAGCCTTGAGCATCTAAGGGCTGTGTTAGAGACTGTAGATCCTGCATCTACAATGGCACGTGAATTTGCTGCAGATCTGTAACAGGATCCCAGTACCTCTCTACCAGAGCAAGATGACAACAGGAATAAGGAAACTGCTTCCCCTGAAAATTAAATACTTCTCTCAGTTTAGTTTCAATTACCTATGGGATCCCACTGCTTACTTTCACAGCACCTCATAGGAACAGAAAAGGAGAAAGGGAAGACAAGGTAAAGATACGAGATGGTGTAAAATGTGCAGCAGCATTAAAAGGTGACCACAGGAACAAGTCTGACAAGGAAATTAATTTCATATTTCTTCTGAGTTTTAACAGAGAGGTTTCCTGCACTGAAATCTGATGATCCAATAGATCAGCAGTCAGCAACTTCAACGTTGCCACTCTCAGTTTGTCTACGAAGCCCATCTTTGATATGGGGGTCACAGAACAGTCACTTGACACTTGAAAAGCTCTGCAGGCTAAGGAGAAGGTTGGGGTTGTCAGGACTGACTACGCGCTTCATGCTGAACAAATGAATACTCAGAGTACCACCAAATTTAGTAGTAGCAGAAGAGGCAAAGAACTGAAAACTCCTGACCTCCTTGGCCACTTGTAAGGGTTTAGAAATCCAGTAATTCCCATGTCCATCTCTGCTAGGCACTGGAAAGAAAGTGCTTCTCTGCCTGTTGAGGCACCGATACAGAAAGTGTGGATAACTCCAGGCTTCAGAGACAGACAAAAGTCAAGAGCATCCCTGCTCACAGAGGGGGCTGCAAAGCAGGGCTGTGGCTTTGCTCTGACCTGCTTTGAGGCTACCCAGGAGAGAGGCACCAAGTTCTTGGGAGGAAACCACACAAGCATGTGTCTCTCCCTGCCTCACCACACCCAGGAGCAGTCCTCCCTTCCTCGGAGTAACAGTAGTGGGAACACACGCACAAAAGCTTTGCTTTAGCGATCAGGCCACATAGCTTCTACCGCTGTGTGTCAGCAGACTATAAAGAGTTTAAAGCAAAACTTTAAATGCAAAGAAAGTTTATTTTACTATTTTTATCCTGTGGGCAGACTAACAAGAAGGACTAGCAGAAGCAGCACTACCCACTAAAGGAGGAAGATGGACACTACAGGGCTAAATCTCACCGCTAATGGCGGTGAATGGAAATGACAAAAGAAAGGGGGCCACTCAGCCCACAGAAACCCTCAGCAGCACTTGCAGCTTTCAGTACTTAAACATGGGGAGATATTCTGAGAGGTAATGCAAGAGACTTCAGCACGTAAGAAGGCATACAGAGCTCTGTGTATAGGAGGCTCTGTTCCTCAGCATCACCCATGCACCAGAAGGCCCCTCTCTCGTTACTGAGATACTGCGGTGGGACCTCTGAAGTCAGTTATGGGTCTGAGCCTCAGAAGTCCACCTCAGTCTTCCTCCCCTTATTACCCATCTCTTACAGGAACTGCTCGGGAAGAAGAATAATCTGCTTTCTCTGGCATGCAAGTGCATGATTAGGCACATCAGGCACGATTAGCTGTATCACAGCCTCCATCCAACTCAACACCAGCAGTGGTCTCTGCATTCAGTCTGTCACAACAGATCTGCTGAAGAGATCTCCCTCTAACCACAAAGTCAGCTGCAGCACCCACAAGGAACACAAACCAAAGACCTCCCCTTAAATCCTCTTGTAGACCAAGTTTCCTACCTGGTTTCTTCATTGGCCATATAAAAAACATCGTCTGGTGCATCAATCCAGTTCATCCTCCTCCTTTTCACTGGAGGCATGGATCCACCACGAATTAATCGGACTTTTGTTGGGTATGATTTCCCATTGAGCAGCAAGTTTCGGCTTGGTCCCTGACGTGACACATAAAAAAGTACAATTATAGACTGCAACAAACCTGCAGTAGCATGTCACAAGCACTCAAAGGAAAAGAAAATGACAGTTTTCATATCAGTTGTTGAGAGTTCATGGCAAATATTTCCCCTCTTGCCCATGACTGAACACAGAATTCACACAAAAGCAACTGTCCACAAGCAGTACAAGTTAGGCACCTTCAATATACAATAGGACAGCAATACTCCAGCGACAGGACAAATAAATGGAATGCATTACCAATAACCTATCTGTTGCTTGTGTCTGAAAGATGACATCAAATTTGAAAGACTAAGCATAAGACTTAAACTTCAGCTACTACCATAAATCTAGAGCAACTCTATTGATTTCAGGGAAGGAAAACTAGCAACACAGCAAATCAAATATAAAAAAAATCGTATTTTACAGTTATTCTGGGGTACCAAACTTACCCTTATCCTTTTTGTTCTAGGGAGGTTAATATTTAATGAGGATAGTATATAATTAAACATGTTGTTGAAAACAAATCTAGTACTACAAAGCTTAGCTGCTTTCATTGTAATAACACGACAGACTTCCCACATGTAACACATTTGCTTTGCGAATCAACACAGGTATCATTCTCCAGACCCACAGTGGCCCCCTTCCACTCAACTGGAAAAACATGAGTTGTTATTAAGAGAGGTCCAGATGAAAGGGAGCAAAGTATTAAACTTCTCAAATGCAGCTGTCCTTGATCATTTGAAGTCCAGTTCTGCTGCCCCTCTTCCTGCCGACTAGCACATTGAGAAATCCTACTGAAATCGGTAACACTGAACAGTCAGGAAAGACGTAAAATAAGGGCTCAGAAAATTTGAGATGCATAAATTAAAGCTGGTCAGAAAGCACCCCAGTAGAAATTTTTAATTCTGGTATTTCACAGGCCATCATCCTAGGTCAGACCATCTCCCCAGATGCACCAAGACTTCCCCTTCTGCCCACAAAATGGGAAACTGAGCATATACATGAGGGACATCTGGCCTAGGAGATTCACCTCAAAAGGAAAGTGGGGACATGAGGTATTCAAGCCCTCAGGCGTCAGCTTATGGCAAAAGCTCAACCAAATTGTAAAGAGTTTGACTTAGAAAGGGAAGACTTCAGTCTGTCAGCCAAGGAAAAAAACCAACAAAACCCCACGTCTATCTCATTTTTATCTGAGGACAACAGATGACTTATTTTTTGACCAGCCTTAATCAACTGCGCTGGCAAGATCTACTTCCTGTAGAAAATTAGGGCTTTAGAGCTAAAAAACCACAATCCCACCTTTTAAAGCCCAAAGCTCTTTAAAGCTGTTGTATACAAGCACAGTAACAATTTCATTTCTTAAGTTGCTCAGCTCTGTGTTATACAAGACAACTTCAGCACCACAGCAGACCACTGAAATACTCAAGAATTACTTTTATATTTGAGATGTATTAAGGAAAAGGTTTCATATAAAAAGCTTGTCTGTTGTTTGGGGTTTTTTACCCCCTCCAGACTTCTCCAAGAAAATCCTTTCATTAGTGTTGTGAAGGGCATTTTCTCCGTACGTGCTATATACACAAGAGAACAACTCTGGAGAAAGTCCTTGGAAATGCCTAGAAGGGGCACCCCTGTGCTTCCAGGTTGCCTTTTGTCTACCCGCACAGAGCAATCTGTTTCAAATGGTACATCCTGAAATGTGGACCTGTAATTTGTAGTTCAGTAGCATACTTCACCAAGCAACCAGAAATCAAGGCAGTGCAGGGCTTTCACCCTAAACCACCTAAAAAGTGTTAGGTCATCACAGATTTCTCCCACTGCACTGAGTTGGTTTATTCAGCAGACACAAACAAGTAGCCAGTCTCCTCAGTGACAAGAAATGAAGCTGAATTCATGGAGGAATACAATTTACCACTTCAGATCAGATGCTCAAGTAACAAACCAAATAAATGCTTCGTTATTACAAGCAGACTAAGATGCTCAAGTTATAGCCTACCCTCATGATACTGCACGCTATCTCAGAACATTATTAGATTTAATAATGCTTGTGATCACCGTTCAGTGACCATCAACCATACCTGCTGCTGACTGACCTATGCCAGTGACTCTGCTGTCACCAATACATTGGTGGCACTTCACCTAATGAGGCAAGCTCCACTTTATCAACACCAGAAGATCATTTTTTGGGAAAAAAAATTTATGCTTGAAGATCCCTCCCGTGAATCTCCCATAAGCCATGCTAAGGGGGAAAAGTGATGCACAACCTTTGCACTGGCCCCTTCCTACCGAGGTGAATTTCATGGGAAAGCATTCTGCCAGAGACGTGTCAATCAGACTGGCTATTTGCTTCTGTCCTTTGATAACACTCAGCATAATGGATGAAAGGCTAGGAATGATTTTTACTCAAAAAGAGAACATGAAAAACAAGCATTCTCAGCAAACAACTTGCACACCAACTTCCTAAAAAAAAAACAACAAAACAATAAAAAAAACTGTTTTCCAAACAAACCCTTCCACCATTTAAACCTTCCTCCTTCAGGGAAACACATTCCACCTAGAAACACATCCCAGAACTTTGCTATGAACAGCCACTCAGTTTCTGTATGAGCAGAAACAAAATGTTCCATTCAAAACAGAATCTCATTTTTATATATATATAGATATGGATATATTTGAGGTTTAAATTATATTTAACCACTTGGATGTTTCATATGCTCCAAATGAATTTTTTTTAAAACCTTTTCAATTAATTGGGAAGTATGACCAGCTGCAAACAGCAAAGATGGAAGTGCAACACTATGGTTTAATGGGGTGTTCTATCTAGCACGGGTTAATAATACCTCTTTTCCCTGTTTTGGTTAAATGAACATTCTCTTACCATTTGTCTGGTTTGTCCGTGGTTAGGCAGACCTAACAAACAGGAAAGAGAATAGAGCTGGTAAGACCGTTGCTTTTCCAAGACAGAAAAAAAGTACAAAATCAAAACACACGCAGCTATGATCGCAACTGTGTTGTTTTGCTAGAACAAGAGTTGTCTGCCAAACTAACTTCTCCCCTCCTAGCAAGGTAACTGAGAAAAGAGCTTCCTTAACAACATGGTTTGAAGAGCAGAGGCCCCAAGTTAAAAACACGTTCCATTTGCCCAGTCTTTTCTCCATTTACTCACACCTTTCTTCAAACAACCACTAAAAGTACACCTCCTCTTTCAGATCTGAGGTTTTCCTCAAGTCCTGGGAAAAATCTGGCGTTCTGTTTTAGTTTTGGAGGAATTTATTGACATGAAGAAGGAGAAAGCAGAAGGTATTACACACTGTCAAGACAACAACAAACAGAATCTTCCCTATCGTCCTTGGATCCCTAGGGAACTCTTCAGCTCAGACGTTAGCTACAAGCCGTTAGCAAACACTGTATCTGCTGAACCTACCACAAGTAAATACTTCCACAGGCGTAGCTCCGTCCACCACAGAGCACAGCGACTCCAGCTAGCACACAAAGCCCTTCCCCAGTAACACAAACAGCGCCGGAAAGCACTGAGCACAATGGCCTGATTTTTCTGGCTTATTTGCTAATCTATCAGATACCCTGTCACGCTGCCATAGCGCCTGTACTGAACTCTTACACATATGAGACCTTGGAGGACACGCAAAGGTCTTGGGATATAAGAGGATGAATGACGTGTTGGTATAAGGCAGCAGGGTATGGCACAGAATGGACTGAGAGACCTAACAAACCTTTCTGTTAGCACCGTTTAGTTTTCTATGATGCGTGCTCACAGAAAACACCGTTTCCTTAACATCAGTGCACCAACCCATCTTTCTCAGCCCCTTCTGGCTAGAACTGAAATGCCAGCACATCAGATCCAACAGCTACAACAAGACAGGCATCAGTAAGTGCTGTCGCTGGCTGCAGAAGTTACTAGAATGAATCCTGCTTTCACGTTCACAGCAAGCTTCCCAGCTTGACTTTTGGAACTTCCACTGCTAGTGGGTTAAGCTGTGATGAAAGAGCAGAGCTTTTTAAAGAACCCAGCAAAACCAAACTTTTACAGCTCATGGTCTGTACTCCAACAGATCCCTTGAGGTTCTCCTTGGTAAAATCAAACACAATGTACTCGCAGCAGGTATGCCAGGCAACATTTGGCATGGCAATGTATCGGGAGGGAGGGAGGGAGGAGGGTGGAACGGGGGAACATTTTCTGACCACATTAAAACCAACAGTTTGTATCAAGTGTATTTTCCATTCTGTGTAGATGTATGCTGTTAGCTACTTCAAACATGAAGACACACAGTTTCAATTTTTGCAGCATTTTTGCACCCAAGTATCTCCAGAGATGAAGAACTAGTTGCCAGAAAGATTTCCATCAAATCTGTAGAATAGATGTACCAGGCACCAAGTAAGAAGACTGGTAACAACCTTTGGATGTTGACAACGGCAATGCAGGCGCCAGATAATCGTTCCTTTTTACATGGGAGCAGCAATCTCATCCAAAACACAGCTGTGAGCAGCCGTTTGAGATGGATGCACAAAGAGCTCCACGGATGCTGGGAAACAGCACAGCCAGCAGGATGCAGCCTGAATCTGTTGACTTCAGAGCTAAGCTCTAGCACTCGGTTTTTAATTCCCCTTTCCATAATGGAAAGATAACATTTTCTCCATTCACAGGAGCCTCAAGAGATGTAAATCAACTGATGCTAGTCCCTGGATTGAAGCCACACTTTTCATTTTAACCACACTCCAGATCAGTTACTTTTCTTGTACTAAGAACATTCTTGATGCCAGAAAAGACTAGCCTACAGGAGCAGCTGATATGTGGCTGCTGCAATGACTATTGCTGGATGTACAACAGACAGTAAAAAAAGTGCTGTTCCCAAGCACTGGAATTAACCCACAGTATTCCACAGTGAAAAGAGCTGTTGAGACTGATACAAACTGAGTAGCGGCTGAGCAGAACTGCCACCTACTCTGAGCCCCTAAGTTTCAGAGCCCTCACACAGCAAAGAAGCAGTGCTAACAGGGACACACCTCACCCCCTAACCTGTAAATTCTAGAATAAAGCTTTTTTGTGCCAGTAAAATAGGACACAAACCAGTTACAGTCTCAATATAATTTATACTCTTGCTATCACAGTAATAAGGTATCAATGAGCATATTAATCTTAGCTATTGGTGAATTTTCTCCTTAGTCACACTGCAATAACTGGAGTTTGAAAGAATGAAAGGCACTAAAAAGACCAGCTTCAGTTTGCAATAAAAACCCCATGCTAATAGCATATGTAGCTGAAGCACTGCTATTAGAAGAGCTACTTTTACCTACAACGGTCACCAAAGAGATGCAGGCAGGCAGCATAACATCTGTAACCCATTGCAGAACAGCTGTCAAGTCAACAGGATGCATCTGTACTGGAAATAATGGATTCTCACCCAAAAGTTTTTGCTGGCTTCTGTGCAAGAGATGAGGTCTGCAAGGCGGGTGGGTACCTCTTAAGAACTAAAGCAATCCCCCTGTCTCTGGGTCAGGAGTGGTGCAGACTGGTAACTCACCGTATAGAACTTAGCCCTCCCCAAGGTGCTTGCTGCATTTTCACAGATCAAGGTTTGAGAGAGACTTTTTTCACACATGCATCCACAAACAGGTTAAAAATGTAAGACAGCATATGAATATAAACCACAAGCAATCTGCAACAGGGTTCTGGCAGCTCCTCTCCAGGAAAAAAACCCTGTCTTTATTTTATGGAAGGATGTCTAGAGAAGCCACAGGGTAGAAAGTGTGAGTAGTTCCTTTCAATATATGTAAGGTCCAACTGTCTGAATGTGCATAGCTACACATCAGAAACAACAATAACCTCCTCCAAAGGAGACTTAAAAAAACCATACCAAACCAAACCAAACCAAAAAAAAAAAACCAAACAAAAAAGGAGGTGTTTTCAGGACTGACCAAATCTTTGAAACCACAAAGTGTAAAAGTCTACAGTGATGCATCTAAGCAGGTCTTCCACTCTTTTTCAGCCAGAGAAATTGAAATATACGCTGAAAGCTCAAGATTAAATGTTAGGGGTTTTTTCCATAGCATTGAAAAAAACCCAAACCCATAAGCCCTAGAAAATCTCCTGCCAGTCTTCTCTATACACTGAAATAAAGAGTAAGACCCAGAGGAGAATATGAAGACAAGGTAAATTGAAGGTGCAGATAAGCATAAATGTCCTTTGTCACAGATGATTCTACATTGTTACTGAAATGGCAATAAACCACCTAATCATAGCACAAAAACTGACACCCCCCAGAGCATGCCGCCGCTCCCCACCACTTGGTAACAAAGATCACAGAACCATTTCTCAAGCATAAGCACAATTACAGAAATTTTGGCTCAAAACCAGTCACAGCAGGTTACTATGCCCTAATGATCCTTTCATTCTTGAAGTATCAAAGCTGCAGCTGAATATAGTTTCACCCAAAGAAACACGGGTAGGGCAGGACTATCACAAACAGCATAACAAGCCTGCTACTACTATTACTTTGCAGCTTCGTTTTATCTTCTAGAGGTGGGGGGAACGACCTCTCAGTCAACAAACCCGTTTTTTCCCACACAATCTCATAATATTTGCATCTAACGCTTTCAGATTTGTTTTAAAAAAATAATATTAAAATGAGGGAATTCCTAAACTTCAGGCAGCAACCAGAGCACCGCCCCAAGAGTATGCTGTGGGAGTAGGGAACAGTTGGCACCCTGCAACACAGAGTGGAGTGAGGGGAATCTAACTTCCTGATGGGAAGCGAACCAGCACATC
The DNA here is from genome assembly GCF_015220075.1 of Falco rusticolus. NCBI lineage: Eukaryota > Metazoa > Chordata > Aves > Falconiformes > Falconidae > Falco > Falco rusticolus. The sequence goes on from NC_051197.1 coordinate 26,118,195, forward strand.
TGGTCCCACTGGAAACCTGAGAGTAGACACGCATGGTCTTCACTGATCCAGTCCCATCCCTTGCAAGTCAGTCCAGCGAGAGGACCTCAGCATCTGAACGGCAGCATTCAAAAATTACTCTCACCGCTTAAACTCCGCCTGCTTTTTTGCCAACTCCACACGGTACACAACTGCCATTTTGAGAAGCGGGAGAGCCGAGCCTAAACCCTCAGCAGCGTGCCTGATGCAGACAGGAGTGCAGGGAGTTACTACAGCGAGCATCAAGAAGCTGCAGAATAAGGACCAACCATGGCCACTTTTCTACTCGGGTAGAAACCTTCCAGTGCTTATCCATGCCTGAATATACACCACATCGCCTGTGTATTTACAGACCACGAAACAGTTTGACACACAAGTCTGTACAGAGCTGACCCCAGTACCAAGGAGGAAAAGGAGCCCAGCTTCCAGCCACTGGGTGTAACTTGGCGTTGTTAAATTTATATTTACTCAAACTTACTAACTCCAACTTTCAGCATATCCACCACACATATGGGTCCATCATCTCATATATTAACATAATTAATCTTTTTTCTTTCTCTCTTAACCAATCAGGACATCAAGCAATTAGTCACAGGTGGCATTTTGTTTTTAACTTCTGTTTACCAAAGAGAAGTAGCATGCAGAACATGCAATACGCCGTAACATTCATAAGCAGATCCTCACTCACAATGAACGTAGAGAATTTAACACACACTTTCACAACCAGCAAGTTTACTAGACTAAAACACATTGCTTTCAAAAATCCATACACTCTTCATATGCATTTTCCTGTTCCAAAAGTAATCCTCCTCCTGGGATTCCATCCTTCCCAGCAGTAACAAAAACATCAACAGTACCACATTTTTGAGCAAGCTAGAAAAAAAATATAAAAATTCATGCATGAATGTGGCTTGATGAACAAGGATTTCACTCCCAAGTTACCGGTTCACTTGAAGTAGTCTCTGTGTGTTGACATATACACACATACAGTTTTTGCAGGCTTGTAAGAATGCTTTAGTACTCCTCTCTTTCTTAAAACTGCCAAGAGCGTGCAACTGCTATGAGCAGATTGAGCATCCACCTTCTAACAACCAAAGGCTAATAAACTTTCAGGAATGCAAGTGCAATAAGCAGAACAGAGCATAAATTGTACTAAACACCACCTAGACTAACATTTTCTTAAAGTTCTGTTGTACATAAAAACAATGTTAAAATGGCAATTTACTTACCTAAGTAAGTTCCTACCAAGATTGGCAAAGGAAAAGGAAAAAAAAGATTTAAGGTTAAAAAAAGGAAAGATTCACATAGTTCAGAATACAGTAGCCCAGCCCCATGCAACAAATACAGAAACACAGATTGTTTTGGTTGTAATGAAACAGAAGTGACCACAGTTCTCTGTTGGACAGATAACCCAAGACAACATTAAACGAACAGTAACTCCAAATGAGAGATTCCACAAAGAGCTTTAATTTTGGATGTGTAAGTAGTACTTCTAAGTACACCAAATGCTTGGTCTAAGCGTTCAAATTAACTTGCTTCATTGCACCTCACCGATGATGTGTTTGTTCATGCAAAGCTGTACCTTCTGCTAAAAGTGCTCCAAGGACCCTACTCATACTTTCTGGCAGTGACACCCAACTACAGTGAGTCAGTAGCTACCCTTGGACAGGTCAGTTGAGAATGGAGAGGTGCTATCTATCTTGCTGTTGAGTCAGTCAGTACAATCCATCCACATTCCTAAAAGAGCATCATGGTATATTCTGTCTGGCTGTAACATACATGTGGTTAAACAGATGAGGCAACAAAATCACGCACCTTACTGCTTTAAGATTTGCTGATCCAAACTGTGTAAACTAGAAACCACTGAATTATTCACTGTTCTTAGAACTGGGAGTATTACACGCCATATAAATACATATATATATTTATGTGCATGTGTGTGTATATATATGGTATGTATCACAAATGTAGATTCCACTTAATTACAAATTCAGGCTTTGTACTACCTGGGCATTTGCAATTCTGCCCTTGCTATTAATTACACCTGCTCACTACCATTACCTTCGGATATGCACTCTCCTCTCACTCAATCAACATCTGCATCTTTGATCATGCCACCCCTCATAAATAAAGTTTTCATTAGTTGATCCATCGAGTGTGATACGCATCTGCAGATTCCATTTCCAGATCTCTCTCCGTAACACCAAAAGAAACTAATCACAGTATCCCAGCTAAGCTGAAGGCAAGAGGAAAAAAAAAGTTTCACTTCATATCTGAATACAAAATCCTAAGTAAAATTCTCAAAAATAACCTTTTGGCATATAATCTAAATCAAGGGAGTTGCATGGGGATATGGTTCTTGGGGTTTCCAAAAAGCATTTCAAGCAACTTGTCCTTCTCAGCTGTGTTGCTGCTGGCATGAAAACAGTCATTCCTTTGAAAAGCACTGAACATTTTCTCTCTTGACACTAGTCAGCATTACTCTGGTCCAGATATCAACAGCTAAAGCCAGGACTTTTCCCCAGTACCCCATGTATCACATTATTCATTAAAGGACCAATACTCCCTGTTCACAGTCATTCCTGGATGGGCAGAATTCCTTTGGCTGCTTACCATTGACTTTGGAAGTGTAGCCTGGGCCGCTGCTGATAAAGGCAGCATTTTAATGTAATTTATGCATACACTAAGTCCAAATTTTCTGAAGGCATAAGTCAGCCAGAAAAAAACCCTTTTGAGATAAGTATGGTCACCTACATAGCTGATGCTAGAGAGCTTTTTTACATTCCCACCTCGATAACTGTTCTTGATGAAGAACAGGATTTCCACTGTCATGCTCATCTCTTGATAACTAAACTACCACCATGCCAGGCTGATGAATGCTTCCAGTTCCAGGAGTTCATTCATGCTTCCCAAAAAGAGGTGAGAAACAATGAACCAGAACACATTAAATTAGATTGACATTCCATTTTAGTTTTAGAAATCCCCAGTAACAGAAGCAAGGTATTCCAACAGTTAATTAACCTCACTTAAAAATTTGCAGCTTGTTTCCAGCCAAAGTTTTTCTACTGTACCTTCTGGCTACTGCAGCTCATTATTCCATTCCCGGCTAGACTAAAAAGCCCTCTATTATTACTCTTCTGCTGCTCCTGTCAGCAAAGACAAACATCTACAACTTCCACTTTGATAAAAGCATTTTCTATTATACAGTGTGTTTTCCAGTCCCTTCACCATTTTCATGGCTCTTCTATAAACCTCTCCAATTTTCAGCATTCGATCCACTACCATTTTATCAATGCAAGTTTGTTGCTGGGAAAAGCCTTCCCTTTATTTCAGCTACTCATTCATGTTCTCTCTCTTTCTGCCAATTTTAGAGTGCATGTGATGACCCTGAAAAACAAATTTGATTAGATGAAAGCTAACATGGTGTAAAGGGGGGTGGGGAGGGAATCCAACAATGCACCCTCCCTTCCCCCAGTTGCATAGACAAGTATGACATAGACCCCATACTGGATAGCTGTAAGGAATAAAGTAAACAGGGTCCAGAACATAAAGCATCCTCCCTGTCTCTCTAGAAGAAGTTTCTTGGCAAATATTGTCTGCCAAGCTCCACAACGCTAATGAAAAAGCAATAACCTAGTAATTTTTTTTAACATCTCACTGTATTCAACAGCTTATGGGACTCCATATATTTTTCATGCTCCAAAAACAGGATCCCACAGCAATTTGTCCATGCTAATCTAATGTTGAAGGAAAGCTGGGAAGGGCACCAATGCCTCCAATGCGATTTAAAGAGCAGCAAAACAAAGCAGATGAAATGACAACACCCTTACAAAATCAAGTGGAGGTAGAGGAGAGATGAGATTAAGAATATTTTCCTGTTCTTGGAATTCAAGCACCAGTTGAAACTCTAGATGCTTGCCCAGACAAATCATATTCAAAGGCTGAAAAAGTTCAGCTCTCTAGGGTTAAGCAGGGATGAGTCAGAAAAAGAAAAGCAAAAGACACTTAGAAAGTTACAGCAATAACAGAAAAAAGAAACAAAAAAATTCCAAAGGAAAAGTCGAAGTACTCTTAAGTTTAGCAATTTCCAGCACTTCCATAATTAGTTTTAATTAATTCCGGTGGCAGCCACTAACAACAACTGCCTCCTCTTTTCCTCCCCGACCTCTCACCACGAAGGTTCTCCTCTTCCCAGCCTTTCCTTACTCCTCATTACGACCTCTCTTCACACAGAGTTCAACCTGACCAACCTGCACCTGCCCATGGACTAGATGGTCTGGCATCTCCAAGCCCTCCACCCTCAATCATCCTTTGGGAACATTTTGGAACTGTGTTGCCATTTATGCAGGAATGTTCATGACGGCATTTCATTGATTAACTTTTTTGAGGGCTGAATTCTAACCACCGACCACCCATCGCCCTAAATACCAAGGAGTGGTAAAGACTCAGATGAAAATCGTCCAGCAGTGTTGCCTGAAGGAACACCCAAAAACCTAGATGAAAAGTTCCATTTTTGTAATGTTGAACAGCCGAATTCTAAACGAAGGCAGCAGGTGCCACAGGAATGTAAATACCTTAGAAACCTGACCACCAATATATGTATAAACATGGATCTTAATGCTTTACACTAAGCAAAAATAGAAGCTGCAACTTGGCTCGTTCCCTGCGAAGCAATCTCTTGACTTCATATCGCTTTACGATCAGCCCACAAGGAAAGCCTTACAAACTCATCACGTGCCATCAGCTCAGCAACCAGCCGTAACATACAGTACACATACTTCTCCCACAAGTTCGGAAGTAATAGTGCAGCACCAAAAGGCTTTCATCACCAACAAAGAGACTTCAGGTAAAGCCCACCATAATAGCTGTCCACTGTCACGTGTCAGAGACTTTGACAGGGTGACCTGTCTGAACCATAAAGTATCTTCCAGGTGCCACCAACAGAGCACAGCAGCTGGAAGCAGAAAACCCCTGGATAATTCATTTAACACCGTAGTAGGTTAACACTTCCTTGAAAACTATTTCAGCATAGGTGGGCCAATTTGTTTTGTGCAGAAAGAATATTTTCAGCCTCTCCATGCAGGCATCTTAACACCACTTCTTTGCAGTACACTCCTACAATGACCTAAACCAGCCAGTATGCCACCACGTATCCCACTATGGGAAGAGGAAAACCATGAAAACAACAAAGAAACCCCTACAATTTCCCGTAGTAACTATAGGAGCTATGTAAAAGAAGAATCTGACTGGTTATAACAGTTCAGTTTTACTCTCATTAGTCTTCTTCTTCTATTTTAGGTCAGTTACAATCCAAAAAGCAGCCATTCTGGATAGATAGGTTTATGTCAGTCCTTTCATACGAAGTCTGTTGGCTCCTAAGTTCTGGTCACAAGGCTTTGCCTTTCACCCCTTCTTCACAAGTTGCTCTTCCTCTCCTCTTAACCCCCTCCTCTCCCTTCCCACCAGCAGCCTCCCAACTAGTAAGCCTGTGTGACTCCACCCAGAGCCAAGAAGTCTCAGCACCACGTTCCCAGTTCTGGCACAGCACAGGGAAGTGGTGTTGGCCATGCCCAGGGCCAGCAAAGCTCACCAGCTCACATGCACAGCAACTGGGAACCAGTGCTAAGCGGTATTGACACACAAATCAGCACCAGGCCAGAAACTGATCCATCAAACTTCCACCATCTTTTTCCCTGTGCCCAGCAGACCTTGATCCAAGTTCTTTAAACCTTGTTTCCTTGCAGATGGTGACATTCCCTCTCTCTCTTGGCAAAGCTTCCCGCAACTCAGGGTCAGAAAATATTCCAGATGTCAAAATTGCAGCATGGCACACATTTTCCATTCACACAAAAATCTCAACCAACAAGTTTAAGCTGAACTGCTCACAAAAATATCCAGTTAACACCCACTATCCCAACAGGTCAACGGGTTCTGGGACTGAATTGTACTCCACCACCGAGCAGTTACAGGAACGAATACTACTCCAAGTATTTCAGTGGCTGGCTGAGAACAGACCGAGCAGATCAAGCAGCAGGTGCTCGATGAGAGCCAGCCCCTGCACCACTACGTACATATGCTTCAGAGAAACACATATTCTGAGGTGGCTGAACAGGTACATCACCAAAAATCATATTTTCGCAAACTGCTGCAGCAACAGTTATGACTGAAATGTATCTAGTCAAATATGTGTACCAGCAGATAGACATTTTAAAACACTAAAACAAGAATATTCTGTTTCCAGTGAGTAAATCTCAGGTTATGAAATCCAGTGCTCTATGCAGAGAGCGCCTTCCTGAGGGCTAGGATCATTTGTTCTTCTACTTCCCTCCTTTGGGCCAAAACATCTCACAGCTTCAGAAGCATGTCATCTGCTGAGTGACTCAGCAGTCCCCTTGCTGATGAGGACATTTAGCAGGGAGCAGCAGGCGTGCCCATGAACAGATAGTCACCAGGAGCTGTGGAAATTCCGTGAGCTACCCTGCATCTACATCCCTCATTACTGGACAAAGCTTTTGAGGAAGCCAAACTGACCAAGGCAGCAGGGTTTTGTTGTTCCTCCCAGAACACAAAAGTTAAAAAGCACAATAAAAACCCCACAACACAGTACCAAGGTATAAATTCCCAAAGACAGCAAGACAGTAGAATGATCACTGTCCTCATTCTTATTGTTTTCTCCACATGCACTGATATATGCATGCATGTAAATATTGATAAAACTCATCTGCCGTCTCAGCCATTAAACACAAAGCTTCACATCAGGGGCATGCAGTGTCAGCCATTTATGGTAAAAACTGAGCTTAAGTTTTTGTGTTTGCCTGTCTCACAGTGATATTTGTATATCCTAACTATTGAAAACTGGTTTGTTCTATTGAATTTTGTGAAGTGACATCATGTGTACATTTCCTGCATTATCACAAACTAAAGCTTCTGAGGCCTACTCAGTAGTCAGAACAGATTGATTTTTAACCTGAGGAAACGTTGAAAACCATTTCTACTGCAAATAGAGAATGAGCAGTCTCTCACCATTGAGACTGTCCACTCAGTGGAAAATGTAGAGGCTTGAACGTGGGACTCTATGTGAACATTCTCGTCTATTTCTTTTCTTTTGGTCAAAGTGAATTTAAAGTAGCTCAGGATGTATGACACTTTGATTTCTTAAAAGTCAAACAGTGAAGCAACACCTAGTTTCAAAACCAACCATATCACAGCTTTCAGCAGTCTCACAAAACTGCTAGAAAACCGTTCTGTCAACTTGAGGAATTAGTAAGCAATTCTGAACATAGCACTTCGTGTCTTCAGTACGGTTGTATGACTTGTCATCTGCATGTGAAAAGCCCAGAAGGTGAGCAGCATAACCATGGGTGGAAATGGTTACCCAAGGAACACTTAGACATCAACACAGAAGGTGCACACAGACTCATTAGCCACAAAGCACAGACAAGCCAGCAGATGAAACTAAAAATCACTCTCCTAGCACAAGCTGAGCGCAGCTTCAAGGTCTTACCCCTGCTAGGCATCAACAGGCGCTTCTTCATGTTGCCTGATAGAGCACAAGTGAACAGAAAAGAGAAAAACATCACATCAGCAACCTGAACAGCAGCAGTTTAAAAAGTTCTTAACGTTAAAACACAAACAGTAAGATATCAAATGTTTGTAATTATTTATATTTCAGATAATCCACACAAAAAGTTAAAATTAAAGGTAAAAAATGAGAAAGAATCTCTGTATCTCCCTCCCTGCTCAGAATCACCATTAAATCAACTGTTCCTTTCCCCCATTAAGGAGAGCTACCCTCCATGTTCTCACTCCCATTAAGAACATTTGAACAGACCCTTTTATCCTCATCTGAGAAAACGACTGCACTTTTTCTTCCCTGACACTCCCAGGCAAGAGCAACTCTTCAGAACAGAGCCCTGGAGTCCGTGCCAGGAACATCCTGTGGCTATCTCCCACTTCAAACACCTTCCCCAGGCCTTTCATCCTTGAAGAGATGAAGCCCAAACTCCACTGCACAGAGGTGCTCAGTGACAGGGCCAACAAAAGTGAACGCTCGGGTTCTGCACATGGCAAGAGCACGTTTATGCCACACCAGATCTGGCACATCTGCCTCCCTCAGCCAAGCAGCAGCCTGCCTTTCTCAATGGCACGCAGCCTCTGGTAGCTCTGCTCAAAGCCAGGTGGATCCACACATTACAAAGCCACCTGGGAACTGCACAGCTACTACCTACAGGTTAAAAAGCTGTAAACCTCAAAAGAAAAAGGAAACATCACTGGAAAAAAGCTATTAAGGTTTTTTTCAAACTACTCATTTTAAAATTGAAGGGAAGTTTCTCTTTCTCCTGCACTATCCCATTTGCAAGGTTGGACAAGCTAGGCAGAGTTCCACTAGCACAGCAGCTGTGTGTGCAGGCACCACCCAGGCAGTACACATCATGTGTCCCACCCAGAAGGAGAAAAGGGACAAGTCACTTAGACAAAAGGAAAAAAAACTCCCTCAAGAATAAGAAACTCGGAATTTATATAAAGGACTAGAGTTTTAAATAACCACCTTGTATACCAAAAGGACAGAAAAAAAAAAAAGGCCTATACAGACAATGTAAATTTTTTAGAAAAAAAAATTACCATCCATTCCATTGTGCTGTTCATAACTTCTTTTTCCCAGGATAGTTGGGGACCCATTATTAATGACAGGTGTAAACTTAGCAGGGGTCAGATTGTTGAGAGAACTGGACAAGCTCTTTGCAGGATCTGGTTTCGGAGGACACGGATGAGACTCTGTTGTAAAACAGCAAGGCGGTTTATTAGTGAAGATACTGAAATTATAAATCTGAAAACAACCTTCAAATTTCCAAGGTGACCAAGTATACTTCCCCTTGTATACAAACTATCTCAGTCAATAATTTTAACTGTGTTGCTATTTATACAAAGCATTTTAAATATATTTAGGAATTCACCTCTACTGAAGATGTTAAAATCAATGTCATAATACTATCCTAAAACAAAAGTACTTTGCATCTATTTCCAAAATACTATTCTCCAAAAATTTGGGATTATTTTGGTGCTACTTATATTAAAAGCCAACTTTTGGCAGTCATACATCATCCCTAAACTCTGGGGAAATTACATTTTGCCAGTTTTGCAAGGTTTGTAAAAAATACAACTTCTAAACTGGCCAAACAAGCGAGGATTCAAAGCATCACAATAAGAACACACAGCATCTGAATTCAAACTTTTGGCCAAGGCAGAGATCGAGCACACATTGTTCAACTGGAAACATTTTGAGAAAGTTACAAGCAATAGCAAATGGGAGCTTCAACTGAGTGCTTCTCTTGCAGCCCCAGCAGCCAAGTAATGCATAAGTTAAAGCCCACTGAGCATGACACCTCCCAGAAATACATTCTCACCAGCCCATCAACTTCCCTCCATTTCTTTCATTCATTTCTCGCAGCTCAACAGTCAAATGGAGAACCTGACACCATGCTAGAATGAAATCTCAAAATCTACTGCTACATTCTGTACAACTATGAAAAGCTGGATTTTATCCAACAGTAAAACTTCTCCCTTTATCGGCCTTCTTTGGTTGCTTTATATGTATCCAAAGGTTTCTCAATCTGTGTACCTCATTAGTATACAGTAGAAGTACAACACTCCACACAGAAGCAGTAAATATTTAATAAACCCTGAGCCTCACAATATTTCATCAACAAAAATGTTCAAAGAAACTTAAGATCAACTCCAGCGTTTCTTATCCGAGTAAAAAGGCAATCGATTTCCTTGTTAATCTGGAAGCCTTCAAAGTACCACTGTCTCAGCTAGCTTTCTGTGGTTAGACTCACATCAGACTGCTGCAACAACTTGAGACATGTCTTCAGGGTATCTCTAGCAACCGGCAACACTAGGGAAAATGATTCTGCATTCATTTGTAGTCAGAGCTGGCATGCCACATAGCACTGCTTTAGATGCTTCCAGCACATAAGACTTACACTGAGGTCCTGGATGGAGCTTCTCAATACTCCTCACAGATCAGCTGATGAGGCCCAAGTCCTCAAGACAACCATAACAAAAAAAAACAACCAACCAAACAAAAAAACCCTCACACGACAAAACCCAAGAAGAAAGTAAAGAATGGAAGTACAGTTCCCTTGTCTAGCTCCAGTGCTGTCCTAAACCCTTGGCTTCTTGGAGTACCCAACTGTAAGATCTGCCTCCAGCCAGCCCAAAAATTTTAACGGTGGACTGACCAATTTTCCACAGAACATTATGTTCGTGCCTCCATTAGCAGCTGGTAACTTGTCCCCACATACATGGGAAGCCACAGCAAACACATCCCTTCCTTCACTTCACAAGGTTTCTGATATAGCTCCATGAGCCAAAAGTGGACTGCTTGAGCCACTAGGTCTGTCAAATGAAGCAGGAAAAGGAAAAAGGACAATTCATGGGAAGGTTTTTGTGTTTGGTTTTTTTAATCCAGAACCAAACGGAAAAAGGAATGGTTCACAGAATTAGCTAGCAGGGCTTTTTGTTTGGTTGAGGGGTTCTGTGTTCAGTGGTGTCCGTTTTTTGTAATACCTAAATACCGGAGTACTGCTTCTAAAGGCTTTCGAACCACTTGCTTTAATAGCAGTGGGTTTTCTGATGCCTCAGGTAAACGTGCTGTGCCTGTAAAACAAAGAAAAATACTTAAGAGTGTAATGACATTTAGATATTATAACAAAACTAAATGAATAACTGAAGTGTCCTGAAAGAGCTTTCCAAATAAATGGAATTTTACAAGCTGCAAGCATGTCTTGGCAACAGGACACTAATCCAGGAGAATGCTAGATGTAATAGCAAACCTGAGTATCTTAAAACAAACGGCTCATGAATTTTCAAAGTTATTTGTCTAGTCTAAATCAGAATGCTCTGAAAGTATAGTTAGATTTTGTGACACCACTAGCTACATGCAAGAGAACATCTCAAGAAGCTGGAACTCAAAACTTTGTGCGAAACGCATGTCAAAGGGCTCCTTTGCAACTACGTCCCATCGGCATCCCCACTCACATTCTGCTTTGATTGCTGCACTGTTAATAGGCAGATAGGGATGTCTTGCAGCATGCCAAGGGCGCAAGATATCTCGACATAAACGTCTGGCAATTCTTGTCAGTTTTGTTGTATGGAGATAGAAAGCTTGTCTTGTCTTCATAGCAAACTTGGGACTCCCACTGTTTCGTACTGGTACACCATGAGGACTCTAAAATGAAAGAAACGTAAATACGGTTTCTAAAAAACATTTATGAGAAAGTATGGTTTTAAAGAAGGGAAAGAATATCATACAAAAGCCCTTTCAACTACCGATTCACAGCTGTAAAAACAGAAACAGTATTACAGATGAAAATATTTTCAGCCAAGCTATTCCCCGTATCTCAAATCTTTCCCATCAATATTTGGAATTTTCTTCCAAAATATCTCAAAGGATAAAATGAAGATAAACATTTTCTTTTCATAGGGAAGTATTTATTTCTGTGCTGTCCCAATTTTTAAAGCAGGGATCCGAAAGCCAGACCTGAAGAAGTTACCTGAATCTATCACGTGATTTAGTGCTTATAGTCAACAGACTCTCACACTTTGGGTGCTTAGAGTGGCTCTGGATGTACAACACAAACTCCTTACACCATTTGTAAGAGGGAGAGGAAAAATCACTAAGTAGCTCTATGGCTAAAACATACATCACACAAACTCACTTCCCAAAGCAAGCTTACAGCATGCACGAATGCTGCTGTCTCAAAGTTGCAAGTGTTGGTTTTAATTCTTACTCCGAACTCAATGAATGTGTTTACAGAGTTGTCAAATATTCACTGCGTTTATTGACTACAGAGCGCCAAAGCAGTATCTTCTCCGTGAAAAGCAACTAAGTCAACTGATAAAATAATGATAGTAGTATCCTGTTATCTCAAACCTGCCCACAGCTGGAAAATAGGAGGAAATTTCAATCTGAGGAGAACAAGGCTATCCCCTCTCTGACTATTTACATACTTTTTAATTAACAAACAAGAGATATAAGGTTGATAAAACCTGGCAGTTATCTCAGCAATTAGATAGCTTCAGAACACAAACAGAAGCCAGGAAAGGACATAAACGAAAGAAGTAAAATACAAAGGGAATGATAGCAAAGAGTAGGAGAAAGGAAAGAAATTAATATAAGACCAAAGTTCAGTGTGCACTATCCTTCTGTCCATGTGATGCAGCTACTTTTCCCAATCAGCTCAAGGTATGAGGCTTTCAGATTGAACTTCCACCAAATTCAGAAAAATTCTGAGAATTTTGGCTTTTAAGGGGGAAAATCAAACAGAAGAGGCTCATAAAATGCTTACTCAAACCTATCCAAAAGAAAGTAAGATTAATTAACAAAAAATCGGATGAAGTAGAAAAACAAGATAAGAGATCTCTAAAATGCTACTAGCTATTTGGGGTATCTAATTTTGAATGTGCCTTGGGTAAGGGAACAAGTTTCAGGAAATAATGAATTCCTTATGTAAAAAAAAGGATTCTCTTTCCCCTACAGCAAAAATCATGGAAATAGACTACCAGAAACACTAGCTGCCATTTCAGTTTTTTCCATCTTCATTAAGTTATCCTGTGCATGATGACTAGTTTGCTAAACAAAGGATTTCTTCTTTTTTCCTCCAGGCAGTACTGGGCAACAAATTACTTATAGCCAAAGTTAACATGCCCAACTTCTGCAACATGAAATACCAAACCCAAGGACAACAACGGAGGCTGAAGGCATTCTTTTTGTTGTAAACTATTTAAGAACAGCAAACTAGTTAAATATCATGACACCTAGCCTTCCAGGCAAGAGCAGGGAGCAGTCTGCTCTGGAGATACCTACCAAGTTATTGCGGTTTGGTCCTGGTCTCTCCCCATCTAACCGTGTTGGCATTTTCAAGCCACCGTATTTCTTCCAGTACGTCCAACAGGATGCACAGAGGCGACACTGCATGTTAGGGGGACCCCAAGAATACCACTGGTAAGACTGTGTGGCTAGAGATAACAAAGGTGGAAATTATATATATCCTTAAACAGGATCACTTTTCAGAGCTTATTCTCTTTAGAACTATCACAAAAGAAAACCCACAGACAGTGCAAAGCTTAAACAGACCTTAAAAAACTGGTGATAGCTTCACTGTCATCACCACTGTTAAACATACTTGTGACTTCAGCAGAATTAGTTACGCATATAACCCCCTCTTAAAACATGATCAGAAAACCCCCAACTAGTAGGATGGGAAAATGTCCTGCCAATGAAACTGAAAGCTCTCATTCTGCAAGACTGGTAGACAATTTCTGCAGAGCATGGGGGGGAGGGAGGGAAGATTTGTCTTCAGGACCTCCCCATACAGTACTTTATGACTAAAGAATGTACCAAATCTGTGATGTGATTTCCCATACAGTCCAACATTCCAGCATCTCTAAAAACTCTCCATAAAGAAGCACAATCATTAGAACTCAGTATATTAATATCAGCCAGTAGACCAAATACAATGATATCACATATTTTGAAATCTACTAAAAAATTATGAAAAAACCTGTTAAATTCACACCTTGGTGATTTAAGTCTTTCCTTATTAGCTATCTGCAATCACATAGAACATTTACTAACTCCCCCTTTAGTACTTCATATTTCTATTTACGATTGTAACACGAGTCACTCAGAAAAAGCCCTTTGCTTACATGCTGCTATGTCAAATTCTGTCCCCCACCAGCCACGTCCAAAGCCTTCTCTCCCGCTTGTGCTCCACAACACAGCTTTTACTTTACTGTTTGCAACAGAGCACTCACATGCTGTTATACACAGCTGCCATACTGGCACGTCACTTACTGTAACAGCTTTCACAGGCCCGTCCTGCTCCCGTGTTCTGTGCCTGTACTCCAGTACCATTTACCACTCCTGGTTTGACATTATTTACATTGATCTGGTTGGGGTTTGGCTTGTTACTTAAAACACAAAGCAAAAAAGAGGGCAAACATTAATTGAGGCACATGATTTCCAACTTGACTTTCAAAAGTATGGCCCAAAATGTTTGAAGATTTAAATTTCATTCATTGTGTCACTACCAAAACAAGGTGTACTTACCAGCAATCTGACTTCCAGGAAGACACTGTCTCTGATAATATTTAAATAATGCTAATAATAAAAATAGCTATAATAATAGATAGCATTTTCAAGAGTCCAAAACCATTTAAAAACAATAAACCAGTGAGGCCAGGTAGGTATCTTGCTATCCCAGACATTCTAATCTAGGTGACAAAAACACCTCACCTACAGCTCTCCCTCAGTCCTCAACATGAGGGATTATTTTACTCAAATCTCCAAAAAGACAGCTGGGGACCAGAGCAGGAGAGGCAGTGAGCGGAAGGGCAACCCCTGCCTTATTCAGGGAAGTAAAACCCTCGCCTGCAGTCACAAACATCTCCATGTTGCCTTACTGCAAAGGTTTGTGTCACGTAACCACAATTCACACAAACACACCAAACACACTGAACAGAATTTTTGGACGTAGTATTTACACGGAGATTTTCATTAATACCAGTTTTCCGACAAGTCTTAAACAATGGTCTGTGCTTCTAATAGAAAGCATTTTGGTTTCTACTGGACAGAGAAAGTCTGAAAACCTGACATCTGTAGAGTAAGAAAAACGTTGATGGCTGTCACTAACCCATTCTAATACAGCAACATCTGAATCACCTCAGCTCATCCCTGTACGCTCTTAAAAGCATTGACTCGGGGCGGGGGAAGCTACTGGCAGGAGCTGAGAATAGAAGGGCAAACAAAACCTTGGTGTAGAGAGGAGCAGAATGGAATAGTACAAAACCTCTGCAGAGGAAGAGGTGTCTGAGGACGAAAATGAGGTGCTCAAAAAATTTTTGGTATGGGAGGGAACAAGAGGGATGGAGAATCAATACTGCAGGGAGAAGACTTGTGGGGAATGGATGAAGACAGTCACACAAGGAGTTTCAGACAAGAATACACAAGGAGCTTATAAAACATGCAAGGACCGCGAGGAGCTCAGCTTATAGAAGGAACAAAAAGAAGGCAGCGTTTGGTGCCAGCTTCTGAACATAAGCCATACTTGCAGTGCCGATTACATTTCCCTCATATTCTCTTACCTGAAGACTGAAGGGAGTAAGCATACTCCTTTTATTTCCAACTAATAAATGCACTATTAGGAATCTACTTATTCAAGCAGAAATATCTTAAAATGGCTTTCTGAAAAAACATTTTCTTCCACATCAGTTGCACACTGACACAGGAGTCACAGTGATTTCAGTGACCCAGAACACTTACTACTTTTTACCTGGGTAGTGCTGCAAAAACAGCACTGTGGGAATACAGCCAAATTAATTTCTTTCTAATGGGGCATCAATACCGGGTTTCATGTTCTCAGCAATAACCCCTGAAAGGAAAGGAGTTCCAAGTGACTGAATTCTGAAGACAACTACCCCTCCCAGCTCCAGAACAAACCCAAACACCACTGGAAGGTTACACTGTCCTGGAACCCAGAAGGTCATCCCCCCCCTCAACTGAGAGTGTAAGATCAAGCACTGAGATACAGAACTCAGCAAAGTTCCATTTCTGTAGAGACAAAATAGACTCTGCTGTTCTGCTGTGAATGACCTACAAGAACCATACGCATGTTCCATAAGGAGGTAGGAGGGTATTTGCTCAGTCCAGGAAAAACTTCTGATAGTGCTCCTCACTGTAAAGTTCAGGGCCTTTCTGCAGAAGAGAAAGCTTAGGAGGCTAAGTGACACAGGAACACTGTAAATAGGTTGTTCCCTCAGTATGCTGAGCAGCCCATACAAAGCCCAAAAGAAACACAGAAGAGAAAAAAAGAAGCAGAAAAAGGCACAATTAGGTTTTTAATCACCTTTTGCTTATTAATTTGCCCAGCTCTTACAAAGATTACAGTGTTTCAGGGTGCTCATCAGAATGGCATGAAGTCCTGACACCACAGATGGCAGGAGACCTGCAGACACATTTAACAAAGGGGAAGCTGCAAGAGGGTACACTCACGCTACCCAGCATTTTGCTCTGCCATGTCACTATAGTAACCTGCTGCAAAAGAACTTTTGCCAATGAATCACTAGCAAACTCCATGCGCAAACATTACCAAGATGCTGCAAAACAAACAGTCCTCACAGACACACGCTGTTACAAGCAGTGCTGCTTAACAAACCAAAAGACTGAAATAAAGAAAACTAAGGTCTTATGGCTCAACATCAGGCATGCTGCTTTCTGTACGTTGATTTATCCTCTGAAAAAGGTGGTAAAGGAGTCTGAAACCCATCAGAAAAGCACACAAAAAGGTTTTGGATATTTGAGCGGTGTGCTGGGAAGCCCTGATGTGTCTGGTGATAAACGGTAAGTTAAGGACAAGACCGCACGTGTTGGCACGCCTGCCCAGAGTACTGAGGTCTTGTGCAGAAAGGAAAGTGATGGCCTGACTCTGCTGTCCTCTCTACATCACTTATCAAACTTGTATTTCAAACATAAGTGAAAGGGATGCACAGGTAAAAGCTGACCACCAAATCATGCTGATCACCAGGAGTAACATCCTGTAGTTGTGGCAATAACTTCACTTCAGGATTTTGGAACAATACAATTAACACAGCTGCAACAAGTACCACAAAGCATCGTGCTCCAAAGCAAAGGTCAAGTTTCACAGTGGCAGTAACAATAAAATTCAGGCAGCTAATGTTTCAGCATGAGAAGCAAAAAGCTCTTAATTGTTGATGATATGTTAATTAAACTTGTTTGATATCACCAAAGCCTGCTACAGCTATGAACAAGAGAATTAGAGATGACTAACTAGATGAATCATTAAGCAATTAATGAAGCTGAAGTGAAAGATGCAAATAAGGTAGTGAGAATACTGATGGTGTGGTAAACCATTTCCAGCACTTACATCAAGAGGAGAAGTCTTCTAAAAGGGTTTCAATTGCAATGGAGCAGTGAAGTGCAAATTTCTGGGCTGCATTCTGCAGATCAGTCTCAGCTGAAGAGATTAAGGTGATAAAGCACATGCAGAAAGGCGGCACTGGAAGCCAGCTATCGTGGACTGAAGCCCCTGCCCCAAAAAATCCAACCTAAGGATAATCCTGAGCCATGCAGAACACTGAAATTCCTTCTCTACATGACTGGCTAGCATTTAACCCACAGCACAGCAATAAAATTGTAGTTGTTAAAAATAACTACAAACTTAACACCATTAGTGGATGTTTCCTGTTACTGAAGAAACCACAGTGGTGCTAGGTTCGACAGAACAATTAAGAAATTAAGCCTCAGAAATGAGAACAATTTTAAATCCTTTGTTAGGAGCATTTATGCCATCTACCTCTAGGCATCTAATGCAAGTGTCTGTTTAAGGAATCCAGACAACAGAGATGAGCTCTGAGCTCTCATCACAACTCTCCAGGCTACTGAAAATACCCACTTCTAAGAACAGGCCTAATGACTGCTAAATGATGCTTTGTGAAAACGAGCAGCTTTCTCCAACAAAATGGTGAAGATTGCCATTTTAACCACACAGCTAGAAAAGAGAGAACAGCGTTACACCTTTTAAGTTTTCCACGCTGCAATGAACCTCTGCACAATTAAATAGGAAAGGAACAAAGCCTTGCTCCTCAGGCAAAGGACAACCAAGAAACAGACAGAGGAATTACGTTCAGCTTGTTACGCAGTTGCCCACTGCAGTCATCCAATGCTTTGACCTATTCCTCCAGTTTCCCTATTTGCTTAAAAAGAGGCAGGGGAGGGAGAATATTTCCCTACTTTACAAGTGTTTGTGAGGCAGTGTTTGCAGCTTGTCCAAGTGCTTGGAGATTCTCAGATAAAACACTGCACCCCGAATGTATTAATTTACATTTACAGACGTACATTTAAATTTTACATCTATATATTTTGGAGATGGGATTATATGCAGCACTTCATTCCTTTCTGTTCTTAACCCTTCTGATAGCACTTAGATGAAAGCAAAAGAGAAAAGTCACATAAAGCTGCATAGAATCATAGAAGCATTCAGGATGGAAGAGAGCTTTAAGACCACAGAGTCCAACAGTTAACCCCAGCACTGCCAAGCCCATCACTAAACCATGTCCCTAAGCACCATCCACATGTCTCTTGAACACCTCCAGGGATGGAGACTTAACTGCTTCTGGGGTGGCCTGTTCCAGTGCCTTTTTGGTGAAGAAATCTCTTCCTAATACTCAATCTAAACTTCCCCTGGTTTCTTCTTGTCCTCTTACTTGTTCCCTGGGAGAAGAGACCGACCCCCCTGTGCCTACAGCCCCTGTCAGGCAGCTGTAGGGAGCGATCAGGCCCCCCCGAGCCCCCTCCTCTCCAGGCTGAACCCCCCCCAGCTCCCCCAGCCACCCCCCCAGCCTGGTGCCCCATCCCCCACACATCCCCTCCCCCTGCCCGTCCCTGGACCCGCTCCAGCCCCTCCGTGTCCCTCCGGCAGCGAGGGACCCAAAGCTGAACCCAGGGCTCCAGGGGCGGCCCCAGCAGTGCCCAGCACAGGGGACAGTCACTGCCCCAGCCCTGCTGGCCACGCTGTTTCTGACACAAGCCAGGGTGCTGTCGGCCTCCTTGGCCGCCCGGGCACACCGCTGGCCCATGCCCAGCCGTCTGCCAGCCCCCCCGGCCCTTCCCAGCCCCCTGCCCCAGCCCGCAGCTGCCGGGGGCTGGTGTGACCCGCGGGCAGGGCCCGGCGCTCAGCCCTGGGGACCCTCACACCACCGGCCTCGGCCCCTCGGCCTGCCCAGCCCCCCGCAGAGCCCCCCGCCCCCGCAGGCCAGCGCTGCCCCAGCTGGGTGCCCCCTGCACACCCCCGGAGGGAGCGCTCGGTCCCCTCGCCCAGACCGTCGGTAACGGCGTTACCCGGGGCCGGCCCCACACGGAGCCCCGGGGACACGGCCTGTGCCCGCGCCAGGGGACGTGGCTCCATCCCGCACCGCGCCGGGCTCGGCTGCCCGGCCGGGCTTTGGCCCCGCAGAGTGGCCCGGGGCAGCCGGTGCCTCCGGAGGGGCTGTGGGGGGGACGGTGCCATCCGCAGCCTCCCCCTCACCCACGGGGCAGGGCACCTTGTCACAGGAGGGACCAGGTCAGCCAGGCAGGACCTGCCTCTTGTCACCCCCCTGGCTGGGCCCGATCCCCGGCTGTCCCGCACGGCCGTGTGATGGCACTCGGGGGATCTGCTCCGTAACCTGCCCCGGCACCCAGGCCAGGCTGGCCGCCTGCGGCTCCCCTCATCCTCCTTCCCACCCTTCCTGCAGGCGGGTGTCACACCGCCTGACCCCCAGCCTGCCGGGACCTCCCAGTTTGCCAGGGCTGCTGGGAAAGGATGGAGAGCGGCTGGGCGAGCTCCTCCGCCAGCTCCCTCAGCTGGATCCCGGCGAGCCCCAGACGCCTGCGTGCCCAAGTGATGTAGCAGGTCGCCGACCACTTCCCTTTGGATTAAGGGGGTGTCAGTCTGCACCCTGTCTCCCAGCTCAGGAGGCTGGGTACCCAGAAAACAACTGGGTTTACTATTAATGCCGAGGCAAAGGCAGCATTAAGCACCTCTGCCTTTTCCTCATATTTTTATCTCCTCATATTTTTATCACTATGTGATTCCTCCTGCATCCAACAAAGGATGGAGATTCTCCTTAGCCCTCTTTTATTGCTAATGTATTTATAGAAACATATATATATATATGCATGAAATTATATATATTTATCTATATGTGCATAAACATATGTCAGCCTTCATTTGTCAGCAACACGGACAACGGGATGGAGTGCACCCTCAGGAAGCTTGCCAGCAACACCAAACTGTGTGGTGCAGTCGACGTGCTGGAGGGAAAGGACGCCATCCAGGGAGACCTTGACAGGCTTGAGAGGTGGGTTTGTGTGAACCTCATGAAGTTCAACAAGGTCAAGCGCAAGGTTCTACAGCTGCACTGGGGCAACCCCCAGTGTCAATACTGGCTGGGTGGAGAAATGGATTGAGAGCAGCCCTGAGGAGAAGGATTTGGGGGTGCTGGTGGATGAAAAGCTCAACATGGCCTGGCAACGTGCACTTGTAGCCCAGAAAGCCAACCAAATTGTGGGCTGCCTGAAAAGAAACATAATCAGCAGGTCAAGGGAGGCGATTTTTCCCCTCCGCTCCGCTCTCCTGAGACCCCACCTGCAGTACTGCATTCAGCTCTGGAGCCCTCAATATAAAGACATGGACCTGTTGGAGCGAGTGTAGAAGAGGCCACAAGGATGATCAGAGGGGCTGGAGCACCTCTCCTATGGAGACAGGCTGAGAGAGTTGGGGCTGTTCAGCCTGGAGAAGAGAAGGCTCCAGGGTGGCCTCATAGCCCCCTTTAGACACTGGTA
This sequence comes from Falco rusticolus, assembly GCF_015220075.1. Classification (NCBI taxonomy): domain Eukaryota; kingdom Metazoa; phylum Chordata; class Aves; order Falconiformes; family Falconidae; genus Falco; species Falco rusticolus. The sequence goes on from NC_051197.1 coordinate 26,138,617, forward strand.
GGCTGCTGATTAGAAAGACATGGACGGACTTTCTAGGGCACATAACAGGACAAGGTTGAATGGCTTTAAGCTGAAAAAGTGCAGATCTAGATTAGATATTAGGAAGAAATTCTTCATTATGAAGGGCGGTGAGGCACTGGCAGAGGTTGCCCAGAGCAGCTGTGGGTGCCCCATCCCTGGAAATGTTCAAGGCCAAGCTGGACGGGGCTTGGAGCAACCTGGTCTGGTGGGAGGTGTCCCTGCCCATGGCAGAAGGGTTGGAACTAGATGATTTTTACAGTCCCTTCCAATCCAAACCATTCTGTGATTCTATGATGATTCATGATTTGCAGATGTCCTAATACCAAAAAGCACCAGCTGCACAACATGACCGTCACCAAAAAGCAAGTAACTACTACATATGATGCCCAGAGGATTAGTAAAACCAGAATATGGCTTCCACAACAGCCTGAAGAGTATGCTTGGGTACACACTAGTAGGAGGAAAGAGACTGAGACTACACCTGCAACAAGAAAGGTCTCCTAGTCCCACACTGGCACTGGCGGATAGCAGGATGAAGCATGTGAGAACATGGAATCTCTGTGCATTCAGGCTTCTGCTGCTGCTTTATTTAACACCACTCCTACTAACAGAGAAATTGCTACAGAAAGCAATGAAAACGATTTTTTTCAGTATGCCCCGAATGCGGAATTCAACTGATTTTATACTTTTTCCCTTCACCAGGAAAGCACATTAGCGCTTTTCAACCTAAAGGATGCATTGAAAAGCCATGCAAACAAACAGTGCTTTCAGTCGCATAAACTACAAATGTCTGTCCCCAAACCAGGTTTTTTCTTGGAAGAAGCACAGAAATGTTTATCCAATATCTAGAATAGAAATGCTTTTCCCAGTATCTGGGATGCTAGTTTAGGACTTGATAACCTCACAACAATTACCTGTACGACTGTCCCTGCTTCAGTTACCCACATTATAAATTTGGGGCACAGTTAAAAAATACCAACTCTAAAGCTTCACATAAAGCTGTTATTTTTCACTGTGTAATATGTATGTGACTTGAGAAATAACTTTTGAAGACTGCTTGTATTGTTTTTCTTATTATTTCCCCCGCCTCTCCCTAAATTTTCCTATAACATCACAGGAACAAATGAGAATCCTATCAGTAGAAGACAGCCAGAGACAATAAATACATAAATAAAATATTGTTTGAGTTTGATATCCTCTGGGGTCTCTCTTTGCAAACAACTTTACAGCAGTTATTGTTAAATAACTGTTAAATAACTCAAGCAGCTGATACGCTTCTGCATAGGTCTTGTGACAGCCTACATCAAGTAATTTATTTTCGAGGTGACAAGTGGATCATTATGGTTCAAGCCTCGTAATAGGAATGGGCTCAGTAACACGATAAGGACAAATCAATATCATTGATACTTGGATCCCTACACCATATGTATTGCTATTACAAGCCAAGGATATAATCTTCTTCTAGGTCACAAGATAACGTAGATGCAATACATTCCCTATGTGCCAGACCCTGTACTGAAACTTGAACAGAAATAATCTAATCTAAAAATCTTTGAAATACTTAACTGTTGCCACATTTGGAGGTATAAATAGCAAAAAAGCAGCAGATGCATTCACATGGGATTAGATGTCACGTACACAACTGCTGCTTTTCCTGATACACATGAAAGGATATTGAAGGAGGAAGATTTTACACTCATTTTATCAATTAAGCAATATGCAAATTAAGGTATAACACTCACAAAATCAACTGTGCCTGGAAATCAAAGCCAGAGACAGAGAAAGCAAGCACACAGGTAGAGACAGAAGTCCTTTCCTGAAGTAGAGAGGTATGTTGCCGATTTGATTATATTCTCTAGACAGCAACAAGAATTATGTTGCTGATGCAGTGTTGAGGGGTAAGATACCACTCCAGACAGCCATTAACAAATAAGCACTATAACCTTTCAAATACAAAGCATATCTACATACATTATAATCCAAGAGCAACCGCAAGGCTACCATGCCGTCTCATCTGCAATATCCTTTTGCATCTGCAATCTAAATCACATTGGCTTTTGCTTTACAAGCTTATCACATTGTGAATCCATGTTTAATTTGAAGTCCAGTGTACCCTTGCAGAGTAACACCATCCACAAAAAGCAATACTGTTGAACAATTGTGTGATAAGACATCTATTTGGTCTCACTCTGAATATTACACTTAATTTTTAGTAAATTCATCTGAGACACATCAACCTATTTCAAAGCAAAGAGATCAGGCATTCTTCTATTTTCACAATAAATTACGGATTGTCTTGTAAGCTAAATACGGAAAACAGTTTTGCCTTAAGTAACAGAACACATGGTAGAAGTTTGTAAATATTTGAAAGGAGACAGAATAAAACAGCAAAGGAGTTATTTGGAACAATACACATGGGAATGTATCTAGAAGTGAAAACTGAAAAGAGAAAGGACAGGGGAGATCTGAAGTTCCACACCATAACATCTGTTGACTGGGTTATGCAAAGGAAATGCAAGAGAGGAAACACATTTTATGAAGAAATTATATCTCATTATATATACACACATTGTTATATATTAAATCTCAATATAAGTTTTTTAATATAACAATTACATTAGGAAACAACCACACATTGGTGATCCACTGATGACAAAAATCAAGAAAAACAGACATATTATTGAGCAGTTAATTAGCTACCCTTTTGTTCATGACCATGCTGACCTGCTAGCAAGTCCCCAACTCCCAGTCCACATAAAAATAAAAATCAGAAAGTAAGTAAACGGTCACTTCAGGATGGGAACACTATACAGGATGAAGTAAATGAGCAACATGACAGCACAGCATCCTAACCAGGAAAGCCCCAAAGGGAGAGTCCTCTGCTGCCCACAGAGGAAATAGCCTGTGTTCCAGAAGTGGAAGGTCAGCGTGTGGGCACACCTTTGTCTTTTACACACCTCTAAGCAGAAGCGTGGCGTGGAGTATCCTGGGAGGAGAGCTGCTTTGCTCTAGTCAGCCTGGAAATACCAAAGCTATCGTGTTCTCTTCCACAAGGCAGCTAGTTGTTTATCAGCACAGGGTGGTTAGCATTAACTCAGCTAAAAATGGAATGCGTGCCTATTCAAGCATCAGCAGAAAGTTTGATATATTGGTAACATAATTTAATAGTTCTCCAACCTGTTTGTTCAGCTATGTCTCTCATTATGTCACTAAAGCAAATATGGAATACTGGGAAGCCGTGGAAACTGCTACACCAGACCCTCTACAATGGAATAGAAAACAAAACAATACAAAAAGATACTTACTAGTTGGGTATATACACTTGTTTTAGCTTGCTTTCTGCTTCTGCTGCTTTCAATCGTTTCTTTAAAAAGAAAAGAAAAAAAGAAAAAAGTTAGAATAAAAAGAAAAGCAGCACTATTTTACCTGAGAGTCGAGTAATATACCTATAAAAACTTTAGCACTTATTAACAAATAACGATGCTTTCCTTTCACTGAGCACCTATGACAAAATCTTTTTCCAAAAGGAAAATATCCACTGAGAACAACTGTGGGCATCAAACGTCCCTATGTACACAGCTCTTAAGAAAAGTCAAGTCAAAGAGATGACAGTCTACTATTTATAAGGACAAACTTCATTCCCATTCACTTCAATACAAATTAATGCACTGTTCCCCCAAACACCCCACCCTGCCCAAGGAAAATCTGACATATCAATCTGTGCATGTTCTCCATGACAAGATCCACCAATTGAACACCACCAGGTACAGTGAGGTACCCTTCTCCATCATACTTACTCAACAGCTGAGCCAATTCAAAGAGTTTCAATGAAGAGTTCTTTGTTGATAGTAATCACTTTTGAAGACTTAGTGACACAGGAGACTTTATTTAAAAATTAAAAAGGCCAAGAGGTCAACTGAAAACCGATGCAGAATTACCCAACAGAGTTTTTAATTATGGTATGTCATCACTTCTGACTAAACATCAGCTATGGACAACCTGTATATTTGCACTTCCCAAACGTGAGAAGCTCTAGGTACACAAGTACTACACCTTTACCCTGCGGGAACTAAGCCCCAGGCACACATGCAAATCTCAGGGGACAAGCAGCAAAGAACTTCAAGTGGGTTAAAAAAGGGGAGAAGCTAACTAGACCAAGCAAGCAGCCCCTAACGAAAAACACCATTGCCAGGAGATATTAAGGAACATAAGAGATGTGTTTAAAAGGATAACAGAGACAAGAAGTAGACTTGTTAGAGCATGGGGACGCATGTTTGTAAGTACAAGCCATTCATGTCTTTACATGGCCCTACTTCAGTAAAACCATCCATCAACTTCTGTCCACATTTCTGGAGTAAAAGGATTAGAGGATCCTTTCAGTGGGATGTACGGATTAAATTCCTCTAGAACAGCACTACTATTACTTTACCTGTGTATTTAGCTACAGCTGTGAACTTGCCGATAGCCCATGAGAACACGGCAGAGGTAGGCAATTAACATGAGCCTGACTAACTGGCCACAGATTCCTTTCATAACTCAAACCTTCACACCATTTAAGAAGATACATACATGTTCTGAGGTTCAAGATTTCTCTTTATTGCATAAGCTAAATTAATTTAGGGTGAACCTCTGGCAGCCTCTACTCCAACCGCCTGCTCAAAGCCAGGCCCATGTTCTTCAACATCTATGGTGCTAACAGTGGTCTGCGTAAAGCCACAACAATGTTTTCCAGACAAATCCGCAGCATGGTGATATTCTAGACAAACAGGTTAGCCAAACATTTTCTATGCAGCAGCCTTAAGGCACAGTCTAGGAAAATAATTGGAAAGCTGAAGTCAGTGTCTTCGTAGAACAGGAAACACCAGAAAACATAGTAAAATTGGAAAGCGTGTGATTGAGGAACTGGACAAACATAAAAATCCTTTTTACAGGGACATGATGGACACACAAAAACAATGAAGTAAAAGTTTCCCGTAAGCATAAAGCTCGCTCTGATCAGGAGGACAGTCTTAAGCACTGGTTTTCCATTTGACAGTGCGACAGTTCCTCACCCAAACCTCTCTAGACTCATAAAGAATTCCTCACTTCCCTTGTACTGTAAATAAAAGTCAACTTATCTTAGAAATCACAGAACGAAGTTGTCAGGCATGAGGACAAGGACTGAGAAAACTGAATTACTGAAAGTTATCCCGAAACTACAGGTACACCTTCAGAGAACTGCATTCAAAAACTGGCTTCTTTCTGCCGGTGTAGGCAAGTTTCCCAGATTGATTCTGTTGAACTTTGTCTAGGACAAGAACAGCTACCTGACAACTTTCCTCAAGAAAACCCCAAGGAAGACTTCATGGAGATGATCCTTATCGATCCTACAGACTGAAAGGAATCAATAATACACATTTTGCTAGCAATTGGTGATGGAACTAGAGGTTCTCCCTCTGAATACAAACCACAAATTCAAAGCTGAACATTTTCAAACCAACCTTACCCAAGTCTTTTTATGTCAGAAACCAAAGCATCCAATCGTGGGCCTCAGAAAGTGCTGTGACAATGGTTCCCCAAACAGCATCAGAAAACCTCCTCTACCTTCCAGAGTGATGCTACCCAAAAAACCCCCCAAAAAACCTCCTTCAACAAAATGCGCACTCAGGTGCCTTTCTACTCATGAAGTGGAGGCTGTTTCACCCACAGCCTGGACTGAAAGACAGGTCGTCTTTCCCCGGGCACAGACTACCATAGGCAGTTAAGTCAGCAGATTAACAGTCACAGAGCTCAGTTGCAGGAATTACAAGGAAGTCCAACATCAGACACCGATAAATAGCTTAAAATACTGCTTGAAGAGCCTTGTACAAGCCTCATATTTCCTTGAGACCTAAGCAGGAAATTCAGGGAACTTCCACTGCTACAGAACTGTTTAGTTTTTGTTTTGTGTTTTTTATTTCCACTAGATTTCTAGATTGTGGGGCAAAAAGCTGCAGTTTTCTTGACAAAAGCTCCCAAGGGGACTATCTAGAGTCATTATGTTATGACAGTTTTGGAAATCTATGAACGCAAAAGCTTCATGCAAGCACAAAGCATTACCAGCAGCTGAAATATTCTACCATCCACAACGTAAAGTCATTTGCCTTGGAGAAACGACGACTAATTTAGGGTATTAAGCAACATTTCAGTAAACTGGTGATGAATATCAACCTCACACTACAGACTTTCTTTGCGATTGATGAGCATGGCACAAGCTCTGAGATAACAACTGCCATAAAGTCACCAGGAGCCAGCAATACCCTCCTCTCCTGCCTGGGGATCAGCAAGGAGCACAGCATACAGCTAAGCCTTTATTACAAGTAGTATACCAAGAAAATTGACAGTTTTCAGAAGGTACCACAATGTACTGGATAAGAAGAGGTTTTGCCCTAAGTACCTGCGTCTGTGGGCAACCAATAGACCAGATATGATGAGTTTCCTATTTTTTGACAGTGACTGATACCAGAAGGTACAAAAAAAAAGGTACCTGTAATGCACCATTTCAGAATAATCCCTTCACAGACAAAGTGCTTGGCCAGGTCCTTTGCCAGTTATTAATGGATTTGTGCCTGAAGTGTATTTACACTATAAATTTTTAATGTTGTCCGATGTAGTTACTAATGTCCTCATCCACAAAAATATCTCTGAACATTTGTAACTTTTTCTAGTAGTTTGGCCTAAATAAAAATCTTTTCTCTTAGAGTTATTTATAAACGCACGTCTTAAGTATATCCTCTTATTTACCTCATCATATTTTCCTCATCTCTGAAAGGGAGATATTACCAACTTGTCCATCCCACGGGGACCAAGGGATTAAAAGGCTAAGCAGCGTACATTCGAGACGGTGCAAACATCTGTCCTTTATATATCCTCTCCCTGGATTTCACATCTTTCATTCCACCCATGGAGCTTGAAAGAGTTTTAAAATACATGATGTATCGGAGCAAATGTTTGTGGCAATTTTCTAAAGAATGAACAACTATAAAGGGGTAATAACAAAAGAAATTCGGGAACACGGGATATTTCAAGGTCCACAACACAAGAATGGGGTTGGTAGACAGCACAGGGATGCCTCAAACATCTTCAAATATTATTAGTTTATGATAGGGAAGATAAATTGCATTTTCTGGATTTAGAGGAGAACTTTCACACTGTTCAGCCTTTTTCAAAACTCTGAACATACAAGAGCTGTTGGAAGGCAGGGGAGATGGGACAGAAAAGGTAATTTGGGACAAGTGTTTCCAGCTGCTTGTGCTCCAGCAACACATGTCAGCACTGATGTGTGGTACCTACGGTCTCTGTCACTTGTTTGCCAAAACTGCCACAGCCCCATGTTACTGTAGGTTTAACAGGAGGTGTTTGGGGATAAAACATCCTACGTACATGGAAAAACATTTCTTTGATCCATTCCTGTTTTGCTAGCACACAGTACTTTATGAAGGCTAGTACATTAAGATGTCACTCACAGCTCTTGACTAAGTACAAAAAAGTTTGCTTCCCTTAATAAAGATGTTTTCTATCCACATCAAGACTTACCAGAGCTCCCTCCCTTAAGCTCCCTACCTCATGTAGTCAAATATAAGGGCACTTCAACTTTCTCCAGTATCTTCTCAACACTAGGCATACCTGAAAACTGAATTTCTGTCTATTCCACCTACATTTTTCTAATGGCACTTCCACATAAGAAATAAAACAGTAGAAATTCACCGTATTTGCTCTTCTTCTTGAAGCTGGACGCTCCTTAAGTGCAAATAAAAATGCAAAAACTAAATCAAAGCATTCAACTCTCAGAAAGCATATGACTAATTCAAACAGTCAACTGCCACTGCCATGTCCCAAGCTCTTCTCAACCGCATCTCAGTGGTTGCAAAGTGTTAGGTTTTAAAGAGAAGTCCTGACAAACAGTAGAAGCATTTAAACATCTTTAAAAATAAAAGTCACCCTGGAATTCACAACTACATAAGAACTCAGTCTTTACTTTGAATGAAAATGTAGGCATACCCAACCATCACATCAATTCTTTAGAAGTGGGAAAGCCACCAAACAGCAGTTACTCAGTGGATACCATTTCAAACCTTTCTGAATTGGAAACATAAGCTCTTGTGAATTGACACAGGAAGTCTGTCTCAAGAAAAAGATGCATTCAAAAGAGACACTGGATACTGAATTTGGAATGCATCTCCCTCAGTTTCTTCAGGACAACTCTGAAAGGATGTCTTTGACAGGACAGCTCTTGGAACCACTCTGCACAGACACTCAGGAGCCTACACCAGACCACAAATTCTGCATTAACATTGCAGCAGAATTACTCCTTCTAGCAGTTCTGTTCTTGGATGAGGGTCAGTCCTTCTCTTGAAACGACCAAACTCCTAATTACACTGCTAACCTTCAAAAGCATGGTATAGATGAAGTCAAATAAAATTTACTGGATACGAGATCCAAGTGCACGCTCCAAAACAACTCAATTTGCATGCATCTCAATCACCATATCCTACTCACAAGATGAGGAAGTGCTGTGTCAAGCCTTTTGATCTTAGGTATACCCAGCATAAGTACACCTTGTTGTGCAGTTGTGAAAAAGGGTCTTTCTTGACAAAGTCAACTCAAAATTTAGCTTCCTCAGTGGCAAGAAACAGAGGGATTCTGCTTCAGGATTATGACAGTGCTTTCTTGCTCCAAAAAAATCTCAAAGGAAATACAGAAGGATGTAAACATTTCCCAACTAACTGTTTTTCATCAAAGCAGGCAATTGGTTGATTACAAAAAATTTCATTACTATGTTGTGTAACTCAGAAATAAGACAGTTTAAGCGGACTTAGATTTATTCAGCCAAAGAGTCTACAGAAATGAGCAAGTTATCAATTTATCAATATTTTTTAAAAGACAATAACATAGAGCCTTGGAATATAATTTAAACACGCTCTCAGAAGGACAGCAAGTGAAAGTAAAACAACACAGGATACACGCTTTTCATACCTTTACTTAGTACACTTCCAGTATCTTACATAAAAAATGCTGTTAGTCTTACCACAAAATGGTTGTGGGGCTAAGGAAAGAATCTATGCAGACAAAACACTATGAAGAAACATGGAAAAAGTGGTGAGGGATGCACTTTGCTAAAGACTTTGCACACATCAAATAAAATATAAATGTAATACACCATTATTTCAACTACAACTTCCTATGCTTTTCTTTGTGGTTATATGTAGATAGCTCTCCCAGGCTTTTTATAAACGTTTAGTAGTATTATTTGCTTGTACAAACTGGGAATTTTAGATGAGGTCTTCAGCTCAGTTCAGACTTAATTGATATGATAACTCTGTACTGCAATTTCTATCTGTTCGGCTTATACTGTCTCCTAAGTGCAGAGCCTCTAACTGAAAGTTTTCCCCAAATCCCACTCCCTGGAATATTGCTGGGCAGCACAGGTAAGGTACAGTATAACTGTGATAGAAGACCGGCTGCAGAGGAATATAGCAGAATGGTACAAGAACTGTAGGTTTGTTGGGTTTTCTTAATTACTGCAACAACAAATAATCAGTCTTTCACACAACTATCCCCTCTGCAATTTTGTCTGTGTAACAAGGAAGCTCAAGAAAGCAGAAAAAGAAAAGGAATTTAACCACTTACTAATCAAGGCACAGTTTTTCCAGCTGTTTTGCCTTCCTAGCACACAGGCCTGGAAGCAAAAACCTGAGACACTATTCTTATCTGTCTCCTACGGTATCCAAGAGCAAACACCAAAGAAACTGCTTCCTACCCCCTACTCCCACCGCCACCATTGCTACACACTACCTCAAGATGGGCAGAACCAGAACTTCACTATTGCAAATGTATGGCAGAGTTTCTAAGCAGGAGAGAGATGCTTTTTAGTTTAATCTTTCCCAAGAACTCCTACTATTCTCTGCTGTTCTGACTGCACAGGGGTGACATTTTCATGCAAAAGCCCAAGATTCTAGCTTTCACCGACTGATAAAATAACTTTCCTCACTTTTTCTGATACCTATCATATTGCTAGATGAACTTTTATCAGTAAAAGGAATGAGGTGAGATAAAAGATGCAGGGAAGAAGATAAAGGGATTCCTCTCAGTGCAAATATTGAGTGTAGTACAGGCCGAGTACAGTCAGCTATTGTCTCCTAAACAGCTGTAATCAGACAGTATAGCAGCACTCACTATATCAATGATACACCCAGTTCAGTGGGGAAGGAAAGACAATGACCTCATCTCTCCTGCACCCTTTTTCCCCACTGTACCAGCTTCAATTGCCATCGCACCTTCCTACCATCCATTTCCTTACCAGAAGGAAAAGTTTCAAAGAATGGACTAGAAGAAATATTGGAACGAGGATGCAGTTAGTATTACTTTTTTTAAAAAGTAAGACAGAATTTATGCAAGAAAAAAGTTCTCATTTGTCCTGAGGCTCCCTCTGTAATTTAAACAGTATTCCTATCAGAAAGAAAATAGTAAAAAACACATTACAGACCAGGGTACCCAAATACAGCATATGCCAAACATTGGTCAATGCCTCAGGCATCTAGTTGTTATCCCAGGCTGAATTTCCAATGAAGCAAGTTAAGGCAGGACATTTCTATAACACCACTTTTTCTAATACTTCAAATAGATGCCTAAACATAACACTGATAATTATAATGAAAAATTCATTATATAGTTCTCCCTTATTTTAATTAATTTTCCCATTAAATATTATAAGTAGTTTTCAGCAACTGATACTCTGCAACATTTTTGCATGCTGCTTGCATTATGCTTTCTTTAAGGGACCAAGCAGTCTTCGTATTTAAACAAGTAGAGATAAAAATAAATGTAAACACTAGTCAAAGTCAATTCTCAAGTATAATGAGTATGGGAATTTGAGCCATCAACACTTCCCAGACAAACACTTTACAGCACTTACATGGGGGAGCCTCCGTGTATCTGCAAAGTCACAGGCAGGCAGATGTGGAGAGTTAGCACAGGTGCTTGTCGTACAGCAACTGCCCACCCCTCCACAGAAAGTCAAAACTGAGGTTAATGCTGACCTTGAACTCTACAATCAGAAATTAACTCTATTCCCTTCCTCAAACTGCTGAATTCCAAGACAGACATTTGAAAGCTCCAAACAAAGCAGTAGGAATCACGAGAAGAAAGCACAAATGCCAGTGCTACATGTTTGTATCTACGGAGCAGCTGATGAGTTTAGTGAAGAGAGATTATTCAGTGCTTCAGATCATTACAGAACCCACCTGTTGGAAAGGCTGAACCCCAAGAGGGAAAATAAAGCAATGATGCTTGGTTTCAAAGGCAAGAAAAAACTTCTGACAATGAAAGAGGCAATTCTGACTCTCTTACCTGCTGAACGTATCTGTCTGTAGTTTTCCACATATAGTAATATTCTATTATGCTTGTTAAGGACTTCCATGGGAGCTAGGGACATAAAGGAAAAGCAGCAATCATTGCAGGAAGCTGGCACACAGCCTCACTAAAATTCACAGGATTCCTCTGACAGACAGTTTGTAGCAGTCTTGCAACTAACTAACCCTCCTAACAACAAAAAAAGACAGTCCGTGTCTGAATCTCCTAGGGCATTAGATGCACATGGGATTCATGTTAAATTAAATGCCCTTTCAAAAAATAGTGCTTTCAGTGTAGAAGTAGAGCAGGTTACAGGTAAATCTTCATGCTGCACTGGCTCCAGAGAAAACCATTCAAGAGAGGCACAATGTGGAACGGAGCCCACTGTCTCAGACTCTCTGTTTGAGCAGCAAAGACTCAAGCAAGAGCCACAAATACAATATCACAGTTCTGATTTGCTTGGCTTCCATGGAGCTGGCCCATTAAAAAAAATAAAATAGTAACCACCAACAGAATTGTGCCCTGCCAGCTCTGTTCTCTGCATGAGAAGCACGAGGATTTCAGCAGGACCACAGAGCACGCTGTGCTGTTTCCAAGTCCCTCAGTTTAGAAGATTAGAGCAGGGGACAAGCAGCACAGAAACTACTTGTTTTGTTCCACAGGACTCAAACAGCGGTACAGTGAAACTCAGCTCTTTTTACAGTGCTCTCTTCAATTTGCAGACCGAGCACCTAGGGTGGAGAGCTTTGGCCAAACTACAGCACATTTCCCTTGGACACCCAAGATTCCTTTTAAAAACTTTCAAAAGGCCTTTTCTGAAACTGCATTATAAAAGTGACTAAATGTTCATGTTTCAAAAGACCCAGTACTTATTCTCCTTCAAACGCAAATTAATATACAGCAGCTAGGCTGTCACAACACTTTCCTAAATCCTCCCTCAGCTGTAGTGGAGCAGATGATTTTAAATTAACATTTGTAAAGGAAAAGCTATCATCTGGGATTTGAAATTCTGACTGTACAACAGGCTGTCACCAGTATAAGGTCTGCCTTTCCCCAGTTTACAGCAAGACACATGCTAAAGTTCAAATCCCTCTTCTCCAACACAAAGAAAACCAACACAGTTTAGACAAGCTGTAATCAGTTGTGTAACTGCTGAGAACCGGCCACCATGCGGGCCCTCATTTTATATACTTACAAAATCTTGCTGAATGTCAGTGAAATCTTTTCCATATTTTTCTAGTGCTTCCTCAAAGAGGTTTGCCTCTGAAGCAGACCACTCCTCCATCTCATCCCTGCACAGGACCGGCCCACCTTGTGGCACAAGCGCAGAGATTGCCTTGGAAATGTCATAGACATTTTTGTGCAAAGTGTCCATAGCATGGAACTACATGATTGTAAAAGAGAAAGACAAATGTAAGGACAAGCATCTAGGGTGGAAAAAACGCTTAATAGTGGAACAGCAACAACAAAAGGTCTGCACCAGGATCTGAGGGTGCAGTATTCTATAACACAGAATCAGTAAAAACTTACTCCAACCTCAGACTCACTGTAATTGTCACTGTACAAGTCTAATGCTCAGTAAGTAACAACAATGGGGTTTGTGGAACACGAGCCCTGGCATATCAATAATTCCTACTTAGCTACTTCACCAGCACCACCACTGTAGCACTACTGTTAAGAAAGCGCACAGGACAGAGACCCACTCACCCCAGGACTGAGAAGCCCTGGTTAAAGATGGAGCATGAAGACAGAGGACCAAGGCCATATTTTCTAATAAACTTGGCCATGCACATTCTTTGTCAAATAATCCACAAAAACTGCATATAAGAAAAATATTTAAGAGCAGCACCACACATATACAGTCCCACCAAAGGCCAGAAATCCTCCCAAAAGATTAAAGTCAAGTCACACATCGTAGCAGAGTAGGAAAAAAGAATTACTCCCAGGAGCAATTACTCCTGAGAAAGCCAAGCTATGACTGTCTGCAACTTGTGATTTACAAAGGCTGAGAACACGTTGCGAAGGAGGAATTGATATTAGCAAATGAAAGCTTGGCTTTATTTCCTGGTTTCTGTAGTTTTAATCAGGATGTTATTTGTCTTTCATCATACCAGTTTTGTGCATGTGCATAATCAATCTACAGTGTTCTATCCTAGAATTTGTTCTATACATGATTTCACATTATTCCAGTTATGAGGTGAGGCACTGATAACAGTTCTCTGGAGACTTTAGAAATTTTATTCAAATTTTCATTAAACTTTCTCTAGCATAGGAGTTTAAGTTTTCCCTTTCCTCTATCTACTCAGAATCACTTATGATTATAAAATATTAATCATGTCACTACACCTCAAGTACGCTAAAATGGAGCTTGTCAAAGAGAAGAGCTGTATCAACTGAAACTTCTTATCTGACCACAAGCTTTTCCCCCAGACGATCTTGCTCAAGGATGCCAGTGACAGCCTGGTGTTGGGGAAGTGATGAGGAGCAGCATTCTGGCATTATAACGTTGCAGACAGGCAGATAACCGCTTGCATTCTTCTTAAGACAGCTACTAAGCCCATACAAGAGGTGGGCTGTGAAGCATGTCATCAAAACATTTTAATAAAACAAAACACACAAAAAAATTATCTCATAGAATTATCCATGATGGATCGTAGGAGGCACAAGGCCAGAAAAAGTTACTTCATATGTAAATAAAGGGTTCCTTTACAAAGACAGGATCTGTTTCACAGCAGGCCACAATTACAATCCATCTGCCCCTCTCTCTTTGCCAACTGTTATTGCCGAGGTGAGTATTTTGCATCTCTCAATAACTTAAGGTCCTCTTAAAAATCTTACCAGTGTGATGTCCCTAGAGGCTGCTGCAGCACTCATGTGCAAACTTGGCTGTCTGACAGAACTACTGCAATCTAGTGCTCGGGCAAACGTACCAACAGACCTGAAAGAAATTAAACAGAGCATTAACTTTGCATGCAAAACAAGCATAAATATAAACACCCAACCAACGCTTTTTGAGATCAGCAGACTCCATCTCTCAGTAACAAGATTATATGGTTTGGCACTAGTAGTGAGCCAGAGACTGTTCTCTTCAGATGTGGTTAGTTATTATGACCACTTTATTCAGTTCCTATGACCAAATAGGCTTAGGCACAAGGAAACAGTGAAAGACCCAGGGATCACAAACGGAGTTTTCAACTGCTGTCTTATCCCTTATCTCTTAAGGGATAAGACCTAAGCTTTAACAGAAAGCACAAGCAAGCTTTACGGATAGCAAAAGTCTCTTCCGCAATAGCAACAGCAGTGCTGCATTGTTTGGAGACAGATGCCAAGACCCGACAGGAAAAAAAAAATGCAGTAATACAAGCATTCTTCTAAGTTTCAGTAAAATCAAAAACAATCTTTATTTTACAACTTAATATTGTATAATACGTGCCTACTATATAGCATAAGAATACAGCAGTTCTCAAATATTCCCCAATGCCAGCCATTCCTGCACCTGAGGCCACAATCCCCATGCTCCTCATTTTATTCCTAAATAAATTAGGCAGAGAAAGAAACTTTTAACACAAACATCGATTCCAGCAATTCCTACTCCCCTTGCTGCTTCTACACCACCTGGGTGAAAGGCTTGTGCTCCTGCACAGTGGACTGGAGCTGAACTCCTCTGAGCAACTGTTACAACAAAAAAAGGTGGGTGGTTTTTTTTTTTTTTTCCCCTCTACTCAGATAACTTCCCCAAACTAGTCTGAGCACACAGAGGAACAAACCAGTGCTAAGCAGCGCAGTAGTAGTAGTTGTCATAAAATACCTAATTCTAGCCAAAATCCAAAACAGCCTCCCCACCCAAGTTTCTATGGCGGATTTACACTTTGCCCTCTCCCCAGCCTCCCAGTCACTACCCCTACCCCTGCTTCGTAACTCCCCTGTCCCCAGCTTTCACTGAACTGGTATCTTTTTCCTCTCTGTCTGCATGGCATCTAATTATAAACTGGATCGCTTTGCTCATTCCGGACAAAAGCGATTTTTATACTGATCTTTTCAGTGATTCTCGTTACAGCACGTGCCTTCAGGCAGCTGTATCAGTAAACCCAGTGGGCAGCAGTGAACAGCCAGGAACTACTAAAACCAAAAGCCCACACAAGGTAGAAACCCCCAACATAAAGCAGCTCTACAGTCACTCTAAACCAGGGGTCCTCAAACTTTTTAACCAGGGGGCCGGCGCGCGGATGAAGTGGCAGGCAGTCATCTGCAGCTGCTTGGTTTCCCCCACCAACCCCCGGCAGGGGGTGGGGCGGGGGGGTTTCTGTAAATACCAGGGGCCGGATTGAGGACCCTGGGGGGTCGTATCCGGCCCGCGGGCCGTAGTTTGAGGACCCCTGCTCTAAACCAACCCACGTGAAAACCCCCACCTGCTGGGGCACTTCTACCCTCTTGCTTTCTGCTGGGTCTTCCTGACACCAACACCAGAGCACTGTGTGGCTGAGTGGCAATTTGAATCAATAATGCTGAAATTAACCCAGGAAACAAAGTTCTTTGCTTTTCGATGGTGTCCTGTACTTCACTCGATTAGAAGCAACTGTGAAACCACAGCCTTGTCAAGAAGGGTGCCTTAAGGAGGAATATCCTTTGCTGGAGGTATCCCAGCTCTGCCCATCACTCCTTCATCTGTTTGTTCTGCATCGCTGGTGGAGGTTATCCTCTCCCCACTTTCATCCTTCTCCCTATGTCCATCTAATCAAGCAGAATTAAACTGTTGCAAATAAATCACTTAGTTCAGCCAGTTTGACTTTACTGTTGGCACAGGTCAAGGGAAACAGCAATATATTGTGTAAGCAGCACAGTGAAACTTCCAAGACCCTAAATTTTATGGTGATTCTTTAGTGTAACCAGAACACTATGAACTTTATGAACCTTAGAAAAGTCTATACAATAAAAAGTGCATGTTTAACCAAGGACAAAACTGTACTAATGGATTCTGAACTGTGAGATTTTCTTCAATCTGCTGTTTGGATTGAAAATTGTTCGGATTGGACTGCAGTTAACATTTTTAATTTTAACAAACCTAGTTTTGCTCTTGGCACACTGTTACTGGACCCACATAAGGCCCAAGCAGCCTTGTAAAGGTTTAAGTGCTGCAATTCAGAATAGCCATTTTTTAAAGTTCTGATCAAAGTTCATAATAATGGCAAGTTTTATCTTCAAAGTACATAGAAAAAATGGATTTGGGTGTGTGTTTTCAAGTATATACACATCTCCTCTTGAGTAATTAAAACATTGCATTTCACCATCTCCTTGATGCACCGCCATTATTTCCCCCCTGCTGCCCCACTCATTATTCCCCCGAGCTTCTATCATTCAGCATGTTGAACGCATTGACTGCTGTTTGATAAAAATGCACCCTCATTGCATCATCCAGCAGCTTTGATCAGCACTGGAGGGTCCTGTCCAGGCAGATGCTTACACACAAGCTCTAGCGTTGCCTCCCTGACAAGCACCCCGTTAACTTACCCAACAACAGGGACAGCAATGCTAGACTCAGCGAAGTTGAGGAGGAAATTCAAAGCATGGTAACTCAAGGGGGGGGGAGGAGACGAGAACCAAAAGAACCAGGGCCCAATTTAACAGAGTATTTGAAATATAGGTTTGACTCTTTTCCAGGGGTAAAGTCCTTGGTTGAAGCAGGCAGCAGGGTTCAGGTCTATCAAATACCACAGCCAATGAGCAGAACTCTCAAGACTAGCAAACCCACACACTACTAGCAGCTTCTAACTTTACACACCCCTTTCCTAACCATAGCCAAATAGCTTGCTCCATTGACTAAAACCATCAAGAGGTCCAACTATCCATCAACTCACACCACTCTCCTCCCATGCAGTCCTACAAACTCACCTAAAAGACAAGAATTTGGAGTGTTAACTTTTTTTCTCTCCCCCCTCCCCATCATTCAGTCACCCATTGCTATGAGAGCCTGAAATTTAGTATAGGCTTCTGTTCATATAAATGCATACCAATGACAAAGTTCAAGAACATTTTAAAAAGGAAAAGCTGATCCATAAAGATTGCTTTGGGCTTAAATAAAAGCACACATTTCACCATCTGCACAGATTTGCAGTGTTTTACTTTACTGTGCCCACCTACTGGAATCTAGGCATTAGAAACCATCCACACTCCATCAAAAACACTTTACCAGACTTCTTAGCAAACTATTAACGGATGTTAAAATGTCACTGGATTTGAAAAGGGGACAAAATGGACTGAGTAATGAACTGTCAAGAATTCAGTTCACTAAGCCTTCTGCATACTGGCCAAAGTATTTGAAAAACCTCACCAATTACAGGATCGTTTTTACATGCCATTTGCTTTTCTTTCATGAAAGTGATTAAGTTGTAAATCTGAGTAGCTGTTCCTAAAGTCATGCAATTCCCAGGAAGGCACGTAAAATGTCCATCATTTCAAAATGGAGCAAGTCAATCAAGCAACCAAAACCAGCATTCTTACTAGTAACGCAAAAGGAACATAAGAAGTGCTTGGAAGAGTTATTAGCATTTACTTATTTAAAGGAGAGGTAAAATGCTCTTACCGTGCTACCACCAGGAACTGGTCTATCTGCTTGTCTACTAGTGGGTTAAAGGCTTCCCAAACTTTTGTTTCAAGTTTTGACTGGTCTCTTCCATCATCCTCACCTGGTTGAAAAACAAATTTGAAATGCTCGGTATGGCTGTTTTGAAATAAAAGTATTCTAGACTTTTTTTTAATTTCACAATAATGTAACTGCTAACCTATCTCAATTACTCTGCCAAAAGGGCCACTGTGAAAATTTCATTCACCTACTCGTCTGTGACAATTTCAGCTTGACAGATGCAGCAACACAGCTCATCTGAATTGTGCCATCACGTTTTCAAGAACTGTTTTTAAAGGACACATACCGGGAAACAGACTACATCCTTCTCCCAACTAGACAGTATCTCATCAGCCCCTCTCCCCAGCTCCCCTCTCTATGTTTCTCTCCTTTATCTTGCAGAAATTCCAGGAAAACAGACACACTCCCAGCTGCTCTGAGGAGGTAGAGTAGCCGGTTCCCTTAGAAAGCGGAAAAATCACAGCATCAGACTCTCTTGCTTTTATTTTCCTAACTCTACACAAACCAAAATACCCTGGAAAAGTACAGGAGCTGAGACTTTTTCTTCTTTCTGCTCCCTTTATAACATCTGGAGATTATCCTTCTCTGAAGCCCTGTGTTGGCCCACTGAGGGAAGAGAATGCCTTTCAAATTAGTTCATCCTCACTTCGGAGGCTTGCCCAGCTGCTTGAGTAAATACCAGTTTCACAGACAAATTAAGCAAAAGTCCTGACCAATTTGTTTGCCTGTGCTAGTATGAGGCTACCACTATCAGCAAAGCTCCTAAGCAAAGACAGAAGCATCTTACTGCTTTCATATCTCTGCCCATCCATCTTGGAGAAAGTCCTTCTTGGAGAAGGTCCTTCCAACATGGGTTCTCTTAGGAGCAAAATACCAGCACTTTGGCCGTGCATTACATGGGTCTTAGAAAGGAGCAATTATATGCCAGTACTCCCCATCCCTCTCAGGTTTTGCGTTACCCTACAGATCCAAAAGCAGGCTGAAAGACAAAGCTAAGGTTAGGTACTAATTGGTAACTAGTATCGGTTACTGCTACTCCTCCCTTCTCCTCGGGCCAGGGCCCTTGTGGTCATGCTGCTGCTCCAAAAAACAGCGGTGGCAGGCTGAGGTCTCCCAACACCTTCAGGCCAGAAAATTCTTCCTCCTGCCCATTCTGCAGGTGAGAAGTCTAGGCTGAAAGCCAGCGCTTGGGATGGGGAGAGGGCTCCAAGGAACAGGCACCCAGCAATAATGGGCAAATTGATGAAGGGAGACAGTATTTAATTGGCAGTAATTTGGGAGGGGCTTTTATAGGGAAGCAAGGTTTGATTAAAAACACAAAAGGCTGTGTTTCTGTTTCCCATGGAAATTCTGAAATCTCTTAAAAAAGAGTGCAAGCTCTGAGAGAGCCAATTAATTCAATTTGTTTCAACAACTTTTATGATTTGGACAAATGCCCACTTAAAAGACTGGTTTGAGACATAAGTAATTGTGTTCAGTGAGCAACACCAACAAACCAGCCCATTGCTGTACGCACGGCTTGGCAGCAGGAGCCTCCACCTCCCACACCTATGAGGGCCGCACACATAGAAGTGGCCGCATCCTACATGGCCTCTTGACAATTTAAATAAATATGGAAATTACCCTCTTTTAGTAAGTCTGTTATATCTGCCTGGTATCTGTTTCCAACTCGGATCTCTCCTTTATCAGCGAGTAGGGTCTTTTGTTGAGGATCATATACTAGCGAATAAAAGAAGAAATCCTAAAAATAAAACAAAAGTAAAAAAGTAAACAGTATTATTAGCTTTTACTTCCAGCTTTGCATACACACTAGCAAGCTTCTACATTTTAAGTTTGGGTTTATTGCCTATATATATATATATATATATTATTTTTAAAAAATTGGGTGAACAAACAATAGATGAACCACCGGGTTTAAAACCCAATGTTAAATGCTGCCACTTTCTTCTACGTAAGTGTTAACAGCTCTCCACAAAAGTGGCCCTACCCTTAATAAGTCTTTGAAGTTGAAGTGAACAAAGCTCCTCTATTGCACAAACAAGGCTCAGAAGGGCCAGGAGGTATTTTTTAGTAGTACCAGCTGTTTCAGAACACAAAACTGCACTTTTCTGTATACCAAAACAGCAGTACTAGATGCTAGTGACTTATCTGCACAGAAATATTGGTACAAACTAAAGCCTAATTTCAGAACGTTACAACCGTACCAGCGAAACACCCCACAGACACATGAAGCCCCAGCCAACCTCTGTAGCCTCTGCAGGACTTGCTCCAGAATGTCAATGTCTCTTTGGTGCCAGGAGGCCCAAAGCCGGACACAGGACTCCAGAAGTGGTCTCAAGGGATGAACTGAGGGGATGAGATCCCATCCCTGCATCTGCTCACTATGCTCCCGTTAATATAGACCAGGATGTGCTTGGCTTTCCTTGCCACAGGGACACACTGCTGACCAGCTTCTTTTCTGCCACCATCTATGCTTAAATCCCTATGCTTCCTTCTGCTCACTACTGGTAGAGGGGTAGCAGATTTGGCAGCTGCAGTAATTAGCTGCAGGTGGCAATACATTAATTTGTTGCTTTTGTTCAAGCAGATGAGAAAAAGGCTAAAAAAAAGCTGCTTGGCTTCTGTTACCTGGGTGTGTAAAATTAAAGCAAGAAGTCATACTAGAATAAGAATGTCCTGCCAGGGTGAAGAAAGAAAACAGCCAAAATTTACTTAAAACTGCACAGTATAAGTAATTAAACTCTTCTGCATGGATAAGTACTTCGATATAGCTACTGAATGTGACACATCAGAGACCAGCTATGCTCCATCAAAGTACAGCGTGGGATATGGGGCAGGAAGAGCGCTCTGGTAGAATGTGACCTCTCATACCTCCATCCACAGCAACACCCTCACCAGGACGGAGAAGTGTTTCTGAACAGAAACAAAGGATGTGCAATGCGCCGTTTTTTCACATCTTGGGTTTCTGGCTTGTTTTCCCTTTCCCCATATTTCTGTGTCAATAGCAGGCACTCTGCTTAAATACATCTCATTTCATGCTCACCTCATTTTCCCTTTCCCTATATTTGTATGCGTCAACAGCATGCAACAAAAATTAGGACAAAAGCAGCATCAGTTTCAAGCCCTGTTCATCTTCCTGAAGAGGTGGCAATGGAAAAGAGAGTCTCCCAATCTGTCATACGAAGGCCAAAAAAGGAAGAATTGCTGTGAGTTTCCCCAGTAACATTGCAAAAATTCTGTGGGCTAGGGCTTCAAAGGTACATACTAGTTCTGCTCTCCAGCCCTGCACATTCCACATATTAATCTAAGACTGATGCCATAGAGGTAAGGTCTCCTGTGTTTCCTTTACATGTATAATGCATCCAGCATCCAATTACAGGATTTAAGAGTGTTAACTCCATATATTCTGCTTCAATTTTGATCTAAAAATCAGCGTTTTTCCAGGAAGACAGCAACATCTCTGGAAGAGAAGAAAAAAAGCCAGAAAAGAGCCAAGCCAGACAGCCAAACCTGCTTTGCTACCTAAGGAAACTACTGCACAAAAAGGTATCACCTATGCAGTGGCAAGGCAGGGAATTCACACCAATCTCCTCCAGCAGAAAACATGCCGTTTCCCCACCGTGGAAGCATGAACAATCAAGGGCAAGAACAATCTCATGTTACGTCATGATAACAGGATAAAAGTCACAGCTAACACTTGGCAAACTCCTGTTCCAACACCCAGCTAAGTCCACTGGAAGGGCTGCCCATGGGGGGGGGGGGGGCTGGGATTTGGTTTCATCCTAAACAAATCACTTTTTTGACAGAACGGATTCCTACTCCCACAGGCACCAGGGTCAAAATACATCAACCTACTGACAGAAGGGAGCTTCAGAGTATATGAAAACTCATTTAAATTATAGCTGTGTAAAGAAATCTGGATCTCTTGCTCCCTGACACACACAAAGTTCACGATACTACAATATTCTGAGAATGTACTGTTGCATAAATAAAGCATAGGAAAAGTTTTTTTGTCTTGCAAGCTTCCATGTCATAAATATAGTAGTATATTTGTTCCAGCTTGAGAATACCTAACTGGAGGACAAAGCATATGCAGTGCAACATTAATGCTTTTCAGGCACGTTGCCCAGCAAATACGCAAACCAACCACTGTAGTATAACAACACAGTAGGCCCCAAGGAAGGCCAATTCTACAGGCAAGTTCTTAACACAGTCTTTCTTGGCCAGGGAAAACTAATCATTGTGGAGGGGTTTTCTCCCATGGTATTTGACCGTTAGATGCCCTACTGCTTTTGTTTTATTGATTATCACTATGAAGTTTCTCTACAAAATAAAAGCCATCTTTCTCTACCAGTCTCAGGTCATCTTTTTATATCTTGTCCAGTTTTGTCTCAAATCAAGCAGATTCAACAGAAGAATTAAAAGCCCCTGGGCTCTTCTCCCCAACAAAGAAAAGATGGAAGTTTAAGGGCTCAAGCACGAATACAAGACAGACTGTAATCCACAGAGGTAATGCAATACCACTACCATCTTCCCCCACAGAAGCATAAAATTTAGCTCATGCAAACTGAGTGGGACTTCTAAAAACGTTAATAAATGCCAGTTTAGTGCCAATGCAAACTATAGTCTAAGGAAGAAAGAGATCCTTGCATATTCTAAAGGATATGTGAACTCTTGATCACCACTACGTGATCAGAACAATTTTTCAGAAGGATTTCAGAAGAAGAGTGAGGTTCACAACAAAGTAACATGGCTTTTCAAATTCCTCCATGCTCATTTTAGTTGTCAAAACTGTATGCAGAGTTTGCAGCAGTGAAGAAAAAGAAGGGTTTTCTCCATTTCAGACCCCAGAAAACACCCAACATGTTTGGAAAAATTAAAATGACCTGCCAAGAATTAAAATTAAATCATGACTTTCTACTCCTCCAAAGTGTTAGACAGACACATATGCTTGGAGCTTCCCTACCCAAGCCCCTAAGCTACCTGTAGCTATAGCCGAGAACCGACACCACTAAGAAACTGCTGAAGTGGAAAAAGAAAATAGGTTCAAAGTGAAAGTACAGTGCAGAAATAATGGTTAGTTCATTACAACTTGCAAACTTACTTTCAAAAATTCTGTTTGGGTGAGGGGGGGGGGAATTATTTAACTAGAGAGCATTATTTTTTTTAAGGGGAGGGTACCAAAAGCAACAGAAATGCCAGACAACTGCCCAGCAGGCAAAATTCACACAAGCCCCTGGATATATCCTAGCAAAGCAGTAAAATAGATGGTACACGTAAAATGGTTTCCTACAGAACAGGGAAATCTAATGCTTTTGCCTTAAGTGGCTATGCCCTTTTCTTGATATCCATGAGAATCCAGTATCTACAGGAAATTCAGGTTTTCCAGTGATTTTTCTCTTTTTCTTCCTATTCCTGACTCCTGCTACAAACCCAATTTTGCCAGGCACAGTAAAGAAGTCAATGCCAGTCCCCCTTCAGCCTGTTCTCTGAATGCAACAGAGCAATCTTCCTGAGGAAGATGACAGAGAAAGGGTAGGAGGAGAAAAACAGAGATAACACAAATGCAATTTTGCTGTGCTTACTATCTCCCTAAAAATTTCTGTCTGCATGTTTAACCTCCTTCGAGGCAGACAGCCTCAGGCTGAAAACCTACTTTCAGTGGTCATAACATAGAAGAAATCAAATGACAAGATTCCCTAGAACAGCTTAGGTTTTATTGACAGAAGCCATGTCAAAAAAAAGCCCAAAACATTCTGAAAGTAAAGAATGGATTAAGAAGGGGGAGGTGGGGGGGAGAAGAAACAGTTCAAAACAATACCACCCAGTGCTACAAATTCACCAGGCAACAACTATCTCCTTTTCTTAATCTCTTTACCCTCCACCCAAGCACATTTGTGTTCCTGAGCCTTTAATTTCTTTACCATCTGTCCAAGTTAGTTTGCACCACAGTAAAATACCATGCTAAGTGACAGGACACATTCAGGGAACTCTCTCATTCTGTGAAATCTCTAAGCGCCTGCTCAGTTTTAAAAATAACCTGCATCACTCATCTTGCATTTTGAGAGTTCGAAAGGATGAAAAAACAAGAAATCTTTCTATTCCTACATCTGCAACTGAGCAGTTGTGTGACTAGAGGAAGCAAGCTCCCTTCTCTTGTATCAATGTATCTACCTGTAACATTCGTGATAATAAAAATGTGCTGGGAGCAACCGAGAACAAACACTACTACTTAAATGTTGGGTACTAGTACATCTAAAATAATTTCAGTTTGATTAACTTCTGCTTTTGAACTGGCATATCCTAGGCTGCTAGCTGGTTACATTTCTGAATACAACGGCCCTTGTTTGAAGCACTGCCATTTGGCAGCCCTGAGCAGACTCAACATGTTTTTGGTTTCACATTCCAGTGAGAAACCAAACTATTTAATCCCTGTGCTTTGTTTAAAATTCTCTTAAATTGGAGTATAAGGTTAAATTAAATTTATGCTTAAATAAGTACTAATGAAAGCTAAAAAAGCATTTAAAAAGAAAGTCCAACTATGAGACAGACTACAGTACGCTCCTTGCAAAAAATGACCTGTTTTCTCCTTGTTTCTCTTAAAGGCCGGTAATGACCGTTACGCTACTGATTTTAATTACAAGATTTCCTCTGTTGTATAACATTTTACTGTTTTCAAATGCAAATGTAATGCTTGCAGATGTATTCAAATAATAACATACTGAAACTCTTTGCCAATCTCCCGAAGTAAAACTCCCAGATTGCTGAATCCCACACCTGTCTAACCCAGCTGGCAGCCAGAGGTCTAGCCACAATTAAAGGTGTGTAAATACATTGCAACAGTAATTTTTCAAATCTCCAAATACCTGAAAATTTAACCCCCAAGATTCATATTCTGAATAATGATTAACAGTGCAAGACAATTCAGTTTCAAGTGCTGGCTTTGAGGTACCTTTAAAGAGTCAGATTGGGTACATTTCTGCTGGACTTGAGTTAACTGACAAGCGGGTTTTTCAAGGATCTAAGTCTCTGTGGCGGCATATGAAAGACTACAGGTAAATATTTTGAACAGTGAACTCAAAAACTAGGGAACTAAGCTCCTCAGAAATCTGAGGCAAGATCAAGCTTAAACCACATTAACATACATCTGTTAAGATTTCAGGACAAAGCAAATATATAGAAATACAGCTTCGCTTGCTGCTCCGCTCCCTCTGCTACAGTTCCTGGATCTCCTCCACCCCGTCTTATTTGGGGCATGAGCCTCCAGGGTTGAACTTTCAGACTGCCAGGCTGATGAGAAAGTCAGGCTCTCTTTACAGGAGAGGCAGCTTATTGTCACAAAGGTGTAAACAACAGGTCTGGCCTCTAGATCCACAAAGTTTTATATTAGAATGAAAAACTGTATGGAGCCTAAAGCTTCCACTGTCGATGCCCAGTATGAGTAGAAATAAAAGAACCACCATTAGAAAACAAGCAAAAAGCCACCAATCCTAAACTGTGCTAGAATAAACTGTTCAAGCTTCACAATTCACAAAATGGTTCATACCTCCCGTTCCAGATATGATTTAAGGGATTCTGTCTCATTTAACAGAGTAACACTGCATTTGCCTCTAAAAAAAAAAAAAAAGAAAAAAAGAGAAACATATTTTATGAAAAAACATCTTAAATGCTCATGTGATTCACAAGATGGTATTACTGAAGTTGTACACAGAATTTAATCTTACATTGAAGAATACTTGAATAGTAATAATGCCATTTGTTTTTTGAATAAAAAAGCACTGGAAGAAAACAGTCATTACCTAATGTGTGTGGCTGGCAGAGATTCCAGCTGTCGTGAGAGAAACAACTCACGATGTCGTAGCTGATGCTTCTGTTTCTCTGGTAAATCAACCATTTCTGGATTTTCCATCTCCTCTTCCATTTCCCCTAGTTACAAAGAGACAAAATTGATCATCAAGAACAGTGCACGTATTGATTCTGCGCCAACCAGAATGAGCTGCTCCAAACCCTTTGCTAAATAAAACACATTATTTAGATTAAATCCAACTTCATCTGAATCCTCACGTCAGCCAACTGAACAATTAGATAATTAGTACAGATCCTTTAAACAATGCCTGTGAAGAATTGTCACCACTGGGATCAAAGCATCCCAGGTACACACAGGTCACACTAGCTCACCAAACCAAGTCACACAAATCTGCTGCCAACAGAGAAGCTGTGCAGAGAGCTGCCCTTGGAGACCATGGCTACACTGTTAGATTCACCAGGAAGCAGCCGACACTCCATGAGCGAGGCAGTAAAAGCGAGTCTTTCCTCTTTGCCAGGCAGCAGCTGCCTTAGACCCTACTCCTCTTCCAGGGTACCACATTCTGCCCCATCCTGACTTCAAAAGCTTTTGCAGGAAATGCCCACTGAAAAGCTTACTGTACTTATTTAGAGTATTTTGTTCTCCTCACCCCAGCCTCAGCCAGTAGGTAGATCACAGTCACAAGATTACCGGGAGTGTAACCGAGGACCTAAGGTCAGCATTGCCACCCGCCCTACCCTACCACACCACACGCGTTCGACTGCAACTCCCGCATTGAAAAAGCTTGGTTTTTCCTGCAGTCAGAATCCACCATCTCTGGCTTGGAGCTATCCAGGCTCCATCAAACCAGTTTTCAGGTGAGTGCCAAAGTAAATATATGAAATCACATCCACACTGATACACAGCTGATCCAAAACATCTCCAGGCAACTTTCTTGTAAGAAATAAATTGTATGTTTTGTGTTCATTAGCAAGTATCCTGTCAATTATGCAAGATAAAAGCAACAAAAGGCAAAATACTCCAAAATAAGCTGCAAAATTTCTCCATGATGGACTGCATAAGATATCATCAGACTTCTTTCTTCCCTAAGAAATTAAGGCAGTTACTGTATTTTCCAAAACCACAGAAGTTTCCCAGACTGTAGTAGAATGCGCTGTAAAGTCTCATATATGAATCGTAAAGCTCTAATTTTACGGCAGCAGCACTCTCAAAGAGCAGGCTTATGCCTGCAGCTTAATTCAACAGTTGTTGCCAAGAAACATTTCTAGTCAGAAACACATACAGGCACAGTTATGACTTATATACCCATAAGATTAGTTAACTATAATCCTCATAGTTATCCCAAAATAAAGCAAACTGAAAGGAGAGCTCTCCATTTTATAAAACACTGAAGTTGCATTTAGTTTTAAATAGGCCACCATTATGCCAAAGGGGGTGACACAAAATTATGTACCCTTCAGGTTCCCCACAATTTACAACTGTTTTACTGTCCTGGAAAAAGACTTGGGGTTTATAAGCCCCTCAGGTAAGCTGCTCCAGCAAGGAAGGGAAAAAAATAGTAGCATAATTAAACCAGACTGCAACATACAACAGCTCTTACAGCACACGAGCTGTTGAGCAGATAGCAGCATGCACTTACATTTTAATATTTTCCTAGGAACTACAATGCCAAATTTACATTTGTGCCACAGTTTCATGGTTCTGCAATTTATTTACTGAAGTGGATTCTGTTTCAGTTGAAAATTAATATTGTGGCTGCTGACCTACACTATAAATATACCAGCAGCAATCCACAAACAAGTGAGCAAGTTCCAAGCTAGCTTGCCTAAAAACCAAAGAATGCACAAATGAAAAGGCATTTATGCCTCCACTTAAAACAGCTTTTGGAGATTGAATAGTACACCATCTAATGCAGGAAAAATACTGTAAGGAACAACCTAAAATACCTAATATCTTCAGTATATTTAATAACCTAGGGCTTTTAAAAATTATATGTTTAAAAATATATACATATATATCTACCACTACGTGCCAATCAACTCTATAAAGCAAAATGAAACCACCCAGCACCACCAAGCTAATCTCGGGAAGCACGTCCCTTCAGACAGGCTTGTCTTCCAACCAGCGTTTTATTTATATGTCTAGCTTTCGTAATAAAATAAGGAAGGTGGGAAGCACACATTTTCTTCTTATGCCAGCTCTGCTATGCACAACCTTTCAAAATGAAAAAGCACAATACTTTTTTCTTAAAACAAACAAACAAAAACACTGCAGACATTTCTACAGCTAACAAACAACTCCCTGCACAGGAAGAAGTTAAACTGTCATAGGTCCCAAAGACAGGTAGGAATATTCCCAGAAATAACAAACAAATCTACACAAGCATCTTTCCCCTTTCTTTTTCACAGCCATGATTTAGTACTGAAAAGAATGAACCTGGCAAATGCATTGGGAATGAAGGGAAGAAGGAGAAAATACAGGACTGGATCCAGCACAGGATCCTCTGCCTCACTGTAGTAACGCAGAAGTGGCTTCGACAAAAACTAACACCACCTCACCGGCTCTGCAGGGACAACAAAGGCTTCGGTCAAGCTATATAAACCACCACAGGGTCTGGCCCAGCCTCTGGTTCCGTGACAAGCTTGTACCACACAGCTGCACTTCACCCTCCTATAGCTCAAGCATCAAGCTCTAAGTAAAGCAGACCTTCACCCTCAAGAATGGTAGCCCCTGAGAAATAAGGACCACAGTCTTAAAAAAAATAATAATAAATTATATATATAGATATTTTAAAAATATAAGGAATCTTTTCAGGAAGACTTGCCTGCATTTTTTACAGCCCTGTAGGATAAGCGGTATGGGAATACAGTAGGTGCAGTATACTGGGACTTCAATGCTCTCATAAAGCTTTACATCAAAATCAAGCTCTGCTTGATAGATGTGCCAGTGCAAATTTTAAACTAAACATTTAGTCTTAATACAAATAGTAATATATCAGCTATGCAGTAGTCGTCAGTAGAATGCTGCAAGTGTATTTATTATTTAATATCTGATGAAAGAATTGTTAATAGCACATTAACAAAACTTGAAGATGACTTATATTGGAAACAAGAGACAGGCAGATTGGACACGAACAGCAGGACTCATGTGGAAGCTAACATATATGGGGAAAAATAATTAGAAAGAGTAAACTTTGAGTTGGCAGGAGAAACCCAAGAGGCAGTAATTGTAATTTAAAATGACTGGGTATGTGAGATGCAAAATTAAACATCAATATTTGCTAGACACTAGAAAGAATAGCAATTTTCTATAGATCAGGTTGGGCTCCCTGCACCAGAAGCAGAAAGCATCAGCCCTTTCTCTGCATTCTGGGTGTTGTACAAGTAGCTACATAGCACAATTCAGAAATGGCAGCAAGGCAAACGTGATACAGAAATAGAGAGCACACTAGGTTGTCCAGCCTGGGAGACAGTCTGCAGTAACAGAATCAGCATGGTTATCAATAGCAAAAAAATGTAAAGGAAAAAGAAAAAAAAACCGGGGTCAAAACGTTGGGAAACACAGTAAAGCCAGTGCTAGTGACCTGCACAACAGTTCTTTCAGTAGCAAAGGAAGCTTAAACTCTTGGTGCTTTAACAGCTCAACTAAGCAGCTCAGAAGAACAATACACCAACCACCACCTTCCTTCCCCCAGGTCCAGTTTCAAAAGGTCTGTTAAGCCTCAGCCTTATTAATTTTTTCTCTCTACTGAAACCCAGGTATTGATAGCTATAGAAAATACAGTGAACATGTTAACAAATAGAAATCCTTATACGTTGACACTTCAGAAGGTGTTTGCCACATTATCAAGACATCCCACTGTGATCTCTTCCAGAAACTTCCTGTGATCATCCTTTGCAGCTGTGGCTACTATTACAGGTAGCAGACAGAGCAAACAGACACTATTTTGGACACTTAGTATATCTTTCCTAACCGCACCACCCCCATGAGAGAAAAACCAGTTTCCTCCTCTCAGTAACAACAGAGCCAAAGTGTGAGTGGATTAATGATTTTGACTTCTCCTAAATCTGCACGTGTGCTGTTGGGAGAAAATGGAGGAGAAGGGGAATAAAATGGAAGAAATATATAAAAAACCCCACCAAACTAATTTGTGAAGCTATTGCCAAAGTGCATTTAGACTGGTGTTATCTAAAACTAAAAAAAATAAGCAAACATCCAAACTCAATAGACCTCCTATCTGTTTAGGCACACAGGTCTCATGCAACTCATGGACTGACTGAGCAACACCACCTCAACACTGCAAGATGTTTATTTTTAGAAGCTTTGGCACTTAGAAAACCACACTGCCATGTGTGCCTGGCACCCAAACATCAGCTGCTGAAAGCTAACCATAAACCTGCCAAACCGGCCAGCACTAACTACTCACTTCTCCATTGTTATACAAATCAGGATAAACATTTTTAATGAAGCAAAAACTGTGGTCGTTAAGACAGATCACAAATATCTGGAGATGGTGGGGGGTGGATCGTTAGGAGGGAGGATAGGAGGCTGTATTCCTGCTGTCAGAAATACTGCCTTAATTATACATGGAACTATTTGAGACATTATACAGACACTTTGTATAGAGAAAATATATAGTCACAGCATCCAACAGTAGCTTGAGGAGTAAACTGCCCTTCCCACTTCACTTCTATCAAGTTCTGCCTCCAATCTTGTTTGCATACAACATCTTAAACTACTACAAAGTCTCTGGGCAAGAACATTAAATAGTCTGCTACTGGTGAAGCAGGCTCATTTCAGAAACAGGTGGAGAAATTCCGTAGAATAATTGGTGAGGTAATTAAAGAGGCTTATGAATAAGAAGCACTAACAATGTATGCAATCCATTATAAGGCTGAAAGATTTATAGGACAGCCCAGACAAGCTTTATATCATATGATAAAAATAGTAAGATCACAGATCAAATCCAAGAATCAGGTTGCATACATCAGGTACTAATTTACAGTCACCAACTACAGAATAAGGTGCTTCCAACTCATTTCTCTTTATAAAGAGTTATGAGAAAAGACAACATCTCAGACTTGTCAGTTTCAGAGATCTGATGGATTATACAAACTAAAGCATAAGCCTTTTTTTGTATATTTTTTTTTTTCAAAACTTTGCAACATTCATTTCACAATCACATCTTTTTCCTTCCTTTATTGGAAGGGGAAAAAATATTTCAGAATTATATATACACTTTTTCCATTCGTGTGCTGGCCTATCTTCCCATTACTTGGCGCTCTGACTGCATTGATCTCAACAGTAGGTCTAAAATAAGGGCATCTTAAACAGAAGACTCTGTGAATCCAGAAATGTCTGCAGTCAGAAAGCTCCATTAATCAGCTGAACAAAGGCAGTTAAAAGATCAGCGATGCAGATACGTACATCTACTGCAAATGCATCAAAATGAGGCAACAGGAGACTTTATGGAAATGAACTCAAAGTCAGTGACATTGTTGAGTATCTGCACTAGAATCTTAACATCCACAAAATTTAATTTCATTATATCGTGCAGGATATAGGTATTTTTTTTCCAGACTAAAGAACTAATGGCTGTCCAAAAGCTTAGCTTTACTGTCTTCTCCCTCCTTTAGAAGAACGGAAGCCACACAACAGCACATCTATCTACATAAATGGAAGTCATTTAGTAGCAATTTTATTCTGCACCAGAAAGAAACATACTGGAAAAAATGCTAGTTACTAATGAAATTTACACTAGGAGACCGCCTCATTTGTCTCTGGTGGCTCTATTAATAGGATTGTGCTACAGAAGAATTTTACTGTCTTTCAAACACATATGAATACGAACAATGAATTATTTGTTTGCATTTTAAAAAAAACAACTTAAATTTCTTATCGCAAAAAAAGAAACCAACCTTTGCAGGTTTTTCATTTTCAGCCTGAGACGTGTTTCTTTGAATCATTCCTACCTGCTTCCTTTACTAAATCTAGTGAAGTGAGACACAGATGAAGGAATCAATAGTCACGTTGTTTACAGTGAAGCTCCTATTAAGCTTCAGTATTCTCAGATAAAATGAGTACTGCTGCACTGAAGAGATATCAAAAAAAGCTTTGCCTGCTACCACAATTCTGCAACACAGCCAAATCTCATCTCAGGGCCACGTGACTCTTTGTCAAGGTATGGCTGCAATGGAGGGACTTATTTGGACTTGAATCTACAATAGAAAATACTCAAATTTATCAATAAGGGGCTAATTTTGCTGCACGTTTTCCCCAACGGCACTAAGCACCAGAACACAGCAAGACATTATATTCATTATTAAAACTGAATCTCTGATTAAATCAATCCCCATGCAGTACAACTAGGTAGATCTGTATTACGTATACATCGCAGTCTATTCATATACGCACCAAGCAGCGCATTAAAAGACAATGATATTTGGCAGCTAAATCCTAATTCTGACATGCCCAGATAGGATTGCTTCTTTTTCATTTACGTATGTGCCTTGAATTACAAGGATTAATATGGCTGTCCATGCTTTTTGCTAGACTTTAAGCAATCTGAACAGCTACATCACACATACTCCACTGTTTACAAGTAAAAACCATTTAGTAACTCCACCTGCTTAGCCTTTTTCTCCCTTTCAACACATCTGTTTCAGTAATGTCTGTTTTGTTAGAACTGTGTCCATCACCTTGCAAGGACAGGACAAGAGGGACGCTGAACTGGCAGAGGAAGGTGCAACGAACTCAAATCTAATCCTCACTGGCAACTGGGATGGGGTAAAACAGGCTGAAAGCACCCCAGATAAAGTGTCCAATGTCATGGAATATGTTGCATTATTTCTTCCCTGGAGACTGATACTCCCCTTGAGAGCCAGGTAGTGCATCATGCTCACCACCTTTCAGGTTCAGAACACAAAGATCTACACCAGCTTCTCAGTTATTTTGTGTGGGTTGGTGTTTTTCAGGTTGGTTTTTTTTTTTTCTTAAACCATCTGAATTTTTTTTGCAGTATCTTGCCTTACAGATTTATATACACAAATATCTGATCTATACTGACATATAACTATTTTTTGTATGCACTTTTTAGCATTTTAAAACTGTTTCTATAATTGAAAGATAATCATAACACTAAATTTGTTTAGAAATAAGCTTCCATCTCTACTCAGCAAGATATCTCACATGCCTCTGATCTCCCTGGGATGGGAATAAATGCCAACGTAAGTTAACACAACATTCTTTAAAATAATAAAAATCAAGAAATTTATTAGTTGTGCAAGGCATACATGCAAGGGTGACTGATATAAGGTCATGAACAACGTCCTGAATTTTTTGATACTTTAGTTTCATAGTTTCATGCCTTTTTTTTTTTTTTAATTATTGAGTAACTACAGTACTCAAAAAGGTTACAGTTTCTAAGTCTCATTTCAGCACAGGCATTGTTTTTTCCTAACAAAAGAACTTGAAATATTCAAAATAGCGATCAGATGTCCTATAATTCAGTGCTATTAAAGTGTATTGCCTGAGCATGTTCAGACAAAAGCTATACAAAAAATATTAATAACGAAATTTAAAGATCATTTCTATTAGCCAAGTTTCAAGTCTGTTTCCTATGTTCAGTCTATTTGATTTACTCATAAAGTAAGTTTGAGGGGTTTTTCCAAATAATTCATGAGAAGTAACATATGAGACAGGGAGAAAACTACCTCTCATTCCAAAATTAATAAATTCACTACTGTGGAGCAAGTAACATGTCTTTTATTCAACCCTAACTGAAAATTTCAGTCCTGTTGCCACCATATTCAAGCCATACACCAAAGGGGGGGGGGGGGGCAGGCGCCAGGGGGAGAAAGAAAAAGTCAGCCAAACAAGTAATGCAAATTGCTGAAGATGAGCACAGAAAAAGGACATTTAATAATAATACTGATAATTGTAACTGCAGTATCAAAGTTCTACTCAATTTTGGCAATTTTTTGTAGAAGCAATCTGAACACAAACAAGCTTACTTGCATGTTTGTCTGCCAATACAATAAGTGTACTTGATATGTCTCTTCTCCTGTAGAAACATACCACCTTTGCTTCCACATTTCCATTGGCAGTCTGAAACAGGAAAAAAGAAAAAGCACTGAGCACAAATCAAGAACTGAACTGTACACACCGAACTAGAAACTTCATAAATAATTTGGAATTTTGCACAAGAACTACACAGCATCGCCTTTTGGCACCCTCCAGCTGCACACTGGTTATCTAACACACAGACTCTGGCGTGATCCATTTCAAGGTAGGGAAACAGTGTTTGGTCCTTCCCTCCTAATTGTTTTTGTGGGATCACCATTTTTAGAAGTTACCGATGTTTCGAGGGGTGAGAAAAAAACCACTTACCTGCAGTTAAAATACATTAACAAGCCACTTTGCCACTTTTCAGGCAATGCCTACATTAAGTAGAATTCAAAAGCATATTTAAAATCCCAATAATAAAACTGAAATATAACAACAGGATTCAGGCTTAGGCTGTTCTCCAAGTCTGTTAAGACAGCAGGAAGGCAAAAATGAACCCAGCCATTATTACTTTCACAATAGAAATCACATAAGGTTTTCGTTCTCTAACGGCACCAAACAACGGCCAACACAGAAAAACGATTCCAAAAGGAGAACAAGGGAAGCTGCACCAGGCAATAAACTCTACATCAGTGACAACGTACAAAAAAGTTTGGATCCTTGAAAGTTTGGGATTTTTTTTTCTTAGAACTCTTAAAATGAGATAGGCGATCAATCACTTGTAAGATGGCACCTGTGAAATTGTGAAACTGGCTTTGGACAAACTCTAGGGGAAATACACTGGGTTTGCAACAGCCCCAACCAATCTACTGTCTCTAAAACAAACCAACAAATAATGAAAATGTAACTTCAAAGAGTTGTATCCTACTACTGAAGAGTCCTTGAAAACCATAACAATGGCACACTAAGAAACCAGAACACTAAGACAT
This sequence comes from Falco rusticolus, assembly GCF_015220075.1. Lineage (NCBI taxonomy): Eukaryota > Metazoa > Chordata > Aves > Falconiformes > Falconidae > Falco > Falco rusticolus. The sequence continues at coordinate 26,173,448 of NC_051197.1, forward strand.
AAATTCCACTCTGGGAAGTCTCCAAAAAAGGTAGTGGACAAGCAATCTGTCCACAAGGACGCAACATAAAAACCGATTTACACGCTTGTTGCTCAGATGTGAATGGAGGAAAAATTCTCACTTTTTATAACACCAGTTTTCCTACACAAAGGAAAAAAAGTAATCGGACAATATACACATGCACAAATATTTCCCCTTGCGGCCTACCAGGTTTTGGTACAAAGCCTGCAAGATTTCCATGCTTTGCTGTTAAATAATTCAGAACTTCTAAATTTTAAGGAAAAATACAAAGGCAGGAGCCATTTGTTAAAACACAGACAGCTGCAATGTAAAATCATCTATTTAATTTATTTGCTCAGGCACGATTTGTTTCAGCCTGAAAGACCCATCTTCAACAGTACATCAGAAAAATTACAGCTCAAGCAAGAGCTGCACCAAGATGAGCCATCCAGGCTGAAAGTTCTTTTTTCAAAGTGGGGGAAGAATGAAGAGGGGGAAGCAACACTTTCCTAGAAAGCGATCAACAAATCTGCTACTGATACCTCATGTCTATGGATTCACTGTGAACATTTTGGAAACAAGAGTGAGTTCTATCAATGGGAGACAAAGTATTTCTGCAAAAGGCCTCTACTAAAAAGAAGAGGTTACAAGGATGTCTAAGCCTTCAGATCCTTTGTTTGTCATTGTATCAATAAATTTTCTCTTCCAAGTAACTGCTTTAGAAAAACATGTTTTTCCATCACTGGTGGCTGAAGAGAGAGATCTAATTTTAGTCACTAATTCAAATTCAAATCCAAACCAGCAATGTTACACTACTTCTGTACAGGCTGCAATGGACACTTTGGTATTAAACCTGAGAAAGTGGCACATTTAGGACACAGCTAACTGCTTCCTAACAGTCTTCCATCCTCAACTAGGTAAAATTTCAGCAGCGAGGCCTTCAGCTGGCTTCCCACATAGAAGCTATCATGCTTCCCTTTTGGAGCCAATGAAAGGGAAATTTGGCAGATGAAATAATACAGTGGCCCAAAGGACAACCAGCAAAGACAAAGTCTGAGGAAGCAGATAACAGCTCCAAACCCTCCTGCTGAGCAAGAGTCTCCCCCAAGAAAGATCAAATTACAAGGTCCCACAGCCTCTAGGCAACTGTTGTATTATCTCCATATCGCCTGAAGCTGGCACAGAGCTGAAGACTGCAGAGATCTCCTGCCCTACAAGTAGGCACAATCACCTTGCAAATGACCTACACCGACGCTCAGCCCTCTCATACCAAAGGAGAACAATCTAGCAGGTCTCAAAACATTCCGGAAAGTTATCAGAACAAAAGTACTTTTAAGCTTGTAATTACCAGAGAACTGCTAAAGAATTGTTTTGATTTTAATCACATCAAACAGATCGTGAAATCAATTAGCTTCAAAGGCTTGATGGAAAACTTTGTTTACCTTATTGAGCTCTTCTATTCTTCGTATCAAATATGGGTTACTTGAAGAATTTTCGAAGTAGACATAATCTGACAAAAAAGAAAAAAAGACTCTTTAAAATCTGCTAAAAATCAAATCAAAGCCTCACATATACACTGTTAGAGACACCATACCAAATCCATTTCCTACTAAATCCAGGATTTTAAGCAAGGAAATACAAAATCCATGCCAGTATAAGGAGCATATATTAGTGGAACCTGAAAGCGATACTCACTCGACGACACACAACACAAAAAAAAACCCAACCACGCTGGAGCTCTACTGTCAGCCTGCAAAGCAGAGCATACGATCTTTCTTCTCTCTCTGATCACTTTATTTCCACTTTGATCCCTGTTGTCTTCACTTGCTTCCTCTTATCAAAATCCAGCCACTTCTCACCAGCAATACGAGATGTTCCTTTCCCTCTCCAGCTCAGCTTACACATACTGCCCTTTTCCCTAGAATACAGTTTCATTCTTTGTTTCTCTCATATCTTTTTCTCTACTTCTTGTTTTTCCACATCTGCATTATCCTAAAAGTACCATTAACAAAACCCATATAGTAAGCCAAACAGGTCGTAAATTCATTATTTTCAAGCAGGATAAACCTCTTAAGTTAAAGGAAGAAAGTTAGTGCTTTACCAAGGTAGTGATTTCAAAAAAAGAAAAAAGTAGTATCAGAGACACATCAACAAGTGCTATATAATTACATGGGATTACTGAGCTCCAAGCTTAAACGCTCATTTTTACAGGTAAGGAAACAGAAGCTCAAGAGTCCTGAATGGACTTGGCTTTTATCTCCCAAACCTGCAGAAACCAAACCCTAAGCCTTAAGGGAGACAAAAAGAGGGTGGAACTCCCCTCCCCGCCCCCCACCCACCCCCGCAGCCACCCTCCTGGATGCTGACCTTGCCTGCAGATCCAACCATTCCTTCCAAGACTATCTACTACATTTAAGACGATTTCCGTCCAGAAATCCCAGCTCATTTGTGTTTGGAGCCAAACTGCCATAGCCCCTGGGCACGACTCAGGTAATCAGCAGTGAGCACGTTAGCACGATGCCCCAACGATGAATGGGTGCTTAGCGGTGCTAGCCTTTTGTAAATGGAGACAACGACCTAAGCTGTTAGCCTTAATCTCCCCGAAACGCTTGTGAAAAGGGCAATGGGTACCAGAGGTGATGCTGCCCCCTCCCCAGCCCAGAGGAAAGCAAACGTCTCCCCCAGGGGCTTCCGGCTCCTGAAAAGCTGCACCAGGAGAGTTTCCGATCGCCCTCAGCTCCAGGGTGGCCGGGAGCCACCAGAGCATCACCCCCGGCGTCCCGCAGCAGCCCCTGCGGCTCCCCGAGTACCCAAGCCCCTGTGCAGCTCTCCCGGCTACGGGCAGCACTACGGGCACAAGAAGAGGCAGCGACGGGGCCGGCAGCTCGCCCGGCCTGCCAACAGCAGTGCCCGCATGGCCCTGCAGCAGGGCTGGGCTGCCTCGAGACAGCACTCCCAAGTCAAGAATCCCAGGGATTACGATCCCAAGAGTGACAATTTAAAAAAAAAAAAAAAAAAAAAATGTTTCCAAGCTGTTGTCTTTCCAAAAAAACAGTGTTGTACGAGTTGCAAAGATACCTTAACAATGAAGTCTCAACATAGTCTCGGTTGAAGCGATGAGGGATGAGGCTGCAATGCCAATACTAAAGCAATGCACACCCTTGGGTTACCTAACATCCAGCGTAGCCAGGGCTAATAAAGCACAGAAATGCTACACCCAATTGTTTTATATCTTGTGCATTCTGTGCTCCGGGCTCTCCCGCTGATCATCTTCACACACAGTCCAGGCAGCCACGCGACTCCAAACCTTTCTTCCCGACTGCAAGGGTCAGTTCTCTTAAATGTCCCTTCCCCACAGGCTTCAGACTGGGGAATGATCTCCTCTAAGGAATTCAGATTGGGCATCTGGTTCATAGAAACCCGGAGGCTCCCAGAATGGTTATAAACACCCCAAGCAACCAGACCTAAATCTCCCCTCCCAGCACCCCTCTGGGCAGCGTACCAAAGGGAAAACAACAGGCTCAACATTACTATGACCACTCTACAGAAGTCACAACCCAAGCAGATATTTGGCAGCTTCAGCAATAACAACTGCTGACTGAAATACCAACGACAGGCATTAAGCAATTTACACATCAGCAAGAAAAAAAGAAATCTTTTCTCCCACAGCAGAACCACCCATACCCTACAAGGACACTGCAGTGGAGGACGTGGAAGCTTCCAGGTGCCTCCAAGATCACCGGCCACATCTCACATCTCAAGGCTCCACCACCCAAATGTGATACCTGAGTAATAATTCGCGTCAATTAGATAATTGGTATAGAACAATGGAAAAATACCTAAGTAGACTAAGCAGGGGGGCAGAGTGACAGACGGGAAACAGTGTAGGAAACGGTTTGCCTTGCATTAGGAGCAGCCATGCGGATATGGTATGTGAAATATTTAGCTGAGCTTTGCTGTATATGGACAAATCACCTTATATGTAGAAGAAAGAAGTCAGCTCTTCAGGGTGAGAAAGAGGACAAGTGAGGAAGACGTCTAACTTCGTCCCCGATGACCATCAAAGGGACCCTCAACATTTAAACATGCAGGCACAAGGAAAGGAACGCCTATGTCAAGAACTAATCTGAATAGCCACGCCCATTTCCCGGTACAGCAAGAATATGCATTAGCACACAAGCATAAGAGGGAACACGTTGTTGTACAGGGGGTGTGTGCTGGTGGAGCGCAGACTCCCCTCCCACCCAGCGCCTGTTTACACTTACCTTTTCATTTATAATAAATACTGCTAAATTCTGATTGAGTTGCATCCTCATTTATAACAATTTGGTGACCCCGACGTGATCTGCTTGGACTTTGGATCTACGACCGGTTAAGGGAGGTGCCCCACCCTAGCGGCCCTTGCCGATAGCAGTGCTAGAGTCCAATAAGATTCCGAACAAAAGAGGCAAGTAAAGAACCAAGAGCTCTCCCTCCGTGACCCATAATTCTGCGTGAAAAGACCCGAATGAAGAGGATCTGTGAGTATACCATTCGGCTGGGTGGGATTCGGCTGTGTGACTGTGTATAAGGGTGTGACTGAGAAGGAACTTAGTACCAAAGTGAGTGTGGAGGTCTTCTAACCACGGTTCTGATCTCCCGTGAGGGACTCGGCCAGTGAAGGACCGAAGCAACTGCTTTAAGAATTCATGGGTGGGCCAACCACTTTACAAGACACCTCTAGACAGTCAGGGATTCGGAACTTCTTTAAGGGTTCCAGGATGGGTCAGGAGAAAAGTAGACTCTCGGACCCAGGAGGCTCAAAGAGGGGTCTCCAATCTAGAAAGGGAAGTAAAATACCAGACATTCCACCAGAAAGCCCATTGGGGATAATGTTAAAATACTGGGATGACTGGGAATCGAGGAAAGGAAAAGATAAAGAAAAAATGGCTCAATTTTACGTGATAAAATGGCCAGAAGAACCTTTAAGGCCACATGTTTTTTGGCCAGTTTTTGGATCCTTTGGGGATTGGGTATATCAGGCATTGAACCTCTATGTTAACTCTAAGGAGTCTTTTAACCAAGAAGAGAGTGATTATGCGCTCTACGGATAGGAGCCTCAAACCCCCTTCCCACAACCCAGATATTCACTTTAAATACTAGAACTAACAGGAAAAGTATAGAGAAGAGGAAAAGTGGGAGGCCTCTGGATAATATACCTCCTCCCTATTCACAACAATCAGACCAACCACCAGACTGAAAATGAATTAACCTAGGAATCAGGAAAAAGGCAGGGTGAAAAGGAACCGAAGGACAAACAGAAAACAAGAGGAATCCCTATCTGTTACTATTGTATCAAAAGGGGCATATTCAGAGGAATTGTAGAAAAAGGCAACGAGGATGAAAAATGTATAAGGAAGACTAGAGGGTTCAGGGGCTGTATCTTTTGGGGACCCGGACATCAAGTGATTCCTTGCTAAAATATTAGTAGGTCCCTAGAGGAAGAGGTTTATTTTTTAGTAGATACTGGGGGCAGAGCAATCAACTATTAGAAAATACCGAAACGGGGTTAAGGAAGGGAGAGAAGAATATCACGGTAGTAGGGGCAAAAGGGGAGCCCTTTAAAGTTCCTATATTGGAGGATGTGGAATAGAGTCAGAAAAGAAACTATGTCTCAATGACCTATTTCTGGTACCTGAGGCTGAGCACAATCTGTTAGGAAGAGACTTAATAATAAGGTTGGTGTTGGAAATCAAGAGCCAGAAGGGAGAATTAAAAATTCAGCTATATACCCTAACCCAAGAAGATGAGGGAGAAATAGGCCCTCAGTATGGTATCAAGAGGGAGACTCAGGAAAATTAGATATGGAACCCTTGGTGTATGAAATAGTGAATCTGCAACAGCCAATAAGGATTAGACAATATCCTATCCCATTGGAGGGGAGAAAAGGACTTAAACCAGTTATAGATAGGTTGCTCCAAAGGGGATGCTGGAAGCCTGTATGTCCCCACATAATACCCCCATTCTGCTGGCAAAAAGGCTGATAGAGCTGATGGATCGTATAGGTTGTTCAGAATTTTAAGGCTGTGAAATCAACGAACCATGACCAAATCCCCAGGTAGTGACAAACCCATATACTAAACCATTAACAGCTCAGCATATAATGGTATAGTGTAATAGCTTTGAAGATGCTTCCTGGGCCAGCCCATTAAGTGAAAGGTCTCCGGGATACTTTGCCTTTGAATGGAAGACCCTGAGACAGGGAGGTGACAACAGCTCAGATGGACCGTACTTCCTCAGGGATTTACTGAATCCCCAAATCTATTTGGCCAAACCTTAGAAAAATTATCACAGCTTTTTGAGGTAAAGGGGGAAGTGAAACTGTTTCAATATGTGGATGACTTACTGATAACTGGGAAAACTGAGAGAGAGACCCGGAGAACCACTACTGAGTTACTTAACTTCTTAGGGAAAAAAGGGTTGAAGGTCTCAAAATCTAAATTAAAATTTGAAAGGAGGTAAGGTACTTAGGACATTGGCTTAGCCAAGGAAAGAAAAAACTGGATCCTGACAGGGTATCAGGGATTTTAGCCCTATCGTCACCCAAAATGAAAAAGGAAGCAAGGCAACTGCTCGGGCTCTCGGGATATTGTAGACCCTGGATTGAAGGGTTTAGTGAAAAGGTAAAATTTTTATATGAAAAACTGACTGGGGAGAGAATTAAGTGGAACGAGGAAAATGAAGAAAGGTTGGGAAGAAGACATCATTAACAGAGGCTCCACTGTTGAGCCTCCCAGATTTAGAAAGAGCCTTTTATCTATTTGTAAATGTTTCTAACTGAACTGCATATGGAGTATTACCTCAAGAATGGGCAGGAATCAAGAAACCTGTTGGGATATTGTTCTAAACTATTAGACCCTGTGAGTAGGGGGCGGCCCGCGTGTTTGCAGGCACCCATGGCTACTGCTTTACTCATTGAGGAAGCTAGAAAAGTCACTTGTGGGGGCACCTCTGACAGGTATATATGCCACATAACGTTAGGGGAGTACTCCAGCAGAAGGCTGAAAAATGGTTAACTGATGGATCAGGATAGCTTCAGTAGGATGCTGAAGTATGAAGCCATCCTGATCGACTCCCCTGACTAGAACTACAAGTAACTGCTGCACAAACCCTGCACCATTCTATATGGGGAACCCATAAAGACTACAACATAACTGTGTAGACAGTGACTGAAATTGCAAGCAAAAATACGACCCGATCTCGAGGAGACAAAATTAGAGACAGGGGAAAACTGTTTGTTGACAGGTCGTCAGAGTGGCAGGTGGAAAGAGAAGATCTGGGTATGCCATTGTAAACAGGGATACGGTCCTGATGGAATCAGGACCACTCAGGTGCTGCTTGGTCCACTCAAGCATGTGAAATTTACGCATTATTACGAGCCATAGAACTATTGAAAGGGAAAGTGGAATTATCTATACTGATTATAGGATATGCTTATGGGATAGTCCACACGTTTGGGAAAGCTTGGAAAGAAATGGGGACTTACAGAGGCACCCAAGGAAAAGGGCTAATTCACCAAACTTTTAGATAATTGCAGGCATTGAAGGCCCTAGAAGATTGCTGTAGTACATGTCAGCGGACTCAGAAGGGAACTGGCTTCCACATAAGAGAGAATAACCTAGCAGATAAAGAACTGGGGAAGCAGCTCTTAGGAAGTACAATGTAGTTTTTAATCCTGCAGGAAGCGGATAACGAAAAAGGGACACAGAGAAAAAGGTATACGGATGCAGAAATAAAATACTATAAAGACAACAGGGGCAGAACTGAAAGAAGGAAAATGGGTTCTGTCTGATGGAAGAGAGATACTGTCAAAGGAACAAGCTAGGCATGTACTTCTACAACTACACCTACAAACCCATTGGGGAACAAAGCCTGAGTGATCAATTTCTAAAATTTTATGGGTGTGTAGGAATATACCGAGATGCCAAACAAACCATCCAGAATGCTTAAGGTGTCAAAGATAATAATGAAGTGATTAGACAAGCACCTGCTGGAGGAAGAAGGACAGCATACCGACCATTGAGAGAATACATGTGGACTTTACTGAATTACCAAAAGTAGACACAACACTAACTATCTGTTGGTAATCGTGGATCAATTAACACAGGGGAGAGGCTTACCCAGCAGCGTGAGCCACCACCGTAGTGGTAGCTAAGAATCTATGGAGAATGTTATTCCTCGCTGTGGTTTAATCAGGAACATTGAGTCCAATCAGGGGGACACATTTTACCTCAAATGTTTGAAGGCTTTAACTATGGCTCTGGGCATTAAACGAGAATATCATACGCCATGGCATCCTCAAGTTCTGGCGGGTTGAGAGAAGAATCAGACAATTAACACTAATTGGCCAAACTGATGATGTGACACTCAATTATCATGGGTAAAAGTTTACCACTAGCATGTTAACAATAAGAACCATGCCACAACGGGGAGACCAGAGTATCACCTTATGAGATGCTTTACGGTATGCTGTATTCTCAAGGAATGCCCTTAGATCATTCTTTGATAGAAGACTATGAGACCCATAAGTATGTGATAACTCTGGGAAAACAATTAAATGAACTTCAGGAGAAGGGCATGTTGGCTCAAAACGTGCCCTTGGGGTTCTCCATTCATAAAATACAGCCCGGAGATAAAGTTTTGATAAAAACTTGGAAAGAAGAATTGTTGTCTCCACACTGGGAAGGTCCTTATCTTGTCTTGCTTACCACAGAAACAGCTACAAGGATGGCAGAAAAGAGGTGGATGCATGCATCTCGAGTAAAAGGACCCATAACAGAGACATGGAAGGTTGAATCCACTCCTGGAGACCTTAAGGTTAAGCTCAAAAGGACTTGAAATGTATCTGGGCATAACGATCTTTTGAATATTATCTGTATATATTGAAATGCATATTGACGAGTGTATTAGCAGCTGTTGGAAACTATACAGGCCATAGCAGAAGGATTCAGAGCCCCAAACCCACAGGAGGCATATCACCTCCAGCAGAAATAGGATAGTACCTGTTATGTCCCAAAACATCCTAAACCTCCCAGTTGCCATTGGGCCTAGACACGGTGCAGATTGCCATTATTGCTGTCGATGGGTGATACTGTTATAGTCCTCAAAATCTCCACTTTCTGTCCCCAGTGTAAGGACATACTCTAGAATCCAAAGAAAAAGAAGAAAAGGAGTGGAAGAAGCTGGTACTGAGAAGCCTATATGATAAGGTACTGTTTTGTGGGTATGAACTAATCTAGATGGTGACTGGAAACATATCCAGAGAATTGGCTATCTGCCCTGAATCAAGGCCCATGTAAAGGGCCACAGGTTAGCGAGCCTGGACCTCTTCTAAGAAGCATAAGGGAGAGGGCAAGACTGAGAGAGGAACTAGTCCCACAGCTCAAGAAGGTTTAACAAGGGCTGCAACCCCTTAGGGTCCTGCATGACCCTGATGGTCCAAGGGCATTCTCAGAACTGTAGCAAATGCACTGTTAACACCCAGAGAAGGAGAATTCAGGAACAAACCCTGGTATATCATACCATCTATGCCTGTGAAGGGCAAAAGCTGAGCTCATGTTACGTGAACCAGACAGAATATGCAAGATGCAATGAAAGTGGTAGAATAACCTGTTACGATCCCAGAGAAGTACCCCATCAATGGTGGACAGAGGTGCGAACAAATAATGGGCATGGCAGGTTACTTGGACAGAGTCACACCAGAACAAATCTTAGTGAACCACTATCTGTGGGATTCGACGCCTGCAATGCTATTGATGATCATTTTGATGCAAACTGTGGGAACCTAGAATGGAGACAATATTACAAGGACTAGAATAAGTATATATACCCTGGGTGGGGACAGTGTCAGATGAGACCTGATTATCTGCTTTCATCAAGTACCGCCAGGTACCAATTCAATCACCTTTGTGGAAGAAGAGGGTGGGGATGTGTCTGTTGGGATACGAATCACATTGTGGGGGTGGCCATCCCAATGGATAATTTAGTAAGGTCGAAGCACCATTGAGCTGCAATGGCCAAACCTGTAATCCTGTGAATCTTAAAAACATCAACGCAGGTGACTGGAAAAGCAGGAACCGAACCAGACACGGTCTAAAAATTTACGGAACAGGGGCAGATCCCAGGGCAATCCTGGATATAAGGATTATAGAAACCGCTAGAAAATCTGCCGCAAAACATTTATTGTTCCACTCTTTTTATCATGAAGTGGAAACAGGAGCTAAGTATGAGATTCCAACCATTGCTAAGAATCTGTTTGTAAATCTAGTGAAAAACATTGCAACAGCATTAAATGTGACAAACTGTTTTGTTTGTGGAGGAACTAACCAAGGGGACCGCCGGCCTTGGGAGTCGATGGAAACAAACATCTTGAATCCAAAAATTTGGAAGCCAGCAGAGGGTAACAAAGACACAATGGGTGTTACAAACAAGCATAATCGGGAGAACCTGCTGGCAAAACCAAAATGGGAAAAAACTGGTGGGTGATTTAGTCTGTGAGGAAGGATATGAATGGAATGAGACAGTATCACATTGGACCTCCTGAGGAAGTCCTCAAGTAATGCCGGGAAACCTGAAAAATTGGACAAATGGTAGCCAAATACCGCATGGGTGACCAGCCCCCGATGGGTATTATTGGATCTGTGGTAAGCTAGCATATGCCGAGTTGCCTAAAAATTGGACAGGATCATGTGTATTAGGGACAATCAGGCCCGGCTTCTTCCTATTACCCACTGCCCGAGGAGAGAGACTGGGGGTACCTATATATACAGAAATGGAAGAATTAAGAAGGGCACGACAAAGTTTACAAATAGGGAATTGGAAAGAAAATGAATGGCCCCCAGAAAGGATAATAGAATATTATGACCCAGGCACCTGGGCTGAGTACGGATCTTGGGGCTACCATACCCCTATATATATGCTTAACAGAATTATTAGGCTGCAAGCGGTTGTGGAAATAGCAGTGAATAAGACAGGAGATGCTCTAAATTTATTAGCTAAGCAGAATACAAACCTGCAAACTGCAAAATATCAGAACCATCTAGCATTAGACTATGTATTAGCACAAGGAGGGGTATGTGGTAAATTTAACCTTACTAATCGTTGCTTAGAAATAGATGATGAAGGAAAAGCAGTGAATGAGCTGGTAAGGGAGATGAAAAAGATTGCACATGTACCTGTACAGACTTCCAATGGATTTAATATGGATAAGATATGACAGTCAGCCCTTGGGGGCGAGTGGTAGAAAAGACTGGGAGTCATAACCAGAGGGTTGTTCTTAGGGCTGCTAATAGTCGCGTGCTTGATTCCCTGTATTACACTCCTTACACAGAGAATAATCCAGGAAATGCAGTTTACCATAATCCCGGTGGAAGGTCATCAAGAAGATAAGGTCCCTCTTATGGTTCTGAAGGTCCATAATCAGACCCCAAACCCAACAAAGATTCAATTGGCCTTGGCCAAATTTGAAGCAAAAACACGAATTAACGACATTCAAAAGAAGATGAAGGATTGTGATACATGGAGCAATAATTCGTGTCAATTAGATAATTGGTATAGAACAATGGAAAACCACTGAGTAGACTAAGCAGGGGGCCAGAGTGACAGACGGGAAACAGGTGCAGGAAACGGTTATAACACAAAGAAAGGACAAGTTCTTTCCCTCCACCGCTCTCATTACTCCCAACACAACCGACTACCCCTCACTTCACTTCGGCTGAGACCGATCCAAAATCTTGTTTGTGAATACTGTGACAGAAAATTAAAAATGAAAACTAAAGAAAATGTCAATCTCTGTCATCTTTAAATCCACGGGTTTCAGGTGACTGTTACAAATGTTCATAGCTCACGTCATTTTTCTAACAGCTTTTTTGTGTGCACATATGTGCATATATTGTTCTCACAGACACATTTTCTACCTCAAGTGAACATTAACTCGATTTTTCATGTAACTACAGCTTATCAATTGTAAAGCCTGGCATGGATTTAAAGAAAGTTTATCACAAATGAATGATTTACCAAAGAATAGCTCACGGTGGTATCCAACGGTTTTGAATAAATAAACCCCCAAAGCGTTGTTCTGCTCAGCAGCAGGAACATCCCCAATCCCACACTCCCATGATCAGCAACTGCAAACGAACCTCACATAAAACGGCTCACTGCACACTGCTGGCAGAAAGGCAGAACTGAAGCTGTCCCACGGGATGCTTCAAGAGCCGACACATGACACAGTGTAGAAATGCATATAGACCAGTGCTTGATGACTTCACCATGTCACAAATGCACAGCCCAGTACATCTCATCCACGTTTGAGACTAATCCCACAACCATGTTGAGCATTTCACCAGTAGCTATGCAACTAATGGAGACCTATTTCTCATTACTCAAATTACCTGGAAAAGGGTTTCTTCTCTGCAAGTTATGCAGGCCACGCTGCAAATCACATAAACCAGAATGTGAGCAGATCAAAGGGGAGTAATTTGCATTTTTCATAGAGATTTTAAATGCTTTCACTAAATTAAAATGCTGTCCTGCACAGAAACACTAGTTACTTACTGTGCCACACATACAACAAGGAAATTTTAATTTTAACAAACCACTCTCCAACCTGATGCTTTAGCAGGTAAGAGCACTCCTCTAGAATTGTTCAAGCAGCAATGAAAAAGCTAGCTTCTCACTCACTGCATTTAAAGGAGGTACAGCACCATGCTCCATTGACCCCTGCACTCCGAAACACCTACTCTCCCCTGGTGCAGCACTTCCCCTTCATCTCCAGCTCCCTCCCACGCCATGGAAGTGCATCCGTCTCATACCACCTACCCAGCTAACACTATTCCCTGTCTGCTTTTGTGACAGTAGCTACAACTACACACGTTGGATCACAGGAACCCTCCACAGGCTCCCAACAATCCAGCTGCCAATGGGAGTCATCCTCTCTGTGCACAGCTGTCAGAGTCTCTGTGCCCTGGGCTGAAAGAGAGGATGGGGAACGACAAAATTAACTTTAAAAAAACCCCCAAACTTTAAACAACAGGAAGACATGCATCTCAGCTCCTACCACAGAACAGGAAGGAAGGAGTACTCTTAAAAGAAAAAAAAAAAAAAGAAAAAAAAAAAGGTCCAGAGACAGAAAAATGGAGCCTGATAGCAAGCAAAACAAGAAGTCAGGCCCTTCAAACACAACAGACTGTCTACCCTTGCTAATTTACTGGCTTTCCTACTTACACGACAGAAGAAAAGGGCTAGCCTAGCCGCTCTGCATCCCACAAGCGCAGCACGTCTCCTTACAAACAGCAACCACCATAAAACACGTGAAGCTCACCCCTCACCGCCCAACCGCCTGAACAGAAGAGCTGGAGATTCAATCCCATACCTTCACAACAGCTTACAGCTTAAACTCACAATCCCCGAAATAATCAGCCATGCATCCACATCATGACTGTAATTAACTGCATCACTTATCCACATTACAGAATTACCTGTGATCAGGCTAAAACAACGACTGAGGAGCGTGTGCCAATACCACAAGACAGTAAGGACCATCACACATATGACTACCTTCTGACTCACACTTAAGATTAATTTCTTCCTCTTGCCTATGCTGTTATAGAGCAGAAGTAGCCGCCTAACATAAACCTGTGCAGAAGGCCTTTATATCCCACTTTTTTCTTCTGAAATTGAGAATACGCACAACTTTCTAGAAAGCAATGCTGTATTATACAGGTACTAAACCACCAGAACACACAGACACAAGCACACTTGCAACGGTACAGCAACTAACTAAATCCAGAATGACTGCCTACAGGCCACAGAAGATGGAAGTGTTCCACAAAGGCAGTAAAAGAATTGTTCTCAATTAGCAATAAACATAACAGACTTTTTTTTGGCTCTCATATGCTTTTAAGACATTACTGCAAAACAGCTTCCCCCTCTGCCCTCTTCATGTCAGCTGTTGATTAAGTCTACCATCGGTCCGCAGAAAACAAACTCAGGAGGGAGTACTGCAAAAGAGAGAACACACACTGTCTAGAGGTCGTATATTTATAAGATTAGGCATGTCTGAGCTACCTAACAACCTTATAGGCTTTTAGGTGATCAAGTTGCAAAAATGCTCAAAAGTATTTTTATCCTTCCTAACTTACATTTGCCTTTCAAGCTACAAGCACTTTCTGAGGACTGACCTCGCTGAATACTACCTACCTTACATCCAGAAAGACTTACACACTGTGCACTGCATTAGCTACAGATGTACTCAGTACACAAAGGAGGCTGAAGCCGCCTTCTTCCCACACTTACTACCACTGTTGGGTACAACGTGCATTTCCACACGTGTGATAAAGAACTTCACAGTTGCAAATATTTCCCCTGCTCAATCCACAAAGCTGCTGCCCTGAATTAAAGATGAGTGTCAAGAGAGTGCATAAATGATGATGCTTACTTCTCTTACGGGAAACATATGCCTCCTCATACTCTGGGTTTCAAATTCAACTTTGGGCCAGTTTCTTTCAGTAAACTCCAGCTTTTATTCAGACAGCTTGGTCCTGAAACTGTCACTCACTTTCATTTTAGATAACACAAAACCTCGTGGTCTACATTCTCATGAAAGAGGAGGCTGGAGAGGCTACACTGCTTTCAGCCTAACAAGTCAAGCAATCTCACCTGGCAGAGCCCAGGTCCCATTGCCTTCCGGCTGTTCAAAAAACAGCAGCACTCACAGCAGCTGTCACCTGATGAAATGTTTAGTTACAGCACAGATACAGTTTCAAGAGAGAAAGCCTTACCAGCACAATATTTTCATTAGCAGAAATGCAGAACCGAAACAGAAATGCAGTATACCTAGCAGTATGCATGAACAGGTTATTTACAATTAATGTCTTTTCCACAGATCCACAAAGGTATTAACAGATATACTGTTCAGCACAAGTTCAGTTTGCATTTACTGAACAGCAGATTTGTGGCTACTGCGTGCATAGGATACATGCTGCCCTCATCCTCAGCTTGCTGCGCTATAGGCAACACCGCTACTACTTCTCAACTCCTTAAAAAAGTGAGTGGAAATGGAGCCAGAACTCAAGCACACAAGGATCTGAAATACCTATAATCATTTAGTGAGAGACATAGCAAAAGCGAGTGCCATCTCCTGCATAAATCTCCACTCCATACAGTTGACAGCAACGATCACTAAATTAGTAGGGATAGGTGAGGATAGCCCAGTTAAATCATGCTAGCTTTGCCCTTGTTTCTTGAGCACATTCATATGGTAAACAAAATGTTCACATTCATTTTCTTCCAATGTGCAGAACTTGTATCTGGAAGGGGACAGCCAAAATACTTGGCTGTTTTGAGATGGAAACCTACGATACAGTATTCTGTCTTGCTTCCAAAAAGCCAGGTTCAATATTCCCCAAACATAGCCCTAAAGTAGAAGCAATTCATACCAAGGTCCATGTACAGGACTACAGATTATGCACAGACCTACAAGAAACGCTGATACAAACTTCTATCAGGGCAAGCTCTTCCCAGGTAGTAAGACACACTAAAAAAACAAAATAATAATAAACCCAAAACCAAACCTCTAAAGGACCTGTAATGGTTACAAACAAGAACTCAAGTATCTACCACACAGTACACAACTCAAGCCAAGAAGTATTTTCTACCTTTTTAGAGAAAAAAAAACCCATCTAAGTCTCTAATACATGCAACTTGCTTGGACAGACTGAAATTCTCAATCCCATTTAAACTCTGAACATTAAGGATTTGGAACTTCCCAAAGGCCTTCTGTTCTTTGTTTCTATCATGTCAAAGGGGGAAAGAAAAATTCCTGTTCAGCTACCTCATATCATTTTTTTGTCCGATTCTTAGTGAAACAAGGTTTATGCAACTCCATTATCCAGTCATTAGTTCTTCCCTATTAACTCCTGAACCCTTTGTTTGATTTAAAACATTTCACAGAGGGACAGAAGTCTCAAAGATAATTAAGTTCTGACCACTGTTCCCTATCTTAAAAACATAGATACTAAAAACTACAAGAGAAAGCGAGAAATGCAAGACAGACAATTAGGGATATGAAATGGTTCCTATTTCAGAAACAATTAATGGACTAGGTTTTAAAGCAATTCACTGGAGATTCTGCAGTGTTTGGGGGAATTATCAAAGGTGCTCGCTTCTCTTAGCGCCTCTTAACACCTCTATTATTAGTGCCATAGAAGGCAGGTCCTGGGCTCGATTAACTCCTGATCTGATTCATTATGACCAGCTGTGTTCCCTAATGTTTACCCTCTCTGCGGGGGGGGGGGGGGGGGGGGGGGGGGGGAAGGTGGCAGGTATTCTGCCTAGCAGCAACAATCTAGAGACTTAAGATCTCCGTTCTGGACAAGGCCCAGAGTTCCTACATACGGTACCTTTCCCAGTAAAAGCATGAAACTACAAAGGACTGGGTGCAGAAGGGAAGAACCACCTCATGGAAGAAAGAACACGAATTTTAGATGAAGTCAATGTCCTTATTTCTGTTCCTCACAGCACTGTTGGCTGTATTTAGTTGCAGACCACCTGTGGAAAAAACCAAAGGACAGCAATATGCTGGCACTTGTGAAAAAGAGGTTACGGGTGTCAGCTGTACATCACAGGTCACTTCTTAGACAAGAACTATGCCACACTGAAGTAACTGCTACTAGGGATGTCGGCTTAAAAGGTAAGGTAGGGCAACTGTGTACAAACAAGACTTGAAAAGAGAATTTGTGAGAATCCTGGAAATAAAATTAAGCTTCCAAAGTACTACCCTGAGGATAAAGAAGCAATTCTGCTGCTAGAAATCAATTATATGGCAGTACAAGGAAACCCATTTCAATTAATCCATTCCCAATATACCAGCTATAACTGAGGCACGCTTGCATGTGGCACTGACCCTCTTTAGGTTCACTAAGTCAACTCCCTCCAGATTTCTGCAGGACAAGCACACACTGAATATACCTGGAGAACCATTGGTTTTATTCTTCACTTTACATGAGATATCCAGGCATGATTTAAAGTTCTCTGGACACAAAGCCTGTTCTGTATTACCTCTTCTGCCACTTCATTTGCCAAGGTTGTAGCTATTCAAATATTTTCTGCAATAGAAAAGTTGCAAGCCTATGTAATTTCAGCTGCACCAGTGCAACTCTTTGAGGGGCAATACCATTAACCAGTTCAGGGAAATAGTCCAGGCTTAAAAAACAGAAAGGCCTTTCCCCAAAGCTGGGTTGTAAGGGAAGACCAGGATGGTCTAATTTACAGAAGAGCCGGAGAAACACTTGAGCAAACAGAGGAACTAGGACAGAGAGAACTCCTTAAATCATGGAGGAGTTGGGGGGCAGGGAGGGAAGCATGGGAGAGGAGTATCCTCAAACTGCACCCTCATTATCTTCTCTAGAAGCCAAGAGAACTGCCTATTCCATTGCAATTCTTACTGCTAAGCACAGACAAAAAAACCCATTATTTTCCAAAAGATATTTAGGCAGTTCATAAGATGACAAGAAATCAGCTTCACGTTCTTTGCAAGTATCTCAAGAGCTGCAAAAGAAGACGCCAAGTCTTGTATCACCGTCAAGAAACAACAACTGCAGTTTTTCTTTTGGGTTGGTTTGTTTGTTTAAAAGCAATGTTCCACTTCAGTTAGGAAAGGTGGATTAACTGCTTAGGCTGTGGTACAACAGTATATTAAGTCCAGAGGTAAGGGTTTCGGTGCCAGATCAGAAACATCATGGCTTCACAATGTAAAGCATGGATGAAGTATAAACTCCTGCCATAGTTTTGCAGATGTTTCTTCAAACATGAGTGCCAGTGAAGCTGATTCATCCCCCGCCCTCTCATACCATCCCCTCAGGTTGTGACAGCTTCTCCTTGGAGGCAGGCACGCACATGGTAAACCTGATCAGGAACTCCCCGGGGTCAAAACACTGTCTCCCAACGAACCCAATGTGCTGAGCTGCTGAGCTGCACAGCCACGCCAAGCTGTGCCAGTCCAGCTAAGGAAGCAATGTGAGACAGTAGCAAGTGTCTGCGAGCAGGCGTTGCTTAAATCGACAGGGTTACCAGGGAAAAACATCCTCAGAAGCTGTCTCACTTGGCTGGTTCAAATTTGCTCATATGTTGACAACTTAACTCTGTAAGGACAAGCTCTGTGCTGAATCAGGAATCATCCGCTCACACCACACTAACTTTATGCTTGGTCAAGTATAGTCTATCCTCCTACACCTTGCATAAAAGCATGAAGTCCCCAAATTAAACAGAGCACATCACGTGCAATTTAACAGACACATTACCATGGACCACATCTGACACAGATCATGATTGGTGATCTGGCAACACATGGAACCAGAGCTGTGAAATCCCAGGCACCACCAAGACTAAACAGCTTGCGAGTAACACACGTGTAAAAGACTGGAGAAGCCTAGATTTTTTTTCTTTTACTTGCAAACTCACTTCAAAGCTGCCAACTAACTTCTTTGCTCTACTTCATTGATCAATGTCAAGTAAAAAATTATCTCAGGAACACTTCTCCTTCCCAAAGATGATCCAGCCAAAGAGCTAGAAAAGGAGAACATGTGCATGGCTCCTTCTGGGCTGGGCTACACTGCCTGAAAGCCTCACTGGTGCTTCACAGGTCCTGCCAAATTTGGTTTTACAAGTAAAGAGGAGAGGAGGAATCATATCAGACCCAAAAAAAACCCAAACAACACTTTGAAGCAGGGCCTCTTTGTATATTACATCTACAGCAAAGGGCTCCAAGATCCTAAAGACCTAGAACTGTAGTATCTTACAAGAGTACCTTTCCCAACAGTTCCAGTTATCTAAACCTCATGGGGAAACAGGCAAAGCGTCTGAAGGGCTCGGTCACTTACCTGTTCAGGGATTTAATAAAATAATGATCTAGCAAAGCAGTAAACACAGTATAAAAACTCCTTACTTGGTGCAGAAGTAACACTGACTTAACAGATCACTTGTTGCCAGAAGACGTGCAGAACTAGGAGGAGGCAAGCTCAAACAGTTAATAGCCATACTCTCAAGCAACCCCAAACTGCTCACAAACAGTTTATAAATCAAAGTAAAACCAAGTAACAGCAACCACTTTATTCTCTTCTCCTACTAGGGAGAGATGAAGTAATCTTTATTTAAAGTTAGAATGTTTAAACATCAAAAGTTGCTTGAAAAACAACCACACGCAATTGAAAGGAAATTCTCTTACAATCACCCAAAATCTCAATAGTTAAACAAAAGGCAATGCTTAAAGAGTTTGAAAGTCCCTCTTCCACAATTTATCAAGTGTCTTCTATTTGCCATCACTGAAAGGCAAAACATGCAAACAAGAGGGACGGGCACAGAGGGCCGCCAAGGAGTAAGGCAGCATGCAGGCCCTGCCGCTTCGGCTGCCCACCAAACCACCCCAGCCCTGCTGCTGGCCGGCTGTGTCCCCCCACCCCAGCCCTGCTGTGTTGTATCCCCCCCCACAGTCCTGCCACAGGCCAACTGTGTATCCCCCGCCTCAGTCCTGCCACAAGTCATTTGTGTTCCCTTGGCCTCAGCCCTGCCACAGGCTGGCTGCGTGTCCCCTGTCCCAGCCCTGCCACAGACCAGCTGCGTGTTCCTTGTCTCAACTCTGCTGTGTCCCCCCACCCCAGCCCTGCCACAGACCAGCTGTGTGTCCCCTGTCCCAGCTCTGCTGTGTCCCCCTACCCCAGGCCGGCCTGGCACAGCCTCCCATGCACCAGCCCAGGAATTGCTTAAACTCACTGACCTAGCAGAAAATGTCACTGTCACTGCGCTGACTTTCTAAGGGGCCAGCAGCAGCCACCTGGCCAAAGAGGCAGCCAAGAAACAGGAGAGGAGGCAGGAGGCGAGCACCACCCTGCCAGGGGAAGGCAGAGTCCCCCCTTGGCAGGAGCAAGCTTAGCACTTTCCCTCCGTTTTGCCAGCTGCAATGAGCTTTACAGCTATTACAGACGCGCTGAGCACGTGCAGACACCATGGTTGGAGGTCTAGCCCCCAGACACACTTAAGCTGGCTGACAATGCTCCTCACCATGCGACGCTTCCCCGTTACCAGCCAGCTAATGAAGCTAGTGAAGCAGGCCGACACGGGGGAGAAAAGGAAAGGAAGACTGTAAACCACAAGAACATAAACGTGTATAACTATGATGAAAAGAAAGATGAAGAAACTCATTGCCTGGCTGTTGCTGAAAGGTGATAAGCTAGAACCTGTCCTACATTTATCAGGGAAAATGACTGCAGAAACCTACTAGTAAGTTGCAAGAATGAATGCTTATTTTTATTTTCTTTACTGGTTATTTAATACCACTCTCCACTAAATGCGCTCTCAGCTCAGGCTACCTTCAAATACTCCACTACAGTTCCAAGTTAGTTAAGAAAAAAAACAAAACAAAACAAAACCAAACCAACAAACACAACCAAAACAAAAACATCCCACAGTAACCCCTCCTGCAATCCAAAATACATCCACACAGATAACCATGCAAGAGGACAGGAGAGGGTTTACACATGCCCCTGCAGTTAAACGATCTGAATTACATCCTTCAGCTCTGGCCTCGACACCACACTTCTGTGAAGCTTCCTCAATAACTCTGTACCTCAGTCCTTTACCACAGAAAGCACAGAAAATTATTATTGACATCACCGTGATGCCAAGGGGACCCATGCACCCATCTGCTCACCGCTCTCATTCAAGTCACACGCTGCCACAAGAGCGTAGATGCCAAACAGGGGTATGTAACAGGATGGGGGGCAGGTCAAACCACGGTCCCCAGCTATGCATTAATAACAGCCTGTAATAAAAGGGAGATGATGTCATGCTGCCATTCTTAAAAACTTTGGGGATAGCTATGTTGAAATGTGAAGTATGACTGCAGTGCAGACAGGCACACCACTACCAGGTCTAATCAAGTGAGTGAGAAATAACTCCACCAAGTTGTAGAGCTTCAGTCTCCAGCACACTGGAAGAAAGCTGCTGGGAATCTTAGGTGCCCATGACAGGCACTGTGGAGTCATAATTCCACTTGCTTTAAACATATTAGATGCAGCTAGTATGTATGTGCCTGACTGACCTGTGAGTGTATCTCCTGATGCCATTTAAACATACCTTAAACATACCATAGTCTTAAAATCAGTGATAATTTTGTAGCCGAGTACGCTCCCAAACAAGGAGGTAACTTAAAAGTTGAGAACACATAAAAGGCTTTTCACCTAAAAGCGTAAACTGACATTTGTCTCAGCAAAAGTGTTGGGCTTCAGTAGTTCTTCCTCCATCCTTCCTCTCCTTTCTTTTCCCGTCCCCTTGTTCCCAGCCCTCCCACTGAGCCCATTCAGCTGTTCACACAGTCCCACAGTGAACCAGATCGGGTAGCTGATGCAGATTAAAAATAATCCAGGAAAAAACAAAGAGTGAGGAGGAGGGAAGGTGGAAAAATTTTAAGTTCCTCAAATCAGTGCAAGATGGAAATGCAAAAATCATTGTCTCACTGCACCAAGGGAATGCCAGAGGGGCACAAACCTGCAGCAGGGCTCGATCAATTGCCACCACTGAAGGAATACTTGTCATACTACAGTTCAACTCTTCCGGAGAAGGTGGAGACAGAATAGCTGTTGGAAAGTCTCTTGATACTGAGATGACCTGTTCTCTTCCAGGCAGCTGACACAGCACTCTCCTGAAAGCAGAGCCTGGCACCAGCTAGAACAATGAACATCTCTCTCCCACATGCATTTTTTCATCAGAGGCCCCAAATTCCAGCTCAGAGGTCCCAAGCTTCTGAGATCTGGTGTTTATCCAACATTCCCACACGGCCTGCAATCGCGCAGACTGCCAGTCCACTCCATGGAGCAGCAGGCCAGCCCACCATGACTCCTTCCAAGCCACAGCAGCCCACACTCTCCTCATGCTGCCATTTATTTCATGGCTGTGTGGCAGCTGCTAAGATCTTCACTTCTACTACCCTGGAGGCAGGCGATTCCAGGATTTCCTTCTGGACAACAAATAAGATGCCATACTTCATTTTGGAATTTGATACCCTGGCATCTTCCCTACACATTTAAGAAGCTTCACATTCTGTGAACCATGCTAGCTTGGGAGAGCCCCATTTGTATTGAACGGCACCCCCTTCCCCAGCAGAAACGTACCAGCAGAAACTTGGTAGGAACCAGGAGAACCAGTTGCTTTCTGTAAGCGGACCTGACACCAGCAGTCAATTTACCTACAGAGACTTACAGCCACTCAAACGGCAGCTCCTAATGTCCCATGTGTTGTCGTGTCCTGTGTCTCGTCCCCCCCCCTCGGCATGCTCGCTCTGCCACACAACACAGAGAAGACTTGCATGTCACTTTGGGCCTCCATAGCGCAGGCTCCTCTATCCAGGAACTACTGCATGTCAACATGAAAAGAGAGCAAGACACTTCATGTCTTCTGGAAGAGCTGTCAACTATGCATTTAATATCAGCCTATGTCAGAGATGTGCAATTCACCCTACTGGTTTCTGAAGACAAAAATCCAGTGTTTCGTGATTAGGCCAAAAGTGATGACGACCATCCTTTCTGAGTCAACGTATACTTCTAGGAGCGTTATCGATCTACAGTGAGCAAGCTGCTCTTGGCAGCTGTTAGGTCTGGAGTTCACACAACGCAATTTGGTAGCCACAAGAATAATAACAGATTATCTGCTGAATGTTTGCCTTCCAGTGGGAAGTGTATGAAATGACTATGCACAAATCCCATTCAGGATTTAATCCTGCCCTGGAGTTCACACACAACTTCAGTGCACAAAACCATTAGTGGGAGATACCAGCACCAGAGGTCAGAAACAATTCAATAACACAAACTCCTCCGGCTCAGGCCAAACAGAGTGCTCACACAGAAACAGCTGCATCCATCCGTATGTTGATCTTGGTAATATGTCAAATCAAGACTTCATCCATATGTACAATAACAGAGCACTGTAACCTTGGCTATCAGCCAGCCGCCTCACCCTCTGCCCAAAAAGGTTACGAAGCAAATCCCAAACAACATTTCCAAGTACAGAAGGGACAAGAAGGTGACGGAGAGACCAGCCAAAATGGATATAACACAGGCAAACCACACCAGACTAACCCGACTCTCCTTCTGGGAAGCAAATATGAGCTCCTTGGCTGAGGGGAGAGCAGGGGGTGCTGGACACCTTGACTTTGTGTCAAAGGCCACGCTAAGTCTCCCACTACAGCCTTCAAGCCAAAGTGCAGAGGAGCAGCCTGGATAACGGGACAGTAATGGTGGGAAGACAACTGTCTGGAACACCAGGCTCAAGGGACTGCCATCAGCAGCTGCAGCCTTCACCTGGCTGCCGGTTACTAATGGCATCCCTTGAGGATCAACACTGGGGCCAGCCCTGCTTAGAAGTTTTTTGATGACCTGGAGAGGGACTAGAGTACACTCTCCAAAGTTTGGGGACTTGGGGAAAGCACGCTTGCTGGAGGGCAGGGCTACTAATCAGAGAGACTTCAACAACCTGGAGAATGGCTTGACAAAAACATCAGGAAGTTCAACTCTAGCTAGAGTGAAGCCCCGTGCCTGAGGTGGGGGATAAGGCTGTTGGCATAGTGTCTCCATCAGAAGGCACCTGGTAAGCTAGCACATTGCCCAGGAGCCAGCAGCACACCCTGGCAACAAGGGCAGCCAGCCCTGCCGCCTTAGCCGGAGCGCAGCCGGCAGGGCAAGGGGACACATCCTGCCCTTCTGCTCAGCACTCCTAAGACCATTTGGAGAGCTGGGTCCAGCTTCGGCTCCCCAGCACAAGTGACATACGGGAAGGAGTCCAGCAGAGGCCACAAAGGTGGGTCAGCTGGAGGCATGGGGTGTGGAAAGAAAGGCAGAGAGCAGCGGCAGGTTAGGTCAGCCTGGGAATGAGAGGGGCTCTGGGGAGATGTTCCTGCTGTCTGCAACTCCTGAGCGGGAGGTGGCATGCAGACAGGGCCAGACTCTTCTCAGAGATGCGCAAGGATAGGCCGAGG
Organism: Falco rusticolus; assembly: GCF_015220075.1. Lineage (NCBI taxonomy): Eukaryota > Metazoa > Chordata > Aves > Falconiformes > Falconidae > Falco > Falco rusticolus. Next base: position 26,197,506 of record NC_051197.1, read on the forward strand.
GACAAGGGACACCAGCTGAAACAGGAGAAAATCCAACCAGGCACATGGAAAGAATTATTTGCCATGTGCACGGTGGTCAACACCGGACAGGGCCCGAAGCCGGGGTGGCATCGCCATCCTTAAGATATACTAGGAAGCGGGCTGGACACGGCCCTGAGCACCCTGCCCTACCGGGACAGCTTCTAGCAGGAGGCTGGCCTAGAGATCTCCAGAGGTCCCTTCCCACCGCCCACGGGGCGCACAGTACAGGTTTTGCCATAAAAAATACTGGAGAGGACGTTCCACACCAGACCTGTGTCTCAAACGTTACATGCCGAACAGTAATTTCCAGGAAACAATTCCCTTCACAAGTCGCACCAGGAACCGAGCTGTAAATTTCCACAACTCATCTCACCCTTCATCCTTCAGCATCTCTAAGCGGACAGGACGCTGCCTGCGCACCCAGCCCGTAGCGGCCCCAGAGACAAAGCCGGGACAGGCAGAGGCACCTCTCCCCTCCGTGAAACCCGGCGCGGCCAGGGAAAGGCACCAACGCGACAAAAGAAGTGACATTTTTCACAGCACAAAGTAAGGCCAGGCCAGAAAAGCGGAAAGAGCAGAAAGTAGTTGCCGATGGAGACCAGCCAGGCGGGATGGCTTCGCCACCTTCGCCGTGGTTTTTTCCCTTGTTTACTTTACTCCGGTTTTGAAGAACTCCACAAGGAACAGGGCGTTTTGAAACGCCGGGATCCCCACAAAAGCGTCTTCCCGCACATCCTACAGTCCTGGGGAGAAGGAAGCTCCACGGGGCGGCTTTTATAGAGGAAAATGGCCGAGCGCAAATCCGTGCCAGACCACCCTCGGTTTACATCCCCCGAACGCAGTCCGGAGCGCCGCTGCCTCCTTCCCCTTCACGTGAGCCAAAACAAAGGACACGGGGGCAGGAGCGCAGCCCCGGGGCGCAGGCGGGCGGCGGCGGGCGGGGAGGCCGAGCCCGGCCGGGCGCCTCACGCCAGCCCGGCTCCGGCGCCGCTCTCTGCCCATCTTTGTGCTCCCGCTCCCCGCGGCTCCTCGGCCCCCGCCCCGGCAGCCTCGTGTGACCCCCGCCGCGGCAGCCGCTCCGCCCCAGGCCCCAGCCCGCCCGCCCCGCCGCCGCCGCTCCCCCGCGGCCTCCTCGGCCCCCTCAGCCGGCCCCGCGGGCCGCCAAGCCCCGCGCCCCCGGCCCGCACGGCAACGCAAGGCCGCTCCCGGCCCCGCATCGCGCCCCCCCCCCCCCCCCCCACCGCCCCTCAGCTCCGGAGCTCCCCCGGACCCGCCGAGCCCCGCGCCGGGCCGCCCCGCAGGCCCCTGCCCCGCTCCCGCCGCCCCCCCCCCCCCCCCCCGCCGGCCGGGCCAGGCCTGCCCCGCCACCGCGGCCCGCCGGGCCCCCGGGGCGCCGCTCGCTCGCCCGCGGGAGGCGGTGAGGGGCGGGAGGCGCGGCGGGGCCGGGCCGAGCCGGGCCGCGGGGCCCCCCGCGGGCGCTTACCTCCGACCCGGTACATGTTGGCGGCCATGCCCGGGACGGGGCCGGGTGCGGGGCGCGGGCCGCTCCCGCCGCCGCCTCCAGGTGCCGGATCCGCTGGAAAATGGAGGCTGGAGCGGCCGGGCGGGGGAGGGGAGCGGGGGAATTAAAGGGGCCGCGCCGGCTGTCGCCCGGGCGGGGGGAGCGGGGGGCGGGGCGGGCCCGCGCGGGGAGCGGCCGGCGGCGGGAGGGGAAGGAGCCGGCCCCGCCCGCGGGCTGTGAGGCAGCGGCGCCGGCCGGGGGGCGCGCACGCACCGGTACACACACCCCCACACCCCGGCACACCGGCTGTGCTCACACACGCTCACAGGCTCACGCACTCCCTGCCTGTGCTCACTCGCAGACACACACGCTTGTGTGTGTACACAGTCACACAGAAACACCCCGACGTGGATACACCGCCTGTCCTCTCACGCACACCCCGCCTGTGCTCACACACACGCTGACACATAGCCTGCCTCTCCTCACACACAGACATACACCTACACCGCCTGTCACACACACGGAGACACACACCGCCTGTCCTCACGCACACACCCCGCCTGCCCTCGCACAGGCACACACACACCCCCTGACACTGATATACCGCCTGTCCTTACACACGGAGACACACACCAGTGCTCTGCCTGTCCTCACACACACCCTGCCTGTCCTCACACACACACCTCCCAACACAGCACCTGTCCTCACACACCCCAGCACAGATACACCACCTGTCCTCATACACACCCTGACACGTGGCCTGTCCTCACACACACTGGCACACCAACACAGAGCCTGTCGTCACACACACTGGCACACCACCTGTCCTCACACACAGACACCAACATACACCTACACCACCTGTCCTCACACACACAGAGACATACAGCTACAGCACCTGTCCTCACACACACAGAGACATACAGCTACAGCACCTGTCCTCACACACACAGAGACATACAGCTACAGCACCTGTCCTCACACACACAGAGACATACAGCTACAGCACCTGTCGTCACACACATAGACATAGACTGCCTGTTCTCACATACAGCGCCTGTCCACACACACACACACACAGAGCCTCTTGTCACACACACACTTTGCTGTCACCCCATCACGCACACCCTGCCTGTCCCCACACATCCCTCCTCACACAGCTCGCCCATGGCCAGCCAGGCTCAGCCCCCCTCACACACCCTGCCTGCGCTGGTGTGGACAGGCCACACACAGACATGGCCTGTCCTCATGTACAGCCTGACACACACACTCAACCACCACTGGCACTCACACACATCTGCCTGGGCAACACAGCTCTCCTCACATGTACACTCGCTGGGTATTCTCACAGCCTTCCACAGGCACACCCCTATACCCGCACACAGCCCTCCTCACACACACCTGCCTCTTCTCACAGCCCTTCTCACACCCCCCACCTGTACTCCCCCACAGCCTCCGCATACAGACACCACCTGTACTCGCAAACAGCCCTCACGCTGCCTGTCTTTACACACGCACACCCAGCCACCACAGCCTGTCCCCACGCTGGGCAGCAACAGCAGCCCACTCCACAGACACAGCCCTCCTTGTGCACACCCGCAGCCTGTTCACACCGTGCGAAACACCCCCTCATACTTATACCTACACCCATATGCTGCCTGCTCCCTGTGTATGTCCCTCCAGCCCTACCCACGTGCCCTACACACTCCTCCTGCTCACACACAACCCCCTTCTACACCATCTCCCTCAGATCTCCAGGACATCCCTGGCCTGTCCCCTCCGTGCTTGTGTCACCCACTGCCATTGCTGAGGCTGTCACCCCTCCTCAGGTGTCAGCCTGAGAGGGGAAGCGTGGCTAAGGGTTTTCACTTTCCCTTGCCCACGGACCTGGGGGTGTCACCAGTCCCAAGCATAGCAGGGGCTGCACCGAGCAGGTACATCCCTTCTCCACCTGTGCACAGCTCTTCTCTGGGTGTCTCCTCAGCAGCCCTGCAGCAGTTATGCGGTTGTTGAACAGGCACCAGCTCCAGATCACTCTGCAAAACTTGCACACTCCTGCTGCCATTTCCTCTCCCACAGGAACTGACCGGCTGATGCCAACAAACGCCCCAAGAAACCATCATCCTTTGGTACGTAACACCTTTATGGAAGGTCTCCCAGCAAAGGCTGGCAAAGTGCAGCACAGCAGGTGACGGGCCACCTCCCCCCGCCCCAAGAACACCCCTCCACGTGTCTGGCTGAGGATGGATGGCAAATGCCAACAAAACAGCTACACCTCCAACAGCCAGCACAGGCAGACTCGGGTGCCAATGGCCTCTCATCACAGCAGGATGGCTACACCCGCTCCTCCGCTCCAGTGCAGAGCTGCAAGGTCATCTGGTGTTGCCTGAGCCAGGCGTCAGCCCAGGAGACCCTCTCACAGTCAGACAGGTCACGATGGCCAAAAAATAGCTGTCACAAAACACTGTGCTGGAGTAAAATGGTACACAGCACACACGGTCACAGCCTCCGCCAGGGCCTCCGCCAGGGCCGGGCACGGCCCCTGCCTTCGCTCTCAACCCCTGGCTCTCAGAAAGTCCTGAAACAGCTACACGAGTGCCCGAGACACCCGCATCTGCCGAAATACATCTACTCAAAAGAGAACGGGGCTTTTGTTAACATTCACTTTGTGTGTCAGGAAAAAACCCAACCACCCAAATCTGTGACAGTGCTCGGATCCCAGTGGGGCACGGGGCTCTGCTTTCAGGCTTCCAACACGCACAAGGAGTGCAGCTGGGCGAGGAAAGCGCTTCTGGAGGTGAAAAATCGGCCAAAAGAGTTCAATGTGCCGGGGGGAGGGTGGGGGGGTGGGGCATCACCATGGTATTTCCTCCTTTGTGAAGCGGGGGAGAGCATGCTGGCACAGGGCACAGCCGTCGGGGACACCGCAGGACACAAGGGCTGGCTCTCCCCGGGCTGCTCCTGCAACCGTTCCACAGAGCGGAAAATAATCCAGTAAGATAATTCAGCAGAAAAATTACCCAGAATAAGCATTTACAAATCACATCATGGGGCGCTCAGTAGTTGCACCCGAAGCAGCGGATAGTCACAGGGCATCAACTGCTCTCTGCAGATGCTAAACTGCGTTTCAAACGACAGCAACAAAAACACATCGGAATTTCCCTGCGGATCCTCTTCCAGGTTAAGCAATAGCCGTGGTTACCGCTGGGGTGATGCACAACGGGAAGAAGCCAGCTGTGGCCTGGGGTGGAGCGGGCCCTCGCAATGCCCATCTCCCACCACGGCAAACCCAGTCCTTCCCCCCCCAGGGCTCTAGGTGCATCCTGAAAGGGCATCACTTGCACCCCACACCTCCCATGCGGCAGCCAGGGTGCAGCTCCACCAAGAAACGCCAAGACCTGCAAAAGAAAGACACCGGTGCTTGGAGAGCCCGGTCTGAAGTTGCTGGCAGAAACGGGTGGGCGAGGGAGGCTGGCTGGTCTACTGCATGCGACCCGATGCACCCCAGCCCTGAACCCCACTGCACTCTTCCCCAATATCCTTCTGGAAGACAGGGGAGTGCACCCATGACCCCCCCAGGACTTTCAGCTTGGCATGGAGAGCTCACGTATACTCACCAGAGATGTGGGGCTGGTCCTCTGCTCCCCCCACTGCCAGCACCCCAGCCTTCCCACCATCCTGGTCCCCTCGGCTTGCCCCCTCCTTCCCGCACCGAGACGAGCTGGTCCATGGGCTCTGAAGGGCGAAGCTGGGACTGCGTCCCTTCCACGCTGCCAGGCCCTTGGTAGCTGTGCAGAACACATGCAGCCAAAACGCAGCCTGCCCCCACTTGTCACCCCGAGCTGCCCCACAGTGCCCCCCACCTCGCCAGGCCCCCTCTGTGGCTTCTGGTGCTGTATTGGCACTCCAGTCCCATCCCCAGTTCACTCCCTCCCCAGCTACCTACCTTCTTCCTCCTGCCTGGAATTATCCAGCCTGCACTCAGATCCACTGGGGTGGGATTTGCATCCCCTCCTCCAGCGAAGGGCTCAGGCCACCACCATGCCTGCAAGCCTGGCCAGAGCACAGGACGGGGCTGGGGCACCCACAAGACCTGAGACCTGCGTGCTCCAAGAGCTGCCTGGCCCACTGCCAGGGGCTCCCTTCGCCCCAGCAGCCACGCGTCCTGTGGGCCAGGGGAGCGCAGGGGTGCAGGCTGCTCCAGCTCAGCATTCCCACTGCTGCCTCCAACCTACTGTATCCCGGAGACCACAGCCACAGGCCCATTTCCCAACATTTTTTCAGCTTTCTGCCTCAAAACAGCTGCTTTACCTCTTTCCTCCTCTCCACCTCGCTGCGCCCCAGCACCGAGCCCAGGCACCTGCCATCCCAGTCCCTCTCCCACTGCTCTCCAAGGAGCACATACAGCTCCAGGCTACCGCAGCCCCAGCCTTCCCCCACTAAGACCCCCACCTCAGCACCCTACCACCACTATGTCCATCCAATGCAGCCCCCAGACCACAAATGGGCACCAGCCTGGTCCCTCCTTGCTGTGAGGGGCTGAGGACTGGCTGCTAGAGAGCTGTTCAGATCCATGAGAGCCGCAGGAGGTGAGCGGGTCCCTCTGAGAGAGGAGGAATCAAGGGGCAGGGGAGAGGGCAGCAGGGCTGCAAAAACTGCAGGAAGGCTTGATGCCGGGGAGGACGTGCAGATGCACCAGCTCTACCCTGGAAGTGCGGCTGGGCAGCTGGATAAGTAACGCAAGCGATCTCTCCGCGCCAGAAAGCCGCACTGCTGTCTCCTGCTGGAGACAACTGCCCCAGTCATGCCAGAGCAGCCCCCGCTGAGAGACGACGCAAGGGACGGGTGTGTGCTTTCATGTCCAGTTTTATTAGTGTTGCATTAGTACCATAAAATAGTTGACGAGGTCGAGCACGTTGCAGTTTGTTCCAAAAAAAGGCTATTTACATTTAATCTGTCTTCATAAAAAAAAAAACAAACAACCCAACAACCTAGAACCCAAACAATACAACAATGAAACAGATGGACAACTCGGGAATCTACGAAGTGGTAATGTCCCCTCATACGCCGCGGCCCAGACATGGCTGGCGGCACGCAGTCCCTGTACCCACGCCGGCACGGCGCTTCCCCGTGGCCACAGCACATACGCAACCAGGCGGGCGGCACGCTGGCAACCCTCTCGCCAAGGCGCAAAGCAGCAGCTCACTGGATGTGGCCCCATACCTGTGTGCTCTTCCTTAAGAAAACCAATAACCTGCTGCTTTCCAAGTTGGCATGTCCCCTTCTCCCCCAGTCTGTCCCAAAGCAGCCAAGTGAGCCTGCAGGAGCCAGCCCTGCCAGGAGCATCTCCCTGGAGAACCCTGTTGAAGAGGCTCCAGGAAACCTTCTGGAGATGCTGCTGCTCATTTCTGGCCTTCTCCCTGACAGTGAAGCCCAGAAGGAGTGTCATACTAAAATGCCACCACACAGCTATCCACCAAGATTGAGACGCCCTGAATGAAGGGGACAGAGGCATTGCATCCAACCTAGCTTCAAGAAAGCTCCAGGGCCCCCAGCCCTTTACTGCTGGACAGTGGGACTGCCCTAATCCCAGCCTTCTCCGGCCGTTTGGCATGCTGAGGGATCGGGAAGCCCACTGTCTCTGCTGCCTCTCGCCAGGATTCTCTTCTCCAGCTTGGAGGTGCCAGCGTGATGCCCTCTACCCTGGCTCTCCAGCACTCCCTCCAGCACACGCTGCTGGTGAGAAATACGACAGCCTTCACTGCAATCACAGGTTAAGTGCAGGGCAGCGTGGTTCTCGGCTCAGTTTGATGACGGAAAGCAAACAGGCACATCTCCAGCCCCAGAAACCTCCCAGCCACCTACCCCTGCCCTCTCGGCAGGATAAAGCCATGAGTGCGTGCTAATTACAGCAGCAAAACACAGCCGAAGAGACAGCGGCTCTCCCCAAACTCATGTGTAATTAAGGAGCGCTCTGCAGTTACCGCTGAGATGTAAACTGTAACAATTAAACTGGATGGGAACTGCAGCGCTGAGCTCAAGCAGCCGCCCAAGATGCCCACACTGCCACCAGCGCCGCGGGAGAGCCAGCCCTGACCTTAACGCTGGCAGGGCTCAGGTCCGGCCTTTGTCTCCAGGAAACTCAACCCAGAGGAGCAGGAAGCGCTCAAGGTGTGACACAGTCCCACAAAAACCTGCTGTCTTTCGGCTGCTCCAGCGCTGCTAAACTAGGTCAGCCCAGCGCAGCAGCGAGCCCGTTCCCAGCACCTCACCCGAGCGAGGCAGGGCCCTTCGCCCAAGAGCAGCTGGGAAAGAAACTGGCTGCTTTGAGAAGCCACAGCCAGGGGAGCAGGAGGTAGGAGCTCTGTGGGGAGCAGGGGCGAGCTCTGGGACACAAAGGGACAGGGAGACCAGGGGACACTGCCTTCAAAGCACCTCTCAGCCAGAGATCAGCTCAGATGCTGCCCCTCCAGCCCCTGCTCTCCGAAGCAAGCCCCATCTAACACAGGCAGATGAGGTAACGCCACTGCATTTCTGCATCTGAGTTGCACTTTCCTGGCCAAAACTCTCGAGAGCTGAACACGGAGAGATTCCGTCTCTGCCCTGAGCCATCCTTCGGCACGCATCGACCTGCATGCAACCGCCCAACCCCACCAGGCTGGCACAGCTCTGCAGGCGCGGGCCCGTTGCTGCCCCAGCAGCTCTCCCTGGCCCACAGCAGGGATGCCTCTGGCTGGAGGGGCTGCTAATGGCAGGATCCCCCAGGAAGCTGCTGGGGAAACTGGGAGGGCAAGACACCCACAATCAGTCACTCATTCACATCCCCAGGCACAGAGCCCCTTCCCAAAATGGCCTGAGTCACGTGCGTGCTTTGACGCTCATTTTTCTTAAGAGACAGAAACCTGTTTCTCCTCCAATCAGGGACAGAAACAGCTGCACAAAGCAGCTCCACACAATACCAGGAGGAACAACAGAGGCACAACGCCCCGACCGGCGCAGCACCCCCAATCTCGGGTGCCAGCCCTTGCCTCCGAGGCTGGGAATCGCCACAGCCAGCTCCGGGTGCTTAGCTGCCCGCCGGCAGGCCCAGCCTGCCACTGCTGGGCTCCAGGAGGACAAGGCTGAGAAGCTGGGATGCTTCCTGGCATGGAAGAGGTGTTTCAGAGCAACGGCAGCTTTCCACAAGGGAGAAACCCTGCGGAGATACAAGCCCTCAGGTCTGAGGTGTACAGAGAGTTTCCCAGTGAATTCACTTGCGTAAAGTTAGAACAAAACACAAACCAACATGAAATGCAACGAGCAGAAGTGTTTCTCTCACACGTACATACACACACACATACAGAGTAGAGCAGGGCAACACACATTTGATAGGCAGGACCCTGGAAATCCTGTCCTAGCTACCGTTTGTTTCTTTACAGTAGGTTGAAATACAAAGAGGAGCACAGTGATGGTTCCCCCCTCACCCCCCCAGTAAACAAAGTTATTGCAGTCAGTCAGTCCTCCCCACCTCTGCAGCAGTAACACACCCCGACACCCAGAGCTGCTCAGGCTGCACGCGGCTCCTGACGCTGGAACTCAGCCCCATCGCTCTTGTCACACCAGCGTGAGACTCAAGGAAGAAATCACACGCTGACTATTTTCCTTTAAAAAAAGTTTTGGGTTTTTTTTGATGCAACAGCCTCAATAAAGAAAAAGAAGTGATGTGCTTATATACCATCTCCCACACTACTGCTGCTAGGCAACGCTATACACTCCCAGAGCATCAGCTCAGGTCAACCGAAAACGCATGAACTGAGGGACACAACAACATTCCAACTACAGCTGAGCCGCTGCCACAGCCAAGAGCTAGCAGACGGCAGGCAGACCTGCCTGCGGGACGAAACAGAGTATTGCAACTAGACAAGATGTCCTGCCCAGCAGCATGCCACCAGGCGCAGGACCACATTCTCCTCCCCTGCGTGGTTTGAAGGGAATACCCAGTTCATGGCCAAGTCGGTTGCACTTGTGCTGGGAAAGGGCTTCATGAAATCGGAGTCAGTGAAGCAGCCCGTGCTGTGAACCTCGACAGGCACTAGATCCAGCAGGGATCACACATTTGCTTAATAACCCCTCGCTCCCCATCAGCAGGAGAAGACTGAACAGAGACACCACCACTGCCCTGCCCAAAAGTGCCCAGGTGGTCCCTGCACTGAGCAGGACCTGCCAAGCAAGGCCAAAGAGGGTTCCCCAAGCCTTTAAAAACCCAAGGGTAAGGGGTTAAACAAAAAAGAATAAAGAAGAAAGGTTCAAAAGCATCATTGCCATCAGAAAGTGCCTTCTGGAAATGCTCACAGAGCCTGGCCTGCCCACTGGGGTGGGACCCAAAAGGACCCCATCAAAAACTTCAGTCCTTTACCCTGAAACACCAGAGATGTCTGTTCTTCCACATGGCAAACACACAGCTCCCGCTTCCCCCCAGGCATGCCTCGGAAAGCTGGGAGAGCAAAAGACCGTATCTGGAGCACCCAGAGCCACCCAGACATGCAGCTTGTCACGCTGTCTCCTTGTAAAAGCATCTCCTTGTCCTGGCACCCCAAGCATCCCTGGCAGCAGCGAGGTGCACAAAGTGAGCACAAGTACAGCTGGAGCCAAAACACAGCGCCAGACACCTGAAAATCTCACTCTTCCATCTCACAGGGCACCTTGCTGCCCAAGGTGGACGGAGAACCTCACTGGCTTCATCCCCTCTCACATCCCAACTACAGCTTCCACCGCACCTTGGGACTGAAACCCCCAGCAAAGCCTCAACCCACAGGCAATGCCGCACCAGAGCAAAAGCATATCCTGCTGGGGAAGGGATGCAATCCACAGAGAAATGCCCATGGGGAGGAACATTGGGAAAGCAGAAGGTAAGGACAACATCCTTCTACAGAGCAGCCCACAGGAGGCTGCCGGGGCAGACTGTTAGTCTCACAGTCCCTGTGAGGAGAGGCCCCAGGTGGTTCAAGGGGACGGCGAAATCGCGCTCCCACAGCGGCCCCGAGGCCGGGCAGCCTGTGCCCAGCCCGGGGGGACGTGCGTGGGGGACAGCAGCAGGCTCTGGGGAGCACAGGGCAGTCAGGGCAGGACAAAGGCAGCAGATAAAGCAGCCCACGCTACCTCACGTGTGCGGTTTGACAGATGGACGGGAAGGCAGCTGGACATGCAGAGCGCCTGGCTGGCTCCCAGTCCAGCCACTACAGTGATGTATTACTTCACAGACAACGGCTCATCTTCCTGGGTTTGTTTGGGTTTTTTTTGGCAACTTTTTTTTTTCTCTACATATTTTTTTTTTTTTTTTTAGAAAGCATTAAAAAAAATCTGCAGCTGTTAAGAAAAATCCTTTCCCTTTAGAGGCTGGACGAGGTTTTATTGACAGGTAAATAATCGGTGTGAGTATGTAAATAGCAGCGACCCCACTGACGCGGTGTCCCTCAGCAGCGCAGCCAGCTGCGGGGACATTGTGACTGGCTCGGTTTGGTCATTGTCACAGACCTGGAACATTGGCCTTTCCTTACACCTACTGTTTTCCTAATTCCTGTTCCTGCCCAACCCTCCTGAGGCAACGCTTCAGCACAAACACCTGCCCGTCCCTGTGGCAGACTCCATACTCTGAAGGGGATCTCCTCTGAGACCTCCCTAGCCATGAGAGCGGTTTGTTTTCCAAACCAGACAGTTGAACTCGCCCCAGACTCGCTGATCTCTCGTCCTTTGGCAGCAGGAAGAAAGACTGGCCATCTTTTTTTCCTAGAAACACAGAGGGAGGGGGCCAAACGCACTGTAAAGCACATTATCTTCTGCAAAATCCGTTCAAGCTGATCCACGGCTCCCCCAGCCCACTCACACCAATGAGGTCTCAGGTTAATAAGCAGTGCAGTTATTCAGCTATCTGCTCGTAAGTGGTAGGTGTTCTTGGGCAGGGTGCCCGCTCCTGCCAACTCCCCCACAACTTCATGTTGTCAGCACATCTATAGTTAAGACTGGGGTTTTTTGCCTTTGTTTAAAGGGGTTTCCTTCCCTTGTAGTAAACTTAAGAGTTAATAGAAAAAAGTAATTCAAAAGTAATCCAAGCACATCTGTAATTAATTCTGCAGGAGAGGGCAGAGCGACGCGAGTCAGAGTTGGCACGCAATTCCTGGCTCCTGGTGTGCAGTCCCTGGGACGGACAGAAGGTCCCTCCGCCGAGCACGGCTAGAAGTTAGATTTGGAGTGTCCAAATATGCAGATGGGAAAGTGCTTGACATGAGAGGACCACTGTGCTGCCAGCTGAAAGAACTTGACGTCATTCCACTCCACACCATCGATCAAGACTGCAGGGGAGGGTAAAAAGAGAGGAGAGTTAGCAAATTCCAAGTGGAAGTGGCCAACCTGAAAGAGCTTTGCTGGAAACCTCCCCCTAGTCGGCTGAGGGAGGCCTGGCCACATTCTGTGCTCAGGGCACACGCCGCTCTGCCTGGCCACCCCTCCGCTGCAAATGGTTGCACACACAGGGGAGAAAGGCTCAAGAGTAGACCAGGTTTAGGAGAACAGCTCAGACTGTTGTTCCAGCATCGTTCACTGACACTGGAGCTCGCCAGACTGCTGATTTCAGCATCACCTGATCTGATCTCCCAAATTTCCTAAACACACTCCATTTTATTTTTTGGGCAAACACACTCTTGCAGAGATGGCCATCAGTTCTCTCCGCGCTGGCACCCTTAACCAGGAAACCTGCATCTGCTAACAAGGCGTCACGTGTTCTGTGGCCACTCTTCACACACACCAGTCTCACAGGGACTGGGCCAGGATTAGTCAGGTGACCTAAGCAGATCCCTCTGCTGTTAGCAGCAGTGAAGATTATCACCTGAAGGGGCCACAGGGATATTTTTGACACCGGATGCACAGCTCCACTGACAGCCCCTTTAGGTCTGTCTGCCAGATGCAGGTATGGCCCCTGCTGCGGCTGTGCCTTTGTGCCAGAGCCCTGCCTAGAGCAGCAGCCACACTCCCACCGCCCTCCACCACTGCCTGTACCAGACGTGCAGGAGAAACAGAGAATGACAGGGAGGGGAACGGAGCCCGGCCCAGCCCTTGCCCTCATCCAGGGCACTGATTCAGAGGGGTTCCTAGGCAAGGGAGGATTTCCCCACATCCCAGACCTACTGTGTACTGAGTACACAGGGTGTATCCCTGGTGCTGGATACACCCAAGCCCGCTCCCCTGGCACACCCCCATTACGCTGGCTCCAGGGCATAGGGCAGGACACCGGGTCAGCCCTTTCTTTGCCTGACAGCTGAGCCTCACCCCAGAGCCCGACAGGATGCAAACGCTGCACTTACCGCGCAGCATGTTCTGCTGATGTTTCGCTGTGCAAATCAACCTGCTGATTCCTTCGATACACTGGCTCTTCGACTCAACCTCCTTGTCTTTCGTTTTCTTGGGCAAAAACATCACTGGAAGAAAATCAAACCGGCATACAATGACTCTCCGCCATCCACAGCAACTGCACCAAGACTCCTTTGGGTTTTTGCACTGAAGCGTCCATGTCTGAAAATTCTAACTCTAATTTTAATTCCTACAATCAGCCCTGTTTGGCAGGAGTTTGACTGCACCGGTAGTACTCAGCACCATCACCTATGCACGTGGACATCTTAGCCCTAAGTGTCTCTACGTGAAACATTCCCAGGTCATTCCCAGGCCCCAGAGGGCACCTGCAGGGTAACTCCTGTTGCTGTGTTGGGACACCAGGGGAAAACAGGGGCATCTGCAGCAGCCCTCAGCCTTTACCCTGCGCTGGGCTGAGGGGATCTGCCGGATGGCCGCATCACCTAGGGGGAGTCCCACAGGCTGCAGAGGGCTGCCGGGCAGCGCTGAGCTCCAGCCTCCCAGCATCTGCAGGCAGGTTTGCTGCACCAACAGCGGTCTGACAGCAGCCCAGCTGCACAGACGCCTGGGGAACAGGAGGGACTATAAACTATGTGCAGTTGGTGGAGAGAGAAGGCTTTAGGAGAGCCAAAAAAATGGGTCCAGTTCCCTGAGAACTGTCCAAATGAACAAACAAAGGTGTACTAACTGACTGCACAAAAGCTGGTGGTGTTGAACAGCACTGCTCCACGCTGGGCCAGCCCCAGTGAACAACATTTTGCGCATCCCAGAATTGCTTCTCCCACAAGCATGCCACTCAGAAAGGGTGCGGTCAGGGGTGGGAGCCCTGGTACCAGCAGTGCCACAGCTATGTTGGCCTGGGAGTGACGTGGCTATAGGGTCATCCCACCCTTTTCCTGCAGTCACTGGTCCAGAAGGTTCCTTTAGCCTTCTCTCAGAGCCCCCAAAACCCCTGCTTCCACCAGGAATGACCCCCAGGCCGGAAGATGCCAGGAAGGACAGCTAGTGGCGGCCAACCGTAAGTGCAGAACTGCCTCGCGGCTTCCTTGAAAATAGTCACTGAGGGCTGTTCTCGATTTCTATGTTTCACGTCACCAAGGCTGGGAGCAAATACAGAATTATTGACATTTAAAACACTCTTCCTGTTCGTTCTGAGAAAAACTCAAAGCCATGATTTTAAGAACAGGAGATTAAAAAAAGAAAAAAAATTAATGCCAAGCTTTGTGCTGAGAGCATTTCTCTTCTACCTCCTTTCATCCCACAAAGCACTCTGTACAAGAACAAGGAAGCTCCAGTAGAAAAGCTTACGTTGCTGCAACCCCACTCTGAGCGACACCACCACCTCTTGTATGTACAAGCACACCTAGCAATGGCTTGGCAGCTCTGGCTGGTCCGGCTGCAATAGTGATATTTTAACATAAGGACACCACATCAAATCCCCCAAAACATCTCTGCCAGGGGCTGCTGCCTTATGCTGCAACATGATGGGATGCACACATGTCCTGCCTCTGTCTGCATCTCTCATGTGGCAGAGAGCAGAGCACAGAGCTATACAGGCTGAAGGGTCTGCCCTGAACTCTGGTAGTCATGGCAAAAGGTGCTTCTTACCTAATCCAGCACCAGCAGGTTCACAAGGAACACAAGAATGCTGCCCAGAGCAGGGTACCTCCTGGCTTTCTGCACAGCCACCCACAAATGTCCTTGCTCTGTCCACACCTTTGTTCTTTTGAGCTATACAGTCTCAGCTGCTCAGCCGTAAGGGTGAATACATCATCTTTTTACAGCACAAAGAAGAACTACCCTTTCAAACTATCACCTTTGCAGTCTTTTTTCATCTACAGACAGAGTAGAATTTGGGGGATAAAAATATGACTAAGGTGCTGTAATGCAGGACAGATAAGTCAGACAGCTTTGGAGTGGCAGAACAAGAACAGCATTGCATTCTTGGCCTTTGGCAACAGTAAACGTGTCCACCTTACCTTTCTTGTTCTTCTCTTTTGTCACGACAGTCATGGACATTGTTGGAGTGGTGGCAATCTCACCGCTGGCAGGTAACCTGCTGACCTGGAGGGACCGGAAAGTGCATTTCAGTGTGTTTTTGGTAGTGGAGGGGTCCTTCTTCTCCGGGTCTCTCTTTCTGTCCATGGGTGGAGCTGCAATCCAGTAATCCACCTGCAGGCCCATCAACTCAGCACCGAGGCTCTGGCTGGAAAACAAGAGAAGAAGGTAATCTCTGCACAGCACTCAGCAGAGTTCTGCCATCTGTGTTATTTCAGAGTGGCTGCCATTCCTGACCAGATAGTCAGAGGACAAGCGACCCGTCTCTTTGGGAAATCAGGCAGCAATGTTTCACAGTGAGACCCGATAATCACAAAAGCACAAGAAGTCACCACTGAGCGATGCAGCCTGGGTCACGTTACATGGTGGCATCGGCTTGGCAGCAAAGAACTGCAATAAGCTGAGAGACAAGATGACGTGCTGCTCAGCCACAGGGACGAGCAGTGGGAAAGGGAGCGGAAAAGCAGTTTCCTAAATGCGATGCTCAGTTCAGTGGCCCAGGCAGCAAAGGCAACCCCTGAGGCGGCCCAGACCATTCCCAGCCTTCGAATGGAAAAGAGAGGCTATAAACACCTTGCTACTGCCTCCCAACCACTGACAGTAAATGACTCTGGTTAGGCACACCACTGCCAAAATCAACTCTGAGTCAGGGTGAACAAAGAGCTGGTGGGTCCCTGAACTTTACGCACTCAGTTCCCAGTTTCCCTGACCTTCTTCCATCTCCTATGTTCACGAGCTCTTCCTGCCACCAGCTGCTCCGCCAGGTTATGCAGAATCTCTGCTCTCCCCAGGTCCCTGTAACGGAGTTAGCATGGGGTGACCTGCTCTACAGCCCTGCTGTGTGCTGGGAAATTCCAGTGCTGGAAAAATGCTCCGCCAGTCCTGTGCTGTTTGCTGAACAACGGCAGATTTCAAGACACTATCTGCCGTTGACAACTCCTATGCATTGTGCGGTAACAGATGTGTGTCACTAAAACACGCTGCCAGCCTCTCTCGAGACAGAAAAGATGAGCAGCTTGAGAAATTCCACCTCTTGCCTTCTCCTGCCTCTCACTAGCTAACCCTGAGTGGAGCAGAGTTTTATCGTTCAGCAGACCTACAGCTGAGAGTGTCAACCATACACACTTCCTACACAATGACAGCGTGTTGAATAATAGGCAAGTACTAGACAAAAAACTAAGTCTATCTACTACTCTGTGTCTCCTGCCTGAGAACTGGCAATTGTTAGGGAAGACGAACCTGTGATCTTAAGTTAAATATGCATCCCTCAACACTGCCTGTTTAATAAGAAACTCTCAAGGTAAAACAAGGATGCCCCATCGTTAAGGTCCTCTCAGCAAATCATTTCCTTTTCTTTGCCATTTATTCAGCTGAAAGCCAGACCGCAAAGCAGAGTTCATCTTTGATCACCAAAACCAGGGTTTGGGTTCTCAGGGCAATTTCAGAAGTGAGATTCTTTAAGGATGATATTTTGGAGATGCATCTTTGGATTTTAGGGCTTCTTTGCATTACATTTGTAATCTCAGTTGTAAAGACAAAGCATTCTGATGTTCACTATGCCTCCTCAGGATTTTCTATTCCACTCCCAGGTAAACACATAGCTTAATCTTTCAGTCTGGGTCACTCTCCACCCCCTGTGCTGTCACATACAGATTAGTGGAGACGGAACAATGTTGAACCTAAACTTCCTCATTTCTTTATGATTTTACCACACAGCACGAAACCAAAAAGTACCAGCTTTAGAGGCAGGGTGTCAACTTCAAATATATCACGTCCATGCCTCATAACTTTCACAGCCTATACTCTTGTGGGTACAGGCTCCTGAACCACTTCCACCCACGGAAAGCCCACACAGAGCTGCCACATGAGAAGACAGCTCTGCTCTCCAGAGGCTGCACAGCCCCCAGCTCTCTGCACTGCCAGCCAGCTGCTGCCGAGACCAGCCTGGGACAGATAGAGGCCTCCTGCCACCAAACTGCAGGGGGCCAGCAGGAGGGACTTGGGGAGCTGAGCCTCCTGGCACAGGCTAACAGCCACTAACACCTTTCAGTTGCCGGGCACCTCCTGCACTGGGACTTCCATGTTTCCATTTCCTCTTGTTAAAAAGGAACTCCTAGGCCAGTTTAAGTAGTCAGACATTAAAGGTCCCCACAAGGCTCTCTGGGGTGAGCAGGAAAGGTCCCCATTCTGTCTCCAACAGGTACAGTAGGAGATGCTGCTTAGGGATAGCACGTAAGCCTAGTCTCTAACTGCAGAGTATCCTCTTGGACTTCCCCAGCCTGCCAATCACAAGGTTAGGGATGTTAAAGGTGACATCCCTGAAACATACTTTAGTACCCATTAAGGGATCCGCTGTCCGTGAATCTGCCTAACCCCTCTTGGATCTGCTGATCCTGCTGCTACAGAAGTAGCAGAGGCAGACAGGGTCCCAACATGCCTTTCCTGCCGTTGGCGGAAGCCCCTTCCTTCCTCCCTTCTAACTGACCTCTTGCCAGTGTCACTGCATGATTTGGTGACTGGTAGCTCAGTATTCAACAAATTCACCACCACTATGATTCTGCAGAACTCGAGTGGCTTACCTCTTTCCCCTCCTCCCCCAAACCACAGAGTCCAAGCGATGCTAGTCTCCCCTCACAACGATAGTGCTCTGTCACCTTGATCTTGTTAATTCTCCTGAACCTTTAACTTCACCACGTGCTCCTGGGCGCACACAAAGCGTTAGGCAGCTACACCAACATTTTGTACAGCAACATGAGAGTCCTGACCCAGGGAAATTCTTTACTGGCAGTTTTCTAGGGGCTTCCTCCCTTCGCCCCTAAACATTTCAGCTAAGCCAGAGCTTCATGCTGCCTACAGGTGCCATCTCCTTGCTGTTCTGATATCCTTTCAGGCACATGCATGAATGGGAATGGCAATCCCAGTATGCCACCTTACAACTGTCAGCTCTCCCCTCACAGAGAAAAAGGCTGCTCTTTCCACAGAGTCACTCTGATCTTACACTTGCTTGGTCCTTAAAAACATAAGAATCGTGATGGATTTGGCTAGCACCCACGTGTATTAGGGTCAGTATTTTTTTTGGCTTCATAGCTCCCCAAGAGAATCCAGTCTCAAAGGGAAAATTACCAACAGATAGAGAACACAAACCCTCCCAAACAGGCTGCCACAATGGCTCAACAGAATCAGGGTTTCTCCTGGACTGTCAGAAGCAAGGCTGCCCCTCATAGTTCAAATGTGTCTACCCTTGAGAAGCGCAGCCTTCCCATCGGGTGCAAGATGATCTCTGCCCTCCCCAGCTCCTTGTCAGCCAACAAGGACACAGTCACTCCAGAGGCAAAAGAGGTCAAGGGGAAAAGGTGAAAACTTCAAGTGTTTACTAGGGAGGAAGACAGCAGAGCTATGGGTTTTCCTTTAGAACCGTTTTCCTCTCTCATGTATGTCAGACAGTCAAGGGAACTATAAAGGAGACAAAACGTGCTTTACCTTGGGGATGAGAAGCTGCCTGTGACAGACGGTGAGGAAGGTGGTGTGGGGGAGGCTTCTTTCACAGCAGGAGACACAGAAGGTGGGGTAGAAGAAAGGACACTGGAGCTTGAGGGAGCTGCGTCATCAGAGTCACCTTGTGGAAAAGAAGTCAAACTGTTTGTCTGGGTTCACCTCATCTCACAGCCCAGCACACACACACACACACACTGGGATACAGCTCAGTCTCTTCGCTCACGCTCCTGCTGCACAGGTTTTACTCAGACTCAACCAAGAGATCAGCTAACCCATCAGTTCTGACCACCTCCACGCTTACTCCAACACAAAGTCCTGTGGTTTAAGAGGCAAGCACAGACACTCACACTCCTCTGGGCTCCCCACCTGGCATCTGCTATCCCAGGGTTTGCTCCCAGCTGACTTCGAGCCTCCTGCACAGTCAGAGCCCAGCCCATCGATCCCTGCTGGGGAACCTTCCCCTGCAACCCCCGCAGGGCAGCACCGCTCCAAGCCTCCTTGGAGAATCCAGTACCTCTGGGCTGACCACAGGGATCTCCCTCTTCCCTCTGCTTTCACCCTCCACAACCAAGGCATCATTCCCTTCATGTTGGCTCTCTGGGGTGGTGGAAGACTGTGGGAGCAAGGAGCAACCCACAGAAGGGCTGCCCCCTGCCTCAAACCTATGTGTGACCCAGGCCACAGCAATCTGGGTTTAAGAGTGAAGCAATGTAAGAAACAATCCCAACAGATGAGGAAAAAAATATTCCTGACTAGTAGTGTGCATGAAGGAGGAGAAAACAAGTTCACATTGATAAAAGAGTACTACACTATGTCCACATGTATAAGCAGGCAGTATCATGTAAATCAGCTTTGCACTCCCCCATTAAAAAACTGGGTCTAAATTTCGTTGTCGAATTGGAAGACTGGTTGCCTGTCCCGGAGTTCGGCACATGTTTGAGAGTAATTTTATTAGGCAACTAGGCCCAGCGTGGGGAGACGGGCATAACTTCTGATGAACTGCCTCCCCAGTTTGGAGCAGGAACCTCAAATAACCACAGCAAGGAATCCACCGCACCTAAGAAAAATGGGTGTTTGCATATGAGTGGAGTTTCCCTTGATGAGGGTGTGGGAATTCCAGCTGGCCTGAAGCTCCCTGTAAAGTAGCAAGAAAAAGGGCGTCTTTCAAGAGGGAGGCCTCTCTTTCTATGGACAGCTGCTAGCAGTCCAGGCTAAGGGAACTAATAAAATCCAATTCCACCTTACAAAACTCCAAGACATCAGTAAGAAACAAGTTTGTTCAGCCTGTGAAGTCAGGCTCCCACCACCTGTACGACACAGAAAGCACACACAAGATGCTTGTTACCTGATGTTGCAGAAGATTGTTCCACTATTCCAACCTTCACCACCTAGAAGGAGTAAACCAAAAAAGCTCTATGAAACAGGAGTCCCCCGAACTTTGGGAACCCCCAAACCAAGCTTATCCCTACACTCCCCTTGGCACTGCCCCTGCAGTGAGAGCAGCATTAAAGTATATTAAAAAGTGGGATCTTCTAAGAGCCCGGCAGGTCCCAGCAGCACCTGACCACGCAACACCAGCTCGCAGCCCTTCCCTATACAGCAGGCAGCACAGACCCTATAGAGCTGTTACCTGCACAGCTCTGAACAGCCCATGTCAGCCCCAAGCTATGGCAACTACAGTGCCTCTCTGGGACACCTGTGGGAATAGGGCAGGGAGGAGAAAGGAATCTAAATATCCCTTTAGCATTGCTTTCATACACCTGCTAATTACAGGCATACTGCTTCCGCTGCACAAGTGTGGCCACTTCCAGGGCGCAGCAGAGCTGGGGTTTATTAGGAAACCACAAAAGCAATAAAGTACAGTTTCTGATCAGAGTTTTCTGGTCTCAAAAAAAAAAAAAAAAGGGAAGTGTCCAGCAAAGAAGATAAAGCTCTTAGCAAAGCCGCTGGACACAGACATGGATAAACACAGACAGGTCAGAACGATCCCAACCACACTATAATAAGGATACAAATGTGTTCCAATATGGTCAATCACCAGCTATTACATTTAGGTTAATGATAAATACCACTGGCAATAAATGCTACAAACACAAGCTCCCAAGAACATGTGATGCCTAGAAAAATTAAATGACCCTTGGCGATATAAAGGCAGGGACCTTCTGTAGCAATAATCTACTAATGTACCAGGGATCATGATTCTTGACACCGCAGAGGACAGACCCTTCCTAAGGTCCTTAAGAAACCTGTATCCAGGGCTAATGCCTACACCCTGTATAAATGTTGACAAATGGGAAAGAGCCGCAAAGGGATCTCAAGTCAATAAAACCTTCTTTAGAGTGAGGAGTGATGTCACACAGTCTATTTAATTTGAAAACAGAAGACTGTTCAGTTCAGACATGACCACGTCTAAACCACATCTCTAGGGAGCACATGTCTGTGCTATGGGATCAAGAAAAAGAACTAATCATTAGAAGCAAAAAACCTCTGCACCGTTTGGAGGTGTGTGGGGGTGTACAGCCAACACTTAAGAGAGCTGCCAGGCTCTCTGGTGGATTCTCTGTTAGCTCCGGTCTTGGAAAAGCCATCGTGAACTCAGCAGTGTGTGCAGAGGCTCCCTGAGGGGGCACCGGCCTGGGAGAAGGCGGCTGCAGCTCAGTTTGCCCAGTCTCCATCCAAAGAGCAATGAATCTGGCTCTGGAGTCCGGCAGCCATTTGTGCTGTACAAGTTAAGCACCAAGAAGATGTTTCACAGACTGCAAGCACTGTGAGCAAGAGGAGGCGAGGCAGAAGAGTTAGGGGAAGAACAAGCAACACAGAAAACTGCCCTCAGCCACCTTGATCTGCAAGCCAGACGAAATACCTTCTGGCCTTTCCCTCCTTGCTGGCTAACTGGAGATACTCGAGTTCAGACACACGTGAGGAAAACAAGGTTAAATACTTACTCTTCCCTCTACTCAGCGAGGTGCTCGAGAGTGCTGCAGTCCCAATAACGCCTCCATCCAGAACACTGCAGCAGCCAGTCTCCTTTCCCTTCAGGAAGGAGGCGCATCTTGTTAACTCTCCTGGCAACTGGCTGTCAGCACAATGCAAGCGCACAGCCAGGAGCCTCACCACCCGATGACCCTAGCTTTCACGCCCAAGTGGCCCCTTGTGGCTCTGCTCTCAACACTTCAGAGCCTGGCTGAGCACGACGGCACTGCCCTGCACACTTCTGGGTCAGAGACTGCATAGCCCAACTGCAGGGCATCGGTTTTTGCACCCTGAAAGCCAACAGAATCCAGCCAGCATCAGGAGTCACACCCAAACGCTGCTGGCTCCCTCTCTTCCTTGGCTAACAGCTCCAAGCAGGCTGCAGCTAAAGAGCTTCAGTGTTCATGTGCTATCTCAGATTTTGTGAGACACCTACAACTGGTCTTTCAGAGTCTCTTCAGATGTCCCTCTCGTGGAATTACTGTGTCAGAGACACTTCAGAACCAGCACTGATTTGACCCTCACCACCAGCTGACATAGGAAGTCAGCCTGCACTTTCAAGGCAAGATTTTTTGGGGGCTTGGCAGCGTTGTGCACAGAACAGAGCTGTTTGCTCTTCCTACTTTCAGACAATCAAATCCAGACTGGAAAAGCATTGATCGTGTCAGGACAACAATAGTTTTAGAGCAACTGGACGAACACTCTGAGCCCCATTTGCTCGCACATGACACTGAACTAAATCAGCCCCAGAGAAAAGCTTTGCAGAGCCTAGCAGATATTAGCAAGACAAGACCAGGAGCTTCCAAACCCTTCTGGGCTGTTCATGTTATCAGGAAAGGTGAAACAGCTGTTTCATAACAGTTCTTCACCAGCAAATCGCAGTTCATGGAAGGGACAAGATCACAGCAAAGCTCATCAGTGAGGGGGGAAAAAAAAAAAAAAAAAAAAAAATCAGGAAGATGGGTCTCTCCACTTTTGCAGAAGACATCTTTCCTTCAACAAACTTCCTTCAAGCAGACTGCTGTCTCAGGAACACTGCAGAGAGACACTCTCGTTCCGAAAAGACCAGAGTGAAAGCAGGGTCAGCCTGAGGGCAAGAGAGACTAAGCTCTTTAAATGCCTTGCGATTTCAGCTTAGCCCTGACGCACTGACAGAGATACAAATGGGAACACACACAAGTCAGCTTAACACAGAGAAGGCAGAACAAGACAGCCAACACGCAAGAAAGAGAAGCTACAAGAGAGAATCAAAAACTATGAAGAGGACATCCAGTAGCTGAAGAGCAGTCAGGGGATATCCTTTTGGCCACAGGTCAATGACTTTGTATTTAGACCTCAATGAATTGAAGAGCATGATCAAATATGGGGAAGGAAGCTAGAAAAGGGAAAGTACACAGTGCGCAAAATACAGAGAAGCACAAACACACCCCTGTCTAGATGCTCTGCACTTGACCACCACAGCTGGGAACATTTAAAGATAAGGAAAGGAGGAAAATCTAGGGACTACTATCCCAAGTATATTCACATGATAAAACGCATTAAATAGCTACTGCCTCACACTCAAACTTAACAGTGGTATAAATGATCTCCCTGGTGGGATGTACTCTCCACTTCCCAGCAGTAGATGGGATATCAAGACAACTGGTATCGTTCATGACACCACGCAAAGGACTGACACTGGAATAGCAAATCTGACCAAATCAATCACCCAGGGCAATGCTGGGCACAGCAACCCTGAAATCAGATTTCTAGGAACACACCACCTTCCTCCACATGTGGCCTAGCAGCAATTCTCCACCAACTAGGTGCTTTGGTCTGCAGCAAAGACAGGCTGTGGATCGTCAGAGCACTTCACCATCATGCTCTTCTCTGTCCAGAATGAACAGGGCAAAAGCAAGGCTACGGTGGAGCCTGCTTCAGTGCTGGCAGCACACAGCAGAGAGCTGCCCCAAGCCAGATGTTTTGAAAGTAAAATACAGCCTGTAGTTTGTTGAGGGATCTTAGAGGTTTGCTTGTGTACCAGGCAGTGGCATCCAACCATCAGATGCTCATGCTGCACTCTTCCTTAGAGTACCCAGTGCTCCTGCTCCACCCCAGAACCACATAAGTTTGGGTGAACACTTGTGGCCATATTCTAGCTGGCTGGAGACAGTGTAGCTAAGAACACTCACCCCGACAAAGGGAATGAACTTCTGCGAAGATTCTTCATCAGGGCTAAAGGCAAAGAGAAAAGAGTTGTTAACAGCTTGCTTCCACACGGGGCACAATACTCACTTCATATGTCGCATTCAAGCATGCAGCAGGGATGGACAGTATGCAAGCGCCAGTCCAATGGCTCCTCTCAAGGCCCCTTGCCAGCACGCTAGGAATCTGCACGGGTGGGGAAGAGCACGCAGCTTGCTGCACATCTCTCGGGGGAAAGGTCTCTTCCTCCCTCCCTCGCGCTTGACAGAGAAACATGCTTTAATGGCATGGCAGTCATTACAGACACACAACCTCCTACTGCAAGGAAATGGATCTGTGCCACAACAACACGGAGAACTGTGCGTTACTTACTAGTACCTGAAGCGCTCTGCACGCATGGCCTTCACGCGTCCCACCTTTGGAGTCATGTGCCATACCTTGCAAATCCCAGCATCGCTAAAGCAGTTAGCCTGCCACGGGGTTACAAGCCGTGACACGAGGTTATTTGTACAGCACTACCAAGTACGTACACACACACGCACGCACACAGATACATGTTCCTTGCCACTGGGAGCTTGCAGTCCTTAGACAGGGACGCTAGAGAGGTTGGGCACCAGAGCACACCAGGTAGATCAAGACTGGTGGAACAGCAAACAGCTAAACCAAACCGAAAAAACACACACCATGTCCTAGAAATAGCTGGAGACAATGCTACACACATTTTGAAAGCAGGAAGGCAGCAGCCCCTCCCTGCTCTGGCCCTGCGCAGGATTCATAAGCCAGAAGGTAGAGAAGGGCCAGCAGTGAAGGCTACAGTAGAACTTAGCAGGAATTAGGGAGAAACTCAGCAAAGACAAGAGAGTGAAGACCTGAGCAAGGAGAAAGGCAGGCTAGGAGGGCCTGCAAAGCCCCTGCTCCCTTCAAGGGCAACAAAAATGAAGGTGGATCCACAGGGTGAGGAGATGACTGCAGGAGCACATCCACGTGTTCGGAAGAATTACAGCTCAGCAGTGGAAGTGACTTCATGGGCAAGACACAACACATTTCTCAGTGGCCAAGCACAGGCAACAGGTAGGAAGCAGACAAACATCGCGATATCTCACGTTTCCCTTCTTGTGCATCCCTCAGTGCTTGAAGCACTACAATGTTCAGAGAAAAACCACCAAGCATCGCCTTCATCCAGAACACTGCCGGGCGCAGCACAAATACTTCAGGCAGCAGGTATTTCTGTGCTGTTTCCAGCACAGGTCAGAAACGCAAATGCACAAAGGTTGTTATCCCCTGTGTGACTAGCACAGGCTGGACAGTTTCCTCTGAGCCCTATGAAAAGAATGGCATAGAACCGCAGAAAACACACCTCAGCCAGAGCTCCCTCTTGGTCCAAAGCAGAGTGTGTTTTTGCAAATCGCTTCTCACTTTGGCTTGGCTCTGCTTACTCATCCCTAAGGCAAACCCAGGGGCTTTGCTCCCTTCCTACCTCACAACCCCAGGCACTGCACCTTCGTTCTTCCCCCGAAGCACATGACAAAATAACAGAATCCCTGATGCTGTGTTGGAAGCCAGAAAAGGTCACATCCCTCCAAACATGGCTGCAGGCCCCCCAGCAAATAAACCTCCTACAAACATGACATTCCCAGCTCCAGTTTTGCGAAGGGAGACAAGAAATCCACAGAGCTGTTGGAAGAAGCACAGAACAGAGGCTCAGCTTTCTTCTCATTTCTTCAGCTCCACGAGCTGAGCAAGCAGGCAAAAGCGAGTCCCACCGACCAAGTGAGGGAAGCACAACAGTCGCCTAGTCATCTTTCAGCTACTGGACGGCTTGGCTCTGAGCTGTCAGAAAACAAACCATGCCCAGCTCCAGCAGAAAACTCATTCTTTTTCCTCCTAGGAGCTCAGACTCCCACTGAGGGGAGCACAGGGGCAATTCTGACACAAATCATTTGCTTCAGTCACCATTTATCACAGCTGACAATGATGCACAGACTTCCTGAAGCAATCCAGCTGGATTTCAGCTCAGTCAGTCTAGTCCTGTCACACATCCTCTTGGGAACTCAGATCTTGCACATGTGCCTCTTAAAATGCAGCTTATCAAAACAGCTGCTCTTCATGTGGATGAAAGGAAAGATGAGATAACTGTGCTTGTTCTCCTCTTTCATGATCTTCCCCAATTCTTGTCCTTCAGGATCCCAAAATATGAATCCAGAATCCTTTCACCTTCCTAACGGTCTCCCTCCCATTCCTCCTACCGCAACCCTGCAACTAAAATATCCCCTGTCCCTGGAACGGCAGCTCCCCTGTACTGCCTAGGCTGCACAGATTCCCAGGCTGCAGAGGTTTTTCCCCCCCGCCATGCCCAGGGCACTGGTTTTATCCATAGGGCTTCCGGAAGGCCCTGGTATCTCAGTTACAGTTTAAAGCCAGAGCTGACCCTGGTTTGTAATTTTTAACACTGTTATTGATACTTCACCTCTGTAATTCTGGGGAGGAAAAAAAATAATAAAATCCGGTGGAAACCGAAAACCAGACCTATGCAGAGAGGCTAGAAAGAAAATATTAAACTGGCGTAGGGAGTTGTCTAATTACTATTTTTTGCTTGGGCAAAATCCATCCATCTGCAATCAGTTCTTCAAAGGCAAACTGTCCAGAAATGGACTTGCAGGCTCCCTCCCTACCCCAAGAAATCAATTCAGATTGAACAAAAGACAAAGAGCCAGATTTCTATGGTTTAGGACTCTTACAAAGGAGAAGCAGGCATCTCACCAGGACAAATAATAACCTCTCTCACCTCTGGGCCAAAGTACAAACTACGCTGCAAAGCGCTCTGACATTACAGTAAGAGGGACTGAATAATCACCGAGAGCAGTTATGCCAGTTACTAGCCTTTCAGTAAGACTTCCTTTAAAATTTAAGCAACCCAAACCAGTTGCAAATGAAGCCAAACACCTGTGATTTCCTAGCAGCAGGGTCTCAGGTACTACCTTTAATCCAGGCAAGTCCTGCAGAGGGGCAGCAGGAGAGAGGGGACTTTATCACTGAAGAACTAGCAGGCCTCTAAGCCATTTCAGGCCAGGGCTACCAACAGCTCTCCAAGGTTTGTCTTGGGTATGAAGCATCTGCCCTTCCCACTGGGCAAGTGCAGCATCCTGCTGGCTAACGCTGTCCCTGTTCCACCAAGTCTCCCTCGGTCAAATCAAACAAAGGGACAAAGCAACTCCAAATCCCCACAACACATCAGATGAGACGCCTCTTTGCTTCTCCAGGAAACTCCCATCCAGCACCCTTCATGTTCCTACAGCAGGCTGGGCATGTTCAACAGGACGTCCAACACTTCTTGAGCCTTGACTCTCCTCTGGTGCACTGTTCTGCCAGGCAAGGGGCACAAATAAACTCCTGTTATTGTTTCCGCCAGCTGTCCAGGGAGGTTCATGTAGCAACCAGCCAAATGACATGGGCACGGCTGAGCCACAGGAGGGACCGGGTTCATCCTCACTAGCCATCTTCATGTTCAGCAACCGCTGCAGGGTGTGTTTTAGAAGCAGAACTGAGAGAAGTGACCTGGACTCTGCCTAGCTGCTGTCCTGCAGAGCCTCAGAGACATGCAGCAGGCAGAAAACAGTGCTACCCCCAGCTCCTATTGCTCAGGAACCCTCCAACCCAAGGCGCCTGTGCTCCAGGGAGCAAGAGTTGGGGAAGTGCTCTACAACACGAGTGAAGAGCTTTTAGCAAATGTGAAACTAGGTAGGAAATGACCCAGCCCTCACCCTGACAAGTGAGCAATGCGTTCATTTCCAAAAGCCAAGCTGCTCCCTAGGTTCGTGCAAGGGCTATCCAGAAGCCGTATGACATGAGCTGTGCTGGACGCTGAATTACAGTGGGTGACACCAGCCCAGGTTCACAGAACTGATGAGCAATCCAGCTACGCTGGGAACAGGCGTCTGTCAAGTCTCAGATCTCAAATACCGCAGGATTTCATTCAAGAAAGCAATGCAGAGAGGTATCAGCATCAATGAAACACCCCTCCTAGTGAGAGGCCCACCTCTGCCACCACGGTCTTAGCTCCCCAGGTGTTGACTGGACTGCAGTGTTTCTTGACAATTCAGCAACCAGTAACTCTCCCAGTGCTCACAAAGTCAGTCACCCAGTGTAACGCAGAGGAGCTGAAATGGCAATTCATTTCCTTCCTGAACCCCTTCCTCAAAGCCAGCCCCCTTGATGTCAGGTAAGGTCAGCAGATGTTCCAAAAGAATGGGATCAAGCTTTCGCACCATTGCAGTCCATCACAGGCAATACATGCGCCAACCTTTTGCCATGACAAACAGAACAAGGCTACAGGAAGGAGAGCGGAGGTAAGTCAAGATAGGGATAGCTGGCAATAAAGTTATAAAGCAGCTCACCACATACAGCTACGTCCTAAAGACTGGCTTGGCTTTCCTTGGACCGCTACGGCTTGTTTAACAGAGCAAATGCTAGGTTACTGGGAGCTTTGAATTGCAATGAAATTGTAGGCAGCACTGCTGTTTCTACATGGATCACTGCCTTGAAAGCTGGCCTTGGCGAAGACGTTCACCTCTGCTCTCAAGGGACAGGGAGCTGCAGCACCTTCATGAACTGAGGGCAAAATAAACAACGTCCAATAATCAAATGATTTGTAGCGGGGGAACCTGCAGAGCAAGGGGGTCTTGGAGGCAGCTCAGAGAGCCTAACTCCACTGCTAGCATATATCTGCCTTCTCTTTCTTAAGCTCCGTGAAGTCCCATGCATTTGGGATAGCCTGCCAGTAAGAGACCAGTCCTCAGTTTTCATATTACAGAGAGAAGATTTGCTGGTCTGCACTCAGGCACTGCACAGCTGAACCCCAACCTGAGCCACTGAGTGCCACTTACAGCACTCCAGCTCCAACAGACAGGAACTGAAAAGCCTTTGGTCAGTCCTGATTCTTTTAGAGCTATGCTATATCCTCTGATGACTAGGAAGAAGGGAAAAAAACACCCCTTCCTCCTCCGTGTTTTACTGCTCAAAGCTTCTCTCTCAATAACCCCTTAACTCCCATTCAATCTACATCCTGGGAAGCTGTATGTGTGGTCCAAAGGCAGAGCAGTCATTTTCAACAATGTGTTCTATCAGCAGATGCCATAATTTCAAAGCAGCGAGCAGAAATTAACTTAAAGCACAAACTGTGCATCCCAGACCTGCAAGAACTGTTAAACAAGGCACAAAAGACCAGTTCATGGGGAAAGAGATGGGAGACGGGAGAGGGAACCTAAAAGGAACCGATACCTTATGGTAAAATCAAAATGAAAGCTCTTTTTCCTTTTCAGAAAGCAACCAAAGAGAAAGATAAATATGTTATTATACTTACAACAAAGTGATGCATTCATTTAGATACCGCTAATGGAGACACATTTCTGTGTTGTTTTTCACAATACCCTCCCCTAAGTTGCTGCCAATGACAGAGAATTGCATTTCTAAAGAAAGCCACGGAGATAACTGGCCATCAGTCCATGGGAGAGCTTGTCCTCTCACTCACTCTCCAGTTTGCTGGCGGGGTACTTAGCTGAAAGTAGAAGCTATTTTAAAGCGGACACAACAGAGATACTAAAAGACTGCAGGCTACTCCATGAGTATGACAGTCTCGGCAAACTCTCTTCCAACTAACCTTCAGCAGGGTTTGAGACTGGTTTAAACCTATTAACAGCTTCAGGCATGGCACCACCAAGTCCAAAGAGTCTAAAATCCAAATGGATCAGACCAGCTTGGTACAGCAGTCATGCACACTGCTGGGAGGGCTAAGTGCATGTGTTACTGAAATACATTTCAGATGTTTTTCAACAGAGTATCAAATTGATCTTTCTGGGCACATTAGAAAATGATTTAATGTGTGTTAATGACAAAAAAGAACCTGTAACAGAATGGAGAAGGCAGTGGAGACCAATGCAGAACCCAGCAACTGAAAGGGTGCAGAGAAAGAACAAGGCAGCCATCAGAAGGGGTTCACACTGCACTAGGGGTGCCTGAACTCCCTACTGGTATCTAAGGTGAGTCTTCACACAAACACGTTATAAGATCCAAAGTAAGAGCTTCGAGTACTCTGTGGTTCTCCAGACTTCACCTTTATCAGGTTAACATTACACAAGTTCACAAATACATGAAGAGTATCCACTCTTTTTAAGGGACTAGCCAATCTGGAAATACTTTTCCTAGGAGAGCATGAAGAACAGGCTAAATTTTACTGAATCATTTCTGCAAAATAACGTAGAGCAGACACAGGAATGGAAAAGCAACATACAATGAGCATTTCCAAAAAGAGAGGAAAAAAAAAGTGACTCTACCTACATCTTTAATCCCTCCCAGTTCTTATGCCAAGGAGGCACCGATCAGAGAAAATGTCCAAAAAAGTCCAAAAATGAAAGATCAGATATAACATGCGAAGGCTAGTAATTAACAACTAACATCATCCATGCCTCATAGGAGATTGCTAGCCCCTAACTGAGAAAAATCATGAGCTTAGTGTTCGTCCTGCTCTCAGAAATTACTCAGATGTGAGCTGGAGTCTATTAGTTTCCTCTGTGCCTCAGCAACAATGCATCTTCTACCCCTCAGTGACAGTTGTTGCTCTTCGCGGACCACAGCCACATGAGGCTCTACATACCTCTGAACCTTGTTTTCAGACGCCAATCCTCCCTCCTACAGGCCGCTTATCCCTTAGGACAAGTTGCAATAAAACCTGGTGAATGTCAGCCCACCCCAATAGGAGTCCAGGTAGCCTGCAACTGCCAATCAACAAGAATTTTGTCTCTCCTGAGGGAAGCTCTGCTATTTACGCTCCAAAAATAATGGGTTTCAGATCCCTCCACACTGATGTAAAAAGGCCAGGTCTCATGAAAGATATTTTTGGGAAGAATACCACAATCTGGTCTTACACACCTAAGGGGTCTCTGTGGCAAGGGAGAGGTCTCTGGTAAGAGATCTCTGGAATCTAAGCAGCTATCGTCTGTCCATCCCCCATCCTGCCTAGTCCCCACTTCCCCAGACCTCTCATACCTTCAAAGAAATAGTGCACTTAAAAGTAACCGCACTGCTGTAGATTCAGTGTTACCTACGTGGGACACATCACTGGGCACAGGCTACCGTAAGGCTCCCAAGGTGGTTGCAGCTTGGAGTGATTTTAAGGCTGCTGGCACACAAGATGAGAAAAGCACTTTCCTTTCAACCTGATGTTTGCTCTGGAAAGTCAATATTACATTAGTGACATACCTTTTCTGCTTGTACGTCAGCATCGCTTCAGCAATGGGCAACTGGTGTGCACAGTTTGCCCCTGCTATATACTGTGTTATCCGGGAGACAACATCAGGCGTTTCTGGAACTGCAGTAGAACAAAGAGAGAAAACAATGTAAGTGACTTCTCAAACCATCACCAGCACTGTCCTCCATTTGCTCAGCCAAGCAGCTGATGGTACCCAGCCAGCTCCATCTGAACTGCACCTTCCAAAGGAAGCTCTGAGCACGGTTCAGCTGCCTGACCAAAAGCAAACATCCTGCAAGAGCACCAAGGTAAAAACATTAGGAAGGCACGCTAGATACACAGACATCTGTACGCAGCGTTAACGAATATAAAATAACCATAATACAGTCAGTAAATTGCTTTTCTTTGAAAATGTGTACCTGTCCAGAGTCAGCTTCAGACGTTTTTGTACCTTGACTGTACATATCTGCTGATGAAAGTGCCTAGCCACCTCTCCCAGGGTCTTGGCGAGCTGCTCTGCTCTCACTGGCATTTGGGTTATCTGATGTGCTAAAAAACTCATGGCTGTGCTGAGTTAACGGAAAAGACAGAGCCACGCAAGGGTTGGGAGAACGCAACGATCACGTGTGTAGTGCCAAGTATGCTTCAGATCTGTGAGACTGTGTTTGATTCAAGTTGACAGGAAGACATTTCCTAAATGCCTTCCATTTTTCTTTGGTTTCAAGCAAAGAGCCTCAACTGTGACATCAAGGGACCACAAGTGACCTTCACCAGGCTCTTCCATACCTTAACAGCATTTTAACCGAGACTCTTTGAATCAGAACAGTGAACTGTGAAGAGCTATGATTCTTTGCCAGATCTTCTTATGCCATCATGGGTTTTCTGTGCAGTTCTCACTGCAGATGAAAATGGAGAATTCTACAAGATCTGGACTGCACAAAAATGAGGCTGCATTTATTTGCCTGCATGCTATAAGAAAACAAGGGCTGCAGCGTACAGCCAACTAAAGAACAGATACGGCTCTTGAGCTGGATTTCGATAGTTAATGAAGTATTCCCAACCCAGCCACAAAAAAATCAGGTCTGTATTGACATTTGTCTGCATTTTCAAGAGCAGGAAAGAATTAAAAGAAACCAGTTTCAGACACCTGTTCTTCCACGGTCTTAGAATCAAGGAAAAACGTAGGCTGGGTGGCACACTAGGAGATCTCCAGTGCAGCCTCCTGCTCCCAGTAGGGCTAACTTCACCTTCAGAACAGGCTGCCCAGGGTCTTGTCCAGCCAAGTCCTCACCTGCTGGAAAAGGCTCTGAAAAATCACCTGTGAAGAGGTGTCTCTCTCCTCCTCTCATGGCTAGAGGGCTTCCACGAGCATCCTGGCAGACCTCAGGCACTCTGCAATTCCAACAGGAGAACCACACTGCAACCTCCCCATGCACACAGTGCTCTGAAACCACCAAAACTTCTCCCTTCTAGTGAAATTTCTGTACGAGATACGCTGCCATGAAAGAATCCCTTCTTGGTCAAGTCTCAAGCTTCCACGTAGCCCTAAACGTCAAATGCAAATCCTCCTTTCTCCTGTTTCTTTCCGTTCTTGAAGGAACGGATGGAAAAGTGGTAAGCATTAATATTTTAAGCAAATTAGTACTTTAACACACGGTAAGGCTTTATCCTGACCTAGAACAGGCTCAGATCAGAGTAGGAACTTGTTGATCTGACCTAGGGCAGCTCCCATTTGTTACAACACTGGTGAAGAACAAAACTCTTTTTAAATAAGAAAGATCCTGCCAGCAGACTTGAGAAACGTCAAGGTCATTCTCACGCGTAACTGACAGAAGTTCATTTCCAGTTTTCCACATCTTTGAGGCTGGACAGATTCTGAAGGGCCAAAGAAAGCAATATACTGAACTTGGTAGCGAGACCTCCACATCAAAGAACAGAGCTGAGAGCTAGGTAAAAACAGCGTGACTCTGAGGCAGCTAGCACCTCTGGGAGCCAACAACTGTTTGCAAACCACCATGTGGAGGACATACAAAGGTCAGCATCTGAAAAGGGAATGCGGTGGAGCAAGGAGAAAAGAGGAAAAAAAAACATTTGTCTGCTTCCTCTTGTATTTACTTGACCTTTGCTAAAATTACTCATTCAAGCCTTTCATCCCACACAGGCCAGACAGACACATGGTCTTACCAGTGGTCTGTGCTTCAAGTTTGTTGAACAGATCTCTCCAGGCTAGATCTTGGAAGAAGTTGTTATATCTATAATCTACAGACCCCAGATACTTGGCCACTGGATGAGAGCCTAAGAAAGAAAGGAAAACATGAGAGTAGTTCTTCCCAGCACTGAACACAAGTGTGTTTATCGGTGAGAAATTAAATTCCAAAATCAAAACTACACTAGACATCCCACAAATTTCTTCAATTAAACCCAAGTAATTTAGTCCATCTTACCTCTACAAGAGCACGCAAAAAGACTTCCCAGCAGAGAGACTACTTCAACACCACTGCTATCTTTCAGTGATACCTCCCCCTTTCCCCAGCCAACTTAAATTTTAAAAAGCCAAAGAAAACAGGACTGGGAAACTGCTGAGGAAAGAAATTATTTGGAAGACACAGAGGCCCTATGGCTCCCCACTTCAGCCTCTCAGTTTTGCAAACTGCGTCCCCAGCAGCCTTTCCTGCCCACAGGCTGCAGCGCGCACACCACGGCCAGGTCACCTCTGCCAAGAGGAGTCGGGCCCCCTCCTCCAAACACCAGTCACACACCACAGCTGCTTCGCAATAGTAAGAAGAGGCAAATGTCCCCAGCCAGGGAAAACAACCCAGGCAGGCTTGTTTAACCGGTGGAGAAGGGCTACAACAAGTTCAATAAATAGGCTGTAACTAAAGACAGAAGGCAGAGTCCAAGGATTACCGTCCCCACTGAATGTTGGCATATGCGTCAGGTCCCTGCTTGCTCTAGCTATGCCTTATGGCTGCTCTGTGAGCATGGACAGACCTCTTTGCAGAAAGTTTGTGTCTCCTGCCTCCAGCTTGCAGCCCTGGATGGAGACTTGACTTCATACTTAGACTGAACAGAAGAGCATTTAAGTGACAAACTCTGCCCTGGGAGGTGGCAAAAATTTGCTACCTTCATTTTAGGCCACATGTGTCCCCAACCAGACAATCTGCTCTTGCAACTACCTCTCCAGTTTTTCTACACAGGAGAAAAGGTGTGGCAGGATTGCACTTTCCAGCCACCATATTTCAGCCATACTCTGCAGGAGTCCTGTAACATTTACCGTCAGCCATGAAGTAGTCCCAGAGTTCCTCCTAATCATCTTCTTTTCATCCTTCCTGCATACCAAATTCTCACATCAAGCCACACTTCCAGAGATTGCATCAGCTGGTAACTGGTAATGTGACAATTCCTTCCAAAAAGACCTCAGTTGCTTAACTATACTCACTATCCTCCAGTAAAGCTCATGGTGGAAAACCTCCCAGTGTCTTTTCTCAGTCCTCCAAACCAGTGCTGGTTTCCAGATTTCCAGGAAAGGTTCAAGCAGAAGGTCTCTCTGAGCTCCCCTCATCACCATTAGAGACTGGAGCCTAAGTTCCTCCTGGACCCTCCTGATCATGGCTACTTTCAAACCCATCATTTCTTTTGCAGTGGAGTTTTCAACAGTGCACGCGGAACAGCTCTGCACCGTGCACTGGAGAAGCTTTCCCACATTCTGGGCAAACATATCACACACGGTATACGTAGTTGGAAACAAGTGCTAAATACGAGCACTCCCAAGAAGCTCTATCCATGGGAGCTAAATAAAATGCTAAAAAACCCCAAACAGCCAAAATAACCCCCAACCTTATTTTCTATGTTATTTACCCCTTTTCGGTTGTTTAATACACTGGTTTGGCCATCAGAGGAGTCTTTCAGCCATAGAATTAGAGGCACGAAGCAGGACCGAACCTCCCAGTACAGGTGCTTACAGACACTAAGCATTCCTCATTGTTAACAGACCACTGTAGGCTGACTCTTCTGTCACTGCAGCGTGCAGTTGTGGACTAACAAGGTAAAGCACTTTTGAAAAAACTCCACCATTCCCATTTCAAAGGTGCTGCTAACAGCAGAAAGTCTTTTTCCTTTAAGACGTTTACGGCATGGTCACTATTTTGTCTTGGGTGCTTTTTCAATTGTCAGAAAAGAGAGATTGCTCCTTGGTCACTTTAATGAACTGCCAGAAAGCTGGCCAGAAATAAGCACTTGATCTGATCAGGAAATACTGCAGCCTTCTATGGGAAAGGCCCTGTTAGAGAAGTTTCTATATTTAAAGTACATTTGAAAAGCATTCACAGTTCTGAACCAGGTCCATTATCAAAGTGCTTTGTTCTTTCTTTTTATTTTTAATTACAAAAGAAAGTTTTAAGATTGAAAAAACAACCCAAACCACACTAGCTCAATCTTGTGTTGCACTTTCAAAGAGAGAATATTTTCAGACAATTAAAGACTGCAGGACAGAAAACTCTTCTGAGGCTGAGAGACAATCAGCATGTGAGGACCAAAGTCCTCAGTCACACAGGCTCTCATTCAAAGCGCATTTAACCCTGCAGAAATATTTCTTTTTGTTTTTACCCCCTAAAGGGCGCTCTCTCCTCTTCCTGCCAACCACTTTGGAAACAAAATGCCTCCCCCTTACAGAAGGATCCAGCTCTCTTCCTCTGCCTTTTTCATTTGACTTCTGCAAATCGCACCGCTGAATTGACAGCCTAACCCCCTACTGTTCATGGTGCCAGGCAGCAGCTTCTGACCGCTACAGCAACTGCCATCAGCTGGTCCCAAAACCTAGAAGACCAGAAAAATACAGAGAAAAAGTGTTTTTCAAATTTTTGGTTGCCTACACCACTTAAGTGCCCTGTTCACACAATCCAAGCCTCCAAACTAGACCAGCTTCTGGCATCACACCCTTGGAACACCAACGTTGCCCAGATGCCCCTGCCCACAAGCATCAGTGACCAGCTGGCTTCCCAAGGCCTCACTGCTACGACATTCCTCACATTTCTGACTACGAGATCCCTAACATTATTATCAGTTGTCTCTACTCAACACAAGTGATCCAAGCTGGATAACTTTCCAGCCAGGCAGGCTTGTTGAGCTGCTGGAAGGGCAGAAAAAGTGCTGGAAAACTGAGGGAAAAACCCAAGAACAGCACAGAGGAAAGGTCAAAAGATACACGTAATTTGAATAATTTGGACTCTCAGCAGTTTCAGAGCCTTTAAAAATTTTTTTTCAACCCTCCCTCCTCCATAAACATTTTTTGTATCAGCCTCAGGGAGGCCAGAACAGTCACTGCTTTGGGAAACACAGTGCCCAATGAATTCAAGATTTCAGCCAGAGAAAAGGCTTCTAGAACATTATTCTATGTATTCAATGTACCATGATAAAAGGATACATAAGAGCCGCCCCATGTGGGGAGGAAGTACTCAACCTCTTCCTTCAAATGAAAGGTTTACAAGCAGACTCTGGCATCAGGAACGTAAAGATGAAATTCACTCACGCAAGAGCAGTAACACAAGCATTACACAACACTCTAACAGCATGACATTTGCCTCATTTAACAGCCATATACCTAGCCGAAGCTTTCAGGAAGGCTGCTCCTGAGGGAACACATCACATTTAATCCATTCATCTTTCTATGAAGAAAAATAGTTCCTTATTTACCTAGAGGGATGATCAAAAATCTCATGTAGCCGAGCCAGTCTGGGGTTTTGTGAGACAGCTGCTCTACAAAGAGCCTCAATACAGCGCTGAGGTAATTCTGGGCTCCAGCCACTGCGATTTTAATTGGGTTTGGAGGCTGTGAATTGCAGTTACAGCTAAACAGAAAAAGAGGAAACATTTCGTAACTGTGCTTCCAACCAGGTATTTCAGAATGTTAAGAAAACCCACTTGGATAACAACAACCACAGCAGAAGAGAGCTTGTTCAACACATGAGGCAACATCACAATAATTAGCAGCAGCTTGAAACATTATTAATAGAATGCAACATTGTTCAGTACTTTCTAAATTGGTCTCCTTGGTCCTTGTTTCACACATTTTGATAATCTAAAGGGCTAGAATCAACTCTCTGGATTAGGATGTACCTATTGCAACTAACTGCTGTGTCAGAGAACATACTCGGGTACACACGGCCCTCAGCAGGTATCTAGGGAATGCCCTGAGGAATTAATCGGGGTGGGGGGTGGTGTACACACCAAAAACTTGCCTATTAGCTTCGTATGTTTTACTGGTTATTAGATCTGACTTATGAGGTAGCCTCCAAAGCACAATCTTTTAAAATCACTCGTGTCGATAAAAGGAGACTTGTACCACAACACACGGCAGAACAGCAACAACTCTGCAGGGCTGTCGAGTGCTGAAGAGCCACACAACTCTGACTTCAGGAGAGTACATTGGGGAGAAGTATTGGAAGCGAGAAGTATTTCTCAGCTATTGGATGGAAAACTCCCTGGGCACTGGGGCACAGGAGTTTAGAGGCTTTTAGAGCTGAGACTCAACAAACAACACAAGCAAGGCGAGAACTTACTATCTCTGTATCCTGGAGACAATAGTGCTGAAAGCTGCCTGAATATCAGCTGAGGAGCATGTGCAGACCACTGGCAAGGTATGCTTTTGCAAGACATCTGATAGGTACTGAGGAGAGAATAGAACATTTTATAGTCCTTTTTTTGGTACAGTTTGTCATAAGAAGAAAATCTTCCTCCCCCAGCCTCCTAGGTATTCTCACACCCAAGCATAGGCACTCTCCCCATATGCAATTTGTAAGTGATACTGCTAATTCTCAAATATCTCATCCTTGTGCATCAGCCAAAGGAAAGCTCTTCCCCTAGAAAAATGGAAATGTTGCACCTTTGCAACACACACCAACACTATATCCAAAACATGCTGACAACTCTAGAACAGTAGGGGGTTTATGGCCGCAGAAAGCAGGGCAGCAGCAGGCCACTCACCTAGCAGACAACACTGGGTGTAAGAACAAATGCTGTCTACTTGCCAGCTTCTGGAACTGCAATTGCATTTCTCTCTGATTTCAGGACTTAAAACGCAGTGTTCTACCAACCCTCAAGCTCTGAAAAAGGGAAGGGTGCTACCAACACACATGTTCCTCATAAGAGACTGTTTCCCCTCCATGCAGCTAACAAGAAATGAGTGAACAGAACACCCCAGGTACAGGTGGACACTTTCAAATTCTGCACCGCTAATCTATACATCCCAGCCAACGCTTCATGTCCTCCGATACTGCAGGCACAAGCTGCTAAAACTACTGGAAGATGACCTACAATGCTTTCTGTCCATCTCTAGAAGGCATTTTTTTCATCTTCAAGTAAAGAGAAAGCAGAACCAGCTGGTATTTTTGCGCTCTCAGATATCAAGACCCTAGTTCTTCCAGAAGCAGAAAGCCAAACCAGACAATGTAGCTCCATGAGCCTGGCACAAGTTCTACAGGCAACAGTCACCCAGTACAAATTTATTGGTCCTCTTCCACACGTACTTTGCTGCTTTCTCAGACCAAGGTTCCAAAGTGAACAACATTTTTTCCAAGCCATAACAAACCACCCCATGTTGCCAGCATAAGAAAGCACTGCTCAGGGTTCTTCTTAACACAGCCCTCACTCAGAACAGATGGGGTGACATACCTGCAGTCAGGAATCACAAGTGTGTCTGCAAGACAACAGAACTGACCTGAAATATGTTCTCCTGTGTTCACCACCTGTGCCTAGAAATCTCAGCCTAAACCACAGGTCAGTCCTCCCTACTTCCTTTGTCCCAGTCTACCACAGTTGAGAAGTAGGCTCTTCAATGCAAGGGTCTAGCTATTCCCAGCGTGCTAAACAGAAGGAATGGCATTTTGTAGAAGAGAAAAAAACCTCTCTGGAAAGACACAGGCGGCAAAGCTTTACAAGGTCCACAGCATCTCCTCTGGTCAAACGAAATCCAATCTGTAGGCACCGAACACTCAGTATGCTGCCAGCCCCCACGCACCACCACTGCTCTTCCAACCAAGCAGCAGAACCTACTTGGTTAGTGGTAGAGCTCAAGGCCTGTCCATTCCTGAGGAGGAACAGTGAAGGAGAACTGTGCTTCAGGTAACGTCTCCTGCCTTTACCTGGCCTTGCCAGTCAGAAGTATTGACAAGAATAATGTTTTCTGGCAGCTGGTCATCGGAAACCAGGATGTGATTTAGTTGGTCATACACTGTTTTCCTGGGGATCTGGAAATAAAGACACAGAGAAGAGAACAGTAGCAGATGTCAGCTCAAATTGTCACGCCACCAGCTCCAGGTCTCACAATTCATGAGAGCTGGCTGTGCATGGCTGGCCAGTGCTTGGTCACCCCATCAGCAAAGGCACACCAGCAAGCCACGCCGGCTGCTGGGACTGACACTTGTCAGCTTCTTTGATACTGCAGTATTCTGCCGGCTCCTCTATTAAGCTAGCTTGGTTTTGCTGGCCATTACTCCTTCTGCCATGCACTTTCACTTACATCACTTCATACCAACTAAGAGTTGCCCAAGGAATTTTGGGTTCATAGAAGCCAGGCACAATCTCCTTCAAGGAAGGAATTAAGTGAGCCCAGCAGCTAACAAAAGCACGGTACATACACTCTGCGCAAGTCAGTGCCCTTTTGCAATCCCTACTAATTTGCCTTATTTCACACAAGTAATTCCTCAACACATTTCTATTCATTTCTCTCATCAAAACAATCCATTCCAGTGTTTTCAGTTCATGGTGGGCTGACAAAGCAAAAGCTGCCAAAACCCAGCAGACTGGATGGAAGATACAGTATCAGCCAAGACAAAGTCCCTCCCTCCTGAAGCCCCAGGGCCCAGCTCCTTTCCAGCAGGGACAGCACTTGGACCAGAAGGAAAGAGACTGCAGGAGACAGTTGGAGAAAAGGAAAAAACTATGAGTGGCAGCAGAGACAGCAAGCTTTTTCACACCTGTAAGTGGTGTCGGGTGTCTGGAGAGCGTTCATTGTCCAGACTGTTCGCTCTCTCGTTCTGTGGTCTCACTGGCTGCCTCTCCTTCAGAGATGTGCTCCTTCCCCGACGTCCCGTCTGCTTCCCTTCAGACCTGCTAGAGAAATGTGCTTGCATTCCAGAGCTGCCTCATACCCGAGTGAGATACATCCCTCAAATCCCAGATCACCAAGTCTGGCAAACTCAACAATGTGAGTGGATGCACTGAGGAATCACGCACGTAGATCTGAGCTAGCTTGAGACCTGCTAATTCTGCTTCTGATAGCGCAAAGCACGTGACTCGGCTACACAGCATGTTCCCAGCACTCCCAGGCAGACTTCCACAACCCATGCTAAGACCCACACCACCACCCTGCTGTGGCTACACCAGCATAATAGGATCCAGCCGTACGCACTGCAGTCACACACCCAAAAGCAGCACAGGAATACCTGTTCAAAAAGAACACCTACTTTCTTGCAAATGACCAGAGAAACTCTGTGGTGGGGTTGCTGAAGCCCACGTTCACTACTCTATCTGGGAAGGTTTAACAGGACATGTTAGTCTTGACAACCACCTTTAAGGCTAAAATCTGCATCAGATGTTGACATAGCAACAGTATCTTTGAGCAAGCAGCTCCAGAGTTTTATAAAAACCTCCTTGGACACGGAATGGGTACAGCACAAGAGACAAGAGCAACCTCAGAGCAATGCTGCCCTTCAGGGTTCTGAGCATTCATCTATCAAATGCTCAAGACCCATCTCTTAAGTGCCTGAAAGCAACAATGGTGTCCTTGCAGTCAATGGCTTAAGGCCACCCAGAACAAATGCTAACAAGCTGTCCAGACTTCCCAAGAAGCCCTGCAGCAGGCGCAATGCTGTGTCACCGCCGTACCTGGTGGACGGGATAATGAGGGACTCTGTCTTAGTGATCTTCCCGCTGGGTGGGAGCTTCTCAACAAACACATCTGGTGTGGGAAGTTCAGCTTCCTGGACCTCAGCTTGCTGGTTAGATTCCTGTAAAAACACAAAGAACTGAGTGATCAGGAACAAACCCTTGCCTCTGTCTCACTACCACAAGAGCTGGCAGGAGGCACCCCAGCTTAGCTCTGGCTGGGGCACATTCAACCTGCCTCTTCAACATGCTACCCCCTGCCAGAAGGCAGAAGCCAATACTGGCTATCTGGGGCTCCCTCCCAAGGGAGCTGGAGGTAGGAAAGGTGCTCAGATACACTGTTTGGAACCGGTACTCTCCCAGCTCGAAGTCAGGGACATGCCACCTCCATGCAATGCAGATTAATTCAGCTTACCCAAATGAACTAGTGGAGAGAGAAAGTCATGGGAGAAATGTTACAAACAGCACGGCCCCAGTAGAGCAAGCAACCCAGGACCAGCTTGATTTCTGCCAATTCAACTTGAAGTAATACTTCCGTCTGATAAGATGGAGAATACCTTCCAGGATTGTACACGTGCTCAGCAGCATACTTCGGGCCAGCCTTCCCCAAACCAAGAGAAAGGCTGTTTAACCAGAAGGCCATGTAAAGCATTTTGGTTTCGAAAGGCTGAAAGACAACAACCTCCAACAACTAAGGTCAGGAGGAGAGCTCCGCATCATCTTCACTGCATCTAATGTTATCTACATAAGTTGTGTTGCACGTGCAACTATATGGACGGACAGACACACGCCACAGAATGCAGTTCAAAGTTGACACCCAAACTGTCAGGAGAAATATTAACAAGTGTGCTTTCAACTTACATAAGAGACAGTGTCAGAAATACTGTCGCCTGCATGTTTGGTTCCAAGACTCTTTGTCTTTTCAGGCACTTCTACCTGCTTGAGAGGAAAAAAGTCATTAGCAGCTGTGGCACCAGCACAGTTTTCAGCCACACTCTGGATGAAGCTGTTGGAAAGACACACTTCTCCATTCAAACATTGCACAGCTCTGCAGGATGGCCAGGAGCGCTTCCTGCCCACACCAGGACCCAGGGCATTAGTGTGGGATGAAACAAAGCAGTAGGTGATGCACAACACACAGTAGAGACAAGGAAGCGCCCTGGAATCGGACTGGTATCCTATGCGCCTAATATGCCCATCCATGAGGGGATGGAAAAAGGGGTGAGCTGCTCCTCAGTGTTCACTCCCAGCCACCATGGAAAGTATCCCAACAACAGTAAGCTTCTTCCCAAACAGTGTCAAGGAACCCTAAAATTCCCAGGCAACATCTCCCACCCTGGCAGTCATTTCAAGTATACGGGAAACTGGAGCTAGTCGTACCATTAGCAAGTATTCAATATATAACTGAAAGATGTTCCCTTAATATGCTTTTCCCTTTTGCTTTAGAAAAACCCAAAACACCACCAGTGCCCCGCCATCCCCAAAAAACCTCCACACAACACCACAACAAACATGTTTTCATAGCAGAAAATTTGTATCTCTGCATTCAATTCTTTGGAGGAGATCAGAAAGGGTGCTTTAATTTAGATATACAAATAGAGACGGTGCAGGTCTGCTATATTGCCTGCAGATAGATGACCTTCTAGAAACATGACTTACAGGGCTTGATGGCTCTCTCTGGCTCCTGATGCTGTGGATGCTACCAATTTCCGTCTGAGAGCTGGAGTGTGACAGTCCTTCAAAATAAGGTCTGAATAAGGAAAGCAAAACCGGTTTCTTACTATCAAAAACACTAACAGAGGAAGTCCACCACATTCACACCAAAGCAACATGACTGTTCCCAGGGCGCCTTACTGCTCCCCAATGGTGCCAGTAAAATTTATAGGCCACTTTTGAAAGGAGTGGGGAGGTGTCCAAGACAGCAAGAAAAGCCAAAAATTCCAAGGACCTCTGTGTAGCCCTGACGCTGACTGACTGACCGACCTCTAATCTAATGGATCCAACATGTCACTTGTCACGCAGCAGACCATATTTATAAAGTTCTTACTAGGAATGCTTGCATGCTCTCACACTACACACCAAACAGAGACTCTTGTTTCCATAAAATCCAGGGTTGGCACGTGGCTGCAGCATTTTCCCACAGCAGAACAGAATGCACATTCAACCCACACAAGCAGTTGTGTACTCACCACCCCAAGCACCAGGTGTAAAGTTTCACACTGCAATTCTTGTTTCAGCTTTGCAAATGCTGACTGAACTACATGCCATTCCAGACAGGGTCTAGCTCTTGACTGAAATACAGCAAGCAGAGTTACTGCCCTCCACGGATACTCTGCCTCTGTGGGTAAAGTGACTCTTGGTGTTAATATGCATTTTATTTCCAGCTTGCATCTGGATTTGGCTGCCAGCCCTAGGATCCAATTACACATCTGCTCAACAAGATAAGGTAGCGCATAATATCAGATTGCGCTTCCACATAAAAAGGCAGCTCATCACATTACGCTACAAGGCTCAATTACAATTTAAGGAACTGATTTATTTTTTGTTGTTGTTGCAGGAAAAACCTGCAAGATACAAA
Source organism: Falco rusticolus (assembly GCF_015220075.1). Classification (NCBI taxonomy): domain Eukaryota; kingdom Metazoa; phylum Chordata; class Aves; order Falconiformes; family Falconidae; genus Falco; species Falco rusticolus. The sequence goes on from NC_051197.1 coordinate 26,240,823, forward strand.
CACGAGAACTGGACGCAGCAAACCACAAAGTGTCTCCCCAGGACCAGACACTTACTCCAGCAATAGGTTCTTACTCCAGCAATGACATATCCCAGAACAGTTAGCTTGCCGGCTCCAGGGAACAGGGCATGAGCTCTCTGTGCATACAGTACCACATTTTGGCTTGCTTCATTCAAAGCAGCTGCTCACCACAACACATCTACTTTCAAATCCCTTCAAGGTAAGGGCTACCAACTAGCAATATACTGGGTCAAGCTCCAAATGCCTTTATAAGCCACCAGCCCCATCACTTACCACTGCTGTTGCAGTTCATCCTTGACATCTGCTGGCTCACTGATAGGGAACAAGTCACTCCAGACTCAGAATCTATTCTTGGTCCAACTAGGTTATTCCACATTAATTAGGGTATTATGACACCTGGTAATTAGCTGGCATTTAGCAGATCCTGTACTGACCAACTGCAGTAGCAGGCTTTGCTTGTTTCAGAGCCATCACAACACTGAAGGCCTGAGCATGCAATTACACGCCAGCAGCTCAAACAGTCTCATGTTTTCAGTCTTTATTTGGCAGGGACACGACACAGCTCTCTTTACTCAGGGTTCTGCATCTGTTTTGAGACCCTGAGACAATGATCCTCGGCTCAGCTCCGCAGTGCTGCGATTGCCTATACGTCAGTGCCCACAAAAGCTGGTTGAGAACAGGCTTGCGTGTATCTACATGTGCTGCATCCAGCCCCCTTGTTTCCCCTGAGGAACTCCTTTGTTTCCCACGGTTCTGCTTCCTTAATCCCTGCAAAGACTCTCTTTCCACACATTCTCTTATCAGCTTTTCCAGAAAGAACAGCCTGCCTTGTCCATCCCTGTCTCTGCTTCTGCAGCTTCCAACCCCATCTCCTTCTGCCTTAGATTTCTCAGCTGTTCCTACCACCTCTTCAAAACACCTGTGTACACAGTTTAACTATTGCCTGCCTGGCAGCAACTCCTGCCCCTGTGCTCAGGTGGCAGGGCAGGCAGAACATCTGCAAAGGGAACAAGGGAAAAAAGACACCAAAGGGAAGTCAGACACCACCTACACACCCCCTCCCCAGCTCACAAGCAGTCATCCACGTAGTAACAACACACACTTGGGCTCTGACACCGGGTCAAAGAGGTGGGGGGAAGGATGGAGGGGTGTGAATAGAAACGTCTAACTTGTGCTAACACTGCGCATGGTCTCTCTCCAGCCCAGCATCAGCCACTCCACACTTACTTTAACTTTGGCTTTGGAGTGCTCAAGACGCTGTCATCATCCTCCATTTCTGGCCCGCTGTCACTAGGGTTCTCTATATCCAGTGTGTCATACAGAAGGTCCAAATCCTCCTCAACCTCTGGAACATGCTCCGCCGGGTCCTGCTCTGAATCCAGAACCTACACAGAGGACAAAAGCGGGTATCGCTGACTCTGCTAGGAGCCAGAGTGATCCCATGCCACCCCGGCTCCCCAGAGGACTGCAGTACACCAGCTTGTGAGGGAGATTGTGTTCCTGGTGCAAGGATACTATATCCAACAGAAACACTGGAGTATGTATATAAGAAGTGCTTGTTTTGGGTCAAGCTTCTCAGTGCCTGGTTAAGTAGGAGTTACCTAACTGGACTAAGAAGCATACCCAAAAAAGCCATAGATTATGTCTATTATTCAACCCCATTCTATAAACAAAGCTTTTAAAAGGCCCAAAGTTTTTAAAAGGACAAAGTTGCCACGCTCCCCCGATTTGGTACCCAAGCCGGCAGAAATGACAACAGTGTCCACAGGAGGCGCCTGAAGCCCGGACAAGGATCAGCTGCCACCCATATGGAAAGCTGAAGAGAAGAGATTCTCACACAAAACTTCGTGGGCTGCTTCACATATACACCAGAGTAAGCAGGCAGCTGGGCACAGTTCTGAGCTTGCTTTTCGAGTGGCAGCTGCAGAGAAGCAGCAGCTCAGCTGGCTGAGACCTCAGCTATGGGTGCTGACTCTGCTGAGCTAACTTGGGAAGAACAGCAAAGCTAACAGGGCTGTTTGGAAGCGTAAGGAAGCATGAGGAGCTACTCCTTCCCACAAGCCACAAAATCAGCACACAGCCGTACAGCCAATTGAGATCTTAACTGTTTCTATACTAGACAGGTGACGTTACACAGATTTCATGGGTTCTGGATCTCTTTCATTCTCAGCTCTGACCAGACAACTGACTCTCCTGTGGATCTGTGTTTCCCTATCCAAGTTTTTCATGTCTCGCCTGGCTGTTCTAGCAAGATGATCAAACAGGCTGGGATTTAACTTCACAAGCAACATACACTGTAGACTACTTGCCTTTGAAAGGGTCAAAGATAATTTCAAAGCAGTCTGCAAAACTAATTGGGTACACACGTGATTGCCAAAATCTGCTTTTGATAAAACTCGATGTAGAAAATGTTTGATGACATTTTAAAGTTGGCCCTCAAGCCTCCATGCAAGGCCAGGGTGCAAGGAAAGGTCACATCTACCGCAGACTTGAAAACAAAACGAAGGGAACTAGGGACAAACAGAGGAGTGTTCCTGAAGACTAAGGCAAGACGCACCAAGCAGAGGGCAACACACAGGACAGGAAGGCTTACAGAACTAATTACGTACCTCGTCAGACACTTTAAACCTCTTCAGTAATGCCACAACCTTCTGTTTGAAGTTTTGTTGCTGCAAGTCAAAGACACTTTCACGTAAGTAAAGCATTAAGTGAACTGTTTTCTCCTGGTCTACAAGAACCCCAGACATATCTGACACTGGTGCTCTAGCTGCCGCTTCAAGTCAAACAACTCCTGGCATCACAAACCAAGCCACTGCTATTCTTATGTTGAAATCAGCTTTTCCACACCTGTGATACTTCCTTTTCTGCATAACAATAAGCTACGTCCCATTCCACCAAGAAATACAAACCTTCTGGCCCTGACTGATGGCACACTGCTCTTGTTTGGACACACAGTGGATAGCAAATTATTTTATCTGCCAGATCATCTCCTGTACCCTGTTTGATATTTCTGGCAAAATATCTGGGAGTCAATTTTTCTGATTCTTAACGTGGGTGAGCCAACACAGGCATCTACCCACTGACCCAAAGCTCAAATATGTTTTCTACCAACCAAGCACTGTGTTTTCCAGCAGCCTGCAGTTCATCCTCGCAGGCTTATTTATTTGACTAGCAGCACCGCAGAAAAGTTGTGGGGCCTGTCCTTAGTACTTGCTTATCAGAAAAATGCTTTCTGAGTCTGTTACCCCCAGATCCTGGACACAGCAGGCACCAAGTGCAAAGCAACACAAGCCAAACTGCTGCACTCCCCTTGTGTTTACTTGCCCCCATGAGCAAGCGAGCTCCCTCTCTTGCAGGACCAAACAGCTGAGATTTGCCACCAGCTGCCCAGCTCTTCTCTGTCTCGTCTGACCAAACTAAGTATGCACACCCTGAAGAAAAGGAAGATGAGAAGGGCCCTGGTGTGAGCGCTGGTACACAGCATTTGAGGTGGCACCTCTGTGTCAGGAGGAAAGGGAGGAGAAAACAGCTGGCACCAGGCCACTCTTTAGCAAAGTTGCTCATTCGCTGGCTCTCCTGTACCTCCTCTGAGCTCTTCTTACGAATCCAACTGCCTGCTCCCACTCTGACCTCAGACACTTCATGCCGTCCCACACCTCCAAACCTAGCCCTTTACCTCTGAACTCAAATCCTGCAAGCTGCAGCCACCTTCTAGACAGCTGAAGTTTAGGTGAAATAAATCCACCAGGCCTCAAACAAGACTGCCCTATTTCTGTCCCCAACACACGTGTGAGGCTGAGATGCTCCGAGAGTCGTCCTCTGTCTCAGGAGGCCAAGCACAACCGTCCATCACACAGACCAGCACGGCAGTCTGTGGAGGGAGGACACACAGCACACAGTAGCTAAGGTGCCATGGCCAGAGGTGTCTGCTGGCCTGAATGGTTTGACAGTTGGCAGACAGGGAGGCCTAGTTTGGAGCTGGACTGATGTTAACTTAATTGGCAGCACCAAACCCAGTTTTGGGCCAGCCCTGCACACTGGAAATTCACTGTCACTTCAGAGGTCAGGGCTAGACAGACATTATTATTATGAGGAAGTTGCCTGCTTAATAACCAAGTGGTGTGTTTTGTCCTAGCTGGTCACTGACTCTTGAAAACAACACGAAGGACACCAAGGATATGAACTAGCATGCTCCTGGTCTCACAGACAGGATCCTTTTAATACCAGATTCAGGTCAAAACAGGGGTTATTTCACACCTTATCAAAACATGGATTTCAGAAATAGCCTCACAAGAAGGCACAACAATCTCCAAACTTACTCCTAAGTCCAAAAAGAAACCTAGCCCCATCCTGTTGATTCTGAATTACTGTCATCACAGACATGCACACCTGTGTGAGCAGAATTTTGGCATGGTCAAGCACAAGTCACTGCTCCACAGAGAAGTGCAGCTTTGCAAGCATATGCATGCTTGCTGTAGAGGGTGAATAGCTGCATGCAACTTGCCAAAGCTTTCAACATACAGCTACTTCTTCTGCCTCAGCACCACAAATACCACCTCAGGTTTATCTGACAGGCTCTAGCCCCTGACTCAACTACTTCATTTTGAAACCTCCCACTGGCCTCTCCCATGCAGAGCACAAGCAGAAGAGATTCCCTTCACTGAAAGCTACTTTCAGGACTTACATGAGCATGGATCCTGCACTGGCTTCTTTGGGGGGGTGGAATTTCATACACTTACGTGATTTTTTGGAGCTCCTTAACCTTGCAGCCAAAGGACACTCAGGACAGCACATACATACACCTTGGACTGCCCTACTCCCTGAACTGGCTGCTTTTTTCTAGCTCTTCACACACTGTGACCATGCCCCCATGCTCTCTGCTGGGCCAGCATGGCTGGTACTGCTGCTCCCATAAGCCACATGCACTGTGTATCTTGGCCAGACCCCATCAGTGTTAGTAAAACTAATTTCCACCGACCCTGGTTATGGACGTCGTTCTTACTATCGATCTCCGCTGCTTCTTGGGCTTCCCCAGCTCGTACTCATCATCATCCAAATCCTGAACAGAAAGAGGATTCCTGTGTTACCTTTTGTGATTCAGGGACACATGAGCATTTAAGTGCTAAAAATTTTCCCTCTGTGAAGATGAACCTGCTGCTCTGTCTTCCAGGCATTCAGCATTTGCCTTAACTGCAGTTACGATGGCAGAGGGAAAAGGAAGCGAACCATGTCTGCAGAGGGTCAGGAATAACAGCCTGGAGAAGCAAAACAGCCCTACTTTTGCATTCAAGGCAGCAGGATAATCACAGCCCCACATTTCAGTGGGTTCCTCTCTCAGTACACTTCCAGAGATGGAAGGCAGGTGATGCCAGAGTCTGAAGGCAAATAAGACCCAAACTCAAAAGCATCTCACATCTACCCAGGGGGTTCTCTGTAGGGACCTGTTTTGTAGAAGGTATTAAAGACTAAAGACTGTCAGACCCCACTGGCCAATTAACTACAGCTGGGGATCTAGTTGGGCTCTTTGAATCCAATCAGCATTACAGAAGCCTTGACCATTACACAAGGATGCTAATGTTTTCGTGTTTAAAGGGAGCTCAAGTCCAAACACATGAACAGATAAATCACAGCATGATGGAAGAAATGGGTTACTCTGCAGGCCTTCCTGCCACAGCTAAACACTTGGTGACAGTCTCGCACTGTCATGGTTTAGCTAAAGAAATAGGCTTTTAGTTTCAAGCACGAGCTGAGAGTGTACACACTCTGCTGAAGCTCTCACAGTGAGAAGCCATGCCCTAAACAGTACCTGGCCCTGTACGGCATCATCACTGGCCTCCTGCTCAGAAGAGAAGCTCTCGTACTCTTCCTCGGAATAGTTGTCTGAAAGGGAAGGAAAGAGGGGAGAGATCCCGTGAAACTCCTTTAAGGTGAGGGGACAGTCACATCTCAGGAGCAGAGAAGGCCAACTAACAGTCGCAAATCAAGAAAGGAGGCACACAGGGAGACGCCTGCTAGTTTATTTTCTACCTGTGCTAGACCAGTGAGATGGGAACCACCTGGAGGTAAGGAACAAGGAGAAACACATCTAATAGGAAGGAAGGACCAGCGCACAGATAAGGGTCCTTGAAACACCACCCCCTTTTACCCTGGAAAGAACCACCTGTTAGGCAGCAGCAAGTAGAGAGGTTTCTCCACAGGGGAAGTTTCCTCCTAACTCGGGCGTAACTGGCTTAAAGGAACAAGTAAGACATGCCAGGAGAGTCTGGATCCTGTACTGAAATGACACTTCAGGTGAGCTGCCTGGCCTCAGGCAACAACAAAGCATTTGCATGCACTACCTTCAACTGGTCACTCTTCTAGCAGCGAGCAAAGGGCTGGTACCACATAAAAAGATTGTCACAAGTAGAAACCCAATGACTTCCCTATACAGTGCACAGCATGGATTTACACTCATTAAACAGGCTAAAGTCCACAGCAAAACACGTTGCAGGTCTCATCTAAGCTAACATGATTTATTGTAGAATACTGAAAGGAAAAGGAAGTTCGAAGAGTAGCTTAATCATGAATCTCCTGAATACACCACTGTTAGCCAGGTGAGAAGTTACAGGTTCTCAACACACCTACCAGTAATGCTGGAAGAGTGTTGGTGAGAACACAGCTAACCCTTGCTGGATGGCTCAGCCCCAGTGTGATATGCAGGAGAAGCTTTGACAATTCAAACCCCCACTCCTGTCACACTCCGCGCTCACATAGCAACAGGTTTGCAAAGTGAGTTATCTTTGCATCAATCAGTTACAGACACAGCAGTCCCAGGAAGCATCTAAGCCCAGATGGTGTTTAACTCCAGCAAGTTCAGAAGACACTGGTCCTCAGAGTATGTGGTCCTACTCTTACCTGTAGACTTGATTTTCTGGCTGGCCTGCATAGTGCTGTCTTCGTGGTCAATCGGCTGACTTGACAAGGAGAAGATCCAGATTTCTGCTACCTTCACTGCAGCCTCTTTGATGTTGCTGAAAAGGCTCAGAACCTGACCACCTTCTGTTGGGTGCTGCATGACCTGGGACAGAAATCAAGCAGTAGAAATCTGCATTCAAATGTATTTAAACCTCCATTATTTGCATGCTACAGGAGTTATTTATGTTAGTGGAGTTACTCCACATTTCCAAGTACAGAAGCAAGCCAACACCCTGCAACTGCAGGAGCCACTTGCAGGCAATACACAATGCTAGTTGAGATTTTATTTGACTACTAATGTAAGTGATGGAAGGAAAGAAAAAGCATTCCGAGCTTGACAGTTGATTAGTTCACCCTTGAAGGAAAATACTTGACTACCTCATTACCATGTATTTGCTTCCACAGCACAGTACTGATTTGAATTATCAAGTTACCAACCTTCTGAACACCTAATTAAGGAACTCAATTTTGTGTTAAAGCGCTGCAGAAGAGCCGGTAAAGGCAAAAATTCTTGGTGAGGTACAATGCAAAGTGCTTCCTAAAGCAAAAATCCCTGCTCCAGAGAGCTGACACCTGAATCTCAAGACGAGCTGGCCACCCCAGGATAATGAAGCAGTGGGTCACAAAAAACAAGACAATGGTGGATTCAGAGGGACACCTCTGTGTGGGTTTCTCCTTTGTTTGCCACCCCCAGCTCACAGGGCTCTTCCTAAGAACCTAAGACTTATGTTCTTCTCTTGCCCCACCAAAATCAGAAAGTGCTTTTCCATGTCTGCACCTCAGCTTCCTAACACACGACAGGCTGCTTCACATGGCTTTAAGACCTGAGCTGATGAGGAACATGTGCCTCCCTGCTCTTGAGCTCTGCTCAGACTCACAACTCCAATTCATTGCTTTGTTTCAACAGCTAACTTTTTTTTTTTTTTTTAAATTTTAAGAAACACATCTGTGCTGTTTAGGGGTCATTACAGTATAAACTGCAAAAGGTGCATGTGTCTAAAATTTGTTTTCCTGAGGTCTTCAATTTCAGAAATATTCCAGATGAGCTGGAGAGCAACCATTTCCTAACAAAGTGAACCTTTGAAATTTTTTCACCTTCTAACCTCAGTCAGCTGACATTACAAAAAGACGTAAGAAAAACCACATGCAGCAGCAAATAGCCAACACTTAGAAGTTCACTGATGGGTCTAATTAACGGCCCCACGTGTTTTCTGCCTTACAGCAGTATTTAATTTCTAGTTCTTAAACAAATCAAACGCACTACAGAATAAATGTGAGCTATAATACCACAAATCAGAATTTGGCCAACTGAAATGGGAGTTGTTCACCATTTTACTGCAAGTCTAAGGGAAGCTGAACTCATGCACAAGGAGTGGTCTTTAAAATTAATTATTTTATATAGTAATAACTCACCACACCATAACACTAGCTTATTTTGGATGGAAACTATTTGTTGACAGAATGCAGTCTGATGAAAAATACTGGTATAAGCTGAACTTGCTACTGCTAAGCCCATTCTAAACACTCAGAAACAGAAACAGCAGAGATTAAACAGGGCGTGAAATAATGAAGCATGGAGCTAAGCCATTCAGAAAGCCTTAGTGAATAATTTATCCATACTTGATTCCAGCACTAATTTTCAGGTGTAAATCTGAAAATTTTATCATTTAACTCTCATGAATTGAACTCCACCTGAATTACCAACAGCCATGAAAAAAGAATTGCAAAGGGTGTTTCAAGCAAAATGAAACTACTTGATCCTGAACTCTCATCCGGTGGCACAGAGAAGCACAGCAGACCTTGCTTTTACATTTCTTAGGGCTAGAAAGCTTGTCTGAGTGATACTATCTGTTGTGTTCTGCACTTATGATCTCCCTAACTCTGAAAAAAACCCATACAACAACAACAAAACCCTCAAAAGCTAATAAATTAGCCTCATGAAAGCTTTAGCTATCAAGATACTATCCAGAAAATGTCCAGTATTATTACTCAGTAGTAATATCTGAATGCTGATTACAGTTACTAAGGCTTCTATATGAAATCCCACCAGGTTATTCCCAATGAGTGAAAGTGACAACGCTGGGTTTAAAGAGAAGGGAAAACATCCACCTTTGTAAATAGTGATCATGTCAAACAATGCTCACCTCAGCCATGTTGATAGACCCCACGGCCAGAGTCTTGTAGCCTAAAATGGTTCGGTTCTTGTACCGCTTCCGCCGCTGCAGCATGATCTGAAGCTTGTTGCCTTCTCTCTTCAAGAAGTGAGGGTACTGTGGTTGGAAACACAATGGAATTTATTATGTCTGCTGTTTATCCATCTCCCAGGCTGCCTGCTTCACAAGTAAACTCAATTCTCAGGGACTAACCTCAGGGCTTTCAGAAGTGCCTAAGCTAGCTTGCACTCAGCGGACAATCCTTCATCGTCCCAAGGAAGCCTTCATCTCTGCCCAGTTTGGGATCAGCTGAGCCCAAGCCTGGTTCCAGAGTGATGAGCCGCCGCCAGGAGATGCTTCCCCCAACAGCTAGAAGAGGTTGCCCAGAACTGGAGCCCCAAAGGTGCTGCCGGGGCACGGGCTGCCCTGCACAAACACAGCAGGCAGCACGCAGTGGCAGGGACAGCTGCAGACCCCCCCCGCCTCTTGGCAGGAGACTGCCCTCCCTCCAGCACAAGGACACTTCTCTGTGTTTGACCCTCTACTGCACATGTTTAAGAGCCTATCGTGCTCTGAATGGCAAGCAAAAAGAGGCACGGCTATGAAGAGCCCCAAGGACTTGCTGATGCCTCTTGGTAACGCGCCGATTCCCTCCAGGACGATATGGTCTCCTTGAGGCACAGGGCTCTTGCAGCTGACAGTGTTTTCAAGCATTAACATACTCAAACTTCTGTTCCTCAAAGTGGTTGTATTTTACATAACTGAGTCAAGAAAAGCCCTGTCTTACTGCCAGGCTATGTTGCAAAGATATAAATCCTTCCAAGACACGTTCCGTACAAGAAAATACATTTACCTCCCCAAAACCTCCCCCAGAACAGAGAGGCTGTGAAGTCAAGCAGAGACCATCAGGGAAAGAGTAAGGTTAACCACGCCATCTCAGTTTGCCCTGCTTATCTGCACAGAGTAACAGTGCACTCAGGTCCTGCTTTCTGCCAGAATACTTGCCAGCACGCTGACAGTCCCCAGGGGACAGCTCACCAGCTGTGGGAGGAAGGAGTCATGCAATGGAAGAGCAATCTTCAAGAAAAGATACAGCAGCCACCTGACCAGTCTCATCCCGAGAACAGAGGTGAATGGGACACATGTTCCAAGTATACAAAATATGTAGCACTACGTAACCTGTAGACAGGAGAATCTGATCGCAGGGATCTCAAATAGGACATTCCCGGGTGAAGGATACCTCTCTCACAGGCAAGACCTGCATTTCCCCCCCCCCGCCTTGGGACATTATGAAAATAACTTCCTGCCCATCAAAACACTTGATAAATACAAATGCTGAGAGCCACGACAAAGCCAGAGATATTAATTTGCAGTCCAGAGCAAGCCTGACTGCTATGCGGAGAGCTGAGAACAGTGGTCACATAAACAAGCAGAATACTAATTACCTGATTGCTCTGCAAGGGCAAGATTTACTGTGCATTGCATGAGGAAGCAGCCCTGCAGAGGAACAGCAGCCCACATGATTAGAAGAACCTCAAAACACACCTGCATCCAGACACCAATGGAGCCTGTGACTTTACAGATGTGAAACAGGCTCCATGTCCCTGAACAGGGATAGAAGAAAGTTATCAAGGGGAAGGAGCAAGAGGGGCTCAAAAAGCCATAGGCACCTTTTGCATTCAATTTTTCCATCTCCTTGCCTCTGGGGCCCTTCCACATGTTGGATGGGTGCAGGGGAGAGGGTCTCCTTGCTCTCAGCTCAAAGCACCTGAGCCACACCAAGGCTGCAGCTGAAATCTAAAGTCACAGTTGGTCCCAAGCCAGCTTGACTTCAACGTGTACAATTTTCAGGGATTAAATTGGACAGTTTAAGTCCACATATGTGCAAGTTTCTGTTCTTCAAAGGTGTGCTGCCTGGCCACCCCTGGTGAGCATTCACAGAGATGGTCAAAGAAAGATACAGAGAGACTCAGGCCATTCAGCTGCTCTGTTAAAAGCAAGGGCCTCTAGAAGAAAAATCAGAGCCGTTGGCATAGCACAGACAAGCTGGTTTTAACACTAGCCATGGCTTATCAACTCTACAAAACGGTTTCAACAAAAACTTTTCAGTAATTGTCAGTCCGTGACAGAGACTAGAAAAGCAAACAGTTTGACTCAAAACATTTGAAAAGACGACTTTTAGAGGAAGCACCAAGCACCCCAAGGCACCTCCAAGAGGTGAGGAGGCCATCACACCCACCAGAACAGCGAGAGTCAGGGCAAGACATTCCTTCTGAAGCCCCAGGTGATGTAATCCCTTCCATCCAGAAAGGTTTATTAGATTAAACACAGGAACTACGTGCTCCAGAGAGCTGTGATGTTGTGCTTGAAATATCTAGAGAATTTCACTTGATCCTGTGAAACCCACGGAGGGTCAGAAGCAGCAGGCATTCCAGCAGTAAGGGTGATGGTAGCTCACCTGCCAGAGAGGCTACCACTGGTCTAGCCCTAGCCAGCAATGTGAAACAGGATCAGACACACCACTAACTCCAGTCTTACCCCAGTTGTGTAATAGAGCAACAGGAAACTCCTCCCTTCTGCTTGAGCAGAGGCCTGCCAGACACAATGGGCTGCTCGCTATTATGCCAGCCAGTACCATCAGCTTTCCAGCTTAGCTCTTACAAGAAAAATGCTCTGTGCAAAACCCAAGAATTTCACCCAGAAGAAGCTACTGAAGAGATGGTGACTGTGAAGATACAAGAGGCTGCAGATCTAGACAGCTAGCACAAAGCAAGGCATACAGTTTGAAGAGTTGACAGTGCAATATGGAGCTACTGGCTGCTGCAAGATATTGAGACCTTGTTCTGTGACATCCACATGCTTTTACTTTGCAGCCCATCACCACTCTCAAATATATCCCAGGCACTAAATTCAGACTGCATCTGGCTTAAGCTGCAGTTGTTAGCTAGGAGTAGCTTCCAGCAGTCATCCAATTAAGAAACAATAAAAGCTGTCATAAAAATCCTGCGATGCCATTTCAGGAAGGCTTCCCAGGCCTTACTGCATCCAAGACCACCAACCCTTCCTGCAGTCAGAGACCAGCAGCACATCTCTGCATTAAGCTTGCTCACCTCTTCTGAAGGCTCAGTGTCACAGATATCACTCTCCCCTATTCTGGCTCAATTCCCAGCCCCTTCAAGGGATACAGAATTAAAGGCATTGCTCTGCGTCCTGCTGCAGCATTACTCCAAGTCCCAGAAAAAAACCCCAGCAGATTCCCAATTAATTCCAAAAGATCTGCAGAAATACTTGCTCCTTGCTGACACAGGACTTGCAGAGGGAGACCTGGCTCATCTTACAGCCCTGCTACCAACCACGGGAGAGCTGCAGCCCCAGGATCCAAGCATACTCCTGGCATGTGGCTTTGTTTTTCCTGTTCACAAAGGAGGGGATGCAATGCTGCAGTTAACTCGGTCTGCGGGCTGCATCAGGACAGAACCAGAATCATCAGCCACCTGTACGTCTGCCTGGGCAGCCACAGCGTTATCGTTCATCTGCAGTGAAATCTTACCAGCTTCGAGTCCGCCCTGGTCTGAGTAACAACCAGTCTGTCTCACATCATCACTTGAGCCTTTCTCCTTACCAAATCAAACTCTTGACTTCAAGATCGAACCAATAGTTCCAAAACACAGGTGATACAAATATGAACATTTCTGAGCATCTGTCTGTTTCTGCTTTACGCATGCAGGATCCTCCCTCTTGCTTGCAGCAAGCCAGTCTCTATCTTATTTCCCTCCTCAGGAGGTAGCACCAGGGCAGCATGCTTTAAGGAAAAGAGGAACCAATAAAATACTGTTGCTCCAATTCCCAGCTACTCCTATGACTCCAGAGCCAGGAGTAACTGAATACTCTTCCTGCTTCCCTACATGGTGCCTCCCTCGGCAACTCCAAATCAGAGGTTCACCTGTCCCATTCCTACCTACCACCTTCTGTCAGCCTGATGCTCCATGCCACCCTCCGTGATTGCCACCCTTCAGTGCTTACTCATAGGGAAGGCAACAAAAGTCAAAAAAAGAGCCATCCTGCTCTGCTCCAGTTCTTGCCACAGCCATAACATGAAGAGGACTGACTGCAAAGTCCTCACCTTCCTGAGATCCAAACACAGGATGCGCAACACAGAAGGTCCCCTAACACTGCAAACCAGCACCATGCTCAAGGCCTCAGTGCTGAGAGGCAATTCAGACACATTTGTGTTGTTGCAATGAGGACACGCAAATTGCAGCTAGCATCTAACTTGCCTGTTCCCCCCAGACAACTCAGAATTAGAGATCTGCTTCCATGACACAGGGCTGGCCCCAAGAACAATTTAAGGGTTTATATAGCAGCCTTCTTATTGGGCTTCCCCCTCCCCAGATCCTGGAAGCACCTAGGCCATTTTTACTCAAATTCTCCACAGAGACAAGGGACAAGCCAAAAGAGCTCCAATAGCTTTTCAGAAATGGCTGGGACTGCCTTAAGAACAAGCATCTCTGGCAGGACTAGAATGATCTTCACCTCGGACTCACAAGGCACCTCTGCTCACCGCTAAGCAGCAAGTCCAGCAAGCCCACATGCCCCAAGGCCACAGCCACCTTACCTGCAGTGAGAAGGTCAGTGCAAGCTCCGTCTCCACATGTCCACTCGGGGGCAATACAATCTCATGAGACCGCAGGATGCGCTTGGAACCCTGTACAGAAACAAAGTCCACCGGGTGAATTCCCCAGAAGGCAGCCCTTGCATCCCACCCCAGTCCTATTTACTGAAAACCAGGAAACACTGTCAGGGACTACCACAGAGAAAGTGAATGGATGGGTCTGACCTTGCACTTCTGTGAAATATTAATAAGATGAAAGGGAGAGATTTGACTAATAAAGATTTGGGTATATTTACTGTTCCTAACTACAACAAAGCAGCTTTTGTTCTGCCAACCCCCAGCATTCAAAAGCTATGAGTCAGCTCCCACCCCTCAGGATGAAATCTCATATTTTTATTCCAGGCAATAGGTACAAGGCTCATCTCCTGGGTTTGGAGGCTGCAGCATCATGCTTAAACCTCTGTCGACAGCCGTGACAGACTGGTCTTTTCTTCTGGCGCACATACCTCTCCCTGGGGACAGTGGAGATTTAAACCTGTTTAAACAACTGCGAGTCATCGGGGTTATAAAAGAAAAAAAATCCACTGAGCATCACAGTGGAGTCTAGAGACTTGATGATACTACAGGGTAACTCCAAATCAACACTGTGCTTGGGCTGCTGTACACTAGCCAAGTTACTGGGCTGTTTGCTGTGTGAGTATTTCATTGCAGGGAATGTTTCAGGGAAAACTAGCAGGAAAGAATGACAGAGTGCTGCCTAGCAAATCCTTCTGCACTGTTCAAACACGGTGGCAAGTTTCAGAGGTCCCTGGCTCAGTATTCTGCTGAGACTGCAGATCTGGCTTTGTCCCCATGGGCTGGTCTCCCAGATGCACAGAACTGAGGCCATCAAAAAAGCAGCATCTGGGAAACCAGCAACAGACTCGGGGGCTAAACACCTCCCAGCTAAACCCGAAGAGAAATATGGTCTGGCTATAGCAGCCTCGCATAGCATCCTGAGAGCAGAGAGAAGCAGAGACTCATTTACAACCCTTCCTCCCCAAACGTGTTGCTCAGGCAGCCAGAGCGAACACTGTGATTTGCAGCAGTGCCTCAGCTCCTACCCAACGCAGCGCTGGCTCCTCTGTGGAAAAGCCGAGGTGCCTAAGCGGATCAGAAGACAGCAGAGTGAGAAACTGAAGGGCTCCCCCCGGGAAAAGCAGTGCGCATGTAAGTAAAGCACAGTTAGCCTCGCCGCTGGCAACAGTGGCATCTGTTCCATGCTGCTCCTAATAGCAGCAATCTTGCTTTACTTGTTATGCAACTCTAAATCTAATGAAAGACCAAATATAGCCGCTTTTAAAAGACCGCAGTAGATAAATAGAGCAACGGCTCAGGAAATAACAGTTGACAACCCTTTGAACATCACTGTTCAGGAGGCTGCAAGGAGACACGGGAAATGCAGGTAAGATGCTCTCATTAGGTCTGAATTCAGTCATCCCATCTGGAAGGACTCCAGTGTCTGACACCTCTCACAAAATTCCCCATACAAAGGCAGTGAGTCATCTGACAGAGATCATATATTTGATGATCCAGTATCACCAGCCTCAAACAATAGCCATGTCAGAAATCCGAGTGCTGGCAAATTAAGTGTCCCTGAAAGAGCTTGTCAGCATCATCGTCATAACCTGCAAGCTAAAAAGGGACTTTTAATAACAGGGCTTCAGAGCTGCCCATGTCCGAGACAGCTGCAGTGCTACTGACCCACCGTTAAATCGCACATCACAAAGAAATATGGGTGCTGATCCAGCACAAGGGACACCCAAGGTGAGACTCTTTGGGACAGTGGTTATTCCAGCCTGTCACCTCTAGGTCAACTGGACAGACATATCAAGGGCAGAGTAAGGATGGCCTGGGGATGCAAGCTGCTGCCTCAGGCTTGGCAGATGAGCACCCCAAACAGGGCAAGTCCTGCCTTCGAGTTCCTCAGGGATCTGCCCTGGTGTAGAGAGGGCTGCAGAACTACTACTCAGGTTCCAGCATCTAAACTACTGTAGCAAGGCAGATCACAACATGTACCCAAAACAGACAAGAAAGTCCCACGTGTTACAATTCCCTTTGCACTTGGAGGTCTGAGGCAAGCTTTCACCCATAAAAAGCATAAGCACTCAGCAGCAACCTGAACATGAAAAGAAGGTTTTGCTCCAGTAAAACCTACCGAATTCTCCAACCCAAGTCTGACACACTCTGAGTGTAGATCATTCACTGACAAGCCTCAGGCCCTCAGTGTGATGCAGCCAAAGCTTTCAGTCCTGATAAGCAATATCTGACAGCCTGAGAGCCCACAGCTGCGCTTCTTCTGAGGTTCCCATGAATCCAGGTGTGTGAAACAATTCCCTGACTTTCCGTTCCCTGCTGCGGGTGCATGAACTGCCTTCCAACAGGGACACATTTTTACCCCAGATGGACTGCTCATGGAGATGAGATGCTGGTTAAATTCCGAGCTGCATGTTCTGGCACCATAAAGCCTTCACGATTTCACATTCCAAGCTAGATTTTGTGCGCTTTGACACAACCATCTCTCTGCAGGGGTTTGCTGGCTCTTTATTAGAAAAGCAGCTGCTTTTCAGCATAGTTAATGGTATTTTTCTACTTGTAGGTCTGCTAGGCCTTTACTCGTTAAGTACTTCAGCATTTGCAGTGGTGGAAGCATGTGAGCTGAACTGATGCTGTGACGCACTGTGGAACCAAGTCCCCTTCCTTCCCAGCCTGCCTCCAGGCAGTGTGACCTACATGTAGGCACCTAATTACATGGCAGGAACGTATGCTGTAAAGTGGGTTATTGACCTAAGATGACAGCTGTATTTTATGGAAACAAACTAAAATGTACAGGTACCCTACAAATCCACTGGCAAGCACCTGGCTATGAAATGACTTGGTCTTGACAGCAGAGCTGCTCGTCAGCAGAAGGCAGCCCGAACTCCAGACCCCCCAAACCAGGACCAAGGTACCAAGATGTTCAGCCCTAAAGTGAGCTGAAGCATGTTAAATAGAGAACCAGGTATCTGATTTAGTAACAGTTCAGGAAGCAGAGGTGAGCATATGATCTGTAAAGAACATTTTCACATACAGATAAGCTCATGCTGAGCCCTCAGTGAACAACATTCTTCACTTACAACAGTGAAAAACAGTAGGAACATGGGGGAAGGATCAGAAGAGCCCCTCCACACATCTAGAATGCCCTGATGTACTCAGGAAGAAGCCTGTGGCTGCAGTGGATCCTCACGTGGTGGTGAAGCTCAGTTCAGGCATCTGCCAGTATTTTTAGCCAAAGAACATGTTTAATTCTTAGAACTGAGCAGCAATTACCTGCATTTTGACAGCAATGACCCCAGAAATAAGCTCCTTATCCAATTCCTTTAAGACTACCAGTTTCTTTAATGTCAAGCTGCACAACCTGCAAACAGGAACAGAAGAGAAACAGTTATAATCATGTCTGAAAAAGGAAAAGCTCTGAACAGCTTTTACACACAGCAGTATCCCAGTTTGTGGGTAAACAGGCTCCCGAGACAAGCCACACACTGATACAGACATAAAGACAGCACAAACACATGAGGTTTCCCTGGCTTTTCAGACTGAATTTCTTGAGCCTTTCACAAATACAAGGAGGCAGGCAGGAGGTATGTCTCTGATGCAGACCCATGGCCACATGAGAGCACCTCACAGCATGGACTTCCACTGACCACAGCCTGGGAACTCTTGCTCAGACCAAAAGCTTTCAGGTCAGAGGAATTAAATTCCAGCAATATAAAAGCACTGGGTCAGTCTAATTTTAAACTCATCTACAAAGCTTTCCTAGACTGTTAAGCTTTTTCAGTTTCAGACTGCTGGCTCGCAAAGATCTCGCTCCCACCTCCTCCTGTCAACCCACACATTCTCCTCCTCACCCCAAAACAAAAGTGCTAGCCAGTGGCTCAGGCATCTGTAATGGAAAAGGGGGAAAAAAAAAGAAAGGAGGAGAGGACTGAAGCAGTGCCCTCTGGCCCTGGCATTCACACGCCACACATATGCAAGTAAATCACATTCTTCACCCAGGCAATGCTACATTGTTCTGGTTTGAAGCTGTTTGCACTTCTGCCTTCCCGCACAGGGAGCTTGGGAGGGGAAGAAGTTTGAACTAGGTGCAGCTGAGTTAAGGCTCTGAGGTAATGGGACTACAGCATTGTTGGCACTTTCACAATGTCACAGAAGTTACCACCAGCTGGTGTAATTAAGGCATGCCTAGAAACAAACTTCAGGCAAAGAAACTTGAAGCAAAGACAGCTCAGCTTGAGGAAAGCAGGGGCCAGAGAAAGTTGCCCAGTGGGCTCTGGTGACTAGACATCATCTCTCATGCTGGCCAGGAGCCAGCACTGCCTGTGTCGGGTCCCTGCCTCACGGCATGGGCATCTTTGGCCTCTGCTGTGGGATGTCAGCAAGCCTCAGCATGGCTCCTCTGAAACGCACTGCAGAACTGTCTCTCCTAGACAGAAGTGTAACATCAGGGCTACTCATGAAGGGGCCAAGTCCAGCAGTAGATGGGAAGGGAAGAGGAACCGATGCTGGATTTTGGTACATGTCCAGGCAGCAGTAGCACAAGTGCCATTGACTGAAGCCTGCACTTGAACTACAGGACTCCACACCGGTACCAGGAACCCGACAAGTCACCTCTGCAAGGGTGACCTGCACCTCCACCACCTTCTACATCACAGTGGGAAGCTGAAACATTGCTTTGCTGCAGAGCCTGAAGGGTAGACATGGTCAGCATGGGTGCAAAACTGCAGGAGAAATATAACTAAAGGCCCTTCCCGACAGGAGCAGTGGTAGATGTTGAAGCAACTGCTGCCTGCTTCATCCAGAAATACCTGTGGCTCTTCCTGAACTGTGCCCTCTCACATGGGGCTGGGAACAGGAAAGAGCCAGTCCTAGCTCTTAAAGTCTTCACTGAAGCACCTCTCCAAACCTGCCCTTACCAGCCTCTTCTCCACCCAGCCCACGCTACCTGCTCCCTCTACTCATTTGCAAAGCACTAGTTCCTGCTATGAGCCCCTTAAAAATCAAGGGAAAGCGAGAATTACAAGCTCTGCATCAGAAGACAGTACAGCCAGCCAGAGATGTTACAGAAATTACAAGGAAGGTGAAAAAACTGGGTCTGCCTGGGCATCCGTTCCCCTCTGTCACACCACCAGCAGCTGTGCAGAGTGTCATCAAGACAAACGTGCTAGAGATCGTGAGCCTGGAGGCACTGGGTTCTGGAGGAGGGATGGCAGAAGTGGGCAGGACAGCTGCAGCTGCTGCTGGGCTGGTGGAGGGGAAACCAAGCATGCTGTCACCGTGGCCAGGGCCCCCCCCTGCACGAAGCAGGCATCTGCAGAAGCAGGAGAGCACAGGCCAGCGTGTTCAATTGCAAACCTAAGAGTCCCTGTGCACTGCAAGTCAGGTGAAGCTGCATCCCTCAACCCAGAGCACAGCATAGGCTGCCAGCTTTCCCACCCCATCTTGAACAAAACAGCAAGCACAGACACAGGCAGCTGCTGCCACGAAACTGCCAGGCCAGGATCTGGAGGAAGGAGGCTGTGATGCCATTTGTTTTCTTTGTAACACTGTAGCTGGAGGACAATTGCGCTCAGCCTGCCAAAACCCACAATGCTAGGGCCAGTCAGGTGCCGAGAGCAGAGGTAGGACAACACACTGGCATTGTCTCAGCTAACAGGCAAGGAACAAAGGCCTTTTCTCTCCAGCCCTGAGCTCGAGGATGAAAAAGGTACGGGAAGAAACAATGGTGTTCTCAGCACACACAGCAGAGCACAAGGAGCGCGTTCTGTTCTCCGCCGAGCATTCCTTCAATTCATCATTTATGAGCTTTGATCAAGCTCTGTGGAGCACTTGCTGCTTGGAAAAAAAAATAAAAAAAAAATTTAAAAGCCTCCTTTACAGTGATCAGAAAAACAGAAGCAGTTAAAAAAGACATGGGACACATCTGCTTTCTTTATCCCCCATTCCTGGGCCGATGGTACTAAAAGGCACTTCACACAAAAAACAATGAAATGTGTCTATTCTCCATCGGGGGTGGGAGATAAAAATCAGACCGTTTAAATCCCACCAAATCACTCTCATCCTCAACATGCTTATCGTTCCAGGTCTTCAGTCTAAGTCTGCAGCTTACACATCAAAGCAGCTTTGGAATATGCGGCAGAAAGCAGCCATACCTTACTGAAATAATCACAAAAAGGCATATTCCAAGCATGTCACTGCATCCAGAGCCAGCGTCGTGCCCCTGCCACCAGCACAAGGAACCTGAACCACTCACACCTGCAGGTACAGCAAGGATTTGTCTGCCACAACCAGCTCTGATAACGGCAGCACCTCTTCCATACACTTATCTTTTGCCTAGGTTTTGCTGTACTTTCATCAGTTCTCAAGGATCAGGAAGGGGACTGGTCTCACAAAATATTTCTATCAACAAGCCAGTTAAGATTAAATACTGGTAGGAAAAACAGGACAGACACAGGTGGACCTGAAACGATCTGAAAAAAGAACAAGGTTACATTTACAAGTTTCTAATGCACACATAGATCTCCTGATCTCCGTGAACACAGGGAAAATAACCTGTCACGCGCACACAGACACAAAGGGGACCTGAGGAAGCCTCAAGTCTGGAGCCGATTGAGCCTGAAGTATTTTGAACGGTCTATAAAAAGCCTGGGGCTGCAATACAGGAGGTACAGACAAACCCTTTCTTTGCATGTTTGTTTCAGCAGTGACCTGTGGTTGCACGTGGGGAGTTAAGGTAGCAAAAACCCTAAGTTAGCCGAAGCAGCGTTAAATAAGGGCGATGGAAATGCGAGAGCCAAGATTTCCACCCTTTTCTGAAGGCTCATAGTAGATCTCCCCGCTAGGAGCACAGCTGTGTCCCACACAGCAGCAGGCAGTGCCTGCTGAGGAGCTTGCACCCCCCTCCACTCACACATGTCCCCCCCATGGCGAGGAGGCATAAAGTACTTGCCTGACCCCATTCTCAGGTTAACAAATCATGAGACAGCTTAATGTGTTCTACAAGAATAAAACTCTTCATCTTTTTACATCACTGCTGCAAGAACACAGTTTTAAAGAGAAAACCTGGACCTGACCCAATAGTTTTGACTCGTCCTGCTAATGGAAGTTGTTCATGATGAAGTTACTCAGCACAATTTGTTCAAAGAGGCAGCTATCTGCAAAGAATATAACATTTTGGTAACCAAGATCCAGCAAACATGTCCAGAACAACCAAATAAAGTGTTGCATTCTTTACTCACTGGATGTTTTGCTTTTGCATCCCTCTAAATAGGAAGATCAGGAAAATAAACCCTCTCCAAGAAAGAGTCTGCCTCACTGAATTAAATGTCTGTTTCTCCACAGGGAGCACAGTAATTGCACTGAGACCTCGCTCACACAGAGACAAGTCAAATCAACAGGAAGGAAACATTAAAAATTAAAGACCTGTATTTTAATTAAGCCCCATAGAAGTCGAGAACAATAACAGATGCACCCACACCTACAGGGGATTCCACGTCCAAGATGGGAGCTGGGGCAGGAAGACTAGCTCATTACACAGATACCCTTTGTCCAAGAAAGCTGTGAAGACATTGTTCCTAGAGAAATGTTTCATGCCAGGAGCGCTCTCCTCCGAGGTCTGTAAACCCCAGTCAGCCAATGGTGCTAAGGAAGGTATCGATACCCATTTGGTAACTGGACAGTTTCACCTCACCCAAGTTATTTCGGCATTTCAGGACAGCAAGCAGCTTCCTACCTCGATGCTTTCAACCTGAACTTCGAGAGTTTTGCTGACACTTTAAACCCAAGTCAGTCCCAAAATAAATCACATGCCACTTGGAGTGGAGGGGGACACCCGCCTACACACCGCCCAGACAAACAGAGCCATTCTGCACATAGCTACAGTGGCATCTGCGCAGGAGAGGCCGGAGCGAGAAGGCCTGCACAGCATTTTTCAGAGACAGCTGCTTAAGTAAGGTATGAACGCACGCAGAGCATGACCAACCAACTGCACATGCAGTTCCTTATGCCTGCTTCGCACAAGCCCAGGAAGAAAGGACCACATGGATGTACTCACTGCTGCACTTACGTGCTAAAGGCAGGGCTCCGTCCTGGCCTAGGAGAGTTAGCTCAGGCAGAAAGGGGAGAAGAGCTGTCCTACTAATGTCACTTAAGCATCGAGACTGGGGCCTCCGGGCAAGGGTAGCAACGGTAGAAGCCACAGGCAGGGTGCTTCTTCACCTTCCAGAGCCTCTGAGTTAATTCCCTCAGAATGATCTAATCTCACTCCCATTCTCAGGTAAGCTCCATGGCAAGAAGAAATTAAATGAGGCGGCAGAGGTCAAGCGCTCCCATTTTGTCATTCCAGAAACATAACCTGAGTAACTAGCAAAGAAACATAACGGTCCTGTATCAGCCTCTGCTTACTTCTCCTTCCTTCACACTTGCCACCAAGCTAAACAGCAACCTTTAGCCAGATGTTCTGCCTATGGATCCATTCAAGTAAGCTTTAAGAAGCCAGGAAACAATTGCAGAGCAAGTATTTTCATTGTTCTTGTTCTCAAGGATCCTGAAATCCTCTTCCCAGCACTAATAGAGAGAATTAAGCTCTTAAGACTCTAGAGACCAAGATCCATAGAAATGCTGTAGCAAGCAAGTCTTGTTCAGACAGGCAAGAGGATGGCAGCTTATTTTATGCAACAGGCTCTACCCAAGGTGTCACAAGGACACACATGCACAGCCTGACTCTTTCCTTTTACAGCTGGACTACACTCCTGCTCACTTCAAATATATTACCTGCCCCAAACTGAGCACGCCAAAGGGGTGGGGGTGTCAAAATTCTGCAGACCTGCATGATTTTTAAAAGATCCTGGAATTCTGCATGGGCACATTTGCTATTTGAGGAGCAGCATGCAGTTAACATGACCAAAGATTAAAGCGCATGTGAGCTTAGATACTCCCACCCAACGTATCAGTTCGAAAATGCTGAAACGGGTCTTCCTTCAGTGGGACAAGGCATTGCTGGCTGGCTCTAGGGGACTCACCCAGGCAGGAAGGGATAAGGATCCCTGAAAGCCAAATAACTGGCTCACAAAACATAAGGGTTTACATATTCCGTTGGCACTTCTCATGTTTTAGCACTTCAGCAGTCTGGAAAGAGCCCTACTGAGGCGCAGCAATGCTGGTAAAACCCTCAGGGGTCAAAGCCATATCTCCGCAGCTCCACATACTCTTCAGGTAGCAAAGCTGGCAGTCGTGTCACACCATGTTCCGACTACCTGGCTGAGACCTGACGTATTCAAGTCACACCGGGTAACAGCAAATCAGCCTGTCACCAACAACACGCTTCCAGGTACATGCTCTGAACTGTGCTACCAAGAAACAGCAGCTTTCTCACCCTTTAAGAAGTCGTTTCAGTGAGAGCAGAAGCAGCTCTGCACACATCTGTCAGCCTCAGTCAGGATCTCAGTTCTTGCACACGCTGCTATACGTTTGGCTTCTCGCTCTTCGTTTTGATGGTTTCAAATCCCTTTACAGGGTGACAGGGGGTTGTGGATAACAATCAAAAACCATGAAGCAGGGATTAGATCTGTTTCTCAGGCAGGCAATGGAATGCAAAGGAGTTAGGCAAATTCACCTGCATGCTGCCTGCAAAGCCAAGCACAAGCCCAGTTAAATACGCCTCTGCTGGCTTGCCTCTTTCAAAGCCAGCATCCAGAACACCAGGACTGCATGGCACCCTGACACCAAAGCAAGCACCAATGAAAGAGCCTATGGTACTGGTGGATTAGGTTCGAGCAATGTTTTTAAAGTTCTGAGGCAATAAGAAGGTGTTTTATTAGCTTTAAAGACTAAAGTCAGCAAATAATGAAAAGCCAATTCATGGTTAAGGCTCCTTCGACAGACCATCAGTGTTACATTTTCTATATTACAGATGACACAAACACATCTGATATTTGCTGTATTAATTTAGCAGTTAGCTGGAGTAACCAGAGGCACCACCACCAAGGAACAAGCAGCAAGATGGAGACAGACCAGGCACAGCCACATCCGTCTGACCAAAGGCCAGTAGAAGCTGGGGGTCTAACAGGCCTGCACAAGACACCCACGGCACGGCAGTACAGCCTCCCATCACTGAAATGCCAGTCTCCCATCTGAGCATCTAATGAGAGCACTCAAAGTAGCACATGTCAGGGAGGGGGAGCCTTTAGGAAGCGGGCTGGTCAAGCCATTTCTGTACCCAGGGCTTCACTTCTCAGCAAGCCAGCAAGAAAACAAAGGCACAACCCACTAAGCTTACGTGAGCCAGCCAGGGTGGAGGGCAGCTCCCACCACAAGCCTTACAGATTGGTGCAAGAGCATGGACACAACTGAGCAAACAAACCGTGCCCCAACGCAAAAGGGGAGTCTGGGAGGAGGAATGCAAAACCAAACTGGGGAGTAGGGGATGAAGAGGAGAGACCTTCACAGCTGGAACAAATCCAGCAGCCCTCCCCCTCCCTGGCTCACCCCTCCCATGCATGCCCGCCTTATGCAACCTGCCTTCTCCTTGCTGGCCCCCTACCCCAGACAGCAGCACTTGTCACACAGCAGGCTGATCACAGGGATCGGCTATTCCAGGCATGCTACAGGAACGCTCTCCCTGCCTGCCATTCCCATCTGCCCCTGAGCCCTCTGGGAATAGTGGGAGCTGCACAAAGTAGCCAGCAGATGAGAAGGACCATCAGAGCTAAAGGCTTCCTAATCTGGCCGCAGCTTGCCGCAAAGCACCGAGCAGCACATCTCTGCCTCCGTCCGAGCCAGCATCCCCCTCCCGAGCTGGCTGCAGGAACAAAGCCAGCACACACCCCAGGAAATCCTTACAGCCTTAGCTAGCTCTGTTACAGGCACCAGTTGGTAAGACAAAAGGGTTAAAGAAAATGCCTCGTGGCACATTGTTTTCTCCGGTATGGCCTTGTCTGGATGATAACCCTCACTCTCTCTCCCCTCTCCTATCCTCCACCACATCCATGCCTCAGCCCTGAGCACAGCATGCCCAAACGCAGTGGCAGCAGCATCAGGTTGGGAGCTGTAACATCACCACAGCAACTAGGGATGTCACAGCCCACACATGACCAGCTCCCCTCAGCCACGCAACAAATAAGACCAGGTCCTCTGACAGCCTGCTTGCTCCTCCTCACTCCCCTCCAGAGCAGTCTGATGGCAAATCTCCCTTCACAGCAGCGTGAAGAACTCTGGTCTCCAAACCACCGCTTCCCCTGCAGCTCCCCTGCCCCATCCAAAGCCTGTATGTGCTTGGCCACAAGGAGCCAGCATGCATCTGAGCGCAGGCACATTCAGAGGGTGGTCCTGCACCAGCCAGTCTGGTTTAGTATTTAGGATTCTCTTTTTGATAGTAGGAAGCACAGGTCTCCAAGCTCTCTTGCGCTCAACTGCTTTCAAAATGCTAGGCACTATTCTGCTTTTCGTTCCAACTGCTGAAGAGCCCACAGTGAGAGCTTGCTGCCGTGCCACCTGGTGCTGTGCTCTCGGCACATTCTTGTTAGCCACTTGGTACCCCAGGGAGACACCGCAGTCCCAGCCACAGCAAGGCTTGCAAATCATTAGAGGCCAGGACTCAGCCTGCAAGACCCTGATCTTCCCCTCTGTCTGTAAATCTGCCAAAGGCTCCTATCAAGAGGAAAAAACTATGCCGACAGGAGCCTTGACTTCAGGCCTATGTCAGAAGAGCTTGTAATGAAGAGCTCAGTTCTGCTTGGGTTAACTGTCACTACGATCTCTTCATCGTAAGAAATCAGGACTGGGAAGCCTCCAGCTAAGAAAGCAGTCGAGGACAAACAGATGGCTTCTTGGTGTACCCAAATCCAAGCCTGCTCTCAGGGCATGAACAATTTACTGTCTCTATGCCTTATTTCTCCCCACTTCAAATAGCTTCCATGACACCTTGTGATGCAGAGGTGAGCTGAACAGCCCGTCGCTCCTGAGACCAGACAGGCTCACATCATGGGTCACACCAAATTACTTCTCACTCAACCATTTCCAAACGCTCCCAGTTCACAAGCAAGTCAGACACATGGCCCTCTCAGTCAAAGCCAGGATCCTGATGGCATATAATAAGACTTGGTGCTTCTCTGAAACTTACCCCACTCTGAATAAATGGACTTTCTGAAAACTGTTGTAGGGGGGGTTTCAAAGGAGTTTTGGAGATGGGGCTTTGTGCTTAAGCTTGCTTTCCCCTTGCTGACCCATCTGGACCCAAGGCAGCAAAGTCAGGGCAGGTGGCCCACTCCTAACAGACCATCATTCTGTAACCTTGATTTAAAACATTTGCATCAGGTGCCAGAATAACAGGGTTTTGTGTATGAAGTTCACAATATGGCCCAAAATAAACAAGATGGAAGAACCACACAGGCATCATTTAGAGCCCAAATGGCCGTTTGCTTTTTCACCGAGAACTCAAAATGTCCTGTAAGGGTAAAGACAGAGCAGACAGCAGCAGCAAAAAACATTCTGTGAACTTTGATGGTACGTTTGGTATTAGCCAGCACAGCAATCAAATATGCAAAGCATCTCGCTGGCGGGCCCGCTTTCAGACTAGAAGAACACTTCACAGATCCCAGCGCTGTTCTCATTGCAGTAAGTCTGTCCAAGCCTGCCATTCTGGCCTCCTTCCACATTGGCATGTGCAGCCAGCCACCCCAATACCTCACAGAGCCGACTGTCTACACTGGTCCTTTAATTGCCCCATGTTTAATGCCAGCTCCCCCCTTCACTGACTCCAGAGATAAATGGAATGACAAGCCAAAGAAATATCAAAATTCGTTAGCTAAGTTAAAAACATATTTTTTCTGCACAATTCTCATCATGCCTCAAGCACAGGTGAACTATTCAGCACCCCAAAGTGTGATTTCTTTCCAGTATGCAGGTGTTCCAGAAGTACAGCACTAGCAACTTGAACTACAGGGAAGGAGCAGCAAAGGGAAAGTTGCAACTCCAAACCCTAACGCATTCAACAGCAGGTCGGAAGGAAGGTCAGGAGAACCACCAGCTCCACCAACAGCTATTTCTGCAGCTGGATCCAACACCCCGTGTAACGCTCACAGCCCCTCAGCTGCCTGCTCTGACAGTGGCACACACGCACCAAGCTCCTCTGAGCCCCCCAGCACCAGCTCATCTTGTGCACAGGTGCTTCAAACAGGGACTACAACGCTGACAACTGATTTGGTCTCTGGCCACAGCTCAAAGGATGCTTAAAATCAAACACATTAGAATAGTTCTAAATAAATGCTTCTGGGAAAGAAGAGCCTTCCTTTTATATTTGAATGGTGCCAGTTTTTACGAGGCAACAACACAAAGCTGACAAAGCAGCCTCCGTAAGCGCTAAATATAATTCACAAAGAACTCCAGATCCTGCCACTACAGCTATGGGACTCTATTCAGCATTAAAGACACTGGGAACACCGGTTAACATCCCTCAAACTGGAACAAAATATCAAAGGTAAAGAAGCTGAAATGTACCGTCTCTTGCAGATTTGTCTCCCCAGAAAGGAAGGGGCAAACTGGGAGGAGTTTTGCAATATTAACAGTGGTCACAAAAGGCCTGAAAATGTGAAAGCATTCAACACCCTGCAAGGAGAGAAATGCTTCTTGATGCCTTTGGTTGAAGCCTCACTGTGCTCTGGCACCTATGCCTTGTGTTTCTTCCATCAAATATTCTGAGCAGCGCTTGCTCATTCGTACACTGACTGCTGGAGTGCTCACAGATAAGCTGGGAAGGAAATCACCAAAGAACAGGAGTAAGGGATCTAGTAAGATTCTGAAAGCCAAATAGTTAACTGCATTACCCAGGGTGATGCAAGAATGAGATGGCTGAAGTAAAACTACCACCACTACTGCCAGGGATGGACCTTCAGCAGTAACCAGAAGCAATACTTTTAACTTCCAAAACCAGCCAAACTGGACTGAAAAGGCTGAGACAGAGTGCAGCGCCTAGCCTGTCAAGCACAACACAAGCTCTCCGCCAAACCCATGAAAACTACAGAACCCACCAAAACTGCACCGATGAACAGAAACTGGGATCTCTTGCAGTCTTTAAAGCTGACCCATGGCGGTTACTCTGCAGTGAAGCAGCCACAGGTTTTGTATTGACAAAGCCTGCATGAAACCTGTCCCCGCTGCTCTGCGGGGATACCTGGGCAGGAAGGAACACGTGCCATGGGGCTGTCCTTACAGCCTGGGGGACAGCCAGGAGATGCATTTCCAGACCTTGCAGTGGGGCTGCAAACAGCTGGGCTTTTCAGAGGCTTCTGATCCCCTCTCAATAAAATCAGCTTCCTTTAGGGAAATTCCCGTCTCCAGATGATCTCAAAACGTCTCTCAACAGCACTTTACCAATGTCCTCCCCCCACCCCAATCCTTCACATCTAAATATACTCTCTATGCTCTAGTTTAAAGAGCTGCTACTAAAAAAGAAAGCACTTGTTTGGAAATAGCACAAAGTTTTCTATTTGTTTTCTTCTCTGTAAAAACCCCGTGTGACTGAGATTTCACTGCATTTCTCATGGAGAAGGGAGAAAACCTGGCAACTCAGACTTTGCTCACCCTCTCTCTGAAAGTTTACATCACCTTTAAATTTATCAGGGAAAAAAAGAACCACAATTTTTACTAAAGGAGTTCAGAAGAACTACCAGTGCCAAACACTCACAGTGACAGACAGAATGCTCCGATTTGCTCCGGAGAAGCATTTGTATTTCCTTAATACTCTAAACCTCTTCAGCAGCTGTCGGAAGTTGAGCTGGCAAGCAGAGATTCAATATTATTTAGATATTACATTTCTTCAGCATCATTGCTGGTGATATTTCATTCCTCAAAGCAATAAGGGAGCAATAAAGCAAACCAAGCGCCTGAATTTATTAGTTCAATTTGTCAAGAATATTTATTAAAATATCGGTGACCATGTAAACTAGCAAAATAGTAAGCTGTGATAGACACAAGGTGCTCTAAGATGCCAGTCTTCACGGCTTAGAACTTGTTCCAGAGCACTGTAAGATTTTATGTTGAATATAAGCAATAAAACAAGAAGTGATTTATAACAATTATAATCCATTCAGTCCCCACCACCTTTCATCAGGCTTACGAGTTCCTATTGAACCCAGATATATCAAAACAAACTGTAGATGCTCTACCGAATAAGCAGAGAGGGGTAAATGAGGCATGAACAAGCAGAGGCTGGATGCACGGCAGCTCTTCCTCAGCAGGATATTAAGGTTCACTGCCGGGAGGGATTACCGAGGAGCCTATTCAGCATTAAGACAGAGTTACTCCATTTGCAAACAGGATCACACCATTAGATCACTCACGGAGACCAAACTCTACAGCCAGACCAGTCTCAGCTCCCTGAAAACATTCCCTTTTAAGACCTTTGCCTGATGCAATCAGCTAACACTAATATAACAGTGATGCTAAGAGCAAGGAATAGGTATCATCATCATTTTGTGGTCAGTGCTCCTGTTTATAGGTAAGCAAGGAGCATCCTGAAACCAGGGGCATATACTCAGGCTGTTAAAGAGCATTTCTGTCACAGAAACAGTTGAGGATCATCAGTGGGTATGAGACAGGGATAAGTACCACAACATTTTTTCAACCGTAAGAATGAGATTTACCTTTAGTTTTATGCCCTCACTCAAAGGACCATGCTCAACCTCTCATTTTCACCACATGACTACAGCTAATACCAAGCACCTCAAACCTAGCATCGGGGCCTATGGTTAGTCATACGTGAATTGTACTTATGTAATTATATGGGTTTGACTGTTGAGATTTTTCACCAGTAGTCTCAAATACACAAATAGGCAAATGATCTACTAAACACTGCATTTCCAAAAGCTGTGGAATGTCCCACATCTGGCAGATTGAGCTGAGATTTAGAAGGATGATGCAAAAAATTATCTGTAAAACATTAAATCCCCTCCTCTGTGCCCATCTGTTACAGGGCAATACAAATCCACCATCACTCATGCTCTTTTCTTTCCTTTGGAGCTGGGGTACTTATACTGAAGACAGGGGCCATCCCTACCTTTTCACATCTTGCAAATAGTAGAATAAACTTCCCATTTTAAGATCTTGCATGCAGTTTGCAAAAAGTCTCCCAGCCCATGGTTTGCAGTCAAATCCATGGCTCTGAAGAAATCATATTTCCCTACAGAGAGCAAGAGAACTAGAGAAGTGTTTTTGGGGCTCCCATAATCCTGGCAAGCCTGAGCTCTCTAAAGAGCCAGCACAGATTTGCTACCGCTCCCCAGCTGTTTATTTTGAGCCTTCATTTCCACCACTGTGAAGCAAAGGTCAGCTCAAGAGCTCACAGCAAGCACCTTGAAACTGGCTGAAAAGAAACCCTGGAGCCAAGGAGAGTGCATGCTGCAACTGTTCCACAAAGAGATTTTCACATTACACACATGAGAATCCTGACCAAACATGAATGTTCATATAATTACAAATTACTAAGTAATTTCTCTGTTTTCACACCTGAATCAGCAAGAACACTAGAGGCACATGCCCCCCCATGACTGATCTCAAACACAGATTAGCTCCTGGTCAGAGCAGGTCCTCTTGGAGGGCTGGTGGAGAGTGTGAATTCACCCACAGCAGAAAAGCCCAAAGTTACTCATGCAATAGCTTGGAAAATCTGGTGGTAATTTTGAAGCCAACATGGCCCAGGAGACTGTCAGCAGGAGCAGCAGCAGTCTGCTGGCAGAGGACAGAAAACAGAGAAACAAAAGCTAGAGAAGGAGCCTGAATTCACTGTTCAAGGGCCAGGAACCATGGGAGACAAGATGAACTCTTGAATTTCCAGAGATTAGAGAACTGTTCACAACAAGCTACACCATATTCTGCCTTTAAACTGGTACAAGCCTTCTGTGATGTCCTGGATGTCAAAAAACCTATTTCAACTTACCTATAAACAGATGTTAGCTCATGCTATAACTGTGATTCAGTCAGCCCCATACTAAATCCTGGCAGCACTGGGCCATAGTGACTGTGACAGAATACATGCTTGCAGTTTCCAATTGCTGGGTTTTGTTATGCACCATAAAAAGCAAGAAATCACAAAAACCATCAAGACTGATGGATCTGAAGAGAAAAGAGTTGCAAAATTTCTCCAGTCGCTGGGAACGTAGAGGAGAGCTGCAGCATGCAAGACTGAATACTTGATGCTTCAAACTTCAACAGAACTTTTGTTTAATATGTCAGCTGGAGTATAATAAAGGACACATGATTTCCCCAATACAGTGCGGGGAGAGCAAAGGAAAACATCCCTTTTCCTCAGGAACACATCGAACATATTTCCCCACCACGGATCTACCCTGCTCCAGATAGTTCCTATCTGCACTCAAAAGTTACAAGTGGCCAAAACATTCCCAGAGCTTGATAAAAATCAAAGTCAAGTGTTTTCAACAAAATCCTCTTTGTTACCACATTCTGACTACTTGGCTACTGGAACTGCAAACCTGTTCAGAGAGATGCCTTAACAATGAAGTATCATTTAAAATGCATTTGCAGCTGTGCATATTTCACTTCAGTCACATTGTTGTGAATTATACCTCAGCGTGTCCTTGCAGAAAAGGGGTGGGCTGTCAGGGGGATGGGAAGGAGGAAAGAAAAGAAAGGAATTTCTACTGAACAAAAGAGCTCCAAGAAACTGATACAACTTTGCTAGAAGCCATTCCCAGCCCACTCAACATTTTTGATTGTATACAGACATACCAAAATCCCAACAAGGGGCATTTTTCCCAGCTAAAATATGAACCATCAGCAAATCTGACCACCACCACAGAGAAACAGGACAACGTAGTGGAAGCAAAGAAACACAGAGCAAAACCATCTGAACGGTTGTCCTAAACAGAGAACTACCTTTGAGAGCTCACCGTGGTGGCAGCCTCGCACAAACTCCTGCCCAGCATCCAGCACACTGCTAGTCAAAGCAGGATGCCTGCGGAGTTACTTGCTTTAGTGCCAGAGTCATTTACACAGCGCTGAAAAGCACACAAGATGCAAAGCACTTCTCCCCCCGCCTCCCTAGAAGCCCTGTGAAGAACCGTATGGCTTTACTAATATTCACCAGATAGTTTTACCGTGACCCATTCTACAGGGAAGTGTGTGCTGACTCCAAGTCCGCTGAGAAGCCAAGCGCTACATATTGCTTTCGCAGCTCAAAACCACAACAGTGGCTTGTGGCAATGCTGAGAGAAGCCAGGGGAGAAATAAATACCGCAAGAACACAGGAGGCAGTACACAGCTGGGACTTTGGTGAGGTCAGGCTAAACCTACTCACAACCCAGCTCTGGACCAGAGCCTGTACTCAAGCACCTGGGTGCAACAGGTTTTTTGATCCAGAGATCCCCTTGAATGTTAGTGCTGTACAAAGGCAGAAACACTAGGAGCCAGGTTACTTGGACCTGCAGGAGAGCAATGCTGCAAAGCAAACTAAAGCATCCAAACACAGACAAGGTGTCGCAGCGCTCTCAAAACTAGCCGGCTGCAACAAGGCTTTTACCACCCTGTACCAGGTTAACTTCAATAAGTAGTTCCTGCGCCTTGCCCCGGCACAGCCACCAATCCCCCACAAGGTTTCAACAGTTCATCTACTGGCCATGCTGTTTCTTCATCCTCTTCAGGCCAGTCCACCCTGCTTCTTGCCTCTGCTGCATCCAGATTCTTTCTCAGGCTCCTCTTCCAGCCAGGCTCTCCTCATCCAGGCCCTGTGCTTCTCCCAGGGCCTCTCCTTATCTCTCCTACATTCGGGGCACTCTGTCTTCTCCCTCTGCTCCCTCCAGGTCTCTCTTCATCCAGTGCTCCTCTTCCATACCCCTTAGAGCTATTTAACTACTTAGCAGGAACCAGCCACAGCTGCACCTTATCCACATCAGCCAGCCCACCGCCCCTGAAGCCAGCCCACAGCTGTATATTATCAATGTTAATTAACCTGCCCTCATTCCTCTATAATTCCTCTACAACAAGGCAGATGCATCTTCAACACATGGTACCATCGGCATCTATGCAAGGGCATCAAGAAGAGTGGAGCACTTTGCACACAACATGTGCACAGCAAGGGACCAGCACTAGAAAGCTGGCCTTGAATGCAGGTGCAGCAGGAACATAAACAGAACCACTTAGCACTGCCAGGCTGCATGTACATTTAGGTTACGATCCTGGAACAAGGAAACAATTGAACGAACAGCAAAAGCTTATTATAAATGGTTTTCTAAGGACACTCAGCAGGACCTGTCATTTACATATCAGAAAAACAGGAGCATGCTGACCAAAGGCTGAATTGAGAAAATCCACCTCTGAAATCCCTTCTCCCTGGAAAAAACACTACCTGCTTGCTTGAGCTAAGCACTGGCCAAGGCTTCTGATCCTCCAGCACATCCCCATGGGCCAAGGGTAAAGAATCACCAGAATTTTGTCTCAGTGAGCAGCTTTACACTTGAGGGGCTACATGCTACATGTTGGGAGGAAAAAAAATCCTCTGATCTGCTTTGGTATCTGCAAGCAGCTGTCTCAGATCCTCACTGGGACTGAACATGAGCAGGCAAAGCTCATCCAAGTACCTGGAGACACTTAAAGTCTATTTGTGAGGCAAGGACAAAGCCTGCATTAATGGTCTTCAACTCTATTAAGCAAAATAAAGCAGAATCCTGACAGAAAGAAGACACAGATCCCGCCAGCCTGAAAGAGAAATTGGAGCACCTTAAATTCTGGCACGCTCTCAGGCACAGCACAGGGAAGAGGTAGAAGAGCAAATAAAAGGGAGTTCAGCCCCTAGCAAGCCACTAGCAACATGAAATATATATGATACAGTTCTTGCAGTTCTCAGCTTTCCTTGCAAATCCTTCATTTTAAGGCAGTGGGTGCAACTTGATCGGGAAAGCAGCATATCATCTTTCTACCAGGTAGAAAGCATGCAGGTATATTTTCATGAAAGGAAAGGGGACATTTTGGAAGGATCCTTTTGACACTGAAAACTGCCCTCCCAAGAGGAAGAGACCACAGAGGATGGCTGCAGGACAGGCCCAAGGACCTCTGAACAGACCCTGCAAACTGTACATCAGCAGGCAGATGGAAGGGTGGAAAGGGCCATGGGAGGAGAGCAGGATTAGAATTATGGTAAGTGATACTCTAACAATAGCTTTCTTTTAAGAAGGAAGCTCTTCCTGCTGTAGTTAATCTATTTAGTCTGAATATAAATTTATACACTGGGGAAGGACCGGATGAAGGACTGGTAACTCCTCAGTCAGCTAAAACCAACCATTTTAAAGCTCCTGCAATACCTACCAAGTAACGTGGACCATGGCAGAGGGGGAATTGTTGCACGCCCTAAGCTGCTGTCAGGGGTTGTTCAGTGGAGCTGCTCCAGCCTTTGCAAGGGCTAGGTGACCTAGGAAGGTCTTTTTCAGCCACGTTTTCTATTTTCATCATTTCTCCCCACCCCAAGAGGTCATGCAGATGAAAACACCAATTTAACTAATGCCAGATGGGAGGTAAGTTAAGCCATATGAATCTTTGCTTATTATGTAATTACCTTCGTGCCTTGTAGAAACATGGAAATGCTTACAGTCACTGGCTGAATATTTTGTACATAAACAAACATTTCTAGGCTGTTATTATTTTAGAGAAATTAAGCCCACATGGTTTTGACCAACTACTCCATCACCACGTGGCACATTTATGAAAAAAACAAGCTTAATTTTGAAGCTACGCCAGGAGGTTGCAGACATCAGTCTCCCCCAGCAGCCCAAGATAATACTTATCAAATGGGCTCATCAGCTCACTGTTATAGACTTACTGAGTAGAAACTTAAGATTATTTGTACTCAGTGTTAAATACACCAAATTATTTTCTGCAGAACTCAAGGTCATTTAATTTACTTTCAACAAGTCCCAACACATTAAAGAAAACAGCACTGAGGCGGTTCAAGCTTATTTTGTTACTGAACCAGAGCAGTATGGCAATAGACAGTTTCAGCACCAAACACATTGAACCATGTGCCAGAACATCCAGAGGGCACTTATGTAAAAATCTATAGGGAAACTTCACGTGTACAGGTGAAAGCAGCACTGAGAAATTGTTACAGATACAGCTCTGCAATTCATGCTCTTACTATAAAGTCATTAGCAATTAAAGATCCTGTGCACGGATGCAGAGTTCTGAATGAAGCCAGTTGTATTTGTAGGTGTCCCATTAGAAACCAGGAGCACATGTTAGAATTTGCATAAGAATCGGTGTGAAAGATTCAATTACATCCCCAACAATCTCCAGTAGCTTTGGTTACACTGTCAATTATTCAAGTTAGAAAGCGCCTGTCTGACAATCTCCTTGCAAAAAGTCTAGCTCCCAAAACCTTCCCACCAGAGAGCTCCCCTTACAGCCCAAATGAAGGAAAGACCACCTCCACCCCAACCATCTCTTCCCCTTGACCTACTCCGTAGCTCTGAGCTGGAGAACACACACAAAACTGTGGACCACCCAGGGCTTCTAGCATGCAGCTAAAACACAAGCCTCTAAACAAGGGGCTGGACTTCTCCTCTCACAGTCACTAAGAGTCATTTCTCCAGCCTAAAGAGAAGGTCTGCTAAATTAGAAATGTGGTGCATGCACTGGAAGCACGCAGAACCACTTACTGCTTCCACTTCATGACTTTACAGCAGCAGCAGCACTAGATTAAATGGGCTACCCGGTTTGTCCTCATCCCCACACTCTGCCTGCACAACCATTTGGACCATCACACAGCAAAGCACAGCAGAGAACCGGTCCGACTAAAACCCAACCCACCTCCTCACCTCCACCCTCCAAATCCTGCCCTGGTCTGCTTTACCATGTGAACTCTCAAGCGCTTGCACTGGCACAAGGCAGAAGGTGCTGGTAGACAGCAGCTTAAGCAGGTAGGTTGCAAAGAACCACCAGACCCATCAGCCTTAAAGGAGCTGGCAAAAGCTGGCTATAACCTTACCTGAAGAGCACACAGCTCCACGTACATCTGAGAAAGAGTTCTTCAGTGACCGAGCTATTGGAGCTTTGCTGTAACAGGCAGGGGACTGGTAAATGCATGTGTCTTACATCCACAACTACCCACTGCACAGATGGAACATTAAAAAGATACAAGAGCACTGATGCTGGCTCCCCATGGCCGGGAAATGGGTAACTAAGTTGCTCTGCTGTGAATGGTAATGTCCGTGTCCCCGTTACAAACCACAGAGTTCACATGATTGAGGCAGCAGTGAAATCAGGACACGTGTGACAAGGTGAAATAAAGACTGCACACGTATCTGATGAACTGGAAAGTTTGCAGCATTATCTTGAGATTAGACCCCACGTTACAGACACTCATTTTCAGAGCAGCCCCTCCAGAGGCAGTCAAATCTAGCTCTGGCACAGCCTCCAGCTGAAGTGTGCTCTCCCTGAAGAAACTCAAGACTGAGTGACCTCAAATGATCCTGCTATATTTGTAAAAACATGTGCGAGGAGATGTCCTCCAACAGCCCTACGACTTTCATGGGCTTAGGAAAGGCAGAGCACTTCTTGTCAAGATTCCTGCCTGAACAGGGTTAAGAGTTACGCTGCCAGACCAGCTCCCAAAAAGACGAGAGGTATCAGCCTCTCCAGCGTGAAAAACAGGGCTGCCCTTTTGAAAACACAGACCGAGACCCACAATCCCAGAGCCAAATACATCCAAAGAGAAGCCATGCCTCCAGCAGGTCCAACAGAACCTCACAAACTATTCACAGACTGACATTTTAAGCTGGTACAAAGCCCCCCAGACTCTCAGTTCTCCAGTTTCAGGATGCACTGCAAAAACAGTAGGTAGACAGCAAACTCTCTGCGGTAAAGAGAAGGCTGTGCTCCTCTGCAGCTGGCCCTCAGCAGCTTCCAGGATCGCTGTGAGACCTGGTGGTGCACCAGTTGGAAAAAGTAGCATAATATATGGAAAGGAAGGCTTAGCTGGGAATGGCCTCAGACATCCTAATCGTGGAACTGCACCCATACATAAACTGATAGGAGACCACACTGCTGTGTGAAAGGGCAGCCTGGTCCACCTTGACTGTGAGGTCCCACTTCTGATCTAAGCCACCTACTAGACTTCCTTCCCCCCGCCCCCCCTGCATTAGGACAAAGCAGGTGGGCTGAGCACTGCAAATTGTTTCTCATCCAGAAGCAGCAGTATGGCTGTGCAGGTTCCTCTCATGGTATGCCCTGACAAGCAGCTGCAAGAAAGGGAATTGCACTGGTTTAAAAATCCTGCAATAGCTGTTTCATGATAAGTCATTGTCAAGTTACAATCTCACTGCTTTAAAGAGAACTCCCAACAGACCAATGTGCTCTGAAGGAGCAGCCACCATCAGTTCTGAACGAACAATGTGCCTCAGCCTTCGCAGTTGTCCCCTCTGGCCAACGGCTGCTGCATGCTCCTGCATATAAGCCTAGCTGACTGCAGGAGCATGTCACCAGCTTGCCACAATGGCACAGTCACGGCACAGGGCAGCGCAGCCGGGTCCCTCGGCAGAGAATTCCCCCTGCAACCCACCGCAGCAGGAGCCAGGACATGTTGGGGATCACTCACA
Source organism: Falco rusticolus (assembly GCF_015220075.1). Classification (NCBI taxonomy): domain Eukaryota; kingdom Metazoa; phylum Chordata; class Aves; order Falconiformes; family Falconidae; genus Falco; species Falco rusticolus. The sequence goes on from NC_051197.1 coordinate 26,278,232, forward strand.
CAGGACACGGCAGACGTGACACTTGTGGACCTCTGCCTGGTTCTCAGAAGCTGGGGTCTATCTGCATTAACCACATTCCCCAGGCAGAGATTGTGCTCTCAGCAGAAAGGGGATACAGACTTCTATAGACTATATATAGATAAGGCTTCCTAAGAATCTCTCGACAGGGGTTATTCTCTGCTCTATATCTAGATCTGGCCTAGTGCCTGTTGAGAAACATGTATTGGACAGGCACATGTGCAAACTGCAGCTCATTTTGGTCATTAATGAGTGCCCTGCACGAGAAACCCTTGAAACACAGGCCAGAACCATGTCAGGAGCTCTGTGGTTTTCCCATGTCTCCATTTGCAGCCCTCCATGCGTCTCCCTGCAGAGGTGAAGACCCCTTTAGAAATCTCTCTCCTGCACATGATATTTACTTACCAGCAGCGAGAAACACCTCCCAGCCCTCACACTTTGTAGCTTTGTAGAAAAATAAAGAGCAGGAAAGGATTTTTATAGTCAAGCTTAAAGCAAAGGGGTCTGATGAAAGGAGACAGTGTCTTTCTTCAGGAGATTTTTAGCAGCAAAACAAAGTGCTTTGCTCATCAGTGAAAACATGTTTCACCTCACCCTGCACACAGGCACGCACTTGATTCCTCCCCCACCTTTACACCCTCACATCTTCAAACCAGCACTTCTCTCCAGCCCCAGCAACACACACTGAAAAAAAACCCATCCTGGATTGCCATGTTTGTTCCTTTTTACAACGAAAGAAAACTACCTCCCCAAGGCCCAGGAGGACCTGCAAGCTGTGCAGGTTTTGGTTAAACAACAGTGTTCCCCCTTCTCTACTCCCTTCCACTAACCTCCCACAAGCTCCAGAGCACCCGACTGCCAAAAAGGTGAATGAGACAGAGAGGGGAGTTGGTTTATCTTCCGACCAAACAAGACCTTGAGGGGGAAAGTCCCACACATCTTAAAGCACTGGGGAAAAGGTGGTAAACTACCATTTCCCAGCAACAGCAAAGCGATCACATTTATTTATTTAACTTTAGTACAATTAGGATGAATCACTGCGGGAAACAGGGCGAGTTTTGATCAAAACTGCCCAGTGTCCGGGTGCTCTTCCCTGCCCAAATGACACCAAATAACACACACTGTCCTTGGGGGCATTTCCCAGCACGTTCAAACATCTGAGACAAACAGTTAGCTCTCCAAACCAGTACAGAGACCGCACAGCACACACTGTGCACAACATCAAAGTTGATATTTTATGCTAATCTGCCTGCTTACAGGAGAACAAATGCTATTTTCCTTGACAACTCTTCTGAAATAAGATCTGAGCAACCATGCAGATTTCAAACTCTTTTGAAATATCAGTAAAACAAACACTCAGTTTCAGTTTTCAGTGCAAAATCTCCCCCAAGAACGGCCACTTGGCAGTTCAGGCAGACAGCAACTTCCACCCAGCCTGCAGGAGCTGCACCCAAAACACAGGTGCTGCAAAGGTGCAGTAGGCGCCATGCACCACCCCAAGCCAGGCAACCAGCAGCACCCTTTCTGGCTTGCAGACCTCAGCTCTAGTTTACATGCATGAGAGCCTCCACAAAGCAAACCTCACAGCACGCAAGCTGCTCTGATCTTTATTTTTGCTACACACTTTAAAAATTACAATGCTTTCCCACTGGAGCAGGGGAGGTCCAACACCGGCACTTGAGCTGCTGATCAAGAACAGTTACAGCCCTGCAAGAAACAGCACTGGAAGCCAGACTGCCCTGCAGACTTGCAGCTGCCAGATGAAAAGAAACAGTCGGGCTGCCTCAGAAGTAAGGCACAGCTCATACCAAGTGACAGCCATGCAAAGCGCTGCAGGAAAGGCTGAAGCGGTTCTAGAGGAGGAAACGGGTTCCGGACTCCAGCATGCAACCAGAGAGCCCATGCATCTACTTTTCCAAACACATGGAGCTCATCTCCTCCTCCTTCCCCCAGACTCGGGCTCACCAGGCAGATCTGCAGACCCTCTACTACAGTTGCACTGATCCAAGGACAGGGCCTACATGTGCAGTAGTCACCAACCACCCTCATTTTTGAGGAATCCCTGCTCCAGAGCTACTGGCTGCAGCATGCCCATCAGAGCCGTCTAGGCAATTCATTGTTTTAAACAAACGAGTGATTAGCCAGGATCTACTCTCTCCTTGTGAAGCTGGCTGCATGCCCTGCAAGCCTCCACGTCGCTGTACAGTACCATAATCCAATTAAACCTCACCATGAGAGGAGCTTCACGCTATCACATTCAATTAGGCAGTTAAGCCTCTTATAATCTGCACATTAGGATCCATCCGGGCTAACACTCCCCAGCACTGTTTGGGAGGTGGCACTCTTCGACCAAGCAAAGACACACATCTGCCACATCTGGAGCCACAGGAGAACCATACAGCTTAGGAAATTCATCTGGCTGGATTACAGGGAGGTAGAAGCACAGGAAAAATAAAATACAGTATCCAGTTCCTGCCCGCTCACAGTTACATGCTCTCTGAGCCTCCCTGCTCCCCAACTTCCCGCAGAAATGGGGCAGTTCTGAAGGAGCACAAGGGGCCCAGAAGAATTTCACTCTCTTAATAAGTTAATGGAAAGGCGAAGGCTAATGGAGGACCTGGCAATAAGGAGTCGTTTGGCAGCCAGCCACCAATTCCATAGGAAACACCCTCCCGAAAAGGTCACCATAACGGTGGCAAAATTTGGCCCAAAAGAATTAGAAAAAGCTGCCAAGATGTGACGCAAATAAAGCCAGCGAGCAGGCCAGCTTCCTGCGCAAGGCCAAAACATGAAGTGCTCTTGGAAAAAGAAAGATTAAGGGTTGCAAGGAACATAATGGCCTCTTGTAACAGCTGAGTTGTTGCTTTTCTTTTCTTGGCAGTAAAGAGGGATGTTTTGTTGCTGGTTGATTAATCTATTATGCAAATCATTTCATAGCTAATTTGATACAGCCACAAGCTTGCCACAGAAATCACCTGCCTGCTCAGAGCTGATGAAAGGTGGAGTATCAATGGCTCCATTCGATAGAGCTTTTATTTCCTGGACAAGCAGCTGCAGGTTGCCTCCGGCCATGCAGGGCTGCCAGAGCACAGGCCAGACTGCCAGGGAACACGAGGGGAAGGTCCCTTGGGCACCTTCACTCGGTGGAAGGCAAGAAGGCCCTTCGGAAGAGCAGCCCTTTCCTTCCTTCCTTCCTGGAAGGCAAGGAAGCAGCGCCCTTCTGCAACGGGCAAGTGCAAAACATCCAGATGAACACCATGTACAATCCCATCCAATATCCTTTTGCTAGCAACTTTGAGATTTTAAGACTTTTGCAGAACTGTTCTTGACACGCACAAGCTTCACCTTACATCAGCTGTAAGGTGAAGCTTACATGATGTAAAAGATATAATAGGTCTAACTGGATGTTTGATCCCAACAAACCACTCGGCTTCTAGACAGAACATTTTTTCCACTGAATACAAGAGTCCAAATTACATTCAATAGTATCATACAAAGTGACAAACTTAGTAACTGCTGCAATAGGATTTACATGGGGAGCACTAAGGGATCATCTGATCTTGCCGAAAATAATGTCATTTCAGTCTTGATCTCTTCCACAAAACTAAGGAGGAGAAACAGGATCTCCTGGCTCTAAGAATAAAGGGGTTGGTTTAAGCCACTGCACTTTACTCCAAGCATTTCACCTCCATCGCTCATTTGTGGATGCTTTCCTTCATGCATCTCAAATGTTCAACAACACCTTAATGGTGGGTTTTTTTTAAAGCCTGTCCTGTGCACTCATTTGTATTCAATTTCCTTCAGTGGTAAAATGTTAGACATTCCATGCTATTCAAAGTCAAAACAAAGCCTCCAAATAAGCACTTCTGAAACGTACCTAGTCATCTGAGTAATTAGACATTTTTCTAGTTCCAAATGTACTGAAAATCTACAGTCAGCTCCCAATGAACGTGCCAGCAGTTATCCTAACAAACAAGAGTTCTCTCCTAAATGATAGCATACCAGTAGATCAGGAGGTGAAGATACATTTAAGTTAACATCTCCCCCTATTTGAATTAATCAGCATTTTTAATTATGTAGCATCACCTGATCATAATTATTATTCTAGCAATCTGTCTACCTTTGTGCCGATATGGCACATAGTTGCCATTGCTGAAGCCAGGCCAGGACACGCTCTCACTGGCCCAGAGAAGTTCCCGTCCCCAGTGTAGGCACACATCCTTCATACCAAGGGGCAAAGGCTCTCCCTCCCAAGCACATCTGCAGCAAACTCTCACAGAGAACAGCCAGCCGTGGACTTGACGCAGGTCACAACCCCCTCAGCCGGAGTCTGGGAAAGGGAATTAACACCACACAGAGGTGCAAACATGCAGATTGCTGCAGTGGCTCCATGCCCCAGCAGTCCTCACTGCATCCCCCCTGATCACACACCCATGCCATTAGCTTTACGTGGTCGCAGACCTCTTTGCAAACCACTGCAACTCATTAACTGACAGGCAGCAAGATACATCAGAGGAAGAAGATAGGAGCTGGCACAGGGAGCGGAGCCCTGGGGCATGGGCAAACTGTTAGGATCCACTTGGCTGCTGTGAATCCACAGCCTCACTCCAATGAGTTCCCACTGCCCCTGGGGACGTCCGCACCAGGGCTGGTGTGAAAGTTCACAGGCTTCGAGGCCATCCCACAGCACGCTGAGCAGTAACATCCCTGCACCAGCAACCTCCTGTTCAAGTCCAGGGGATGTGTGTGGACTCCCTTCATGTTTCCTCAACCAGCAGGCAAGCTACAGAGGCAAGCCAACACGTGCAATACTCAGGCAGTGCCCAGTAAACAACCTCAGATCCCCAGCACTGTCTTTTCCTTGGTCTATCCACAGGCTTCCTTTGTATCTCCATGGGACACCAGGCCCACTCCCACCCCATATGCGGTTTGCTCTGAATACACTCCACTTTACAGTTCAAAGCTTTGCAGGAACTTTTTCAAGGATGTGACAAGGCAGTAGCGTAAAATGAAACCCATTCTGAATGGGAGCACTGACTCTCACCTTCTCTTGCTCCAGCAGACCCCCTTCCAAAAAAACTTTGCCCCCAAAACCGCTCTTTCTCTAGACAGCCTCCTCATGGTGCTGCCTCCTCATGAGGCTCCTTCAGGATGGGATGGCACTACATCCTGCCATTCAGGCCCACAGCTTCATCAAGAGATTGGAAAGAAGAAAAAAAAAATAATCCACAGAATAATTCTTACTTTTCAGTGTGAGGAAACTGAGGGAAAAAGTGTTGATTCTCTCACAGACATGCAGCAGAAAGGTCACTCTCAGTTTTTACAGGTGGTAGGGAGAACTTTATGTAATGTAACGTTCCTCAAAGGAAAACATTTCAATGCACAGAAGAAACAGCAGAAAAAGGTAGGCATCTCTCCCTTCTGGTATGTAGCGGTTACGCCCAGATAGTAAGGCAGTTTGAGTCACGTTTCTGGGATGACTAAAAGAAAGTACTTGCATTTCAGGACTATGGTCAAAACCCTCAGGAGCTACATGTGCTGAAGAAAGGAATCAGACAATCATTTCTGCAAATGGCAGAAGAGAAAGGGAAACCAGCACCAGTGCAGAACACCACCGAACCTTGTGTTTCACTCAAAACACACAATGGCAGAACAAGGCTATGACTCCTCACTATTACTCTTCCTAAGTTTAGACACAGCCTTTTCACACAAGGAAACTCCATGGACGCACCAAGGCAGCCTTCCAGATTTTACTGACACCCCACCCAAGCCAAATGGGCTCTCAGTAAATCACCCGCCAAAGAAGAGTTGCGTGGAAGAGCAGTGCTTTAGGGATCTCCCTCCCACAGCCCAGTTCTCAGCCATCATCTGGGAAGCACACACCACCTCTGCATGAGGCCCTCCACCTCAACACCCACCCACACAACATGGGGCAATGCAGGCACAGCCCGCTCCAGGCACCGCTTCCACCCAGCCCCTCTTGCTCCAGCTCACTGCAGCAGAAACAGCTTAGAAATGGGGTAAGATTTATTGTACCAAAGAGAAAAGGGAAGGAAACAACACTCCTTCCCCAAACACATGCCCCTTTTCCATGAATCCTCTGCCTTTCTGCCAAGTTCAAGCCTTCTCAACTAGGAAGGCCTGTCCTGTTCAACAGAAACCCCAAGGGGAACTTGTGGAAACGTCAGGAGAGCCCAAGACAGTTCCACAGTACTCGACCACACACCATGGCCCACTCTCCTCCACATCCTCCTTTCATGTCCCAACAGATCTCTGCTTGAACAACAAACTCGTTTTGAATATTGTTTTCCCCACAGAACACTTTTCATCGCAGTCTCTCTCGCTTTAACACAAAGAATCTTAAATGCTGCTGTGCCACAGGAAAAATCGTTACAATAACTTAAAATACAGAAGCAGTAGTATGACTTAAAGGTTTTCAAACTCCTGCGTTCTCTGACAGAGGTTTGTGGCAGAGCCTGTAATGAAATGCAAAACATTGACCCAGTCACAAGACACGATGTTAAATGATTAGAAACAGAACTGAGCGTCCAGGCTCTGCCCCCCATCCCCCCCCACTGCTGCTACAGAATTCAGTGTTTGCCCAGCACATGCAGCATAGCACACACCTCACCATGCTAGCAGGCTAACACCGCTGCAGAAGCCGCAACCTCGGCTGCTCCTGACTTCACTTCAAATTAAGTAAAAACACTTGGCAGCCACAGCTACAGCTGCAGGTCTGCCATACGCTGCACCCCGTGCGCAGCCCCCGCACGCTTGCCCAGCCCATGTGGGGCAGCCTGCGTCCAGGGGGGCTCTGGCAAGACCTGCTAATTTGGTCAGCAGCAGCAGATGCGGCAGCTGCATGTCTGCTTATTCCCCACCCCGGCTCTACGAGAAAAGGGCAGCCAGGAACGGCAAGCAAAGGCGACAGCAACAACAGGGCTGAAACCAGAGGGACCCACTGCTACACACAAACTCCCTCGTACAAAAGCTTATGTTCCTAGAAGGTCCCAATTGCCCCAGTTCTCCCATCGATGCCTCAGGCCCCACAGCATGCAATCAGTGCTTTCACCATCCCTTGCTTCAGTAATTCCAAAACTTCCCTCTTCAAGCCCCAGTTCTGCCCCACCTGCCCAGATACCCATGTGTCCTTTGCATCACCAGATTCCTGCAGGCACCTCGACCAGCTGCCTGCAATCTGCTGCCCACCACAGTTCAAGCACCCAGGCCCCAGCCTAAATGCCGAGTCCTGTGCAGATGCACCCCATCCCTTACCACATCAAGGCAGGGCCAGTGTCCTTACACTGCATTTTCTGGTCATCTACAGATCTGCAAACGAGCAAGCTAGTTGTGAGCACATTTTCAGATCTGCAACTATCAGCACAAATGGTAATGCAGAACTAAAAGTCCTTGACAGCGATGGACATTTGTTTTTTTATTTCAGTTTAATAGCCACTGTTACCAGGTTGGATGAGATGGGAACCCAACTGCCTTCCTGTAGTCAAGGGTGCAATGGAGAGAACAGTTTTCAAAACAGCGTTACAAGAGGGGCCTCCGTGTCCTCTGTACACCACCAGGGTCAATGTGAATCGCACTGGAACCTGCTGCAAAAATTCCAAGTGCACCAACTGCCCTCCAGCTTCTCCCATGAAGGCAACTCCTTCCCCAGCAAAAGGTTTCCTTGAAGAGGGGCACATTCCCCTCGGTGCTAGTCCCCTTCCAAGACCTCCCGCTGCGGAGAAGGAAGGCTAAGCAACACACAAGTGGAGAAAGTCGCTGCCCGACAGAACTCCAAAGCGCTCTCAGCACAGATAAGACCATCTGCACCTGCAGGACTCGGGTTCTCCTCTGCCCCACACTATCTTCCTGCCCACAACGTCAAAGCCCTACGACTGTGGGTAACGTGTAAGCTAAGATAGTTACTAGCCCCACAGCAAGCCGCTAGCCCTACAAGACAGGGGCATGGCCATCAAGTCCAACCTGCTATCTGGATGGCGCAGAAGACGGAGGGATTTGGGGGGGTTGTAAAGCTTGCAAAGCCTTACATTCCTGTGAGGTCAGCCCGATGGCTCTGTTCCCTTTTTCCTCACTTGCTGCATTCCCATTAAAAAGAAAAGAGAAAGAGGAGCTCTTCAAAGATTCATCTTCAGCACGTTTAAATCCTCAGAGGCGTTCTGTTAAAGCCAGACTTGAAAAGCACAAATTTTATAAAAATTAAAAGGGATCCCTCCCATGTGGGCTAAAAAAAGCACAGGCAGGGATCTCACCCGCGCGTTTATAGGCACCCAAATGCACACCAGAGGCGGGGAAAGATTCGAGCCTGGGAGCGGGTGAAACGCCAGCTGGAGAGAAACCGGCGCCCACCCGGGCAGCCGAGAGCGGGGCATTTACCAGGCCAAGGCACGTTAACGGGACAGCCCACAGGGAACGGGGGGGCTCGGGGGGCACAACCCGGGCCGGGAAGGGCCCCCAAACCCGACCGCCGACACCCCCTCCCCCCAGGTTATTTTGGGGAGGGGCGGCACTCTCCCACCGTGAGGTGACTCCCTCGCAGGGCTGACAGAGGACAGCAGCTTAAGCTCCCCCCCCTCCTTTTTTAGGGCTGGGGGGTCCCTGCACCCTCCCCACCCCAGAGCCCCCCGGAGGGGTCGGGGGAATCCTGCCCACCGCTGTGTAACGGGGAAGGGTGGGACACCCGAAAGCGGAGGGAAGGGACCCTCATACTGAGGGAAGGACCGCAAAGCTGTAGGGGAAAGCGGGATCGAGAGAGCAGCCCCCGGGGCCTCGCGGCTGGGCGGTGGTCTCCCACCGCCGGAGGCCCGCATCCAGCGGCGATGCGCCGGGGGCTGCCCGCTGGAGGGGAGCGGTCCGCCCGCCGTTACCTGGGGACGCAGCTAGGGCTGGAGCCGTCGATCTCCCAAGTGGCGAAGAGGTTCATAGGCACGGGCCGCCCCAGGGCCCCGGCACCGCCCGGGAAGCTGAGGCGGCTCCGTTCTGCCGCCGCCGCCATGGCTGCCGGCCTGGCGCGCGCCCACCGGGCCGCCGCCGCTGCCGCCTGCGCCACCGCCCCGCCCCGGCGGGGGGAGTGTCACGTGCGGGGGGGCGGGGCTCCGAGGGGCGGGCCTCAAGTGCCTCCCGGGAGGGTCTCTCGATGGGGCGGAGCCATTGGCTAGGGAGGGGATGGGGGCGTGGCTTTAAAGTGCGGGCGTGGTTTTCCGAGGGGGCGGGGCTCCAGTGGGGAGGGGGCGCGGTGCTGCGGAGGGGGCGCGGCCAGGATGGCAGCGTGCTGGTGCCTGGTTCCGGCAGCTCTCCGGCCCCCAGCCGCGGCCCCCTAGCGGCGGGGCCCTGTTGCCGGCCGGGCGGTTTCCTCGTAGCGCGGCCGGAAGCGCCTGTGCGGGCGGTGTCGGCGGTGGACCGGATGTTGCGGCAGCGGCTTCCGGCTGGCTCCGTGGCAGGGGCAGGCGGCGGGCGCGGGGCTGAGCGGCGGCGGGCCGGCCGCGGAGATGGTGCTGCTCACGATGATCGCCCGCGTGGCGGACGGGCTCCCCCTGGCCGCCTCCATGCAGGAGGACGAGCAGGTGGGGCGGCGCAGGGGCGGGGGGCGCGGGCGGTGGGTCCGGCCCGCTGTGTTCGGGAGGAGCGGGCGGGGGCGGCCTAGCCGGACCCTCGCAGCCCCTGCTCGCGTGCCGGGCCGCTCTTGCCCAAGCGTGTCCCGCCCGGTGGTCGCGGGTGGGAGGCGGCGAGCCGCTTCTGCGCTGTGGGGCTATTGCTCTCCCTCGGGCTGAGCTCGGGACCCCCCGGAGCCTCCCCGCCTGCGGGCGGGCGGTACGTCTCCGGTGGCAGCCGCCCCCAACAGTCTGTCCTCCCTTCTCAGTCGGGCCGCGATCTGCAGCAGTACCAGAGCCAAGCGAAGCAGCTGTTCCGCAAGCTGAACGAGCAGTCCCCCACGAGGTGTACTCTCGAGGCAGGAGCCATGGCTTTCCAGTGAGTACCTCTGGGCATGATGGGGGAACTGGCTTGTGATGGCACTTCTGGCTCAGGGTGAGGGTTTGTGAGAGCCTGCGCTGCCCAAGAGATGGCGAGTTATTCAACTGTCTGTCCTGCCAGCTGAAGTGTACAATAGCTGCTTGAAGGGGAGAGTGTGTGAGTTATTTCTTGGCCCTGCTGTCCAGCACTTGTTTCTCAGCCAGTTTCACAGTTCTGTCTTTGCTGAAGACGATGTGTGTTCTGTTCCCTTTAAGGTTTTTCTGTTTGTTTGCACCCTGTAAGGTACCTACAGTGCATCTTCTGTACCTTACGTGTCTTGTTTTGTCTTTAGAAAGAGATGTCTTTTGTAAAAACAGTCTTAGCAGTGCCCCATGAGCTTCTCTTGCGCAAGACTTTGGCGTGTGTATCCCGTGGGAGTGTAGCTTTCAGTGTGTTAAAAGCACATGGAACGTTTTTGATTTATTTCTTTCTTATTATTTCCTTACTATCTGATAAACTTTTTTCTTTCAACTTGTAGATTCAGTTTTATTGTTGCTAAATGCATTGGATGTGTTTAATTCATTTCCTAAACTGTTTGGAAACTGTCAACTTAAAAGCATTTCTGTCTTTCTACAGTAGTACATTAACAAGGGAACATGAATATAAAATAATGAAAATTTACAGAGCGTGCAGGTCAGACATCTGTCATCCCTAATGAATAGCAAGGGAACTGGAAAGGCAAGTAAATGGAGGAAGGACTGACAGTCAATGAAAGGCAGGAGAGCATACTTATGTTTGAGAAAGTAAATGCTTCTTTACATGACATGTAATTACCTAACAGGATAATACTTGAGAACTTAATCAAGCCCAAGATCTTGTCAAGAATCAGAACTATGCTATTAGCAGGAATAATTGTTAGAAGTCTCTGTGATCAGCTGCCACGTGAGATTGCTGAGGCACAGTTGTGCAGGTTTGCCAGCAATGGACCAAGATTTCCCGCACTTGGCACCGCTTCTGCCATGCTGCCAGCAGCGAGTTTCCTCTCAGTTCCCAAGCCCTGGTGACCAGGTGCGTGTTTATGGGTGGGTGCACGGGAGATGCAGTTTGGATGCAAGGCAAGATTGCCTTTAGGTCTCTGTTTCTATAACAAGGGCCCTTGAGCAATTATCCTGCCCTGTCCCTTTCTTCAGAGATTCAGCGACATGAAAAGACAGGAACGGGAGTTTTTTGTAAGGGCAGTCTTTGGCAAAAGCCATGAGGTTTTCAGAGCAGCTTTTCTTGTGCTTGGCTTACATATGATGACTGCAACAAGATTTTTTTTTATGTCTGCTCTCTTGGCTTCTGGTTGCCTTTGATAGGGAGTCATAGTGGTCTGAGGATGGCCCTGATTTAAATAGACTGGCCATCCCTATCTCCTGTCGGGTTTGGGTGTGGTTGTCAGAGTTAACTGCAAAGTGCTGCTCTGCATAGTCTTCTTTTTAGTAATTAAAACTCTGTAATTTAAAAAAATCCCTCGCTTTAAATGTTGCCGTGGCACTGCATGGGTGTAGCTCTGACTCTCAGTGAAGCCTTGGGAAAGAGCCTGTATGGATCCTAGTAAGTCCTTTGCTGTGTTGCTTCCATGACATGAGCAGAGCAATGTCTGGGAAGGCTGTGCCGCTTGCAGTGCCCAGGAAATCCAAGCCTCTTAACAGTGCCTGTAATGTCACCACTGACGAGGTGGGAGGGCTTGGGCAAGCTCATATTTTGACACAGCTGTTAAAGAAACAGCCAGGGCACCTGGCTGGCAGGTAGGCAGGGCAAGGAGGGTTCCTCCTTCTGTGTTGAGTTCCCTGAACAGGTTCCACAGGCAATTGACAGCTGCTGCTGCAAAGCACTCAACGGCTGCCTCCTGTAAGGTGGAAAATTAAGGCAAGGGCTTGCATGAAAAGAATACTTTCCAATCAAAAAATGTTATGAAACGTGTGATAATGGTACAGGAAAGGGAGGAAACGGGGGAGTTTGAGATTTAGTGTAAAGTAGTGGTGGCTGATGACCATGCTGTTCATTAATGCAGCACACCATTTTTTTTTCTGTCAAATCAGAGCTCTGACTGCTGAGGGCAGCACAAACCAGGGTAGAGCACTTTGTGGTGCGGGAATTAGAAGTGTTGCTAAGGGTATTGCTGAACTTGCTGAGGTGGTATTGAACGTTTTTAGCTTGATCAATTCAGAGAAGAGCCTAGTCTTGCTGAAATGTGAAGCTTAAACTATGACCACTGAGGTGATTTCTGTCAAATGTAATGTGTAGGCTTTGGCACCAAAAGCTGTGTCACCCTTGCAGCTGCAGCACTTGGCGTACGCGGCTGTGCAGGTACGGGAGCAGCGATGCAGTCTGCTGTGCTGTCAGTCAGCAGGTGACCTTTGGCTGCTGAATGGCTGAAGTAGCTCATACCTGTCATGTTGAAAACAACCCTTGGCCTTTGCTACTGTTACCAGGGTAAAGCTTTTTTCTCTGAAAACGTTCAAGGTAATCGTAAGAAACTTACTGGCTGTAGTTGGTGCGCAGAAATCTGGAGTACAGAAGTTAGCAGTGGCAGGTAGCATTGCCTGTCCCTTGTGTGTGTACAGTGCAGAGCAGACGGCAACTGGGTGCTGCGCTGATGCTTGGAGGCACACACATAGCGTGAAACTGAGAAGCCCAGCTGTGTCGGAACTCTGCTCTGAGGTTGAACTGCGGCTGACAAATTGTCTGGATCTGGGACAGGATGGGGTGTGCTTGCTCTCTGTGATGCTGACAGGTCAACTTTAAATCCAACGTGTCTCATGTCACATCGTGGGAAGAGCAGGTGGGAGATACAGCTGAAGAGCTCCAGGCAGGACCTGCTGGCCTGAGCAGAGATAACAGGGCCGTACCGGCGGGACATGCTCCTCAGGCTGCTCTCATCTTGGAGGTGCTGCTCTGGCTCTGAGGCAGTACTATCAGAATTCCTATCTGATACAAGTTTCTCTTATCTCAAAAGATTTTTCTCAGGTCTTGCTGTTCATGACAGTGACTAAATCAAGCTCCAGGTGATGATTTGTGGCAACTCCAGGCTGTCAAGCAGGTCTCCAAGGGTAAAGGGAAGAACAAAGGCATGATATACTGTAGGATTAGTCTTACACGCTGATGCTGCCCAAGCTGAGGGACATAAAAAGGAATAAAAGTATGGGCTCGTGGGGACGTGCTTGTGGAATGGATTACAGTGATTGGAGTTTCTGGCTTCTGGTTGAGGTGGATGAGTTGTTACTTGAAGGCTGGCAGTATTTGCACACAGAGCATATAGGGGCAGGAGAAATGGACCTGTTGAGTATCTGGAAAAACAGTGGGGAGGGGAAGGAAATAGTTTTGTAAGCCTGATGTGCCTATTAACAAAATTTTAAGCTACTTATTTAACTACGGTGCACTCGTAACTGGGTCAATTCTTTAATACGCTGTTAATCTTCATGCTAACTAGACTGCTACATAATGGCATTATGCAGAAAGTCAAAGGAAGGTAACATACACCCTGAATAATACCGATAAACATTCAGAAGTGTATGCAGGGCTATGTACCATCTCTACTCTCTTGGTTTCAGTGGAAATAGTGTTGCCTTTTTTTTTCTGTTGGCTTAAATAAGGAGGCAAACACAGCTGGGAATGCGCAGCAGCGGACTTTGTAGGCATTGTAGCAAAGCTTAAATAATCACAAGGTTGGTTCTATCTTATCCCTTATTTCAGTAGGCTTTTTAGCTGAATTGTAATGAAAAGCCCCTAGTCCCAGTGCTGATGGAGGCACTGGGGCTCACACTGAAACAAGGTCAACACTAACCTCTGTGGACCAGTAAGAATTAGATGAGGATGGGGGTGGTGGGAGGAGAAGAGCAGCCCTTCACATTCAGCTGCAGGACAAACCAAAGAGCATTACACAGCAGCGTGCTTCAGCGCAGGTTTTGGAGCTCCTAACATTTGCAGCCAAAGAACTGGTAGCACAGCCATGCTCACCTATGGCAGTCCTGCAGGGGAGGTCACCAGAACCTGTCTAGCACTAATATCATTCCCCAGCTGCCTTTGAGGTCGTGTGTGGGTAGTGAGACACCCCACCAACAGGCTGCTGTTGGAGGGGAAGGGGGTACCCAGCCCTCCAAAATGGAAAGCAGGAGGTGGCAGTCACCAACTGGCTTTTTAGCGTGCTGAGACCAAATTCTTCTGCATCCCCTAATCTCAGGGCAGAGCTTTCTTTTCGTGGGCCTCAGGTTCTTGGCTGTGCTGCGTTGTCTTAGAGCTGTGCTGGCCACCTTCCCCTCTATTCTGCTGGCAGACTTGTTGTGCTCCCCTATTCCTGACTGCAGGAGGGAGGGAGAGTGTCCTCTCATTTTTTTACTCCAAAATTATAATCATTTTGTTGCTGGTATTTTGGTAAGCTAATGATATTCACAGGCCAACTTTTGTCCCAGTGAAGTCAAAGTTCAGGGCTGTTGGCATGGGTATAGGGTCTGAGGCTACAAGAAAATTTCTTTTAGGTAAAGAAAAATAAGCCATCACTTTGTCAGAGGGTTTACACCTGATCCAGACACAGCAGACTTGAAGTCCCTGTACCCAGTTTTCATTGCCTCATAGGAATAAAGGTATGCAGGGTGGTGTTTGATGGGGTAGGTTCAGGACTAAGAGATTAATGCTCTTTTCTGCTGTTCTTTTAGCTACATCATTGAGAAAGGTGTTTGTTACCTGGTCCTGTGTGAAGCTGCATTCCCCAAGAAACTGGCCTTTGCGTATCTGGAAGACTTGCATTCAGAGTTTGATGAGCAGCATGGCAAGAAGGTGCCGACGGTCTCCAGGCCCTATTCCTTCATTGAATTTGGTGAGGTTCCTCTTGCTGTGGCTAGCTAGGAAACTTGTAACTGGGGGGGAGCGGCAGCCACAGGGTCCTCTCCAGCCTGGTCTGTGGAATTGACAGTTCAACCTCTTCTTGGCCCTAGGGAAGTGGGTGTTTTGAGCAAGAGAATAGGGCAGTGGTGGGGAAAAAGTAAATGTCCTTTGATTCAGATTTCCTGCTTTAAGTCTCTTGTCCTTGCTCCAGTGAATATATTTGCGTGTAGTCTGCTGGCTGTCTCAGCAATACTCCCACTCCTCCAGCAGCCAGGCTGCTCTGTGTTGGGTGGGATTCCCTCTGATAGCCCCCTCTTGTTCCAGACACCTACATCCAGAAAACCAAGAAGCTCTACATTGATAGCCGCGCGAGGAGGAACCTGGGCTCCATCAACACAGAGCTGCAAGATGTGCAGAGGATTATGGTGGCCAACATCGAGGAAGTCTTACAGCGAGGAGAGGCACTTTCAGGTACAGGGAATGGCCGGTGGTTGGCATAGGGTTCCTTGTCCCCTCGGTCGGCTTTGTGGGTGGAGCATACTGGAGGGAAGGGCTTGCTCATCCCTGAGCTTCCTGAGAAAAGCGATGAACTCAGTAGGTGTTTTGGTTGGGTGGGTTGCATCCTGAAGCACCTGGCAGGTGCTGGTGCTTCTTTTGGGCGAGACCAGCATCTCACTGGCATGGGTGGCTTTCATCCCAGCAGGACAAGCACTAGAGCACTGCACATGGGCACAGGCCAAGCTGCCTTGTGAAACTACTGCGCTTCCAGCTGCTTCAGAGAAACTTGTACAGTTAATGTAACATTTGGGGAACACCTGGTTGGGTCGATCTTGATTAACTTTGCTCGCCTTTCCCTTTAACAGCTCTTGATTCCAAGGCCAACAACTTGTCCAGTTTGTCCAAGAAGTACCGCCAGGATGCGAAGTATCTGAACATGCGTTCCACTTACGCCAAGCTTGCGGCCGTAGCTGTGTTTTTTATCATGTTGATCGTTTATGTGAGATTCTGGTGGCTGTGAGCCGGTTGCAGTCACGGAAGAGGGAAAGCCGGTAGCCTGGCAGGTGTATTTGTGCAGGACACTGTTCATGGGGGATGTGCATTAGAATCCACACAGGACCATCACCTATATGGGACTGTCCTGAAATTGTTAGGTGACGCCTGACTACTATATCTCTTTGTGAAGCCTAACAATAGGTGTAAAGGCTTGTTGACTACAGGCTTTTCCTCTGAGGCAGTTTGCACTGGCTACTGCAGAGTTTGGCCCCCCACGCCCCCGCCCCCCCTACCCGGGGGCGCACTCTGGGAGCTCTAAGTCAGTGCAGTTTAGCATAATCACATTGTACGTCCTCCTGTTGAGTAGCTCTAGTGGGAACTGGACTCTAATGAACATTCCTTGTGTTGGCAATGTTTGCTTTTTTAGAATCTGGGTCTGCAGTTATGTTTTGTTTTTTTTTTTTTTTTAAGAGAAGACTCCCCTGTTTGATGGCAAATACTGCACTGTACATATAATAGCTTTCACTTCTGTCAGAATAGCTATTGTTGAGTTGTTTTCTGTGTCTGACATCTTGGCTTGTTACACTTTAAATTGCTTTAGGAAGAAATGGATGTTAAATTATGCCTTAAGATACATTCTGTCTAGTACTAGGAGGGGCAATGAAAGGCTTCTATATTGCTGATTCCTACAAAATTAAACTACAGGTTTGTAAGTGTCCACTTTCCCTCTCCAGACAGCTGTGTATGACGGTATGTTTCCATTTGAACAGGGTGTGTAATTCAATGCTGTTGGAGTGGGCACAGCGCAGACTATGTTAGCAGTCTGTGTTTTTCCCTTCTATCTGCAGATTCACTACATTATTTCCTTCCTTTTTATAACTGTGCTTTCCTTACAAAATGTATCAAAACTGCCAGCATTTCATCTCTGATGCTTGTTTTCTTTCTCCCTCTTTCCCTCACCCAAAACAACCAAAAAACCAAAACTCTGAATGTTGTTGTGAAGAAAAGGTAGTGTTTCCTTCAAGAACACTTTAACTTTACATGAAGGATTCAAAAGGATAAAATAGTGGAATCCATTGGAAACACCACCTTTTTTTTTTTGCTGTGGTCACCCTCTCCCTACCTCACTTGGGAAGTTGAAACTGTAGGTGAAGAAAAATTCATTATGGGGCAATAGTATATAGCTTCTTTCTTATGGGCCAATCTATATATTTCCAGTGTAATGTGATTTTTTTTTTAAAAAAAAAAAAAATTGTTTTGGTCCACCTGTGCTAAGAATAATGTTTTACCAGTCAGCTTTTGTTTTTATTTAAAGAAAAAAAGAAAAAAGAAACCCCACAGCTCAGGCACTCTTCTGCACTCACGTGCCTGCTGTTTGGTAGGAAGCAGGCAGTGTCACAGAAGGAAGTTTCAGGACTCCTCAGCACCTTTTGCAAGCACATAATCTTGTGTAGTTCTGCAAGTATAAACTGTGACCTGGAAATGTTTCCTGCCACAGGGTAGGAAACAAAGAGCCGTTGTCCTGTCTGGGAGGACTCCCCAGCTTGGCACCACGTTGGGCTGGCAGGGGAGCAGTTAGTGTTCATCCACCAAAAGCGTAGCAAATCTGATCTGCCATGTAGTCTAAAACTCTCTGGTTTCTGCATGATGCCTCCAAGTGTTACTATGTAGAATGCTTTATTATTATCATTATTGTTATTTTTAATCTTTTTAAGTGGTGTCCCTAACAGGTGAATATCCCAGTGATGTAGGTCTGTGTCATGTAGGTGCCAAAAGGTGAGCAGGCACCAACTATATGTGGATTGTTGTGATTGAGGGGAGTGACGTTTCTGCAGCAAAGGGCAGCTCAGTGAGCAGTTGCCTCCTGCAGCCCCAGTGTCAGCAGTGAAATAAACGCTTCTGAGAAATCCCCTCTGAAGCGTGGAGTTTCCAGCGTCTTGCTTTTGTGCTCTCAAAGGATGCTTGCTTTGCTTCCAGGGACACAAGAGGGTAAAGGCCCGACAGCTGAAGCCACCTGGGATAAGGGCTTGTTTTTGGAGGCAGAGCTAGTTGAGAAATATGATCTTGGCCGTTTTCTGGCAGAGAGGCTGTACTGTGGTTATAGCAGCGATCTCTTCCATTGCCAGTGTGTGTCTCTGCCCGCAGGACGCGGGCAGGCAGCCTCCTCGGCCTGGGCAGATTTTTTTGTGGGGGCAGTTCTGTTGTGATGCTTTTCACATGGGGGACGGAACAAACTGGGAGCAGGGTACGTGCCCCCCATGGTGTGTGTCAGTTTTAACAGGGCACGCCACTGCAAATGCCACTTTCCTAAAGGGGAAGGCAAGGAAGACTCTCCCGCAGGCCAGCACGGGGCTCCAGGGAGCACTTGATAAGTAGATCCCTTGGTGAGTTCAAAGTACAGGATCCCTTTTCCTCCCTTGCGTGGGGCAGAGGTGCTGCTGGTGCTCTGTGCGAGGGAGGTATGGGGCTGGGTTTTGTTTTGCTGGGGGCTGCCTGCGCCTCCCGAGCAGCCAGGTGTGAGGCTTGTTGTTCCCATCCTGCTGCGTGGGGCAGAGGGGAGGAGAAGCCATTGCTGGTTTTGCCCTGCGTTACCTGACAGCTTGCTCGGGCTGGGCTGGTTGAGCACCTGTGGGCTCAGGGACGTGGCTCCCTGCCCTGGTGGGCGCAGGGTGCAGCCCCACAGAGCAGGGGTGACCGTAGCTGTTGGGTTGCTGCTGGCTCAGGATGGTGCTGGCAGAGGTCCAGAGCTGGCCCGGGAGCCACTGCCTGCAGATTGCAGTACCCGCACGGAGCTGATGCACAGTGCAGCGTGGTGCCCAGGGCTGGGGAGGCAAAGGGGGGCTCCTCCCGAGGGCACCCCGACCTCCTCCCAATGCCCTGGCTCCCCCAAAGACCCACAGCCTCGCTGGGCCTGGGCTGCTGCAGCGTGAAGCCAGGAATCTGCCTGCAAGGGCTCCGGGACTGTGCTGCACAAGCCTGTGCTGCCTGGCCTCATCCTGTCGCACAGCTGGGGTGCTGTGACCAAGCTGGATGGTGATGCCTCCCAGCAGGGACCTTGCCTGAGTCTCCTCCTACCCAACACCCACCTCGTTTCTGTTTCTGAGCTGCCCCTCTGCCTGCAGCTGCTCTAGAGCAGCCTTTTCCTACTGGGTTCCCCTGCTAGGGGTCCCCCCAGTTCCCATGCCTGGTCCCCTCCACCTGGCAGAGGCATGTTGAAGAATGGCTGCAGAAGCGTGGCCTTAGAATCTCTGAAGATCTGCACAATCCAGGCGTGGTATTAGAATAGGCCTGCAATCAGAATTGTACTGAAGTTGCTGTGCTGAAGTTAACAAGAAAGGTAGCCCTGAGCTATTCTTGAATCCTGAGACCAAGTCATTATGTTGTGCCAACAGGCTGTGGCTGTAACAAGCTACAGCTGCTGGGAAAGCAGGTGCAGGGCCAAGAGAGATAGGGACCGGTATGGGAATATGGGGAGTAACAAACTACAAGGCTGAAGCACAGCAACACAATTAGCTACATGGATAGAATGCTTATTTTAGTCATGATAATTAGGGGTGTGAGAACCGTGCGCATTTAGAGACTACTAACCAATTTTATTTCTGCTTTACGAATACACATGTGTATGGGTTCTATATAAGTAGTGTTAGAAACTAATAAAGTTGAGCAAGATGCATAACTCATATTGAGCATCTTCTTGACTCCAGCAAACCCTTCTTCCAACACAGGCAGAGGGGCTTCATCCCGTGCCAGGCACGTGTGGAGCAGGAGGGAACGCAGGATCTGGGAGTAGGGCAAAGTCCTGGCACAGCTGTAGCACCTGGGCCCCCGGCGCTGCGGGGTTTGGGGGGCAGAGCTGGGCTCTCCCGCGCCCCACGGCATGCCCATTGCTGCTGGGACACCCTTGGCATGAACAGAGAGCAGCAGGGTGCAAAAGGAAAAAGGGGATGGTACGAGGTGCCCCAGGAGCTGCTCTGCTCATCGTGTGAGCACAGACTTGACAAGCCTTGTCACGTGAGTGATGGTCCAGAAAAGCTGTCAGGTTGGGCTCTGTTTGCTGCTGCCCCTGCTCAGCTCTGGTCTGGGCACCTCGGGTGTCCTTGTGTCCACAGGGGTGGCTGGAGGGACCACTGGTGGCCATGCCCACCCTGGCCCACCACAGGACTGTGATGGGTGGCTTACACTGCCAGGCATGCTGGTGCTGGGTGGCAGGGATTTTTCTCCTGAGCATCTGAAAAGCAAAGTAGCAAGAGCAGACAGGCAGAGCTGGTTCCTGGATGCTGCCGAACCTGCCATGGGTGAAGAAGCACAGCGCTGCTGAGAGGAAGAGGGCGGCAGGATGGCAAAGGCTGGCAGGGTGCTCCGGCTACTGCATCAAATACATGGTGGGTCTCACCTGGTCCAGGCTGTGGCTGTGCTCTGCACTGTCACCACTCCTGGGAGCAGCTGTTTGGGTGCTGCAGCGTTTCAATTTCTGTCTTCACTGGGGCACCAGCTGTTTGCCCCAATTTGACCCAGCTCCTCGCCCTCGCAAACCCCTCTCTCAGGCAGGTTTTCAGAAAAACCCCACTTGCAGCTTCTTTCCCTCTGGGACCCCAGAGAAGTTTGACCCTGGGTGGTTTCCAGCAGCTGCTTTGCCAGGGATGAACATCCCAGAGGCGTGGAGGGGCTGCGCCAGCATCCCTGCAGCAGGGCAAGTGCCAGCCCTGGGCACCTGGTGCCGGGTAACTGCCAGGGCAGCAGGGCTTGCGGTTCAGCCTTCGAGTGCCCCAGTCCTTGTCCTCCCTCCTTTGGGCACCACTGAGGGGCCGCAGCAGCTCTGTCCCCTGGGGGGCTCGGGGGGCCGCAACAGCTCTGTCCCCTGGGGGGCTCGGGGGGCCGCAGCAGCTCTGTCCCTTGGGGGGCTCAGTCCCACCGGGGCCAGGGAGGGATGCCCCGCAGAGCTGGGCAGGGGGGCTCAGGAGGTCGCTTCCCCCTCTCCTCGTGCTTTGCTCCACCGCGTTGCTGCCAGAGTGACCTTTCGGGAAGGAGGATGTCAGTTTGCTGCTGCCCGAAAATGGAGGCTTTTCAGATGGCGAGGGGCTGGGTGTGGGTCTGGCCGCAGGGAAGGTGGCTGCTGGGACCAGCCCTCCCCACGGGCCTGAGTCAGTGCCAGGCCCGTCCCGGCACCCCCAGGGTTCCGTGCCCCCCATCCGGCTGATGCAGCTGGGCTGGTTCCCAGCCCCAGGGCAGGACACCAGGCACCTGCCCAGCCCCCGGCAGCCTCCTCGCTCTGTCCCCGTTGGCCCCCCAGACCTGAGCCCTTTAGGGGTCCCTGGGGGTCTGGCTGCTCCCAAGCCCCTGCGGTGCTGGAAAGAGGTGGGGCACAACCTTCCCGCAGCCGAGGCTCTGCCGGTGCTCCCTGGACAGCCTCCAGCACCCAGCTGCCCTCGAACGTCCCCAGCGCTGCTTCCCCTGGGGCAGCCGTGCCACCTCCGTCCCCCTTCTCCCCTGGCGTGGGCACTCTCTGGGTCCCCCGTGGGCACAGGGGTTCCCCGGGGTTTGCCGGGCTGTGCCCGCAGCCTCGCAGCATCTCGCACGGCTGCTCCCAGGCGGCTGCAGTCATGCCTGAGCTCACAAACCCGTGGGGGGGGGGGGAAAGCAGAAGTTGGGGAGTCCCTGCTCCCCATGCCCAGCCCAGTGGGGCTGCCAGGCCCCGCCACGGGGCTTTCTGTGGGCTGAGGGGCACATGGAGGAGCCCAGCGTGATTTTGAATCATGACTCAGAAACCTGCCTGCGGCTGAGCCCCAGCGCTCTGCAGAGAGGTGATAAACCTGCATCCCTTGTCGGTGCTTTTTTTTTTCTTCTTTTCCTTCTCTCAACATCCCACCAGCAGCACCCCAGCCTGCGGGTTCTCCCTGGCCACCCTAACACGCTTCGCTGCCCTGGCCTGCTGCCCACGCCTGCTGGAAACGGGACTCCCCAGCCCCATTGTGGCACAGCACCCCGGGGTGGAAAGTGCAGCCAGCCACAGCTGGGGCACTGAAAACGGCAGTAGACACAGGTTTTGCATAGAGGAGCAGAACTAAATGTCCTTGCTAGAATCACGGTGACCCCAGGTCCTCCATGCTGGGTGAGTCCTCGTGGTGCTCAAGCTTGCGGAGCTCCGGGCACGTGTGGCTCCCCGGGACCTTTCCCGGAGCCCTGTGTGCCCCATGCATGGCCATGAGCCCCTTGCAGCTGCGATGGCATCTTGCCCTGGCATCCACCCCGGGAGAGGAGGGGGCTGTTGAGGCAAGAAGGGATCTGAGCGACCTCTGGCTCAGCACAGGCTTGGAGCAGGCTGCACAGAGCAGGATGAGGCCCCTGCCTAGTGCCAGAGGGATGTAACAGGGTTTGCTGGGGGCTGAGGCCAGGCTCTGGGTCCCACGGGAGCAGGAAAAAGCCTCTGTTCTGCTTTCCCGTGTTCCTACCCACATGGGGACCACAGGTGATGGGGGTTGTGCCCAGGTGGGCAGCTCGCAGAGGCCACGCATGCACTGGGAGAGGATGCTCAGGGGCTGCAAAGCCCCGCTGCAGCTTCTCAGTGGCCGTGGACTGAGCGGGAGAGCTGCAGGCTCCCATCCATGTGGCTGGTCCTGGCTACAGACCTGGGCAAGGCACACGAAGGGCAGGTCTCAGCGGTGCTGAGCAGCTGCCCCTTCCCCGAGCGGCAGCTGTCCCTTGTGCCAGCCATCCTCACAGCCCCGGCTGCTGCCTGGAGGGTGGCCACAAGTCACTGACTCCCTGCTCCATCGTGTGCCCCGAGCCAGGAGCATTTCGGGAGCTTCGCAGCCACCCCGTACATCCCACCAACTCTGGTAAAAGCTGCGCGGCTCCGTCTGCAATATAAATACTCCATGGGCTGCTGCGAGCAAGGGCAGCGGTGGGGAAGGCTGAGGGTGCGAATTCCCCGGGCGATTAAGCGGGACAGCAGAGGCGGCTCAGGCCCGGCACATTCCTTCGGGGCTTGATGCAGGAATGCCTTTGCGCTCCTCTGTTTCTTTTTAAGACAAGACTAGCTGGCAGGTAAGATAATCACGGTGTAAGCCAAGTCATGTGAATGTTAAGAGTTAGCAGATGAGCCACAGGACGAGCTATTTGCCATGCAGGCACAAGGCTGCCAGCCCCACAGATTTTGCTGGAAGCCTCTCTCCCTCCTGTTTTTCTTAAACCTCTTTGCTGCTGACATCTTGCAGCTATGAAATACCCTCAGCTTCCATTTTAACAGGGTTCCAGCTCTCCTGTTTGCAAACGAGAAGGCTGAGATATATGGTTCAGGCATGTTCTAAGGACCCCCAAAGCAGGGGCAGGTAAAAATGAGGCGACGTTTATCTCGGTGTGTAAGATGCTGGGCTGTGAGGCAGGCGTTTGGGTGCGGGCTGAGCTGAGGGCTGCACGCCTGAACCGCCAGCAGTGTCATGGAAAGGTTATGGCGAGAAAACACAAATTATTCTGAGAGTACCAATGCGAAACTGGTGAAGCCAGTGGTTCCTCTGGGGTGAGGGACAGAGAAGTACAGCGCCGCTTGCTAACCACATACAGACACCCAAAAAAGCACCTCCGTGAGTTTTAAATCCATTTTGCCTTCTGCACGGAGAGGTGGGGAGAGCACCGCCCAGCACCCAGGCACATCCCTCCTGGACAGCATCACACTGGCTGCAGAGCGAGGGGGCACAGGGGGCCAGGGGATGCTGCCCCAGGGGCTACCTCCCCCAGTGAAGCGAGTGCAGGTGGGGGGCAGGATGCTTCACCCCCTGTTGCCACCAGCCATGCCATCTGCACGGACCAGCGGCTCGGCATCACCTGGAGTGTCCCTGCTGAGCCGGGGGACCCAGACCCCAACACCACCAGTGACAGCCCAGCACTGTACCCGCTGGTGATGGCCCGAGGGCTGGTGCACAGGGCTGGCTTTGGAGCAGCGGGGTGGGAAGCCTGAAGAGCTCCAGGGCTGGAGAGCTGTCTGCACATGCTGAGGCGAACACAAATGTGCCTCTGCTCTGTGGCACGGGCAACCAAAATCATCGGGGTGGGGGTGAGGCTCCTGCCATGGAGTCAAAGAGGGCTTGATCCCCCACCCTTTGTCCGCCAAAGTGCCAGGATTTCCCTGATTGCTGGGGCAGTTTAACAAGCGATGTGGTGGATATGGAGTCTGTTCAGCTCTCCTAATCCCCCAGCTGGCATCGCACACAGCTCTGTGCCAGGCGCCCTGCCCGCACCCTGCCCACCGCCCCTCGCCACCCTGCGCACCGGGGGCTCTGCTCCCAGCAGGACACTCCAAAGCAGGGCTTGGCATGTGCAAAACCAGGAGGAAACTATGGAAAACCTTGCCGGAGCCCTCCAGTTTCAACACGGGCTGCTGGTCGTGTCTGGGTGGGAAACTGGGGGTGAGGGAGGCTGGAGGGTCACTTGTGTGGGTGGGTGGCCTGTGTGGTGCTCCCCGGGGCTTGTTTGCCCATGATGGCATTAATGGGACTGTCACAGGGCACAAAGGACAAAGCAATGCTGAAACATGTTTTTAACTCCTCACAAAACAGCTTATTGCTGAACGACAGACCCATGGGGGTGATGGGGAGCTGCCTGAGGAGCTTTGGCATGGGGACACAGCGGGGTGCCTGCCTCTGTCCCCCTCCCACTCTGCCCTGTGTGGTCCCTCCTGGCATAGGCAAGGCAGGGTGGCCTTGGGCGGTTTGGCCCTCGCCTCCCCAGCTGCAAAAGCCACCTCCATCACACAGAGGACCTGCTGGTGGCTGCTTTCACCCCTTTCCTCCAGCAGAGCCACGGGGGGATGCTCTCCCCCATGGACAGCTGAGGACAGTGGGGTCAGAGTGGCAAGGTGGGAGCCATCAGCAGGTTCCCCAGACCTGTGGGGCGAAGCAACACCTTCCCCCCGCCAGGCCGGGCTCCCCCACGGGGCCTCATTTGCCAGACAGAGCTGGCTGCACCTTTCCAGCACCTTCCCAGCGCCACACTGGGACTGTAGGTGCTGTCCCCACGTGGGGCTGGAGCAGAACACAGGCAGCAGGGGACTGGCCGCCTTAAGGTCAGGGATAAGTAATGCCCGGAGAGGAGCTGGGAATGGCAGCTTTTGGTGAAATGCCAGATATTCCTCCCATTATGGGAGTACGGGAATATGGGAGCATAGCTGCATTCAGGAGAGCATCCCCAAGCCCTCCTTGTTCCAGCCACATCCCCGCCTGTCCCTCCTCCACTTGGCGTTGTGGCTGTTGCAACCTAAGTGTTGGTGGCTGCCACCCCTAATTGTATACATGGAAAGTTTTTGGCATGCTGGGGATCTGGGTTCTGCCTTGGCAGGCGAGGAGGTGCGGGGAGGGCGGGTGCCAGGCGCAGCCCCCTCGGTCGGCTACCATGGCTGTGGCACCAGTGTCTGCCCACGAGCCGTCACAGCGGCCATGGGATGCTCCGGCAGCTCTGTGGGACGGTGGGGGATTCATCACCCAGGTCACATCAGCATACCTGGACAAATCATCATGGAGGTAGGATGCTGAGCATCCAGCTCATGGTAGGAGCTCCAGGATCTGGCGAGTTACAGGGGGAAAACAGTGGCGTTTATTCATTGCCCCTCTCTCCCCCAGCCCGCACAAGCCTGTCCTGGTGGCCAGGCTGCCATGTCAGCACACAAAGGGCTCTCAGCGTGGGGCAGACGGCTTGTAACGCTTTAAACCATGGCTGAGGACTGGGAGGGCTCCTGAGGTTGAATTTAGTCCAAGGCCGTGGGAAGCCATGTGTCCTCCTGGGCTTCTGTGGTACCAGTAGCCGTGGGGTGAGCCGTGGGGTTGGGCTGATCCATGGGGTGAGCCGTGGGGCAGGGAGCTGGCACAGCTGCCCCAGGGCCCCCTTCCCACCGGGATGAGCTGCCAGCAGCCACCACTGGGTTTGGGTTTCCATCCCCATTGGCGCCCTGGGCGATGCTCCATCACCCCACACCTGGGCAGAGGGCAGGGCCGTGCCCCTGCAGGTGGGGTGCTCCACCATCCCCCCCCGGGGGCACCCACCACCACTGCCACCACCCCACAGGGGCACGACAACGTGTCCTGCTGCCCGTGTCCTCCGTCCCCCCATTGCCACCGCCATCCGCCCCCCCCCACCAGCTGCCTCCCAGCCCCACCACTATCCACCCCTCATTGCCATCTGGACCCATCACCACCTGCCCCACACTGCCATCTGCCCCCCACCGCCATCTGCCCCTATCACTATATGCCCCTCATCACCACCACCATCTGCCCCGCATTGCCATTCCTCCACATCCCCATCTGCCCCCCACTGCCCCCCACGCCCACTGCCATCTGCCCCATCCCCATCTGCCCCCAGTGCCATTCCCCCCAGCCCCATCCCCACCTGCCTTCCACATCCCCATCACCATCCGCCCCCCGCCGCTTCCCATCCCCACCTGCCCCCCTCCTCACCGCCCCCATCGCCATCTGCCCCCCAGCCCCACCGCCATTCGCCGCCCCCGCCATCCGCCCCGCCCCTCCCCGCCTTTCCCCGTCGGGCGCCCCCTGGTGGCGGGCGGGCGGACGGGGCGTGGCGGGCGGCGCGGCGGAGGAAGCGGGGGCGGTGCGCCTCTGCCGTGTCCCTCCGCGCGGGGTGGCCGCTGGCGCCATCGGCGGCTGTGTCGATCCCTCCGCGTCGCGTCGCGCCGTGCCGTGCCGTGCCGGCGGGAGCGGCCGTAGCCATGGCCCGCGGAGCGGAGCCGGCGCTCGCCGCCCTTCTCGGCCTGGTGCTGGCCGTGCTCAGCCGCGCCGAGCCCGCGGCCGGTGAGTGGCGGGGGCGGGAGGGCGGCGGCGAGGGGCTGCGGGGGCCTGTGGGGCTGCGGCGCTACGCGGGCGGCCCCTCGCCTGGGGCCTGAGGGGGTGCCCGGGGCCGCCCCTCGCCCGGGGCCGCTCCGAGCGCGGCCGGCCCGGCGCCGGTGTCACCTCCTCCCGCGGGGCCGGCCGGGGATGAAGGGCTGGGGGGGGCGCCTGGGGTGTCATCGCGTGGGGGCGGCCCGGGCCACCGCCTCTTTGTGTGGAGCGGGGCCCCCCCGCCCCAAGGTCGGCTCACCTGCGGGGGGGCTGTCCCGGGGGGGCTGCTGCTGCCGCCCCCGGGGGGAGTGAGGGGGCTGCTGCTGTCCCCGAGGTGGGGGAGGCGGCTGCTGCTGTCCCCAGGGGGAGTGAGGGGGCTGCTCTCCTGGGGGGGGGGGGCTGCTACTGTCCCCGGGGGAGTGAGTGGGCTGCTGATCCTGGGGGGGGGGGGGGGCTGCTGTCCGGTGGGAGCTGACACGTAACGGAAAGCGCGAGGGAAGCCGTGCTTTACTGGCAGCGATACGCGGGCTGTCGCAGCCGTGGTTTGAGCGCTCGAGGTCTTTTGATTTCAAAACACGGGAGAAAAGGGCTGGCTGTTTCCCATCGCCTGGGATACCTGTGCGTCCTGTGCGCCCCAGCCTCTTTGCTGGGGACATACCTACACACACAGAAGGGATTCCTACATCTCCTCCTCCTCTAATTGTTAATCAGTTCAGGCGTGATGGAGCCATATGTGCACATCTGAAGAAACTGCTGCTTTCCATCGCTGTTGCGCATCGGCATTTGCAATGTGTTTTGCAGCCGGGCTGGAGAACACGGTCCGTAGCCTTAACTGCTGGGTTCTGATGGATTTCACGCCTCTCCCGGCAGCAGTCCTGCTCCTAGAGCAAAGCATGTGCAGCCTTGCAGCACGGTAAAGCTATCCGGGACCAGCAGTCATTGATTACTTGCGCGGCTTCTCATTCTTTCTTCCTTTTTTACTCCGGGGAGGCGGGATTGCTCTTCAGGTGACTTGTGGAGAGTGCAGCGATGGGAGAAAGTGGTAGTGGAAGTTGTTAAGTGTGTGACTGCGACGCTGATTATTTCAGCAGTTTTACTCTTGGGTATGGTTAGGGGTGGAACTTGTCTGCAGAGTTTTGACCACTGCTGCTGGTTTGGTTGCAGAGTAGTTGGGCTAATCAGTCTATCTGTTTTTACTTTGAAATGGCCATTATTTGTCTCCTGGGAAAAATTTTGGTCTTCCCCCCACCCCTTTCCCCAACCCCTCTGAGATCTGACTTACTCGTACTAATGTGCTGCAAGAAGATGGTTGGAGTTAAAAAAAAAAAAAGAAAAAAGCTGTTTCCTGACTGTGTGTTGGCCAGATTTGCTTAAAAGTGACTGGAAAAATAAAGAGTCTTTCAAGGGTAGGTGTATAGTAGCACTGTTGTTTCTGGAAATGGCTTACACAGATCAGTAAGATGGCAAAATACTCTTTTTCCCCCCCCCCCCCCGAAGACTAATGTCTTGCCCACTCTAGTTTGACTGTACCTTCATACCAGCAACTTACCAGTTCATTGCTAGCCCTACCAGTTCTTTCTCTTGGTGGGGGCTGAGAGGGAGAAGTACCTGTGGTGTCACTCATCACTTGACGGGGTATGGATACCTACTGGGCTGCTTCAGGTCCTCCCATGCTGTAGAAATTTTTGGCATTGTGAGTAAAATTTCCTCCTGGTGCTTAACAAAGGCTGGTTGTCAGAGATGACAAATCTAGACTGAAAATAAATGACTCCTGTTGTTCGTGAGATACTGACCTGCATCTGGTCCCTGGGAGTGGGACTTGTGGCTTGAATTAATGGGAAAGATGAAGTCACCGAAAGGGTATTTTCAGGTGCATATTCAACTGTCTTGACGCTCTTGTGCAAGAGAGGGCAGGTATCTGATGTCAGCCCTCTTGGTCAATAAATAGGAGGCTCCTGGATGCTCTGAGTGCTATGGTTTGGACTACTCAAGTCTGCCTCATCATGCAAGCCCAACGATGTAGCAACTTGCTTTTCCAGTTGAGCCGTTGTTTAGTTTTGCAAAAGGCTGCAGTTGAGGTTGCAGTAAGCTGGGGTGGGGCGGCAACACCTGTGCTTTTGGTGAGGATACTCTCCTG
The DNA here is from genome assembly GCF_015220075.1 of Falco rusticolus. Classification (NCBI taxonomy): domain Eukaryota; kingdom Metazoa; phylum Chordata; class Aves; order Falconiformes; family Falconidae; genus Falco; species Falco rusticolus. Next base: position 26,307,032 of record NC_051197.1, read on the forward strand.
ATAATTGCTGTGAACGATTTGCACCTCTCCTGATCAGACAGCAGCCGGTAAAACAGGAATCCTGGCTAGTGAAGCCCACCCTAGTTACTACCCACTGCTGTTATTAACGCTTGGATTTTGCTAAGCCCAGCTTCACCAGGTTGCCGTTGACTGTCAGCCTGTGTTTCTAACAGGTTGTTAATCTGGAGGGGTGCAAAGGTAGCACATTGATGCAGATTGCAGTTTGAGATCTTTAGCTTTAGTTTAGAGACTTTTGAGGACTTCAGGTAATGCTGACAATGCCGGTCTGCTTGATACAAATTTGCTTATGGAAGAGCAAGTTTTACTTGATCTTTTGGAAGTGTTGCTGCCTATCAAATTTGTTCTTATCAAAGATGCCAATTTAAACTTTCAGAAGGGAGCATGATGAGAATCTGGCTAACTGGCATCGCTTCCTGCAGGGCACCTCTTAGTCATATTAGAAATACGTGAAGATCGTCTTGCTGATGTTCTCAGGACTTGGATCCTTGGGAAAATAGGACTCACGCCTCTGGTGGCATTTGGCAGTTGGGGCTCTTACAGTGGGTGGGTTGGGTTTTTGGCAGCTTCCACAGCTGGTTGCCTCCCTCCCTTTTATTAGGTGTCTCGCTGCTGTTGCAGTAAGCAGGTAATTCTCTTCAGTGCGCTCTCGTTCTGTTCAACTTCTCCCTTTCTCAGAAACCTGTGTCTGTGCTGAGAGAAGGGGACTGGTGCCTGGAATTTGAACCCAGGACAAGGAGTAGGTGAAAAAGCAGCAGCAGCAGCAGGATTCTGGCAGCCTGTTTCTTCTGGGCTTGAGAATCTTATTTGACAGCAAAACCGATCAGTCACAATTTGTAACTACAGATACAGTGTCGTTTCCTTCAAGTTTGTACTGTTGGCTAATGATGGTTAAGTGGAGGAGCGATACAGTGTTTATTAATTCTCACTCCTCCTGTGGGACATGTTAGGGAAATGGCATCCATGTTGGGGGGGAAAAAGAGCTTCCCTAAGCATCTGTGTTAAAAAGTCCTTTTGTAGTTATATTCTTACTTTCTATTCATTCACTCTGAAATCATCTTGCCAATAGAAGTCAAGGGCTGTCAGTGCCCATCTAGAAGAAACAGTGCTTATATCATTCTAAACACGGTCATCTGAGAGCTGCAGAAATAATCGTTCGTTCTGTTTAGAAAATAGTCTGTTCCTAGGGCACATGTCCTTTTTTTAGACTGCTCCGAGGATGAAAAAAGAGCTTTGTATCTCAAAATGGCATGGGCGCCTGCTGTTTGTTCCATGCAGCAAGTCTTCATCTTGTTTCTCTGACATCACCCGGGACGGCTGCAGAAGCGTTGCTCAGCACAAGTAGCGGGCTAGCATTTCTGCACAGGCAAACATGCTTAACGTTCAAATTAATAAAGATTTAGTGCTGGAGAATGACGGAAGACTTTGGAGAAGACAGGAGCATGGCTTCTGTCTGCCAGATTGCCATGGAAACACCAATACCTCTTTGGCTCTAATTGCCTTCCCTACATTTTTTTGTTGAAAACTTTTTTCTCCCCCCCCAACTAAATGCTTTATGTCGCAGTTCTGGATTTTGAGTGTTTTGGCTTTCTTTGGAAAACTGAAAATAGGGGAAGGCAGGGAACTGTATCTGTGAAAGGAAACGGAGGATATTGTGACTGACACAGACTTTAAAACTGTATTGCAAGTTCATCCTGAATTCAGTCTGTATTATAACTTGAGCTTTTATTGGTGGTTTCTCAACAGGAACAGTGTCACATGAATTGTGGCTGCACTTGATAGAAATAACAGCCCTCTTGCAGCTTCCTGGGCCTAAGACCCCGACAAGAGGAAGACTTTAACTCTACCTCTGAATTTGCACGACGGGTTCCCCGCTCTGTTGTTAGGAGGGCCAATCAGTAGTTTTTGCCAGGTCCTAGATGTTCAGAGGGAAGATTTGAAACAGATGATGGTGGTGCACGCAGTTTTCCTATTAGTACTCTCAAATTAAAAAAAAAAAAACCAAACCAAAAACCTGATGAACTTCCAAAGCAAAATTTCTTCAACTTACAAGCTTGTTCTCCTGAAATCCACTTAAGTATTTTTTTTGCAGGGTGGTTGGTTTTTTTTGGTTGTTTTTTTTATGCTTTCTAGGGAAGTTAGTGAAGGAAACCAGCTTAGCTATTGGGGGTTTCTGTCCCAAAAGGTACAGGATGTTGGCTGAGTGCCTTCACACCCCTCTGAGCTCTGCTTAGCTTCTCAGTTGATGAGTCTTGCATTATCCAGTTGATTTCAGGCTTTTGTGTGCAAAAACGATGGAGATGTCTTAGTAATCTGATTAAAGCATTTTTGCTTTACAAACTATTTCCGTGCCTTATAGACAAGCTTTGTCCTTTAACTGCTGTCCTCTGTCTGTGAAGTGCAAACTGGTCAGCATGTTTAAATTCTCCAAAAGCTAATCTTTTCTAAATCTGGGCTGACTATAAGGCTTTATCACTTTTCCACAGTAAGGATTTTTACTAGTTTGCTTCTTCCCCCTCTTCTTGTGGCTGCCATGGGGCGATCTGTTCTTCAGGGGAAAAAAAAAAAGCTATTTTCATATTTTCAGCTAGCACACACTTACGAGTGGGTTCTTCCATGGTATATAGTCTCACTGGAACTGTAATCTGTTGAGGCTAGTGAATAGTGTAATTAGCTATTTCTCCTCTTTGGGTTTCCTCCAGAAGTTGGTTATCTTTGGGTATTGTCTCCATGTGTGCAGTGCTGCTTATTCCTTACCAGCTTTTTCAGCAGCTGTGTGGTGTGAGGTACTGCTGTGGGAGGGTTGTCCCTTTCTGCACCTTGAGGATCTACCAGTCTTTCTCCAGAATTGCACCTTGTGTTTCAGCATTTTCTTCTTTTTTCAGACTGTATTTTTCCTGTAGGGAACCAGAAGCTGCTTTTGCTCCCTTGGAATTTAAGACCCCTTGCTTTGTAGTTTGCTGGTGTTTCTGACCATGCCGATGGTCATAGTCTTCAGAGCTGGTCCACCTCTGGCAAGCAGCCTGAGCTTGTGTAAGGATTTGCCGTGCATCTTCTGTTGCTGCTATTTGAGGGCTTTGAATCTTTTTTTTCCACCTTTCTCTTCTTACATAATGGGTAACACCACTGAAATGACAGGCTAGTTCTCATGAATGTCAATTGAGACAGAAAATCCACTGGCTATATAAAGGTTATTGAAACCTATTTTGTCCTTTAGTTTTCTTTCTAGTCTTTAATGTATTTTAGCCTGACTTTTCTTCTATGCTTGAGTAGGTTGTTTACTACCCTCTCCCACAAGAGAGCTGTTGAACCTATAGACAAGTGTCAACCAAATACAACAGAGACCTAGGTTCTTAAAATATACTTTCTGTGAACTTCATGGAAAATTTGTAGACAGAATGGAGGAGAGAGAGAGAGAACACATACAGTGTCCTCCCAAGGAGAAAGATGTACCAGCAGCTCAGCAGCATTCCCTGCCAGAATATTGTTCTCCCTTTATTTAAAGTAAAACCTTTGGTCGGAGCCTACAGGTTCTTAGATGCAGGATAATCAACCACAAAGCTACAGGAAACCAGCTTTGTAACGTCTCTTCCTCACAGCATTAATTGTTTTGGTATTTTGCATTTTTATTTCTGCTTGACTTTTCCTGAACTTGTGGGTGAGGACTTTATTGGCATTACTTTCCTTTTAGTATTTACAACAAAGCCCTTTCAGATTTTCTCTGGTTATGGCTCTGTTTCCCTATAGCACTCTTCTCTTTTAAAAGCTGAACTCTTGATACTTACAGCTTCTGATCTTAATCCATCACTATTTCTTCTTAATTTTCTCTCCTAGAAAGGATCTGAATTTGTAGTGGGCAGATGAAGTATAGAAACCACATCACAACTTCCCAATCGTCTTGGCATCCTAAAGAACAGCAAGGCAGAAACACAACTTTTCCTTCAGTTAAAAAGGTTAAACCTGGGTGAAATTGTATTCCAGTTAAGTGTGAGCTTTGCGGTTGGGCGTTGAGAATCACAGCACTTCCTATAGTGTTTCCATGAGTAACACTTTCTGCTTGTGCTCATTCTGTAGCAGTGGCTACCTGTTCTTCTGTCTGGCCTTGGAAAATGGTCCTGGTAGGCTAGTTAAATGTCAGGTTAGAAATTATGTTTGAATGCAAGCGTGTGCAAGGGTTTGTATGGACTCTAGGCTGGGTAGTATAGTTAATAACATTCATCTCGTGTGCACTTAGGAGTCCTCATCTGAGTATTCTTTCAAACTTGGCTACGATACGTGCTAGAAACTGGGTGGTTCTTCCACAACGTGGTGGCCTGCCTGCTTCATAAGAAGCCAGCCTTTTGATAATTGTGAGGTGTCTTCCCAATATTCCTGTAATATGCCCAAATGGACTACTAAAAATCATGAGGCCGTTCAATACATTTAAAAAGCCATGGGATTTCCCCTTCGAGACCTGCTGGCATGCCACCACCGCACGAGAGCACAAGGACTTGAAGCATCAATGCTTATGCTTGGTCTGGATTAACCCAGCTTCTGATAGTCATGGTGGTTTTGGCAAGTTAGAGCAAGTCCAGAACATGGACAAATAATTGATCATTGCTGGTTTTTTTTAAACACAGAAGAAATTTGTCAAAAGCAGGCTGTTAGACTCAAAGCCTTGACAGCATACTGGCGCGCGCTCTCTCTGGGTTCTAAAAGAATGGCTTTATATTTTCAAGGCAAGGCTGTCTTCGCTCACGCTGTACACACCGAAGTATTTCCAGTTGACATGATGGATGTAGTGAAAAGTACTTTTTGTGCTGGCTAAGGTAGAAGGTAAAATTGTAGCACTCAACATGATAGAGCAGTGAAGTAGCTTTTGAAGTAAGTTGTGTTGAAATGCCTTGGTTTTGTATGCATTGTGAAATTGTTAAAGATATCGTGAAATACAGGAAGACAGCGCTTTGTGCACAGAAATGCTAATTTTACTGTGAGAACTATAGCCTTCAATTTCCCTCGTGATTTCTTTTTTAAAGAGTAGTGGTTGTTACTTTTAATGCTCATTTTAATATAGAATATGGTTACATTTACCTTTTCTTTGCTTTAGTTGCATTTAAATGTATTTTATTCAACCTATTTTAGTCTCAAGCTGCAAAAGTACAAAAGAGTCTTTTTGCTTTTGTTTTCTTAGCTTCTTTCACTTCTAAATTACTATATACAAAATACATATTCAGCTGTCTGTGTTGCTCTATTCACTGTGTGTCTCTGTTAAAGAATTCTAAGGTCTAGTAGTAGTTTAATGACCTGCTAAACAGCTGTTCAAGGCAGGAGTAATTTGTCAAAAACCAGGAGAAAATTAATCATTACTTTGCTAAAGCCTCTCTGCGTGGCTGTGTTTGGCCTAGCAAGCTAAACAGGAATCACTGTTTCAGATCCTTACTGTGACCCCGAAAGCCGTCACCCTCTTGCTCCCCTCTGTGCAGTTGTGCTGGGAGGTGGTTTTGGCCAAGTGCTAGTTAAGCTTTTACTATGTGGGTTACAAAATCAACTGGCTGCTCGGTTCTCACTAGGGACACAGCTACTCGAAGAGATTACAAAATTGTGTTTGAAAGCATGGGCACAAAAGAAATAATCCTCTGAGTATTTGCTTCACTGGCTTGGTGGGTGTGAAAAGAATGAAAATTCAAGGTAGTAAGATGAGAGTACTGATACGGTAAGGCTGAAATATGGTAAGGCTCACTTTTCCCTTCCTCCATTTCCCTGGAGTAGCGCAGGTAGTAAGAGAAATCCAGATCATTCCAGGTCCTTTTGCAGTGTCCCTTGAATGCCGTGTAAGTGCACTATGCTAACTGTAGCTAACCTTTGTTGTGAAAACAAGCTGCTGTAGTGTTAGACAGAAGCAGATGAAGTTTGGAGTTGAAGCCTTGTGGATGTTGCTGTTAAACGGGATAAAAATCATCAGACAGGTGCAAATCAGTGTGGTTTTGACCGCTGTGTGTGGGAATGTCGTGCAAAATCCGTGTTAATATTTCTGTCGCTTAGTAACCCTGACCTCAGGGGTTATCTGAAAGGGCCTCAGAGTGGAATTTTGTTCATTTCCTGAGAGCTGTGCAGAAGCAGCACCATCCAAGTGCCCCTTTTTGAAGAATCGAGTCAACAGAAGCAGCTGTACCCCTATTGTCAGAAATATTGGTGGTTTTCCTGGGCAACTGAGTTTAGTTTAAATGTATTCTCTGTAGGGATTGCAGGTGTGAAATGCTCCTGTAGTACCTCTTAGTGCATGGGACCTGTTTATGTTGCTCCAGGGTTATTGGGAAATAACACTTGAAGCCCTGGATAGCAGTAACTGGAGTCTGTTCCAAGTTGTCTGATTGCTGGGGTGAATTTGGGCTGGTTGCAGAGAGCTTAGCGGAACTGGTGTGTTAACTCTTCGGTTTCTGAGCCCCCTTCTGTAGTCACCAGAATATAAGCTTTGATGGTGGTTTGGACCACGTTTCCCTGGTGCCCCTTGATGAATTTGTATTGAAAATTTAATACCTCTTGACGTAAACTACCTTAAAAAAGAAAAAAAAAAAAAAAAGGGCATCTGCCCTGTGGCAGCTGGTATACAAGAGGGCAGTTTAGATGTTATTCCTCCCTCTAGGTGCCTTTAACCTAAGATTGGTTAAATGCTTTCCCAAAGGCAGTAAAATTGTTGAAATAGGGTCCGGAGAGGCACGGAAGTGTGTGTGTTTGGGGGCCAGGAGACAGAACTGGAAGGTGGGAAGAGCTTGTGACCTCTGGGCACATGGGTAAGTTTAGGGTAGGACCCAGATCTTGCGGTTTCAAGGGCTTTATCCACTAGTTTGGTGCTATTCAAGTGGCAGGCTGTGAGCTAGGTGGACTGGCTAAACTTTTGTGGTTCTAGAGTGCCCTCTGCTCCTGCAGGGTTTCCGTAGTTCTCACCCTTCTTTAGACACAGGCCCAGTGTGCTGCTTCAGGTTCCCGTGAAGAGATGAGCACTTGCCAGAGCTGAGGCTGATGTGAAGCCTGTTCTGATGGAAACAACACTAGAGCTTCCAGCAGACTTGGATAAAAATTGACCAGCCCTGAACTGTATCACACCTAATAGCTTTTAAAAACCATAACACTGAAAATATAGAGTTTGAGCTACAGTGTATCTCCTTAGAAACACCAAATTCTTTGTGGAAAGTCTAACATCTCTGATATTTTCGCTTACTCCCAAACACAATCCTGACTGAAATCAGAGTGCAACAACAGTAATGATGTTACAGCAAATTCTGCATTGCTAGAAATGCACAGCAGGTGAGATTGAGGGACAGATGCCCCTATTTCAGTGCCAAGTGTCCCTAGAGGTGATAGAAAAGAAGGAAGGGATTTGAGGCAAAATATTCTGAAAAAAGAAGGCTTAGAAGTAGTTGCCTCTTACTTCAAAGAATTTCAGTCTAGAATTTTGATCAGAAAGTAGTAATTGGTGACACTTAACCCAAAATATGCAAGTGCTGACATGAATGTCTTTGTAGCTTGCTGAAATTACTGCATGCTTTGTTTTGAAAATCTACCTAAAAGAAATTCTGTAAACATTGAGTTGCCTGATGCACACATCTGTGATTCTTCTTTCAGTCTGGCTGTTTTGATGCTTCCAGAGATTAAACTAAACTATGTGATAGTGTCTATTGTTTTTGTTCCAATCATATAAAATTTTCTACTTAAAGATTTTCTTTCCCCATAATATGCTAATGAAGCTTTGACTTGACATGTATGGCTACTGATTTGACTGTTCTTTTCGCTTCTTTCAGCATTGCAGTGTATGGATGATTCCAAGCCATGTGTTAACGAGGGAAAGTGCATTCCATATCAGAATGGTACAGGATATTGCAAGTAAGTTGGTTTCATTTCTCATCAATTTAATTACCAATCTTCTGTCATTCAGGTTCCTAGCCAGAAAGGAAATGTGAGTTGTTAAGATTTTCTTATCGGGTGCATTCAGCATGACAGTTTTAGCACAGTTGGTGTTTCTTGATAATGCGTTTGTTATGTGCTAGCTTTTTGTAACGTAAGAAATATGGATTTCTTCTTAGAATTTTTGGGTTTGGATCTTGTCAGCTTGATTTCTTTGCATTAGGTTAGGAAAGATTGCCAAAGCGATCGTAGAGGTCAACCCAGTACCTTGCTTCCAGACTCACAAGTTAGGTTGGAACTTGCTCTCCATCTAATAGCTCACTTTGTAGAGCTTCAGCCCTAATTTGAATATTTTCATGAGGTTTTTCAAAACTAATGTGCTCTCTGAAGTGTGCCAGTTCCCTTCTGCATGCTGAAGAGCAACTAATATGTGGAAGTTGCAAAAACAAACTTAACAAAAACCACCCAAACAAACATCCACATTTGTCTTTATTGTGTAACTGATTTTGGTAAATGTTGACACCCATGTTCAATGGTGCCTTCACTTTGCTGCTGCATGGAAAGCTGATCAGCAGGAGCTTTGGCAGAGTGTCTGGAGAATGATATCACATCTATTTAAATGCAATTCACCTTTCAAACTGCAGTATTTAGAGTTTTTTTAGATTAAGTGATATTTTACAGAAAGAGAAATCCTCCTTGTTCAGCAGGCTTAATTTACTACATCTGCAGTAAACGGATTATTTTCTAAACCTTGATTACTTCATCAGTGTAAGTTGTCCCATTTTCTAGCATGCTAAATCCCTCTTTTCTTAATGCTTACGTTCTTCAAATATTAGTGAGTTTTGTCTTGTGATTTAGCTTGGCTAACACGCAGCTCCACTGTTCACCCTTTTCTGCACAGCCGTCTTCGCTTGCCACAACCTTTAGTTCTTTCTATCAATGTGGTACCTAAAACTGATACTTAAATTGCACCTGTGGCATACAAAGGGGAAATCATAATCTAATTTGAGGTTCTTCTCAGTTTCAAATCAATACCTGATGTGCAGAAGGGCCATGAAGACAAATAATGTAACTTGTTATTCCCTGTTGTTTTTTTCAAACTCCTTCCTAGTCTTTTACTTTCCATAGCTTTATATTGGTGTCCACACAAATGAGCTGCCCTTCTGAAAAGAAAGCTGGAACTTACCTGCTTTTCACCTATATTTTAGAACAAGCAATTTTGTGATGTTAGGAGGTAATAAGACTGATGTTGGTGCTGCTTGTACCTTCCTAAGGACATTTTCTCCAGCTTGCATGTTCCTCTTAACCACGTCTTAGACTTCTAATATTTTTCTTCTGTTACAAAATTGTTCAGTTACTTCATCTGATTGAACTTCCGTTCAGTATTTGTAGTGCAGTCCAGATCTTAACACATTTCCCTTATCAGAGTGGCAGCTTTGACCACTTTTTTTTTTTTAGTAGTGCAGAGAGTTATTTATAATTAATGTTGCCTTCTTCCTTTTTGTGCAGTCTTCTTGCAGGTCTTAAGCCAACCCCTCCTTCAGGTACCAGCTCAGTCCCTTAGCAGGTGCCAGAGTAATTGGAAAGGCTAACAGAAGCCTCCATACAGAGATTAGTACATGTCTGTTCCCTAGTTCTGGCTCAAGAACTCCTTTTTGCAGAAAGTAAGGAAAAAATAGCAAAAAAAACCCCTCAGTTGTGGAGACTCTACCTTTAGCAGGCTGATTCTTAGCATCCTGTTTTGGTTTTAAGTGTTGGTTGGGGTTTTTTTTTTTCTTTTTCTTTCCTGCACTATGAGGAACTCTGAACAGGGGGAACTTTATATCTGGTGTAGTAACCTAGATGCCTGTCTGAATTTTTGATGGCTGTAGGAGTAGAAATATTCTCTTCAGGAAACTGAGCTTATTACTAAAGCAGGTGGCTTGGCTTCTGGCTCTGCAGGATCACTCACTGATTAGCTGAATCTCCACCCCTTCCACTTTTTTCAAGTTATCTGCAGTACTTCCTCTGCTGGGCAATAAGTTATTATAACAGGCACTCTTCCTCTTTCTGCAGCTCCTCTCAGCCAAGTTGTTTGTTCTAGTGTGTGGCCAGTCTGTCTAGTTAATCTTGCTGTCGGTAAGAAACAAGTGAACCACTGAGGGAGAACCTGCATCAGAGGTGATCAGATGCGATGAGTAAGACATGAGTAACGTAAGCACTGATAAGCAAAACATCTAGTCTAGGTACTTGGCAAAGCAGAAAGTGACAGCTTGGTGCTGAAACAGCTTTCTGTGTCAGAAAATCTTGTAGAATGTACTGCATTAAAAGTGAAAGCTAGTTTTCTGCTAAGAAATCTTTATTATGGTGCATCTGGCTTCTGTTATGGGAACAGCGATTGTGACCCTTGTAAGGAAATCTGAGTTGAATCTTTATCAGATTGTTCTTGCGAGCGCCCTTTAAGTAGCTCCGTTCCCCTGGTGACGCTGCTGGCCCGTGGCTGTCATTTTGTGGCACTGCTTGATAGAATTCCTGACCACCTTTGACCTTGATTTTATATTTAGAAAATTACACATTCCTGTGTTTGCATCTTTCAAGGTCAGAATTTTTGTTTGAGTGATCTTTCTATATCCATTTGGTGACTAGCGTGGTGAGGGGCACAGACCTTGTTCTGAGGAGTATGGCTGTATCTGCAGCAGTGGTACCAAGGGGCCTGTCCTTCCAAGCTTTTTGACAAAAGGCAGTTTCAGTTTGGGGTTTGGCTCTGTGTTGTTGCACCGTGGTGGTATTTTGTTGTTGTGGGGTCCCCCCATCAAAGCACCTCCAGGCAGCCTATTTGCACATTGAGGTGTTAAGCATGAAGGAGCCTTCTTGCATGCTGTCGTACCTGGCAGAGAAGCAGTTTAAGCGACTGTTCGTTGCTTAATGCTAATTGCGAACATCCCAGGAAAACCCTTTCTCATCTGCCTGCTGCTGGGTGGCTGGGAAAGCAGCAGTAGGAAGAGTCTGAGGGATAATACTGCTAAGTTACAGTATTTCTGCAGTTGCAGGCAGGATGAGAAGGTGTCGGTACAGGGAGCTGTTTCAAGGACAAGCAGAGCAGAGATTTTGGCAGCGCTGCCCACTGTTTTCTCAGCATGAGAGTCTGCTCGGCTGCAGGTGGATGCAGGACTGGGCAGTCCCTCTGCGCTGGGAATGGGGCAGGGCCCTGAGCAGGGACTATCGTAGCTGGGTTCCCCATGGTTGGCAGCTGTGGCCTCTCCCACCTTCCCTCCCCTGTGCCCCAGTGACGGGGAGCAGAAGCAAGACTGTGCCAGGGAGAGAAGCAGAAGTGAGAAGGAAGAAAGTTGGGCTTGGGGTGCGCCAGGGTTTAGGGAGGAAACTGAGCCTTGCTACTTCTCATGCTTCATAGGCTTTTAAGGTTGGAGTTTTGGCCTTGGGACTGCTGCATATTGTATGTCCAGAAGCGTTGTCAGCACCTCTGTATGAACCAAAGTACTGCTTTAACGCTAATGTCTTTTGTCCGGTCCTGGTGGTTAAAAAAAACCAACAACAACCAACCCAAAAGTGCAGGAGCAACTGTGGCCCTTTTGCTGTGCTTAGTCAGATGGGGAGACGGCTGAAGTAGGCTGATGCCTAAAGGACAGTCTCCTTCAGCACATCCTTTCATGTCTGAAGTTGTCAGGGTTTGTGTAGCTTTGTGTGCTTCTGCGCCTCTTCAGTGAGCAGTGTTTTTTCTCGCCGTGTGCAGAAGTTTGTTCATGCTTTTTCATTGTGTGGTGCAGTTTTTACTTTTCTGCAGAGTGGCAACAGGAGGACCTCAAAGCATGCTTAAACTCCAAGCAGCGATGGCACAGCAGTAAGGGGCTTCTGTCCCAAATCTGACCCCCAGTAACTCCAACAATCTTGCCAGCCTTTCCAGCTGGACTTCTGGGGAAGGCAAGATCCTGGACTACAGAGCTGCTTCTGAGACTGCAGCAGATTATCTTCTTAGGTTGTCTTGAGAAACTAATCACTCCTAGACCAGTGAATGGGGAATACCCATAGGAGACTTCGTAGCAGGATGAGGTCTGAGAGTTTTCCAGAAGAGGCTAAATGCAGAAGTAGGAAAGTTGTCCCTTTCTGAGAATGGGCTGCCCTTTGCTGTTTCCTTCTGTCTCCTTCCAGAAGTTAGAGACCCTTGAGACCAGAGTAGAGGAAAAAGGGGAGAGTACACACACTTTTAGCTTCAGATCTGGGAACAGAGTAGTGATTTGAGTCACTTGGTCAAATTTTTCTATTGTGATTTACCTGTGCAGATCAAAAGCTGTTCAGAGCTCTGATGGTCAGAAAAAGCTGAACTAAACCTTGCCCGTTCAGACTTCAGTTGCTGTTACTCCTTGGCGTACTGTGGAGCGGTACACTGCAGAAGCGCTTTCCGTGGACGAGAAACAATAGCTGTATACTGCTTTAAATGCAGAACAGAGAGGCCGTCCCATCCCATCGTTTGCTTTCAAAGTATGACGCATAAATGGGAGCCTTGAGACATGGGAAGGAGCATTTGTAAAGCTAACCAGAGAATCCTGTTCTCCCTCCTGAGAGGAGGTGTAGGTGTGGGAGTCAGAACCCGGGAGCCAGGGGGAAGTCTGGTTAAAATCTGCAGCAAAATAGCTGAGACCCTTCTCATGTTAGTCATCAGACTGCATCCCCCCTGTTGAAGCATCTTCCAATCAAAGTGAGGGGAGTGTTGGGTTGAGGGGGGCAGAAGCAAGACTACTATGAAATTCTTCCCTTCGTGTTTTAAATTAAAACCATCTGCTTCCTTCTGTGCATCTCCAGATGATATCACTGGGCCTGAATAGGAAACTCCCATGAAAATCAAACATCTGGAAGACTGGTTAAAACAGTCTATAAGGTGCATTTGAAGAAACTGTCCTGTGAATGTGCCCAAGCAAATATAGTACGGCAGATGAGGAGTTTTTTCCACCAGACTAGACATATTCCAGAAGTCTTTTGAAAGCAAGAAAGAGCTAAGTAACTTCAATCTAGTTTTGTGGCAGAAGAACCAAAAACGCAGCTTTTGTGAGTCTTCCACTTTCACTTCGTAGCATTGGGTTGTTGTTAGAGTGAATGCAGCTCTGCGGATTTGTGGATACTTCAAATTTGGATAAATACCTTCGTTTTGTTTTTACATCTCTTGTTTAGCTCCATGAGAGCCTGAGCTAAAGCAAATGCAGGCTGGAGCTGAAAAGGAGGAGGGAAAAAAAAAAATAATGGGCTGAGCTCTAAAGTATTTGTGCTGGAAAGTAGCCCAGAGAGAGTAAAGGAGAAGCTTTAATTAGAAGCAGCTGCATAGCTGATGCAGCCCACAGGACATTTTCCCATTTCAAACTCTCTAGTTTTCAGAAATCATGATTTGAATAAAGTTGTATGTGAAATTTGTTCTTAAAAGATTAAATTCCTGTTGAAGTAGGTTGAGAGACCTCTTGTGCTTCCAGAAAGCACCAGAACAAACTTTGTCTTCCTGTTTCTGTTTCTGAGTGTTAGATGGAAAACTGAGGAGAAACAGTGGCTTTTATTTGGAAAAGATTTGGTTTGCTGTTCTGAGCATGTCATTTGGAGCTGACACAAGCTGCTACAATTTTAAGCTGTTCTGTAGACAAGTGGCTTGCTTTTTTTTTTTTTTTGCTTTTTTTTTTTTCCTCCTAAAGAGAACTTGAAAGAGTAGGTTGGGATGAGAGTGGAGCAGGGGTGGTGGGAAGCTGGAGTTTCTGTGGAGGATAATCATACCCTTTAAAGAAATCTGGACTTAGACCGTGCTTTTTCACTGTTTGCCTCTATTTTTAGAGAAACGTTGTGGTGCCCAACATGAATCGGGGCAAATATTTGCATTTTGTCTACACCAACATTTAGAACTAAATTGCTAGTATTTGTGCCTAGAAATGTTGATGACAGGAGACATGGTTGAAAAATCTAGACTGTAGGTTTTTTGTTCTTTAACATTAAAAAAGGATTGCACTGAATTGCTGGAGGGAAAAAATTGCATAACTGTGTGACCAAGCTTTTCTCTGGAGGAGAACAAAATGGTGGGTATAAGGGCTATGTATACCTCATCTACCATCTTCCCACAGGCAGGCCTGTTCCCTCTGGCATATTCTGTAAGGCTTTGTCCTTCCAAATATAAGGAGCTGAAGTTAAAAGAGCTTTTGCCGTTCCCTGCTGGAGTGCTCCCTTGTGTTTTTTCTGATTAGCCTCAGAAGATAGCAGAACAAGCCTGGTCTTGGAGCGCTCTTCAACTTTGCACCAGAAAACTTGTGTACAAAATGCTGGACCAGTTGTGGGTGATGGTTGTGTTGTCTTAGAGCACAGATCTTTGCTTTCCTTTTAAATCATAACCAGCAGTGCTCCTAATCGGTGCCTAGGCTCCCTGTCACCTAGGGGTAACAGTTAAATGCCCCTTCCAGTATCCCCGAGTGTTGGGTGAGTGGGAGAGAAGCCATATTTTAGTGGTTTCTTTTGCTTGTGGACAAAACATGAGATGTTCCTCGACTTTCTTGTTTGTTTTATAGGCTTTCAATGCAAAAACACCTTAGGACTTACCTTTTAAAGGTGTTTGGGTTTATTTTGTATTTGTTGGAGTGGTGGATGGTGTTGGAGGACCTCTTCTTTGCCGGATGAGGTGCCCTGGATGGGGTTCTGCGAAGTTCTGGTTTGTTGCTCGTTCTTTCCCAATCAAGAGAATTACAAGTGCATGGCCCGTGCCTGCTGCTGTTAGTCTGAGGAGCGTGGTGTACTGCTGACACAGCTGAGCTGCCCAAAACCCCCATCAACGGTGGTGGTGAAACTAGAAGAAACCCCTATAATGAAATATTGCAAGCTTTTGGGACTGAAGTTCAATTTGACTGTACACATTCATCAGCCGCATATAGATGTCCAGAAACATGATTTAAGCGTAGTTATCCAGACGGTCTCGGAGCAGAGCTAGCCAGTGCACCGTGTGCAGGCTTGAATGCCGTGGGAGTCGAGCAGTGCTCTGGCTTCTGGCACAGCTGTCTTTGCTGGGTGCCAGATTTCTCTGTGATCGAGCTCCTGCAGAGCTGTGCTATAGCCCGCTGGCGTTTGGACTGATTTCTAACCTGTATCAAGGGGGGGGTGGGGAATTTGGGATGTTAAAGGAAGCCTATAGAACTACAGTGGCTTTGGCCCGGGATGCCCCACGTCTGCCTCTCGTGTGACATGGCAGCAGCTCACGCTGCCTGACAGCCTTTGGCTGTTACACCAAGGATGGCACAAGAGGCAGAGGATATTCTGCGAATGGTATTGTCTCAGGATTTGCTTTCTGTAACTTTATTAATCCTGCCTTGCCCTGCAAAAACTTCTTTCATGTCTGTTCCTGGGTACGAAGTTGAAAGTATTAAGGTATGGTGAAAGGAGCCTAATTTGGGTGTGGGGAATGGTAAATTACGATTATGCACATCTATTATATGACTTCTCTGCTTTAGACATATGGCTAAAGCTAGTTAATAAATTTTAACATGAGAAAAAACAGTTGTGGTCATCTAGTAATGACCCCTTGCGTAACTCGGATAATAACCTCTCTGAATAGCTCTGTTTGAACTAGCGTGCATACTCTTCCTGAAACAGCCAATCCTGGTGTTCTTTTAAACAAGCAGGAGTGATGGAGAAATTCCACTACAGCCTTAAATGTGTTGTTCCAGTTGTTTCTCTCCGCTGCTGAAAGACTGTATATAAGTTCATGTCTGAAGATAAAAGATGTTACGTTATTTCTAATTAAATTTATCTAGCTTGAACTTTTAACTGCTCAGTTCTGTTATCTCTGTACCTTCTAGATGGGAAATTATTGTTAAATCTGAGTTTCTTTGTGGGTATTTGGAGATTTTGATTAACTACCTTCTTCTCTTTTTCCCTTCGATAAACAGACTGAGCCACCTGAGCTTTTCATTGTGTCAAGAGTGTTCTATTAATCATTATGGTTGGCTTCTTTGAACTCATTTCAGCTTTTCCTTCTTAAAGAGCAGACACCAAAACTGACACAGTGGTCTGCTAGTGGTGGTGCCATGCAAGTACCAGGTGTAGCGTAAACTCATTTACTACTACTTGATATTTGCTGTTTGTGCAGCTAAAGCATTCCTGGCCAAACTGCCGCACTAACAATTCACGTTCAGCTGACCGCTAGGAACCCCTGGAGCAAGTCTGGCTTTCCCAGCTCAGCCTCCTGTTGTGGGGAGGGTGCTGTGTATGTTTTGTTGCTAGATGTAGGACTTCGCAGTGCTAAGTGCACTTTGTGTGCTGATTGCCTTGTTAAGCATTTCGGCTTACTACCCTCTATTGAGAACTTTTCTCTCTTGCCTATGTGTTTGACCAGCATTGATGTTCTCAGGTTTATTCTTAGGATCATTTTAGGCTGGAAAAGACCTTTAAGATTGCCAGGTGTTGAGTAGCATAGGAACAGAGGCAGATCCCTGTAGTATTCTGTTTAAAACAGCTTCATGCCCATTCTTTTATTTTTAAACTGGATTTTTTTAATCTACTGTACACTTCTATGTGCATAAGTAAAAGGCAGTCTCTTTACTGTTACATTCTTTACGGAAGCTGACTAGAGACCGTGTGTTTCTTGCAGCTGGAATCTCCTCCCTTTTGGATTTGTGTAATTCATTGATTTAATAATCGTACCTATCCTGTTCTGGAACAAAGTGTATCTAATGTTCGCCTCTGAATTTTTTACAGTGAAATACATGTTCTCCCAGGCTGTGTATGTCTTGGGTTACTTATCAGTTAAAGCATGCAGCTGTGTACTATAGAAAAAACTGCAAGTGGACAGTCCTGTTCTGTATGTTGGGTGTTATTTTTATCCAGCATGTACTCTTGCAACTTTCTGCTACCTGAAAGAAGCAAATGGAACTGTGGGTGACACAAAGAGGGGGCTTACAGGCTTGCTTGTCTGGGTCCTGTATCACTAGAAGTTAAGTGGAAAATTTGTAGTACAAAGGCCGGTTAAAAGATGGATTACAGCTGACAAGTGTAGTCAGACTGTATTGACATAAGTTTAGGTTAGAGAGAAATAACTGCAATTATTCTGCAATCACAGATCTTTGTATAAAATATTACCCTGGTTGTAGATAGTGTATGTGTACTCATTTTTCTGTGGGAGATGGAGGAACAATGACCTTGTCGTTAGGGTGCTAGCCAGGGGCGTGGGAGACCTGACTTCAGTGCTTGTGTTGCTAGTTGAGTGCAGGCTTTAGCATGTCACAGTCCCAGATGCACTTATCAACATGAGGATAACAGTATATTCCTGTCTCACGGGAGTGTTGCGGAGAAAGATCTGCTATGGATTTTCAGGCCCTCAGACGCTGCATGTGTCCAAAGTTTATAAATCTTTTGGGAGATGGATAGTACCTGGTGTTAATACCTATTTCTGAAAACTGCTTGGTTTTCTTCTACAAAAGGATGCTTATTAGAATGGGAGTAGGTGCAAGGAATTAATTGTTACTCAGCAGTTCTTTAACACTTAAGCTTTTACTGAAGTTTCAAAGGGAAGTGCAAGAGTAAGGTCCTGCATTTGATGTAATGCTCATTGTATGCAGTATTTATTTATTTTGTAATGAACGATTTCACAATTTGAACTTAAGTTTTCAGTGGTCTCATTTGGGACAGTCCCAGAGGAGGGCCTTGTTACATCCATGACGTTAGCATTTAGGTCTGTTAATGTTACCATGGATTTCAGCAAGTTCCAAGACTTTCAGTGGTCATGGGGTTTCATTCCTGGTATCTTCCCAGGACAGCAAGACTTCAGTGAATGTGCCACAATTAATTCCTTCTCTGTTGCAGGTGTCGAGAAGGCTTTCTTGGAGACTACTGTCAGTACAGAAACCCCTGTGAAAGCAATACCTGTAAGAACGGGGGAACTTGTGAAACTACGTCTCTGATAGGAAAGGCTACCTGCAGGTGTGCTCCAGGGTTCACGGGAGAGGATTGCCAGTACTCCGAATCGCACCTCTGCTACGTGTCCCAGCCCTGCCTGAACGGAGGGACTTGTCATCCCCACAGCCAGGAAACGTACGAGTGTGTCTGCCCTCCAGGTTACACAGGTAGGGTTCTGTGTTTGTACCTCCAGACTCCCTCTTTTGGGAATTACTTAATCCTGGAATGTTCCAGGACAGTCACAATGTGCTCTCAAATTTACTAGCTCCAGCACAGGAAATGAGAAGAAGTCTAAATGACTTCATGACCAAAAAAAGGAAAGGGGGGTAGGGAATCAGGCTCTCTACCCTTTACACATAAGCAGAAAGATATTTAGCTCTTGTGGGGGTGCCCACGTGGGAAAACTGAGTGCAGAAGCTGGTCTGGAGCGACTGGTAGACTTTGAATTCAGCGTCTGCCTTTTAGAAAAAAATGAAGTAAATTTGGCCACCAGAATCTTTCAATGGGAAAACTATAATTGGGTGCCTGAGGGGGAGCATGAAAACTCACTCCTTTAATTCTTGAAAGGGATGTAGAAGAAGAGCGACTGTCAGCGTGTAGTATGATTTCAGGTCATAGGCTATTTTTATAAGCTACAACATTCCATATCTTGCTACTACCCTGTAAATAAAATGACTTTGTAACCACAAATTGATTTTAGTTTTAAATATAATATTGTAAAATGCAGATACAAATTTTCCTGTAATAATTTTAAGATTTAGTACACGAATAATTTTGAGGAAGTGTGAAGGAAATACTCTTTTTTTCCATAGAAATAACTTACTATTAACGGAGTGCTCTGTCTTAATCCTACAGGAAAGGATTGCCAGTGGATTGATGCCTGTACCTCTCAACCTTGTGCCAATGGAAGTACATGTACTGTATCTGGAAATAAGTTCTCCTGTGTCTGTCTCCCTGGCTACACTGGCCAGAGGTGTGAGATAGATGTGAATGAATGTGCCACACCAGGCCTTTGTCAGCATGGTGGGACCTGTGTCAATTTGCCTGGTTCATACCGATGTCAGTGCAAGCCGGGCTATACAGGGCATCGCTGTGAGAGCGTATATGTGCCGTGTTCCCCATCACCCTGTATGAATGGAGGAACTTGTCATCAAACAAGTGACTTCACCTTTGAGTGCAACTGTCTGCCAGGTAAATGATGTTGCTTTTTGAAGTGCTTCGTTTTCTAGTCTTGTCATTGCATTCCTGTCTGTTGTTCTAAAAACTTCTCTTGGAGTTTCTGTGTGATACTTGTGTAATGTAAGGTTAGAGGTAGAAATCTCAGCAAGGCAGGAAGCTCTGCTAGGACATTAGTTTCTGAGTGTCAGGATTTCATAATATGGAAGGAAGAAAAGGGAAGAAGGCTAGAAATGACAGATTTCTGCAGAACCCAATTAGAGGCAGAGAATCTAAGAACTGTGACGTAGATTCAAGGAGATTAGGGTGGTGTCTCCTAATGCTGATTTGGAATGTGAACTTCCATGAACATAAACCGCTACAAATATGTAGGTTTGTGCTGGTAAAGGCCACAGTTAACTTCAGTGCTTGGATGAAGATGAATGCGTGTCTTTCTCCTTGCCACTCTTCTCAGTCCCTAAAACATACTACATTCTATTCCCTTCCTTTTTATCCTCTGGTTCCTCCAAATTTTAAGAGAGTTCGTTTCCAACTCGCCACACCCTTTTTGTCTTGTAATACCTCCAGATAAATTATGCTTGCTTATGTTCTGATGCTCTTAGCTGCCCTGAGTTCATCCACAGCAGGGGTGATGTGCGTATTGAGGGATCACAGGCCGTGTTGGTTTTGTGTGTCAAGCTGGGCTCCCATCACCAGGGCACACATCTACAAATGACCATATGCCACCTGGTTGGGACCCTGGTAGTCTCATCCTGTCCCGCTCCTCCCCATCCACTTGTCAGACTGGCCACAGAGTAGTATAGTCATCTTGGCATATCAGGGTTTTTTGGAGGCTTGGTATTTTTTTACTGAGTAATTCAACTCCATGGGAAACTGATTGTTTGGAAATGCTTTTGACTAGACTTCCTACTTAAGTGTATTGCAGTTTGGCACATGAACACTTGGTGTGTGGTAATCTAGAAAAGTAAACTCTCTTCCCTTAAGTGTTTCTCTGTTGTTATTTGTGTGAAAGATGTAGCTGCCATATACTGTTTAGGATGAATGTACAGTGACTGCATTCTCATGGGGAACATCTGGAGTCACAGGTATGTACAGAAAGAGCATGTAGAACTGAACTTGTGAAAAGTGCTGTCTTTTTGAAGACCTTTGTCTTGAAGCATGGCTCAGATGACCTTAAATGTACATTGCCAATGTTATCTAGTGCCTGCAGAACAACTTTTTGGGTGTCTGAGCAAGCATGTGACTTTGAAGAATTTGGGAAAGCTGATTTTAAAATAGAAGGATGTATAACTTTTATTTTTGTGTGAAAGCAACAATTTCTAACATTGCTTGAAGAAACAGTGCTTTGAAAGGGTCTTTGGAAATGCTGTATCTTAACTAACAGTTGCTCTCAGGGAATTTATTGCTTTTCTACTTTGCATTTTTTGAAATGAAATTGTAAACTAAGTACCTATGAATTAACAGGTTTGATCAGGAACTCAAAATTTTCTTGGTCAGATCTGTCCAGTCCCTTCAAGCAGTTCAAGATCTCACACAGAAGCAGTGTGGTGGGGGGGAGAGGAAGATGAAATTTGAAGGACTTGATCCTGTAAAGCTGATAAGACAGTTTGCTTTTGTGATTCTCTTACAGGAGTACGAGACTGGGTAGTAGCACATTTTCCCTTAGACAAGCATGTGGGCTGGCTAAACTATGGTCAGGAAATGAAAATGAGGTTACTGTAGTAACAGTTATACACCTACACTGCTCACACAAGTTTTGGATTATTAGCTGCTTTTTTGGACTTGTTACACAACACATATAGTGGGGATGAGTTAACGCGGCTTTCAGAGCCTTCACTTCTCTATTTCCTGTATTTGTTTAAGTTGGCCGTGTTGTTTTGCTAGCTTGATTTTTAAAACTAGTCATTTGAAAAACAGTAAAAAGAAAAAAAAAAAAAAAGGGAGAGGTTGGAGGGGTCAGAATGCTTACATCAAACTGTTTGATAAAGGCAAGGCGCCCAGCCTTTCCTTACCCCTTAGTGGAGCATGGAGAGTGAAACTTCCGAAGTGTTAGAAAAGGTTCTGTCTGAGAAGGAGAGGTCAATAGAAAGAGAAGAGAAACGGAGGCCTGTCATGCTCAGGGAAGATGTGAACAAGGCCTGCTCGTCTGGAAGAGAATGCCAAGATCATGGACTAGAAATTCCTCTTTAAGACTCCCTCTCTGAACTGGAGCAATGCCGATGATACTGTGACTATAAATGGAATTGCTCTAGCCCTTCCTTCTGGACTGCCTTAAGATGATACCGTCGCTCAGTGGTATGGCCATAGAGACAGGAGGCAGTTACATCTTGAACTGCTGGAATGGTTTTTTATATGATTTTGCATCTTGTGACATGTGAAAGTGCTTTGAAGTAACTGACTGTACCCAAGCAGCAATTTAGACATAATTAGGTTACTCCTGGATTGGCCCTAAAATGGATTCTTGTTTCCTGTAGATGTTTTCTTCTTGGCTTTTGAGTGAATTTCTGGTTTTGTAAATACAGATACA
Organism: Falco rusticolus; assembly: GCF_015220075.1. NCBI lineage: Eukaryota > Metazoa > Chordata > Aves > Falconiformes > Falconidae > Falco > Falco rusticolus. The sequence goes on from NC_051197.1 coordinate 26,328,537, forward strand.
TGAGAATGAGAGCTTGAAAATGTGGAAGAAACCTACAACCTGGAGTTATGTGTCATGGCAGCTTTTTCTACGGTAGCACAAGTACAGTTTGTGTGCCATGTAGTCAAGCTGCTGTTTCAGATTCTCAGGTTCCCATTTCACTCATGGATTTACACAACGAAATCTTGCATTAGGTAATTGGTTAAGTCACATGTGTTTGAAGTTGCCAGCATTTGGTGACAAGTGTAGGTGAAGAGTTATATATACTGTCAATATTGTATCTGTATGAAAGGGACAGAAAATAAGAAGTTAAATCTAGTGTAATCATTTTTCCTGTGGGCTTTTGTTGGTTTAGGTGTAAACAAGATTGTAGACAAGTGAGCATGTTAGGTCAATCATAACAGAGTCATAGTAAAAATACTTCTGTGGAAGCGACTTAACCTGGAGCATTCACAACTGCTTTAAATATAAGAATGAGCTCGTAGTCATAAATATTTGACAAAAAAGGAGTTCATTTGGCAACTAACCTTTCATGGAATGTTAAACAAGTCAATAGAGGAAGTTCTTAGCTGGGAAAGTGATTATTCATTGTTATCCATCAAAATAATTACCCATTAACTAAGATAAGGACCCTAGGGAATTCCAAGGGCTTGTTCAGGAAACAATCTGTCAGGCTGGAGCAAGCTGTTTATGAGAGCTGGAACACTTCCTGGGAAGAGGAAGTAACTTCATGCCAGTTTGTAGCAGTGTCACTGCACCGTACGGTGAGCATCATGAATAGGGTCTCACAGGCACGCTGAACGTCCCGTGGTGGTGAAGACCCTGGGATTTAGAGATGAGCCGCATCCTGTGGGGTGCAAGATTCTGCATGGTGGCAGTCTTGGGGTGCCAGATGATGTCTGTGCCTCTCTGTTCCAGGTGAGCTGGCTCTCTTATTTGGAGTAGCCCATCTCACGTTTGCTTTGAGAAGCTGAGGTATCGGAGTTGTGTGCAGGCAGCTGCTGTTGGGCACCTGATATGCAGAACGCTAACCTGTTTTTAAAAAGATGCAGGTCAGTTTAGCGCTCTGTATGGAGATCTCTAATTTCTTGTTAGCAGGCCCTAAATCTCAGTAACTTGACATTTTTGTTCAGGTATAGATTCCTGTCCCTATAACTAATTGGTCCTGCAGAAAGTCTGAGGTGTAATTTATAGGTTGAAATAAGGCTAAGGATTAAGATTTGGAGGCAATTGGATACAGTGCTCTGGAATGGGGTGGAGATTTCAGATGACATAGGAGTAAAGCTATCTGCTTGTATCTGTGTACGAGAGGAGGAATAACATGCTGTTAGCAGTGGGAACACTTTTCCCCTTGAGGTTCTCATTCCTTAGCTTGACGTGCTTGGAGATAGATACGGAGCAAAAGTCAGAATATGTGTTGCAAACTGTTCTCTTGGAGGAAGAAAAGAAAGGACAACATGTGAGTCCCAGCACAGGAGGGAACAGGAAGCAGTGTCAGGTGTCCAAGTACATCAAAACAGTGAAAACTGTGTCTTTCTGGAAGAGTCAGGTTATAGAACTGCAAAATCAGATCCTGGGACCCAGCTTAAGAAAAGCTCAGGTCACTCAGAGTGACTTCATGCTCATCGTGCTCAAACTTAGGTGCATTGGCCCAGACAACCATGACTCTGAAGGGCTGATTTTAAGAAGGAAAGCTGAACTTCAGCAGGACAGTTTCACTTACAGATGAAGCAGATGGCAATGTTGCAGTGTAAGTTGGACTTGAAGAAGACACAGAAATCATGCTTTTTTTACAGCTTTTAGATGTTCTGAAACTAGGCCAAAGTTGTTTTTCAGAGTAAGACAAATTTAAAGGGAATTTGGGAGTTGGGAAGTTACCAAAAAGGGAATCTTATGTTTTCTTCAGCTGTGCACTCAAAATAGTGTTGCCTTCACCATTTCAACCATTCCTGATTCCCGTTCCCTTGGAGATGTATTTTGACTGAGCACACTTGGCTGCGTGTTGTTTCTCTTGAACCTTCTACTATATCACTTTTTTTTTGTAAGCTGTTTTTGTTTCTATTCTACTGTTGCTAGTGGTATCCTCCAACTTTTAGTATGGGATTAATGGTTTTATGCATTTGCATGACATGCTTGAGGACCAGCTCTTAGATGGTAGTATAGCTGGTTAAAATGTGAAAATGTACAATGGCTTGGTGTAAGGTTTTAGTATTGGGGTGATTTTCGTGCTTTATTATTACCCAAAATCATTGGGCTGCTTTAAATTTGTGTATGGTACAGTGAGATTGTTTTAGATAAATACCTGCTGTCAGGAATTTGTTTACAAGAAAGTCGGGTAGGTCTTCGTATTGTCTGAGCTGAATGGATAAGAACTTAAAACCTCTTGCATTTGTGGTTCTGGATATATTTCCACGCTGATCACGTTGCTGGCATGAGTGCAGTCTGTGGTCAGCGGGATGATTCTCCTCCAGCTACAAAGCAAGCTGATAGGACACCCGTGTGTTTTACAGCTGAGTCCTTGGTCATGCATGGTAGCTTTACGCAGATTTAAACATGGTGATCTGATACTAACTGTATTCCTTGGTAGTTGTTCCTCAGCAGCTTTTGCCAGGAAGGCACTGCTCTGATGAATAGGATTCAGACTAACAGTGTTATATTTCCTTTTCTTTTTAACCTTCCATGCTGCCATGAAATTTGCAGGATATTGGGTGAAGGTGGGAAGGACTTTGAAGGGAGAGGGTAATATTGCAGTTTTGGGGGTTTTTTGGTTGCTTTATTTTTGTTTTTTTAATGTTCAGTCTGTTCTTCCTTGCTGATGGGCACTAATGCACTTGATGCAGCTTGGCAGCAATAGTCGTTTTTGCTTCCAACTCTTACCTGTAGTATTGGAGCAGTTCAAGAGGTGGGAATGCGTACAAATCATCTCAAGTCTCTTGAGAGTAGTGGCAGTCTGGAGAAGCTGTGTCAGAGCTTTACAGTCTGTCTCATCTGCCACACAGCGTGATCAGTGTTGGACCAGATGTTGCTTAGAAGGGTCTGTGTGACTTAACACAGATGTTATGGAAGTGTCTGGAACAGGGCATCAAAAGTAGAGGGGTTAAAGCATAATTTTGGATGAGAGGACTGTGTCATGTTAATATTACATTCCAAAGCAGTGAAGAGGCAGAGCTGACGTTTCAAATTAATGTGTGTGTTCTGGAATCATTTACTTCATTCACGTTAACATGCATCCACTTGCGCTTTGATAAATAGCGCTCTCATCCAGCAGAAATGGCAGGTTTGTTTAATGAGGCATGAAGTAAATCAGCATGTGAAATCGAGGGGAAGATGGATTATTGACGACTCCCTTCCCTAATGTCCCCGCTCTTCCTTATTTGAAAGGAAAGGGAGATCTAGCAAGGGTGTTTTGCCAGTCTGGTCACGTTCATGAGGAGCTTTGATTTTCACTGCGGAAGGGTGTCTGTTTTTTTCTGCTTTTCAGTCAGGGCTTAGTGTGTGAGCATTGCTTGGATGGTGGCTGATTTGTTGATTGACTGACGTTTGAGGGCCAAGTCAGGAATTTGGAAGCTCATTTTCAAAGCACAGATGATCTTTCTCTGACATAGCCAAGGCATATGAGCTATGCTGAGGTACTCATGAAGTGAATGCCAGGCACTTTTGCCGTGGGAAAAACTTGTCCTGACTGATGCTCCAACTGCTACTTGGTGGGCAGTGACGAGCTTACCTCATGGTATATACTAAATATCTTGGTCTTAACTTTGTTTGCTTTGAATGACAGTGCTTGTTAGTCACTTAAAAAATACCCTTGTCGCTGTGGTTGTGGAAACCTATTTGTCCATAGACCCATGGCAGGAGTGTTTTAACTGTGTAATCTGACCTGCGTGCTATCAGCAAAGGTATTCAACAAAGTCTCTGGTCAGCATGCTACATTGAGGTTCATCAGGATTAGGTTAACAGGACAAATTTTTAAGAAAAAAAGGAGAAGGGAAGCTGTGTGAAGGGTGAGTTCTCTTCAAAAGAGGCTGGAAGTCCGTTTCAGTCTGCTGTGTTTCTGCTTTGTCCAGGTTTCGAGGGAAGCGTCTGTGGGCACAACGTTGACGACTGCCCAAATCACAACTGTCAAAACGGGGGAATATGTGTGGATGGTGTGAACACATACAATTGCCGCTGCCCACCACAATGGACAGGTACGTAGTACGGAAAACAAATGCAAGGCTTCTGCCTCTGCCCCAACGTATGACCGGAATTGTGTGTAGCTGAATGCAGCTAACATCTGTGCCTCGTTCTGCAGTCTGGGGGGCAGATGTCGGTGGAACACTTGAAAGAAGATTGTTTGCATCAAAACCACCGCAATGGAGGGCGGTTTTCCATTGCACCAGATTGTTACAGGCTTATGTGCACCTGGGTTTGGCAGACAGGTCCCATGATTCTTGAGCTGCAGTGCAGTGTGACTATCAGAGCTGCATTTCTGCTTGTATGGATTACTTTGTAAAAGGAGATGTGTTTTTTCAAAAGTACAAAACGTTGCTTTGCTACTACAGGTGTGTGCATATAGTGGTGCTTTCCTGGTACATTTGGGACCATTTTTAACCTGGGATAATGATCCTCATGTAGATAATAGTAATGCTGATGACGAACAAATCTGAAAGGAAACATAGGTGGGAGAAAGGGAGGGAAGAGGAGAAGTGTATGTATGGGAAGCTTACGTTTTTGCTACTATTATTTTCCTGCTGTGACTGATTTTTATCTGGAGTTCTCTGACCAGTAAAGCTACTTTTGCTTCATAAATGCGTCTGCTTTACTCTGAGTCTGTAGGAGGGAAAGGTGTGAATTTCAAGAAAGTGTTATACATGATGTAAGGAAGCAGCTCACAGGAAATTCAGTGTCATATTTAGTCACAAAATGTCTCTGTACCTCAAAAATAAACAAATACCTCCGGTTTTGGGGTAGGTTTTTTTGAGTCATACTAGACATTCTTAGCTGGCACACTTTTTCAGTTGAGCATAGTTTTGCCCTTCTTTCAAAATCATAGGTAAAAAACCAGCCCTAAAACTGGAAAACTTGAGGTATGGACTCAACTTGCATTTTTCCTTTCATAAAGTAAATTGGGATACTTGTTTTGGAACTATGCTTGAACTAACTCCTCAGGTTCTGAAGAACCTGTCACACATTTTTCTCTGTATCTAGAAAATACTGTGTTTGAAACCAGAACATCTATAGTGATTGGTAGCTCAGACAAGTGCACTGTGAGGAGCTTGACTACTTAGAGACCAGAGGTTTCATGTTCTAGGTTTTTTCCTCAGAGAGCATCGTTCTCATGATAAACTGGTTGTCATTAACTGTAAATGAGGCTGCCAGTTTATCCTCATTAACTTTAAAAAATTCTGTATTCTTAAATGAAGTTAAAACCACATAAAAGTGAAATGCACCACTGCTTGCAGAGGTTTTTGAAACTAGGTGTAAATAGGAGAAAATGAGTCCTTCCCTTAATGAGCAAGTACCCTTGCTTCTATACTGCTTCTCTGTCTAGATGTCCTTAAAGCCTGCAGAAAGTGAAACCTGCAAAGGAAAATACAAAAGGGAGCTTCCATATGGAGCCAACAACCCTTCAGTGACCCTTAAAATCTTGCTCCATGCCACAGAAATTATAAACGTTGTTATGGCTTCTAGCATTTGTCAGTCGTAAATTAATCTTGGGCCTATTCTTGAAGCACAGAGGGTATGATGGATCATGAATGTGTACAGTGACGGTATATAATCTACAAGGGATAATTCTGCTTTGTAGGGGCATCGTAACCTTAGCTTGGCTTTCAGGATTTGGGTGGATAGCTGCTGTCAACTAGGGATTGACTTTTGCAACTCAAGAACACCTGGAAGACACCTAGGTGGTAACAGGCTGTGATTCTGTTTGGTTTTGTGGTAGATTTTCTTTCTGATTAACTACTGAAGTTCTTTGCAATGCAGCTGTGGTGGTTCCCTCTCTAAACCTCTTACTGGCTCTGACTGGCTAGCATTTGGAAAAATTGTTAGACCCATTTTGTGGCTCAGTCTTGTGGCAGCTTTCTTCTGTGTGGACAGTTTGTCCAGGAAACCCTTGTGTGCATGAAGGATGCTTCCCTTCAGTGAAACCCTGGAAAGAGAGAGGAACTCCCCAAGCCTTATGTTCCCATGGCTTTCTAAAACAATTTAATGGAGTGGGCTTTCTGAGAATTTCCTTTGTTTATGGTGAAGTTAGGGTTATCAGCCCATCAGTGGTTTTAGCTGATGGCTTTTCAAGGCCGTTGACTTTCTGGTTTTCAAGAACAGGGTCAGTTTGGAACTAGCACTGGTCTCACCATTTAGGAAACAGCAGCTTGGCTGTTTGGGCAGTGAGTATTAGAGCCTTTGGGGAACTGAACTGTGTCTGAACAGTGTCAGTTCTGGTGTGCAAACTAAAACATGTGTAACTTTGGAAGTAGCTATGCATGTTTGTATTGGCATATGTTTGACACGCGTAGGGCAGTAGCTCTGTGCATCCACAAGATGCCTTAGCGATAGCCATTCCTCTGCGGCGCAACTGCTGATCGCTGGAGGCTTATGATGGCAATGGAGGGCTGTGTCTGGTGTCTTCTCTGTGTTGCTTTGCTTGAAAGCCTGTGCAGTGACATGCTCTTGGCCAGCTGGCCTTTAAGAATTCATTTATTGCATTTGTAATACTCCTTTTGCCCGATAAATGTGTGTAGGTGATGTCCTGTGATGCCCCAAAATCCTGTCCAGCTCCACAGTGAATGCAGCCATGTGGACAAACTTCTTGTGAGTTACCTGAATGCCTCTTGTTCTAATGTGGTGCTGCAGATCATCCCAGCAGCGACTCTTTTCTGCATCTTCAATTAGAGACCAAGAAGGTGCAGGATGACTGTGCGTGTCCAGCTTGGAGACATGAGGGGTGATACCGAGGCGGGGCACAAAATAGGGAAGGTAGATGGAGCACTGCTAAAATAGTTTGAAGAGAGAGAGGACTTTTATCAAGACTAAACGGCAGCTGATGCAGACAGGAGTAAAATGCAATAAAATTTGAGTTACTCAGCAATAAGGAAATGTTGTTGTATAAGTGCAGGTCCATCCTTTGCACAAACATGGTTTATAACATTGTAAATCATCTCTAAGGTAAGTGGAGAGAGCTGAGCAACCAAATCTTTTAGTCTGTCCTGAAAAAGTCTTATAGCCCAACAGTGTCAAACTGTGAGAGTGAACACTTGAGGAAATGAAAAGCTTCCAGTGAGACCTTGCAGCTAGAGGACATTGTGTGCTGCCTCAAAAAAACCAAGCACAAATACGCATGTTTGTAAGTAAACGTCAGCCAAAAGTGAAAGAACGTTAAATTTTCTAAAAATACTTAACAGTGTAGATGCGCTGTCTTCATAACAGTTCTGCATTCTTTTCCTTCAAATACTTACTTGTCAACTCTTGGAGAAGTTTAAATTGGTCTGTTTGCAGTTTTTTAGTCTTTATTTAACCTTTGTGCTGTGGATGATGATCTAGCCTGTTTGTTAATATAGTTTGTGCTTCATGGCAGAGAGAAACCAGTCCAATTCCTTGCTAGAAAAATCAAGAAGCTGTACTGCATCCAGTGAGGAATAGTTTTGTGTAAAGTAATATTGAAGCATCCTTTACTGAAACAGAATCTGTCCCAATTCCTTTTGGTAACCATCTGCTGCTTGTAATTCCCTGACAGGTGGTAGGCTGGACTACATAACTATGCATTTTTTTAAAAAATATTTTTTCTGCTTGCTGCTAAAATACAGCTTTTGAGACATTGTTTTTGTCTAATTTCCTGTTCCTCAAACAGAGCTCACTGCTCCTCCTTCATTGAAGTGTGTGCCTTCTCTTTCTCGTTTTGCTGTTTTGTCCGGAAAGATAAAATCTTGCCTTTCAGAGACAATGACAAGAAATTCCTGCTGTCAGTAATGTTTTTGTCACCTTCAAAGTTCTCGTATTTCATATGCTTACAGTGATTGTCAACCTCATAAGGCTGTAACTGGCAAGAGAATCTTGGATAGGTATTGGTGAAACTGCCTCAGATCTTTCCTGTTGCTGAATGTGAACTGATTTTTGTTGTTTGTTTGTTTAAGGATGACTTTATCTTGTCCCAGGCTAAATCCTTTCTCAGAACCAGCGTTTGCTGGTTCCTTTCAAGGCACAATGTTGCAGATGTGTAACGAAGCTTATCTTTTCTTGGAAATAAATCGAGATGCTTTTGTGAAAGACTGAAGTCTGTTTCTCTGTGTGTCAGGCCAGAGAATTTGGTGTGTTTTATGCATGATTTGGGCCAAAATTAGCCAGCAATCCTGGCTAATGCCTGTGCCATATGAAGATGCTTTATGCTGTTCCGCAGCAGTTAGACCAGCCTGATGTGCTCACTCTGCAGTCTGAGGACGAAGGTGTCTTTGCCTTCTCTTCCTGCTCCCAGCCACTCTTCCCCTTCCCCTGAGCTGGCTCTGGTTTTTGTTGGAGTGTGCCACTTTAGTTTACTAATCTAGTAAAAAATCCTGTTCAACTGCCTTCCTCCCTGGGATCAGGAATTAAAATTCACAGAGCAGTCTCATGGGTGAGTGGGTGCAGAGGAAGCGATGGCAGTGCAGGACACTGATGTGAAAGGTTAGGGTGTCCTTCTGCAGGACACAGTGAAACCATCTGAAAGTGTAAAGGCTACTCAGTTGTTCCAGACTACAATTCATATAAAGAAACAAAGCTTTGTTTAAAATGCACCTGTTTATGTTGTTGATCTAACCTATGCAGCTTTGAGTCAAGAAAGATGAGTTGAGAAATTGGGTACTAAAGTGATTAACAGTATAAAATGCTGTAAATGCTTTTGTTTTTCTTGGCTGAGGATGACTCGTACTTGACTGTGGAAAGTTTGCAGTGTTTCAGAGGATCATCATCAGTCTCTGTTTGGCCCAAATCACCTTTCAGGAACAGCAGAGATTAGGATTCGTATCCTCTGTTAAGTCCTTTGAACGGTTTGCTCCTGAAGCGCTGCATCAAGAGTTGTGCGATGAGTGTCTGGGTTTGGGAGGGACACAGTGTCCACACTCAAGTGGGTTTTGGAAGAGCTACGTTATAGTGCTTCAGTTGCAGGCTTGGCCTGCTTGCCTCTTTTCATTATTTCTACCCCTGTGGCTGGGAAGGCGAGACTCCCATGGCAGTTGTATTTAGGCTTTGTTTTCCCTTGAAAAGGGGGCTCCAGTGAACTGTATATTTTAAAATCTAGGCGACCTTTGTCTCAAGGGAAGCACAGTGTGCTAACAGCTGACTCCACCAAATAACTCCAGCATTGGGATCTAGCTTAAGAAGCAAATGTTTGTCTTGAGCAGAAAAGCTCTTCAGGCAGCAGAGCTGTGCTTTTTAATTAAAATAGCTGTTAGCTTGGTCATATGCTCTTAAACACTAGCACAAGGGTTACTTTTTCTGCAGAGCTTTAGGCAGGAATTTTCAAAGGGGGGAGTTAAGGGTTCGATTCCTATTTAATTAGAGTAATATTTGCTCCCTACCTTAGTTTTCTTTAAAAATCCGAGCCTTAAACTCTGGGCAGACGTGACTTTTCTTTGCTAAGAAGGGAGGATAAACATCAAAAGGCTAATGTTTAACATTTTTATGTAAGATCGTACGCTCTGGTATTTTGTTTTTTAAAACTTCCTTTGCCAAATACCACTTTTCCTCAGCTTCTGTATCACAAAGTATACAGTAACAAGTCATGTTAAGTCAGTGTTCAAAAAAAGTACTGCCTTGCTGGAATAGATGCTTGAAATATAGAGGAGACAACTCTGACATTAGATTATATGGTTCATAAATGCTGAGCGTGCCAGTCTCCTAAATTATGGAAAATGCATACTTGCTATTTTCTATAGAGTATTGGTTATTGCCAGAGAATGCTGTCGGGGTTGCACTTTTTTCTGATTCTGGTTGGCATGTGCATATATGACGTGCAGGGAACAGTCTTTACCTTTATATTAGCACAGGGAGGCTAGGTCAGAGACTCCTGTGAGAAAAGCAGTCATCTTTCCCGGTGGTGTGGTAATGGTAGACTTTCTGTTGCCTTTCCAGACTATTAAAAAGCATAGTAGCTTCTTTGGTACTGGCGGAGAACTGTCTACGCCAGAGTTGGCAAGTTGGCTGGTGATTTGCTGTCACTACAGTAGTATCTCCAAGAGACAGCTCTCTGAAGGAGGCCAAGAGGGATTATGATTCTCTTTCTTCCTTCGTGTTTGAACTGGCAGCTACAAAGGGAGCAGGGAGCACGTGGCAGCCTCCAGAGCTGGCAGCTCCAGATTTGAGTGTACAAATGATTTGAAACATTGGACATAAACTTTATCCTGGATGTTGTTTGTTTCTCTTGTGCTTGATTCCAGTGTTGTGCAGACGGATTTCAGAGGCATTAGAAGTTGCACCGTTAGTCAGTACCTTATCCAGTATGGATTCTGGAACACCTACCACAGCTTCCCATTTGTTTTGTGCTGCTTTCCATGTCCTTACAGCAAGCCTTGGTTAGGAGGTAGCTGTAATAAAACACCTGAGGTGTTAACAGCTGAACTGCTCTGATGACAGAATGACAACATCCAATTTAGACCATGCTGCTGCCTCTTCCCTTGTGTCTTTGGTGGCTTTCCAGGTTGGGAAATACTCTTTGCAGTCAGACGTGCCAAATAATCTCTTGTGGAGCTGTCTTTAAGTTTTCAGTACATCTTGCATGCGTTTGGCACTAGAACAAAATAGACTAGACCGCTGTGGTGCGGCTGGGTTAGTGGATGTGCTCTGTAAGACCAGGCTAACAGGTAACAGTTGTTTTAACTCCATCTGACTTGTTTCTGGCAGTTTCTGTCCCTTCCCTTGTACTTAGAATGAGGTGATTTGTCTTAGGATAATTACTAAAGATGCGTTGCTGAGATAGCTTGAGAAAATGAAGCTTTTATTGTAAGGGTTGGCTCCAACTGTTACATTTTTGCCTTGCACATCTTTTAACTTGTTAGGCATTTCCCTGATTCACTGGATTTTCCAGAGGTAAAGAGAAATGAAAAATGGAGAGTAGTTTGGTGATGTGTATTTCCTTTTGGTTGCTTCTTTATCCTGCTGTTGTCCCCAGTCGTTCCGCCTACCAGTGCCATATTAAACCAGTCTGTTGTTGGTGCATCACTAATAATTTTTAGGAACTTTGTTCTGTTAGTTTGTGTTACTGCCTCTGAAGCCCTATCAGGACCAGGACTGCCCTCTCTACCCAGTAGTCTGTGGGGAGTGATTTAGGGCAGTATTTAATGGATCAGGGTGTGCATAAGTCTCTTAAAGCCCAGAGTTTTGTATTTGGGGGTTGTAAAATCCCTTGTAAAAGCCCGTTAGTTCCACTACATGCTTCCCAGTGTGGTTATGAAATTAAACTCTTTTCTCTACCATATTAGCCTAAAATAAACACAGATGTTTACTCTGCTTGCTACAATTGTAGATTCATTTTCAATTGTTCAAATTCCATATTAAGCTCTTAAAATTTATGGTATCTTGGATGGCATTTGACATTGCCCAAGATACAGTAGATCTGTTAAACCCCAGAACTCAACACCTGAGGTTTGGAAATGGCTGCTGCTGCTTTGCTGCTCTGTAGTTCTGTATTTCGAATAGGAGAAAGATGGTGTGAGATCCCGGGGAAGAAGCAATTTTTTTGAGCTGTGATGCCTCTCACTTCTTTAGAAGACTCCTGCAAGGGAAAAAATACTTGGCTTCAGTCCTTGCTTCAGGGGAAACCACTGTAATACTTAAGTAGGGAAGACCTTTACTGAAAGCACATACAACTGGGGGCACTTTCTGCAGATGTAAACAGTGTAGCGCATTGAATTCTTTGTGCGCCTGAAGCCATCCCTGGAGCTGAAAGCAGCAGTTGTATTCATCTGATTGCCTGCAGGGAGCTGTGGAGATGGCTTTGTCAGAGCGTCTGGAATTTGGATGTGATCTGGACATCACACTGAGATCCCATTCTCTCAGTATTTCTTGTTTATTGCTTTGGATGTTCTTGTCTGTATAAAGGTGTTGCCTCTTTCAGAGAAATTTGAAGTTCTTTGCTCTGAGATACCTTGTGTGTCGGTATAAATGATCAACTATTTTCTTTTGTATACCTCACCGCGTGCTGCATCTTCCCTGCAATAACTGTTGTATTACACTTTTTATCATCTGCCTTTCTCCCTTTGTGGCTGGCAATTGCTTTCTAAGTCTGTTATGAAATTCTTCTCTCTGTTGGCCTGTCAGACACTGAACTCTATCCCTGTTCAGTGTTTTTATTCAGAGGTGGTGGCTTCAGTACTGCAAAATGTATTCCAGACTGAGGCTATGCCACTGGTATTACACAACAGCAACTGTTTGCATTAGCTATTCTTCCTTGTAGTCAAATGTCTTGTCAGTGATGTTTATTTTGTTGATTAAAGCTGTGATTGAGCAGAGGTCCCCGCTGAACTCTTCCAGGGAAGCTGAAGTGTTTCCTCAAGGAGTGCCTAACCTAAACTTTTTGCAACAAGTCAGTTCGCCTTTGTGTTTTACTTGGCGTTTGAGCATCAAGCCTTGTCTGCTGTTGTGCTGCCCAGCAACCTTGCTTGGTTAAATCTGAAATTCCCTGGCTTCCTCTTAGATAATGTAAATGTTATTTTGTTAAAGATATCGCTGCCTACTGTTCCTCTCCTTCCAGGCTGTTAATTAAATGCTCCAGTGCCTGTATGTATTCGTTAATTGTAACTTAGTTTTTTCAAGGAGTATGGATAATTCTGTGCATTAAAGATCAGTTGAATTTTTTAAGAAATACGTAATTGAGAAACAGGGGAGTGAATGTATTTTTCATAAGCACCATTTTACTAGAAGGCCTGATGGCTCCATGCAATTTTTCCTTTATTTTTCATTTGCTGAGGAGACTCACACAGCAGCTTAAGGAATCTGAGCTTTGACCTGACTGACCAACATGCATTGGGTTATGCTGTCAATGCAGATGTTTTCCTTGTGTCACAAGAAAGAGCTGGACAGAGAAATGTCCTTCCCCAGCCAGCTGTGGCCTGCCAGCCGGCATCCTGAATATACACGTGGGTAGTTAGAGAGGGGAAGAAACTTCGTGGTCCCCTGTGGCGTGGCATTGCTAACCTTCCACCAGTTAGGTTCGGTCATTTATACCGACAGTGTTTCTTATCTCCTAGTCCATTCTTGAGTCTTGATAAGATGCTGTTCACCTTCTCACTTAGTAGTCCTTTGAAACTCGGAGAAAAAAAGTAAACAACTCTAATGAGCCATGCTTTCTTTAGCTGTACTGGTTGTATTCAAAACCCATACAACAATCTTTGCAATACTTTGTGAATTAAATTACCCTTTCAGAGAGAATTTCTGCCTGGGCGTGGTTTATACCTTTCCAGACAGCGCTTTCAAGAGAGCTAGTGAGCTCTTCCCTGTGTACTGCAGCACTGGTGTGAGTAAGTGGCAAACTTCTGGTGAGGCACTGAGAGGATGGGGGCATAAGAGCTTCTTGAAATGTGATACTTGATACTCCTCTTCCAGTGAGTCTCTTAGGACCTTGAGGACCAGTTCCTGATTCTTGCTGGATTATCTTTCCAGTGTCACAAAGATTTTCTGACTTCCAGTTCAGTCTGAGACCAGTGCTGTCACAGTTGTGATTTGAAGAGAAATGGACGTTGCTGTCTTCCCAGCTCAGTTTTCAAGGAACTATTTTTTTTTTTTTCCCCCCAAAGCACGGGAAGGTATTTGCATCCTTTGTCCTTCTAAATATTTTTAGTGCCTAAACTAAGTGTGAGATCTCCTCTCGGGAGCTTTAGCATCTAGTACTCCAGCTGTGCATCAGCAGTCTTTCCTGCTGGAGAGCTGTTAAGAGGCCATGAAAACTTTCTCTTTTATGGGAAGTCTGCTCTGCCAAAGCTGAAGACCTCAGATTGACCTGGCTGTATTCATCTGCAGAATCGGGGCAGCTGGAATTCAGGTTTATGCAAAGCCTGTAGGTTCCGTAGGGTCAGCTTTTGGAAGTGCCTGTTGCTGCTTGCCAGGGTGACTGGTTTCCTATCTGCTCAAGCTAATGCTCTACTTCTTCAGTGTGGTGTTGTACTCATTTTATGTGCTGTCTGCCTTACCTTTATAAATGAGGCTTTATTTTCTTTTTTAACATAAAGACCTCTAGGAGATGGGGCTGGCTGTTTCTCGTCAATGAAATCTGGTACAGTTACTTCAGGGACCTTGAAGCAGTGCATCCTGTGTCTGCCTAAAGAGAAGCTCCCAGAGTTCCTGTCCAGTTCCTGCTGGTCTGAAAATGGGAGCAATTAAAGCAGCAAACATGTCTGTCTTTATGGCTTTTCTGAGGGGAAATATGCAGGAAGTGACTTAGTTTCATAGTGGGCAAAAAGTGCTAAGAGTTGAAGGCTGTTCCCCTTTTCTACTTCTAGTTTTCAATTTTGAAATACCACATGGATGAGCTGTTTACTTTGTACAAGGTCACTTCAGAACCTGAGTCGGCATTTTGTTGATTTCCCAGGCTCTGCAAATATCAAGGTCAGGTTAGGCTTTTATTAGTTTCTTGGAGTAATTTGTGTTTCCTTTCTTGCTGTGTTATATATGTATGTTTCTATATTTCCTTTAAAATACTGTACAGTTAGTGTATTTGCACTTGCCTGCACTAGTTCACCCGATATTGAAGATGTTGCTTTTAGAAATGTAACTGAAACATTAAGAGCAAAAGAAGAGAAATACCTACAGAAACTTGCAGCTAAATGGATTAACAGTTAGCTGAAGGGATTGTGGCATTCAGAAACACTAAGGTTATGAAGACCTATATGACACTGTGCAATTCATAATGGAGTTTGCACTTGGAAGTTGAACTTCATTTTTGTGAATGAGAGACTTGATTCTTCCTAAAATTAACGAACAGAAAACAAGCTTACCAATACATGGCTACAAGTGAATATACCTGGTTTGATTACAATTAAGTCAAAGCAGCATCCTTAAGTAAATTGTTTCAGAGATCTTTTGTCTCATTTGACTTAAGTCAACCTGTCAGAGAGAAGCCTTGTGTAGGATATTCATTGAGAAGTTTTAGAATTAAATCCTCGTTTATGTCCAATACTGAAAGAGATTCTCTGCTGTGAAAAAAACATTCAGGAAGCTCCTGGGACAGATGCTACACTAAAGACCTAGGTTGCTAACAATAGAAACATCAGATCTTTTCTTTGCAGCGCTTCCCCAAAATATGAATCTACTTCTATCACTTTCAGAAGGAATTGAAGTCTCTACTGAGGGCAAATCAGTGCTTTCCAGAAAATGAGAGCTTGTGGCCATCCTGCAGTCCCACTAAGAATTAAGTGATGCTACTGCTTTGGGGGAGGACAGTCTTGAAAGCCGTTTACAAATGTGTGATGCTACTTTCTGGGGAAAAAACCCCAAGAAAACAAACAACATAAAAGCCCAAACAAACAACAACAGAAAAAAAAAAACCCTTCCAGAAACCTGTGTTGAAGAACTATAATGTTGATCATTAATCCCATGTTGTTAACACCTAAAGATTTAAAACCACCATATAAGCAACTGTAGGGTATCTAAAAGAGCTTAAACCCCTCCAAACCATCCCACCTAAACCCGCCCCTTGTTTCTCTCCTTTTGAAGACTTTGGGCTACAGAATGCATTTCCAAGCCACTCGAGCTGCACTTCAGCAGGAAGGGCTCAAGCATTTTTGGGCAATTCACCACTGCCAGCTAAGAAATGCAGGGGCCTTGGACGTTAGTCTGGGATTTGCAGTATTTCAAAGCAGTTCCAAGATCTTTCACAAATTATTACATTGCCTTAAGGATGATAAGACTGAGTGCTTATTAGTGTAATTAGACTGATATGCTCTGCTTGCCTTATGTTCCTTCTGATTCGCATATTTTTGCGCAGAAGTTGAGTCTGGTTTTCAATTATAACTTCAATAATGACCAAGTTTTTTTCATTAAAATACTGAGTAGTAAAATGCAATAGTTAATTGCTCGTTTGTACCCCTCATACTGGGTTGAATTTCCTTTGTTTTTAAAAGAAACTGCATTAAGATAGATCTCTTTGATTTGTATTCATAAATAAACACAAATATGAGATCTGGTAGCAGCAAAAGGAGCATTAGAAATCTGAGAAGCTAAGATCAAATTTAAGGACCTCAAACATGGTATGTTCTTTAAATGCAGTTGAATTGCTCAAAGTTTAAACTCTGCTTTTTTGTCTGTCTTGGGGAAACACTGATACACCTTTCAAAAGTTTGTTTAGGACTGTGGAAATATGGAATAACCCAGGGCATTGGGTTGCTGAAAGGACCTATGTGATGTCACTTGATACTGTCCTTTTTAGAAGTGGAGAATAAATGATATGGAAAAAAAATAAAAAATCCTAAGTGTTGATATTGCTAGTGACACATGAAAAGTCCCAAACAAACCCGGAGAGTTTATCTAAGGAGCAGTTTGTCCCTCTTTGCTTAAAAAAAAAATCGCCAAACAAACCATGCGCACATGCAGACGCCCTCCCCCAATCCACCAGAAACCTCCACAAAACTTTACATTTCAGGAGTTCTATTCAGCCAGTCACAAGACAAGTGATTTGGAGAGAGGATTAACAATCCGGAGTGGTGTGGCAACTTCAGCGCTGAAAACTCTTGGCACTCTAGTGATACTGAGTTTGAATAGGCTGTGGTTAAAAGGAGGGTATAAATGCTGCAAGAGCTTCTGCAAAACGATGGTGCTGTGGATGAGTGTGTGTCAGGGTGCGTGTTCTTTGGTCTGGGTTGGGCCCCCTCCAAGAAAAGGAGCAAAATCACTTTATTATGAGTAAATAATGTCTTGATTTTTTTTTTTTTTTGAAAGGAAATCAATTGTGTTGACTTGTGAGATATGTGTGGCTACTAGGAACCAGTCTGAGATTACTGACTCTCCAGTTTGGTTACTGATAAGCTAATACTGAAAGCTAACGATCAAATAACTTCTGTTATGACAAATGCACAGGTTTGTTTTACCATAATGTAGAAAGCTGTGTTTTGCAGATAACAATATGAAGTGTTAGATTTTCCCCTAACTGTTTAACTAAGTAAACTGGGAAGTGGTGATTAATTCTGAAAGCTTTATTATTATTACTATTACTACTGTTAAAATTTCATGGTTTTCCGAGTGATACTATCCTTGTTTTGAAGCAGCTGCACTGGAGGAAGGAACACATGCACAGAACAAAGTCAGTTGTGCAACTTTTTAAATAATAATAATTATTCTATTTCTTTGCCACTAAGGAAAAAAAAAAAGTAGAGTTCACAGGACCAAAGGCTAAGATTTATTTAAGTACTTTGAAAACAAAAGGAATCATGATTTGCATATAGTAGATGAAGATGATTAAGACTGAACACTTTTACATTCCTGCCAACAAAAAATGTTTCAGTTCTGTGTATTGGAGGAGGTTTTATGTGTGTACTTGCATCATAATTTCTGGGTCATTAATAAACAAGGTGACTGTTAAGCAACATCTAGTAAGTATTTTTAAACCGGCAAACCTGAATAAACTGGAGCCCAGGCAAATTGGCAGTGCTGTGGTCTGCTCTTGAATTTCTTATTCTTGGAAAACTGGGGGAATTCCAGGCAAATATAAGTCTGCAGTTGATACAGTAGCTGGAGACGACAAACAGGAGGATCTTGGTAGTAGCAATGCTGTTACTTAAGAGTCTTGTCCCAAATAATGGAAAGCTGCTGCAAGCTAGTGAGGGAGGTGGTGCTGTGAGCTGGAGGGGGAAAGAAAAAAAAGTTCACATCAAACAAATCTGATCTTACTCTTTGATAAAGAGTGGTCTTTTGGTGCTACGTACATCATATCAACATTTTAGGAAGGGTGGTAAAAGCACGTTATAAGGAAGTAAAAAAAAAAAAAAAAAAGCAAGCTTTCAGTGTTGAGAGGGTTTGGTTCTTAACGTAACAGAAAAAGGGGAGAAATAGATGATCAAGAAAGATTGTGGGCTGTGACCAGTACACTGTGGTTGCATATGTGCACTCATATGCCAGCCTGGGAAGAAAATAGCTGGTGCTTAGCCCTTACGTTTTCTCTGTTCAAGAAACTCAAAATAAGAATGGATGACTTGAAATTTAAGCTAAACAATTTCAGCTTAAAAGTAAACCATGCAGCTTTAATTGGGAAGATGAGTAAGTGTTGAAACAAAATATTGATGCAAGTGGTAAGTTCTCCAGATCTTGATGTCAAAGCAAGATAGATTTGGATAAATAAATACATCTGTAAGTGTGAATTGCAGAGCTTTTATAGATGTGACTCAAGGAATACTGAATTTCACAAACTGATTTCATACTTGGTCATTCTTTTCCTTAAAACTCCCTGAAACTGTACATTTGTTTTCTTCCCTCCAATATCTCCAGTCATTAAAGCATTTTAGTAGAGTGTTTATTTTGTCTCTAACAAAACCAAACATTTACATCAACAAAAAAAACCCAGCAACCAAGAAAACCCCAGCTATTTGTGGTTATCTGCAAGTACCTGGGGAAAGAAAAATGGGTATTTTAGGTAAAAGAACCTCAAGAATTCTGTTCTTCCTCATCAGGTAACCTCTGTTGCATAATTATATAGGAAAGAATTAAGTTCTCCTGATGAGTTACTTTGCTGCTGGCCTGTTGACACTGCTTTGGCCAAGATTTTCTTGTGAGGCCTTCTCTCTTCTTAGTCCCTCTGGCTGCACTGCAGGCAGGCCTTCTTTCTGCTGCTCACATCCTCACAGGTGTATCTTCATATACTGCAGGCTGCCTGCTGGCTCTCACATTGTGCATTTTTTAAAGTTATCTGCAGTTCAGCGCCTGCTTTTGGGATCGTTTAGGGATGCTAGTTCTCTTTGCCTAACTTGTTGAGAGCGTTTTTGGAAGTTCTCGGGCTCAAATGTCGTAGAAGTAAGTGGCAATCAATTTGGACTACACTACAGTGTTTCCCTTGCTTATGTTGTCTGTGGAAGAATCTTCTTGTGTCTGAACATCTGAACTTTTATTAAACTTGTTTGTTTCTGTGTATCAGGCCAGTTTTGCACTGAAGATGTTGATGAATGTCAGCTCCAGCCCAATGCTTGTCAGAATGGAGGTACCTGCACCAACCACAATGGAGGCTATGCCTGTGTCTGTGTCAATGGTTGGAGTGGGGATGACTGCAGTAAGAACATTGATGATTGCTTCACTGCCTCCTGTGCTAACGGATCTACTTGCATTGATCGAGTGGCTTCTTTTTCATGCATTTGTCCAGAAGGAAAGGCAGGTAAGGACAGAAAACTTGCATATATCTGGCACTTCATAGAAGATACTTCCTGTATGGTATGTGTTGCTTAAAGTGGTGTGTTTATTCTGCACACTTCGTGACCAAACCAGGAAGAACAAAAGGAAACATGCTGTCCATAAGCAAAGACCTTTTTAACCTCTAGTTCAGGACAAAGAAGTATTTGTATTGGGCTGGAAGACAAACTTACTACAGTTTAGATTGTAAGGAAAGCAGATCTTTTCCTAGCCCTTGGCAGAACCTGTATTTGCTTGAGAAGTTATTCATGAGGGTGACTTGCTCTGTGCCACTTACAATAATTGTACTTAAAAGTCTAGAAGGCAAATTTAGATATTTTGGCGTGAGTGAGGATGCCCTTACTGGTATATTTGTTTTTGTAGGGTAGGTAAAAATATAATTTCCTAACTACTACCCAGAAATAAAAGTGAACAGTATATCTGAAGTAAGAAAGTGAGCTTCATGTGCACCTGTATTTTCAGCTGTCAGAAAACTCATCATGCTGGTTAGAGAGAAGAGTTAGTTAACTGCTCCAAGGAGGAGATTTTCGTAATGATAAGCCATTTTATGGCTCCAGAAGTGCTGCAGACACCTCTGAAGTCACAGAATATATGTTTAAGTATAATGTTTTATAAGTGTGTGGTGAAATCCCTGTGGTAGTCTGTAAGTTGAAGCGTATAAGATATTGCTTAAGCTTCTGGCTGTGCGAGTCTCTGAAGTATCAAGACAGAGGATTTGATAGTGTAACATAGAGTCTGACTGCTATATCTTACTTTTTTGAATACACTCTCAAATGTTTCTCTAGGTCTTCTGTGCCACTTGGATGATGCATGTGTTAGCAATCCATGCCAGAAGGGTGCTCTGTGTGATACCAATCCTGTGAATGGACACTATATTTGCACCTGTCCTCAAGGCCATAAGGGAGCAGACTGCACTGAGGATGTGGACGAGTGTGCAATGGGTGAGTTTGTTTGCTAATTGTGAGTTCTGGGTCATTTGCTTTATGCACTAACAGAGGGGCAAGAATACACATTATGTCATAGCTTCTCAACGTCAGTGTGACTCCTTCCCTACTCTCCCCCTTCCATTACAGTGTCTTTAGATGAGCTTTAAATCTTGTGTGAGACTTGGGGCAAAGGGCTGAGTCAGAAGAGTTGTCCATGTTAGAGCTGTTAGCCTCTGGAATATGAAAAGCAGTGAGATGCTTAACCATTCTTCATTGTGCAAGAGGGCTTTAGCATTGTGTGAGGAGTGCAGGCAAACAGATGCCATAATTAAGCTGACCCTTGGAACTGCAGTGTACAATGAAAGTACTGCAGTGTGTGTGGGAGTTGTTGCAGCTCCTGCCTTGGTGGAAATATATCAAGGCTGTTTGACAGCCAGAATATGGCTGGATCTTTTGAGTGCCTTCCAAGACTGGTGACCATGTGGGGTTTTAAAGCTGTAGTTCTCTGATATCATGCTGTTGTGTTGTTTTGGGGATTGGAGACTCACAGACTTGATTATAGTTTTGTGAGTGCTAGTTCATGCTTCTAGAGTGTGATGCGTGAGGATAATACCCAGCCAGCACTCATGGGAAGTAATGGACAGAAGCATTTCTTAGAATTTTGTTCCTCGGTCTGCCTTGGACAAGAGTGCAGCTCTTTTCTGAAAAGGAAAAAAACATGAAGGACTAGTTTGGTTGTTTTGTGGCTGTGGTGGCATCTTGTCAGCCTCAGGAGTGAAGTAAATGTAAAAGATGATCTAGAGATAAGGCCTGGAAAGCATCATTAATCCTCTAGTCCCTGCTAGTTGTACTCTCCTCTTAAGAACTGTCATTAGTATTACAGACCAGAGTTGCTCCTTTGGTCCATTGGTAATAATGGCAGTCTTTCTTTTTGCCTCTAACAGGCAAGTGACTGCCACATGTTTTCTTCAATCTCAGTAGCCTTTCCCTGGAAGGATGGACAGTCGTTCCCCAGTATTAGTTTCTAGAAAGGAATGGCCACTGGAAAAGACCGTGACTAATAAGGAATGCTGTGGCTTTCCTGCTCCAAGGAGGGGTTTTGACACACACACACGTTTTTATTTTTCTTGCAGCAAACAGCAATCCGTGTGAACATGCTGGGAAATGCGTAAACACAGAAGGCTCTTTCCACTGCGAGTGTTTAAAGGGCTACACAGGACCTCGCTGCGAAATGGACATCAATGAATGCCACTCAAATCCATGCCAAAACGATGCCACCTGCCTGGATAAAATTGGAGGATTCACATGTCTCTGTATGCCAGGTGAGGGGAGTTTCTGACTGAGACGGGGCTTCCAGCAAAGGAAAAACTCAGAAAGCAGAGCACAGGGAGAGTTGCCAGCTGTGCTGAGGTGGAACACAAAATTGCAAAGGGGTGAGGCTAAATGAAAGGGTGAGAGCGATCCTGCTCTGGCGGCACCAGCCAGGAGGACTTGGCATCTGTGTGTGGGAGGGAGAAGGCAATTAGAGGACTGAGAAAGAAACTGGTCTCTATGTCAGCAAAGGAAGTTGGCATTCAGAGCTGAACTGTATGTGAACATTTGTTACTATACCTCTTAAAGTGCATGTGTAGAAACTTAGGTTTCTGAAAGCAAAGCAAGTGCAAACTTTAAGAGTGACTGTGGTTTGAGATACGTATATGATGATTCTGCGTAACAGAGTTTGGGTTTTTTCTCTGCTTGAAACACTCCACACGATGCAAGCTCCCTTTGACCAGGGGAAATAACTGTAAACAAAGTTACTTTATTGAAATCATCTCCCTTATGAGGAAAGTCTGAGGGAGCTGGGGATGTTTAGCCTGGAGAAGAGAAGGCTGAGAGGGGATCTTATCAATTTCTACAAATACGTTAAGAGTGAGTGCCAAGAGCAGGGGACCAGGCTCTGTTCACTGCTGCCCAGCGACAGGACAAGGGGCCAGGGGCAACGGGCACAAGCTGCAACACAGGTGGTTCCATCTGAATAAGAGGAAGAACTTCTTCACCTTGAGGGTGACGGAGCCCTGGCACTGGCTGCCCAGACAGGCCATGGGGTCTCCTTCTCTGGAGGCACTCAAACCTGCCTGGATGTGACTCCATGCAGCCTTGCTGGAGAAGACCCTGCTTTAGTGGGGGTTGGCCAGGGGTCCTCAAACTACAGTCCACGGACTGGATACGGCCCCCAGGGTCCTCAATCCGGCCCCCGGTATTTACAGAAACCGCCCGCCCACCCCTCCCCCGCTAGGGGTTGGGGGGGGAAACCAAGCAGCCGCAGATGACTGCCTGCCACTTCATCCGCGCGCCGGCCCCCTGGTTAAAAAGTTTGAGGACCCCTGGACTAGATGGTCTCCAGAGGTGCCTTCCAACCCTGACCATCCTGTGGTTCTGTGAAATCGTGCTTGTGAAGCTTACATGTCCAGCATACCAATGACCTCTGTAGCCTATTTCACTTTCTAATAGAAAGTGGTAAAAAAAGAAAAGTGTGCAAGTAGCTGGTTGCACACCCTTACGAAGTACAATGAAAGAATTGTGACCCCTGCAGGTGATCAGCTGGTACCAGGAAAGCTGGAATGAGTTTTTAATTGATACCTAATCTGTTTTGAAAGGTGGAACTCTACTCCCAAGTATTTCACCCTTCTTAGTGTTTTTCTTTTACTCTGACATTGGCTAAAAAGCCTTAAGCTAAAAATATCTGTGTGTTTGTTTCTTCACCTTTTACCGTATATTGGCGCACATACAAATATATTGGTATCTTTCAAAGTGTTAAAACATAACCCTTCTCACCAACTGGATGAAAACATTAGATGGGAATTGAGCACAGACTTCTCCTGTTACTGCTGATGAAGTGAGCATGTTCAGCAACGGTGAAAAATATACATTCAGCGTCCCTTTTTAACCTCTGGTATATATTCTTACCTTGTAGGTTCTGTCCAAGCTGCAAACTTGCAGTGAAACCAGGCTTAGACTTTCAGCGCTGATGTAAGAGGAGTTAGACTTTCAAGGGCACTTTCTTAAGGCCTTCATTCACCTTTTTTTTTTTTTTTTTTTTTTTTTGGTAAACAGGTTTTAAAGGTATACACTGTGAAGAAGATATTGATGAGTGTCTAAGTAATCCCTGTGTGAACAATGGAGAGTGTCTTGATAAAGTCAACCGCTTTCTCTGTGTCTGTCCTCCTGGTAAGTACATATTTCTGGAAGCTTTTCCTGCTTTACCTTAGGAAGAATTGCATAACCAGTGAGAGATTGCAGGTGGTATGTTTCTTGTGAGTTTCTGTTGTCTTGGTGCAGCATCTGCTTGAATGAGTGAGTTGCAATCACTGATAAATAAGAATAGACATGTATTGGTTGCAATAATAGTGTGCCTGTAACTGCCCAAGTGTTGAGAAACATACAGTTGGGTGTCTCAAAGAGTAGCTGGCAGCATGAATTTCTCTTATTGTGAATATCATAATGAGATAATAGATGTGTAATCCCAAATATGTTTTAAATATCAGAGCCTCTGCATGCTTTTTGTCTTTTTCTGAAGTTTTTAGGCAGAAGCCATTTTTGCATCAGTATAGTTGATGTTGCTTGCACCATGAGGGAGGTGGATTGGGTCTTCACTTTAGAAAAGGATGAATGCTGAGCGGAGGATTCAATGTTAGCTGTAGGGTAAATACCACTTGTTTTCCTGATGGCTTATAAAAAGTTTTGGGTTCTGAATATATTTGACAGAAGCCTGCTCTTCATCCCTTGTTAATGATGTTCTGGCTTCTCCTGCCAAGAAACATTCCTGAAATTTTTTGGTTTTTCGCTTGAGGTGCCTAAGGCTCCGCATCATCTTGATATAACCTGTTGATAGTTTGTTAACTATTTCAAGAAGTATATTGAAAGATACAGTGCTGTATTGTACCACATTCCACACTGGTGTAGTAATTCTAGTCTAAAGGTTCTAGTGATGTATGCATTGTTGTTCCATTTTAAGTTACTTGCTTTGATTACTTGAAAGTTTTTATTGGTGGCCTCTCAGTTTTATAGACAGGCCTGCTGTCCAGTGGTTGACACCACTTGTGCTCTGTCTGCTTTATTTCTGATTGACTTGGCCATCTCAGTTTTCAAGCAGAGGCTCCTTTGACCTAGAGGCTAGAAACTATGTTTTGGCTGGTGGTTTGGATGAGGAACCAATCCACCCAAGGTGTGGTGTGTGTGCACAATGATGCAATTGAGTTTAGATTTACTGGGCTTATACTTGGGTGGTTTTAAAGATTTGCTAATAATTCCTGGCGGTGCAGCTGTTTAGATTAACTTCCTCAAATTACTTCTGGATTTTCATCTTTTTTCTACCTTTCAGGATTCAGTGGTGCTGTGTGCCAGATTGATATAGACGACTGCTCCAGCACACCGTGTCTTAACGGAGCCAAATGTATTGACCATCCCAATGGTTATGAGTGCCAGTGTGCCACAGGTTAGTCTGGTGTTCAGAGCCCCTGGAGATTGTGTGTAACCTAAATACGTAAAGGGGTGGCCAAAGAAGTGTCAGCATTCTTTCTTTCTTTCTCTGAAATACTGCTTGTTTGTTGCGAAGCTTTGTCTACTCCTTTGCAGCAGAGAATAGTATTTAAGTAAAGAAAGCCTTTCACTTCTGACAGCAGTAAGTTCACAGTTGATGGGCGTTCTGGCCTCCCTCTTTCAGCCCCGTCTCTTGCTTCCCAGAAGGTGACAGCTTCTTCTGTATTGACTGTGGAATCCATGAGTGAAAAAACAGCAGTGTGAAGCCTTTTATCTGTGGCTTACCTTTCTTTCTTCCAAGTCGGATTATGTAGTACACGGTTGAAGAACAAGAGATGGACAGAGCAGTGCTATTTCTTTTGCATCAGGCTATTTTATGTCAAAAGTAGAGATTGAAATGCAGTAAAAATTGCGTCCATTGGAAGAAATACCACACAGCAGCTGCCTGCCAGAATGTAGTTAAAATGACTTGTCAAGCATCATACAGAAATTTTGACAGAGCTGTGGATGGAACCGAGGTGGTTTTTTTTTTTAATGCATTAAATTCATTTACTGCTTGGTTAATTACACATCCAAAAGCATCAGGCTTATTTATGGGATTTTCTTATCTTCAGACCTCTAGGAGTGCTGTAGATATATTTTTATCTTAATTTTTCCATCTGGTTAAATAAGAGGGTTCAGAGCTGTTACAGTCTAATTATCAGCAAGGAACAACTTTTGGTTGCTTTCAGTTAATGGTGCCTGATGCTTGTGATGCAGATTCAGTTGTCGAATGCATTGGCTTTAGCTCTTCCATTAGAGAAAAAGCTGAAAAATTCCTGGAGCCACCTTTGTCCCGGATAAGTGCTCTTAGATTGGCTAGGCTGATGTGCAATTTTTCTCATTTTGGATCATTCTAGTAATCAAATTGTTAAGGCACATTTGACTTCACTAATATATTCTGCACTGTACAGAATAGAGCAGAGATTAGCCTAAAAATTCTTCTCCAGTCTTTTCACACACCCCCTCTCCCCCTTCCCCAACGTGCCTGAAGAAACAATGAATTTGTTGAAAGTAGGGGAATGCAGTAGTTCTGATCAGGAAAGGAATAGTTATTGTTAGAATTCTCCTTTTGGTGTTACTGCATGTGACAGAATAAGCTGGCACTTGCAAAAAGAAGAAAAAGCTCAAAGCCTCTCCAAACTTGGAAACTTATCTTTGAAAGTCTTTTTTCAGGTTGGTGTGTAGTCTGGTTGCTTTCATTCGTTGAGAGTGCCGAGTTTGTCAGGCCTGGGAGGGTTTGGGCTGTGTAGCGGAGGACAGTGTGGAGAGCTGCACCTTGACGAGCACGTTCTGCCTTTGCGCACTGAGCTGCTGGAACCGCCTCAGTACAGAAAGCCTGGGTGTCCCAGATGGGGAGGGAAGACTGCTGCTTCCATGAAGGCACAGTGACTTACGGAGCGTTTTCAAGGAACAGGCCGAAAGCAACCAAATGTTTGTTACTGAAGCGGCAAGTCTTGGTAAAATCCTTAGTTAGTACTTTGGCTGAAAATGAAAGAGGGACCCTGTCCTAGGGTTTTTTTCCATCCTGTCTGAGATATTCTTATGTTCTATATTCAGGTGGGTTTTTTTCTAGTCTAACTCTTGTCTGCAAAGAGGGAAATTATATCTCAGTAAGGTGTGTTCAGTTAAGAGATTGAGAAATACATCTGATCTTTAAGTGGTTCAGTTGAGCTACAATAGGAGGCAAGGTAATAATTTTTTGAACGAATGTATGCTAAGTATTATATTTAATATTGACAGCCTTCTGTAAGACTGAAATGTGGAATTCATCATTGGGGCAGGTCAGTTTACTGGAAAATGATGTTTGAGTATGTTCTTCCTCTATTAATCTCATATTATGAGTGTATGTGTTCCCTGAATGGTAATCGCCAGCTGCCGAAGTGATTGAAAACTGCAAAATGTTTGGCCAATTGCTGTACAGATAGCTCTATTTACTGCTTGCTTTTTGTCTTTTCTTTCCCTTCTGGCATTATTCCACTTCTCCTTCCCAGTGGTAGATCATGGCTTTTCTTTTCTTGAGTTGTCTTAGGTCTTCCCTCTTTTATTTGCCTCTGTTCTCTTTTTTTTTTTGTTGTTTTTGTTTTGTTTTGCCACTGTTCGTCCTCTTATCGGTTTGTTTTTCCTCCTTCCCTAACATCTTTTTATATCCATCTCTCTAACTAGCTTCCCTTCCCTCTCCCCACCTGCTTCCACACCCATTCATCCATGCATACGTTCGCAGAACTTGGAAATTTTAGCCGTCACCTGGTATGTTTGACCACAGAAATAACCACAAACCTGTATGAAAAATGGGGAGCCTGTTATCCACTTAAAATACTCAGGTGAGAATCGCTCTTCAGCTGTTGAAATTCCCTGCAGCTTGGTTTGTATCATTCTCCAATTGGTGTCTGAAATTTGAAGTTCTACCTTCCTAATCTTCAGCTGCTGGAAGGCAGTGTGAGCTGTTGCTCCAAAACCTTGTCTCTGAAAACCGTTTATTTTAAATTGTCCCTGCTTCATTTAGCTCTGCTCCATCACGGAAAACAGGGCTCTTGCGGGAGTTGTTTGCTGCTCTTAGCTTCCTGAACCATTGTTTTAGCCCTTCTGGTGAATAGGTTCTGTCCTTCTCTGTTGCTCAGGATGTTTCCCAGCTGAAGCAGAATGAAACAGGCCAGATTGCCGCTTGTTTCATTGCTCCTAACCAAAGAGGTTGCATGCAGTCTTTCATAAATTTGCAGTTGGTGCTTGATTTGAGTTACTGAAAGGTTTCCCAGTGAAAGGGGCAAGAAAGTTTTTAATAAGTGGAGCTGCAGGGGCTTTGCCGTGAGCCGAGGGAGTTCCCTTGGGAAGGTTTCTGCAGCATCTTTGCAGTAATTCCTCAGTCTAAAAAAGTCAACCCTCCTGGTATTGTGTAGAGGAAATAATGACAGGGGAGTGCCTTCAGATAGTTTATACTGATGCACGTAAATATTTCTCATGGAGATTTACATGTTTCCTCTCATTGCTACTGTTCTGAGTAAACTGAAGGTAACCACTTCCAATGCCAGGATTCTCCATGCAAGATGTTGTTCTGTAATGCTGTGAACAGTGGAGGAGTGTTGTTTTCCAGGGCTGGAAAATGGGCAGCAGTTGAGATGCCCTGTTACCCTCTGTGCTGTCTGCCACTTTGCCGATTCTTAATATGATTCTTCCTATATTTGCATTATATTCACTGCAGCATCATACCAGTTGCCTTCTTAATTACTCCAATTCATCATTTTTCCTTAGGTTTTACTGGCCTTCTGTGTGAGGAGAATATCAACAACTGTGATCCGGATCCTTGCCACCATGGGGAATGTCAAGATGGAATTGATTCATACACATGTATATGCAATCCTGGCTACATGGGTGCCATATGCAGCGAGCAGATAGATGAATGCCACAGCAATCCCTGCCTCCATCAGGGGCGCTGCATTGATTTGGTGAATGGCTACCAGTGCAACTGTTTGCTGGGCACTTCAGGTACATAAACCACAAGTGGAAGGATTGGGTTCTAGCAGAATTCAAGCATTTAATTATTTCTTACATGTGCTCTGATTTGCATACAGAGATAAGCTTATGGTATGAGTGTATCATTTTTATATTACTTTTTCTTGCCGAATTTTGATGTGTTTGTGTGGATTACCTAACCCTCACTGCTACTGCATCTGGCCTTGGAACAATTTACCTCCTCTTTACTTCTAAATTCAAGCAAAAAATAGGTATGGTATTCAAAATGGTTTACTCTTTTGTTTAAACATGTAGTACAAGTTCAGGGTCATAGTCGGCACCCAGTAACTCAGGTGACATTCCTTGGTGTCGCAGTGCTTCTGCACCATCCCCTGTTTGAGGCGTCCCAGTGCACGTGTAACTTTGAAGCAGGTGGGATTCTTAATTTGGCTATTTCTGGGAAACAGTTTTCTTGTCGTCTTTGTAAGATTTGGACCCTTATTCCTCTATCTTTTTTTTCCAGGAGTGAACTGTGAAAATAACTTTGATGACTGTGCAAGTAACCCATGCATTCATGGGGACTGTATTGATGGCATTAATCGCTACAATTGTGCTTGCAAACCTGGATTTACAGGTAAAGTCAGCTACCAATTAGCTTTGAGTTGCTTTGAATATAGTTATCCAGGTAACTTAAGGAAGCTGTTCTTTGCATACTGACTGCAAGGGATTCGGTTAGTATCTCGGTAGATTCTTCTAATCTTTGAATCTCAGCATCTTACATTACAGCAAGTTTTACAGAGCAGAAAAATGGCCTAACCTGCGCTGTGAAATACCATTCTTGTTAGGTAATTATATCCAATTCATGGTTCTTGGGTTTATAACAAATAAACCCATGTGACTTTGGTTTATTATTTACAGCTTCTTTTCAGGGCCAGAGAGGTTGTGGACGATATGGCAAGGTGTTTGATTAGACAATACCTTGGGCTTTGACCATGAACAGTATTTCTTTCTGTGAAAGCAAAGCATTAACTCAGTGTTGTAATCAGCTGCTCTCCACTCTGAAGTCTCCAACTGAACCACCTGCTTTTTTCAGTACTTCTCTTTCACGGCGTGGTCTGTTCTGTTTCCCTTGAAATTACAAAAACTTACCTAATACAGTAAAAGTAAGGCTGAAAAAAGAAGCTTTTAGACACTTTTGAATCCATGCTTAGAACATCAGGACTATTTCTGATGACTAAAGCACATCTCAACACTGTTTATAAGGGACTTAATACGTTCTGAGCCATGTAAGGTAATGTGCTCATAAAATGATTGTTGTAAGGCGGTTGGTACTGTTTATAAGAGTTTTCTCATCACATTTGTTACTGTTTATTATTGAATGATTCTAATCAGAATTGATCTGAAATGCATTAGAAATAGCACT
The DNA here is from genome assembly GCF_015220075.1 of Falco rusticolus. Taxonomy (NCBI): domain Eukaryota; kingdom Metazoa; phylum Chordata; class Aves; order Falconiformes; family Falconidae; genus Falco; species Falco rusticolus. Next base: position 26,358,207 of record NC_051197.1, read on the forward strand.
AAAAGGTTCCAAGTGCTTTTCTCTTGGCATCTTTCTAGACTTTTGATGCTCCTTTCATCCTTTGGCTCTGGCATGGTCATACCTTCTAGCCTTCAGGACGGGAAGAAGATGACCTTGATCACTCTTGCCTTTCAGGCTTCTTTGTCGCTGGCCTACCATATTTGTTATCCCACTGGACAGATTCTCTACCGTTAACACTATTAAAATAATTCAGTAATATGATGAATTGTCATATTCCAGGATCTAAAGAGCTGGCTTTCATGGAATCTCATTACTTTGTCCTTCCCTTGTGTTAAAAATGCTTTCAGTGTACTGCAAAATTCACTTCATTTAGCTTTCCAACCTCACAAGATCTTACAGTTGCTACTTCAAGGATCTTGCAGTTGTAATTAGAGGCAGGCAAAACAGGAAATGGTGTTTTTTAAAGTCCCTTTTGCGCAATAAACCACAAGAACTATATTTACTGCAGACAGTATGGCAGTGTTGGTTGTTCAAAGGATAGGTGCTTTCAAAGCAGAGCAGGACTATGACAAGTGGAGCTCAAGGGGTTTGTTCCAAGCATGACACAGCTGAGTGATTTTTGCCTCCCTAATCAGTATTAACCAGTGTTTTTTAGTGGAATTCTGTTGAGATTCTTGAATGGTTTGTAAATACTTGTTGAGTGGTTTCTAGGCACAGAAAAGTGCTGCATCTTTCAAAAATGCTTCTCTTGACTTCTGTTAAAGCACAGAGGCATGCAAGCTCTGTCCCACTGCATTGGCTTTTCTGAGTTGTGTCTCAGGGCATGTTCTCACAGACACACAAAGCAGATGCTCTTATAAGAAATACTACTTAATAAGTATTGGATTTTTTTCTAGGCCCACGTTGTAATGTGGACATTGATGAATGCACATCTAACCCCTGTCATAATGGTGGAACATGTCTAAATGAAGTCAACGGCTTTCGGTGTGTATGTCCTGAAGGTTACCATCATCCTCACTGTCAGTCACAGGCAGATGGTTGTCTTAGTAATCCCTGTGTACATGGCAACTGCACACATATCACTAGTGGGTAAGTACTTCTTGTCACGTTAAACTTGCCTGCTACCTTCTATACTTTTTTTTCTTGCTTTGCCTGGAGTTCCAACTTGGCTTGAGGTTTCTGGTTTTTGTTTTAATTTCTCAGATTAGGATCCAGACCTATCTGCTGCCCATGACATAATCACAGTAAGGGGTAGATATTTAGTCACTAGCTGCAGTCTGCTGTTTCAACATAGGGTTTTCTGTCCTGCATTGTATTCTTTGCTAGCTTTGCATGGGTGTGTAGTGCAGGGTGGACTGCCATCGTCTAAAGGCAGGGTTTGGCAGCTCAAGTGAGTAGAGTGAATGCAATTGAAATAAAGAAGTGGTTCCAAATTGAACCTTTGGGGAGCAGCAGCTACTGTTCCATCAAACTCTAAAATGTTGAGCATGGAGACTGTCTTTGTTGGCTAGTGCTGTTCTTGCTACCCAAATACTATGTATTAAGGAACAGGCAGACAACTTTTGACACTAGGAGATAAAGCAATATTTGACTTAAACACTTTGTCCAGCTTTAGTCACATTGTTGGATGCCTGAGAGAAAACAGGAAAGCCCGTTCTGGCTCTTTTGATGGCAGTGGTTGCTTCTGAATCTTTCCATCCAGGAAGACCAAATGCTGATTTTGGGAGGCCTGAATCAGACCTCCTTTTGGTATTAAGTGCAGGGCCTGTGGAGTCAACAGGTTTGGGGAGGTAGGGCTTGTGTTTGTGGAACTTCTCAACTGTGCATCGAATAACAGTGCCTCCCAGATGTGTGCTGTGCCCTGGAACGTGCTGTCGGCACTTGGGCAAGGAAGTGATTTACCGCTGTGGATAGCTCTGTGGGGCAGGATTCAGCACTTTCCCTGGAGCTGGCAGGAAGGCTGCCTTTCTTGCTAATTCAGCCTCTGCGTAAGCTTGGAAAACAAATGTTTTGGTTCATCTTGCCTGTCATGTCACCTGCAGTCATATTTGTGCCCGTGTACACGTTTTGCTCTGTGCCAGATAAAATAAGTCTTGCTTGCATGAGAGAGAGGGAGACCAGTGTGTGTGGTGTGGCCTGAGTCTGGGGTGATTCACCAAGTCCTTGGTTCTACGTCATATGGGTGGAGTGCTGCTCCACTTCAGATTTTGAAACACGATGGAGAAGATTGCTCCTGCTCCCAGCCAGCTGTTTTCATTTGTAACCACTGCTTTGTATTAAATCAGTCTAGTTATCTTTGGAACCTATTGTTCCTCTGCACTTCTTTTAATCTTTTTTTTTTTTTTTTTTTTCCCCCTGTCTTTGTTTAAATGTGTTGAGGTGGTCTTATCAAAGCAGAAACATATTGCTGGTTGACTGAGCACTTTGTGAAAACTGTAAGGGAGGGAAGTGTGGTTTTAAGAGAGGGTTTATTTTCAGTGTTTTCAAAACTATACAGCTGGGGTAGGCAATCTAAATGTAACTTAGGGCTCTCTTAAAGAAAGGTCTACTGCCTTCCTCTTCAAAACTAATCTGCAGGAGAAATTGGTAGATGATTTGTTTTGGAATGCTCTAAAGTTACTGCTGGTTTTGCCTTTAAAGGTACAAGTGTGTCTGCGACCCAGGCTGGATAGGAGATTACTGTTCAACAGAAGGGAATGAATGCAAATCGAACCCATGCCAGAACGGAGGAACTTGTGAGGATCTGTTGAATGGATATAGATGTTCCTGTAGGAAAGGATTCAAAGGTGAAAATTCAGGCAGAAGTTTTTATTCTCTTTTTTCCTTTCCACTTCATTGCACCCTTAGTGCCATTTTAATAATTTCATTAAACTTCCTGGAAATAGGAATCAAAAGGGGAAATGCCATGTTTGTATGAAGTTAAATTGCAGTCAGTTAATGTAGACATGATACAGCAGCAGAATATTTAATAAGACCATATCTAATCTTGTTTGGACTCATTAAGAAAACTCCTGATGACAGCTCATCTTAATTTTCTTTGTAAGAAAGTTAGACTGAGATTATATAAAGGCAGTGGGAATTGAAGGGGCATTAAATTTGGAATTACCATGGCTGCTGTCTGCTTGCGCCCACTGAGCCGATGAGGAGTGCTTCAGTCTCCTTTTCCTTCCATTGAGATTTTTCAAATACAGAAATACTGTCCACTGCTGTGTAGGATGATCATGCAAGTTACAATCTACAATGTCTTTATTCGTTCTTCCAAGAAGCACCAAGCTCTTAGCGGCATACTCTCCTTTTTCCCTTTCTGCTTTCTAGGAGTGAACTGCCAGGTAGTGGTTGCTCCTTGTTCCCCTGATCCTTGTGAGAACTCGGGAATCTGCCAAGAATCTCCTGACTCCGAAGGCTACACCTGCCAGTGTGCCCCTGGCTGGGAAGGTAACGGGGATGGGGAACACTGTACTTTCAACACTGAGCAAAATTGGCATTGAGCCTTTTGACCATTGCCTTATGAGGAGTCTAACGCTTGGACTCTCCATGTTTCAGGGGAGAGGTGTACAGTGGATATTGATGAATGTCTCTCCAAGCCCTGCAAAAATCATGCTCTGTGCCATAATATTCAAGGCAGTTACCTGTGTGAATGTCGGCCAGGCTTCACTGGAGGAGACTGTGACAGTAACATTGATGACTGCCTTTCAAGTGAGTATCGGCAGATTGTTCTCTGGGTTCCAGTTTTTCCTAGAAATAATTTTGCTGTGCTATTGGTGACTGCTGTTGACAGATGCTGAAGGTTCTTTTATAATCACTTATCAAAAAGAAAAAAAACCCCACCAAACCTCAGCTTTGAAAGACTTGCATGTTTGAGGCAGTCAAAACCCATTACATTCAGCTGCTAGAAACAGACCAGTGTCCTGATAGCAGGAGTTGTTCCCAGATTCTTAACTTGAAAAGGTCCTAGAGTTTACATACTTCAATAAGGAGCACTTTTAAATGAAGAATTATATTTGCCTGAAATTTTAATACACCAAGTTAAAGTAACACTGCAGGGCTTACCTGTATTTCAACTTGATTGAGGTGTGGTGGGAATCTGGAGTATAGCAGTCTTTCCTGAACTGTTTCTGTCTGACATCAATGTTCTGGAAAGAGTGGGTCCTGTTGCTGTTTGAGTTAATCCATATTTGAAAGCAAATTAAGCAGCAGTAAGGCCTCTGTTCCAGAATAGGTATCGGTTGCAGGATAGCCCGTACACCGATGAGTACTGAAACAGTTTAAATTACAAGAAAGCAATGTTAACCTCATGCCCCTGACACTGTTGTTTACAAGGCAAACCAAGTATATAGTAGCTGCTTTTTCTTGCTGGGCACATTCTTGTATCATCATCAGATAAAAATTTGAGTCTCATGTGTTTTAAAAGTTCATGTGTTACTATTTCAACAGTGCTTTAGCAAACCTTGAGGGAGATCATGGTGTTGTAATTTTTTAATTGGCTGGCTCTTAAAGAAAAACAAAACAAAAAGCTCCCCAAAATCCCCCAAACCAAACCTCTGGATTTTTTTAGAAAAGCATAAAAACAAACCAAAGTCTTAAATTACTTTAGGTAAGAATTTAGAGAATTGTGCTTGCATTTAAAAATATTTAAATTTGTGACTGCTGTAGAGAAGGATCCAAACAAGTCTATTAGCAAAAGTTAAGCGTGGGAGACTCCGAAGCAGCACTGCCGAAAGAACTTCTAAGGCATTTGGCTCAGCCTGAGCTTTTGATTGCCTCTTTCTGAGCAAACAGGTACAGTGCAAAAAATGTCACAGTGCATTGACCCAAAGCTTTGCTTACTGAAGCCAACAAAATTATTGCTTGTCTTGTTAGGTTTTACGTGGGTGTCTGAAGATAAAAATGTTTTTAAAGTGTTCGTTTTTCTCTCTTGAACAGCTGGGAAATCTCTCTCTCTTCCTAAGTGTTCTGAGAGCTGTGAGATTCATCCTATGTTGTCTGTTAGGCAGCACACCCATGAGGTTGAAGAAGAATTTCAAATTACTGCTACAGCTGATTTCATTTAGCATAACAAAAACCTTCCATGGCTTGAGCTAAATGTCTTTAATCTATGAAGCAAACAAACCCTCCAACAACAAGAACTTATTGAAAAGTTGATAACTCGAGTCTCCTTTTTCTGTCAGTAAATGTGTGGCACAGAAAATTAATGTGCAGCTTTTGGCTTCAGTCATGAATGGCTGAATGCCATAGAGACAACATTTTTTAGCTGCCAGGGGTCTCACTTTGAATTGTGCTTTTTCTCTGCAGTAGTCAAATGACCTCTAAATGGATGCAGGTGTGTCTCTTATAACCCAGATTTTTATCATGTGAGCATATTTCTCAGTCATTAAATGAGCTTTAATTACCTTTCACATCTGTTTTCTTCATTTACCAGTGAACAAAATGATCTTGTACTGAACTGTGAATTTTTGGTGGAGTCTATCTGCATTTTCAAGTTTGTATTTTAGTAGTACCTTAAGTTAGTTACAGATTAAAAAAAAACCTGCTCTGTAACCTTTTTTTCACCCCCCTTCCTGTCTCCCCTTTCCCTCACCCCTCCCAATTTCCCTCTCTGCCTTCATATATGTAGGCTTTTGGTCTAGGGAATGCAGAGTAGAAAAGATGTCTGGCTTCAGAGGCAGTATCTGACAGGGGAATGTGGGTCTTCAGTCCGAAAGTGGAAGGAGTAAAGCAGGAAGAAACTACTGAATGGCAGAGACCTTTCAGGCAGATTGGTACTTGTGGAAATAGAAGGAATACACTAACAGGGGATGCCTTAGACCAAAAAATGGTGATATGCAAGTAGCAAGACCATGGTGTAGGGATAAAGAAAATTTCAAGAAATGCAGAGGTGAGGAGAATCCAAGGTGGTGTATGAATTTATGAGCTTTTCTGCCAGCCTTTCCCCAGTCAGTCTTTGATACTGGGAAAAATGCCAAATGCCCAGTAATGATAAGTGCTCATATATACACTATTATACCCATACATGTTTTATTTGACTGGACTACTTTCATGCTTAAAATTAAGCACCGAAGTTCTCTCGTGTGTTGAGCAGTGTCTGGAAAAGAGAGAATGGGCCAAGTTCTTTTATGAGTAAGATTTGGTAAGGAAGAAGAAACCTTGCTGTGCTGTTTGTATTGTGTTTTATCAGTAGGCATTTGTCAAAAAAGCGGAGTCTGAATTTTAAACCAAGAGGCTTTGGGTCTGGTTTTGTTGGTTTTGGTTGAACACGTCCCAGCAGAGAAACCTTTAAGCCCTGAAGCTTGGTCTTGATCCACACCTTCTTGTGAATTCATTATTGATAGTGCTTTGCAATTACCTCTTCCATAAAGTGCCTCAGAAAAACTCATCAGTAGTCTGTCACACTCTGGGCTGTGTGATACTTTTTTCCTAAATAAAAGCTACTACTCTAGGCCTGGCCTTTGTTACCCATTTTAACACTTGGTGTAATACTTCTGTCTCAGATCCCTGCCAAAATGGAGCTTCATGTGTGGATGGGATTAACTCCTTCTCATGCATCTGCCTGCCTGGATTTCACGGAGATAAATGTCAAACAGATACCAATGAATGTCTGAGCGAGCCGTGCAGGAACGGAGGCACGTGCACCCACTACGTCAACAGTTACACGTGCAAGTGCCAGCCTGGGTTTGAGGGAACCAACTGTGAGAACAACATCGATGAATGCACTGAGAGGTGAGAGAGCTTCACTGTGCTGCCGTGCTAAGGTGTCACAGGATGTGTGCTCGTGGCTTGAAGTCAGTGCTACTCAGAAGCAGTTTCTAATGATGAGGATCTGTTTTCCTGACTTTTGTCACCGAGACATGCAAAGAAAACTTGCTTACCTTGTGCAGGATACCAGCTGGAAGGCAGCTGCCTCTCAAAGTTGGTCTTCAGTTTGCATGACTAGTTAGAAGCTTAGTTCCATTATAGGAGGAATATGACAGCGTTTAACAAATGTTAAGACAGTAACAGGTGCTAGCTTATTAAAAGAGAAATGATTTATATTTTTTTAAGACCATTATCATATAAGGGAGGGGAAATAATTGATCAGTTATGAACAGTTACTGTGCTGAGAAATACAAAAGCCGCAAAAATGGAATCAATGGCCAGCTCTTAGGCAGGAAAAATAAATTAGCCCTGAGCTGAGTTATTGACAGCAAATAACATGAAGAAGCTTACCAGGAGGAACAATAAACCCACAAATTCTGTACTGGAAAGGTTTAATCATCAGAGATCTTTTAACACTCACAAATTGGATGTGGTTTAGCAGAGTTGAGATAAAATTCTAAGGGGAAAGTGTGTAACTGAGTTAAAATGCTCAACAGCTGGTCCTTATATTAATGGGTTCACTTGGTAGTTTTAAAAGCTCTTTGAGTGTTAACCCTGTGTATCCATCATCTGCCTGCGTATTTATTTTAAGCTTTGCTAGGATTGATGTAAGCAACCTCAGATTCTCAGATTTCTAATAAAGCTTGAAGTGGTTAAAAAAAATATTAAAAAATAGTCTGTTCTAGTCTAGTTACTAGAAACAAATAAGGTGCCTAAATGCAAAGCGCTTGGTATTCTCATACGTTTTCTGCACACAAAGAAAAGATCATTCTTTTCTTTTATAAAACAGCATTTGTGGGGGAGGAAGTACTTTAACATCTTTCACTTAAGAACAGGATTGCGTCACTGATGAGGGTGTGTTTAATCTACACACCAGTTGTTTAATCAAGTGAAGTATGTTGGGTGTTTTAGCAGAACCTGGTTCTTCCTTGAGGTTCATCCTGGTTTTGTTTTCATTATCGGCCAGGACAGAAACCAGTCTTGCAGGTATGAATGAAGGATGTAGCAATTTTCAACACTCTGCCAAGCTAAACCAGTCACACCCTCTCAACCAAAATTTACTGAGCTATGCTTAAGAGTGCCATGATAGTTGGCTAATTTGAATTTGGTTCAAATAATTCTTCCGTGTCTTGTGTGAGAAGCCGCCTATGAGAGAGTGCCATCTTCTTTTGGAGATGGGTACCTGATTTCAGTGAAACATGCCAAGTGATTGGTAGTTCCTCTTATTTTCCTTGTTTTGCCATGAATGTAAAAGAGCAGGTTTTGCTCTGTGTAGAACAGAATTCATCCCACAAGGCAGAGGAGCATCTCTGACAAATAGGTTGATGTTGACATCTCTACTGTAATCACAGTCAGGATCTTTGACAGTGCGCAGAACAGATAACAAGTATGAATACATTTTGCGTGCTTTATCAAGCTGATTGTGTCTGATCTAGGGTTATTTTCAGAGGAGCAGGAGTTTCCTGGCAGACATTTTTTCAGAAGGAAAAAGGAGTCAGTTTTGCAGGAGGCATCACTTCTGACTTTCCCAGTCACTTCTCCACTGCCACCTAATCTGGCAGAATTTCTTATGATCAGAAGATTGGGGGAGAGGGGTAATTCCTTTGATCTGAATTCTGTCAGGGCATGTATGAGTAGTTTTACAAATCAAGGAGTTAAGATTCTCATGAGAAGAGGAGGAAGGGATTTAGCAATACCAATACTTTCACATAATTTCAATGAAGAACATGCTTGTGTTTTGCATGTTACACAGACTTTTTCCTTGAGAAAATATACCTGTGACTCCTTTGAAGCTTTAAAGAAAAGGCAAATTGTTTTGTTTCTCGTAATTAGTAATACAATTGTAATCTGTAATAAAATTTGTATAAAATTTATCAGTTTGAGCAAGCCACACGCCTACCTGGTACAGTACTGTTTGTGGTCACATTGAGGCTGGGAAAATTTCATTAACTAAGTTACCTTCATCACTAATAACTCATTGGAACCCTGCTTTACTTTCTTCTCCTGCCAAGGTAAAAGACAGTGAGCTGGAGTCCCCTGGAATTGCTGTTACCTGGTGTGTGCTTCATTAGCAGCAGCTTACCAGTTGTCAGAAGATCCTGTAACCTGGTTTTCTCTCTCGTGTCAGTGAAGTTTGCGTGCTGTTTGGCTATGAGTTAACTGCATTTTGTTTCAGTTTACCTTTGTTCTCACTCTCTTGCAGCTCCTGTTTCAATGGAGGTACTTGTGTAGATGGGATCAATTCCTTCACTTGCCAGTGTCCGGTGGGGTTTACAGGACCCTTCTGCCTCGTGGAAATTAATGAGTGCGATTCACATCCTTGCTTGAACAAAGGCTCCTGCGTGGACAGCCTGGGCACATACCGATGTATATGTCCTTTGGGTTATACTGGGAAGAACTGTCAGGTGGGTGACGTTTCCTTGCCCATTTTGCACAGGGGACTGTTGTTTGAACCATCCGACAGCACAAGTGACTGGGTTGGATGTGAGGTACCAAATGTGGCAGAGCTCTTGTTCCTTCTGTTCTGTTACAAGGTGGTTGGCCTGTTAGCCCTGAGAAAAATAAGTCCGGGGCTTCTGTCTGACAGAGCAGGTGCCCCGGCTCAAAACTCTGGAAATCAAAAGTGTCACTTTGTGAGGAGGAGGAAAAACACTTGGTTATTTATGAGGACAGGTGTCACTGGAACTTTCTAGATTAGTTTTCTTCTTAAACGAAAA